>NC_073269.2:63175000-64425000 GCF_029289425.2 Pan paniscus
TACGTGCTACTGTACGGTAAACCTTGAAGACACTATTCTAAGTGGAATAAGCTAGTTACAAAATGACAAATACTGTAAGATTCCACTCATATAGGTATCTGAAGCAGTTAAATTCATAGAAACAGGCCAGGCACCGTGGCTCACACCTGTAATGCCAGCACTTTGGGAGGCCGAGGCGGATGGATCACCTGACGTCAGGAGTTTGAGACTAGTCTGACTAACATGGTGAAACCCTATCTCTACTAAAAAATACAAAAATTAGTCAGGCGTGGTGGTGGGCACCTATATTCCCAGCTACTCGGGAGGCTGAGACAGGAGAATTGCTTGAACCCAGGAGGCAGAGGTTGCAGTGAGCCAAGATCGTGCCACTGCACTCCAGCCTAGGCAACAGAGTGAGACTCTGTCTCAAAAAAAAAAAAAAAATTCATAGAAACAGAAAGTAAAATAATGGTTGCCAGGGGCTATGGGTAGAGGAAAATGGGGAGTTATTGTTTAATAGTTCTAGAGTGTCAGTTTTGCAAGATGAGAAAGGTCTGGAGATTGGTCACACAACAATGGGGATACACTTAATAACTTGGTTAAGATGGTACATTTTATATTCCATGAATTTTACCACAGTTAAATTATTGAAGACATAAAAAAAATCCAAATATTTGAAAACAACAAGACATAATCAATAAAATATCAGGGATATTGAAAAAAAAAACCCTTTGTTTCCTAGAAATAAGAATTTAGTCAGTGAAGGTGTTAACCAGGAGATTAGAGCCATCTAATGAGATAATTAGTGAACTGGAAAATAGATATAAGGAAACCATGTAGAAGGTGGCCAGGGAAAATAAAGAAATTTTAAATATGAAAGATGTTAAGAGCTGTAGAAGATAGAATGCGAATTCTAACATATGTGTATGTAATGCATTTCAATTTTTTTTGGCTGCAATTGAGAGAAACCAGTTAAAATGGGCTCCAGACAAAATGATGAAGGGAGATAGCTTTTATTGACCCCAGTTACAGTCAGATCCAGGTGTTGAAATCTCCTTCGCCAAATTCTGCTGCTTTCCTGTTCTCTGCTTTGCTTTAATCTCTCTTGGCCTCATCCTCAATCAGGATCTTCCCAACCAGTGGCAAGTTTGCTACTGGCAGTCACAGGTTTCCCTCCTTTCCAGCTTCTCAACCCAATTAGGAAAAGTAACATTTTTTGTTGTTGTTTGTTTGTTTTTTGTTTTGTTTTGTTTTTTGAGACACAGTCTCGCTCTGTTGCCCAACTGGAGTGCAGTGGCATGATCTCGGCTCACTGCAACCTCTGCCTCCCGGGTTCAAACGATTCTCCTGCCTCAGCCTCCCAAGTAGCTGGGATTACAGGCTTGTGCCACCATGCCCGGCTAATATGTTTTGTATTTTTAGTAGAGATGGGGTTTCACCATGTTGGCCAGGCTGGTCTCGAACTCCTAAGACTTCAGGTGATCCACCCGCCTCTGCCTCCCAAAATGCTGGGATTACAGGTGTGAGACACCATGCCTGGCCTAAAAGTAGCTTTTTTTCAATAATTTCAGCAAAAGTTGCAGTTGGGGCTAGCATAGCCTTACTTAGATTCTGTGGCCATCCCTGAACAAATCACTGAGACCAAGAGGACGTGCTGCTCTCCTGGGCCAGACCTGGGTCCTTTTCCCTTTCCTGGAGTCAGCAGGGTGGGCTCAGCCCTGCCTGAACCATACGAAAAGAGAGCCGAGAAAGGAGCCATCTCAGAAGAAGCCCAGTGAAGACTTGGCAGGCGAAAATGGCACACGGGGCTGGGAACATGGTAGCTATGGTAAGAAAAGCAAGGGACGCGCATGTGTTCCGATAGTGAAATACGCGTATCAACTGAATTCACATCCACGTTTGTGTTTTCCCTCTTCTCTCACATATGTCTAGCGCAGTAGCAAATATTTTTGCCTGCTTCTTTCTATTCAACATTCAGGAAATGAGGCTATTCTTAGCTCACTCTTATTTGGGGCTTTCGAAACATGAGACACAATTTTGTGTATTTTGCATAGATTTTCTTACTTTACCCTGACCACAATCCTGTAAGTCCATATGCTTTTATTTTTATGTTTTATTTTATTTTTAGGTTTTAGAGATGGGGGTCTGGCTCTGTTGCCCATGTGGAGTGCAGTGGTGTGATCACGGCTTACTGCAGCCTTGAATTCCTGGGCACAAGTGATCCTCCACCTACAGGTGTGTGCCAACATACCTGGCTAATTTTGAAAAAATTTTGTAGAGACAGGGTCTTGCCCAGCCTGGTCTTGAACTCCTGGCCTCGAACTTCTGGCCTCAAGCAATCCTCCCATCTCAGCCTCCCAAAGTGCTGGGATTACAGGCGTGAGTCACCTGACGTGAGTCGCCCAGCAGGTCATACATTTCAATCGTAATTTTCACTTAACTGATGAAGAAACTGAGGTGCAGAGATTAAATAACTTGTTCATAGGCACACAAAAGTTAATTATGGAGATGTAATTGGAACTGAGGCAGTACAATTCCAGATTCCATCCCTTAACTGCCGTAGTCTGTGCTGTGTCTCTGGAATTCAATTCATTTTGAAGATAACTCTCATCCAGCAATGCATGACAAAGTGGAAATGTCCCCTCAGAAGTAGTTCCCTTTGGCCGGGTGCGGTGGCTTTCGCCTGTAATCCCAGCACTTTGGGAGGCTGAGGCGGGCAGATCACAAGGTCAGGAGATCAAGAGCAGCCTGGCCAACATGGTGAAACCCCATCTCTACTAAAAATACAAAAATTAACTGGGGCTGGTGGTGCGTGCCTGTAATCCCAGCTACTTGGGAGGCTGAGGCAGGAGAATCACTTAAACCAGGGAGTTGGAGGTTGCAGTGAGCAGACATCGTGCCACTGCACTCTAGCCTGGGCAACAGAGTGAGACTCCGTCTCAAAAAAAAAAAAAATAGAAGTAGTTCCCTTAAATGGTACCAATTTGCACATTAGAATCAATTTGTTCAGTGTGTATGAAGCCCGTGACTTTAATGGTGGTTCCCTCTGGGTGGTCCTAGAAGACTATCCTGGTTACAAAAGAAAGAAGCCCCATTTACTTCACCTCATACCCCATGACCACCCCACACCCATAAGGGTTTTCAGTCAGCAGACATGGCCACTCCATGGAGCAGCTGGGGCACCACTGGTCTCAGAGGGTTGAGGATGACAGAAACAACTCGAACTGGTTTCAGCAAAGAGGGGGGATTTCTTGGCTTAGGTAACCAAATCTGAGGGAGGGAAGGGGTGTAGTTGTCTTCAGGGTGATGGAATGCAGCCAGCAGCTGTCTCTCTACCACTTGAGTCTGCGCGTTGGCAGTGAGCTGTCATGCAAGGCTTCCCCATGAGGTCAGAATGGTGCTATTCTCAGGTTATCCATCTGCAAGGAGAAGACCTGCCTCCCTTGTCCTTAGAAGGCTCTTCACCAGCCTGGCTTGGGTCACATGCCCACTCCCATGGCCAAGGCACCCAGCATACTACAATAGGTGACCTTTGTGGGGATACGGGTGAGAAGAAGCAGTCCCTAAAATAAAAGCCAGGGTGAGTTTTCCCGAAGCAGCAGGGAAGAGTGCCACACAGATGAACCCATTCATACCCACCTTGCGCCACATCCTGTGTTGTGGGGTCTTAGGAACTCCTTCCTGGAAGAAATAACCTGTGTGACGGGCCTTGAAACTTAGCAGGAGCTTGCTGAAAAGAGGAATGAGAGGGGCCAGGCTCAGTGGCTCACACCTGTAATCTCAGCACTTTGGGAGGCCAAGGTGGGCGGATCATGAGGTCAGGAGTTCAAGACCAGCCTAGCCAATATGGTGAAAGTCCGTCTCTACTAAAAATACAAAAGAATTAACTGGGCATGGTGGCGCATGCCTGTAATCCCAGCTACTCGGGAGGCTGAGTCAGAAGAATTGCTTGTACTGGCACCCAGGAGGCAGAGGTTGCAGTGAGCAGAGATCATGCCGCTGCATTCTGGCCTGGGCTACAGAGCAAGACTCTGTCTCAAAAAAAGAGGAATGAGAGAGGAACGAGCATTTGGCAGACATGCAGAAGTCTACAGATGAGTAGTTTATTCTGACTGGCCCGTGGAGGCGGTGGTGGTGGAGGTGGGTAAGGTGAAGCATGGCTGCAGGGGAGGCCACAGAGAACTCCACAAGGCCTGAACCTGACCTCGAAGGCGCATGTGTACCTTGGATGGGTACAGTGGATATAAAGTTTTGCTCACCCCGTGTTCACTCTTTTATGAACAACATACCCTTTTCCTTTTGGAGAGCACCCTCTCCCACCCTCTCAGTCCATGGAGCCTATGAGGCCTCTCTCTCCAGCTCCTGTGACCTCTACCTGGTCAATAGAAGTCACTGTAATTGGCTCAGGGATGGACATGTGACCCAATCTGGGCCAATGAGGGGCAGCCCTAGGAGTTTTGCTAGAAGGGTTGCAGACTATTCCTGCTAGGAAAATAAGACCGATAGATCTCTAATTTTTTTTTTGAGACTGAGTCTCACTCTGTCGCCCAGTCTGGAGTACAGTGGTGCAATCTTGGCTCACTGCAACCTCCTCCTCTTGGGTTCAAATTATGCTCGTGCCTCAGCCTCCCGAGTAGCTGGGATTACAGTAATGGACCACCATGCCAGGCTAATTTTTTTTGTATTTTTGATAGAGACAAGGTTTTGCCATGTTGGCTAGGCTGGTCTCAAACTCCTGGCCTCAAGTGATCCGCCCTCTTTGGTCTCTCAAAGTGCTGGGATTACAGGTGTGAGACACCGTGCCTGGCCTCTGATAAAAATTTTTGGGGGGTTGAGTCCAGGTACGCATGAAGCCAACTACCCCTGGACTTTTCAACTACATGATTCAGTAAACAACTTTTATTTTTGTTTGTTTGATTTCGCTTTAGCAATCAGCATTTCTGTTGCTTGTCATGGAAGAGATGTCTCTAAACAGGAGACTGATGGAGTTAGACTTGTGTTTTGGAAGGATGTCCTTCTTGGGATCGGAGAATGGTATGGAAACAGCAAGCAAGAGTGGAGACAGCCAAGCAGTGAAGAATCAAGGGCGGGGTGGACTAGAGCCATGTCACCTGGGGGATATATCAGTGTGAGAGATGAGAAATGGATGCACAAAAATGGAAAACAAGAGAGATGTGGGGACTCATTTATGGGCAGACGTTGATCTCCACAAGACAAGGTGACTATTTGGATATGGAGAATACAGAAGAGGGATGAGTCAGGGATTACTTGACAAGGGCCCAGGAGAGGGGCTTTATCTGTCATGCCTATTTCAGATGTAAGTGATGAAAAATAAACTCAAATTGGCTTAAACAAAATAAATAGGAATGTAATAGGCTCAACATCTGTCAAGTTCAAGGAGCTTCAGTACAGTTAGATCCAGAACTTCTAATGATTTTATCAAGATATGACCTTTATGTCTGTGTTTCCTTTTTTTTTTTTCTTGAGACGGAGTTTCGCTTTTGTTGCCCAGGCTGGAGTGCAATGGCGCCATCTCGGCTCACTGCAACCTCTGCCTCCCGGCTTCAAGGGATTCTCCTGCCTCAACCTCCTGAGTACCTGGGATTACAGGCACCCACCACCATGCCCAGCTGATTTTTTGTATTTTTAGTAGAGATGAGGTTTCACCATTTTGGTTAGGCTGGTCTCAAGCTCGTGACCTCAGGTAATCCACCTGCCTTGGCCTCCCAAAGTGCTGGGATTATAGGCGTGAGCCACCATGACTGGCCATGTCTGTGTTTCTCAGACCTGCTTTCCTCTGATGTGGTTTCATCCTGCCACAGGATCTCCCCTCAAAAAGGTAAAGATAGCTGCCAACATCTCAGCACCTGGGTGCTACCAGCTAAGAGACCCAGAGGAAACAGAACACTTCTATCTCAATAGTTCCACCAAAGTTCCAGGCCCACCCATTAGTCAATTCCTGAGATGCTGATTGGTCAGACCTGGGACATGTGTCCGTTCCCACATCAGGAAGTGATGTGATCTCCACTTACACTGCACAGGCTGAGAGTGGGGTTGGTCTGGATCCCCAAGGAAAATAGAAAGTGCTAGAATTAGAATAAAGGGGGAATAGATGTGTGGTGGGAAAACCAACAGAGGCTCACTTCAGTGTGCATGGGATACATTTCTGAGTAATATGGGAGGGTGGTTTTTGTCTAGGGATCTACAGAATGTGTGTTTGTGTGTGGGGTGGGGATGAAGGGATGTCTTTAAGGAGCCCAGCAGCATTGAGGATTGGTCTGGGACGGAGGCCCAGCGTTTGGAGGCCTGGATTTGGCTGCTATTTTATATTTTATTTTATTTTATTTTATTTTTTGAGATGGAGTTTCACTCTTTCACCCAGGCTGGAGTGAAGTGATATAATCTTGGCTCACTGCAACCTCCGCCTCCTGGGTTCAAGCAGTTCTCCTGCCTCAGCCTCCCGAGTAGCTGGTACTACAGGCACATACCACCGTGCCCGGCTAATTTTCGTATTTTTAGTAGAGACAGGGTTTCACCATGTTGGCCAGGCTGGTCTCGAACTCCTGAGGTGATCCACCTGCCTTGGCCTCCCAAAGTGCTGGGATTACAGGCCTGAGCCACTGCTCCTGGCCTTGGCTACTATTTTAGATAGGGCAGTTGGGAAGAGCCTCTTTGAGGAGATGACATTTAACCTGAGCCCCACAGGGTGAAAAGAGCTTGTCTTCATCTTCATGAGGGTAAAGGGATGATTTAGAGGTAGGAATTATCTTGGGATGATCAAAGAACAAAATGATGACTGGCGAGACGAGAACATGGTGCACAGTGGGGAGCCGGGAGGCAGGATCTTGTGGGCTTAGTCAGTTCCTCATTGAACACTAGTATGGAAAGCCATGACAAAGTGTTAAGCAGAATCAGTAAAGCACAGTGTCACTCATGCTTTGAGGATTACCAGAAGGAGGACAGGCCAATCATAAGCCTGCTCAAGAGAAGGGAAGGAGGAAGGAGAAGGGGGAACTTTCTCTGTCACCTTCCTGCCCTGTTGAGGCAGTTTTCAGATGTTGGATGTTTAACACAACCCAACCAAGACTGGGACCCGGTGCAGTGGCTCACACCTAGAATCTCAGCACTTTGAGAGGCCAAGGCGAAAGGCTTGAGCGCAGGAGTTCAACACTAGCCTGGGCAATATAGTGAGACCCTGTCTTTATAAAAAAATAGAAAAATTACCCAGGCATAGTGGTGCATGCCTATAGTCCCAGCAACTCAGGAAGCTGAGGTGGGATGATGGCTCGAGCCCAGGAGGTCAAGGCTGCAGTGAGCCATGATCTCACCACTGCACCCCAGCTTGGCGACAGAGCAAGACCCTGTTTCACACACACAACACACACACAAAGATTGGTATGGTCACTCTTACTTTACTGACAAGAAACCTGCATGCAGAGGAGCTAAACCACCATCCCAAGGCCATAAAACTACTGCGAGTCTAAGCCAGGATATGTCTGAATATGAAGACTCCTCTGAATGCTGGGTCCCAGAAGCACTAAGCTTGGTTATGAACCTCATGGGCTCTACATAGCTTCTCACCAAGTTAGGTCCTGTTGAGCCTATTGTGCAAGGAAGGAGACCAAACACCCTGGAGGTTTGCTCACCTGGCCTGAGTTACCTGGCCGTGGAAGGCCCCTGGGCTCAAGTTCCCTGAGAGGCAGGGGTTAAACCATGTGTCCTAGAACCTCAGCTTGCATCCCACCCTGGAATTTTCCTCTGAGTTGCAAAATCAGGCAAGCTGCCAAGCCATATATACATTGCCGGGTAGCCAGGCAACACCGTGCTTTTTCTGGGAAGGAGCACAATGTGGTCACTGTGCTGCCAACGCCAGGTTCCACATGGAAGAAAGACTTTAATCCCCAGCTTCACGGCTGTTTGGCACACTTCGCTCCTGAAAGCCTGCTCGGGCCAGTTTTCACTCTGACTCTCCAGTGAGGCCATTTTGTCTCATTCCGTTTCTGATGTTTCAATGTTAATCCTTTACAAGTTGGTTTTAGTGGAGTAGGAAATGGCGGAGAAGGCTGGAGGTGGATTCAGATGCAACAGGGATGGCACTTACACCTTTCGATGAAAAAGACGTGTGATTCCGCGATTTTGCAGTTGTGAATTGTGCTGCTATACGCACATGTGTGAAAGTACCTTTTTCACATAATGACTTCTTTTCCTCTGGGTAGACACCCAGTAGTGGGATTGCTGGGTCAAATGGTAATTCTACTTTTAGTTCGTTAAGGAATCTCCACACCGTTTTCCATGGTGGCTGTACTAGTTTACATTCCCACCGGCAGTGTCGAAGTGTTCCCTGATCACAACATCCATGCTAACATCTACTGTTTTTTGATTTTTTGATTATGGCCATTCTTGTAGGAGTAAGGGGGTATTGCATTGTGGTTTTGATTTGCATTTCCCTGATCATTAGTGATGTTGAGCATTTTTTCATATGTTTGTTGGCCATTTGTATATCTTCTTTTGAGAATTGTCTATTCATGTCCTTAGCCCACTTTTTGAAGGGATTTTTTTTTTTTTTTTTTTTTGGTCACTGATTTGTTTGAGTCCATTGTAGATTCTGGATATTAGTCCTTTGTCAGATGTATAGATTGTGAAGATTTTCTCCCACTCTGTGGGTTGTCTGTTTACTCTGCTGATTGTTCCTTTTGCCATGCAAAACTCTTCAGTTTAATTAGGTCCCAGCTATTTATCTTTGTTTTTATTGCATTTGCTTTTGGGTTTTTGGTCATGAAATTCTTGTCTAAGCCAGTGTCTAGAAATGTTTTTCCAATGTTATTTTCAAGAATTTTTATAGTTTCAGGTCTTAGATCAATCAACGAGTGAATAAACAAACTGTGGTATATATATATATACGATGGAATACTTCTCAGCCATAAAGAGGAATGAATTAACAGCATTTGCAGCAACCTGGATGAGATTGGAGACTATTATTCTAAGTGAAGCAGCTCAGGAATGGAAAACCAAACATTGTATGTTCTCACTGATATGTGGGAGCTAAGCTATGAGGGCAAAGGCATAAGAATGATACAATGGACTTTGGGGACTTGAGGGGAAGAGAGGGAGGGGGGCGAGGGACAAAATACAACAAATATGGTGCAGTGTATACTGCTCGAGTGATGGGTGCACCAAAATATCACAAATCACCACAAAGAACTTACTCATGTAACCTAATACCACCTTTACCCCAATAACTTATGGAAAAATAAAATAAAATAATAATAAAAAAAGAAAAAATGTGTGAGCAAAATGATTAATAGGCAAATGATAGAAGAAAAAGAAAAAGCCCATGAAGTTAGAAAGAGAGGCATCACTTCTTGAGTGAACAGGAAATGGAAATCAGAACCACATAATGTCAAGTTTAACTCTCAGAGTGATGTAAACATGAAAATCCTAGGGCTGGGCATGGTGGCTCACACCTGTAATCCCAGCACTTTGGGAGGCTGAGGCAAGTGGATCATGAGGTCAGGAGTTTGAGACCAGCCTGGCCAATATGGTGAAACCCTGTCTCTACTAATGTACAAAAATTAGCTGGGGGTGGTGGCACACATTTGTAATCACAACTAGTTGGGAGGCTGAGGCAGGAGAATCACTTGAACCTGGGAGGCAGAGGTTGCAGTGAGCTGAGATCGCACCACTGCACTGCAGCCTGGGTGACAGAGCGAGACTCTGTCTCAAAAAAAAAAAAAAAAAAAAAATCCTGATAAAGGCCAGCGTTGGTGAGGGTGGGCAGAGTAAGTGTGTGCTGTCATACATGGCAATGGGAGACATTTAGGGTATGACCTCTCTGAGGTGATTTTATGGGACTTGCCAACATTTTGACTATGTATGACCCCCCCAACACAGCAAATGTGTTTCCACTAATTAATCTTGCAGAAATACTCAGAGAAGTGCACATTTTAAGGTGAGAATTGCAAAATATTGGAGATTCTCTATCAACATAGAAATGGTAAAATAAATGGTGTTGCATCCATACCATTGAATCTTTTGCAGAAAAGGTTGATGCAGAGATGTGTGTTTCGGCATAGGAGGTTGCCTTGCCTGGGACATACCGTTGGGTCAAATAGGGAAAAAATTAAGTTGGTGAATGATATATAGAGTCTGAATTCAATTCTGTTGAAAGAGTATATATGTATATATATGTTTGTATTTACTTATATTTTTAAGAGTATGTATGTATACATTTGTTTGTATTTACTTACATTTTTAAATACACCAAGAACATTTCTGGACTTTGTATTTTTTTTTTTTTTTTTGAGACAGGGTCTTATTCTGTCACACAGGCTAGAGTACAATGGCACAATCACCCCCTGTGGTCTCAATCACCGCCTCTGGTCTCCTACCTCAGCCCGTTCACCTGTGGAGTAGCTGGGACTGCAGGCGTGCACCACCACGCCTGTTTTTTCTGTTTTTTTTTGTTTTTTTGTAATGATGGAGTCTCACTGTGTTGCCCAGGCTGGTGTCAAACTCCTGGGGCCAAGCGATCCTCCTGCCTTGGCCTCTCAGAGTGCTGGGATTATAGGTGTAAGCCACCATGCTCATCCAGAAAAATAAAATATTAATACTGGCCATCACTTTAGGATTAAAAAGTTGTCAAAAATGCACTGTTGGTTCAAAAAACAACAAAGGGCAAGTTGCCATGCTGTATGTAGAATATTATTTTATGTCTATAAAAAAGAACACTGTGTGTGAGCATGCATGTGTACACACAAACACAGATACTATATATACATCCTTTGTACAAAAATTTAGAGAAGGTAAAAGCAAGAAAACCTTGCTAGTGATTGGCCCTGTGGGATTGGGAGAATATTTTTGCTTTTTTGCTTTCTATATTTCTATATAGTTTGAAGTTTCTCAAAGGTTGCATTTTTTTAATTTAAAAAAATTATTTAAAATACCTTTAAGAAACTGCCATAGTCCTACTACCCTAACAGGAGTAATTTTAGCAATTTTCTGTATGAATCTCTCCCTCTCTATATATATCTTTCTTTCTCTATACCCCCATCTATATACACACATACACACCTACCCAGTAAGTGATTTTTTATCCCTTAAACTCCCTCCCATGGGAGAGTCCCCCCTTTTCTGAGTCATCAGTGTCCATTATACCACTCTGTGTGCCTTTAGGTACCCATAGCTTAGGTCCCACTTATAAGTGAGAACATACAGTATTTGGTTTTCTGTCTCAGTTACTTCACTTAGAATAATGGCCTCCAGCTCCATCCAAGTTGCTGCAAAACCATTATTTCATTGTTTTTCATGGCTTAGTAGTATATTCCATAGCATACAAATATACCATATTTTCTTTATCTACCCATTGACTGATGGGCAGTTAGGTTGATTCCATTTCTTCGCAATTGCAAATTGGGCTGCGATAAACAAATGAGTGCAGGTGTGACTTTTATATAATGACTTTTTTTTTTTTCAGATGGAATCTTACTCCATCACCCAGGCTGGAGTGCAGTGGCTTGATCTCGGCTCACTGCAACCCCTGCCTCCCGGGTTCAAGTGATTCTCCTGCCTCAGCCTTCCAAGTAGCTGGGGCTACAGGCGCCCATCACCATGCCCGGCTAATTTTTTTTTAGTATTTTTAGTAGAGACAGGGTTTCACTATGTTGGCCAGGCTGGTCTCAAACTCCTGACCTCGTGATCTGCCCACCTCAGCCTCTTTTCCTTTAGGTAGATACCTAATAGCGGGATTGCTGGAGGGAATGGTAGATCTACTTTTAGTTTTTTGAGAAATCTCCATACTGTTTTCTATAATGGTTTTACTAATTTACTTTCCTACCAACAGTATCTCAGCATTCCCTTTTTACCACATCCCCTCCAACATCTATTGGTTTTTGACTTTTTTAAAATGGCCATTGTAATTGAGGTAAGGGGTATCCCACTGTGGTTTTAATTTGCATTTCCCTGAACTTCTTTTTTTTTTTTTTTAACTTTAAGTTCTGGAATACATGTGCAGAACATGCAAGTTTGTTACACAGGTATACATGTGCCATGGTGGTTTGCTGCACTATCAACCTGTCATCTAGGTTTTCAGCCCCGCATGCATTAGATATTTGTCCTAATGCTCTCCTTCCTCTTGCTCCCCAGCCCCCGACAGGCCCTGGTGGGTAACGTTCCCCTCCCTGTGTCCATGTGTTCTCATTAAAACTTCTTCTTTTTAAAAACAGTTTTGCTGAGGTAAAATGTCATCAAATAGACTCTACATAAAGTGTACAATTTGGTAAGTTTTGACATCTGTCTGTACCTGTGAAATCTTCACCACAACCAAGGTAGTGAACGTAACCATCACCCTCAAAAATTTCTTTTTGGCCAGGCGCCGTGGCTCATGCCTGTAATCCCAGCACTTTGGGAAGCCGAGGCAGGTGCATCGCCCGAGGTCAGGAGTTCAAGACCAGCCTGGCCAACATGATGAAACTCCGTCTCTACTAAAAAATACAAAAATTAGCCAGGCGTGATGGTGGGTGCCTGTAATCCCAGCTACTTGGGAGGCTGAAGCAGGAGAATCGCTTGAACCCGGAAGGCAGAGCTTGCAGTGACTGGAGATCCCGCCACTGCACTCCAGCCTCGGTGACAGAGCGAAACTCCATCTCAAAGTCAGCAGCAAGAGGTCAGGAGTTTTTATTCCCTCTTCAATGTTTTATTCCCAATATTTAGATCAGTGCCTGGCATATAGTAGATAGTCAAATTGTAATTTGAATAAATCCCAGCTTCCTTTTGCTACACCAAGGCCCACAGCTCCTGCTGGTAGCTTTACACTAAGAACGACTGCGGTCTGCCAAGATCATGTGTGCACGTGCCTCCGGGCAGCTGCATCCAAGGACGTGATTAACTGCTAAGCCCCCCTGGATCTATGCATTCCTTGGTCAGCACATTTTCTTCCCAGTAAAGAGGCTACAGACCCAGCGATGTTATGTAATCCCCACCACACCCCATGTGAGACAAATCCTCTAATCATTTCAGATGAAAGATTTGAAGCACAGAGCCATTAAGGATGGATCAAGGTTGGACATGAAATTGGCGTGGTTTTATGCAGTGGATGGTAACCAGGACCCAAAATAGGATTCAAGAGAAGTCTATTTGGGGGTGGAGCAGTGGAGGCAGGAACCCAAATATAAGAATGTCATGCTGTGGGCCATCAGTCAATGGCATTTGGGGTCTGGGGGTGAGGAGAAGGATCTGGGCTACAGCTGGCATACACTGATGGTGGCTGGGCCTGTGGCTGTGGCTGAATTATCTCAGAAGAAATGAATTACCTCAGAAATGATAAAGGAGGATTAGGACCATCCACACCCTTGGTGGAATGCCTGAGCTCTGGTGGAAGCAATATCTGTTCAGACGGATCTCAGCTCAGTACGCAAGAAAAACCCACCACAATGGCTTCAATGAGTAAGGGATTTATTTTTCTTCTGTAACTGGGGGTGGTCTGTCATAGCTCACTGACTTCATCAGGGATTCAGGCTCCTTTTTTCTTACTCTCTCCACCTTTCATAGCACACGGACTTTCATAACACAGAGACATCTTCCTCATGGCTGCAAAACGGCTATGGCGCTTCCAGGCATCACATCCGTGTTCCAGGCAGAAAGAAAGCGGAAAGACCAAAACCCTTCTCCTTACAAAGCTTTGCTTTTTATTTGAGAATGGATGGCAAAAGGATTTTCACCCACATCCCACAGGCCAGAACTGTCTCACTTGCCCCATTTATACAGCTGCAAGGGTTTCTGGGAGAAAATATTTTTGACTGAGCACATTGCTGCTGTGGACAGAATCAGAGGTTGTTAACATTAAACAAGAGAGAGAGTGGAATGCATAGCAGGAAGGCAAGCAGAATGTCTGGCACAGTCAGTAGCAAAGTGAGGAGAGAGCTTCGAGAAGAGGGGTCTAAGCAGGATCCTGGAAGTGAGGGGGGCCTCCAGAGGGAGTGCTGAAGGTATTTTCATTTCAGGAGGCAAGATCTGGAGGAGAGTTGGGAAGGGAATCGAAATAGCTCTCAAATGCCCTCACTGCCACCCACTAATGGAGACATGATCGTTCCTCTTCTACAGATGGCAGAATGAAGTCTTACAGACGTTAACAGGCCCTTGTCAAGCATTTATATACTTGAATAAGTAGTCAATACACGTGATACAAACCTTTTATTTAAAGCACAAAAGAATACATATTAGTGAATTTTCCTTCCCATCGCTGTGTCCCAGCTCTCTTCCCTGGAGGCAACCACGGCGAACAGTTACAGTTGATCTTCATTATTTGCAGATTCTGTGTTTGCAAATGTACCTACTCACTAAAATGCATTTGTAGCCCCTGAATCCATATGCACAATGTTTTCATAGTCATTTGTGGATGTGCGTAGAGCCGTGAAACATTCCAGACCCTCACTGTACAGGTTCCCAGAGAAGGTGGACCGAGGTCTCCGCCTTCTTGTCTCAGCTCTCATATTGTAAACAACTGTCCTTTTGGCCGTCTATTTAGTGCCACATTTTTTGCACTTTGGTTGGTGATTTGGCTGTTAAAAATGGCTCCTAAGCATCGTGCTGATGTGCCGTCTGGTATCCGTAAGCGCAGAAGCTATGATGCGTCTTATAGAAAAAATCTGTGTTAGATGAGCTTTCTTCAGGCACGAGCTATAGTGCTATTGGCCATGAGTTCAATGCTAATGAATCAGCAATATATATTAAATAAGGTGTCTGTAACCAAAAACTCACATAAAGCAAGGTTTTGTGTGAATCGGTTGATGAAAATGCAGGAACCTGAGTGTGTTTAACCTTTTTTTTTTTTTTCATTTTCCGTATTTGTGATGCTTTGACATTTGAGAATGTGCTGATCCCAGAGAGCCTGCCTCTTCCAGGGCCAGCCAGTTCCTAGAGATTGAAACAGTAACCTAGGAGTGCACCTCTCTCATGCAAACCGGTCAGTCTGGAAACCTTCCTTCAAACCACATCCTTCAACTACCACCTTTGTGGGGCTCCCACAAGTGACCCACATCCCCCATGCCCTAGTATTGCCTCAAGTCCAGGTACCAGACAACTAGTGGCAGCTACACCCTGGAGCCTGCTGAAATTATTCCAATTTGCCAATCTGAAGGCTGCCTATCCCCAACTGGTTCCTTCCCAAGGAGACCATAATAAAGTCCTGTGCCTTCCTTTCTCCTCACTCCTCTGTCTCCCGGCCAACCCTGGTGCTTCCCCATGTTCCCCCATGTGGCATGCTGTGCCTCTGGGTTCTAGGGATCTGTGCCTATGAATCTGTTCCTTCACAACAATCATTTCTGTGCCTGTCTTTTTTTTTTTTTTTTTTGAGACAAGAGTCTCACTCTGTCACGCAGGCGGAGTGCAGTGGCTCAATTTTGGCTCACTGCAACCTCCGCCTACTGGGCTCAATTGATTCTCCTGCTTTAGCCTCCTGAGTAGCTGGGATTACAGGTGCCCGCCACCATGCCCAGCTAATATTTGTATTTTTAGTAGAGACAGGGTTTCACCATGTTGACCAGGATGATCTCAATCTCCTGACCTTGTGATCTGCCTGCCTTGGCCTCCCAAAGTGCTGGGATTACAGGCGTGACAATTTTTGTATTTTTAGTAGAGACAGGGTTTCACCATGTTGGTCAGGATGGTCTCGATCTCCTGACCTCAAGTGACCCACCCACCTCGGCCTCCTAAAGTGCTGGAATTACAGGTGTGAGCCACCGCGCCCAGCCTATGCCTGTCTTACCATGCCTGATTATACCAAATCCCAGGAACATTTCAACACTGACCCTGTATATTCCCTAGAAGCAATGGTTCCATATTGCTAATTCAGTGTCCACAGTGACGTTATAGAACACATAGCTACCCTGAATAATCAGAATCGACTGTTTGTGTTTATCCTTCCAGAGATGTTCTGGACCTGTGCCAGGTAATAGATTTCTTTCTATTTCTTTTTTTCACCACATAAATGTATGCACATTATAGATGCTATTTTGCATGTTGATTTTTTTAAAAATTGACAAATAACAATTGTGTATTTCCATGGGCTATAGTGATGTTTTGATACATATAATGTATGATGATCAGATCAGGGTACTTGGCATATCCATCATCTAAAACATTGATCGTTTCTTTTTTTATTTTTATTTTTATTTTTTGAGACAGGGTCTCACTCCGTTGCCCATGCTGGAGTGCAGTGGCGCAATCTCGGCTCACTGCAACCTCCGTCTCCCGGGTTCAAGCGATTTTCCTGCCTCAGCCTCCTGAGAAATTGGGACTACAGGACAGGGGCCCGCCACCACGCCTGGCTAATTTTTGTATTTTTTTAGTACAGACAGGGTTTCACCACGTTAGCCAGGATGGTCTTAATCTCCTGACCTCATGATCCGCCCACCTCAGTCTCCCAAAGTGCTGGGATTACAGGCGTGAGCCACCGCACCTGGCCTATTTTTATTTTTTGAGACAGGGTCTCACTCTGCTGCCCATGCTGGAGTGCAGTGGCACAGCAATCACAGCTCACTGCAGCCTCGACCTTCCAGGTGCAGGAGATCCTCCCACTGCAGCCTCACAAGTAGCTAGGACTACAGGCACATGCCACCATGCCTGGGGGTTTTGCCGTGTTGCCCAGGCTGGTCTTGAACTCCTGGGTTCAAGCAATCTGCCTGCCTTGGCCTCTCAAAGTGCTGGGATCACAGGCTTGAGCCACCACACCCAGCTGCCACAATGATCATTTCTTACTGTTGGGAAACTTCAATATCCTCTTGCTAGCATTTGGAAATGTTATGTTATTGTTCACTGTAGTCATCCGCAGTGGTATAGAACACTAGAACTCATCCATCTTGTCTGCATCCTAGTTTTTAAACCTGACCATGTGTCTTGGTGATTGCCCACTGTGTTAGCTTGGGTCTCCAAGAAGTAGGCACCAAAACAACATTAGATGTGTAGGGGATTTATTAGGGAATAGATCTGTAAGGGAAAATGAGGAATGAGCTGGAGGAGTCTGGAAAAGTTATTGAATTTGGATGCCACCACACCCGACCCTGTTATCACTATTTTAACTCTAACTTGTACACCACCAGGAGTTCCAGTGGCAGTTTGCTTTGTGACCAGTTTCTCTCTTTCACAATCACCACAGGCTATGGATCCCTGGACATCTTTCTAGTCCTTGGCAATCTCTCTCTTCCAGTACCAATCCACAGGCATTCCATCTTTCCCAGGGTGAACAGGGCTAACCAATTAATTCCCCTTCTTGCAGGACTTGGCATTATAGCCCATAGGGGAACTGGAATTGCCTCCTTAACCTATAGCCAGCTCTCGAAGGAAATAGCCAACAACATTGATGCCATGGCTTGAAGCTTCGCAACTGTGCAAGAACAAATAGACTCTAGCAGCTGTAATCCTCAGAAATCGTTGAGGACTAGATATGTTAACAGCAGCACAGGGAGGAATTTGTTTAGCCTTAGATGAAAAATGTTGCTTTTGGGTAAGTCAATCGGGAAAAGTACAAGACAACATCAGACCTGGACGGATTCGCTGCTGGTAACATACTTGGCCCATACATACTTTGCCCATAACAGCCTGGCCCAGGGCTGGGTGGTCGAGTAGACAGGCCTTGGGTGGCAAACTGCAGTGCTGGGAATCGGACCAGTTCACCTGATTCCTGGGGGGCTGCCTTTGGTATTCTGAACACGCCGCCAGGCACAAAGCGCTGGATGTTGGGTGTCTCATTCACCTCTCACTGCCTTTTATGGATTTCAACGCATAGGATCATGATGAGACCGCAGCTCTGAGAATGACAGAAAGCACCAATCTCCATATCACATGACTCCTGAGTAGAGGAAAATGGATTTGAGCTAAGGGCAGGTGAATTAAAAAGTTGGTGCAAATCAAGACAAAGCAGTTTGATTGTTGACACATGGCCCAGTTTCCGAAGGCAAACTCAGCTCATCAGCCTACTGTGGGATTTTCCCCTAGGCTGAAAAGCCAGGTTTGATTCCAATAAACATATACATTGCAGTGTAATTAGGCAAGGGAACAGGGGTCTTGGAGCCACAAAGCCCCATGGTCAGCATTTGGGTGACATCTACTTCCTGACTGTAAACAGATTTAAATACACCATCTGTTTTGCAGATATTTCTCAGAACCTGTTTTTAATCAGTTTTTCTCTCTAATTTTCGGATACTGACAATCTTGTTTTCTTTTTCTTTATGTTTTTTAAAAAATGACATAAACCAGTATTGCTTTTATTTTTTTCATGTGCTTGGCTTGATTATTTTAAGCTAATTTATATACCTTCATTCATTCCGTAACAGCCAAAAGTGAAACTTTTTTTTCCTGTTTCTTTTGTCATCAAGGCACAAAGAATAACAGCTTTCAAAATAGTCTTTGGTTTTGTCCTTTAACTGGTAGAAGGTCATCCTTTTGTTTTCGCTTTTGTATTTCTATTTCTGATAGATAAATAGACGTAGAAAAAATGATGTACAGAAGTTGGCTAAATTGTGATAATATACTCTTTAATTTCTGTTAACTTTGGATAATTCTAATAATGTTTCTTCTTGTTTTGAGTTTTTTTGTTTGTTTGTTTTTGAGACAAGGTCTCCATAGAGTGAAGATTTACTCTGTCACTCCCTGGAGTGTGGTGGTGCAACCACGGCTTACTGCAGCCTCAACTTCCTGGGCTCCAGTGATTCTCCCACCTCAGCCTCCCAAGTAGCTGGGACTATAAGCATGCACCACCGTGCCCAGCTAATTTTTTGCATTTCTTTATAGAGACGGGATTTTGCCATGTTGCCTCAGCTAGTCTTGAACTCCTGGGATCAAGTGATCCACCGCCGGCCTCGACCTCCGAAAGTGCTGGGATTTCAGGCGTGCACCACTGAGCCCAGCCTGGGCGAATTCTTATGTGGGGTTCATTTATTACCATGTCTGTTATTGGATCACTGCTATTTGACAATTTAGGGCAGAAATATCAGAAAATAGGGAGGCCTTGGAGGCTTCCTCTTGTTTGTGCTGTGAACTGTTCGGTGTGTGCTCACAAATTCCAAATGAGGACGGAATAAATTAGCTCGGTTTTGGGATGCCATTCGAGGCTCCTTTATAAAACTTGGAAAGTTGATTTAAAAGATATTTCTCTTTCATTGTTTTATTTTTAATTACAAAAGCAGTAGATTTTTTTGGATAAAGAAATTAGTTTCCCTTTCACATTCCAAACCAATGTTCAAAGATTTGCTGGTTTCTGCCTCCTTCTTTCTGCTTCTAGAGCTGCCTCATGATCCAATGTGGTTCTTCTAATTATTTGCTTAAAAATGCTCTTAATGTTTTTTGCCTAACCAACTTATTTTTAATTTTGCCCACCCTTTGCCATTCCCTACCCCCAGGCCCGTACGTCTTTGCCCGGTTGCTATTGAGGTGCACATACTTTCAGCAGCCTGTGCCATTTCACAGGGCACCACGAGCAGGCTGGCGTCGGCCTCCTTCATTGATGCCACCAGTCACTTTTTATTACCTGCCTACGTTCCAGACCAGGTTTCCTCTATTTCCTGAAGATTAAGACCCTCTGAGTGTCACTCTGCCCTGCTAAATCAGTTCCGCTCATAATCCTCTGCTTAGAAATATCTACAGGGTGGACTGGGTCACGACCGACATCACCATCTGACAGCTGTTACAACTCCGTGCCCAAACTAAACTTTTCACTAAACACTTCTTTAGGGGACACCAAGGACCTCCTCCCAGCCCTGCCAAATTAACTCACTGAATACCCATTTGCCAAAAGCTGGTTCTCCAAATGATCACATTTTTAAAACGTCCCAATTTGCTGGTTTATCCCAAGTTGTTTTTCTCAAAACAACAACAACAACAACAACAACCCCACCCACACACACACACATTAGAAACATTTCATTTCACTTCTTTAACAAATGTTTGTGGGGTTTTTACTACACACAAGGTGCCAAAGTGTTGGGGTTAAAGTAGTGAGTAAGAGAGCAAATGTTCTCATCCTCATGGAACTCCCAGGCTGGTGGAGGAAACAGGCAAGAAGGACATAAATAAATATGTAACATAGGTGGTCATGGAAACATGTAGAGCACCCTGAGGCAGCAAGAAGAGTGGGCATCAAATAATATAATAACATATATGATGTAGTATTTATATAGTATAATACTATGTGATGCAATACAATGTATAATGTATACAGTATAAAAAATACCATTTGCAGCCGTAAAAAAGAATGAGTTCATGTCCTTTGCAGGGACATGGATGAAGCTGGAAGCCATCATTCCCAGCAAACTAACACAGGAACAGAAAACCAAACACCGCGTGTTCTCACTCAAGTGGGAGTTGAACAATGAGAACACATGGACACAGGGAGGGGAACATCACACACCAGGGCCTGTCGGGGTGTGGGGGAAGGGGAGGGAGAGCATTAGGACAAATACCTAATGCATGTGGGGCTTAAAACCTAGAAGACAGGTTGATAGTGCAGCAAACCACCATGGCACATGTATACCTATGTAACAAACCTGCACGTTCTGCACATGTATCCCAGAACTTAAAGTAAAATTAAAAAAAAAAAAAAGACAGTTGACTCTTGAACAATGTGGGGAGTTAGGAGTGCTGAGTCCTGTACAGTTAAAAATCTACAGATAGGCTGGGCTGCAGTGGCTCATACCTGTCACTCCAGCACTTTGGGAGGCCAAAGTAGGTGGATCACTTGAGCCCAGGAGCTTGAGACCAACCTGAACATAGAGAGACACTGTCTCTACAAAAAATACAAAAAAATTAGCCAGGCATGGTAGTGGGTGCCCGTACTCCCAGCTATTCAGGAGGCTGAGGTGGGACAATCGCCTGAGCCTGAGAAGTCGAGGCTGCAGTGAGCTGAGATCCTCGCACCACTACACTCCGGCCTGGGTGACAGGCAGAGTGAGACCTGCATCAAAAAAAAAAAAAAAAAAAAAAAAAGGAAATTCATGGAGAACTTTGGACTCTCCCCAGACTTAGCTACTAATAGCCTACCAAAGACCAGCAGCCTTACCAATAACACAGTCAATTAACACATATTTTGTATGTTACATGTATTATATACTATACTCCTGAAGTAAAGTAAGCTAGAGAAAAGAAAATGTTATTAAGATAATCATAATGAAGAAAAAATATGTTCACTCTTAAGTGGAAGCAGATCATCTTAAAAGTCTTCCTCCTCGTCATCTTCCATTAAGTAGGCAGCGGAGAAGGAGGAAGAGGAGGGGTTGGTCTTGCTATGGCAGGGGTGTCAGAGGCAAAGAAAACCTGTATATAAGCGGACTCGCACATTTCAAACCTGTGTTGTTTGAGGGTCAACTGTATAGTATATAATGCAATATAATATGTAATATAGGCCAGGTGTGGTGGCTCACGCCTGTAATCCTATTACATTGGGAGGCCGATGTCGGGCAGATTACCTGAGGTCAGGAGTTCGAGACCAGCCTGACCAACATGGAGAAAAACCGTCTCTACTAAAAATGCAAAAAATTAGCCGGGCATGGTGGCGCATGCCTGTAATCCCAGCTACTCGAGAGGCTGAGGCAGGAGAATCACTTGAACTCGGGAGGTGTAGGTTGCAGTGAGCCGAGATCACACCATTGCACTCCAGCCTGGGCAACAAGGGCGAATCTCTCTGTCTCAAAAAAAAATATATATATATATAAAATATAATATATAATAGATATGATATAATGTAATATGTAATGTAGTACTACATAATACTATAATATGTAATAATATAGCATATAATAATATTGCTTAGGGAGTAGACTTTTAGTGTTCTTATCGCAAAAACAAAAGTATGTGAGATAAGGCATATGTTAACTAGCTCAATTTAGCCACTTCACAATGTACAGATTTTACAAAACACATACACAATAAGTACATCTAATTTTTGTTTGTCAATTTAAAAATAAAATGTTAAAAGAAAAATATGCCATAAAACAGAACAGAATGTAATATCATCTAATATGTGACATGATGATATGATACGGTCATGTGTTATGCAACGCAGTAATGTGTAATATGGTTTAGAATAATACAGTGACCTGGCCGGGCATGGTGGCTCACGCCTGTAATCCCAGCACTTTGGGAGGCCGAGGCAGGCGGATCATGAGGTCAAGAGATCGAGACCATCCTGGCCAACATGGTGAAACCCCGTCTCTACTAAAAACACAAAAATTAGCCGGGCATGGTGGCGTGCACCTGTAGTGCCAGCTACGCAGTAGGCTGAGGCAGAAGAATTGCTTGAACCTGGGAGGCGGAGGTTGCAGTGAGCCAAGATCAGGCCACTGCACTCCAGCCTGGGAGACAGAGTGAGACACCATCTCAAAAATAAATAAATAAATACAATAGAGTGACCTAACGTAATTTGTTGGGTGGTGGAAAGAGTAGAGCAGGTGGAGGGAGTGGGGAGTAGTGCAGAGGCGGCTGATGTGGTCAGCTGTTATAGTCAGGAAGGCTCCTCCAAGCAGGGGACAACTGCCCCAAGACCCGAAGGATGTACTCATTCTACCACAGCAAGATTCTGGGGGAACTGCAGAGGGAACCGGAAGGGCACAGGCTCCCTGCAGAGGCACAGAACATGCTCAGGGAATGGAGGGAAGCTTGGTGTGGTGGGAATGGAGTGAACAAAGGGGAGATGGGAGAAGGTAAGAGTAGGCTGAAGAAGAGCAGTGGATCTCATGGGACCTCATGGGACCTCGCAGGCACAAGGGAGCCGTCTGGATCTTGTTCCCAGCACGATGAGACCCTTGGATCTTCTTCAACGTTGTGACGTCTGGTTTCTGGATCTGGTTGCCCCTGATCCTCAGTGTTCCTTGGTTTGCAGCCACAGGGCTCCAAGCTCTGCCTCTAACATCACAAGGCATTCTCCTCCCTGCATCTCTGCGTGTCCTCTTTTCTTATTGGGACACGAGTTATTGGATGTGGGACCTTCCCTCATCCGTTGTGACCTCATCTAAAATAATGATATCTGCAAAAATTCGATTTCCAAATGAGGCCACATTCTGTGTTCTGAGTGGACATGAATTTCGGGGGACCCCGTTCCACCTAGTACAGCTAGGAATTGGCATGGGCTGGATGGAGTGAGTGTGGGTAGAAGTGAGAAAATGCTCACTGACATGGAAGGAAAACCCAGAGAGTCTGGGGTGTGCAAACCAAACGAGGAAAGATTTTAGCAGAGAGGACGAGGTCTAAGTTGTCTGTGTGGTCAACAATTGGATCTGATGAAGACTAAGGACTGGATTGTTTCTGGCAAAGTGGAGAATCCTGGGGAACTTGACAAGAGTAGGTCAGTGTGGGTTGGGAATGGAAGCCAGATACCCATGGGCTCAGGAGAGAGGGAGGGGAGAGAGTTGAGGGGAAGGAGCAGAGAGATGCCTTGGATGTGTTTTGCCTATGAAGGGGCAGTGGCTAGGGAGGAACTTAAGATCTAAAAAGCATTTGTTTTTTTAAGATGGAAGACAACACAGTATGTGGGAATGTTGATGGGAAGATCTCATGCAGAGAAGGAAATAGATCGGTTGATGCCGGCAAGAGAAGATGACAAACTGACTTTCCGATGAGCCACAAGTGATGGGATGCACTGTTCAGGGGGAGGAGCTGGAAAGAGGATTTGCCAAATGGACAATTTGCCAAATTATGGATCCACTGTAAATGAATTTCTACTAAATATTTGTAAACATTACACAAAATCATGCCACCATGGGATGGTGTTAATGGACTTCAAGGGTAACTCTTCTCTTTCTTTTCTTTTCCTTTCCTTTCTTCCTCCCTCTCTCCCTCCTTTCCTTCCTTCCTTCCTTTCCCTTCCTTCCTTCCTTCCTTCCTTTCTTTCCCTTCCTTCCTTCCTTTCCCTTCCTTCCTTCCCCTTCCTTCCTTCCTTCCTTTCCCTTCCTTCCTTCCTTCCTTTCCCTTCCTTCCTTCCTTCCTTCCTTTCCCTTCCTTCCTTCCTTCCTTCCTTCCTTTCCCTTCCTTCCTTCCTTCCTTTCCCTTCCTTCCTTCCTTTCCCTTCCTTCCTTCCTTCCTTTTCCTCCATTCCTTCCTTCCTTTCCCTCCCTTCCCCTCTTTCTCTCTTTCTCTCTTTCTTTTTTCCAAGACAGAGTCTTGCTCTGTTCCTCAGGCTGGAGTGCAGTGGTATGATCATGGCTCCTGCAGCCTCCACCTCCTGGGCTCAAGCAATCCTTCCACCTCAGCCTCCCCAGTAGCTGGGATCACAGTTGCACACCACCACGCCCAGCAATTTTTTGTAGAGATGGGGTTTCTCCATGTTGCCCAGACTGATCTTGAACTCCTGGGCTCAAGCAATCCTCCTGCCTCAGCTTCCCAAAGTGCTGGGATCACAGGTGTGAGTCACTGCACCCAGCCGGCTTTGATGTTTTAGTTTCATTTCAGCTGAAATTAAATTTGGTTTCACTGTAGATTTTGTTTCACTTTGGCAGATTTATCTCAGCTCTGTAGCTGATTTGCAAATCAGGCTCAAAGACGCATCAGATTTAGGTGTAATTCTCATTATAGGCACTGAGCATTTCTCAGATGTCTTACCCATGTTGAAAACATTTGTGTGATCACACAGGGTAACATATCTGTTAAGAGAATTTCAAAAGACAGGAGTGAAAATGAGTTGGATAATAGAAACCTGTTCTACCTTTTGTATTACGCTTGGTGGAAGCATCCCGAAATTCTCATTTTAAGATATAAAAATCCTCAGAACACACTGAACTTCAGTTTGGCTACAATGAAGCAGCTACAGCCAATGTAAAGCTAAACTAAAATCTGCCAAAAAAATGAAACGAAAACTTCAAGTCAGATCATTCAAACAGCACAGAAGTTTCCAGGAACTCCCTTACAATTGGGATCGCTGTAGCTGTCACAAGGAGTTAAAGGAAACATGCTTCTGTCGCTGTTAACTAGCTGCATCCGGTGAATTGGGCAAATTTGGCCATTCAGGGAATTAACCATCCGCAAAAATAAATAAATAAATACATAAAATAAGCCAGTCATTTGAAGAACTGATTTTCAGGGAATTTATTTAGTGTTGGTAATGTCTAAAAGTTACATGTGTGGTTGTTGGTTTTATGATTATCTTTAATGCATTCCGATGTATATTTATATATACGATCTTCTCCATGCCTGACATATTTCACGGTAAGATAAAGAAATTCCCGTGGCTTATAAGGAATGGAGACTGAATTTGAATTCAAGTTGTTTAGAAAGAAATGGATGAGCACTGAACCCACATATTTGAATTTTTTAAAAGTCCAGCTGACAGATGTTGAATCAGCTTATCCCCCTGCTGGGGAATTTTGCCCCAAGGTAAAAGCAAGCTTTGATTTCAGCACCGTATGCATCGCAGTGAAGTTGGGCAAATGAATGGTGTCTTCCATACACAGCACTACGTGTTTGGCATACGGAATCCCTCCCTTGCCCAGCAGTAAACAGACTTGAATACACCATCTGTTTGCACACCAACTGTTTGCAAGGAAACTTTTTTTTCCTTTTCTTTTTTTCTCTGTAAAGTTAATGTTGTGACAACTTTATATTTTCTTTTTTTAAAAAAACAGAAATCTGTGTTTGTGTTTACTTAGACCTGGGCTACCTTAGATGGTTCTCAGGCTCACTTATACACTTTCATGTGTTCCATTAAAAAATGTGATCGCTTTCTTTTTCTTCTGATTTTGGTTGCAAAGGCTAAGAACTTTCAGAACAGAATTTTGTTTTTGTCTTTAATAAGGAGACGTTTCGGGTTGTTCTCTGGTTTTTCAGATGGATGGACACAGAAAAGACAACTAATACCCTGAAATTGGTTGAAACTTGATTATTCATTCTTAAAGTCTGATAATTATAACTGTCCAGTAACTTGATAATTCCAGTTCTGTTTTCCTGTTTAGAACCTCTACTTTCTTATTTGAGAAAAAATGTTTGAGGATGTTATCTCAGTATGTGTTTACTTATCTCAGTACACATTCCCTTGAACTTTTCACTTATCATGACCATTGAAATATCTTGGAACATCAGTGTTAGAAAAGCAGGAAGAACGTGGGAAACTCCCCCTGTGTGCACGGTGGGCCCCTCTATGAATTGAACCAGACAAATTCCAAACAAAGTGATGGAGAAAATCCCCCAAGAAAATTAGCAGTCTTTTTTATTCAAACTTTTTAATTCAAACTTTTTGTTGTACTGTGTCAACAGCTCTCTGGAGACCACCATCTGCCCCTCCTGTTCCACAGCCACCCCAAAGCAACTGTTAAAGATGTTTTGTGGGCTGGGCACAGTGGCTCACACCTGTAATCTCAACACTTTGGGAGGCCGGGGCGAGCAGATCACCTGAGGTCAGGAGATTGAGACTAGCCTGGCCGACATGGTGAAACCCTGTCTCTATTAAAAATACAATAATTAGCTGGATGTGGTAGTGGGCACCTGTAATCCCAGCTACTCAGGAGACTGAGGCAGGAGAATCGCTTGAATCCAGGAGGCGGAGGTTGCAATGAGCTGAGATTGCACCATTGCACTCCAGCCTAGGCAACAAGAGTGAAACTCTGTCTCAAAAAAAGAAGAAGAAGAAAAGGAGGAGGAGGAGGAGGAGAAAGAAGAAGAAGAGGAAGAGGGAGAGGGAGAGGGAGAAGGAGATGGAGAAGGAGAAGAAGAAGGAAGAAGAAGAAGAAGAAGAAGGAGAAGAGCAGCTACCTTGACAGGAACGTCCACCTTGGAAGGTGACATGCTCTGGGTGAAAAGGAAAGTTGGTTTTATTCCAGAAGTGGCACCCCTGGGGAGGCGGTGAACAGTGGAGGCGTGTTCCAAGACCACCTCTCCACGTGTGCCTCCGGATCAGGGAAATTAGGGGAGCTTAAATGATGGTCAAAGTGCTTTTGGGAAACGTGCACGGGCTCAGGCGGACAGTTAATCGCGGCTTCCTTGGTCAATGTCCCTGGCCTTCTGCAGGAATGCTCAAGCTGTTCTTATCAGGGCGGTCAGCACATTCCCAGGGTGGCTGGTCAGCTGCTCTCTGTTTTATCTCTGTTGAAGGCCTTGTTCTCCGGAGGCTGTTTTTAATAAAGAAGCTACAAACTCGAGCAAAGCAAGGATTCTATGCAAGCAAGCAAGCAAGCTTTTCTCTAACACGGAGTCAGTACTGTGACACAACTTCACTGTCTTCATCCTGTCCAACTCCTCACCTTGGAAAGCCTCCCCTGCACCCCCATTGTTTAAAACAACCACAAAACCCTCTGCACAGCTTTCTTCCCCGAGTCCTCCTGGTGATTCTGCACCTCCTGGGTCTTCTCATTCACTGAACTGAGTGGGTTCCCTCTCGAAACCTGACCTTTAAATACAGACGTTTCTGAAGGACTCTGTCCGGGGCTCCTTCCCTTCCCTCTCCACATCCTCTCCTTGGTGGATTTCATGGGCCGCTTGGCTTTATATGCCGTCCATATGCCCCAGACTCCCTGCTGTAGACTGACTGTGTGCACCCATTCCCCATTCTTATGTTGAACTCTTACCTTCACTGTTTTCCACAATGGCTGAACTAATCTACACTCCCACCAACAGTCTGTAAGCATGCCCTTTTCTCTGCCACCTTGCCAGCATCTATTATTTTTTTACTTTTTAGCAGTAGCTATTCTGACTGATGTGAGACAGTATCTCATTGTGGTTTTGATTTGCATTTTTCTTAATGATCACTGATACTGAGCTTCTATATATATATATATATATATATATATATATATATTTCTTGACCCATCAATCCCATTACTGGGTGTACACCCAGAGGAATATAAATCATTCTATGGTAAAGACACATGCACATATATGTTCATTGCAGCACTATTCATGGTGGCAAAGACATGGAATCAACCTAAATGCCCATCAACAGTAGACAGGATAAAGAAAACGTGGTACATATATACCATGGAATACTATGCAGTCATAAAAAGAGACAAAATCATGTCCTTTGCAGGAATATGGATGGAGCTGGAGGCCATTAACCTTAGCAAAGTAACACAGGAACAGAAACCAAATACCACATGTTCTCACTTATAAGTGGGAGCTAAGTGATGAGAACACATGGACACATAGAGGGGGAACAACACACACTGGGGCCTATGGTGGAGGATGGGAGGAGAAAGAAGATCAGAAAAAAATAGATAATGGGTACTAGGCTTAATACTTGGGTGATGAAATAATCTGCACAACAAACTCCTGGGACATGCATTTACCTATATCACAAACTGTACATGTACCCCAAACTTAAAAGTTAATGAAAAAGAGAAAGAAATGTTGCCCTCTAAGGTGATGGTGTTAGGTGGCGCCTTCCAGGACCGTCTACTCTAAGAGGATCTCCTGGGTTATTTGCTGTGTCTGCTTCTATGGTCTGGCCTTCACAACACTTAGTACAGTTCCTACTTATTTTATTTACTGGCCTATTTCCTGTTTTTTTGTTTCTCTCTATGACATAATATGAAATGGCCGGGCCCAGTGGCTCACGCCTGTAATCCCAGCACTTTGGGAGGCCGAGATGCGCAGATTGCCTGAGGTCAGGAGTTCAAGACCAGCCTAGGCAACATGGTGAAACCCCGTCTCTACTAAAATACAAAAAGAAAATCAGCCGGGCGTGGTGGCAGGCGCCTGTAATCCCAGCTATACAGGAAGCTGAGGCATGAGAATTGCTTGAACCCTGGAGGCGGAGGTTGCAGTGAGCCAAGACTATGCCACTGCACTCCAGCCTGGGCAACAAAGTGAAACTCTGTCTCAAAAAAACAAAAAAAAAAAAAAGAAAGAAATACATATTTGGTTTCTGCTCATGTTCTGGGCACACAGGTTCGAATTGAAAAGTGTCTTTTGTTTGCTAGTGGTGACTGCTACTAGGGGCTCCCGGACAGCCTCAGGTTGGGGGTGGTTGCCGGGGAAATCAACCATGTGATTAGAGGGTTGGAGCTTTCAGGTCCCTCCTCGCCACGTTGAGGAGAAAAGGAGAGGGGCTGAAGGTTGTTGATCACCAATGGCCAGGGATGTAATCAATCATGCCTACATAATGAAGCCTCCATAAAACCCCAAAAAGGACAGGGTTTGGAGAGCTTCCAGGCTGCTGAACACGCAGAAGCGCTGGTGGGGTGGTTCGCCCAGAGAGGACATGGAAACGTCTCACCCCGTACCTTCGTAACTACAGCCTCATCCTCCGGATGCGATCTCACTGTTATGCTTATAGGACTCAACACATTAATCACAGCCCTTTACTCTCTGTACACACTAATCACCACACAGCAAGGAATATTTACATACCACATCAACAATATTAAATCCTCATTCATGCAAGAAAATACCCCAATACTGATACACCTGACACCCCTTCTCCTATAATCCTTAAACCCCAAAATGATTTTGAGTTTTATATGCTGTTGTTATAGTTTAACCAAAACATTAGATTGTGGATCTAATAACAGAAGTCTACAATTTCTTATCTACCGAGAAAGTATGCAAGAACTGGTAACTCATGCCCCAATATATAACAATATGGCATTCTCAACTTTTAAAGGATTAGAGTTAACCATTGGTCTAAGGAACCAAAAACATTGGTGCAACTCCAAATAAAAGTAATCAATACATTTTCCTCCCATACTGTAACACCCCTAATATCACTAATTTTACCAACTGCTGCTACCTTAACCAACATCTACTGTAGTGATTTGTACCCCAATTACGTAAAATCATCCATTGCATGCACCTTTGCCATTAGCCTCATCCTGACAACCATATTCATATACACGAGCCAGGAATCTGTCATCTCTTTATAATAAATGGATCATCTAAGTAACGTGGTTTCCCGAGTTCTGTGAGCCGCTGTAGCAAATGATCACACCCAAGCAGGGCACCATGGGAACCCTGACTTATAGGCTGTAGGTCAAAAGTACAGGTACCAACTGGGGACTTGCAATTGGCATCTGAAATGAGGGCAGACTTGGGCTGAGCTCTGGCCTGTGGGATCTGACTCTAACTCCAGGTAGTGTCAGAACTGAATTTAGGCCAGGCGTGGTAGCTCATGCCTGTAATTCTGGCATTTTGGGAGGCCACTTTAGGCAGGAGGATTGCTTGAGCTCAGGAATTTGAAACCAGCCTGGGCAAGAAGGTAAGACCCCATCTCTGTAAACAAAACTAAAAAAATTAGCCGAGTGTGGTAGCACATGCCTATAGTTCCATCTACTTGGGAGGCTGAGGCAGGAGGATCCCTTGAGCCCAGGAGTTTGAGGCTGCAGTGAGCTGTGATCCTGCCACTGCACTCCAGCCTGGGGGACAGAATGAGACTCTGTCTCAAAAAAATAAAAAAATAAGAACTGAATTTAGTTATGGGACACCCAGTTGATGTCTGCTGGAAAATATAGAGTAGAAAAAAAACCCCACACATTTGGCGTCAGAAGTGGTCTGTGGTGAGAGTGCAGTAGGAGAATAAACAGTTGTACATGTTCCCTTCCTAGAAAAGTTATTTCCCTGCACTGAGGGCCTGTATTAATTAGGATAGGCTGATAGCACTGCGGTACAAACAATCCCCAAACTTCAGTGACTTAAATCACATTGATTTCTCATTCACTCTATATTCATTTTGAGTCAACAGAGAGCTCTCTTCATTACAGTCACTCAGGGTCCCAGGTTGTTGGCACATCCACCATCTCAGTGTCTACTTTATGGAAAATCCAGCCTGCCACACTAGACTTGCCAACCAGAGCATCTACCATGGTGTTTCCATGTAGCTTGGGCTTCCTCACAGCATGGCAGCCTCAAGGTTGTCAAACTTGTTACATAGTGGCTCCAGATTCCAAGTATGAGCGTCCTAGTAAATAAGACGGGGATGCATGGACGTTTATGAAGCAACTCAGAAGTCACATAGCATTACTTCCTACCCTGTGGGTGAAGGTAGTCATGAGACCACCCACAGCGGGTACATAGACCCCACTTCTCAATGGGAGGAACGTCAAAGTCACACTGTAGCAGAGAATATGGAAAGAAAGATATTGTCATGGTCGTTTTTGTAAAACCGTCTGCCATGACCCCTGTCTCTCCTGGCTCTCTCCCTCAGCTTCGCTGGCCTTTTTTTTTTTTTCACTTCCTTAAATGCCCTAAGTGCTTTCTTACTTCCAGGACTTTGCTCCTGCTGTTCGTTTTGTGTTGTGTTGCTTTTTTTCCGGGAGCACTTCTTCCCAACACCTAAAGCACTCAGCTTCCTCATCCTCCTTCAGTCCTTACACCATCAGAGAAGACTTCCCTGACCACCATAGTTGGGCCTGTGTCCCCTGATACTGTCTTTCTCAGATACTGATTTGTTTCCATTGTAACGCTTAGTGTAATTTGTAACTTTTTTTAATTGATTATTTGCTTTTCTGTATTATTTCCAACACGCAGAAAAAAATATATAGGGAATAATATAGTAAACACGACACCCAGATTTATCAAATCTTTACATTTTGCCATATTTGTTCCAGAGCATTTTTTTTTAATTAGGCACAAATGTAGGTGAAGGTCCTTGTGCTCTCCTTGAAATACCACCCACCTTCCTCCAACACCGACATTTGGAATTGATCATTCTCATGTCTGTTCTTCCTACGTTGCTGCTGAAAGTAAGAAAGGGTGTTGTAACATGTTCCAAACCTGTGTGAGTGGCATTGTTCTGCAAGGAGGTTGTAATGTTCTACCCTTTTATTTTTAGCATTTTGTTAAGTTGTGTGGCTCCGTTCACAGCAGGTGCACCACCATATTCCAATTTAGGAATTCACCCTGTTTTACACATCCATCTCCTCCTAAGCACATTTAGGTTGGTTCTTGGTTTCACTATTGCAAATGAAGCCACACACCCCCACAGCCTTGCACAGTCCCTGGCAAGCAGTCAGCACTCAAATAAGATTTGTCACATACATGAATATCGTGATGAACATTCTACTCCATATCTCTTTGCCCAGATGTGGGGAATTTCTCTAGCAAACGTTTCTCAGCACAGAACTGCTGAGGGGTTGAGGATGTGCTTCTCCACCTGCCTAGATATTGTCAAATTACATTCTCAAGTGGAAGTTTCTTTATGTCTTTCTCCAATCAAAATGAAATTTCCAGAATTCAGAAAACTCATCTTTCTCCCCGCCCCCCACCATATTTCTGGGTCTCACAGTGTTCTTGATGTGTAGAGTTGCTCAATAAGATTTCTAGTCCTGTGTTGTCCAATACGGTATCCACCAGCCATATGGAGCTACTAAACCCTTGAAATGGGGCCAATGCCATATGTTGAAATAATATTTTGCATATATTGGGTTAAACAAAATATATCATTAAAATTATTTTCCCCCTTTTTTACATTTTTAAATATGACTACTAGAAAATTTAACATATGTAGCTTGCATTACATTTCTCTTGGACATCTCTAGAGTATGTATAAATGAATGGATGAGTGTATTATTTTGACTCAACATTGGGATTAGAATATGTTTTTGAGGTCTTTAACCATGGAAAATTTTGTCTCCCCCGGGGACATTGGGCCATGTCTGGTAAATTCGTGATTGTCACAGCTGGGAAGAGGAGTGCTGTCAGCATCTAGGGAGTAGAGACCAGAGATGCTGCAGAACATTCTACAATGCACAGAGTGGCCCCCCCCCCCCAGCAAAGCGTGATCTGACCCTCCGTGTCCACAGTGCACAGGCTGAGGCACTCTGGTCTGTATCAAGGCTTATATTCTTATTCTTATCCCATTAAATATATCATGATTTTAAATGTTCTTCGAAAACCAAATTTGTTTGTAAAGGAAGACACTTACTTTTGTTTGACAGTAAAATGCTATCCCATCTTTGCCATTAATGTTCTTGTGTAGGCATTGTATATAATTTTTTTCACATTTTCTTAATTCACATCGCAATGGTACTCTACAGACACGTGTGATTTTTTATGTATTTATGTAGACCAGAAGTGGGCTTGTATGTGTTTAATTCTGCTGTGTATTTAGCTCTGAAGCCTTCCTAGTTCTCTAGAAAAGCTGCGTCAACACATACCTGCTGTTAACTCAGGGAAGTGTCTGTATCTTCACCCTTTCAACCACCCTAGATATTTCATCATCAGATTTTTCATCTTTCTGAGTCTTGTGGAAATAGATTTCATCACATTTTGGTTGTTATATCCAACTTTTGTTTTTGTTGTTGTTATTTTGTTGTTTGGTTGGTTGGTTTTTTTGTTGTTGTTTTTTTTTTTTTTGAGACGGAGTCTCACTCTGTCACCCAGGCTGGAATGCAGTGGCACAATCTCGGCTCACTGCAACCTCTGTCTCCTGGGTTTGAGCGATTCGCCTGCCTCAGTCTCCCGAGTAGCTAGAATTACAGGTGCGCACCACCACTCCCAGCCAATTTTTGTATTTTTAGTAGAGGTGGGGTTTCACCATGTTGGCCAGGCTGGTCTCAAACTCCTGACCTCAGGTGATTCACCCACCTTGGCCTCCCAAAGTGCTGGGATTACAGGCATGAGTCACAGCATCTGGCCTATATCTAGCTTTTGGAGCTCAAACATTATGATGCATTTTTTTCAACATTTCTATTTTCTTTTCTTTTAGTTTCTTTTATTTTCGTGTGTGTGTGTGTGTGTGTGTGGGCCTGTGTATATACACATTCTTTGTCTGCTTTTCTATTCTGAAGTTCTTTTTATTTTCCTTTATGACCTACTGACACTCTGTGTAGTGCCTGACTTTCTTTGAATATATATTTTGTATTTTTACTCGGCTGTCCATCAAGTCTTATTCATGATGGGGTTTCCCCGTAACCTAACTTTTTAGTATTTATGGAGATGGATTTATCAGTATTTTCTTTTATATCCACTGGCTTGTTTGTTCATTTTAATGGAAAGTTTCCCACCGTATGATTATAGAAATATCCACCTATGTTGTCTTATGGTGAGGTGAGCAAAGAAGTTCTCTACATGCTCTGAATATTCCTTCTGTCCTCAACTCAAATGCAACCTCAGAGTCCTTCAGCAACCAATTTCAGCTGCTAAAAGCAAGACATGGACCAAAACCGAACATGATAGAGGGTTCTACTGGAGCTGATTATTTCTGAGAAAGAGCAAATGATCTCTGAAAACTAGCTGTTAGGATGTTCAGCTTGGTCCAGTTGCCAAACAAAACCCCAGGGCAACTACTCACCACGGAATTTTCCCCCATTTAATAACCTACGAATGCCCGGCTTGAGTCCAAGCTCCATATGCACTGACACCCAACTCAGGAAGGGAACGGTTTTCCCAGAAACAGCACAACATAGCCAGTAGTTGGGAGACAACCATTTCTAAACCATAGAAAAGACTTCATACTAGCTATCTGTTTATAGATTGTGTTCCTGGGTCATGTCCATAACTGGATTTTCTCTGGTGTTCTGGGAGCAAAAATCTTCTGTCCTCTTTTTGAGGTGAGTAGAGTGTTCCAAATGTCCTTCATGGCCCCAGCCCACCGTTTTCTTTATGTAGGAAGGTTTTAGACGTTGGCACATATTGACACCTACTTGCAGACAGGTTTGTTGAATTACATTACATAAACATTGAAATAATAACTCAAACAGTGAGTACATTTTCACTCTTATTCCCCTGCACCTAGCTTTATAAATCGCTAAATACATGCATTCAGAGAATCTGTGTGCTTTTCTCAACAGCTATGTTGTGTAATGGTGAACATCATTATGCAAACACAGCTGCAAGGCAAGTTCCCTAGCTCCCAGCCTCAGATCAGACCTTCATTCCCAGGTCCCTTCTTTGCGGAAGTTCTGGAGTCCACCTGCTCAAAGATGCTCACAAAGCACTGGCGGGGCATCTAAAGAGTAATAGGAACCCACACCGATGTTCTAAGCAAGGATGGGACGTGGCCAGATTTTCCTTTGATAAATCTACTCAGACTCACACAAGAAAAATTAACTGAAGACCAAGAATGATGAAGGAGGAGCCCAGTGTAGAAATAGATGGTCGCAGGACACAAGAGAGAGACGATGGAGACAGGGATGAGGTGGGACAGTCAGGGAGAGGGAGAGATGCATCCACGAATAAAGTTTTATTGGAACACAGCCCCATTCACTCAGTCTATATTGTATATGGCTGCCTTCACACTACAAGGGCGGCATTGAGTAGCTGAGTCAGGTGCCGTATGGCCCACAAAGACTAAGATATTTACTACGTGCCTCTTTACAGGAAACTTTGTTTACACCCAGCAAAATTGTTCCACATAATGATTCAGAAAAGCCTAATGATTCAGAAACTTTTGTTGACCCAGCTTCGAGGAAAATTCCACAGAGCTCACTTCCTGCATAGCTGGCACTCTCTTGGGTCATCATCACTGGTAGGCTTCTGTGAGAACAGCGGAATTTATCCTAAGGGCAATAGGAATGGCTGAAAGAGTCAGCAGGGGATGGCTTGACTCCTTGACCTGTATGTTCCTTCAAGGAGAAAGAGTAGTTAGAGTTGTTTTTGCAGTAACTTGAACAAGAGATCAAAAGGGCAGGCTGATGAAAAACCGATTTCTGAGGCAGAATGGACAAGGCTTGGAAAATTGATTGGCTACAAGGCTGCGGAGGGGGAATCTAGCACGGGTTTCATGGTTTTGTTTTTGTTTTTTTACAAGACAGAGTCTAAGCTCTGTCATCCAGGCTGGAGTGCAGTGGCACAATCTTGGCCCACTGCAACCTCTGCCTCCTGGGTCCAAGTGATTCTCCTGTCTCAGCCGCCTGAGTAGCTGGGATTACAGGCGCACGCCACCACATCTGGCTAATTTTTGTATTTTTAGTAGAGACGGGGTTTCACCATGTTGGCCAGGCTGGTCTCGAACTGCTGACCTCAGGCGATCAACCTGCCTCAGGCCTCCCAACGTGCTGGGATTACAGGTGTGAGTCACTGCACCCGGCCAGGTTTCATGTTTTTGCAAAAGCAGATGAGAAACAGCTCTCAGGCATGGATAGTACTCCTATCTCTGGGAAAAGAGACCCTGTGGATGTGGATGGACAAAGATTTTCTAGAAAGAGGATGAGTGAAGGGTGCTGACCTCCAATGGAGGAAAAACACAATTCCAAAAGGAAAGAAAGGCTGACCAGGCCTAAGCAGGGCGTCTCTCCTTTCCTTTCCCCCAGGATTCCTTTAATGGGAAGGGCAGAGTCCCCAGGAAGCAACTCTTGGGGAGGAAGAAGGACGAAGCTCCCAGGCAGCTTTCTAACCACTCACCTGACTCCACCTATCCCTGGGAGGAGTCCCTGTCTCCATCCCCTAAATGGAGAGCAGAAAAACCTACGGCTAGGCTGGGCGCAGTGGCTCACACCCGTAATCCCAGCACTTTGGGAGGCTGAGGTGGGTGGATCACTTGAGGTCAGGAGTTCAAAACCACCCTGGTCAACATGGTGATGCCCCGCCTCTACTAAAAATACACAAAAATTAATGGGGCATGGTGTTGGGCGCCTGTAGTCCCAAGGGAGGCTGAGGCAGGAGAATTGCTTGAACCTGGGAGACGGAGGTTGCAGTGAGCAACACAGTGAGGTTGCAGTGAGATTGCACCACTGCACTCCAGGCTGGGTGACAGAGCAAGACTTCATTTAAAAAAAAAAAAAAAAGGAAGAAAGAAAAAAAAAGAAAAGAAATAACAAGTATTGGCAAGGCCATGGAGAAATTGGAACACTTGTGCACTGTTGGTAAGAATGTGAAATAGTACAGCTGTTTCAGAAAACAGTATGGCAGTTACACAAAACAATTAAAAATAAAATGACCATATAATCCAACAATGCCATTGCTGGGTATACACCCAAAAGAATTATAAGCCGAGTTTTGAAGAGATATTTGCACACCTGCATTCATGGCAGCAATATTCACAACAGCCAAATGGTAAAGGCAACCCAAGTGTCCATTCATGGATTGATGGGTAAACAGAGATGTGGTATAGCCATACAATAGAATATTATTCAGCCTTCAAAAAGGAAATTCTGACACATGCTACAGTGTGGGTGAACCTTGAGGACATTATGCTATGTGAAACAAATCAGTCACAAAAAGACAAATACTGTACGATTCCACTTACAGGAGGCACCTAGAGTAGTCAAATTCATAAAGACAGAAAGTGGAATGCTGGTTGCCAGGGGACAGGAGGGGGGAAAATGGGGAGTTATGGTTTAATGGATACAACGTTTCAGTTTTGCTAGAAAAGAGTCCTGAAGCTGAATGGTGGTGATGGTCGCACAACATTGTGAATGTCCTCAACACTACTGAGCTATATATTTAAAAGTAATTTTGATGGTAAATTTTAGGTTATGAGTAATTTATCACAATTTTTTTTCTTTTTTTGATGGAGTCTCGCTCCATCGCCTGGCCAGGCTGGAGTACAGTGGCACGATCTTGGCTCGCTGCTATCTCCACCTCCCAGGTTCAAGCAGTTCTCCTGCCTTGGCCTCCCAGGTAGCTGGGATTACTGGCATTCACCACCACACCCAGCTAATTTTTGTATTTTTGTAGAGACGGGGTTTTGCCATGTTGACCTGGCTGGTCTCGAACCCCTGACCTCACATGATCCACCTGCCTTGGCCTCCCAAAGTGCTAGGATTGCACGCAGGAGCCACCACGCCCGGCCCACAATTTTTTTAAAATGTAAAACAACAACAACAACAACAAATAAAAAAACCTGCATCCATGAGATGAACCTGAAAAGAAAATATCTGTTGCAACACACAAAGCCAGTCAACACTCTTAGATATGGTGGAGGCAGCTTTTTCTCTGCTGAAATTAAGGGAATGAGTGTCCTAGAGAATTCTGAAAGATGTGTCAATGTTTCTAGCAGGAGTTGCAGCCTTTTGCCTCAAAGTTAAGGACAGCTGCACCGTCAAACCTTGACCATGAATGTTTAGGGTGGGTTACAGTTGCCCAGTATTTGTTTGACTCTGTTGAATAACATCTCAGATAGATGGTTTTCAACAGGCAGAAGAGTTTTTTGTTTTTGTTTTTTTTTTTTTATCTCTTGTAGGTTTTTCCATAATAACAAACCCAAGTAAATCACGACCCAACCAGTGACTGGTAAATTTAGTGCAAACTCTTCAATGCTGGTTCCACATTTGGCACCTGGCTTGGATTGATTTGCCACTGAGTTTTGTAAATATTTCCCTCAGCTTTTAATTCATTCTTTATAAACAATGTTGTTTAAATAAAGGATATTTGTGTTTCTCATTCTGACGTTTTCTTTTCAACGTCCACTTGATGAGTATAATGTCTCCCATGAAATTTTTATTTGTAGAATAAATATTCCTTTTTGTCTGGTCTAGTGCATTTTTATTTGAATAATGTATCATCTGAGTAAACATAGCCTTCTGTGCTCTCTAAAGCCTTCATCACGTTGGAGGGCCCTTAATATATTTATTCAGTTTAAAAACTTGTCTGATGTAAGTAATGTCATTCTGGTTGAAAAGCATTTACAAACAAAACAATGATATGCCAAGCTTTAATGTTTACGAAGATTAGCCTGGATCTCATAATAGATTATTTATTGTCATTGCATATTCAGTGGTTTTTTTTCTGTAAATATTATTGAGATTACACTTTGGAAAAGAAAACATTACTAGTTTTTTGAGTGTTGAATGGAATATTGCCCAACTCAGCAGATCACAATGAAACCTCATGGTTCTTATCAAAATCAACAAATCTGTTGAAATGAATTTAATGCTAATGTCTTTGTATGTGATTTGGTGACCTACAAAATGTGTTTTTAGTTGCTTTTATTTATCTTTTCTTTCTGCTTTTAATTTCTTATTTGGAGGAGTCTTGGTTCTTTTTTTAGTTTGTTTGTTTTTTGTTTTTTGAGACAGAGTCTCACTCTGTCAGCCAGGCTGGAGTGCAGTGGCGTGATCTTGGTTCACTGCAACCTCTGCTTCCCAGGCTCAAGCAATTCTCCTGCCTCGGCCTCCCGAGTAGCTGGGATTACAGGTGTCTGCCACCACGCCCGGCTAATTTTTGTATTTTTAGTAGAGACGGGGTTTCACCATGTTGGCAGGCTGGTCTTGAACTCCTGACCTCGTGATCCGCCCGCCTCGGCCTCCCAAAGTGCTGGGATTACAGGCGTGAGCCACCGCACCCAGCTGAGTCTCGGTTCTTATAATTAAAAAAAAAGTCTTCCGCAACTGTTTTCATTTTCTGCATCTTAATTTTTTTGGTGGTCATAATTATTTTTCTTATCATCATGACTTTCTTCGACAGCAATTTTGATTATTTTTATATTTTGAAGCACCTACCATTCTTCTTTCAGACTGAAATTTGACTTCCTAGGATACTTCCTTTTTGGCACATTTGAATTCTGTTGTGATTGATAATTTTGAAAAAAAAAAAAGAAAAAAGAAAAAAGACCCAGAAAACAAAAAATCTGAAATTAGATCATACACGAATGCTTTTTGAAATTGCCATGACATTGTATTGGGTGGTGCTGAAAAACTGTGTGATCAGAGTACTCTTTTGCTATCATGATTGATGAATTGATGGGTTGAATGAATGTGTACAGGAATTTAGTCACTGGAGCATCTGCTTCTTGTTCCACTCTTCAGCATCAGAGGGAAATTTTTATGTGACATTTTGCCTGGAACCCTCAGACTCCCTCAGGACCGGGCACCTTGTGACATCTTCATCAACAGGTGTCCTCACTCTTTGTAGAACTCCACCAAGTTGGTCTCAAGTGAAACAGGGATGCAGCTAAATTCGAGGTTACAGTTTTCCTGGGATGTTATCATCACAAACACCATGCTAGTGAGTTCGTTCCTAACAGAGGAGAACTTGAATCTTGACTAAGCATTAGTGATCATCAAATCCTCTGCTTATGATTTTTAAACTTCTGATCTTCAGAATATTTTTCCATGAGCTAGCTCTGGCTTTGTGCATGTCAAACCTTGTTTCTCTCCCATGGCTGTCATACTTCTGGTGCCCTGAGACGCAGAATTTATTTCTACTTGATGCACACATTTGGGTATTGATGTTGGGTTAGTACAGCAGGTAGGTTGAGAATTTCTGGAGCCTCCCTCCCTCCCTTTGTTCCGACCTTTCCTTAGTCATATCATCCTAGAAAGATCTTCCCTGGCTTCGTCTAAAACATGGCCTCTCATTTCATTCTCTCCCTGACAACCCTGATGTAGTTTTCATTTCAGGACTCATCACCCCAACATCCTTTCCTGTTTACAGCCCATCTCCCCTGCTAGAACACAAGCTCTGAGAGGTGGAAGGCCTCTATTGTGGGTTTTGGCGAATCCCCAATCTCTAGATGGTGTCTGTGATAGAGATTCAACAAATACTTCAACAAATAATGAATAAAGTTAAATTTTTCCGAGTGCAATCATGCCTCTCCCTTCCTCTGCCAGGGCGGTGGCTGTGCCTGGTTTGCGCGGCTTCTGCAGCTCCAGCTCCTTGTACTGAGTCTGGAGAATGATGGAGCTCAGTCCATTTTAATCCCATGAACAAATGCGTGGATGTGTGGATGCTGGGATGGATGGATGACGCTCCTAGCACGGCAGCTTGCAGGGGATTGGCGATTTCCAGTAAGGTGTGCTACGACTCAAGGAAGCCCATTTTCTCTGCATTTGCAAGGACCCTGTCTGATAATTCAATTTTTCACACATCAATGCTGTGCATGAGGTGTTGATGGGGTGGCTGTCTGCTGGTTCCTTCCCCCAGCCCATCCCATCCTCCAAACAGACTATTTTGTTGTTAGCTGCTCTGCTCTGTTCATCCCTCAAGAGCTCTCCCTCTGCCATTGCAGGGGCTGTCTCCATGGAAACTGTAGCCAGCGTTTCCATGGAGAAAGAGCCCGCAGAGTCTGGAATTTTCCAGGCTCTAAAGGTGACTGCAAAAACATCTCAGCACATCTCCAGAACTGGGCTGCCCAACATGGCGGCCACTGGCCACAGGTGGCGACTGACCACTTGAAATGTGGCCGGTCCCCGAAGAGACATGCTGTCGTGGCAAAGCACACAGTGGATTCTGAGGACTTGGTACAAAAAAATTTTTTTTAATTGAAATATCGCTAATAATTTTTGTATTGATTAGTTTTACCTATCTTTTTTTTTTTTAAACAGCAGTTGCTAGAAAACTTAGATTTACATACATGGTTCACATTTGTGGCTGAAATTTTATTTCTGTTGGGTGGCATTCTTCTAGAGTATGAGTAACTGAATACATGAATGAATGATTGATTTTTGGTCAAACTGGGATTATTATCCATAAACCGTCACTTTCCTGCTTTTCTTCTTAGATGATTTGTTTTTTAAATAGTTCATTAAGTATCTTGGTTGAAAGATTTTTTTTTTTTTTTTGAGACGGAGTCTCACTCTGTCACCCAGGCTGGAGTGCAGTGGCGTGATCTCGGCTCATGGAAACCTCCACTTCCCAGGTTCAAGCGATTTTTTTGCATCAGCCTCCGAGTAGCTGGGATTGCAGGCATGTACCACCACGCCCGGCTAATTTTTGTATTTTCAGGAGAGATAGGGTTTCACCATTTTGGCCAGGCTGGTCTTGAACTCCTGACCTCGTGTGATCCACAGGCCTCCTAAGGTGCTGGGGTTACAGGCGTGAGCCACACGCCCGGCTGAAAGGTTTATAGATATAATTTTTAGTATTGAATTAGGCTAGGAGTTAATTACAATTCTTTGAACAGGCATTGAAACACCACTAATTTTTTTTTAAGGAACCATCTCCTCCTGAGTGTAAGATACTGCATCCTACTGCAGATGACGTCTCGTACGTAGATTCTACCCATCAGCTTCCAACATCTTGCTGTCCTTCACAATGTTGTCATGGCTCCCATGTAGATAGGCAAACCTTCCTGATTTTCATGTTGACCAGATGCCCAGAAACAGGATCGCAGAGGCAAAGGGTGTGTCTCTACACTTGGTGCTTTGCTACCAATGACTCAAATACTTACCAGAAAGACTGTGCCTACCTACTTTCCCACTGGCTTCATTTGAAGAGGTCTGTCTTTATCACAGCGATGATTTTTTATTTTAGTTTTGACTTCCAGATTTTAAAAACATTATGGTGACATACACATAACACAATATTTACCACCTTAGCTACTTAAAAGTGTGCAGTTCAGTGGCCTCGAGCACATTGACATTGTTGTGCAATGGTGGTGTTATCACTGCCACCCATCTCCAGAACTCTTGCAAAACGGACAGAAAGACAAACATGGCATGTTCTCACTTATTTGTGGGATCTAACAGTTGAACTCAAGGATGTAGAGAGTAGAAGTTTGGTTACCAAAGGCTGGGAAGAGTAGTAGGAGCTGGTGGGGAGGTGGAATGGTTAATGAGCCCACACACAAAAAATGTTAGCAAGAATAAGACTTACTAAGGCGTATTTGATAACACAACAGGGTGACTATAGTCAATAGTAACTTAATTGTACATTTTAAAATAAAGACTGTAATTGGATTATTTGTAACTCAAAGGATAAATGCTTGAGGGGATGGATAAAAAAAATCTTGCAAAACTGAAACTGTGTACCCATTAAACAACAACTCCCCATTTTCCCCACTTCAGCCCCTGGCAACCACCACTCTACTTTTTGAATCTATGAATTTGACTACTTTTGGTAGCGGAATCATATAGTATTTGTCCTTTTGTGTCTGGCTTATTTCACTTAGAATAATGTCCTCAGGGTTCATCTATGTTGTAGCCTGTGTCAGAATTTCCTTTCTTTTATTCATTTATTCATTTTTTTTGAGACAGGGTCTCACTCCGTCACCCAGTATGAACTATGCAGTGGTGTGAGCACAGCTCACTGCAGCCTCAATCTCCTGGGCTCAAGCCATCCTCCTACCTCAGCCTCCTGAGTAGCTGGGACTACAGGCATTCACTACCATGCCTGGCTAAGTGTTGTATTTTTTTTTTTTTTTTTTTTTTGAGATGGAGTCTTGCTCTGTCACCCAGACTGGAGTGCAGTGGCACAATCTGGGCTCACTGCAAGCTCTGCCTCCCGGGTTCACGCCATTCTCCTGCCTCAGCCTCCCCAGCAGCTGGGACTACAGGCGCCTGCCACCACACCCGGCTAATTTTTTTGTGTTTTTAGTAAAGACGGGGTTTCACTGTGTTAGCCAGGATGGTCTCGATCTCCCGAACTCATGATCCGCTCGCCTTGGCCTCCCAAAGTGCCGGGATTACAGGCATGAGCCACTGCGCCCGGCAAATGTTGTATTTTTTATAGAGACTGCGTTTCACGGTGTTGCCAGGCTAGAATTTCTTTTCTTTTTAAGACTGGATAATATTCCATTCATGGAGAGACCACATTTTACTCATCCACCCATCCATCACTGGACACTGGGTTTCCCACCACCTTTGGGCTATGGTGAATATTGACTTCCAATTTTGCTTTATCAGAAGATTGGAGCATCTTTTCATGTTTCTTGAAAGTTTTTGCTGGGTGTGGTGGCTGATGCCTATAATCCCAGCACTTTGGGAGGCTGAGGTAGGTGGATCACTTGAGGTCAGGAGTTCAAGATCAGCCTGGCCAACATGGTGAAACCCCGTCTCTACTAAAAATACAACAACCAGCCAGGCATGGTGGTGCATACCTGTAATCCCAGCTACTCAGGAGGCTAAGGCAGGAGAATTGCTTTAACCCGGGAGGCAGAGGTTGCAGTGAGCCAAGATCATGCCTCTGCACTCCAGCCTGGGCGACAGAGCGAGACTCGAAAACAAAAAAACAAAACAAACAGTTTTGCTTTTTCTCTTTCATAAACTCTCTTTTCAGATCCCTTTCTGGCTTTTCCAATGTGATGTTCAGTTTTAACCTGTTAGCACAATTGCTTGACCCGAGCAATTCCTTTGACTTCACACCGCAATGATTTCACCTGGTAGATTGTTAAACCACATTTGTGACAGGAGTCTTCATGTTCCCACATTTTTAGTGTTTGGATGGTCAGATTGAACGCCCTTTTATTTTGTGACTGTTGATGTTTGGATTGTTTTGAATGAGGCATTTCCCATCACGTGATTATAAACATATCCTCCCAAATCCTATTTTACTGAATATGATTTCTTCAGAAAAGAACCCTCTTCCTGCTGTGCACACTGTGCCCATCCCTGCACCCAGAAACTCCAGTCCTCATGAAGGCCTCCAGATCCCATTGCTACAGGAGGGATTGGCACCAGATCTGAATTGCACCTAGGGGTCCCTCGGGAGAACGTGTCCAATTGGAAACGTGTGGTTCTTGGAAAGGAGCCGATTGGATATTGCCTCCTGGCCCAGTCATCAGATTATATTTTAGTTCAAAGACTCACCGTGGTTGATATTAGCTCAGTGCTCGGCTGGAAACCAAACCCTACGTGCATCTCCTCTCTAGCAGGAAGCGGCTGGATTTCTTGGAAACTACTTAATATTGGCCTCTGTGCTGAAGACATGCGTTTCCGAACCCTGAAAATATCAAACACCAGGCATCTCCTTTCCAGACGACATCTTTCCCTCACCTTCGTTAGCTTTTCTCCTAGTTTTCCAGGGTGGAACCTCGGCCTCGTCCCTCTTTGATGGACTGGGTGCCTGTGTTGAGTCCTGGCCCAAAGCTGGTGTTTTTGTGTGCACGCTGCAGATTTTTAAACAGAATAGCCGTCTATCTGATTCTGGATATGCTTGGCTAACCCAAATTACACAATGGGTTGAAATCATGGGTAGGTCAATGAGAATTTCAGGAGTTTTTTTGTGTGTGTATACACGCTCCCACACTCACACTTTCGCACACACACATACATGTATAACCAAATATTCGAGGAAACTGTTTTCATTTTCCTAAAGGTATTATTTGAGTCAAAGCATTGTGTAAATGAATCTTACAGGCAGCCTCTCCCCAATCTGAATGCATCTCTCCCCCAGCCCCTCCTGCCTTTGTAGAAATTCTGCACAGCAAACTGCTTGCGAATCATGATGGGGAAGGAAGTTTTACTTACAGAGCAAAGGGAATCCACGGAAGTGATTTAAGCACGGGAGAGATGCAGTCACACTTTCCTTTGAGGCCTGTTAATCTCTAGGGGCGGAAATAATTTGTATTTATGTACATATATGTATATGTGTATACATACATGCACACACAACCAATAATTATTGGTCAAAGAGAAAGAACACTTCTAGGGTTCTGGACCTCAAAGATCCAAATGTCTCCCCATAGTCTGACAGCTCCATGAAAAACATTGCTTAGAGCTTGCTGCGTGTCCAGCCTTTTTTTTTTCCATGCTTATCTCCACATAAAGTTTTACATAAAATTGGGATACCTTATCTGCAGTTTTCCATCTTCCTTTTTATTTAATGCATGAACATTTCCACATCAGGAAGTATACTTTAAAATATGGCTTTATTTTGAAAGAGAAAAAGAGCTTGCCTATTTGTCTCTTTTTCCCCCGCTTTTATATTTTATCTCATTTTTATTAGAGATGGGGGTCTCGCTATATTGACCAGGCTGGTCTTGAACTCCTGGCCTCAAGCGATCCTCCCATCTCAGCCTCCCAAAATGTTGGGATTACAGGCATGAGCCACTGCACCCAGTCTTTATTTTGTTTTATTTTATTTTATTGTGGTAAGAACATTTAGCATGAGATCCACCCTCTTAACAAATTTCCAAGTGTGCAATACAGTACTGTTTTGTTTTTGAGATGAGGTCTTACTCTGTTGCCCAGGCTAGAGTGCAGTGGCATGAACATAGCTCACTGCAGCCTCAAGCAATCCTCCCACCTCAGCCTCTCTAGTCGTCTAGTAGCTGGGACTACAGGCACACACTATAGGCACACGCCACCATGCCCAGCTAACTGTTAAAATCATTTTTTAGAGATGGGTTTTGCCTTGTTGCTGAGGCTGGGACAATACAGTACTGCTGACTCCAGGTACAATGTAGAACAGCAGGCCTCACAAGTTTATTCATTGCGCTTGACTGAAAGGGACTCTGTTTATGATTAGGAAAATGCCACCTGCTCACTGGATTCACCATTCTTGGTGAAGACGGTTTATAGACTTGACTGCAAATGTGCGTATTTCGTAAACAAGACTGCCCAAGTCTCAGTGATAGACATTCTTTGTACATTTGAGCGAGTTTCCATTGAGGATAAATTCCTGGATATAGAATTAAAAAGTGGGGCAAAGAAATGAAATCAGACACAAATTGACAGAGTGCTCACCACCTATAAGGAGGTAGGGGCTGGGATCAACTTGTGTTTTTAAAGGAGGGTCATGGCTGCTTATTGGAGAAGGACCTTGAGGGCTAAGCATGGAAGCCTGGAGACCAGGGTGGGAATGGTCCAGATGGTGGTAGCTTAGACTAGGGCAGTGGCCAAGGGTGCAAAATGACTGGTGGGACAGGACAAAGCCTTAAATGGGAACAGACCCAGGGATAGTGGGGAGAGATCCTACTTCTTGAATCCCTTAGAGGCTTCCAGGGAACCAGGTCCAGATGTCAGCCAGCATCCTTCCCGCCAGGGTATCCCTGATGCATGAGCTAAACAGAGTCCAAATATATCCAGTTAAGTAAGGAAGAGATCAGCCATGGTGGCTCACACTTGTAATTCTAAAATTGTGGGAGGTCGAGGCAGGAGGATTGTTTGAAGCCAGGAGTTCGAGACCAGCCTGGGCCACATAACAAGACCCTGTCTCTACAAAAAAATAAAAATATATAAAAATTAGCCAAGGGTGGTGGGGCAGGCCTAGAGTCCCAGCTACTCAGGAGGCTGAGGTTAGAGGATCACTTGAGTCCAGGAGTTTGAAGCTGCAGTAGGCTGTGATGGCACCACTGCACTCCAGCCAGGACAACAGAGTGAAACTCTGTCTCTTAAAAAAAAAAAAAAAAAAAAAAAAAAGGTGTGGTGGCTCACACCTGTAATCCTAGCACCTTGGGAGGCCGAGGCGGGTGGGTCACCTGAGGTCAGGAGTTTGAGACCAGCCTGGCCAACATGGTGAAACCCCTATCTCTACTAAAAATACAAAAATTATCCAGGCATGGTGTCGGGCGCCTGTAATCCCAGCTACTCGGGAGACTGAGGCAAGAGAATAGCTTGAACCCAGGAGGCGGAGGTTGCAGTGAGCCGAGATCGTGCCATTGCACTACAGCCTGGGTGACTCAGTGAGACCCTGTCTCAAAAAAAAAAAAAAAAAAAGAGAAAAAGCAGATACCTGCGGATTCAAAAACCATCCCAGCACAGAGCAGCTGCATCATATATGTCTTTTTGTACAAATGGATAAGGATACCTCACTCCCCACCATAATTCTATCAGTAATAGATTATTTTCGGAGGACAGACAATGTCATCCGGGAAAAACCGCTCCTTTAGTTCTTCTTATGATTTCAATTCTGTTAGTGGCTCTCAAGAGAAATAACTAAGAACGGTGAACAAGAAAGGAAAGAGGATTCTTTCAGCTGGTTGTAAGGGCAGTGGGGAGATTGAGCCGCGTGATCACGTAGATGGTGACTGGGCGTGGGGCTGCACCAACCGTGCCCAGCCTCCCCTTTAGACATTTATTCTCCATGCAGTAACTTCTATTCTTTCATTTGCAGTAATGTAGCAATCACTGTGTGAATACATACTCGTCTTAGTCTGTTCGGGCTGCTATAGCAAAAATACTATCGATTGGGTGGATTAGAAACAACAGATTTTTATTTCTGACAGTTCTGGAGGGAAAATCCAAGGTGCAGCAGATTTAGTGCCTAGGGAAGGGCCACTTCCTGCTGTCTTCTTGAGGGAGCCCTCTGGGGTCTTGTTAAAAATTAATTAATCAATTAGTTTTTAAATTGACAAGTATAATCGTGTATGTTTATGGTGACGACATGATGTTTTGAAATATGTATACATTGTGGAATGGTTATGTTGATCTAATTGATGTATGCCTTTCTACCTCCCCCCCTTTTTTTTATGGTGAGAACACTAAAAGTCTACTGTTTTAGCAATTTTTACATTGTCATGAACTATAGTCACCACATTGTACAATAGACCTTGTGAGCTCTAGGGCCTCTTGTCTAGGACAATAATCCCATGATGAGCCTCTACCCTCATCATCTAATCCACTCCCAAAGGTCCCACCTCCTAATACTATCTCACTGGGAGTTAGGATTTAACATCAATTGTGGGGGGAGGTGGGGACGCAAACATTCAATCTATAGCAATTATCCTTCATTTGCTCCGTCTCCTCTTGAGGGGCATTCTGGCTGCTCCCTACCCTGATTTTTTATTTTGGGGATCAGAGTCACTCTGAATGTCTCAGACAGTGCCTCACACATCGCCTCACACATCACTCTCACCTTATCAATATTTACTGATTGGTTGAAGGTTGCAGTGGACAACCTTGTGTATGTTCCCTTGCCCACATGATGGAGAATTTCTTCAGGTGACGTAGATAGGGGTGGAGCCATGGAGAAAGCACAGTTTTTTTGTTGTTGTTTTTGTTTTTGAGACGGAGTCTCTCTCTGTCACCCAGGCTGGAGTGCAGTGGCTCAATCTCAGCTCACTGCAACCTCCGCCTACCAGGTTCAAGCAATTCTGCTGCCTCAGCCTCCCAAGTAGCTGAGGTTACAGGTGCGCGCCACCATGCCCAGCTAATTTTTTGTATTTTTAGTAGAGATGGGTTTCACCATGTTGGCCAGGCTGCTCTCGAACTCTTGACCTCAAGTGATCTACTGGCCTCGACCTCCCAAAGTGCAGGGATTATAGGCATGAGCCAGCATATTTGTTTGCAAATAGTGCAGAATGTCTTTCTAAAGAGGCATTTTCCTTGTTTTCTCTTGGCAGCTCTGTAAGCAAGGACCTGCTTTACTTTTGCTCTCTGCCATCTCCCCAGCACCTCACACCAATTCTGGTGCATACAAAGTCCTCTATTTGTCGTCTCAAATATACATGAGTGAATGAATGAATTATTTTATGCTCCAAATTGGCATTGAGGTGGATAGATATATATCTAGCCTGTCTTTCTCATAGCATATGTTATCATGACATCAAATATTCCTCCAGAAATACTTGTTTTGGGAAGAATTTGGTTTGTGCATCAAGACTGCAGGATAAAAGGATACTCATTGTATACACTTGTTGCCATCTTCTTGCTAATGTAGACAAAGGTGTGCTAACTCCTCCGTACCTTCCTGAATGTTTGTGAATGTCTGCAGACAGCAGATTCCCAGAAGTAGACTGGCTAAGTCAAAGCACACATACTTTTTAAATTTTGGCACCTATCCCCAAAATTTGGTCACTAGCATTTGAGAATGTCCATTTTCCTACAACCTTCCTTACTCTAATATTATTCTTGCTTTCGATACAAATAGAAGTCATTTCGACAAAACAAGTCATTTTGTCGAAATGACTTCTATTTACTTTGAGTGTCTGTTTTGGTATTAGAAGTAGGGTAGACTCACGCCTATAATCTCAGCACTTTGGGAGGCCAAGGCAGGCAGATCACTTGAGCCCAGCAGTTTGAGATTAGCCTGGGCAACATGTTGAAGTCCCGTCTCTATAAAAATATGTTCTTTTTTTTTTTTGTATTTTACCGGGGCGTGGTGATGCATGCCTGTAGTCCCTGCTACTTGGGAGGCTGAGGTGGGAGAATTGCTAGACCACAGGAGGTCAAGGCTGCAGCGGGCTGTGATCATGCCACTGCACACTCCAGCCTGGGCGACAGAGCAAGACTCAGTCTAAAAAAAAAAAAAAAAGTAGTAGTAGGGTGGACTGTCTCTTTTATGTTTATTGCACCTAAACATACTCTCTGGTAAATATTCTACTCATATTCTTTGCCCGTGTTTCTATCTTGGTGTTCAACTTTTCCTGAGTTTATATTACATTTATTTATGTATATAATTTCTATGTATCTCATATGTTTATGTTAGTGATACAAAGTTCTGGATCATCACCTCTATTTTTACATATTTGACCTGGGCTTGCCATTTAAGTCTTGTTTGTGGTGGACGTTTTCCTTACACACAACACACACATTTTCAATTTTTGTGAAGTATAGATTTATTATTTTATATTCGTTAACTTTTGTGTCATATTTAGTACATCTTTCTTCTTCCCATAGCTTCAAAAATATTCTCTTCGGTTTTCTTGCCATGACTGCAGAATGGAGGCCACGAGCCCACTTCCTTGCCCCAAGCCCTGTTCCCTACTCAAGACGGCACAAGCGCTGCCCTCCCTACTCAGAGGGCGCGAGTGCTGCCCTCCCTACTCAGACGGCGCGAGCGCTGCTCCCCCTACTCAGATGGCACTCTAGAACTGGAATGTCCCAGAGAGCAGCCGCAAACCACAGATGGCTGTTAAGCACTTAATATGTGGCTGCTGTGAATTGAGCCTTGCCACACGATGAGTTTCAAAGACTTAGTATTAAAAAAGAATGTAAAAAATATTATTACAATTTTTATATTGATTACATGTTGAAATGATAACGTTTTTGAAACATAGGGTCAAACAAAATATATTATTAAAATGAATCCCATCTATTTCTTTTAAAAGCTGATAGAAAATAAAAACAGTAAATAATAACAATGACTTACAAAAATAGAAATATCTGCCCAGGCGCTGTGGCTCATGCCTGTAATCCCAGCACTTTGGGAGGCCAAGATGGGTGGATCCTGAGTTCAGGAGATCAGGATCATCCTGGCCAACATGGTAAAACCCCATCTCTACTAAAAATACAAAAATTAGCCAGTGTGGCAGCGCACGCTTGTAATCCCAGCTACTCGGGAGGCTGAGGCAGGAGAATCGCTTGAACCCAGGAGGCAGAGGTTGCAGTGAGTCAAGACCACGCAACTGCACTCCAGCCTAGGTGACAGAGCGAGACTCCGTCTCAAAATAAATAAATAAATAAAAATAAAAAATATATAATATATGTATTTTATATATATTATGTATATAATAGAACACTTAAAATGATAAAAATGGCTCACATTATAATCTATCAGACTAAGGTCCTGCAAGAAGACCTTGGTTACTGCAGGAAGAATTTGGGCTCAAATAAATAGAAGTTCAAATGGTAGAAATCTTTCTAACTGGAGACTCTTGGTCTTTGAGAAGTAGTTTGAATGTCAACATCTCACCCAGTTGCCAGATAAAACCTCGGTTCAACAACCCACCATGGAATTTTTCCCTGATTAATGAGCTAAATTCTGTACTGGAATCCAAGCAATATATATGTTGCCATCCAACTCAGGAAGAGACTGGCTTTCTCGGAAAGAGCACAACCCACCCAGTGTTCTAGAGACCTCTATTTCCAAACCATAAAAATATTAAATACTAGCCATCTGTTTTGCAGATCGCGTCCCTGATTTCCATCATTCATCAGTTTCTTTTTTCCTCCCTCTCATTTCCTGGGGTGAACATCCTGCCCCCTCATTTTCTGGGTTCCCTTCATGAGGGTCTGTTAAGGGACCTGGCATGAAGCTGCTGGTTGTGTGTGATGCATAATGCCAGCCTACTTCCACTGAACAAAATTCTGTTATACATTCAGAGCAAAACTAAACAAATGAGAATTCACTAAAATTTAATAACAGTTTTGTTGAGATAGTCACATACTATACAATTCATCGTTTAAAGTACTTACAAGTCAATGGTTTTTAGTATACTCATAGAGTTGTGAAATCATCAGCACAATCAATTTTAGAACATTTAGAATTTTAGAACATTTAGATCATCCCCTACCAAAAAATCCCATGCCCCTTAGTCGTAACTCAGCATTTCCTCCCAGTGTTCCCCAGCCTCAGGCAGCACATGAATCTACTTCATGTATCTGTAGATTTTTGCATTTTGAATCATATGATATATGACTTTTGGGTAAGGTTTTTTCACTTAGCTTAATGTTTTTGAGCTCATCCGTGCTGTAACATGTATCAGTACTTAATTCTTGTTTATGGCAGAATAATATTTCATTGTATGGGTGTGCCACATTTTAAGTACGTATTCATGAGTTGATAGACCTTTGGGCTGTTTTCACTTTTGGCTATTATGACTAATGCTGCTATGAACATTTGTATAGAAATTTTTGTTTGTGTAGATGTATGTTTCCATTTCTTTGGGGTATATATCTAAGAGCAGGATTACTGGGTCTCAGGGTAATGCTATATTTTACCTTCTGAGGAACTGCTTTCCAAAACAACTGCACCAGTTTACATCCCCACCAGCATTTATGAGGATTCCAATTTCTCTGTCCTCACCAACACTTGTTATAGTCTGTGGTTTTTGACTATAGCCATCATAATGGGTGTAAAGTGACATCTCACTGTGGTTTTGACTCACATTTCCTTGGTGCCTAATGATAGTGAGTATCTTTTCATGTGCTTCTTGGGTATTTGTGTATCTCATTTGCCATCATATCCACTGAGGACCTTTGCTGCTTGGTCATGCTACACCCAACCATTTTCGAAACATCTGGGCTATCCATGATAGTTTGGATACTGAGTTTATGTGGGTACAGTGGAATCAGAAAAAAGAAAAGTTACCAGAGAATTTAGTTGGTAACGACAAATCCTTTGGAGAGAACCTTGACAGGACTTGCTAATGGACAATGTTTGCTGTGCCTGATCAGGTCAACTTTGAAGTTAACAGAGGCTGAAGTGCCGGAATCAATCCATTCCAGAATGATTTCTAATTAAGGGTACAATATAAGATCACTCTGGCTACAGGGAAGGAGGCAGAAGAAGGGAAAGGGAAAGACAGGGAGATGCCAGGAGACCTAGCTGGCCACTCACTAAATCTAGATAGAATTAGTTAATTCTTCCAATATACTTTTATTAATTTATTTATAAATGAGATACACAGAAAAATGTTGGTGCAAAATAAAACACGGAAAATTTTTCAGAGGATAAGATAAAAAAAGTGAAAATGGAAGCTCCAATAATTTATTTGCACACATGACCCGTTCTGAGACCTCAAAGGGGTCACAGGATGCGATGAAGTTGGGCCAGGGTAACGACAGAAGATGGGAAGGTTGGGGAGTTACTTGGGGTGAGTGGAATGGCTGAAGGTAGACTCTGGAGAAGGATTTGATTTGATGTGCTGATGGACTTGGTTTCTCATTGTTGGAAACGATGTGAGACCAATTGATGGCTGTAGTTGAGAAGGAAATGATTTGGAATGCTCAGGAGGGAGGTCTGGGCTGTTGGTGGAGGGGGAGAAAATCATAGAGAAGTGAGTTCGTGAGTGTGGCCAGGGGACTGGAGGAGATGTCAGTGGGGATTAAAAAAAAAAAGCCAAGAGCTAACACGGAGTCCCGAAAGCTCAACCTGGAGACCTGGATGTGACAGGAGAGCCCCCAGGCCTGGGTCTGCAGCTTTCTCTCAGAGCCTGAGATCTACCCAGCACCCTTTCAGCAACGCTTCTTGTAGATGCCAGCCACCGCTAGTTTCTCTTGATGCAACTAAGAATTCCGATGCAAACAAAAGGCAGCGGCTCACACGCCCTGCTGTGCTCCCCTCTCTGAGGACCTCATCCAAGAACATATTTTAAGATATACAGGACCCATGATCTAAGCACGGATGGAGAAAACTGCAGGCTTGAGCCCCTCCCCCTTGCTGCCTCAGGAGCACTGATTTTCTGTGAAGGACCGATGCAGCCTCCAGCGGTTGCCATGGAAACCGGGGCTGCAGAGAGTGAAGTTTTCCAGGCTCTGGAGTCCGTTGTGTGTGGGTGGATGCAAGATCCCAGCCTGGCATACAGCAGGCAACTAATAAATGTCTGTAGAAGGACTGAATGTTTGTCTCCTCGACTCCCACCCCACCTCAGCATTCTGTGCTAGAACAATCATCTTCTTGTGGGCCTGAAATCTGTGAGGCTGAAATTTTGTAAAAACTCCCTGGATTTATTGAGTTATAATTTACATATAATATGATTTACCTATTTTAAATATACAGTTTGATGCATTTTAGTGGTTGTATACACTCATGAAACCACCACCACAATCAATATACAGAGCATTTAATTAGTCTAAAAAGTTTCTTGGCCTGGCAAGGTGGCTCACACCTGTAATCCCAATGCTTTGGGAGTCTGAGTTGGGAGGATTGTTTGAGGCTAGGAGTTCAAGACCAGCCTTGGCAACAAAGCAAGAACCTGTCTTTGCAAAAAAAAAAAAAATTAGCTGGGTGGGGTGACACCTGCCTGTAATCTCAGTCACCTGGGAGGCTGAGATGGAAGGATCACTTGAGCCTAGGAGGCCAAGGCTTCAGTGAGCTATGATCATGCCACTGCACTCCAGCCTAGGCTACAGAGTGAGACCCTGTCTCGAAAAAAAAATGTGTATATATATATATATATATATATATATATGTATATATATATGTATGTATATATATATATATATTTAAAAAAAGTTTTTTATTAGTCTGTTCTCACATTGCTGAGACTGGGTAATTTATAAAGAAAAGAGGTTTAATTGACTCACGGTTCCGCTGGCTGTACAGGGAGCCTGGCTAGGGAGACCCCAGGAAACTTACAATCATGGCAGAAGGTAAAGGGGACCAGGCATGTCTTACGTGGCGGGGGCAGGAGGAAGAGATGGGGGGAGGTGCTACACACTTTTAAACAACCAGATCTCGTGAGAACTCACTCACTGTTATGAGAACAGCAAGGGGCACATTCCACCCCCATGATCCAATCACCTCCCACCAGGCCCCGCCTCCAACACTGAGAATTACAATTTGACATGAGATGTAGGGAGCGGAGTGGACACAGACCCACACCATAGCAGACTTTTCTGTGCTAATTTGCCTTGGATCCCTTCCCTCCCTCCAACCCAGTACCACACCACCCCAATCTACTTCCAGTCTCTACTGTTTTGTGACTTTCTAGAATTTTATGTAAATAGAATTATGCAATCTTTTGTTCAACTTTTTTCTCCTAATGTTTTGAGATACATCCATGTTGTTACATGTATTAAGATTTTACTGATTAATATTAATTATTAAATAATTATATTTTGTTCCTTTTTACTGCTCAGTGGTATTCCATAATATGGATATATCAGTTTATTTATTTTCCTGTTGGTGGCTATTTAAACTGTTTCCAATTTGAGGGTCAGGGGGGCAGTTACAGAATTATACAGCTATCAACATTCCTTTCTAGCAACATTTTAAGATTTGTCCCAGGTATTTGCAAACCTAAAGTGTTGCGCTTTTCTCACAAAAACAATAGACATCGGTGTGGATATGGTGAAAAGGGATCACTATACACTGCTGATGAGCATGTCAATTAGTACAGCCTCTGTGGAAAACACTATGGAGGTTTGTCAACTAACTAAAAGCAGATCTACCATTCCTTCCGGCAAGCCCACGACGGGGTATGTACCTGAAGGCGTCTTTCATATAAAAGAGACACCTGCATTCATATGTTTATTACAGCATAATTCACAATTGCAGAGATATGACATCAGTCTAAGTGCCCATCTACAGATGAGTGGATAAAGAAAGTGTTGTACATATACAGCATGGAATACTACTCAGCCATTGAAAAAGAATGAAATCGTGTCCTTTGCAGCAATTTGGATGGAACTGAAGGCCCTTACTCTTTTTCTTTTTTCTTTTTTTTTCTGAGATGGGGTCTCGCTCTGTCACCCAGGCTGGAGTGCAGTGGTGCGATCTCCGCTCACTGCAACCTCTGCCTCCTGGGTTCAAGTGATTCTCTTGCCTTAGCCTCCTGAGTAGCTGGGACTACAGTCGTGCACCACCATGCCTGGCTAATTTTTTGTAATTTTAGTATAGATAGGGTTTCTCCATGTTGTCCAGGCTGGTCTCAAACTCTTGACCTCATGTGATCCGCTCGCCTTGGCCTCCCAGTGTGCTGGGATTACAGGCGTGAGCCCACCGCTAAAGGCCCTTATTCTAAGGGAAGTAACTCAGCAATAGAAAACCAAATACCGCATGTTCTCACTTATAAGTGAGAGCTAAGCTATGGGTACACAGAGGCAGACAGAGTGGTATAATGGACAGTGGAGACTCGGAAAGGGGGCAGGAAGGGAGAAAGGGAGGGATAAAAAAACTACATATTGGGTACAATGTACATGACTTGGGTGATGGGTGCACTAAAAGCCCGGACAACACCACTATCCAATTCATCCACGTCATCAAAAATCACTGGTACTCATAGAGCTACTCAAATAAAAAGATTTAAAAAAAAAACATAGACTGGCACACACACAAAATAATGTCTTGTACCTTTTGTTTCATTCTTGCCAATTGGATAGAAGGAAAATGGTCTCCCTGTTGACATGGCTGTCCAATTTTTGGATTACAAATGAGATGAGCAATCCTTCATCTTTCTTTGAAGTGACTTTCTCTCTCTCTCTCGTGTTTTTTGTTTGTTTTTGTTTGTTTTTTTTTTCGAAGTCTTGCTCTGTTGCCAGGCTGGAGTGCAGTGGTGTGATCTCAGCTCACTGCAACCTCCGCCTCCCGGGTTCAAGCAATTCTCCTGCCTCAGCCTCCCGAGTAGCTGGGACTACAGGTGCACACCACCACACCCGGCTAATTTTTGTATTTTTAGTAGAGATGGGGTTTCACCATGTTAGCTGGGATGGTCTCAATCTCTTGACCTCATGATCTGCCCACCTCAGCCTCCCAAAGTGTTGGGATTATAGGCATGAGCCACCGCACCTGGCCTCTTTGAGTTATTTTTAAATGTACAAATAAATTATTATTGACTGTAGTCACCCAATTTTGCTATCAAATACTAGGTCTTATTCACCCTTTCTAACTATTTTTCTTCACCCATTTACAATCCCACTTGCCCCCCAACCCCCAACCCATACTGCCTTGTGCTGAAGAAGAAGATGAGACCATTGGCCCCTCCCTGGCCCAAACACCCTTCCCCCATTACCCCCACATGGAAGCGCCCAGACCTACAAGGAGGCTTTCAGCTCCCGGTCCTGCATGAGGAATTTGGACCAAATCCAAATAGAAAATGGGGTCAGAAGGGAATGACATTTCTAACTGAATAGCCACGGTCCCTGAGAAGAAGCAGTTACAACGTCAGCTGCCAGATAAGACGTCGGGTCAAGGACCCACCGTGGAACGTCCCCTTGGTTCCTAAGCCAAATGCCCAGCTGGAATCCCAGCAATACACATGTTGCCTTCAGCAAGGGAATGATTTTCTCATAAACAGCACAGCCTGGCCGAGGTTCTGGAGACCTCAGTTTCTAAGCCATGGAAGTATTCTATTCTGGGCCAGGCGCCATGGCTCATGCCTGTAGTCCCAGCACTTTTGGGGGCCGAGGTGGTTGGATCGCTTGAGGCCTGGGCAACATAGAAAGACCTCATCTCTACAAAAAAAAACAAAAATTATCCGGGCATGGTGGCACACCCCTGTGGTCCCAGCTACTCTGGAAGCTGAGGCCAGAGGACCACTTGAGCCTAGCAGGTCAAGGCTGCAGTGAGCTGAGATTGCGCCCCTCGCTCCAAACTGGGCAACAGGGAGAGACACTATCTCTAAAAATATATATAAAATAATAAAACAAACAAACAAATATTTTATTCTGGTTGTCATTTTGCGGATTATATCGCCTGGTCCCGTCAGTAATCATTTTGGGGCAGTTTTTTTGTTGTTGTTGTTTTTTTGGGGGTAGGTGTGAAAATCTTTCCGCTTCATAATATTCCAGGCATCACTGATGTTCAGCCATAACTCCCCCCACCCCTGAATAAGCTCATGGAACTAAATTTCCACAACTTGTTGGATTCCGTGAATTACCAAAATCAGTAAGAATGGACTTTTAACACTTCATCTTAGTCTGAATTAAGTTCACACACATAGCTGTCTGCACAGGGTTCGTCTGCCTTTTCCCATAACAATTATGTCAGCACGACCTCACAGCAAAGACCACATTGCTCCCTGTTATGGGCTGAAATGTGTGCCCCTAAACTCACGCTGGAACCCTACCTTCCAGCACCTCAGAGTGTGAGCATATTTGAAGATGGGGTCTTTACAGAGGTGATCAAGTTGGAACAAGATCATTAGTATCATCTGTGTCTCCTGATTCAATATGGCTGGAGCAGCCAGGTGCGGTGGCTCATGCCTGTAATCTCAGCACTTTGGGAGGCGGAGGCAGGCAGATCACCTGACATCAGGAATTCGAGACCAGCCTGGCCACCATGGTGAAACCTTGTCTCTACTTTAAAAAATACAAAAAGTAGCCAGGCGTGATAGTGAATGCCTACAATCCCAGCTACTTGGGATGCTGAGGCAGGAGAATCACTTGAACCCGGAAGGTGGAGGTTGCAGTGAGCCGAGATTATGCCATTGCACTCCAGCCTGGGTGACAGAGCAATACTCCATCTAAAAAAAAAAAATGGCCAGAGCCCTGATCAAGAGAGGAGATGAGGACAGAGGCACATACAAAGTGATGACCATGGAAGGACACTGGGAGAAAATGGCTGTATCTATACGCTGAGGAAAGAGGCCTAAAGAGAAACCAACCCTGCTGGTACCTTGATCTCTCAGCCTTCCAGCCTCCAGAACAGTGAGAAAATGAATTTCTGTTGTTGAAGCCGCCCCGTCTGTGGTGTTCCGTTGTGGCAGTCCTGGCAGGTTAATGCGCGTACCCAACCAGAGTGCCCCAAACCCTTCCTACGTAGCAATTCTGGAGCTCAGACAGTCTGTGGATCATAGTAAGGAACTAGGTCTTTATCTGACAGTGACATGAATCTGTTGACGTGTTTTAGCCCGGGCAGTGGTCATGGATGCCTTTTCTTTTAAGACAGTCCATGTTGGCTCCACTATGGATGAAAGCCAGGGCTGGTGCATGGCAGAGACACACACAGAGGAGATTTGGGGGACACAGGACAGAGAGGATAGGTGCCCAGACGAGGTGGGGTAGGGGGAATGACGGAGACAGAGCTGGCTCAGGGGATGTCCAGGAGGCAGAACTGACGAGGCCTGGACGCTGGTGGGATTCGGTGGGTGGCTTATTTCATGTGTCCACCTGGCCAGGCTCCAATCCCCACAGTTTCCGTCAAACCCTCATCCAGCTGTGGCTGCGAGGGCGTTTTACAGATGCAGTTAACATCTACGATAGCTGACTTTCAGTGAAGGAGATGATCCTGGAGGATGTGGGTGGGCCTCGTCTCATCAGTTGAAGGCCTTACGAGCAAAAACTGAGTTTTCCCTGAGGAAAAATAAATTCCACCTCAAGGTTGCAGCATTAGCTCCTGCCTGAGTTTCCAGCCTATCGTCAGTCAGCCCCACAGATGCCATGCCTCCGAGACTTCAAAATCGTGTGAGCGATTGCCTTACAATGAGTCTCTTAAAACAGTGGTTTGCAACCTTTTTGGCACCAGGGATCAGTTTGGTGGAAGACAATTCTTCTGCAGACCAGGGTGGGGAGATGGCTTTGAGATGATTCAAGCGCATTACATTTGTTGTGCACTTTATTTCTATTATTATTACACTGTAATATGTAATGAAAAAAATTATGCAACTCACCAGAACATAGAATTGGTTGGGAGCCCTGAGCTCATTTTCCTGCATGCTCCCAGCTGGGAGTGATGGGAGACAGCGACAGATCTCTAGGCATTAGATTCTCATAAGGAGCATGCAACCTGGATCCCTCACACACGCAGTTCACAACAGGGTTCGTGCTCCTATGAGAACCTAATGCGGCTGCTGATTTGACAGGAGGTGGTAATGTGAGCAATGGGGAGAGGCTGTAAATACAGATGAAGCTTCGCTCACTCACTCGCTCACCCACCCACCCTCACGTCCTGCTGTGTGGCCCAGTTCCTAAACAGGCCATAAGCCAGTATGGGTCCATGGCCTGGGGGTTGGAGACCCCCATCTTTAAAGACAAAAATTATATATATGACATATGTGATATATATATGATATATATACACACATATACGTGTATACACCTATGATCAATATCCCCCCACACATATATACATATAAATATGCATGTATTTCACCCCATACACATATATGCTTATCCCCCCCACAAATATACATATAAATATGCATGTATCCCCCCACACACAAATATACATATAAATATGCAGTATTCCCCCCAAAACATATATGCATGTATCCCCCACAGACAAATATACATATAAATATGCAGTATTTCTCCCCCAAAACATATATACATGTATCCCCACAGACAAATATACATATAAATACACATGTTATGTCCTACTTAGTCTGCTAGGGCTGCCATAACAAAGTTCCACGTACCAAGTGGCTGAAACAACCGAAATGTGTTTTTTCACAATTCTGGAGGCTGGAAGTTTGCGATCAGGTGTCAGCAGGGCTGGTTTCCTCGGAGGCCTTTCTCTTTGGCGATCAGACGGCCGCCCTCCCCGTGTCCTCACGTGGGCTTTCCTCGGTGTGTGTCTGTATCCACACTTCCTCGTCTTTTGAGGAAACCAGTCCTATTAGATTGAGGTCCATCCTAGTGACCTCGTTTTAGCCCAGGTGCCTCTGTGAAGACCCTATCCCCAAATACAATCACATTTTGCGGTGCTGTGGGGTTAGGACATCAACATATGAATTCAGGGAGTCTACAGTTCAGCCCATAGCGCTACTGGTTTTGTTTCTCTGGTAGGACCCTGACGGCTACAGGAACAGGCACCATTTCTGCCTTAAGGAACTAGGTGGACAACCTCAATCCCTGAGAAAGGGAAGGATTTTTGAAAGCATAATGGGTTCAACTTAGCTGGGTGGAGACCTCCTAAGAAGAGGTAAGAGTCTTGTTCTTTCTCTGTAAAAGGAAAATGGTTTTCTAACGTTTTACTGTTCCAGAGAAAGACAAAACGCCCAACCTCCATTTACATCTGTCTCAGCGCGCCTCATTAATTCCCTAGAAAGAACTGCTGGAAGTTGAATTACTGGGTCAAAGGGGATAAAAGGTCCTCGTGATTTGGTTATATTACTGAGTTTTGTTCCAAGTCAGGCAGCTTGGCCATAACTCCTGTTTATTTATCACTGCATTTCTGTTTAATCATTTTCACTGCACAGATAGCATATCAATTTTTACTTGGAAATTGAAACTATATATATTTTTACAATTTATCATCCTGCATTTTCCCTCATGAGGCTGTCCCCATGATGTAAAATGATCCAAAATTTTGATTGCATTGTCCAGAGGAAAGGCATTTGTTATTTTCTCTTAATCATTTTAGTACTGACTTTTCATACGCCCTTCTTGTGCTTTATAGTCTTGTTTCCAAGCACTTCATTTTACAAACATGCCGTGATGTTCCCCTTCTATCTGCGCCTTGTGACTTTGTGTACTGGGACTCATTTTTTGGGGGGGAGACAGGGTCTCACTCTATTGCCTAGGCTGATCCTGACTGCTGGCCTCAAACAATCTTCCTGCCTCAGCCTCCCAAAATTTGGGGGTTACAAGCAAGAGCCATGGTGCCCAGCTTGAGTTACATTCTTTAAAAATCAATTCATTGCATTTGGCCTTAGTGGGAAGACCAAAGCGAGATGTATCATGAACTTGAAAACTACAGTATTGACAACCTGTTTATCAGAAAGGTTCAGAAAACTTCCTCTCCCACCATCAGTATCTCAAACCATCCCCACCTCAACTTTGCTTCCTGGTGGTAATTAGCAAATTCAAAGGTGGTGAACATGAAAGACATGTGAAATGTTACAGTGCTGTGGAGATACAGTATCGCTAGTCATTTATGAATCCACCTACCATCTTTCATCCATTCCACCCATCCACCCACTATCCATCCATCCATTATCCATTCATCCATCCATCTATCCATCCATCCTCTGTCCATTACCCATTATCCATTCATCCATCCATCCATCTATCCATCCATCATCCATTATCCATCCATCCATCCTCCATCTATCCACCCATCCACTCATCTACCCATCCATCCACTCATCCTCCAACTATCTACTATCCATCCATCCACCCATCAACAGAGGAGCCACAGAGGGAAGTACTGGGGCTGGTCAGGAAGCAGAGGGAGTGAGGGGGAAATGTGAGCAGGAGCCTTTTTGTTATTTCCACGGGAGGGAACGGGTGAAGCAGAGTGGGCAGGCTTAGGATTGGCTCCTGTGAGTGATTTCAGTGGCTCTGGGTCACAGGCACTGTCCTGGTTGTCTGGTTCCCAACCCTGGGTGATGAAGGCATGCACACAGAGGCCCTGAATGTGGGAGCCCAATGGAGGGGGTGCTGGGTGTGGGCTCTGGATGGGGTGGTTTGCATGTGAAAGGCACCGTCTCAGGGGGGTTGTTTATCATCTTTAGGAAAATGTAAAGAATCAAAGTACAGAAATTTACACAGGCGTGGTTGATGCACCGGGGAGTGGAATGGGTCAGCCCAGGCGAGGATGGGGCATGTTGGACAGACGCAGCTGGGTGTGGAGGCAGGACACTGTCAGAAAAGTCTCCTCATGGCTCCTCTCTCCTTAGCGGCCCTCCCTTCAGCTTCTCAATCTTTAATGTGCATTCTACCCCACTCTGGGTCTGATTTAGCAGGTCTGGCTGGTGCCTAGTATTCTGCATTTCTCTCTCTTTTTTTTTTCAAGACGGAGTCTCGCTCTGTTACCCAACCTGGAGTGCAGTGGCACCACTGCAACCTCCACCTCCCAGGTTCAAGTGATCTTCCCACCTCAGCTTTCCAAGTAGCTGCAATTACAGGTGCCCGCCACCACGCCTGGCTAATTTTTGTATTTTTAGTAGAGACAGGGTTTCACCATGTTGGCCAGGCTGGTCTCAAACTCCTGATCTCGAGTGATCTGCCTGCCTCGGCCTCCCAAAGTGCTGGGATTACAGGCATGAATCCCCGCACCCGGCCATTCTGCACCTCTAGAAAGCTCCCGGGTGTTGAGAATGACAGACTTTGATGGTTTGCCTGAGACGCTCTCCATTTTAGGAGGGACCCAAGGAGCCCCCGGCCCCGGGCAAACCAGGATGGTTGGTGGCTTCACTGGTGACGCTGCTGGTACTGGTACTGGGCCACATTTTGAGCAGAAATGTTCTGTTGGAGTCTGCCCTTCCCAAGGCAGGAGCTCAGAGAAAAAGGAGAAAATTTTCACTCTGTTCCCTGCTCTGCTCGGGCTGACCTTTCCTCCTGGTAAACATCGTGTTTTCTCCTTTACGCAACATGCCCTCAACCCACCTGAGGCCACGTCCAGTGTCTGGACATGCTTGGATATTTTTCCCTCTGGACAGTTCCTGACCTTCTAGATACATTTCAACATGACCTCTGTCTCAGGTTGGGGCTCGCCAACCGTGCATGTGAAGGCATGTGCTGTCTCTCGGCCGCCCAAGGCATGGTCTTTGCATTCTGTCCGTAGCCTGAACAATCATTAACCATGCAATTGCCCTCTTTTCTGCTCATGATGGGCCCCAAACCCCTCCGTAACCACTGGAACCCATCACTCTCTGCTCTCCACAAGGCAAAAGGGTGAAATATTTTAATAATCATACAGTGTGAAACATCTCACTGAAAAAAACACAGCAACAACCAACACATGTAAAAGACAAGACTGATGAATCTGACTCTATATGTACAGAAAATATCAGCAGCTGGAAAAAATATACCACCAAAAAAAAAAAAATTGAACAGAGAAACTGGCAAAAGCAGATATCACAGAGTTGAACTTTACAGGTTAATATATAAAGCGTATAAAGAGGTCAGAAAGACACAAGTGGAAGACCAAAAGCGAAGAGTGGGCAGAGGATGACAACAGGCTGCTAATAAAAGGGAACATTTAAATGTTTAGGAAAGATGAAAAGATATTCCACTTTATTTATAGTCTACTAAACTTGCCATCGAAAATCAAAATGAGATATCACTTTCTACCACTCAGACAGAACAAGGTTTATAAAATAGCACATGGAGTGGGCAAGGTGTGGCATGCGGAAACGGGGTCATCCGCTGGCTGGCGGTGAAGGCGTGGATTGGCACATTTCTGATGCGTATTTTAGCAATAAATCTGCAAAAGAGCCAGTCAACAGAGTCCCTTCCAGCAGAACAAATATAGGGAAGCTGCCTTCCTACTGGGCACTTCAGGTTAGTAATCGGAGAAAAGCAAACAAGCACGAAAGAAATAGAAGAGCGATTTGGCATTATCTAGAAAAGCTACAATCGGTGGCTCTCCACTGTGGGATGATTTCACCCCCTCCACTCCGGGAAATATTTGGAAATGTGTAGAGATGTTTTTTACTGTCACATCTGGGGCGTGAGTAGGGAGTGAACTACTAGCATCCAGTGGGTAGAGACCAGAGAGGCTGCTAAGCATCCTGCAATGCACAGCACAGCCCTCATCAACAATAAAGAGTTACCAGCCCAAAATGTCAATCACATCAAAGCTGAGGAGGCTGCCGTATTGCCCAGCAATTCTGTTCCAAGATATATGTCCCAGGGGAGCTCCCTCCATTCCCACAAGGACCAAGCATAATCATGCTCATTGCAGTACTCACTCACTCAGTGCAGATCTGTTGAATGTGAACTGTAGCCCAGTCACTTTGCCGTGATGGGGGCTATTCACAGTTTTTTTTTTTTTTTTTGAGACAGGGTCTCGCTCCGTCACCCAGGGTGGAGTGCAGCAGTGCAAGCCTGGCTCACTGCAGCCTCCAGCTCTGAGATCAAGTGATCCCCCCACCTCAGCCTCCCAAGTACCTAGGATTACAGGCGTGTGCCACCATGCCCAGCCAATTTTGTCTATCTTTTTAGAGATGAGTGAGGTCTTGCTGTGTTGCCCAGGCTGGTCTCAAACTCCTGGGCTCAAGCATTCCTCCTGTTCTTGGCCTCCTGAAGTGCAGGGATTACAGGTGTGAGCCACTGCACCTGGTCTATTCATATTCTTTGTAGTGAAAAAAAGTGGGATGCTGGGAGAGGAACAACTGAAATGTCTATTGAAAAGAGAATGGATAAATAAATTGTGGTGTATTCGTAAAGTGGACTGCAGTACAGAAGATTAAAGAATGAGAGGTACATGTGTCCCTGTGGAAAGAGCGCAACGGATGAGAGCAAGTTGCGCTGATAGAACATCCACCCTTTAGCCTGGCGTGGTGGGGCTTGCCTGTGCTCCCAGCTACTCGGGACACTGAGGTGGAAGGATCACTTGAGCCCAGGAGTTGGAGGCCACAGTGAGCCATGATTGTACCACTGCACTCCACCCTGGGTGACAGAGTGACACCCTATCTCAAACAAACAAACAAATTGACAAGAAAAGAAGGAAGGGAGGGAGGGAGGGAGGAAGGAAGGAAGGAAGGAAGGAAGGGGAGAAAGAAAGAAAAGAAAAGAGGAAAGGAAAGGAAAGAAAAGAAAAGGAAAGGAAAAAGGAAGAAAGACACCCACCCCGTTACCAACCACCCTCCCAGATCTGTCTGTTGGGTTGCACTGATCCCTTGCAGGGAATCGTCTTCTTACTTTGTGAGTTTACAGCTCAGCTCTGTGTCATTATTCAGAGTTACTGTAACAATGCAATTCACGAGAAGCCCTGAATGAATGCCGTTGTGGCTACCATCAAATGTTGACACAGCGTTCAACCCCATCGAGAGGAGATGCATTACTCAAGACATCTGTAGACAGCGATGGAGGACTGGAAGAATGAATGAAGTCATTCATTCTTTCAACAAACTTGAAGCACCTGAGGGGTTCTTGCCTGGCACTTTGAACCCCCTCCTTTCCACCCCCAAACACACAAACACACACACACACACACACTGATATCAGAGCCCAGAAAATTCCAGTCTCCGCAGCTCCTTCTTCAGCCCTCCCCTTCCCGCCTCCAGCTGCTGTGTCCATGGTGACGGTCTGAGCAGGCCTGGGTTGCCGCCGAACAGGTGATTTTCTTGAAGGAAAACAACACCAAGCCACTGGGGGGTGGGAGGCAGTGGAGATGGCTCAAACCCTGGCCCCACAGCAGTGGCCTGTGCAGGACTCGCGTGTCCCTGAAAATGCATCCTTGAGAGCTTTGCAAAAGATCACGAAATCGGCCATGAGGGCCTCCCTGACTCTGTCAGAGATAATACATCTCTTAAGCATGAGTGACATTGGCATTAGCTTTTTTTCTACTTGTTCATTTATTCATATATTCAACAACTACGAACTGACTGTCCTGGGAGCTGGTGATACAAGAATAAAACAAATAGACAAACAGGAGGCACACTCTGATCTGATAGAGACATTTGCTCCTTCAAAGAAGATTTTTTTCATTCATTCTGGATGGACTTACGGAAGAGCCGCTGCATGCTGGGGCCATGCTGGGCACAGAGGATGCATCACAAAGAGAGAGAGAGAGAGAGGAAGAGAGGAAGGGAGGAAGGTGGGAAGGGGGGAAGGAAGGAAGGAAGGAAAGAAGGAAGAAAGGTAGGAAGGAAGGAAGGAAGGAAGGAAGGAAGGAAGGAAGGAAGGAAGGAAGTCAAACAAAGTCCCTGCTTTCTGTTAAAGAACAAAGCATTCGATGAGGCTTGTTAAAGCATGGGAAGGAACAAGACTTAGGACCATAGTGATGGGCATAGACAGACAGCGACAAGGGGATTTTGCAGTGGGGGAGAGAAACAGGGTGCTCAGCTCTGAATGCAGCATGGGCAAGAGAGAATCTGTAGCCAAGAAGCAGGGTGGGGGTCAGTGGATGGAAAATTACTGAGAGGAACATCTGGGGTTTCCTCTGGCTGAGAACTGACCTAACAGGATTCTTGTTGAAGACAGGCTCAGGGTGAGTTGCCCGGGGGAGGTTGAGGATGAGGGACGTGAAAGAACCTGTCACTCCACAGGGATTGTCGTCTAGTTGGGGAGAGACATGGTAAATCAGTATATATTTTTGTTTTCTTCTGTATCCTCACTGCCTAGCAGAATGCTTGGGATCTAGTAGGATCTTCACAATCATTTTTCAGATTGTGAACGAGTGAACAAATAAATGGGTTCTGTGGAGTTCACAATTCAAATTCTGGTGCCTTTATTCATGTACCACGTTCATAGCATCCTTTCTCCTGAGAGTATCCAAGGTTCCTTTCTTGGGTGGATGGGGAGTTGGCTGGATATGGGGCAACCCGGACAAAGATGCAACTGCCTTTGCAAAAACTATATCAGCGAGAAAATTCTGACAGTGAAAGAGATCTGAGCTAACCCACCTCGCATCTTGCCTTTCCCTTAGTTATTCCTGGGCTATTGGGCCAAGCTGACTTTGGAAGACATTTGCGCTACAGTGTAAAAGGATAATAGGCTTTGCCCAAAACTCAACTGCTTTTGTAAAGCTAATGGGAGGCTGGCCAGTGTGGTGGCTCATGCCTGTAATCCCAACACTTTGGGAGGCTGAGGCAAGAGAATTGCTTGAGCCCAGGAGTTGGAGGTCAGCTTGGGCAACATAGTAAGACCTTGTCTCTACAAAAAATATAAAAATTAGCCAGACATGGTGGTGCACCCCTGTTGTCCCAGATACTCAGAAGGCTGAGGTGGGAGGATCACTTGAGCCCAGGAAGTTGAGGCTGCAGTGAGCTGAGATCGCGCCACTGCACTCCACCCTGAGCAACAGAGTGAGACCTTGTCTTAAATAAATAAATAAATAAATAAATAAATAAATAAATAAATAAAAATAAAAAGCTAATGAGAGGTCAGCCGGTCTCACTGTGTTGCCCAGGCTGGTCTCTAACTCCTGGGCTCAAGGAATCCTCCTGCTTCGGCTTCCAAACTGCCGAAATTACAGGCATGAACCACAGCTCGCAGCCCCAGGCAGAAAATTCTTGAAGCAATATCTGACCATTCATCTCTCTTTCTTAAAAAACTTTAACGGGCCTGGCGCGGTGGCTCACGGCTGTAATCCCAGCACTTTGGGAGGCCAAGGCGGGTGGATCACCTGAGGTCAGGAGTTCGAGACCAGCCTGGCCAACATGGTGAAACCCTGTCTCTACTAAAAATACAAAAATTAGCTGGGCGTGGTGGCAGGCGCCTGTAATCCCAGCTACACAGGAGGCTGAGGCAGGAGAATCACTTGAACCCGGGAGGCAGAAGTTGCAGTGAGCCAAGATCGCACCACTGCATTCCAGCCTGGGCAACAGAATGAGACTCTGTCTCAAAAAAAAAAAGAAAAAAAACCTCAACATATTCCATTGCTCTTTAGATTAAAAACTTAATTCTTAATCAAGACCTACCAGAAGTTGCAGCTCCAGAATTCCCACATGGAAGGGACTTGGAGGGAAGTTTTGGGTCAGAGTGGAGGCCACTGTGGGATTTGCTGTGTTCACAATGCCATTCATTTGAATCAATGCTGTCTGCCATGAAAAGTTTACAAGAAAGTGAAGGCATGAAGAAATCAATGTCCAACTGGCATTGACTTCTTTTTATTTCAAATTAGTATAAGAAATAGGCCAAGAAGCACATTAGGAAACAGAGGATATGATGGTTAATTTTAGATATCCACTTGGCCAGGCTGTGGTGCCATGTGGTTTTATGAGGCACCAGTCTAGATGCTGTAGGTGCTGTGTCGATGTGATGAGCATTTACAGTCAGTTGACTTCAAGTAAAGACTAGCCTCCATCACCTTGATGGGCCTTAAGCAATCAGTTGGAGATGGATTGTTTTTTCCAAGAAAAAAGAATTCTGCCTCAAGACTTTAACATAGAAACCCTGCCTGAAGTTCCAGCTTGCTGGCCTGCCCTGCAGATTTCAGACCCAGGCAGCAACATCCACTGTTCCCTCAGTCCCCAGCCTGCTGCCCTGCCCATCGGGCTTGCCAAGCCCGGCAATTGCAGGAGCTAATTCTCTAAAATAGATTCCTCCCCTCCCCTCCTTTCCCTTCCCCTCCCCTCCCCTCCCTTCCCCTCCCCCCTCCCCTTTCCCCTCCCCTCCCCTCTCTTCTCCTCTCCTCTCCTCCCCTCTCCTGTCCTTTCCTCCCCTCCCCTCCCCTCCCCTCTCCTCTCCGCTTCTCCCCTCTCCTGTCCTCTTCTCCTCTCCCCTCCTCTTCTCCTCTCCTCTCCTCCTCGCTCCTCTCTCGCGTCTCCTCTCCCCACCTCTCCTCTCCTCCCCTTCCCTCCCCTCCCTTCCCCTCTCCTCTCCTCCTCTCTCCTCTCATCTCCTTTCCTCTCCTCCTCTGTCTTCCCCTCCTCTCTTCTTCTCTCCTCACCTCTCTCCTCCCCTCTCTTCTCTTCTCTCTCTCCCATGCATGTCTCCTCTTCTCTCTATACTTCTCCATCTTCCTCTGTCTCTGTCCCTCTCCCTCCCTACCTTCCTCCGTATCTCTCTGTGACTCTCTCTCTCTCTCTCACACACACACACACACACAGACAGACACACACACACACACACACACTGTTGGTTCTGCTTCTCTGAAGAACCCTAGCACAGAAGGGTATTGTGCACACAAGCTGACAACATAGACACACCAACATCTGCTGCCTGCCAGGCCCTCAGGACAGGAGACCAGACCAGTCTGTAGATATCAAGGGAGTGAGACCCACCCCAAAATGTGGAGAAAACTGGTTAACAACCTGATACATGGACGTGGATGACAGCAGAATGGCTGGTAGTCAATATTCTTAAACTCTTTGTATGATTAGGAAACAAACATCTCTAAAGCTCTGTCTGTATTGTGCTATTTCTGAGAAAATTGTTCCCTCCTTGTACCCTGGGCTCTTGTTGAACATACCACGGTGGATCTTTGAGCTGAAACTTTGTTTGGGTCCTGGGCCAGATATGAACATTTTAGCCACTTCTCCTTCACCACCAGGAGCATCCCCATGGCAATATCTGTCCCATCCAAACCCTGTTTGGCCCTCATCCCTCCCTTGGCATTGGTGCTGTGGTCCCCGGATGGTTTAGACTGTATCAGAGGAGGAGAAGGGGGCACATCCTTAGGACAGGGAGACAGCTGGTGGCCTCGACTTCCCTCCCACACCAGGACACTCAGGAGAATAGTTTCATAATTTGGGTGCAGAAAGGCTTAGTGAGCACAATTCTTAAAAGCTTACAGTCATTAAAGATAAGAAGAATTAAACTGACTCCAAAAAGCTGAAAAAGGCCTGGCAAGGTGGCTCACACCTGCAATCCCAGCACTTTGGGAGGCCGAGGCAGGTGGATCACCTGAGATCAGGAGTTCGAGACCAGCCTGAGCAATATGGTGAAATCCTGTCTCTATCAAAAATACAAAAATTAGCTGGGTGTGGTTGTGGGCGACTGTAGTCCCAGCTACTCAGGAGGCTGAGACAGGAGAATCGCTTGAACCCGGGAGGCGGAGGCTGCGGTGAGCCGAGATCACGCCACTACACTCCAGCTTGGGCGACAGAGCAAGACTCTGTCAAAAAAGAAAAAAAAAAGCTGAAAAAGTAGGCACAGAATAACAAAAATGTAAACCAGAAGAAATGATAAAAATGGGTGAAACTATTTTCAACCTAATGAGATTCAAAGAAACTATATAGTTTACATGTGAATTGTGTTTACAAGAAAAGAATTTAAAATACGGGGTAACATAAACTTTAAAATCCATCAAAAGAGCAACAGGTAGGAACAGAATAGCCTTAAAAGATAAAATAAAATGTGCCAAATAAGGAAAATGATGTTTCGACCTTTCTTGTACTCCCAAAAAATGAATATGCAAACCATACTGGGAAGTCATTCGTTGTCTTGTCAGATGGACAATAAGGAAATAGACAAGCAGAGTTGACTATGGAGTGAGAGCGGACGCCTTCTCAGGCTGCTGGGGAGAGCGAGTTGCTGTGAACTTTCTGGCAAGATCTTTTGGCAGTAGACTTCAAAGTTTAATATCTGCATGCCCTTTGACCCAGCAAATCCACTTCTGGGAACCCACTTCCCCACAGACATACACAAAAGCACACCCCACACACACACATGGCCATGGCAGCCTTGCCGGAGCACGATCAGCCGAAAAGTCCATAGAATGTGCATCTGGGTTGTGTGAAGCTCGACACTGATGCAGAATTTCACAGTCCAAAGACATCAGCCCCTTGTTAGACAAATGAGCTGTGTTTTGAAGGTCATCTAATGTTAAGATGTATATTACATAAGCAAAAGCTGGATTAAAAAACAAAAATGCATCATTATCCAAGTTTGAACAACTGTAATACATTTATGCAACCATTTATTTATTCAGCTTCTAAAAACCATTGATGCTGGGCATGGTGGCTCATGCCTGTAATCCCAGTACTTTGGGAGGGTGAGGTGGGCAAATCTCAAACCCGGGAGTTTCAGACCAGCCTGGGCAACATGGCGAAACCCCGTCTCTACAGAAAAAAAAAAAAATTAGCTGGGTGTGGTGGCGCCTGTGGTCTCAGGTACTTGGGGAGGCTGTGGTGGGAGGATCACCTGAGCCAGGGAAGGTTAAGGCTGCAGTTGGAGGTTGAGGATCACCTGAGCCTGCGAGGTTGAGGCTGCAGTGAGCCATGGGGATGCCACTGCACTCCAGCCTGGGCGACAGAGTGAGACCCAGTCTCGATTAAACACACACACACAAAAACAAACAAACAGAAAAACCACTGAACACTCACTATGTGCTAGATATTCTATCAGGGAGAGAGGATGCGGCAGAGCTAAAAGAAAACAGAGTGTGCCTGCTTTCACACAACATCCATTTCACTGGGTGAAAATCACAGAAGAATATAAGTACAAGACCATTTTGAAGAGCAATCTGCCGGTATCTAAGAACGCTGATCCTATGTGTTGCCCTATCGCCCAGAAATTCCAGTTTGAGATTTGTGCCCTAGAGAAACTCTCACACATAGGGCAAGGAGGCAAGTTCAAAGATGTTCATTGTGACTTTCATTCATTTGGCAGATATTGATTGAGCAGAAACTGTGGACTGGGCACTGCTCTGGGCCCTGGGGAGATGTAGCGTTGCTTGTAATGGCCAGGAAAGCAGGAGGAGAGGTTACATCCCAAGTGCCTGCCAATGCGAGAATGGGTGAATAAACTGAGTGGAACATGAAGAGCGAGGAGAGATTGGGATCAAGTTGCAGAAGGATCAGTCCACAGAACAGTCCTGCACAGACCTTCTCTCAGAGACCTGGTTAATGTGCTTTGTGGACCTCTCAACTCTGAAATTATTTCTGTCCTCTCCTTTTTTCCCAGTTTTTAAAATTGTGGTAAAATACACATAAGCAGGCCAGGTGCAGTGACTCATACCTGCAATCCCAGCATTTTGGGAAGGAGAGGCAGGAGGATCATTTGGGCCCAGGAGTTTAAGACCAGCCTGGGCAACATAGTGAGACATATCTCTAAAAAAAAAAAATTTTTTTTTAAATTAGCCAGGCAGGGTGGCTCATGCCTGTAGTCCCAGCTACTCAGAAGGCTGAGGCGGGAGGATCGATTAAGCCCAGGAGTTTGAGGCTGCAGTGAGCTGTGATCACACCACACACTCCAGCTTGGGCAACACAGCAAGACCTTGTCTCAAAAAAAAAAAAAAAAAGCCATAATATAAAATTTGCCATTTTAACCATTTTTGAGTGTACAACTCAGTGGTATTAAATACATTTATAATCTTGTGCAACCATCACCACCATCCATCCCCAGGGCTTGTTTCATTTGTAAAACTGAAGCTCTGTCCCTGTTAAACATAACTCCACCGTCCCCCTTCCCCAGCCCCTGGCAACCACTGTTCTGCTTTCTGTCTCTCTGTTATTTGCCTACTCCAGGTACCTCATAGAAGTGAAATCCTACAAGATTTGCCTTTTTTTTTTTTTTTTTTTTTTTTGTGGCAGAGACTGTCTCTGTCTCCCAGGCCAGAATGCAATGGCGCAATCTTGGCTTACTGCAACCTCCACCTCCCAGGCTCAAGCGATTCTCCCACCTCAGCCACCCGAGTGGCTGGAATTACAGGCATGCGCCACCATGCCTGGCTAATTTTTGTATTTTTAGTAGAGATGGGGTTTCCCATGTTGTCCAGGCTGGTCTCAAACTCCTGACCTCAGGTGATCGGCCCACCTTGGCCGCCTCCCAACGTGCCGCTAATAGAGGCGTGAGCTACCGCACCCGGCCGGATTTTCCCTTGCGTGACTGGCTTATTTCACTTAGCCTAATGTCCTCAAGCGTCATCCACGTTGCAGCACGTGTCAGAACTTCTTTCCTTTCTAAGGCTGAATAATAGCCCACGTTCCGTTTGCCCATCGCTCGTTGGTGGACACCGGGGCTGTTTCCATGTTTTAGCAATCGTGAATATTGCTGCTGCGGGTGGGGGCAGAGCTGTCTCTCTGAGACTCTGGTTTCAACTCTTTGGGGTACGTGGTGACTCCAGTTTTAATTTTTTCCAGCTTTCCCTTCTCTTTGTGCCTTCAGCTGGAGTCATTTTGGATCCAACTAAGATAACTCATCTGAGCAGGTGGACTGACTGTGTGGCTCCCACGGACACAGCCACAAGGAGAAAGTTCTCTTGGCTCAGATAGAGGTGGGGAGGGGGTGCAGGGCTGTTCGTTTTCTCAGAAAACTTGTAGGAAGCACCTGCGTTGCACTAGGCGGGCATTTTGATCTCAGCACAGTTCCAGCTCCAGACCTGGACATGTGCAGCCTCCTGGGCCTTCACTCTGGTTCCTCAGCCCCTCCCCTCCTCTTTGGCTATGGTTTCCATGGCAACAGCCTTGGCCCGGGCCTGCCTGGGGCCTGCATATCAGAGGACAGTTCTTGAGGGAAAACATATAACAACCGCCCCCCCTCTTCCAAAGACCAAGACCGGCTGGGGAGGCGTGGACTTGCGGGGCAGGGGGCTCACGCTGCAGCTCCGCCTCCCCCATCCCTGGGTCAGTCTGACCCCGTTAGCTCTTTCCTGTGAATCCTGAGAGGCGGTCCCTGAGAAGCGAAAGCCTCCTGCAAGAGCCGGTGATGTCAGTCTCAGCTTTTCCACACCCCTTGGTCCATTCCACACATCCATTGAGCACCACTGAGTACCTGACGCTGATCCTGAAGACAGGGGCGCAATGCTGGGTGTTCTCAGCCTGAGGCTTTCACATCCCAGACATTTGTCTGCCAGACACGTGCATTGAATCACTCGACCAATACGGACTGAGGGCTCAGCAGGGCAAGGGTGGGTGCCACAGGAACCAGCCCTAGGCAGAGATCCCTGCCTCCTTGGGGTTTCCATTCTAGTGGGGAGTACACATGGTGAGCACAGAACACATAAAGTCACGGCACGATGAGCGTGGCCAAGAAACATCAATCGGGGGAGAGACGGAGTGAGCCGGGCAGGCTGTTTTAGATAGGCGTCCGGGAGGGCCTCGAGACCATGACGAGAAGTGAGGGAAGGGAGCGGAGGGACGAGCCTTCCAGGAGAGGAACCAGCAAGGCCAAGAGCTTGGAGGTGGGAGTTTGTGGGCACATGCCTGTGTGTGAGGGAAGCCAGTGGCCCCTGGCAGCAAGGGCTCACAGGAGGTGAGGGCTGAGTCAGCAAGGGGCAAAGGGCATCCTCCTCGTCCTCCTCCCTGCCTTTCCTCCTCCTCCCCTTCTTCCTCCCCCTCCTCTTCCTCCTCTTTCTCTTCCTCCCCTTCCCCTCCTCCTCATTTTCCTACTCCACATCCTAATCTTCCTCCCCTTCCCCCTCTTCCCCCTGCCCCCTCTTTCTCCTCCTTCTCCTCCCCCTCATCCTCCTCGTCTTCCGCCCCCTCCTCCTCATTTTCCTCCTCCTCCTCCTAATCTTCCTCCCCTTCCCTCTCTTCCCCTGCCCCCTCTTTCTCCTCCTTCTCCTCCCCCTCATCCTCCTCGTCTTCCGCCCCCTCCTCCTCATTTTCCTCCTCCTCCTCCTAATCTTCCTCCCCTTCCCTCTCTTCCCCTGCCCCCTCTTTCTCCTCCTTCTCCTCCCCCTCATCCTCCTCGTCTTCCGCCCCCTCCTCCTCATTTTCCTCCTCCTCCTCCTAATCTTCCTCCCCTTCCCCCTCTTCCCCCTGCCCCCTTTCTCCTCCTTCTCCTCCCCCTCATCCTCCTCGTCTTCCGCCCCCTCCTCCTCATTTTCCTTCTCCTCCTCCTAATCTTCCTCCCCCTTCTGCCCCCCTTCCTCCTACTGATCTTCCTCTTCTTCCTCTTCCTCTCCTTCCTCCTTCTCCTCCCCCTCATCCTCCTCGTCTTCCGCCCCCTCCTCCTCATTTTCCTCCTCCTCCTCCTAATCTTCCTCCCCCTTCTGCCCCCCTTCCTCCTACTGATCTTCCTCTTCTTCCTCTTCCTCTCCTTCCTCCTTCTCCTCCCTCCTCATCCTCCTCTTTGTCCTCTCCTTTTTCTAAAAAGCCTTTTAACTTGCCTGGCCAACATGGTGAAAACCTGTCTTTACTGAAACTACAAAAATGCAAAAATTAGCCAGGTGTTGGGGGGAGTGCCTGTAATCCCAGCTACTCGGGAGGCTAAGGCAGGAGAATCGCTTGAATCCGGGAGGCAGAGGTTGCAGTGAGCCAAGATCACTCCACTGCACTCCAGCCTGGGTGACAGAGAGAGACTCTGCCTCAAAACAATAAATAAATCAATCTTTTAAAATGTGAAAAGCATTCTTAGCACTCTGCCATGGTTTTCACACTCCTGAACTACAGTATGATTCCAATAGCACGTAGTACATTTTATGTATGCATATATGTATATTTACAAGGCCGAGAAAATAAATAGCAAAATAAAAATATGATTACTTCCAGACTGTCTGAATATGAAGTAAAAACTGGTATTTTAAATTAAAAGCCTTAACACCTTTTATTCTCTTGGATCCAATAATTCTACATCCAATCTTTTTATCTTTTTCATTTCTCTCTGAGGATTTCATATGATGTGGTCAAGTTAGTGTATAAGGCTGTTGTTCTACCTTTCTGTGGAACAGTGAAATACTGACAACCTTATTCTCTCTTCCCAGAAGAACACCATGGCTTAATCAAAAACTTCTTGGCTGGGCACAGTGGCTCACGCCTGTAATCCCAGCACTTTGGGAAGCCGAGGTGGGGGGATCACGAGATCAGGAGTTCAAGACCAGCCTGACCAACATAGTGAAATCCCGTATCTACCAAAAATACAAAAAATTAGCTAGGCATAGTGGCGGGCTCCTGTAATCCCAGCTACTTGGGAGGCTGAGGCAGGAGGATTGCCTGGACCCAGGAGGTGGAGCTTGCAGTGAGCGGAGATCGTGCCATTGTGCACTCCAGCCCAGGCGACAGTGCGAGACTCTGTCTCAAAAAAAAAAAAAAAAAAAAATTCTTTCATAGGAGGAACTTCCAGAAAACCAACACCTAGTGTACGTTTAAATATTCCTCCCGGCTGGGCATGGAGGCTCACGCCTGTAATCCCAACACTTTGGGAGGCCAAGGAGAGTGGATCACCTGAGGTCAGGAGTTCGAGACCAGCCTGGCCAACATGGTGAAACCCCGTCTCTACTACATTCAAAAAATTAGGTGCAGTGGCGGGCGCCTGTCATCCCAGCTACTCAGGAGGCTGAGGCAGGAGAATGGCTTGAACCCGGGAGGCAGAGGTTGCAGTGAGCTGAGATCTCGAGCCACTGCACTCCAGACTGGGCAACAAGAGTGAAACTCTGCCTCAAAAGAAAAAAATTATATATATATATTCCTCTTCTCAAGGAAAGAAGCCCCCACCACCCAGTCCCAGTTCCCTGAGACAGAAACTGGGGAATCCCTAACTCCCTGTCACACCTTGGACATCCGGCCGCCAGGGCTGCCAGGTACTTCTCCGGGTGGCTCCTGAGTCAGCTGAGACTCAGGAGTGTGGTTCTCCCTCTGCCCACCCCTTGTGCTCTTCCCCCGGGACCCACTTCCCGCCACCTGCACCCACTATGCTTGACTTTCATCAGTTGTCCACACAGAACACGGACTGGAATTTCTTACAGGAAAATCTGAACCATGGCCCTCCCTTGCCTAAAACACCTCAAAGAATACACTTTGCATTTTATATAAATACTCGAATTCTTCTCAAGATTCACAAGCTGTTGGAGCTCTAGAATTTCTACATGGGAGGGAGTTAGAGTAGCAATTGAGCCAGAATAGGGATGCTTGGAGGCTTGCCTTGAAGCTGTGTTCACAAAATGTTGTCACCAGTTGTGGGAGAAAGGAAGGAAGGAAGGAAGGAAGGAAGGAAGGAAGGAAGGAAGGAGGGAGGGAGGGAGGGAGGGAGGGAGGGGAGAAAAAAGAAAGTGAAAAAAAGAAAAGGAAAGAAGGAAGGAAATGAGGGGGAAGGAGGGAAAACGGCTTCTTTTACAGTATGTTTCTGTGGGTACACACACAGAAAGCAAGGTTATGAAATCATAAAGGTTATTCTTACATGTTATGTCTCACTTTTTATACATATGTTATATATCTCATTTATTTTAATCCTCATTCATTTTTACTTTAATTCAACACTATACAGAATTTTGGAAATGGGTTTGCAAGGCCCCCATAAAGTCACTTAGTACAGGAACTAAAACCAATAGAAATTAGAGCCAAGGTTTTTAACCCCAGGAAAGGAGAGAGAAACTCATTTACAACCGGAGCCAGGGACATAATGTAGGAAACAGACACCTGGTATTAAATATGTTTATGAACATATTGAAAATGAACAGGCCCAGAATCCTGGCCACATTTTACTCTTTCCGAGAAAGCCATTCCCTTCCTGAGTGAGAAGGCGAGAGAGGGAGATTCAGAGAGATTTTGGGCTTCACCCTGGCATTCGGGACATTAATCAGGGAAAATTCCAAGTAGGTTGATTTATCTGGCACTTGGCTGAATGTTGACATTCTTACAGCCTCGTCCAAAAACCCGTGAGATTCCGGGAGAAACTTCCCTCTCATGGGAGCCCTCCTTTCAGTTTAAGTCTGGCCCAGATTCCTCTGTGAGCAACTGGAGCCAGGACCCTGCTGAACAGAGTTTCTCTGTGGGCACAAAGTGCACTCACCATTGCCTTTTCTCAGCTTGGTGTGAGAGGGTGTAAGTGTTCTTATCATCACAGACAGGTAAGACATTCCGTTTTTAAAAGGTAAAAAGCATTCTTAGCACTCTAACTGCCATGATTTTCACACTCCTGAACTACAGTATAATTCCAATAGCACGTACATTTTATGTATGCATATATGCATATTTATAAGGCCAAGAAAATAAATAGCAAAATAAAAATGTGATGACTTCCAGACTGAATATGAAGTTAAAACTGGTATTTTAAATTAAAAGCCTTAACAACTTTTATTCTCTTGGATCCAATAATTCTACATCCAATCAAGTATGAAAGAAAAGGTACATGCTTCTTACCACATAGAGACAATGAGATACCACCTCGGACCCATCGGCAGGGCTACTGTCAAAACCAACCAACCAACCAACAAACAAACCCAGAAAATAGCAAGTGTTGGTGAGGATGTGGAGAACCTGGAACCCTGTGCCTGGCAGGTGGGACTGTGCTTCTGAGAGGGTATTCATAAAGCAGAAAAATGCCAGAGCTTGGGCAACATCCACAAAGCTCTCGCCTCACTTGTAATCCAAAAACTGGATGCCAGACCAGGTGTGGTGGCTCATACCTATAATCCCTGCACTTTGGGAGGCTGAGGCAGGAGGATTGCTTGAGCAGAGGAGTTCGAGACCAGCCTGGACAACATAGTGAAGCCCCATCTCTACAAAAAATACAAAAATTAGCCGGGCATGATGGTGCTCATCTGTGGTCCCAGCTACTTAGGAGGCTGAGGTGGAAGGATCAGCCTAGGAGTTTGAGGCTGCAGTGAGCCAAGATTGTACCACTGCACTCCAGCCTGGGCAACAGAGTGAGACCCTATCTCAAAAAAAAAAAAAAAGAAAAGAAAAAGAAAAGAAAAGAAAAGAAAAGAGGATGCCCAAACCGAATTGAACCACAGTTTCCACTGTATCCTATGGATGAAGATGAAAATGCAGTTGGCAGGAGCTGGGGCAGGCACGTGTGTGACATACTGCGTCTGTTCAGCATTTTGGGGAATGAGTTCAGAGTTTAAAATATGTTCAGTCTTTGACCCAGCGGTTCTGCCTCTGAGTGCACAGGACCCCTAGTCCCCGCCTTGTGGTCATTACAGCGATGTTTATGAGGCGACTCATTAAAAGAAGGGATGTCGTGGCTGGCAGTCAACAGAAGAAAGCACTTTTGTATAAAACAACGTGTGTTTCTTCAGCATCCTGAACGCCATGGGTCGGGGTCCCCAGGGGCACCTCCAAGTTTCATGACTCACTGGAAGGACTCACAGCAAAAGAATGAAAAGCAAAGTCAGCGAGGGGGAAAGGCACCGAGAGCCCTCTTCGCGGGAGTCACACAGGAGGCACCGATTCCTCCAGCAAGGAGTTGCAACAACACCTGTGAAATGTCATCTGCTGCGGAACTCGTTAGAGACTCGATGTCCGGGGCACTTACTTGGGGCTGGTCACACAGGCACCTGCTGCCTGGCATCTACCAGAATTCCAGACGCCCAGTAGGAAGGCGACTATTTAGCATAAACCATGCTATTTGCATAAACAGTGTAGACACAGTGAGACACCAGCCCAAGGGCCAACCTGCTACATAAAATCTTTCATTGCCCATCGTAATAGCAAGATAAACCAGGATAAAGACTTATGTATAGACTTAAATCCCAACGCTGAGTAAAAATATTCCATTTACTCATTTTTTTCTTCACAATCTAGTGATGCTTGATGATGGTCACATGAAAAAGAGCAAACATATTGGATGCCCCTGCCTTCCTGAAACCTCCTTGATTTATTTATTTATTTATTTAGAGACGGAGTCACACTCTGTCACCAGGCTGGAGTGCAGTGCTGCGATCTCAGCTCACTGCAGCCTCCGTCTCCTGGGTTCAAGCGATTCTCCTGCCTCAGCCTCCCGAGTAGCTGGGATTCCAGGCGCATGCGCCACCACGTCCAGCTAATTTTTGTATTTTTAGTAGAGACAGGGTTTCACCATGTTGGCCAGGATGGTCTTGATCTGTTGACCTCGTGATCCACCCGCCTCAGCCTCCCAAAGTGCTGGGATTACAGGCATGAGCCAGCACGCCCGGCCTGAAACCTCCCTTTTAAACCACAATTTGGGAAAGCAATTTGGTCCCATCTAGAAAACTGTTTATGGTTTGAAAATGCACATACCCAGAATCCTGGCCACATTTTACTCTTTCTGAGAAAGCCATTCCCTTCGTGAGTGAGAGGGCAAGAGAGAGATTTAGAGAGACTTTGGGCTTCCCTGTAGCATGTGGGTCATTAATCAGGGAAATTCCGAGTAGGTTATAAATCTGTGCTTTTCCTCTCCCTCAGCAGCTCCATTCCTAGAAGTTTCACCAGAGCAAAGTCTCCCACGTTTGGGCGAAGGAGAGAAGTACATGTAGCAAGCACCAGCTCTGTGCTGTTTCAGGGTTGTTTGTAACAGCAGAAAATCCTGGGGCCATCGACAGGAGAAGAGATGAGTGGATCCTGCTGTGTTCCCCTAGTCGGATACTCTGTAGCCATTTAAGTGGATGACTGAGTGCCATGTGCACCCGCACGGATACGCGTCAAGGCAGTGATGATGTTCGAGGATGACACAGCTCAATACCGCGCAGCTAGTCTCACTCACCACCCAGTCACTCTCTGTCTCAGTCGACTCAGGCTGGGTCTCAGTCTGTTTGTGCTAACAAAATACCACAAACTGGGTAATTTATGAAGAACAGGGATTTATTTCTCACAGTTCTAGAGGCTGGAAGTCCCAGATCGAGGTGCCAGTGGCTCAGTCCCTGGTGGGGGCTCTCCTCTTGGCTTGCGGACGGCCTCCTTCTCCCTGTGTCCTCACATGGTGGGAGAGACTTAGTGTCTGGAGAACTCACTTTCCCTTCTCATAGAGACATGAAACCTGTCATGGGCCCTACCCTGGTGGCCTCATTTAAATCTAATCATTGGCCAGGCACGGTGGCTCATGCCTATAATCCCAGCACTTTGGGAGGCCGAGGCGGGTGGATCTCCTGATGTCAGCAGTTCAAGAGTGGCCTGGTTAACATGGGGAAACCCTGTCTCTACTAAAAATACAAAAATTAGCCAGGCATGATGATGAGCGCCTGTAATCCCAGCTACTCAGGAGGATGAGGCAGGAGTATCACTTGAACCCAGGAGGCAGAGGTTGCAGTGAGCTGAGATCGCGCCATTGCACTCCAGCCCGGGTGACAGAGCAAGACTCTATAAAAAAAAAAAGAAAAAGAAGAAGAAGAAGGAGGAGGAGGAGGAGAAGGAGGAGGAGGAGGAGGAGGAGGAAGGGGAGGAGGAGGAGGAAAATCTAATCGCCTCCCAAAGGCCCTGCTTCCAAGCACCATCACACTGGGGCTTTGGGCTTCAACGTATGATTTTGGGGGGTACACAAATGCAATCCATAGCACTGTCTATGTTCCTCATTGTATGAAGAACTGAAATTGTTTCCTGACAGCTTTGCAATTCCTGACAGTTTTGAGCTTTATCCACCAAAATCTACCTGGCAAGGAGAGCTAGGTGCATGCCATTCTCCCTAGAATCGAACACTGATCAGTTCTGGTTTTGCCTTGCAAGGAAGAAACATTCCTTACAGCACAGAGAGTGCAGGTGGGGATGGGAAACATATTTTGTTCTTTTCCTGAGCTCATGTTGTGTTCCTTGTATGCTGGGACATTTTCAAACCCACGCATGCTCACCTCTGGAGCCTGGACATTGCCCAGCCCTGAGCCTCTCTCAGCAGCCCCTTCCTGGCTCCCACACAAGCTGCAGTTTCCATGGCAACAGGCAGAGCTGGCCTTTGTCCTTGGAGCCTCCCGGTGAGAGGTCTTTAGGGAAAACAGGCTGGAGCAATGGACAACAAAATTAAACAGCATGGGGCCCCGAGGCGTGTTCTTTCCTGTAATTAAACTGCACCCTTGGACATTTGTAGAATGCCATAAATTGGCTGTACCCTGCTCAGCATTCCAAGTCGCCTGCAAGCATCATAATCAACCATTATCTGCTTTCATCATTTGTTTCTTCATTTGTCCATGCATTAACCATTGATTTTACCCCAACAGTAGTAGCAGACACACTTCTAGAAAGTGGAGATCTTGCAGAGGTTTCTAACCAGGGACCATTTTGCTTACAAAGAGGCATTTGGAAATACTTTCAGTTGGCACTGGAAGGGGTGGGTTCTATTAGCATTGAGTGGGTGGAGGCCAGCGATGCTGCTAAACATCCCATAATGTACAGAACAGCCAACCCCTCCCGACCCCGACACACAAGGAGGAATGTTCTGGCCCCACAAGTCAGGAGTGCCCTGGCTGAGAAACCCTGGGATACAGTGATTTTCAAGAACCCACAATGAAAACCCTTGAGGCACGTACGCTCTAGGGAAGGAGACAGCTCATGAAATATAATGCATGTGCCATAATGAAGAATCAGAGATAGTAGGAGAGAGAGCAACTGGGGCGAAGGTGATGGAGCAGCCAGGGCTGTCTTCTCCCAGGCTGTGATAAGTGAAGAGAGACGAGTAAGGGGAGGAAGCAGTCCTGGGGAAAGAACACTGGGGAGTGGGCACAGCAGGTGCCAAGGCCCTGGGGCAGAAACACACGGAGTGCATTCTGGGAAGGATGAGGAGACCAAGATGGCTGAAGACCTGTTAGGGAGAGTCAAGGAGAGAAGGAAGGGATGTTGGATCAAGAAGGTCCTTGTAGGTGGTAAGGACTTGGGATTTATAATTTAGCTGTTAAAATTAGGAATTATGAGCATCATCAATATTAACTGAGCATTTACTCCATGCCGGGCTTTCTGTAGAGCACTGAGATTCCTAGGGCCTGGAAGCCGGCTTAGCTAATGGGAGAGAGTGGAGGAGGTCAAACAGACAGTCACGTAGAGATAAACTTCAAAGAGAACAAATACTTTGTCCAGGGACACTCTGGGCTGTGTGGCCACTAGGGCAGGGGTGGACATGAGAGGAGGCTGCGATTAGGGCACTAGCCAGGGAGAGAGGCAGCATGGATGTGTTTTGGATGGTGGAACTGTTAAGTGAGACAAAGGATTTTTGTATTTTTAGAATCAGCAGTTTCAAATTTAGGATGGGGCCAGGGTTGCCAATAGATACACCATCAACATTATCATTACAATCATTACTTATTTTTATTTTATTTTATTTATTTATTTATTAGAGGCAGGGTCTTTCTCTGTCACCCAGGCTGGAGTGCAGGGCTGTGATCATAGCTCACTGCAGCCTCAAACTCATGGGCTCAAGCCATCCTCCCACCTCATCACGACTATGATAATGAAGTAATTAATATGTATTATACTTGTTCTGCTCGTAGCTTTCTACTGGATGCCCGTGGCACGGCATATCTGCAGGGCAGGCGTGATCACCTTCCCACATTCCTGATGAGGCCTCTGAGGCACAGAGAGGAAAGGGGTGGCCTCCTCTCATTCTGTCTGACTGTGGAATCAGACTAGCCTGGACAGAATCCATCACACCACGGCCACCTAATCCTCTGAGCCACAGCTTCCTCATTTGTAAAAAAAAAAAAGAAGAAGACCTCGCTCCCAGGTTCGGCATGAGAATTAAATGAACAAGGGAATAATGGCCACACAGCAAGCTCAATAAACAACAGCACAAAACACTCAGTCATCAAGATAAACAATATTTTCATGCAGTATTTGAAAAAAAAAATTCATGTACAAAAAAACGTGATAAACAAAATATTAAAAATTTAAATAAAGACAGGACCCTATGAGACTGTGCTGAGCTACATCAGACCCTCAGGCAAAAGGAAAAGTGCTTATGACTCTAAGCATGTTGCTACTTTTTTTTTTTCTTTGAGACGAAGTCTCTGTTGCCAGGCTGGAGTGCGGTGGCAAAATCTCAGCTCACTGCAACCGGCAACTCCCTGGTTCAAGCGATTCTCCTGCCTCAGCCTCCCAGTTATGTATTTTTTAATGGTTATTTTCCAGAATTAGATTTTGAAAATATTATTGATGAGTCTGCTTCCATTGAGGACAGGAAAATAAAATTATAATAAATTCTATTTTTAATACATAAAATTAACATAAGACATTGCGAGTTTAATATAGCTATTTTTCCTTTTTTCAACATTTTTAAAACTAATATTCTGTGGGGGTGGGAAGTGAACCATTAAATAATTACAGGCTGCGTGAGAGAGCTCACACCTGTAATACCAGCATGTTGGAAGGCTGAGGCGGGTGGATTACTTGATACCAGGAGTTCAAGACCAGACTAGGCAAGATAGAAAGACTCTATCTCTACAAAACATTTTTTAAAAGCCAGAAATGGTGTTGCACATCTGTAGTCCCAGCTACTTTGGAAGCTGAAATGGGAGGCTTGCTTGAGGCCAGGAGGTCGAGGCTGAAGCAATCTTCAAGAACAAATATTTGCTCAGGGACTTCTCTGGGCTGTGTGGCCACTAGGTCAAGAGTGGGCTGTGGACATGATGGGAGGCTACGATTAGGGTAATAGCCAAGGACAGAGGCAGGAATGGATGAATTTTGGATGGTAATACTATTCACTGAGTCACCACTGCACTCCAGCTTGGGCAACAGAGCGAAACCCAGCCTCTACCAAAAAAAAAAATATTGCACAAACACACGGATATAGGGAATCACACTTTTTTTTGGCCTCGGGCTTCAGTACAGCTCAGCACACATTGGGTTTGATTTAAATTTTGAGTATTTGTTCATCCATTATGGGGGGTTGCTTTCTGCATTCATTTTGGCTTTCAAAACCATTGTGTTAAATATTATTTATCTTAAATAAAATTAACCATAGTCACCATGTGGTATAATCCTCGGAACGTATTCCTCCTTCATGACTGAAATTTTGTGTCTTTGGACCAACATCTCCCATCCCTGACCCCCTCAGCTTTCTGGATGACTGTGCACCTCCGTAAGCCTCTTCCTAATCCCCAGGTCTGCCTTTGAGGATATGACCTTTGAGCTGAAACGTGAAAATTGGGAAAGAAACAGCCATGGGGACTGTGGGGAAAGGAAATTCCAATTAGAGGAAAGGCAAGAGTGAAGGTCTTGGGGCAGGAAGCTTTTTCAGGGACAGTGAAGACAGCATGGCCGGGGGTGGTGGGTAAGGAAAGCAGCAGACAAGAGCCAGGTTGCCACCAACCTTGTGGGCCAACCACGGGTGGCTTTCCTTTTAATCCACGTGTTCTAGAGCCACCGATCTAGGCTCAGTTGGCCTGGAAGGCGGGTGAGAGAATGACAGTATCTGACTCATTTGCAGAAGGTCTGGAGCTTGATTTTTTTGGAGGATAGACTTATCATGGGGACAGGAGTGACCCTCATCATCAAGATGTGATAGTTATCTAGGGAGAGGTGTTGGTACCTGGACGAAGGTGAACAGAAGTGGATTGAATCTCATTACGTCATGAGAGTGAGAAGCACAGAGGATGACAGAGGATGATGTCTAGGTTTTGAGTTTGGGCTCTTGCAGACTGGGTAGTGCCTTTTATAGAGACTGGGGAGACTTGGGGGTGAGGAGTAGAATTTTGAGGGGGACTGACAATTTTGATGTGAACGCGTTGGCTGAAGATGCCAATTTGACATCCATGAAGAGATGTCAAGGAGGCAGGAGTTCGATCAAGGGCCCAATGCCTGGCTGGAGACCAAGTATCACCTTCCTCATCACCAAACTCAACAGAGTGGAGCAGGTGTCCTCAGAACGGGACCTGTCCCAAAGCCTCACATTGCTAAACCCCAGAAAATATCAGTTTTGCCAGCCCAATAGATAACATCAGGGGATTCTATTTTTTGCATGTTTTCTCCTCAAGGGTCCAAGGATAACCCACTGAGTCCGCTCCTGATCTGAACCTCTAAAGTATTGCCAGGCCTGGTGTCCTAAACATCAGCCCATGAGGAAATCAGCCCTGGGCCCTGTACCACCAACACAACATCATGTCCTGTATCCCCAAAACATGCAAAAGTCTCATGAACATGCGCATCCTCTGTGCTTCCCTCCCCTGAACCACCCTCATCCCCCTTTCTAGGTCCTTACTGCCATGCACGCATGCAGTCTCATGAAAAAGGGGAATACTGTGACCGCCCCTGTTTCCAAACGGATATTGGGCCTCTTTTCAAGCGTACGTTTTCAGTTTACACTTTCAGAGTTTGTTGATTTGTGAGTTCAAGGCCCTCTCTGCCCTGCGGAGAGCACGGAAATTCCTGGAACTGGGGGCGTGTGTGAAGGGGACGTTGTCAACGCTAGGACAGAGAAGAAAGCCGCTCATTTGGATGTGTCAGAGCGGTGGGGGGGTGGGGCTTGCAGCCCCTGGCATCTCAGCCCTATCCTTCCTTCCTGCACTGTGCTTCTCACAAACAGCAGGGGCTTGTGTTACTTTGAGTCGACAGCCTCATGCACGACACTCTCACAGAATAGTGCCCGTCTGTGCTCAGCACATGCCCGTAAAACAGGATTCCCCAAACACGTCCATAGGTAACTGTAAATCATTTAGAAGAATCTAAAGTGTGAATTTTGTAAACTGAAGCTACGTGCATGTATACACGTGTGTGTTTGTGTATATCATATATACACATTAATGTTATTATTATTATTTGCAATACCCAGCATTGCATAATAGGTGGGATAATGCAGATGCCACTCCAAGCCAAATCTCCTGGCCCCACCGGTCATAAGCTTACCTCTGTCGGGAAGAAAAGGTTTCTTTTTTGCAGTGGTTTGTTGTTTGTTTGTTTGTTTGTTTTGAGACAGGGTCTTATTCTGCGGCACTGGTTGGAATGCAGTGGTGCGGTCACTGAAGCCTCGACCTCCTGGGCTCAAGTGATCCTCCCACCTCAGCCTCCCAAGTAGCTGGGGCTACAGATACGCACCACAACGCCCAGTTAATTTTTGTATTTTTTGTACAGATGGGGTTTTGCCATATTGCCTAGGCTGATCTGTAACTCCTGAGCTCAAGCGATCTGCCTGCCTCAGCCTCCCGAAGTGCTGGGATTGCAGGCATGGGCCACTGTGCCTGGCCTCTTTTTCCTCACCAATTGCTAGGTTCATGACTGAGGCCCCTGTAACACAAGACAGATCAACCAAAAAAAAAAATCATACAGATTTATTTAGTATAAGTTTTATGTGACACGGGAGCCTTCCACAAGGAAATAAAGACCCAAAGAAACAGGGAAACGTGTATATTTGATGCTGGTCTGATGAAGAAGTGGATGGCTGTGGAGAAGTATTTGACAGAGGCAGTGTGCTCTCATGCTACAAGAGTGAGAGAGTGAGGGGAGCTTTTCAAGGCCTGTTTGTTCAGATTCAGTGTCTTCAGAGATAAGGATGCTCCTCTCCTACGGGTACAGAGAGGGCACGCTGGAATGACAGTCTTATGATTGCTTCAGAGAGAAGGACGAGGAAAGCTGAGACAGGCATTTCTGCTCATGCTGTTTTCTCAAATGCCAACATGCCATATTTCAGGGTACCATGTCCCGAGCCCCACCATCTCCTAGGTAGGAATTCAGGATTTTGGTGTTTGTCCTACTAGTAATGGGAACCCAACAGGAAGGGAATTCCAAGTGTGAGAATTCCAGCCAAAGCCCAGGGTATTCCAGGGACCCCTCAGTAAGCTGTTGCAACACTCGGAGCCAGGAGATGCTGGTGGCCGGTAGGGGGTGGTGGCCAGGACCTTAGATGGATGGGCCACCCTCAGGGGAGGTTCTGTGGTACGGGGTGGTGGCCAGGACCTCCGATGGATGGGCCACCCTCAGGGGAGGTTCTGTGGTACAGGGTGGTGGCCAGGACCTCACATGGATGGGCCACCCTCAGGGGAGGTTCTGTAGGCCACCTCGCGGGACTCCATGACAGACGTTAAGCATGGAGCCTGGAGAGGAGGACCCCAGGTGGAGGCCCTGGTCCCGCCTTTACGAATGGGTAGAAAGGGCTTCCGTCTGCTGAGACAGGGGTCTTGCTCAATCTCACTCACATGGATGCTCCAGGAAGAAGGAGCCCACTCTTCCCACAAAGAAAAGAAAGATGGCTGGGGGTGATGGCTCACACCTGTAATCCCAGCATTTAGGGAGGCCGAGGCGGGAGGATCACCTGAGGTCAGGAGTTTGAGACCAGCCTGGGCAACATGGTGAAACCCCATCTCTACTAAAAATACAAAAATTAGCCAGGCATGGTGGCAGGGGCCTGTAATTCTCCTGTCTCAGCCTCTCAAGTAGCTGGGATTACACGTGCCCACCACCACAGCCTGCTAATTTTTGTATTTTTAGTAGAGACAGGGTTTCACCAGGTTGGCCAGGCTGCTCTCAAACTCCTGACCTCAGGTGATTCACCCGACTTGGCCTCCAAAAGTGCTGGGATTACGGGTGTGAGCCACCGTGCCTGGCCTAAAATACATTTTATAGCCTATAAGAGTGTCTCATTTCAAGCACAGACCACAGGCCTGGTATATAGTAGGTGCTTACTACAGCCTTGTCGATCTGAATTCTATCAGCTCTTCTCAACAGTTCTATAAATCAAGAACAATGGGTGTTCAGGACTCTAAGCTTCCATACAAATTCTCTGGACATCCCCTTCCAGCAAGGTGCTGTTCCCACCCCTCCAGAAAAACATTCTGTAGCTCCTACTGATTATGGGCCATGAGAAGGAGTGGGAGTTTTATTCTGAGAAAATAGTAAGAACTGATTGCACAGTTAGGCACGGGAGGCGGATGCTCCGATTTTCCTTTGAAAAGGATCAGGGCCTTTCGAAAAGCAATTGCGGACTTTCAAGGGCAGACGATCTCTGGTCACGGGGTTGTTTGTGCAGCGGGGCCTTCAGGACGAGATGGATGGGACGTGTGGGCTGCGGGGCAAGGCCGAGCCAGGCTGACGTCGCGGAAAGCAGAGAACTGATGAATGGAGGCTGGCTGTCTTCCTTGAGACCGGGATCGTATTTTCAAGTGTTTGGGTGGCAGAGGCGTTTTAGAGGGAGAGAGAGCCAAGAATAACCAGTCCATGGGCAGAGAAAAAGGCAATTCCAGAAAGGGAGGGATAACAAGCTCACACACACAGAGCTGGCAGTGGTGCCCAGACGCCTCTCCCATCCTGGACCCTTAGTCGTCTTTTATTTATTTATTTATTTATTTTTTTGAGACAGGGTCTTGCTCTGTTGCTCAGGCTGGAGTACAGTGGTGCAGTCACAGCTCACTGTAGCCTCTGCCGCCCAGGCTCAAGCGATCCTCCCACCTCAGCCTCCTGAGTAGCTGGGACCACGGACACATGCTGCCACACCCAGTTAACTTTTTTGCATTTTGTCGGTAGACACATGGTCTCACCATGTTACCCAGACTGGTCTCAAACTCTTGGACTCAAAAATGATCCTCCTGCCTCGGCCTCACAAAGAGCTGGGGTACAGGTGTGAGCCACCCACCAGCCCTCAGTTGTCCCATCCAGCTCATCCTGAAGGCCCCGCTGCACAAACAATCCCGTGACCAGAGAACGTCTGTCCTTGAAATTCCGCAGTTGCTTTTCGAAAGACCCTGATCCTTTTCAAAGGAAAATCGGAGCATCCGCCTCCCGTGCCTAACTGTGCAATCAGTTCTTACTATTTTCTCAGAATAAAACTCCCACTCCTTCTCATGGCCCATAATCAGTAGGAGCTACAGAATGCTTTTCTGGAGGGGCTTGGAACAGCAGCCTTGCTGGAAAGGGACGTCCGGAGAATTTGCATTAGTGCTTAGAGTCCTGAACACCCGTTGTTCTTGCTGTATAGAAACGTTGAGAAGAGCTGATAGAATTCAGATCGACAAGGCTGTAGTAAGCACCTACTGTATACCAGGTGGGAATGTAAAATTATGCAATTACTGTGGAAAACACTTTGCAGTTCCTAAAAAATTAAGTGGAGAATTTCCATATGACCCAGCAACCCTGCCTCTGCATAGAGACCCCAAACAGTTGGCAGCAAGGACTCGACTCAGACTGATATGTGTACACCCATATACACAACAGCATCATTTACAAGAGCCAAAAGGTGGGAGCAGCCCAAATGTCCATCCACGGATGAAGAGAAACAAAATGTGGTTTGTACACAGCAGAATGTACAAGCTGAGCATCCCTCATCGGAAAATCTAAAATCCGTAATGCTCCAAAGTCTGAAAACTTTTTGAGTGCAGACATGCAGCTCAACGGTCGTGCTCAAAGGAAATGCTCATTGAAGCATTTTGGATTTTGGATTTTCAGATTAGGGATGCTCCACCAGTAAGTATAAATGTAAATAATCTGGCCAGGGGCCGTGGCTCACGCCTGTAATCCCAGCACTTTGGGAGGCCGAGGTGGGTGGATCACTTGAGGTCAGGGGTTCGAGACCAGCCTGGCCAACATGGAGAAACCCTGTCTCTACTAAAAATACAAAAATTAGCTGGGAATGGTGGTGCGTGCCTGTAATCCCAGCTACTCAGGAGGCTGAGGCAGGAGAATCACTTGAACCAGGGAGGTGGTGGTTGCAGTGAGCCGAGATCGCACCACTGCACTCCAACCTGGGCGACAGAGTGAGGCCGACTCCATCCCAAAATAAATAAATAAATGTAAATAATCTGAAACCTGAAAAAATCTGAAATCCAAAACACTCCTGGCCCTGAGCATTTTAGGTAAGGGATACTCAACCTGTAGTTCAGCTGTAAAAAGGAAGGAAATTCTGACACATGCTACAGCATGGGGGAACCTTGAGGACATCATGCTAACTTAAATTAGGCAGTCACAAAAATACAAAGACTGTATGATCCTAGTTATATGAGGTCCCTAGAGGAGGCAACTTCACAGAGACAGAAAGAAGGTGGCATGGTGGTAGCCAGGGGCTTGTGGGAGATGGGATGGAGAGTTCATGTTTGATGGATGCAGAGTTTCAGTTGGGAAAACGAAGGCGTTCTGGAGATGGATTCACTCACCCATGTGAATGGATTTAACCCCACAGAACTCTACACTTTGAATTGGTTCATTTTATGTTACCTATATTTTACCATAATGAAAAAATTAAAAATAAAGATGTACATGAACCAGTGGTGAGGTCTCTGCGGGGTTAATCGTCTTCATCTCCGCTTCCTTGCAGGTCTGACATCAGTAGCGCTTCCATTTCCACTCAGCAACATTTACCTGGTTTTTCATCATAAAGGGCTTAGGTTGTTGCCATGGAAACTGCAGCAAGACTGGGAAAGGGGAGGGGGCTGCGAGGGAGCAAAGAGAGAGCTTGGAGACTGGAATTTTCCAGTCTCTGAGTTCACACTGTATGCTTCCTTTGTGATAAGTCACTGAGTGAAAATGTGGGTCTTTGTCCACAATAGCATGGTCGCTCTTCCTTCCTCAGTGAGACTCTCTCACGGAGGTGATGAACACACAGCAGTCAGCCCAGTGCCAAATCTCCTAAGAGCCAGGTTTCTCTGTGGGTCCCCTCTGGATTGACACTTGCATATGGACCTTGGGAAAGAGATTCTCATTTCCTCTTCTTATTATTTTTTAACTTTTATTTTAGGTTCAGGGGTACGTATGCTGGTTTGTTATGGAAGTACATTGTGTGTCGTGGGGGTTTGGTGTGCAGATTATTTCATCACCAAGGTAATGAGCATCATACCCAACAGGTAGCTTTTTGATCCACTCCCTCCTCCCATCTTCCACCGTCAGATAGGCCCTGGTGTCTTTTGTTCCCTTCTCTGTGTCCATATGCACTCACTGTTTAGCCCTCACGTATAAGTGAGAACATGTGGTATTTGGTTTTCTGTTCCTGTGTTAGTTCAATAAGGATAATGACCTCCAGTTCTATCCATGTTACTGCAAAGGACACAATCTCTTTTTCATGGCTGTGTAGTATTCCATAGTGTATCTATGCTACATTTTCTTTCTCCAGTCCACTGTTGATGGGCATCTAGATTGATTCCATGTCTTTGCTATTGTTGATAGTACTGTGATGAACATACACGTGCATGTGTCTTTATGATGGAATGATTTATATTCCTTTGGGTATATACCCCATAATGGGATTGCTGAGCCAAATGGTACTTCTGTTTTAAGTTATTTGAGAAATCTCCAAACTGTTTTCCACAGTGGCTGAACTAATTTACATTCCCAACAGCAGTGTGTAAGTGCTCCTTTTTCCCCCCAGCCTCACCAGCATCTGTTATTTTTTGTCTTTTCAATAATAGTCATTCTGACTAGAGTGAGACAGTGTGTCATTGTGGTTTTGATTTGCCTCTCACAACCCCTTTCAGAAGTGCTTAAAGGATATGAACAGATATTTTTCAAAAGAAGACATGCAGAGCTGGGCGTGGTGGCTCAGGCCTGTAATCCCAGCACTCTGGGAGGCTAAGGCAGGCTGAGGTCAGGAGTTCGAGACCAGCCTGGCCAACATGGTGAAACCCCGTCTCTACTAAAAATACAAAATTAGCCGGGCGTGGTGGCGGACGCCTGTAATCCTGGATACTCAGGAGGCTGAGGCAGGAGAATCACTTGAACCTGGGATAGGGAGGTTGCAGTGAACTGAGATCTTGCCATTGCACTCAAGCCTGAGCAAAAAGAGTGAAACTTCATCAAAAATATATATATATATAGAAGAAGAAGAAGACACACATATGACCAACAAGCACATGAAAAAGACATCGTTATTTAAGGCAGACTCTCTCCAATTATTTTCTTTAAGTTTGAAAGTCTTTACAAAAGGAGCAAAACCATTTCTACTCTCCTCCTTAGCATGTTGACTTCGAAAAACAGGCTTTGTGCCACTGAAACGTGAGTCAAGTACAGTTTTGGGCTAATTGTTTACTAGCTGGTTTATATAACAGTAACTCTTACTGTGGACCAGCAACCACAACAACAAAAAGCACTTGCTGGGCTTAATGACTCACACCTATAATCCCAGCTCTTTGGGAGGCTGAGGCAGGCAGATCGCTGGAGCTCCAGAGTTTGAGACCAGCCTGAGCACCATGGTGAAACCCTGTCTCTACAAAAAAATTAACCAGGCATGGTGGCATGCACCTGCAGTCCCAGCTACTTGGGAGGCTGAGGTGGGAGGATGGCTTGAACCCGGAAGACAGAGGTTGCAGTGAGCTGAGATTGTGCCATTATGCTCCAGTGCAGGCAACAGAGTGAGAGCCTGTTTCAAAAAAACAAAAAGGAATTATTTATTCAGCCAGTCACTTGATGTATGAGTTATCTATTGCTGTGTAACAAATCATCTGAACTTCGTGGTGGAAACTACACATATTAACTGAGACTCTGTGTCTCATGAGGCTGGAGTCAAGACCTCAGCTGGGCAGTTCCTTTCAGGGGCTCAGAGTCCTCCTCCAAGTTCACCAGGTTGTTGGCAGAATTCAGTCATTTAAGGCTGTAGGACTGAGGTCCCACATTTTTGTCAGTAGTTTTTTGCTGTGTGGCCTCCTCGCAACATGGCGGTTCACTTCGTCATGGGCTGATCATTGCCTTTTAAAAAATCATTTGTAGCTTGCACAGTGGTGCACACCTGCAGTCCCACATACTCGGGAGGATGAGGTGGGAGGAGCGCTTGAGCCCAGGAGCTCAAGGTTTCTGTGAGCTATGATCGCACCTATGAATAGCCACTGCACTGCAGCCTGGGCAACATAGTGAGACCTCCGTTTCAAAATGATTACTTAAATAATTAAAAAATCATTTGTGGAGATTCTTTTTGGCATAGGATGAAGTCCACCCACACCTTTATAAATAGTCCCTTTGAAAATAAAATCTCCTCCAGCTGATTTAGAAATATGCCATCTGATTCTTTTCTTATTGCAATAAAATATACATAATATCCACAATTTTGACCATTCTTTAGTGTACAATTCAGTGGCATTAGGTACAGTCACATCGCTGTGCAACCATCACCGCCATCCATCTCCAGAACTGTTTCATCTTCCCAAATGGAAACTCTGTCTCTGTTAAACACTCATTCCCCTTTCCCCCTCCCTCAGGTCTTGGCAACCACCTTTCTACTTTCTCTCTATGAATTCAGCAACTCCAGGTACCTCGTATCAGCAGAATCATACAATATTTGATTTTTTGTGTGTCTGGTTTATGTCACTTGGCATAGTGTCCTCAAGGTTCCTGACTGACACAGGAGCCTAATTTCTGGCCAACGTCCTTCTCCAGGGGAGGATGGTCACTATCGGGTCTAGAGTAGACCACGGATGAAGAGAACTAGAATGACTTAAGATTGATCCGGATGGTGGGAGATGCTCAAAGCTTTTGTGAGAACGAGAAGGAAAGCACAGGGAGGAGGAATACTGTAACTGAAGCTGGTGCACTCTGAAAACAAGAGTCACAATGTGAGCATAACACCAGCCCCGCCAAGTGCCCTCCTGATTCATGAGTAAAATGCCCAACGAAGCCCAAGAGCTATGAACGGAACCATCAATCAAAGAGACTTAATGGTTTTCTTGGAAGCAACTCAGCATAGCCAATGATGTTGAGACACCCATTTCCAATATATTAAAAGGTGTCAAATGTTCACAGTCTTTTTGGCAGATAGTGTCTCTGGAACATTCTTTAACAAGCTGTCTGCTAATTTTAAGAGCATCTGATCTTGTTCTCATGGTTTGAGGCATGGTGGCCACGGTTGGGAACAGCCATCACTGTGCCTGGCTCAGCAAACACCACCTCGGGTGGCGCCGCAGCTGGTTCTCGCATTTCAAGTCTATGAGATCCTCTCTCGCCACTTGCGTGAAAATAGCTCCCTACCCTAATCCTCCACATTAATTTGGGACTTAGCTTTTCTCACCCTCTGACAGTTTTTTTTCCTGTTTCTGTCACTAGAATGAAGCCTTTAGGAGGGCATGGGCTCACCGGATTCCTGTGTGTAGCAGGATGCCTAGCACAGAGTGGGAATGCTAAATACTTGTTAAAGGAGTGAATTAATATTTGGAAGGAATGAATGACTCTTCTGATTGCCTAAGTCCTGGAGGAGTAGAGATGGTGCCCGTTTTAACTTCCCTTTTATCCTGCATGCTTAGAACAGCATCTGATGCACAACTGGTGTCTGTTGACTGACTCGATGAGTGAATGAGGGAACAAGTAATGTCTAGACCACAGGAGCCTGCAGTAGAGTAGTGGGTCCCGGAGACGTCCACAGGACAAGTGGGGCCGCTTCCCCGACCTCGCTCCCATTCCTCAACGCTCCTTTGTATTTGAACATAAATGAAGTAGGGGCGAGGGCCTGCAGGCTGGAGAACCTCCCCTGGTCCTTTCATCCCCTCCTAACCCAGGCTGGGTTAACGACAGCTGCCCCATCTTGGTCCTCCCTCGGGGCTCTTGTTTCTTAGCAACCCAGGCCAACTCCATCTATTACCATGGAAACTGCAGCCAGGATGAGGAAGTGGAGGTGGCTGAAAATCAGTAGACAGAACCTCAGAGGATGGAATATTCTGGAATCTTGTATCAGACTGACTGTGCACTTAAAATTTTTAGCTTAGAACCGACTCGTTTCTCATTTATTTTTGTGAATAAATAAAACTGTGTATTCTTGGGCAGGTGTTTCCATCTCTCCGAGGCATGAGCCACCAAGCCCGGCTTATTTTTATTATTATTATTTTTTGAGATAGGGTCTTGCTCTGTCACCCAGGTTGGAGTGCAGTGGCATGATCAGAGCTCGCTGCAGCCTCAGCCTCCTGGGCTCAAGTGATCCTTATGCCTCAGCCTCCTGAGTAGCTAGGACTATAGGCACACGCCACCACTCCTGGCTAATTTTTAAAGTTTTTGTTGAGATGGAGTCTTGCTATGTTGCTCAGGCTGGTCTCAAACTCCTGGCCTCAAGCAATCTTCCCGCCTTGGCCTCCCTAAGTGCTGGGTTCACAGGTGTGAGCCACCGTGCCCAGCCTACCTGGGATTACAGGCATGAGCCACCATGCCCAGCCGACTAATTCAGTTTCTGAAGACCCCACCCTCATGATCGAATCGCCTCCAAAGGCTACACTTCTAAACACCATCGCACTTGGGGTTAAGACTTTGACACATGAATTCTGGGGGCACATTCAGACCATAGCAAACCCTTAGCTCGGGATCCGTGCTTGATACGTGTTAATGATTTTGAACTTCATTAAGATGAAAGTAAGAGAAGACGCGATGAAGGCAGCTGTCACTGGTCTCTGTGTTCACTGTCCTGGGATCTGCCCAGCCGAGGGGCTTCATTACTCATCGGAGAGAAAAGTGAGTGGGGGACTCCCACTCCTTGGGGCTCAGTCCTTTATTCTTTCAATAAACGCTTCATACAGGTCTACTGTGTGAGAGGTCATGGTTAAGAACCAATCCAAAGACTGGAAAATTCCAGTTTCCGGGGCCCTCCCAGCCCCTTCCTCAGCTCCCCTCACCTTTCTGCCCTCCAGCTGCAGTTTCCATGGTGATAGTCTGAGCCTCCCTCTGTTGCTAAGGGCAGATAAACAGTCAGGAGAGGGAGCAGGTCACATAGGTTGATTAATCTCCCTGAGAGATGGTGGTGGGCATGGGAGGGGAGGGGAAGGAGGGAGGGAAAGAGACCCAAGGGGCTCAAGTCTGCAAACCCCCATCTATCATTCATGCACAGCCTTTGCATGCCTTTGAATAGGGGTTTGCAGAAGAAGAGAAATGTGCCTGTGGAGAGAATATTTAAAATGTATTCTCTGAACCAGGCGGGGTGGCTCACGCCTGTAATCTCAGCAGTTTGGGAGGCCGAGGCAGGCGTGTCACCTGAGGTCAGGAGTTCGAGAACAGCCTGGCCAACATGGTGAATCCCCATCTCTACTAAAAATACAGAAATTAGCCGGGGGTGGTTGTGGGCACCTGTAATCTCAGCTACTAGGGAGGCTGAGGCAGGAGAATTGCTTGAACTGGGAAGCGGAGGTTGCGGTGACCCAAGATCGCCCCACTGCACTCCAGCCTGGGCAACAGAGTGAGACCCTGCCTCAAAAAATAAATAAGCAATAAATAAAATATATAAAATAAAATAAATAAAAAATAAAATGTATTCTGTTAGCAATTTGAAAACACACAATACATTGTGTGAGGTGAGAGCTGTGTTAATTAGCTTGAGTTCCTCATTCCACAATGCACACATATATTAAAACATCACATCGTACTCCATAAATATGTACAATAAGTATTTACCTATTAAAAATAATTTTTTAAAAAGATCTCACATACATACAAACAAAAAAAAAAACCCATGCATGTGAGGGTCACTGCAGAGTCAGTTAGAAATCACATATCTCCTGCATCTTCTGGTAATAACAGCATTATCTATCCTCAGAATTCAAGTTATCTGATAAACATTGACTGAGACTTTCTGCAGGTCAAGCCCTTATCCGTGGGCAGAAAATAAATGTCCGGCAAATGGGGCGGAGCCTGCCTTCCTGCGCTCTGTTTGTGTGGGAGGTGGATCCATTCATTCCAAAAGTTAGATCATTTATTTTTAAAAGATGTTGATTTTCTTCTAGGAGGAAGGTATCATGCCAGACATTGGGAAAACAGCAAGGAGTAAGACAGGCCTTGCAAGGGCTGCCTTGCAGCAAAGGAGACAGAAAATGAACTCACATATTTCACGTATTATACCATCAGAAAGTCCATTAGGCCTATGAAGAAAAATACAGCAGGGAATCCAAAGATATTAACACGGCAGGACTGCTTTAGATGCAGGATGCTAAGGAAGTGGTGATGGCTGAGCAGAAAGTTGAGTGAGGGAGAGAGTCACATTCTCAGGACTCTCTGGGGTAGGAAGAGGGGGACAGATGGGAGTGCAAAGGCCCCGAGGCAGGAAGAGGTAAAGCAGGTGCAAGGAATTCCGTGGCAAGGAATTCTTTGCACAAGAACTTAAAACAGAACTACCATTCCACCCAGCAATCCCATTGTTGGGCATATATCCAAAGGAATACGAATTGTCCTACCATAAAGACACACGTGTGTATATGTCCATCACAGTATTGTTCACAATAGCAAAGACGTGGAGTCAACCTAGGGGCCCATCAGTGGTGGACTGGATAAAGAAAATATGGTACCTGTGCAACATGGAATACTATGCAGCTATAAAAAAGAATGAAATCATGGCCTTTTGCAGCAACGTGGATGGTGCTGGAGGCCATTATCCCAAGCAAATTAACAGGAACAGAAAATCAAACACCACATGTTCTCACTTTTAAGTGGGAACTAAACATTGGGTACTCATGGACATAAAGATTAGAAAAATAGACACTGTAGACTACTAGAGGGAGGAGGGAGGGGGTAAGGATTGAAAAACTATCTATTAGGTACTACGCTCAGTGCCTGAGTGACAGGTTCAGTCACACCCCAACCCTCAGCATCATGCAATATATGCATGTAATAGACCTGCACATACTTGCTTTTCTGATTTCACCAGTTTTTTTCCTCGAGGTATCATTCTATGAAAGTGTATCTCATTCATGTGACTAAAATCATATCCGAATACAGAACTGTTCTATTGCCACATATACAAACAAAAAATAAAAACAGGCCAGGTGCAGTGGCTCACACCCGTAACCCCAGTACTTTGGGAGGCCGAGGTGGGTGGATCACCCGAAGTCGGGAGATCGAGACCAGCCTGGCCAACATAGTGAAACTTTGTCTCTACTAAAAATATAAAAAATTAGCCGGGTGTGGTGGCGGGCGCCTGTAGTCCCAGCTACTCGGGAGGCTGAGGCAGGAGAATGGCGTGAACCCAGGAGGTGGAGCTTGCAGTGAGCCGAGATTGCGCCACTGCACTCCAGCCTGGGCGACAGAGCGAGACTCTGTCTCAAGAAATATATAATAAAATAATAAATAAATAAATAAATAAATAAAAAGGAGAGAGAAAAATGGATTAGTGCCCTTATAAAGACAGCCTAGACAGAAAATCCGTTTCTCTACCACGTTAGGACGCAGTATGAGGATGATGATGACCTGCAAACCAGGAAGAGGCCTCACCAGAAACCAGACCATGCTGGCATCTTGATCTCAGAATTCCAGCCTCCCAAACTGTGAGGAGTAAACTTCTGTTCTTGATAAGCCATCCAGTCAGTGGCATTTTGTTACGGCAGCAGCCCAAACAGACTAAGAGCTTTCGTGGATTTTCTCAATTAGTCATTCCACCAACCCTATGGCGTATGCTATAATTATCTCCATTTAACAGATGAGGAAACTGAGGCTTGGTCGGGAGGTCCAAGGTCAGACAGCTTGAGAACGGCAGCTCCTGGAGTCAGATCCAGGATGGTGGCATCCGAGGCAGAGGATGAGAACTGGAGGTAACGGGGAGAGCTTCTGTGGATTCCGGATGGGAGAGAGGAGCGGTGACAGTCTGTGCTGCAGGGCGAGCCTTGCCTGACCTCCCTTGGATGCCTCAATCTGCTTCTGCCTGCTGCTTGCTCTCTCATTTCATCCTCTATAAAATAGGATGCAGCAGCGACACCACTTTTTTTTTCTTTTTTTAGACAGGGTCTTGCTCTGTCGCTCAGGCAGGGGTGCAGTGGCATGATCTCTGCTCAACTGCAACCTCCGATTCCTGGGCTCAAGTGATCCTCCTGGCTCATCCTCCTGAGTAGCTGGGACTACAGGTGTGCACCACCACACCACACCACACCAGCCTAATCTTTTTTTTTTTTTTTTTTTTTTTGACTCACCTTTGTTGCCTACGTTGGTCTCAAACTCCCAGGCTCAAGCAATTCGCCAACCTTGGCCTCCCAAAATGCTGGGATTACAGGCATGAGCTACCACCCCTGGTCAGTGATACCACTTCTGTACAGAAGTGTATTTCTTGCAAAGTTTACAGGAGTATATTTGTTGCAAGGTTTGCAAAAGTGTATTACAGAAGCATATTTGTTGCAAAGTGTGCAGAAGTGTATTCATTGCGAGGGGTTACAGGAGTGCATTTGTTTCCTAGCACTGCTGTGATGAAGTACTACAGACTGGATGGTTTAAAGCAACAGAAATGTATTCTGTCATCGTTCTGGAGGCCAGAAGTCTGAAATCAAGTTGTTGGCAGGGCTGGTTCCTCCTGAGGACTTTGAGGGAGGCTCTTTTCATTTCTTGCTTTTTCCCTGGCTTTTGGTGGTTTGCTGGCTTGTAGATACATCATCCCAATCCCCCATCTTTACGGTGTGCCTGCGTTCACCTGGCTGTCTTCTCCTAAAGGCATCTGTCCTGTGGGATCAGGGGCCCAGCCTACTACAGAAGGACCTCATTGTAACTAATTGTATCAGCAGTGACCCTGTTTTCACATTCTAAGGTACTAGTGGTCAGGACTTCAACATATGTTTTTGTGGGATATGAAATCCAACCCATAACGAGGAGGTAGAGTGTGTGCCAGTGTTCATCACTGTTTGCAGCACATATAATAGTAAACTCTCCATGAAAGCTCTATGCTAGGCTCAGAAGGGCCCTGAGGACACCACGATTATACACATTCATTTGTTTTTATTTTGTAGTCCTGATGAAGGAGCTGGACACCCTTGCCCCAGCCTCCAGTGCCATCTGCCCAGACGGAAGGATGGGAAGAGTGTAGACATGAAAGTTGAGTCTCAGAAAAGGTAGAACCCAGGCTGGGAGTGGTGGCTCACTCCCCTGTAATCCCAGCACTTTGGGAGGCCGAGGTGGGCGGATCACCTGAGGTCAGGAGTTCAAGACCAGCCTGGCCAACATGGTGAAACCCCATCTCTACTAAAAACACAAAAATTAAACAGACATGGTGGTGGGTGCCTCTAGTCCCAGCTACTTGGGAGGCTGAGGCAGGAGAATCACTTGAACTGGGAGGCGGAGGTTGCAGTGAGCTGAGATCTCACCACTGCACTCCAGGCTGGGTGACAGAGCAAGACTCTATCTCAAAAAAAGGAAAGAAAAGGAAAGGAAAGGAAGAAAGAAAGAGAAAGAGAGAAAGAAAGAAAGAAAGAAAGAAAGAAAGAAAGAAAGAGAAAAGAAGGAAGGAAGGAAAAGAAAGAAAGAAGGAAAGAAAGAAAGAAAGAAAGAGAACCCAGGTGAGGCACAGGACATGTGTGGTGACCAGGCTTGCCCAGCAGTGTCCTAATCCCCCACCCAGCCTTTGGCACACAGGGCCTTTGACAGAGGGATTGGAGGTATGAAGTGGGAACAGGACCCCAAGGTGGGGCCGTTGTAATTGGCTATGAAAAGGCAATGGGTGGTGACGGCAGGACTGGAGAGAAGTGGAATCATTGAGAGGTTCATGGGGAGAGGGTGGACGCAGAAGTGGAATCATTGAGAGGTTCATGGGGAGAGGGTGGACATAGAAGTGGAATAATTGAGAGGTTCAGGGGGAGAGGGTGGACGCAGAAGTGGAATCATTGAGAGGTTCATGGGGAGAGGGTGGACGTAGGAAGTGGAATCATTGAGAGGTTCATGGGGAGAGGGTGGACATAGAAGTGGAATCATTGAGAGGTTTATGGGGAGAGGGTGGACGTAGGAAGTGGAATAATCCAGAGGTTCATGGGAAGACGGTGGACGTAGAAGAGATAGAATCGATGGGTGGTATTATGGGTTACAGTGTATCCCCCAAAGAGAGGTTGGCATCCTATCCCCTGGTACCTGTGAATGTGACCTCCATTGAAAATAAGGTCTTGGCTGGGAGCAGTGGCTCATGCCTGTAATCCCAGCACTTTGGGAGGCCGAGGCGGGCAGATCACGAGGTCAGGAGATCCAGACCATCCTGGCTAACATGGTGAAACCCCGTCTCTACTAAAAATACAAAAAAAAAAAAAAATTAGCCGGGCGTGGTGGCGGGCACCTGTAGTCCCAGCTACTCGGGAGGCTGAGGCAGGAGAATGGCAGGAACCCGGGAGGTGGAGCTTGCAGTGAGCCGAGATCGCGCCACTGCACCCCAGCTTGAGCGACACAGCGAGACTCCGTCTCAAAAAAAAAAGAAAAAAAAAAAAGAAAAGAAGGTCTTTACGGGAGGTAGCCACATTAACATCAAGTCAGTTGGGTGGGCTTTCACCTGACATGACTGATATCCTCATAAGAGGAGGAGAGGACTCAGACACAGAAGGAAGACCATGTTAGATGGAGGCAGAGATTGGAGCGATGTGGCCACATGCCGAGGGGCACTGGAAACTGCCAGGTGCTAGAAGATGCCAGAAAGGACTCTCCCTTCAAGCCCTCGCAGGCAGCATAGACTCGCAACGCCTTGGTTTCACAGCTTGAGCTTCCAGGACTGTGAGAGAACAAATGTCCATTGTTTTAAGGTGTCTGGTCTGTGATGCTTTGTCATGAGAGCTGCAGAAAACGCATGTGGGTGCGTGTCCAGGAGAAGGAGTGTAGGATTCTCCCAGGGGACGAAGTGGTCAGAGAACAGGTTACACTAGGTGGCAAAGGGAATTAAGGATACAGGTGGGAGTAAGGTTGCTAATCAATAGACCTTAATATCAGGAGATGATCCTGGATTATCCAGGTGGAACCATTGTCATCACAAAAGTTTGTTTAAAAGGCGTTAAAGAAGCCAGAGGGATGGATGTGAGAAGGACTCAGCCAACCACGCTGGCCTTGAAGAGGGAAGCTGGAGCCCTGAGCCAGGGAATGTGAGTGGGGTGGTCCCCACAAGCTGGAAAAGGAAAGGAGGCGGATTCTCCCCCCACACCAGAGACTCCAGAAGGAACGCAGCTCTATGGACACCTTGATTTCATCCCAGTGAGACCCGGGCGGGATTTCTGACCTCCAGGACTGTAGGATAGTGAAGGGGTATTGTTTTTAGTGTCCGAGTCTGTGGCGATTTGTTCCAGCTGTGACAGGAAGCCCACGGCGGCGTAAGCAATGCTGCGTGGTTTCCAAGACTGGGTCAGAAATGGGGTAAAACCACGTCCAGATTGTCCTGGGAATGTTCCTTTGCAGCTGGGGTAAGACATCCAGCTGGGCAGAAGTGGCCACGCAGGAAAGGCTGTTTGGGAGGACCACCCAGAGGTAGAGATGCCGGGTGTCCAGCCATCCCAGTGCCCAGTGCCCACCTCCTCCCAGGTCGGGCATGACATGTGGGCGCAGACGCCTTCAAAAGGACTCAGCCCTGAGCGTCATCACTGACCGCAGCCACTGGAGAGGGCATGAGCGAGAACAGAGGTAGCTGAGCCCAGCCACAACCAAGAAACAGAGAGAGAATAGCAGATGGTGACTGTTGCCTTAAGCCAGGGTGCGAGCTGAGGGCTGGCTGCTTTTTGCAATTTAAATTTTTATTTAATTTTAATTTTAATTGTTTTTTTTTTTTGAGACAGAGTTTTGCTCCTGTGTCCCAGGCTAGAGTGCAATGGCACAATCTCGGCTCACTGCAGCCTCTGCCTCCCAGGTTCAAGCGAGTCTCCTGCCGCAGCCTCCCGAGTAGCTGGGATTACAGGCGCACCCCAATATGCTTGGCTAATTTTTGTATTTGTAGTAGAGATGGGGTTTCACCATGTTGGTCAGACTGGTCTCGAACTCCTGACCTCAGGTGATCCGCCCGTCTCGGCTTCCAAAAGTGCTGGGATTATAGGCGTGAGCCACTGCACCCAGCCTAAAATTTTATTTTTGATTGACAAATTGAAACTGAAGGGTTAATTTGACCAGGTCTACCAGCTCCGCTTGCTTTCAGGCATTTGTTTTCTGTTATTTTTTGTTCCTCTTTCCACAAAGCTGAAGGCCATAGTAGCTGAAGGCTGCACCGCTGACTGCTCAGATTTAACCTTCACTGGCTATTGGATAGATAACATTCATTGGTCACCATGGTAATGGTTGCTTCTGTTGTTCAGGAACCTGGGAAATCTCCCATCAAGTTCAAACTGGTTGAGACCACCAGCCCTCCAAGTGGGCCCCTGCAAATGCCTAAGAGATGGCCGGGTTCTTTTTGTTGTTGTTTTTGTTTTTTTTTTTTAATTTTTATTTCAGTAGCTTTTGAGGTACAAGTGGTTTTTTGTTACATGCATCAATTATATAGTGGTGAATTCTGAGATTTTAGTGCACCTGTCACTCAAGTCATGTACATTGTACCTAATATGTAGTTTTTTATTCCTAGCCCCACTCCCACCCTCTTCCTCCTGAGTTTCTTTTCTTTCTTTCTTCTTTCTTTTCTTTTCTTTCTTTCTTCTTTCTTTCTTTTTCTTTCTTTCTTTTCTTTTCTTTCTTTCTTTCCTTCTTTCTTTCCTTTCTTTCTTTCTTTTCTTTTCTTTGTTTTTTTACTGAGACAGAGTCTCGCTCTGTGGCCCAGGCTGGAGTGCAGTGGCGCAATCTCGGCTCACTGCAACTTCTGCCTCCCAGGTTCAAGCGATTCTCCTGCCTCAGCCTCCAGAGTAGCCAGGATTACAGGCACACGCCACATGCACGGCTCATTTTGTATTTTTATTTTTAGTAGAGACAGGGTTTCATCATGTTGGCCAGGCTGGTCTCAAACTCCTGACCTCAGGTGATCCACCCACTTTGGCCTCCCAAAGTGCTGGGGTTACAGGCGTGAGCCACCGCGCCCGGCCTCCTGAGTCTCTAAAGCCCATTCCATCACTCTATATGCCCTTGCAGACTCCTAGCTTAGCTCCCACTTACAAGAGACAGTGCGCACTTTTTGGTTTTCCATGATGTGGGGAAAGGGAGTGTGAATACACTGCTGGAGAGATGGCCTTTTGACCTAAGAGGCCAAAAACTCCACCCTCAGATCATGCCAGCACTGCCATTTCCAGTACACGTGTCCTATAAAATGCCATGAAGCCCGACGATGCTTGTGCAGTACGCACCAGTCACTTCATTTTCGCCACTGTCAATCACCTTTCCGCAAGCCTCAGGCCACTCCACTCCCCCAACCCATACATCTCCCAAAGACTCACCTTCAGGGATGCAGATCTGAGAGATGTTCTCCCACCTCCTTCCTTGGTGCTCTTGCAAATAAATCTTTTCTCTTTTGCAAAGCCTGTGTCAGTGATTGATTTACTGTGTACGCACAGAGCGGACCTGGACCTGACTGGTAACAGAATGAAACGTGTGTGTGTGTGTGTGTGTGTGTGTGTGGTAGAATATGATGTTCTGATCTAGGTATACATTTGGAATGGTTATATCAAGCTAATTATCCATCACCTCACCTACTTACCATTTTTGTGATGAGAACATTTAAAATCTACTCTTAGCAATTTTAAAATATTCAGTACAGGCCGGGTGCGGTGGCTCACGCCTGTAATCCCAGTACTTTGGGAGGCTGAGGTGGGCGGATCACCTGAGTTCAGGAGTTCAAGACTAGCCTGGCCAATATAGTGAAACCCCGTCTCTACTAAAAATACAAAAATTAGCCAGGCATCGTGGCGGACACCTGTAATCCCAGCTACTTGGGAGGATGAGGTATGAGAATTGCTTGAACCCAGGAGGCGGAGGCTGCAGTGAGCCAAGATCGTGCCACTGCACTCCAGCCTGGGTGACAGATCAAGACTCCGTCTCAATTAAAAAAAGAAAAAGAAAAAAGAAAAAGAGAAAGAAAAAAAAGGTTGATCAAAGGTTACAAAGTTTCACTCAGGAGAAGTAAGTTTTAGTGATCTATCATACAGCATAGCAGCTGTAGTGAATAATAACATATCGTGTATTTCAAAACTAGAATAGTAGATTTTAAATGTTTTCGCCACAAAAAATGATAAGTAGGTGAAGTGATGGATACGTTAAATAGCTTGATTTAATCATTCCACAATGTATACATATATCAAAACATCACGTTGTACCCAATAAATACATACAATTATTACACATCAATTTAAACATTTAAAAAATCTAATCTAAAATGCTGTGGAATATTTTTCCCTAACAGTAATAATCAATTGGTATTACTCAAATGTCTATATTAACTATCTCGTTCATTTGTTGTTTTTCCGGTTTTTGTTGTTGTTGTTGTTGTTGTTGAGGCCATGGATTTTTTTTTTTTTTTTTTTTTGAGATTCGAGTTTCGCTCTGTCGCCCAGGCTGGAGTGCGGTGGCGCGATCTCGGCTCACTGCAAGCTCCGCCTCCTGGGTTCACGCCATTCTCCTGCCTCAGCCTCCCGAGTAGCTGGGACTACAGGCGCCCGCCACCACGCCCGGCTAATTGTTTGTATTTTTAGTAGAGACGGGGTTTCACCGTGTTAGCCAGGATGGTCTCGATCTCCTGACCTCGTGATCCGCCCGTCTCGGCCTCCCCAGGTGCTGGGATTACAGGCGTGAGCCACCGCGCCCGGCCGAGGCCATGGATTTTTAAGATGCGTATTATTCGAGGCACCATGATAAAAGAAAAATGCTGTTTACTAAATTATGGCAAACGTTTTAAAATCTAAAAAATATGTCTTTGAATAAATGAGATCCATTATTCTCTTCCTCAAACACCTGTTGCTTCTTTCTTTGTTCCTTGTCTAGAACCTTATTCTGTGGTGTTGGTAACGTCTTTATTTGGAAAATCCATCCCGGACTCAGTGCAGGGCCTGCGGGTTAGCAGGAACTCACAGATCCTGGACTCACTGCGTGGCCTGCGGTTTAGCAGGAACTCATAGATAACTGCCGAATGAGCAAATGCACAAGGGATGCATTTCACTTCTGAAAAATGTGGATCACCATGTTTACAATGTCTGGCCTCCTACCTCTTTTAGAAAATTTTAAAACTTAAAAATTTAAATTAGGGGCCAAGCGCGGTGGCTCACGCCTGTCATCTCAGCACTTTGGGAGGCCAAGGCAGGTGGATCACCTGAGGTCAGGAGATCAAGACCAATCTGGCCAGCATGGCAAAACCCCGTCTCTACTAAAAATACAAAAATTAACCGGGCATGGTGGCAGGCACCTGTAATCCCGGATACTCGGGAGGCTGAGGCAGGATAATCACTTGAACCCGGAAGGCAGAGGTTGCAGTGAACCGAGATTGCACCGCTGCACTCCAGCCTGGGTGACAGAGTGAGACTGTCACACAAAAAAAAAAGAAAAGAAAAAAGAAAACAATTTAAATTAAAAATTATATTATAAGCATGTCACAGAACATCAGCTGGCCTGGTACTTAGCAAGCATTTAAGAAACACTTGCCACTATTATTAATACTGTTCTTGCCACTTTTTAAAGTCACCAGATTGAGCAAATAAAAATGCAGGCTGCCCAGTAAAATTCGAATTTCAGATAAACAGCAAATACTTTTTGTGAGATTGCATAGTTTACTGCCCATTGCCAACATGGATGCATAGAGTTGATGCTTAAAGGTATGCAAAATTTTTATACTACCAATGTTTACATGAGTATTTTGTCCAAAGAAACAACAAATTCTTCGATTAATTTCTGAAGAGTCTACTTACACAGGCACGAAAGCTTATTTTAAATGTCTTCAGAGTATAGGAATACAACAATTTAAGAATAATTTTACCACAAGAGAAGGTATAAATAGATCAAACAATTTTCTTGCACAGGGTAATAACATTTTAACAATACACAACATTTTTAAAACAAAGATTGTCTTAAGTGGCAACCCAATTATGATAATTAGAGAGATAAATCTGTAACAAATATCATAAATAATTTTTGAACACAGAGTGCTGATTCTCTTTTTATCATGGTTTTTTTTTTTACATAAAAGAAATTTCTTTATATTTTCCCACCATTGACAATTTATATACTTGGGAATGAGTCTGTTTAAAAAAACAAAAATAAAGAGTATTTGCCATGAATCAAATCCAAGTAACCTGGAAAAAAATCTGAAAACTTGTACTCAATATATTTTTACTTCTTTGATTTTAGTCTATGGTAAAAACCTTATGCATTCTGCAATAGGTATCTTGCCCATTACTATAAGAAATGATCGTTACATTTGGATAAACACAAAATACCCCTCATAATCAGTTCAAATACAGTCTAATATTGTATATTACGAAAAGTAGGAAGTGTGGTAAGCAAAGCTAGTACAGTTCTTTTTCAAACCTCAGGCAAGCTGAACAAAAGCTTTTAACCTCAGAGTAATGAAGGACAGGCATCAGTTTCATAAAATGATAGATGGCTGTGACAAGCAAAGATTTGTGCAGTTTTTTTGTTTCATTTAAGAATGTAGTGCAATATTAAAGTTTAAAGTTTGTTCAAAATGACAGATCATCTGGAAACTAAATTGTAGCAATTGACATCTTTTAGCTGGAAACACTTAGCAAAAATCAGGTTTGCTTGCTTTTAGTTGAAAATGTCAAGATTTACAGCCATGGAGACATTGGATGAATCTGGAGGTCAGTGTGCCCTCAGGATGTGTCTTTATGAGCAATTGTTCAAGATTAAAAGAAAATTTATGCTAGAAAATTGTGTTTTTTTCGGACTAAAAATACTACAACCTCAATTTATAAGCTTCCTATACAGGCTGGAAGACCCTGATGGGCTGAAGCCCTCCGCTGCCCCATCTGCTCCTATCCCTTTGCGTCGCATTGAAGATCTCAGGCCCTCCTGTAGGATGGAGCAGGAGTCAGGCTAGACATGTCCCCATCATCCCCCACCCCAACCCACTGAACCCTGGAACATCAGGCGGGGTAAGGTGGCTCACTCATATAATCCAGCACTTTGGGAGGTTGAGGAGGGAGGATCACCTGAGGTCAGGAGATCGAGACCAGCCTGGCCAACATGGCACAACCCCGTCTCTACTAAAAATACAAAAATTAGCCGGGCGTCGTGGCAGGCACCTGTAATCCCAGCTACTCGGGAGGCTGAGGCAGGAGAATTGCTTGAACTCGGGAGGCAGAGGTGGCAGTGAACTGAGATTGCGCCACTGCACTCCTGCCTGGGCGACAGAGGGGACTCTGTCTCAAAAAAGAAAAGAATAATTTTAAATTATAATTTAAAAAATTATATTATAAGCATGTCGCAGAGCATTAGCTGTCCTGGTACTCTGTAAGCACTTAAGAAACATTTGCCACTATTATTAATACTGTTCTTGCCACTCTTTAAAGTCACCAGATTTAGCAAATAAAAGTACAGACTGCCCAGTAAAATTTTTTTTTTTTTTTTTTTTTTTTAGACGGAGTCTCGCTCTGTCTCCCAGGCTGGAGTGCAGTGGCGCAATCTCAGTTGACTGCAACCTCCGCCTTCCGGGTTCAAGCGATTCTCCTACCTCAGCCTCCCGAGTAGCTGGGACTACAGGTGCCCGCCACCATGTTCAGCTAATTTTTGTATTTTTAGTAGAGATGGGGTTTCGCCACGTCGGCCAGGCTGGACTTGAACTCCTGACTTCAGGCGATCCACCCTCCTCGGCTTCCCAAAGTGCTGGGGTTACAGGCATGAGCCACCGGGCCTGGCTGTGCCCAGTTAAATTTGAATTTCAGATAAACAACAAATACTTTTTTTGAGATTGCATAATTTACTGCCCATTGCTAAGATGGACGCATAGACTTGATGCTTAAAGGTATGCAAAATTTTTGCAGTACCAATATTTACATAAGGATTTGTCAAAAGCAACAACAAATTCTTGAATTAACTTCTGAAGAGTCTACCTACACGGGCGCGAAAACTTATTTTAAATGTCTTCAGAGTATAGGAATACAACAATTTAAGAATAAAAATTTTACAAGAGAAGATATAAATATATCAATTTCCTTGTGCAGAGTAATAACATTTTTAAAACACACAAAAATTTTAAAACAAAGATTGTCTTAAGTGGCAACCCAATTATGATAATTAGAGAGATAATTCTGTAATAAATTAATTCATAATTTTTGAACACAGAGTGCTGATTTTCTTTTTATCATGGTTTTTTTTTTTTTTACATAAAAGAAATTTCTTCACATTTTCCCACAATTGACAATTTATATACTTGGGAATGAGCCTGTTTAAAAAAACAAAAATAAAGAATATTTGCCATGAATCAAATCCGAGTAACCTGGAAAAAAATCTGAAAACTTGTAATCAATATATTTTTGCTTTTATGATTTTAGTCTATGGTAAAAACCTTATGCATTCTGCAATAGGCATCTTGCCCATTACTACAAGAAATGATCGTTACATTTGGATAAACACAAAATACCCCTCATAATCAGTTCAAATACAGTCTAATACTATATATTATGAAAAGTAGGAAGTATGGTAAGCAAAGCTAGTACAATTCTTTTTCAAACCTCAGGCAAGCTGAACAAAAGCTTTTAACCTCAGAGTAATGAAGGACAGGCATCAGTTTCATAAAATGATAGATGGCTGTGACAAGCAAAGATTTGTGCAGTTTTTTTGTTTCATTCAAGAATGTAGTGCAATATTAAAGTTTAAAGTTTGTTCAAAATGACAGATCATCTGGAAACTAAATTGTAGCAATTGACATCTTTTAGCTGGAAACACTTAGCAAAAATCAGGTTTGCTTGCTTTTAGTTGAAAATGTCAAGATTTACAGCCATGGAGACATTGGATGAATCTGGAGGTCAGTGTGCCCTCAGGATGTGTCTTTATGAGCAATTGTTCAAGATTAAAAGAAAATTTATGCTAGAAAATTGTGTTTTTCTTGGACTAAAAATACTACATCAGGATGGGCACAGTGGCTCACGCCTGTAATCCTAGCACTTTGGGAGGCCAAGGCGGGCAGGTCACTTTAGGTCAGGAGTTCGAGACCAGCCTGACCAACACGTTGAAACCCCGTCTCTACTAAAAATACAAAAATGAGCCGGGTGTGGTAGTACGTGCCTGTAATCCCAGCTACTGGCGAGGTTGAGGCAGGAGAATTGCTTGAACCCAGAAGGTGGAGGTTGTGGTGAACTGAGATCATGCCTCTGCACTTCAACCTGGATGACAGCGAGACTCCATGTCAAAAAAACAAAAAAACAAAAAAATACCACCTCAGTTTATAAGCTTCCTGTACAAGTTGGAAGACCCTGCTGGGCTGTATCCCTCCCCTGCCCCATCTGCTCCTCTCCCTGTCTGCATTGTTCCTTTGCATCGCATTGAAGATCTCAGGCCCTCCCGTAGGATGGAGCAGGAAAGATTCAGGCTAGACATGTCTCCATCAACCCCCACCCCTACCCACTGAACCCTGGAACTATGAGCAGAAACCACACTGCTCCTTCCCCAACAGAGGTTTCCTGCTGCTATGTGGCCAAAAGAGAGTGGGGAGGAATTCTCAGGACACCCAGAGGTGGTACAGTCCAACCTGACCACAGGGAGGGAACCCCGGCCCACACCTGCCCTGCCCGGGTGAGTGTGTAGAGGGGCGTGAGAAGGAGGTGGTCCAAGTCCTCCCTGATTCAAGAAAGCTCTGAATTTCCCCTGCAATGAGCTTAGTAGAATTCAGAGACCTACCTGTGACAACAGAGACTCAGAGTGCTCTGAGAAGCTCTTCATTCATTCATTCATTCATTCATTCATTCATGCCATTGATATTTACCTTGCTAGGCACTGGGAATACATGGGTAAAGACAGGAGAAGTGTCCTGCCCTCATGGGGCTTCTATTCCAGCAGATGAGAAGCCAACCAGAACAAAAATCAGAGTCATTGCTAATAGCAGTCACTCACTACACACCATTTGACATGTAAAGCAAGCTGACATGATAGTGGTTGTGGGAGAGGTGGGGAGAATTTCTCTAAGAAGGTGACATTTCAGCAAACCTTTGACTATCAAGAATGACCTATCAGGAAGAATCCAGGCCTGGGAAAATCCAGGGAGAGCGAGACAGGGGAGGGAAACGGCAAACTGCCAAGGTTCAGAGGTGGGAACGAGCGTGCACATCCAAAGGACTGGGCGAAGGCTGGTGCCTCTGGGGAGCAGGGTTACATGGGGAGGATTGGGGACTGGAGCTGGAGAGATTGTTTGGAGCCCAGTAGGCGCTATGTGTGTTTACTGACTGCACTAGAGATTTTTTTTTTCTTTTGAGATGGAGTTTCTCTCTTGTTGCCCCAGCTGGAGTGCAGTGGCATGATCTCGGCTCACTGCAACCTCTGCCTCCCGGGTTCAAGGGATTCTCCTGCCTCAGCCTCCCGAGTAGCTGGGATTACAGGCATGCACCACCACGCCTGGCTCATTTTGTATTTTTTTTAGTAGAGATAGGGGTTTCTCCATGTTGGTCAGGCTGGTCTCGAACTCCCGACCTCAGGTGATCCACCAACCTCAGGTGATCTGCTGGCCTCGGCCTCCCAAGTGCTGGGATTACAGGCATGAGCCACTGCACCCAGCCCTTTTTTTTTTCTTTAATCAAGATCTCTGTCCCACAAGACTCCCATGGGAACATGGGCTGTATGAATTTTCCAGGGGCTGACATAGCAAAGCACTGCATGCTGGGAGGCTTCAACAGCACGGATTTGTTTTCTCAGAGTTCTGGAGGCTGGAAGTTCAAGGTCAAGGTGTAGCAGTGTTGGTTTCCCCTGAGGCCTCCTTGGCTCGTGCATGGGGTCGTCCCTCTGTGTGTGTCTGTGTCCTAATCTCCTCTTCTTATAAGGACACACACCCGTTGAAAGAGGGCCCACACTTAAATCCTCATTTTAAGGTAATCACCTCTTTAAAAATCCAGCCCCAAATACAATCTCATTCTGAGATACTGAGGGTCAGGGCTTCAACATACGGATTTCTTTTGAGGGAGTAGGACACGATTCAGCCCATAACAAGGACAGAGCTGGCTTGCGTTTGACGATCATTGCGTTCTGCGTACCTTGAACCGTTCCTGGCAGAAGGCAAGGACTCCAGCAATGCATGGAGTGGGCGGGTGGAGAGAGCAGACAATACTGATTTCAGTACCACTCAGAGGGCACTGTGACCGCCAACCGTTTGCAGAGGCGTGCGCAACTGTAGTTCTGCAGACCTTGGCTCAGGACGTGCTTTAGTGTGCCCGGAAGAGGCACCTGTGAGGCACAGCAGGCCTGGCCTCTCAATCCTCCTCTGCCATCCGTCCACCCTGTCCTCCCCTAGGGAGCACCTACCTGGTGGGACCACTGAGGCGGGCTCGGGCTGTCACCAGGGAAACCGCAGCAGGGTGCGGAAGGCGAGGGGGTTGAGGAAGGAACAGAGGAAGTCCCCAAAACCAGACTTGGAGGGTGGGGACTCAAAACTTCAGCTTGGCACACAGTAGGTACTTAATAAACGTTTGTTGAAAAAAGCAATAAGTACCTTTCAAAGCATTACCTGTCCCAAGTGTGTCTGGACTGAAACAAGAACGTCTTTTGTTGCAAAGCAAAATGCTCTGTGACCAGCTCGTACGGATGCCAGGAGAATGGGGATCTTGTTTGTTCTCTGCCAATTGAAATGTATTAGTGAAAGTAAGACTTTAAAACCTCAGCACTAAGTGGTTTCGGCATTGACTGAGTGCCCAGCAGCTGTTTGAGCCACGTGGATGTGCTCGTTTTGTTCTTAGAGTTACTGTGTGTGCATTCTGGGAGGCCAGCGGGGAAGTTTCCAGAAATTGTAAGAAGGGAATGGCGAAATAGATGGCTTAGGAACACAGGCAACACCTCGGCTGAGTTTGAGGCCACGGTCCGTGGCTCCGGAGCTCGGCGTCCAGCCAGGATGCTGGACTGCAGAATATGCCAACCTTCTTCTAGACCCATTTCCAGTGTTTTAAACGCTGATAGTACACGCTACCTCCTATTCCCTACATGTCCTAGGTGGGTGTTCATAGGCACATACCATAAAATAAAAAATAAATATCATGAAATTAAAAATCATACAACAAATCATAAACTAAAAATAACATTAATAATAATAAGACCCACGTGCAAAGAGGCGGGAAAGCCTTCCCGCTGGGTCCTTGCGCATTGCTTCCTCCCACGTGACCCCAGACGAGCCGCCTCACTTCTCTGAGCCTCTTTCCACTTCTGATGCAGACAATGACGCCACGCGTCCCACCCCACAGGGCGGCTGGAAAAAGGAAATGAATCCGTGCGTGTGGAAACGCTTGGGATAGTGGCAACACATGCTCCTTATGACATCGTGTCAGAGAGGTGTTTGCACATCAAGCTTACCCAAATCTTCACTCCTGTTTTCAGCAGAGCTGCCCAAACCTCAAGACGGTCCTTCCTTCCCCTCCTCTTCTTGCAGCCCCTGCATTCCATCCCTGACTCTTCCGCGAGCTGCAGCAGGAAGGATTCAGGCCATACACATGAAGGAGCAAGGCTACCCCTGGAGCCAAGGCCACCCCTCGCCCACCCCCGTCTCTCCCACCCCGGGTAGCCATCACTGCCGCAGAGCAGGGGGAACGTGTCCCAGGTCACTGCACCCTCTGCTGTGTAGGGACTGGGGTCATTTCTGACCGAACATCTTTCTCTAGGGCCTGAGATTCAGTGTCGTGGGGGACTGAGTCTGAATCCTTCCCGGGCAGGGCTCACCAGCAGAATTCAGATGGAAACTGTAGAGTGCTGTCAGCAGGGGTGTGATGGAGCCAGCTTCTACTGGAGGACAGGAGCCAACGCGTCAACTCACAGGAAGTTTGTGAGATGTTTAAGCACATCGTTTAGTAAACAGGACACTCCATGCACTTTCAAAATTAAATAAATGATGTAAGCCGGGCGCGGTGGCTCACGCCTGTAATCCCAGCACTTTGGGAGGCTGAGGTGGGCGGATCACCTGAGGTCGGGAGTTCGAGACCAGCCTGACCAAAATGGAGAAACCCCCGTCTCTACTAAAAAATACAAAAATTAGCTGGGCGTGGCGGCGCATGTTTGTAATCCCAGCTACTCGGGAGGCTGAGGTAGGAAGATCGCTTGAACCTGGGAGGCGGAGGTTGCGGTGAGCCGAGATTGCACCATTGCACTCCAGCCTGGGCAACAAGAGAGAAACTCCGTCTCAAAAAAAAAAAGACGTAAAGAACAAAGGTAGGAAACACCCTAAACATACGCTTTCCTAGTTATTTAAATACATTTTACTAGCGTCTGTGTTTGGGGGTGATTGACATCCATTGTGTCTGCAGTAGATGTGGGGGCTGCTGACCTCCTCCCACCTCCATGCCCAGCGAGCAGGCCGGCTCCTGCAGCTGCCCATGCTGGGGAGGCATTTGCACCATGGAAGCTGGCAAACACCACTGGGCACGCCACCCCGGCCTCCAGAGTTGGCTGTCCAGCATTCACCAGCTCCCCATTGGCTTCAGGAATCCAATTCTTTACTCTTTCGGGTGTAAGTGCTTATTTAGGAAGCCCTCCTGCAGGCTGGTCTGTGCTCCAGGCATCGGGGTACAACGGTGAGCAGAACTGCAAAGAGCCTGTCTTTCTGCATCTTCCATTTTGTGAGAATGAAAAGAAAATAAACATAAAACTCAACCCAGGAAGAAGATAATTTCAGAAGATTCTAAGTGCAAGAAAGAAACAGAGTGAGGTGATACTAACGGGCAAATGTTACTTTCTTTTTTTTATTATTATACTTTAAGTTCTAGGGTACATGTGCACAACGTGCAGGTTTGTTACATATATATACATGTGCCATGTTGGTGTGCTGCACCCATTAACTCGTCATTTACATTAGGTATATCTCCTAATGCTATCCCTCCCCCCTCCCCCCACAACAGGCCCCAGGGTGTGATGTTCCCCTTCCTGTGTCCAAGTGTTCTCATTATTCAATTCCCACCTATGAGTGAGAACATGCGTTGTTTGGTTTTTTGCCCTTGCAATAGTTTGCTGAGAATGATGGTTTCCAGCTTCATCCACGTCCCTACAAAGGACATGAACTCATCCTTTTTTATGGCTGCATAGTATTCCACGGTGTATATGTGCCACATTTTCTTAATCCAGTCTATCATTGTTGGACATTTGGGTTGGTTCCAAGTCTTTGCTATTGTGAATAGTGCCACAATAAACATACATGTGCATGTGTCTTTATAGCAGCATGATTTATAATCCTTTGGGTATATACCCAGTAATGGGATGGCTGGGTCAAATGGTATTTCTAGTTCTGGATCCCTGAGGAATTGCCACACTGACTTCCACAATGGTTGAACTAGTTTACAGTCCCACCAACAGTGTAAAAGTGTTCCTATTTCTCCACATCCTCTCCAGCACCTGTTGTTTCCTGACTTTTTAATGATCGCCATTCTAACTGGTGTGAGATGGTATCTCATTGTGGTTTTGATTTGCATTTCTCTGATGGCCAGTGATGATGAGCATTTTTTCATGTGTCTTTTGGCTGCATAAATGTCTTCTTTTGAGAAGTGTCTGTTCATATCCTTCACCCACTTTTTGATGGGGTGGTTTTTTTTTTCTTGTAAATTTGTTTGAGTTCTTTGTAGATTCTGGATATTAGCCTTTTGTCAATAGGAAGAATCAATAATGTGAAAATGGCCATACTGCGCAAATATTACTTTCAAAAGGAGGTCAGGAAGACTTCCTGGAGGAGGTGAATGCACGGTAGCACTCACTCCCAAAGGGTCGGAAGTACCCAGTGATGGGAAGATCTGGGGAAGAAGGTTGTGGGCAGGTGCAAAGTCAGGAAGAAGCCTGAGGTGCCCAGACAACACAGCGGCACATAATGAGTGGTGGGGAGAGAGATAGGAGGGGAGGCTGCTAGGTGCTCAGCAGAGGCTGCGTTACAGATGGACCCTGAAGATGGGGGTGAGGAGACTTGATGGCTTGATACTGTTTGATAGCACTGACAGCTATTGGAGGGTGATGACTCAGGAACTTCCCTCACCAATAAGCGTTTCTTAAAAAAAATTACTCTGACTCTACGAATATATATGTATATATAGTTTAACCACATTTTACTAGCATCTATGTTTGGGGGTTACTGACATCTCTCTATCTATCTATTTATCTACATATTTGGAGGATCAGAGTAATTTTTAAAAGAAGTGTCTATATATAATGTATGTAGAAATAATATATAAATAAATACCTATATAAAGTAATTATATTTTTTATATTTTTATTTATATATTTCACTTAAAATATACATTGTTAAATATATATGTTTTGTTTTGTTTGAGAGAGTCTTGCTCTGTCACCTTGGCTGGAGTGCAGTGGCACCATCTCGGCTCACTGCAACCTCCGCCTCCCAGGTTCAAGAGATTTTCCTGCCTCAGCCTACCAAGTAGCTGGGATTACAGGCACCTGCCACCATGCCCAGCTATTTTTTTTTTTTTTTTTTTTTTTTTGTATTTTAGTAGAGGCAGGGTTTCACCATGTTGGCCAGGCTGTTCTCGAACTCCTGACCTCAGGTGATCCACCCACCTCAGCTTCCCAAAGTGCTGGGATTACAGGTGTAAGCCGCTGCACCCAGCTGAACCCACCTTTGGAACTTTGCGAGTGTCTCGCCCTAAGCGCCTGTCAGCTGGGGCACTTCCTCTGTGCCCTACAAATGTTCCTCAAACTGAAATTCTTTAGAACAATGCAGGAAGAATCCCATGCAATGGCATAAAGCACTGTAAACTATTTCACTTTTATCACTCCGGAAATTTATATTGCTTTTTATTTTCCGTAACCTGAAGATATATGTGCTAGTTCCTTGGGGCCGGGACATTAAGATAAGTTGTGTGGTCCTTCCTTCCAACACAGCTACCACCCTGGGCTCCTCCTCTGGGCACACTGTGGGCGCCTGCTGCTCGCAAACTGTGATAAGGAAGGAGCTGTTTTTTCTAAGATCACTGGGATCCATTAAGGGCTCCGCAGGAGAAAGACAGAACTTCTCTTTAGGATGATGAAAGATGAGGGTGTCACAGGTGGTGACTCAAACAACAATTGAGAGGCAAAGGGGTCTGAACCCATCTGCAAATAAATATCATTTGAATGAATGAACGAGTGTATCCAGGGGTGAAGCGGGAACAGAAGTCATGGTGAACCACTGACAGGAGGACGGTGGTGGGAACCCTTCCTGTGCTATGAAGGCAGAGTTGAAGTGCTGTAGCCTAGACTGTAGGGAATCCCTTTTGCCACATCAGGTGACACCCACTGGTTCTAGATACTAAGATGTGGATATCATTGGGGGACCATCATTCAGCCCACCACAGATGGATGAGTAGAGAGGTTAATGGATGGAAGGATGGTAGGTGAAAGATGGATAGTAGAGTAGATGGATGAATAGTAAGGTGGATGATTGGATGGAAGAGTGAATGGATAGATGGGTATACAGATTGATGGGTGGTGGGTGGATGATTCCTGTGATCCCTGCCTCGCTTCTCAGCTAAGCTACTCTGATGTCCGTCACTCTGACCTGTCCCCTGACGGACACTCTCACTTGGTACAGACCTCAGAAGCAGGCTCTGGTGGTCACCATGGAAACGCGATTGGATGAGGAAGGTAAGTTGCTGAGGAGTGGGCAGAGAGACTCTCAGATGCTGGAAATTTCCAGACTCTGGAGTGAGATTAAGGTGTGTAAAAGGGACTATAGGGGAGGGGCAAGAGTGAGACCACGGAGGAGGATGTTGCAGTCGCCCAGGAATCATGGTGGTGGGGGTCGCTAAGGTTGTGCAGCAGACACTGAAAGAAAAAGAAAATGGCTCCTGACAAAGGAGGGGGAAATAGCAGGAACACATAGGAAAGGCATTTCTGACTGGAGACCTTATATACACTACAAAACCACAAACATACCTTTAAATACTGGGCACAGTGTCTCACACCTCCAATCCCTGCACTTTAGGAGGCCAGGGAAGGAGGATCGCTTGAAGCAGGAGTTTGATACCAGCCTGGACTACAAAGTGAGATCCCATTTCTACAAAAATAAAAATTAGCTGGGCTCAGCCGGGTGGGGTGGCACACGCCTGTAGTCCCAGCTACTCAGGAGGCTGAGGCGGGAGGCTCGCTTGAGCCTAGGAGTTGGGGGCTGCAATGAGCTATGATTTTGCCACTGCACTCCAGCCTGGGCAACAGAGTGAGACCCTGTCTCAAAAATACACACACACACACACACACACACTTAAAAAACAAAAGGTTGAAAATGAAACACATAGTGAAATAAAAGTTCTGATAGTATCTTCCCAATTGCTCCACCTCACTTTAGAGTCAGGTGAGGGAGGATGGTGGCGGAGGCTGCAACACAGTGGCTGAGACATCGCTCTCAGCGTGTCACCGTGAGGTCTCCCAGGGAGGGTGTGGAGAAAACAGTGCCCAGGACAGAGCCTGAGAAACCTCACCGGGAAGATGGAGCATAACAAGGAAAGCATTACTCAACCTTTCTGTGTCACTGAAGTGTGTACACAATTAGCCCATCTGTTGCTCACCCTCCTCATTCACCAACCCCTATTCCAAGAAATTTAAATGCCCAAAATAGGACTTCCCACCAGTGGGAGGTGTTGGCAGCCAACACACAGGAGCAGCTCCAGAATCCAGGGAGTTTGTTTGAAATAAAACTGACCTATAACAAAGAGAGACAATTATCTCTTCAATCCCTACCATCCCTCCACCTACCCACCCATCCATCCACCCATCCATGTATCCACACTTCCATCTAATGCACACAACTATCCAACTGTCCATCCATTCAGCCACCCATGCAACAACCCACCTAATGCATTAATTCTGTCATTCTTCCAATTATCACCACCCACCCATCACTTCATACACCCATCCACCCACCACCCATCCATCCACATACCCCCATCCATCCATGCTTCCGTCCAATCATGCACCCTACACCTGTCCACCCACCCATCACTTCATACACCCATCCACCCACCACCCATCCATCCACATATCCCCATCCATCCACCCACCACCCATCCATCCACATACCCCCATCCATTCACCCTTCCATCCAATCATCCACCCTACACCTATCCATCCACCCACCACCCATCCATCCACATATCCCCATCCATCCACCCACCACCCATCCATCCACATACCCCCATCCATTCACCCTTCCATCCAATCATCCACCCTACACCTATCCATCCACCCATCATTCCATACATCCATCTACCTACCCATCAATCTGTATACACATCTATCCATTCACCCTTCCATCCAATCATCCACCCTATACCTATCCACCCACCCATCATTCCATACAGCCATCCACCCACCACCCATCAATCTGTATACACATCTATCCATTCACTCTTCCATCCAATCATCCACCTTACTATTCATCCATCTACTCTACTATCCATACTTCCACCCACCATCCTTCCATCCATTAACCTATCTACTCATCCATCTGTGGTGAACTGAATGATGACCCCCCACGTCTTAGTTTCCAGAATCTGTGAGTGTCACCTGATGTGGCAAAAGGGATTCCCTGCAGTCTAGGTTACAGCAACTCAACTCTGCCTTTATAGCACAAAAGTGGTCCTAGACAAAACACAAATGATGGATGTGTCTATGTTCCAGCACAACTGTATTGTACAAAAACAGGCAGGCCATAGTTTGGCAATCAGCCATCTTGTTCTGAATGATCAGGCCCCTACTTCACTTTCTGACAAATCTCTATCCACTTTTTCCCTTGCTCCCTCCACCGTAGCCACACTGGCTTCCTCGATGGTCCTCAGGCTGGGCAGTCATCAGCCTCATGGCTTTTCAAGGCATACATTCTTCTGTCTGGACTGTTTTTCTTCTTGATATTCCCATAATTGTTCCCTCCCTCCATTGAGATTCAAATATCACCACCTCCAAGAAGGCATCCTTGACTCCCAATCTAAAACACCCCACCCCTGATCTTTGAATCTGACTTATTGTTCCTGATAACACTCGCCACCACCTGAAATCTTACCTATGTTCCCATGTATCACCCCTGCTAGAATACTCATGTCCCAGCATGTGAATACATCTGTTGCGTTCTCTGCTGCACCCACCACGCTTGGCCAGTGTATACCACTAAGTATGCGCCCAGTAAATACCAGCTGAAAGACAGGATGGATGGATGCGTGAACGAGGGCATGAACAGCTGTCTGTCCTAAGAGTCCCCGGCTCCTTTTTTCACATTATTTTACTCTGCGTGTCTAAAGCAGTGTCTGGAGGGATGGGGGGGCTCAATCAATATGTCTGACTGAATAAGGACGTGAAATGCTGCTGCTTAGAAGATATTTGGGATTTCTGTTCACATCCACAGTGGCCCCTGAAGCCATTTTTCTACGTTTTGCGGAGACGCTGCTGCTGCTGACGCATTTCGATGTGTGCAAAATACGCACATGAACAGCCGATACGGACACTTTTGATGTCCGTCCCTCTGCCCTGTTCCCTGCTCACTCGGTGCTCCCACCTTCTTGCGAATGGTGCAGGAGCTCAGGTTGTTGCCATGGAAACCCCAGCTGGAATGGGGGAGGCAAGTGCGTGGGGAAGGTGTCGAGAGATCCGCAGAGGATGGAATTTTCCAGACTCTGCAGTAAGATGTGAGCTCCACATTGAAGGCCTGGACCAATCGTCTGGCCTCACCCACATCTCTACTGACCTCAGGACTCTCTGTGTCCGTAGCCCCTTTGGGTCTCCTCATACTCTTTGGCAGTCTGGAGTTCCGGGTCTATTTCTCCTGTGAGTCCTTTAGAAAGGCTGTCTGCTCCTTGCATCTCTCTCTCTCTTGCTCTCTCGCTCTCTCTCTTCCCTCTCTCTTTCCTCTCTCCTCTTCTTCTTCTTCCTCTTCTTCTTCCTCCTTCTCCTCCTCCTCCTCCTCTTCTTCCTCTTCTTCTGCTGCTGCTGCTTCTGCTTCTTCTTCTTCTTCTTCTTCTTCTTCTTCTTCTTCTTCTTCTTCTTCTTCTTCTTCTTCTTCTTCTTCTTCTCGATCTCAGCTCACTGCAACCTTCACCTCCCAGGTTCAAACAATTCTCCTGCCTCGGCCTCCCGAGTAGCTGGGATTACAGGCGCCCACCACCATGCCTAGCTAACTTCTTTGTATTTTTAGTAGAGATGGGGTTTCACCATATTGGCCAGGCTGCTCTCGAACTCCTGACCTCAGGTAATCCACCCAAAGTGCACTCTCGCCCTCCCAAAGTGCTGGGATTACAGGTGTGAGCCACTGCGCCTGGCCCTCCTCTCTTCTTTCTCTCTCTCTTTTCCTCCTCTCTCTCCTCTCTCTCTCTTTCTCTTCTCTTGCCTCTCTCTCTCTCTTTCCTCTCCCCTCTTCTTTCTCTCTCTCTTCCCCCCTCTCTCCTCTCTCTCTTTCTCTTCTCTTCTCTCTCTCTCTCTCTCTTATTCCCCTTTCTGCTCTCACTCTCTTTCACACACACTCCCTCGGGCAAAATAACAACCCTGGATCACTCCAGTTCCCAGTGCCCCAGATCCTCATTTTTGTTTCAGCTCTTATTGTCAGTCCAGGGGGTCCATGTTCAGGTTTGTTAAGTGGGTATATTACATAACTCTTAGGTTTGAGGTATAAATGGCCATCAGCACTGTACCCAATAGGTGGCTTTTCACCTCCTGCCCCCTCCGTCCCTCTCCCCTCTAGAAGTCCCCGGTGTTTATTGGTCCCATGTTTGTGTCCGTGAGTACCCAATATTTAGCTCCCGCTCATAAGAGAGAACATGTTGTATTTGGTTTCTCTTCCTGTGTTACATCGCTGAGGATAGTGGGCAGCCTTGTGCTTTCAACCATAATCAGCAACTTGATTGGAATGAATTTCCAGCTGGGTCCCTTGTCATAGGAGGGCTCGTGGTACCTTCTGGGAAACATTCCTGCATGCCTGTCTGTTCCCATGTCTGCCAAAGTTAAGTCCACTCCGTGATCTTAAAAATTATGTATTATGTTTAGTTTAATAAACAGTATTATAGCACTTACTCTGTACCATTCAGTCACTGAGGCTCATTTGAGGTATGTTCTAATATTATCTCAATTTTCGTATGAGGAAACAGAAGGATAGGAATGGCAGTAAGTTGTGCACCTTCACCCAGCTGGTCAGCAGCAGATCTGGGGTTCAATGTCAGGCAGCAATCCCCCATAGTCTGTGCTTTAAAAAGACCAGGGCTGTGCCCTTGCTTGACACATCTCTGAGGGTGGCCCATGCTCTGATGTCCGTTTTAGAGATGAGGCAGCTGAGGTACCAGCCTATGACCTTAGAAACGAGTTAGTCATTCTCTGACTCCATTTCACTCAACTATTTTAGTAATAACATTTTCAACAGAGTCTTCAAGGAGGGTTAGCTAGTTATTTGTAAATTGCATGCTACTGCAGCAATGTGACACACACACACATGCGCATAAGAAATACATCATTTTTAAAGATAAAATTTAAAAAATAGAAATAATTTTCTCACAATGTCCCACTTAGGACCCCATTGGGCCAGGCAAGAGGGAGTGGTGGCTTAAAACAGGGTGGTGACAATGGAGATTGGGGAACTAGGGATGATTTGAAACATGTGGGTGAGAGCTAACCTGTGCAAAATGTATCTTGGGATTCTTGACCTGTGGGTGATGGACTGGGTTTGCTGGCAATTCGATCAGCTCTGACTTGCACTGTCTGTACTGGATGCTGTCCCACGGGAGCAGCGGATGGGTGGATATCTGTTTCTGGAGCTCATGAGGGAGTCTGGGCTGGGGATGGAAATTTGGGGACCCATCGACACAGGGGGTCATTGGAGATCAGATCACAGTGTTGTGCACTGCACAACTCCAGGGGGCACCATCCAGGGGCACCATCCATGGGGCACAACTCCAGGTGGCACCATCCAGGGAATACCATCTGGGGGCACCATCCAGGGGATACCATCCAGGGGACACCATCCGGGACACCATCCAGGGGGCACCATCCAGGGAATACCCTCCAGGGTATACCATCCAGGGGGGCACCATCCAGGGGATACCATCCAAGGGATACCATCCAGGGGGCACCATCCAGAGGGCACCATCCAGGGGATACCATCCAGGGGGTACCATCCAGGGGATACCATCCAGGGGGCACCATCCAGGGGGCACCATCCTTGCGGATGACGCTATGAGTAGGACCTCACCAAGATTGCCCTGGGAGTGCATGGGGAGAAAGAGGAGCATTCAGGACTTGATTAACTAATCCGAAAGATGAGAATTGATGATGAAAATATCACTCAACCTCCCCCAGGTCTTGGGAGCCCACCCCTTGCATGAGTGTGCCCTGGATGTGGAACATGGAGTCAAATAAGATTATTTTGGAGCTTTAAGATTTAGTGACTGCCCTACTGGGTTTTGGATTTGCATGGGGCCTGTGGCCCCTTTCTTTTGGCCAATGTCTCCCTTTTGGAATGGGAATATTTACCCAAGACTTGTACCCCCATTGTATCTTAGAAGTAACTAACTTGAAGGCTAATAGGTGGAAGGAACTTGCCTTTTCTCAGATGAGACTTGGGACTCTGGCCTTTTGAGTGAATGAGTTAAGACTTTGGGGACTTTTGGGAAGGCATGATTGTATCTTGCAGTGTAAGAAGGACATGAGATTTGGGGGGCCAGGGGCAGAATGAAATGGCTTGGATCTGTGTCCCCACCAAATCTCATGTCAAATTGTCATCCCCAGTATTGGAGGTGGGGCCTGGCAGGAGGTGATTGGATCATGAGGATGGATTTCTCACGAAGGGTTTAACACCATCCCCTTGGGCTGTTCTCACGGAAGTGAGTTCTCACAAGATCTGGTCGTTTAAAAGTGTGTAGCCCCTCCCCACTCTCTCATTCCTGCTCTGGCCATGTGATGTGCCTGTTCCTGCTTCACCTTCCACCATGATTGTAAGCGTCCTGAGGCCTCCCCAGAAGCTGAGCAGATGCCAGCACCATGTTTTCTGCACGGCCTGCAGAACTGTGAGCCAATTAAACTTTTTTTCTTTATAAATTACCCAGTCTCCAGTATTTCCTCTTTTTTTTTTTTACGGAATTTCACTCTTGTTGCCCAGCCTGGAGTGCAATAGTGTGATCTCAGCTCACCACAACCTCCACCTCCCAGGTTCAAGCGATTCTCCTGCCTCAGCCTCCTGAGTAGCTGAGATTACAGGCATGTGTCACCACGCTCAGCTAATTTTGTATTTTTAGTAGAGATGGGGTTTCTCCATGTTGGTCAGGCTGGTCTCGAGCTCCTGACCTCAGGTGATCCACCCGCCTCGGCCTCCCAAAGTGCTGGCATTACAGGCATGAGCCACCGTGCCTGGCCTCAGGTATTTCTTTATAGCAATTTGAGAATGGACTAATACACAACCTCACAAGTGTTTTCATACAAAAAGGAGGCCATCTTTTGTAAAATGTCCATCCCAGAAAATAACCATCGATTATCCTTGTAGATTCACTGTTACTTCCAAATATCTGTGTGTGTATGTGTGTATGTGTATATGTGTGCATATCCCAAAGTCATGATATTCACATGGGGGTGGTGTAGACAGAAAACAGGGACTACTAGAATTCAAAATTAACCCTAATCCTTGGAGAAGAAAAAAGGTGTCTATTCTATTTGTAGTATTCATCCAACCAACCATCTAAACATTTATTTACACATACACACATCTATTCACCCCACGTTGATCCATCTGCCCACCCACCCATCCTTCCACATAGTCACCCATCCATGAATCCATTCAACCACCCATCAATTGATCCATCCACCCACCTATTCATCCAGCAAAGAAAGAAAATATATCTCCAAGAAAAAAACTGTGAGCTCCGTAATGATACATTTATTCATGTATTTATTCACTAAATGTAAGCTGAAAGTCACTTTCCAGCCCCTCTCTGAATTCGCCTCCACCCATTCTCTTCCTTGCTCACTCCTCTTCAGACACTGTGGCCTCCTGTGCTGTTCAAACGGACAAAAATCTTCATCTCCGGGTGTTTCCAGGCTCTGTTCCCTCTGCCCATAATGGTTACTTCCCTGGTAATCCAAAGTTTCCCACCCTCCCTTCACTCAGGTTGACTCAAATACCGCCACCTCCAGGAAGACCTCCTTGACCGGCTGCTCTGAAAGATCCCTCCTTCACTCCACATCTCACCTGCTTACGCTTTGTAGAACTTACCACGATCTGTTATTTTAAGTTAAACTTATTGACTGATAAACCCCCAAAGATAAAGGATTCATAAGAGGAGAGTTGTCTTGGCTTCAACCCTATCCATCACATTTAACTCAGTGCTGACCCATAGTGGGATGTCAGGAAATATCTGCAGAATATACATACATACACTTTTTTTTCTTTTTGTTTTTCTTTTTGAGACAGAGTATCACCCTGCCACCCAGGCTGGAGTGCCATGGCATGATTTAGGCTCACTGCAACCTCCACCTCCCGGGTACAAGTGATTCTCCTGCCTCAGCCTCTGAGTAGCTGTAATTACAGGCGCCCACCACCACGCGCTGCTAATTTTCGTATTTTTAGTAGAGATGGGGTTTCACCATGTTGGCCAGGCTGGTCTCGAACTCCAGACCTCAGGTGATCCACCCACCTCGGCCTCCCAAAGTGCTGGGATTACAGGCGTGAGCCACTGCGCCCCGCCCACATATACTTTTGAATGAAGAAAGGAATGAATGAATAATCTACCTGAGCACAGAGACTGGGCATTTATTTATTTATATTTATTCTATGGTTTTGTTTCCCAGATGGAAATGGAGCGTGTAAAACAGAAAGTGGCTCCATGCAGGCTGCTAGGTCTGCTCTCCTATCTCATGATCTACACGCACACACAGCGCATACGGACTGAGTCAGTGCACGCTTGAACATAAACTGCTTCTGTTGCTGGTGCTCAGAATAGATTCATGATTTTACTCTGAGTCAGTGAAGGCTCTCGCAGCCGCTGGTAAATTTGTTTTTCTCCTTCTTCAAAGATGGGTAGCAATGACGCACTTCAGCGCGCACAAGATCCGCAGACGCACGGCTGAGGTTGAGACGGCGCCAGGCAGGCCGCGTCCCCAGTGATGCGAATCCGACGCCCCCCGACCGCTGCCCTTCCCACGCAGGACCCCGCGATCTGCGGGGACAGAGGCGGCGCAGGCTGCTGCCATGGAAACCTAAGCTGGGGGAGGGAGTTGGGGGATGCAGAAGGGCCTGACAGCCCCTTAGAGGCCCGAATGTCCACCCCTCTGCAGTCAGGTTGTACCCAGTCACCAATCCCAGCCTGGCACACAGTAGGCCTGCAACATAGAGTGGAAAGCCACAGTCTGCGCCCCCCATCACCCCGGGGGAGGGGGCTCCCTCCAGCATCCTGGAGCCTGGCCTTCCTTGAATCCGTTTTCCGAAGGCGTTTCCATCCCGGGCCCCACGTCGCGGGGTGGCGCAACGTGAGCCATGTATACAAAGCACCTCCTGGGCTGCTTTGTGGAAAACAGACTGAGCAGGCAGCATTGCTGAGAACAGAGGCTGAGGCTTCTGCGGACACCCAGGAAAAAGCCAGAGTGGCTTGGATGGCGTTGAGGATGAGGAGGATGGACAGAGTGATATGAAAATTGTGGATGGAAATAGTTATGCCGAGGCAGAAAAGAGAGACATCCTGGCCACGCAGCGCCAGCCTGTCCTGTTTTATTATTTGAATTTTATTTGAACCCAGAAGAGCAGAAGCTAATCACTACTCAGCCTTGAGTGCCGCGTGCTAGTCCTGCCACACAGATGATCTCCATGCATCCTCACAACTCCCCACAGCTGAGTGCGGCATCGTAGTCACCACCACAGAACGTATAAGGAAACTGAGTCTGAAAGAGGTGAAGGCAACTGCCCTAAATCAGAGGACTGGAAAACACGGAGCTGGATTTAACCCCAAATCTGACACCTTCAGAGCATAAAGGTGGTGCACCCACATCATTAAAGCTTGAAGTTGAGTTGGGTAATCCATTCAAACAGAAAGACACTTAAAATATTGTGGTAGCCCTTGGACCACTTCTCTTCTCTCTTTCCCTCTCCTCCCTCCTGTTCCCTTCTCCTCCCCTCCTTTGTCTCTTCTTTCCCCTTCTCTCCTCATCCTCTCTTCTCCCTCCTGCTCTCCTCATCCTCTCTTCTCCGTCCCCTTCCCTCCCCTCTCAGCCCCTCTTCTCCCTCCCCTTCTTCCCCTCTCATCTCTTCTCCCTCCACCTCCCCCCCTCTTTATCCCCTCATCTCCCTCCTCTTCCCTCCCCTCATCCCCCTTCTCCCTCTGCTTCCCTCCTCTCTCATCCCCTCATGTCCCTCCCCTTCCCTCCTCTCATCTCTTCCCCCTCCACCTCCCTCCCCTCCTCATCCCCTCTTCTCCCTCTCCTTCCCTCCCCTCCTCATCCCCTGTTCTCCCTCCCCTTCTCTCCCCCTCATCCCCCATCTCCCTCCCCTTCCCTCCCCTCCTCATCCCCTGTTCTCCCTCCCCTTCTCTCCCCTCTCATCCCCCCATCTCCCCCCTTCCCTCCCTTTCATCCCCTCTTATCCCTCCACTTCCCTCCCTCTCACCTCCTCTTCTCCCTCCCCTTCCCTCCCTCTGATCCCCTCTTCTCCCTCCCCTTCCCTCCCTCTGATCCCCTCTTATCCCTCCACTTCCCTCCCTCTCATCCCCTCTTCTCCCTCCCCTTCCCTCCGTCTCATCTCCTCTTCTCCTTCCTCTTCCCTCCCTCTCATCCCCTCTTCTCCCTCCCCTTCCCTCCATCTCATCTCCTCTTCTACATCCACACTCCTTGGTGCTGTTATCCAATCTCACAGGTTTAAATGGAGTCCATACACTGATGACTCTAAAATCTGTACCTGCAGAGTCCTGACACTCACCTGAATCCACTGCCTCCCCTTCCCAGTCCTGACTCACCTGAATCTTCTCCCTCCCCTTCCCGGTCCTGACACTCCCCTGAATCTTCTCCCTCCCTTTCCCAGTCCTGACACTCCCCTGAATCTTCTCCCTCCCCTTCCCAGTCCTGACACTCACCTGAATCCACCACCTCCCCTTCCCAATCCTGACACTCACCTGAATCTTCTCCCTCCCCTTCCCAGTCCTGACGCTCACCTGAATCTTCTCCCTCCCCTTCCCAGTCCTGACACTCACCTGAATCCACCACCTCCCCTTCCCAGCCCTGACACTCACCTGAATCTGCTGCCTCCCCTTCCCAAGCATCTCATAGCTTTCCCAAACTCAACTAATATTCCCTGAGTTTGTATATGCACCAAGCACTCTTCTAATTGTTTTACAGTTGTTAACATATTTAATTCCTTCAACAGCTGTAGCGCCCATTTTACAGATGAGAAATCTACGGCCCAGTTTACCAAAGGAACTCACCAGAGGAAACAGTGAGTTGGAGACTCCAGTTTACATGGAGCTCCTCCATGATACTTGGTCTCAGCCTTCCCTGTGCCACCTCCCTCGTTCCAGGGTCCTTATGAGGCTCCGTTGTCCTCTGGGCCTTTGCACATATTGTTCCCCTGCCTTGAACACTGTTCCCTGAGCTTGATTCCAGGATCTTCATCATCAACCTGCCCCACTGAGGGCAAGTTAGTAAACTCCCAGAAACTCTGTGTTTCATCAGTCATTGATGTTGGGCATCTTAGGACGTACCTCATAAGGGTATTGTGAAAACTAATTACAACAATATGCTGGCCGGGCACAGTGGCTCACACCTGTAATCCCAGCATTTTGGGAGGCCAAGGCGAGTGGATCCTTTTCTTGTTAAATTGATAGCTAGATTGATTGATAGATTGATGACAGACGGATGGAAGATGGATGGGTCGATGGGTACATGGCAGAATAGTCAGGTGGATGTGTGGATGAATGGACTGGGTGAGTGGAAGGATGGGTTGATGGGTGGATAAATGGATGTGTTTGTGGATGAATAGATGGTCAGATGTATAGATGGACATGTGGTTGGATGAATGTTTGGTTGAGTGGATGCCACACATAAACACTTTTCTTTTCCAAGGGTGAGTTTTGAGTTCTAGAAGTTCCCTTTGTTTTCTGTCTACGTTAACCACATGTGAATTTCATGACATTGGGACACACACATCCCCACTCAGAAATAAAGTAGCAGGGGATGAATGAGGAAAATGGAAAGATGGCCTCCTGTTTCCCTGCTAACACCTGTGGGGTTGAATGAGGTTTTCATCATCAATTTCCATCTTCCTGATTCATGAGTCAAGTCTCTCTTCCTACACCCTCCTGACTATCTCAGTGAGATTTGCATTCACGATGTCATACGCAAGGATGGTGCTTCTTTGAGTTCATCTGGACCAGAGACATCTGTACAGTAGCTGGTATGCTCATCTCTGCCTACACGTTTTTATTTCATGAGACAAGGTTTTGCTCCATCACCCTGGGAAGAGGCTGGAGTGCAGTGGCATGATCTCGGCTCACTGCAGCTTCGACCTCCTGGGGTCAAGCAATTCTCCCACCTCAGCCTCCCGAGTAGTTGTGACTACAGGCATGCACTACCATGCCTGACTAATTTTTATATATATATATAAAATACACATATTATATATATAATATACATATATAAAATATACATATTATATATAATATACATATATAAAATACACATATTATATATATAATATACATACACATATTATATATATAATATACATATACATATTATATATATATTTGTTTGTTTGTTTGTTTTGAGAGGGAGTCTCACTCTGTCACCCAGGCTAGAGTGCAGAGGCGTGATCTCGGCTCACTGCAGCTTCAACCTCCTGGGCTCAAACGATCCTCCCACCTCAGCCTCCCGAGTAGCTGGGACTACAGGCATGCACTACCATGCCTGACTAATTTATATACATATACATATATTATATATATATATAGAGAGAGAGAGAGAGAGAGAGACGGAGTCTCACTCTGTCACCCACTGGGCCTAGCCCTCTTTCTAAGCTTCAGTGTGCACGTGAATCCCGTGAATATTTATTAAGTGCACATTCGGATTGAGTAGGTCTGGGATGGAGCCTGCAATTCTGAATTTCAGGCAGGTTCTTAGGGGCTGCCAAGGCTGCTGGTCTTTAGCTCACAAGTGTGCAGTGAGTTCATGCTCTGGTCGACCTTTACCAATGTTGAGTTATACCCAGAAAACATTTGTGAGCTAAATATAAATATATACAATACTTATAGAAAATATTAAATATATTTAGTAATACATTTATTACATATTCAATTTAGTATATATTATTATTATATTAATATTATACATTATAACATATATAATTATATGAATTTAGTTTATATTGCATAATATAAATAATATGTAACATTATATATAGCATAATATATAATATATTATGTATCATCATATGTGTTATATAAGATATATCATTTGACATACGTATTATATATAATATATTATATAAAATTATATATAATAATCATATGTGATTCTATAATAATTTAATACATTTAATATACAATATATAATAATTTAATATATAATACATATTTAATCCTATATTTATATATTTAATAACTATATTATATATATTTAATAATATAAAATAGTATTTATATAATTCATATGTATAGTACATGTTAATAAATATGCATGTTTATAAATGAATAATAAATATACTTGTTTATAAATCATACAAACCACTGTAATGTATAATATAAAACAAGCACAAAATGTAAGAATTTTAAAAGACATGACAACATAATACATAGAAACTGAACTTGTAATGGTATCATTCCCACCTCAGACATCACCACTGTAAACGGGAGATGTAGCTTAGAACTGAGGGAAGAAACGGAAGTAAAGAGAACAGGAAAATATAGAAAGTTATCTAATCTGTTGAGGGTCTCCTGAAGATACATTTCTGAGACCAACTTGATTTGCTGATCAACTAGACGGGTGACAAGGATGAGGTTGATTTTTAACACCACTGTACCTGAAGCTCCAGGAGATTGGGAGCCGCCACCCACGTGTGTAAATGCGCCATGGGCCACACGTCCAGTCCATGTCCCATCCATTCTTCCTTCTAAACAGCTTGCTGATAACCCTGCTTTTCCCACATTTCCTTCCTAAATTACTGCAGCAACCCCGTCCATTTCTTCAGCCCCTCAAAGTGAAATCTAAAAAGTCCTCTTCATTCCGTAGCTCTTCTTGGGGTTCCTGCAGCTCAGGATAAAACTCGACTCCCCTACAAGGACCAAAGCAGTGGACACTCTTTAGTTTGACCCTGGGAGGAGCTTGGTCAGGGAAGGCCGACGGCCAATGGGACTTGTCTTGAAGCTGCTCTTTGCTTCAAATTCTTAATAAGCAGTCTTTGCACCACTTATGAGTGTGTGTTTGTGTGTGTGTGTGTGTGTGTGTGTTCTGGTCGCTCCATAACAAACACCCCAAGCTTAACAACATGCAACAACAATTATTTTGTTATGTTTGCAGATTCAGAAAGTGCAAGGTGCAGATGGCTTCTTTCTAGTCCAGTATGTCTGGGGCTAGAATTAGGAAGGAAGGAAGTCAGTTAGGAATATTCGATGGCTGGGAAAAGCCCAACATTCAGAGGGGTGTAAAGTGAGGTTAGAAAGTACTAACAGTGAAAGCTGTATCATTGCCTGTCTTACAGACTATGGCGGTAGTTCTCAAGCTGGGATGCTCTTATCCCCCAGTGGACACTGGCAACGTCTGGACACAGTTTTGATTGTCACTACTGGGGAAAGGAATGAGTTCTGGGCATCTAATGGGTGGAGGCCAGGGATGGCCTTCAGTGCAGAGGACAGCCCCCACCACACACACAACAAAGAATCATCCACCCAGCTCCAAATGTCATGCTGTAGTTTGGAATTGCCTTCAACAAGCATATCTGAAAACAGGTTTGTATCGTGGCAAGGAAACGTGAAATGTGCTCACATAGGAGCCAGCTGTGCGCTGCACCCCTTTACAAGCATGTAGGACAGGAATTCATTATGTCAGACAATGAGGAGAAAAGACAGCCAGCCCCAGGAAATTAAAGAAAAGCTGGCTATCAACAGCATCTAGGGACACAATCTGCAAAGCAGACAGCTGCAATTTGAATGTTTGGATGGTTCAGAAATGGACAGTTCTGCACTGCTGGCCATGATGAGCTGTTTCCAAGAGCTACTCCCTTCCTGAGTTGCCTGGAGATGCATATATTTCCTGGACCTCAGCTGAACCCTGGGTTTGTCTCTTGGAGAGAACAATCAGTGGTGGGTCAGTGAGCTGAGCTTGAGTCGCAACTGGACTGTCTTGACTTTCTAACTGCATCTTGTTGGACACATGGGCTTCATGTTGTAACAATAAGTATCTAGTCAGGCATGTGCAAGGTGGGAGGGGGCTCTCCCGACCCCACCAAGAATGTCAGGTGACCATCAGGTGATGGCCAGGGAGTTGTCACACTGCCTTTCTAAAATAATAACTGGTCACAGCCAGTGCTCGGTAAAAGCAGTTTACCAATAGATAAAAAACACCTGAAACTGGTGATTGGCAGCTTCCCACTAAGATATCAAGAGTCGGGCGAGTGGGCTGGAGCATGCCCATGAAGAGACAAAATGGTGGAGCTTAACTGGTATTTGACCTTCTAGGGGCATTCCACCGGGAAGGGGAAGAGCGCCTCAGGTGAGCGTGCACATAACTCCAGTAAACACGCTGCATGTGCGGCCCCTCCCAAGTGCTAGCAGGCCACCGAGCATGCAGGCAGCTCATGATAAGAGGAGAATCAAGGGAAATGGGATGCAAGATGCTGGAAGTATGCCAGCATATAAAACCCTAAGTCCACGGTCAACCAGGGCACTGGTCCTTCAAGTTGCCCACTTGGGCCTCTTCCAAAGGTACTTTCCTTCCTTTCATTTTTTCTGGGGGGGACCCACAAGTCATTTTATTTAGGAGACCATCTATTCTGCTTTTCTTTTGGCTACTTTTTTTCTTTATTTCTAAACAAAAACAAAAACAAAAAACAGGACACATGTGCACAGCGTGCAGGTTTGTCACATAGGTATACATGTGCCATGGTGGTTTGCTGCACCTGTTGACCTGTCCTCTAAATTCCCTCCCCTCATCTCTCACCCCACAACAGGTCCTGGTGTGTGTTGGTCCCCCTTTCTGTGTCCACATGGTCTCAATGTTCAACTCCCACTTACGAGTGAGAACATGCAGTGTTTGGTTTTCTGTTCCTGTGTTAGTTTGCTGAGGTTGATGGCTCCCAGCTTCCTTTCCTTTTATTCTTGCCTTTCATTCTAAAGCTTTTTAATAAACTTCCACTCCTGCTCTAAAACTTGCCTCACTCTCTTCTTCTGCCTTATGCCCCACAGTCAAATTCTTTCTTCTGAGGAGCCAAGAATTGAGGTTGCTGGGGACCCATAAGGATTCGCCTCTGGTAACGTATTTTGGTGCTGGGTCACTTGGATAATTTGCATTGCTAACAATATCAGAATGTTCCCTCCATCTGAATCTTTTTTTTCATGCAAGACTGGACACATCCATTCTGTGAGGTGTGTTTTTAGAGAAAAAATTAATCCGTGATACTTGTTAAAGTGGTAAGGAACACTTTCTTCAGGACCATAGAGATAGGTATAGGGGCCACAGCAATGGGATTTCACACTGGGGCAGAGAAACTGGGCTTAACTCTGAATACAGCATGAGCAAGTGCGAATGTATAGCCCAAGAGCAGGGTAGGTGTCAGTGGATGAAAAATTATTGAGAGAAAATCAAGGTGGTAGCCTGGCTGTGTTCACTGTTCCATGCTCAGTGTTCAAGAGATGTACTTTTCTGAATGGTGAAAAATGGTATCTGAGTCCATTAAGATTGTCAGGAAATTCAGGCTAAATAGCCTCTCAGAATCCTTGCTGAAGACAAGCCAGGTTGGTCAGATGTTATGTAGGGGTTCACAGAGGGTGAGGAACCCAATCAGACATCGAGGAAAGCACAAACCTGAGGAAATAGACACTTCTGGGAACTTTACGATGGCAGGAGTACCTGCAGATTGGATTTTCTGCAGAGACCCACTTGCCAGGTTACAACAAAGTCACCTGAACAGATATACACTGCTTTTTAAATATATAATTCAATTTTGTGAAGGTAGGGCCTCACTCCATCACTCAGGCTGGGGTGCAGTGGCACACTCACGGCTCACTGCAGCCTCAACCTCCCAGGCTCAAGCAGTCGTCCTGCCTCAGCCTCCCAAGTAGCTGGGACCACATGCCACCACACTCAGCTAATTTTTATTTTTGTTTTTGTCGTTTTTGTAGAGATAGCGTTTCACCATGTTGTCCAGGCTGGCCTCAAACCCCTGGCTCAAGTGATCCTCCCACCTTAGCCTCCCAAATTGCTGGGATTATAGGCATGAGTCATAGGGCTTGACCTTATAATTATATATATTTAGAGCTGTTTTAGGTTCACATCAAAATTAAGCAGAAGGTACAGAGAGTCCCCATATCTCTGTACCACACATGCACAGCCTCCTCTACGGTCAGCATCCCCACTGGAGATGTAAATACAGACTGGATGCCCCAGGTGCATTGGTTACAGTCGACCCACCTGCACTGACCCATCGCCCAGACTCCATAGTTCACATGAGGGCTCTTGGTTTTGTACATTCTGTGGGTTCAGACAGATGCATACTGACAAGCATCTACCATTGTCGTATCATACAGGACTGTTTCACTGCCCTGAAATTCCTCCGTGCTTTGCCTATTCATCCATCTCTCCCCCACTTACCTCTGGCAACCACAGATCTTTTTACTGTCTCCATAGTTTTGCCTTTTCCAGAATGTCATGTAGTGGGAATCATACTAAACTAAACACACTCTTATGATCCAGCAGTCATGCTCTTTGGTATTTATCCAAGGGAACTGAACACTTATTTCCAAACAAAAACCTTCACACTGAGGATTATAGCAATTTTATTCATAATTGCAAAGACTCGGAAGCAGCCAAGTTGTCCTTCAGTCGGTGAATGGATAAATAAACTCTGGTCCCTCCAAACGACAGAATATTATTCAGGACTAAAAAGAAATGAGCCATCAAGCCTTGAAAAGACATGGAAGAGATTTAAATCCATATTGCTGAGTGAAAAAAGCTAATCAGAAAAGTCTTTATTATTTTAATGGCAGCTTGATGTCCCATTGGACAGGTACACCACTACTTATTTTAAAATCCCATTTGGGGATGACTTTTAAAATAAGACTTTGAGACAATTAATGGATAACTAATCTCTAGCTATGAAAGGTCTACTGCACTGAAGAACTTTATCGGTGAATGTAAGAGTTCAAGAAACAGGAAAGAAACACAAAAAGATGCTCAACAGTCAAAGACACGTTTATTTTGGAGAATAAACCGGAGAGGGGCTTCTGACCGATTTCAGTCAGGTGCATTCTCTCTCTTACAGATTAAAAGTATTTATGGGTTCAGAGCGAGAGAACCTGTCACAGGCTTGGAACATTTGTGTGTGGCAGAGAAGTTTATTGCGGGGTTGGAATGCCTCTGGTTGGAGGTGAGGTTATCTCGTGGCTGACATCTCTCCAGTCAGAGGGGAGGTTATCTTGGGGCTGGCATGTCTCTGGTCGGGGATAAGTTTATCTTATAGTTGGAATGTTTCTGGTCGGAGATGTCATTTGTGGTTTATGGTCATGCTGACCTTCGCCATTAGGCTGATGCCCTTTGGATTTTGGAGATTTTTGATCAAGGTGAACTTTTAAATGGTGGTGCTTGTCCAAGACGGCGATGCTCCTGCTCTGTCAGTGAATATTTTAAACGTGTGCATAATCACTCAGATAGATCAAGCTGGGGCACCAAGAAAGATCACCATAGGCCTCTATAGGATGGATTTTTTAATGTTCCTTTCATTTAGAAACATGTACTCGGCTTCCCCTAAACCCTCTCTCAGGATATTTTACTTTTGTTGATGACTCACCCCACTCACCACATCTACTTAGGGCCATGATATTGGAGAGTCAGATTCTATACTGTACATTTTTTTAAATGGCTGTTTATCCCTGGAACACACTGGAAACACCTGCCCATGCCTTGACGTGGACTTCCAGCCTCTACACCAAGATAATAAATTTCTGTTGTTTCAGCCACTCAGTGTGTGGTAATTTATTTTAAGGCAGCCCTAGCTTAAATAAAGTACTCATAACTCATTCATAACACCCCATTTTTTCCACATTTCTGCCAAGACTCTAATTAAGAATAAATAAATAAAGCTGTGCAAAATAAGAGCATAACAAAACAATGGTTTCATCCTCATTCCTAGACTCCCCTCCCCCAGCCTAGCTTCTCAGTCTGCCTCTGGGGCTCCCACCTGTTGTGAGACGCAGGGGAGATGTGATGAGGGGACCCCCTGGTGCTGCCATGGAAACCACACCAGGAGTAAGGCAGAGGCGTGGCTGGGAACAAGGGAGGGAAGGCCTCAGAGAGAGCTCTGGAAAGTGTCTGGGTAAGGTTGCCCCAAATTCCATCCTAGCACACAGTATATGCTCAATAAATATTTATGGAGCAAATTAATGAAATTAATGAAATTCTGCAACTTTTTTTTTTTTTTTTGAGGTGGAGTCTTGCTCTGTCCCCAGGCTGGGGCACAGTGGCATGATCTGGGCTCACTGCAACTTCCTCCTCCCAGGTTCAAGTGATTCTCCTGCCTCAAACACCTGAGGAGCTGGGACTACAGGTGCCCGCCACCACACCCGGCTAATTTCTGTATTTTTAGTAGAGACGAGGTTTCAACATGTTGGCCAGGCTGGTCTCGAACTCCTGACCTCAAGTGATCTGCCTGCCTCGGCCTCCCAAAGTGTTGGGATTACAGGCGTGAGCCACTGCGTCCAGCCTGAAATTTTGCAACATTTGTCTAAAGACTTCAAACATGGATGATTGTGGTTCCTAGGTCATGGGTTTACATAAGATTCTACTTATAAAAGTACATTAAGGTGGTTAAAAATTTGTTTTAAAACCTTTATTAAAATTTCTTGTCAAATAATTGTTTTGTTTAATAAAAGTGTTCAAAGTTGTGAAAAAGCGTGCTAACATTGTTAACAGCACTGCCTCTGGCCCCTGCAAACAGAGCCTTTCTCAAGCAGCTTCCCCCAGCTCCCCTCTCTGGCTCTCTTTCCCTTTGTCTCCTCATCTTGTTTCTGTCACCATCATCCATGTTTGAACTTACTTGGCTTATTTATTCATTTTGTTTGTTCACTGGTTTTTTTGTTGTTCTCTGGGTGAACTGGTAAACTCCTGAGCACTGAGACCTTGTCTCTGTGTTCACCTCGTGTTTCCGGGACCTGAACAGTATTGGGTCATTACCGATGCTCAACGTACATGTTTTGAATAAATATAGGATGTGTCAAAGGTTATTTCAAAGATGTATATTTCCTTTCACTCAACAGTATCACTTCTAGAATATACCCTGCAGGTATGCCCAAATAAATGCCAAATATGATATGCATGGCCTTATTTTCTGTAGCTTTTCTAGACCAGAAGAAAAGAATGGAAATGACTTCATTGTGCATAGAAGGGTAGCTGGCTAAATAAACCTTAGTATCCTCACACTTTGGAAGATTCTACACAATAAAAGAGAATGAAGTTCTTACCGTATAGATAGAGAACAATGTCCAGGATGAATTGTCACATGGAGAAAGACAAGTGCCAAATGGTATACACCATCACTTTGCAGAATGTGCATGAGAGTGTAATTATGCTCAGTAGTTTATGAATAACCCATTATGCATAATAACATGGGCATAATAGATTGTGCATGATAATATTTGCATAATATATTAGAACATTTTTGCATGCATACGTATGTATGTAAAACTTCACTCTGGGGCAAAACACAAGTAATTGGCATTAGAAAAATTGCCACTGGAGGTCGGGCGCGGTGGCTCACACCTGTAATCCCAGCACTTTGGGAAGCCAAGGCGGGTGGATCACAAGGTCAGGAGTTCGAGACCAGCCTGACCAACATAGTGAAACCCCATCTCTACTAAAATACAAAAATTAGCTGGGCGTGGTGGTGCACACCTGTAGTCCCAGATACTCAGGAGGCTGAGGCAGGGGAATTGCTTGAACCTGAGAGGTGGAGGTTGCAGTGAGCCTAGATCATGCCACTGCACTCCAGCCTGGGAGACAGAGCGAGACACCATCTCAAAAAACAAAAGAAAAGAAAAGAAAAATTGCGACTGGAAGGGAGAAGTGAAAGAACAAATCTCAGAGGTGGAAGAGAGAATTCTTTTTGTTCTGCTTAGCAATTTGTACTTTCTTTGAAATGAATACATAGATATGCAAGAGTAACTAAAAACAACTATTTATATGATATTAAGAGTTCTATTAGTGTGCCATTTTATAAATGTCACCATAATCATTATCAAATGGGCTAGAGGTTAACATTTATAAGATATGTGCATTAAGGTGTTCCAAAATATTATAACGGACTGGAAAGAAAAAAATTAATAAATATAAGATTATTTACAAATTTAATTCATGGAAAAAATAAGCAAACATTGGAAAGCAACCAGTAAACAATTGGAAATGAAATTTTAAAAATACCAATCACATTTATATCTAAAAATATGCACTATCTATTGCAAATCTAACAAAATGTACAGAAGATGTGTACTTTAATAAAGCACACATCATTGCTAAGAGAAGTTAAATAAGACTTAAGTAAATAGAGAGACATGTGATGTTCATGGATTAGGAGACCTGACAATGTTAGGATGGCCATGACCCCAGGGTATTGTAATCCCAGTCAAATTCCCAGTGCCATATTTTGTAGAAATTGACCCATTGATTCTAGAGTCTATGTGGAATGACAAAAGATCTACAACTGGCCCCCCAAAAATTAGGAAAACCAAAAGAAAGAACAAAATTGGAGGACTTTATCTGATGTCAAGATTTTATAAAGCTACAATAATCAAGGCAGTGAGGTATCAGCACATAGAGAAACATACATCAATAGAACAGAGTCCAGACACACATCCACGGTCAATTGATTCTTGACAAAGACCATGGAACTTGACAGGAAATGGAAAGTCTTTTCAACTAAGCATTCTGGAACACATATATAACTTAATTTAAGATGGGATTATAGACCTAAACATTGAAACCTTCCAGAAGGAACTATAGAAAAATATCTTCATGATGTTGGAATAGGCAAATATTAGGAGACAAAAAAAGCTCACCATTAAACAGTCAGTAAATTGAATTACATTAAAAAAAAATTTCTATTCATCAAAATATTCTGTTAAGACATGAATATGCAAGCCACATGGTGGGGGATTATATTTACAATGCATATGTCTGCAAAAGGACTTATAATCAGAATATGAAAAAAATGTCTATGTCAATAATAAAGGGACAATTCAATTAAAAATGAGCAAGAAACTCGAATTGGAACTTTACAAAAGAAAATATAGGCCAGGCGTGGTAGCTCACACCTATAATCCCAGCACTTTGGGAGGCCAAGGCAGGCAGATCAGCTGAGGTCAGGAGTTCGAGAACACCCTGGCCAACATAGAAAAACCCCATCTCTACTAAAAATACAAAAATTAGCCAGGCATGGTGGCAGGTGCCTGTACTCCCAGCTACTCGGGAGGCTGACGAAGGAGAATTGCTTGAACTCGAGAGGCAGAAGTTGTAGGTTGTAGTGAGCCGAGATCATGCCATTGCACTCCAGCCTGGGCGACAGAGCAAGACTCCGTCTCAAAAAAAAAAAAAAAAAGAAAGAAAGAAAATATGCAAATGGCCAATAAACACATGCAAAGATGTATAAGCTAATTAGCTGACAGAGAAACGCAAATTAAACCCAAAATAAGATAACATTTCACAATTACTAGGATGGTTAAAATACAAAAGACTGAAATACTGAATATTGGTGAGAATGTGGAGCAACTGGAATTCTCACACATCCCAGATGAGGGTATATAATGGCGAAACCATTGCAGACAAAGAGTCTGAGTATTTCTGAGAATATCAACTGTATAAATAACCTTTGACTGGCTCATTTCACTCCTAGGTATTTGCCTCAAAGAAATGAAAACCTATGTCCATAAAAAGTATTATAGGCCAGGCGAAGTGACTCGCACCTGTAATCCCAGTACTTTGGAAGGCCAAGGTGGGAGGAATGCTTGAGCCCAGGAGTTTAAGACCAGCCTGGGCAGCATAGCAAGACCCCATCTCTACGAAAAATACATAAATTAGTCAGGTGTGGTGGTGCATGCCTGTAGTCCCAGCTACTCAGGAGACTGAGGTGGGACAATCACTTAGCTTGAGGAGGTTGAGGCTGCAGTGAGCTGTGATCGCACTACTGCACTCCAGCCTGGGTGACAGAGTGAGACCCTGTCTCAAAAAAAAGAAAGAAAGTTTAGGTCTGGGCATAGCTGTGCAGAGAGATGCTAGCCTAAGGCATCCAGGCCTCCTTTTACCTGGTAAATGCAGGGACCCCATAATCTGTGTGTTTGAAAACCTCTGCGTGGGTCATCTCAGGACTCCCTGAATGTATCTGTATCCCTACGTCTTGCTTTCAGTCAATCCCTAAACCTTCTCTGAGGATGTTTGAAGCACCCAACCTCCCTTTTCAAACAATACGATTAGCTCAGGGCTATGATATTTCAGGTACAGGAAGTGGCCTATGTCATCCTAATTCTGCACTGGTATGAGGAATAAATACGGTCGTTAATCCCTGGAATATCCTGAGGAAAACGTATTCAGTTTATTGAGAAGAAAATCTAATATATGATAAAGCAGCTGTTTAAAACCGTATGTGATTTTCTCATCAATCTCTTTCCTGGGTTACTGAGTGGGCACGCATGTTCTTTTTTCCCAGTAATTGCTATTTTACTGTGACATTCCGGTTTAAGACTTTGACATTTAAATGATAAATGTCGTGTCTCGAATCTCAGCACAAAAACACTTTTCTACGGAATTGCTAATAGCAGTCTTCATTTGCCAATTCCCAACCTGAGCTGATCCTCACACGGCTGCACTGTTCATGTAATTTGAGAAATGACTCACTATCCCTGAGTCGTGAGTCTCTGCAAGGCACGACTCTCTAAAGGTGCCACGAGACAGAGACTCCCTCCCCGTTTCCAACAAGGCGTCTTCCACAAGGGAAATAAATGTTCACCTTTCTTCTCTTTCAAATGTCAAAGAATTGTTTTTTCTTACGGCAAAGAACTGTCCACAGGTTAAAATTTCTTATCCATTTTCTTATTGTGAAGTTTAAAATGCGGGTAAAAAATGTGCATGAAGTTCATTGGAACAGGTGAATACATGACAGTAACAACTTCCTGCGTTAGGAAAGACTAGGGTTCCCAGAACCCCCAACCCTTCCCATCTACACCCCCCTTCCTCCCTCTGCTGCCCCCGTCCACCCCGCCAGCCCCCTGGACATAACCACTATTCTGACCTTTCTTTTGTTTTTCTTTTTTTTCTTGACTTGGAGTCTCACTCTGTCACTGAGGCTGGAGTGCAGTGGCACAATCTCAGCTCCGCCTCCCAGGTTCACACCATTCTCCTGCCTCAGCTTCCCGAGTAGCTGGGATCACAGGCACCCACCACCACACCTGGCTAATTTTTTGTATTTTTAGTAGAGATGAGATTTCACTGTGTTGGCCAGGCTGGTCTCAAACTCCTGACCTCAGGTGATCCGCCTGCCTCGTCCTCCCAAAGTGCTGGGATTACAGGTGTGAGCCACCATGCCTGGCCTATTCTGACTTTTCTAATAATTTATTTTTGGGTCTTTATCCCTTCACTGCCTGGCTAAACCACTGTTTATTTTTGTTTGTAAAATAGTAATCTTTGTATTTGTTAAAATGTTAGTAATGCTTGCTCTATTTTGTTTTGTTTTTCACTCCCCCACATCTCCCTCTTCCCCACATTGATAGCTGGTTCTGTTTGGTTTTAAATCCCCATCTACTGTGGGGATTTAAGGTTTTTTCCTTAACAATTTTAATTGTGGTAAAATACATGTATCATAAAATGTACCATTTGAGGGCCAGGTGTGGTGGCTCACGCCTGTAATCCTAGCACTTTGGGAGGCCAAGGCGGGTGGATCACCTGAGGCCAGGAGTTCGAGACCAGCCTGACAAACATGACTGCTAAACCCCGTCTCTACTAAAAATACAAAAATTAGCCAGGCGGGTTGGTGCATGCCTGTAATCCCAGCTAGTCAGGAGGCTGAGGCAAGAGAATCGCTTGAACCCCAGGTGAGGCAGAGGTTGCAGTGAGCTGAGATCACGCCATTGCACTTCAGCCTGGGCGACAAGAGCGAAACTCCGTCTCAAAAAAAAAAACAAAACAAAAAACAAAAATAACTGTAGCATTTGAGCCATGTTAAAATGCAGAGTTGAGTAGTATTAGTCTATTCCCATTGTTGTGCAGCCATCACCACTGTCCATTTCCAGAACTTTCCATCATCCAAAACTGAAACTCTGTAGCCCTTAAACAACTCCTCCCAGCCCCTGGCAGCCTCCATTCTACTGTTTGTATGTATGAATTTGATTACTCAAGACACCTCGTGTAAGTGGAACCAGGCAGTATTTGTCCTTCTGTGCCTGGCTTATTTCACTGAGCATCGTGTCCCCAAGGTTCACCCAAGCTGCAGCGTGTGTCAGAGTTTCCTTCCTTTTGAAGGCTGAGTAATATTCCCCCGAATAGATGGACCACACTTTGTTACCCACTCCCCTGTCAATGGACCTTTGGGTTGCTTCCGCGTCTTCCTTCTGTGAACACGTGACTGCCCACAGCTTCATTCCTAGGCCATGCAGGAGTGAACGGCCGATACAGAGATATTAATCAATATCTTCATAATGAGGGCAGGAATAAAGGAGAAGATAAGTGAACGATGAGAGGATGTCTCAGACACCTGCACAGCTGACTAGAAAACTAAGATTTCTGGCCAGGCATGGTGGCTCACGCTTGTAATACTAGCACTTTGGGAGACCGAGGAGGGAGGATCACTTGAGCCCAGGAGTTTGAAACCAGCTTGGGCAACACAGCAAGACCCTATCTCTACAAAAAATAAAAAATTAGCCAAATGTGGTGGCACATGCCTTTAGTCCCAGCTACTCAGGAGGTTGAGGCAGGAGGGTCACTTGAGCCTGGGGAGGTTGAGGTTGCAGTGAGCCATGATCGTGCCCCTGCACTCCAGCCTGGGCAACAGAGTGAGACCCTGTCTCAAAAAGGAAAACGAAAAGAAAGAAAGAAAAAGAAATCGATTTCTGAGCCTGTAGAGGCTGAGCACAATCTGGTTTTTCCCTTCCATAAAGTCCTTATCCACGGACATGATTTAACACACATAAATCACAGTCACCGGCAGTGGATAAAAACCTCGGCCTCAAGTCCTCGTCTCTGCCTTTCTATCCCTCCAGCTGGGCCAATTTCTGGTCCATTATTTCAGGGCTCAATCCCAGCCCCTCCCCAGCTCTCATGGCCATGGGAAATTGAGGTAAGCTCAGACTGCTGTCATGGAAACCAGAGTAATTGGGAGAAAAGGCAGAGCGCTGAAGAATGCTGTACAACGTTATTAGTATTCGTATATGCCAGATCTTATACAAATATATGAAAATGCTATCATTTGTTGTAAAAAAAATTATAGTTAGAAATAAATGCACATAAAGATGCTCACACAAGCAACAACTCTGGAAGGACACACAAGAAAATTATTAATTGAGGCCGCGCATGGTGGCTCACACCTGTAATCCCAGCATTTTGGGAGGTCGAAGAGGGTGGGTCACCTAAGGTCAGGAGTTTGAGACCAGCCTGACCAACACGGTGAAACCTGGTCTCTGCTAAGAATACAAAATTAGCTGGGCGTGATGGTGCATGTCTGTTATCCCAGCTACTTGGGAGGCTGAGGCAGGAGAATTACATGAACCCAGGAGGCAGAGATTGCAATGAGCTGAGATTGCACCATTGTACTCCAGCCTGGGTGATAGAGCGAGGTTCTGTCTCAAAAAAAAAAAAAAAAAAAAAAAAAGTGACTACAAGGTTTGAACTAACTCAAGTTAGAGGCCTACTTTAAACCTTCAGCCAAAAATCCGTTAAAAAATCCGTTAAAAATATAGTATTTATAAGAGCTTCTACTAGAAAATTCTTCCAAAAGATCTTCGCAGAGGCAGAAAACAAATAACAATTGAGAGACAGGGTTGTAAGGGGGTGCTATGGTCTGAATGTAAGTACCTCCTCCCACCGAATTCCTCTATTGCAACCCTAACCCACAAGATGGAGGTATTAGGAGGTGGGGGCCCCAAGGAGGTGATCAGGGCATGAGCACCTTCGCCCCCCGACCATTCGAAGATACAGTGAGAAGAGGCCACCTGTGCACCTGGAAACGGGCCTTCAGCAGACACTGCCCCTGCTGGTGCCTTAAACTTGAACTTCTGGCCTCCAGAACCGTGAGAAATCAATGTCTGTTGTTTATAAGCCACTCGGTCTATGGTATTTTGTTGTAGCAGCCTGACTGGGCTAAAACACAGGGTTTAAATACTAGGGCAATGACCGATAAACAACAATCACGTTCATAACACCCTGAAAATGAACACTTGCAAATAACGTGAGAAGGAACGAATTTTGCTTTATCACACGATGAACTATAACATTTCACAAGTCAACAAAAACGAGAAAAGTGCACACAGAGATGAATGGGTGAGGCTTCTCACGAGGAATGCAGACAGGAAAACCTTCTGTGCTTTTCCCAGTAATCTGAGAAATTCATGGGAAACGCACACATGAAATCCAATTTTCTCCTAATGGATGGACAGACAGCAGAAAGGATGGAGCAATTAGGCATTGCCATGGAAACCTGATTGAGAAGGAGAAGGGGAGGAGCTGAGAAGAGGGGCCGAGAGCACCCCTCACCCTCAGGCTCTGCAGCCAGACAGTGAAGGGCCAGCCAGGCTGCAGGGTATATGCAGCTGTATTTGTGGGTGGATAATTAAAATGAGGGACAGGCCGGGTGAGGTGGCTCACACCTGTAATCCCCGCACTTTAGGAGGCCGAGGTGGGAGGATTGCTTGAGGCTGGGAGTTTGAGAGCAGCCTGGGCAACACAGGGAGATCTGTGTCTCCAAAAATAATTAGCCAGGTGTGGTGGTGTGCACCTGTGGTCCCAGCTACTCAGGAGGCTGAGGCGAGAGGATTGCTTGAGCCCGGGAGATTGAGGCTGCAGTGAGCCATAACTGCACAAATGCACTCCAGCCTGGGCAACAGAGTGAGACCTTGTCAAAAAAAAAAAAAAAAGAGCAGAGGTGGCTTCTCAATTTGGGAGAACAATCTCTTCTACCTCGTTGGGTCACTGCGAGAACTGGATGATGTTTGTAAAGCACGTGGCCCGTTTCTGGCGTGCATGTGCTGGGATTTCCACAGGGACAGGTAGAGGCACAGCTAGGAGAATCCCCAGGATGTGGAGGAAGCTGGGCAGAGCACAGATCCCTGGGGCTTACCCCAGTTGAATGAAGATCTCTTGATTGGAAAACTGCACTTCCTCTCACAATATGACAGAGGTCCGTGTTAGCCTGCTATATTTATTTGTGTGTATTTGTGTCCTTTTTTTTTTTTTTTACTATTTATTATTTGCTGAAATATTCTTTTTATTTATTTATTATTATTATTATTATTATTATTTTGAGACAGAGTCTAACTCTTGTCACCCAGGCTGGAGTGCAGTGGTACAATCTTGGCTCACTGCAACCTCCGCCTCCTGGGTTCAAGCGATTCTCCTGCCTCAGCCTCTAGAGTAGCTGGGATTACAGGTGCCCACCACCACGCCCAGCTAATTTTGTATTTTAGTAGAGACGGGGTTTCATCGTGTTGGCCAGGCTAGTCTGGAACTCCTGACCTCAGGTGATCCACCCCCCTTGGCCTCCCAAAGTGCTGGGATTACAGGCATGAGCCACCACACGTGGCCTATTCTTTTTAAAAACAATTTTTTGTTCTCCTTGTAACTGTGGTTCTCCATTCATCCCAGTGTGTTCCCTGAAAGCAGAGATCCTTCTCCAAATTCATGTTGAAGTCCTAAACCCCAGTACCTCAGAATGAGATTGTATTTTGAGATGGGCCTTTAGAGAGGTAATTAAGGTTAAATGATATTATCAGGGTAGACCCTAATCCAATATGGCCGGTGTCCTTACAGAAGAGGAGATTAGGACACAGACACACACAGGGGGATGACCACGTGAGGAGAGGAGGGAAGACGGCCAAATATGAGCCAAGCAGAGACACCTTAGCAGAAACCAACCCTGCCCACACCTTGATGTTGACCTGCAGCCTCCAGAACTGTGAAAATTTTCTGTTACATGAGCCACCCAGTCTGTGGTACTTTATTATGGCTGCCAGAGCAGACTAAGACAGTCACCCATTTAAGGGGGAAAAAAAGGAAGTTCAGGTTGAAGAAACAGGAAACATTCTGAAAACATGCATATAATCAACAAGAAAACAAAGAATTATTTAGCATATTAGAAATGGAAAAAAAGTCCGGGCGCGATGGCTCATGCAGGTAATCCCAGCACTTCGGGAGGCTGAGGCAGGCACATCACCTGAGGTCAGGAGTTCGAGACCAGCCTGGCCAATATGGTGAATCCTCGTCTAGAATATGAAGCAGGCAGAAGAACCTGAAAAGACTAGACTGGCTTAGCCTCCCAACCCACATCTTTCTCCCATGCTGGATGCTCCTGCCATTAAACATCAGACTCCAAGTTCTCCAGTTTTGGGACTCGGACTGGCTCTCCTTGCTCCTCAGCTTGCAGATGGCCTATTGTGGGACCTTGTGATCATGTGAGTTAATATTTAATAAACTCCCTAATATATCCTATTAGTTCTGTCCCTCTAGAGAACACTGACTAATACACCCAGCCTTGCAGAATCACCCTCACCTTCAACACCAGCATTCTGGCCTGGGGGCTGGACATGCAAGCTGGCCTGTTCCTTTGCGATCATCCCAGCATCACAGAGGCCACTGTGGCTGCATGGACCTATCACTCCTGACTTGCTGTTACTCCCTCTCCTCATCTTCCCTGTCCTGCCCCTTGAGACGGCTCCACTTCCTGAACTCCCCAAATCCAACTTCCAAACTCCATCTTCATTGCTAACACCCTGGACCAGGGCACTGAGATCTCTACCCTACAAGGCCACAGCACCCTCCTCATGGGGCTCCCCACCTCCACACCAGGCCCTGGGTCCTCCACCTTCCCAACAGGAGCCAGAGGGAGAGCTTTAAGTCATAAAACAGATGATGTTGCCTCTCCTTGCCATTCGGACTTACAACTTTCCAGTGGCCTCCAATGAACCTACAATGAAATCCAAAATCCCCAGCATAAGAGTATGTAGGAGAAGAAATTTGAAAACATCTAGAAAAATCGCATGCACATGTTCCCTCTGGCCCAGAGGTGATTGGTCAATACTTATCTAAACTGCAAACACACATAACCTTGAATTAAATACTGCAATTAAATTCTCAGAGTTCATCCAGAAGTCAGAGCAAGATTCGCCAACATAACATCTGTGTAATAAGACTGTTCAGTGTACCAGACTATTATTATTATTGTAACAGAAACTCATCAGGAAACATGTCCATGAAATTGTCAGAAATCTGCAAATGCAACGTTCTATGGACATAAATAAGGATGTATAATATCTTTGTGTATTGATGATATAAGGTCGTCACCAAGATGTGGCATTAAGTGATAAAAGCGAAGTAGCACACGATGCAATCGTGGGTTTCTTGCTGTGTTTTCAAAAGAGGAGAAGGGAGTGAGGCTAAGGGTATATGCTGGTGCTGATATATGTACATAACAGCTCTGCAAGGAAACAGAACTGGAAATTGGATTTGTCGCTAGACTTTTGTGCAGACTTTTCTTCTAAAGAACCTACTACTCAACTCAGCCATTGTGAGGGCAAAAGCAGTCACAGACAATCCATAATGAATGCGCATGACTGTGCCCAATAAAACTTTATTTACTAAGATCTGTGGAGCCAGATGTGGCCTGTGGAAAGGATAGTTTTCTGATCCCTGGTCCAGAGAATGAAAACTCGGGATGGGGAGGATAGATGAGGATCAAGATGGAAAAAGAAATGTATCATCCCAAAATCAATGTACAAAAATGAGTAGCATTTCTATACACCAGTAACATTCTAGATGAGAGCCAAATCAAGAACACAATCCCATTTACCATGGCCACACCAAAAAAAAAAAAAAAAAAAAAAAAAAACAACCTATAAGTATTTCTAACCAAGGAGGTGAAAGACCTCTACAAGAACCACAAAACAGTGCTGAAAGAAATCAGTGATAACACAAGTAAATGGAAAACCATTCCATGCCCATGGTTAGGAAGAATCAATATTTTTTAAGTGGCCATACTGCTCAAAACAATTTTACAGATTCAACGCTGTTCCCACCAAACTATCAACATCATTTTTCGCATAATTAGAAAAAACTATTTTAAAATTCATATGGAACCAAAAAAGAGCCTGAATAGTCAAAACGATCTGAAGCAAAAAGAACATAGCTGGAGGCATCGCATTACCCAACTTTAAACTATACTACAAGATTAGAGTAACCAAAACACCATGGTACTGGTACAAAAATAGACACATAGACCACAGGACAGAATAGAGAGCATGGAAATAAATCTACACACCTACAACCATCTGCTCTTCGACAAAGTCGACAGAAACAAGCGATGAGAAAAGGACTTCTTATTCAGTAAATGGTGCTGGGATAACTGGCTAGCCATATACAGAAGATTGAAACAAGACACCTACCTATCACCATATACAAAAACTAACTCCAGATGGATTCAAGGCTTAAATGTAAGATCTCAAACCGTAAAAAATCCTAAAAGGAAATACCATTCTTGATATTGGCCTCAGCGAAGAATTTACAGCTAAGTCCTCAAAAGCAATTGCAACAAAAAAAACAGAAACTGACAAGTGGACCTAATTAAACTGAAAATCTTCTGCACAACAAGAGAAACTATCAAGGCAGTAAACAGACAACCTACAGAATGGGAGAAAACATTAAATAACTGCGCATCTGACAAAGGGCTAGTACCCAGAATCTATAAGGAATTTAAGCAAATCAACAAGCAAAAACAAAATAATCCCATTAAAAAGTGGGTAAAGGATATGAATACACACTTGTCAATAGAGGACATTCAAGTGGCCAACAAACACAAGAAAAAATAGCATCACTAATCATCAGAGAAATGTAAATCAAAACCACAATGGGATACCATCTCACACCAGTCAGAATAGCTGTTTTTAAAAAGTTAAAAAATAACAGATGCTGGTGAGGTTGTGGAGAAAAGGGGACAGTTATACACTGCTGGGAGTATAAATTAGTCCAGTCACTGGAGATTTATCAAAGAACTAAGAGTTGAACTACCATTTGACCAAGCAATCCCAGTATTGGATATAAACCCAAAAGAAAATAAATTATTCTACCAAAAAGACACATGCACCCAAATGTTCATTGCAGCACTATTCACAATAGCAAAAAAGGACTCACTATTCACGATAGCAAAAACGGTGCCTATCAATAGTGGATTGTGGTGGCCAGGTGCAGTGGCTCACACCTGTAATCCCAGCACTTTGGGAGGCTCAGGCGGGTGGATCACAAGGTCAGGAGTTCGAGACCAGCCTGGCCAACATAGTGAAACCCTGTCTCTACTAAAAATACAAAAATTAGCTGGGCATGGTGGTGTGCACCTGTAGTCCAAGCTACTCAGGAGTCTGAGGCAGGAGAATCAGGTGAACCTGGGAGACGGAGGTTATGCTGAGCTGAGATTGTGCCACTGCACTCCAGCCTGGGCAACAGAGTAAGACTCCATCTCAAAAAAAAAAAAGAACATGTGGTACGTATACACCATGGAATACTACACAGCCATGAAAAAGAATGAAATTTTGTCCTTTGCAGCAACATGGTTGCAGCTGGAGGCCTTGAGCTGCTGGCCCATCACACAAGCCCAACCTGGCCTACCTGGTGCCCATTGATCCAACCTGAATCCTCTTGAGAGCTTTTACCTGTTGTGATGAGGAAGGAAGTCTCAGGATTGGCCATGGAAGCTGCAGCTGAAGCAAGGGAGGAGAAGGGCCAGCAGAATAGTCCCCAAAGTATATCGTTAAGTAAAAAGCAGGCCCCAAAGAGGATATATGAGATGCTCTCATTGGTTGTTTAAAATAAGATGGGAAGATTATGATTTGGACATAGATGACTGAATAGATAGATAGATGATCAATAGATGGATATATATATATATATATGGCAGATAGGTAGATAACACAGATGAAAGATTGATAGATGGATAGATATATATGTAATAGATAAGATAGATGATTGATAGATACTTGATAAATAGCTAGATAGATGACAGATAGATGGATAGATAAGATATATAGATGGGTGACTGATGGATGAATAGATATACACACAGTAGATAGATGATATGTACTGATAGATAATAGATTATAGAAAGAAAGAAAGAAAAAAGAGATAGGGAGAGAGAAGGAAGGAAGAGAGGAATGAAAAAAGGAAGGGAAGGAGGAAGGAAGAGAGGGAGGGAGAAAAGAGAAGGAAAATGTGTGAAATGACAAAAGGGAGAAGTAAGAGGATGAGGGATCAAGGCTGAGAGAAAGGTTCTTCTCTGTATCACCTTTGGAACTGTTTGAGCATGTATTACTTTTCCAAAAACAAATTAAGATATGAAGTCCACAATCAGGATTGAACAAAAAAATGCTAGCCACGTAAATACCATCCTATCAGAATCTGCCCTCACACTTTCCACCATAACCAATTTCAAGTGGATTGGAAATGAACACCAATGTGACCTCTGTACCCAGGCTTTCCAAAATATAACAGCAGACTGAGATCACATGGAGGACATGATGACACAAGTAGCAGCAAGCAGCTTTTGAAATCTTCCTGATAACACACCTCTGTTAAGTAATTTGCAAATATTATATTGATCAGTCTCAAAAAAGGGAGTTGTGTTTGCAATAACAGCAGCGTTAACTGACCACTTACTATGTGCCAGGCACTCTCGTGACATATTTTTCTATAAATCTATATTTTAATTTATATATAATTAAATACTTTACATATAATTATATTTTTAAAATTTATATAAAATTCTTTGAATCCTCACACAACTCCTGTGTGAGAGGAACTGTTTTTATCTTCAACACACAGATTTGGAAACTGATATTAAGGGAATTGCATAAGTCACCAGCTGAGAGGTGGAAAAGCCAAGATGAACACTCAGGCTGTGTGACTACCTCCTCTCCTTCCCCCTCCTCACCCTGTCCATCACCACTTCCCATTCGTTCCACTTCCAGAACACTCCAAATCCATTTATCTCAATGGCCAAAACTGACACCAGACCCTGTCTCTCTCCCTCCAATGACCCCAAAGCAACCGCTTCAAGGATCTCTCTAATTCCATGCTAGCCACTTTGCTATTTTCTTCATGTTACTTCCCACATGTGAGCAATGGGATAAAAATAACTACTATTGAGTGTGTGTGTGTGTGTGTGTGTGTGTGCGTGTTTTCAATGAATGAAGCAGTAAACCAAAAAACAAGATTCTAAGCCCCCAACCATCTGAATGGACCCCTTGCATCCACAGGGCATTCTAAAGTTAACCTGAAAAAAGTCGTTTAGGCCATGATAGTAAAGAGGAACCAAACATGCCTCATTCTACCCTCCTCTCTTTTGAAATTACTCATAGAACAACCTTCTTAAGTCTGATAACAAAACTTTGCAATCTATTTTCTGAAGCCTGCTACCTGGAGGCTTCATCTGCATGATAAAACTTTAGTCTCCATAACCCATTATTATAACCCAGACATTCCTTTCTATTGATAATAACTCCTTCAACCAATTGCCAATCAGAAAACCTTTAAATCTACTTATGACCTGGCAGCACCCACCTCGAGCTCTCCCACCTCTTTGGATTAAACCAATGTATACCTTATATTGATTGATGTCTCACATCTCCTTAACATGTATAAAACCAAGCTGTACCTCAACCACCTTGGGCACACGTCGTCAGTACTTCCTGAGGCTGTCATGGGTGCGTCCTTAACCTTGGCAAAATAAACTTCCTAAATTGATTGAGACCTGTCTCAGATACTCTTTCATTCACAAATCTGTACATATTGTCATGGGAGCATCTGGCAGTAGTCAGTGCTTTATGGTCATTGGTTATTAAGTGCAATCATGTCTCACATAACGACCGCATATATGACGGTGGTCCCATAAGATTATCATACCACAGATTTACCATACATTTTCTATGTTTAGGTACACTAACACTTACCATTGTGTTACAGTTGCTTACAGTATTCACTACAGTAGCTTGCTGTCCAGGTTTACAGTCTCAGACCAGCCCTGTACCTTGTAGCCCAGGTATGTAGCAGGCTCTGGCATCCAGGCTGGCGTAAGTGCACTCCAGGATGTTCCACAATAACGAACTCACCTAACGAGGCATTTCTCAGAATACATTTCTGTCTTTAGTGATGCATGACAGTACATGCACCATAATAAAGAAATATTAATAGGCTGGGTGCAGTGGCTCGCGCCTGTCATCCCAGCACTTTGGGAGGCCGAGGTGGGCAGACTACGTGAGGTCGGGAGATCAAGACCAGCCTGACCAACATAGAGAAACCCTGTCTCTACTAAAAATACAAAATTAGCCACGCGTGGTGGCACGTACCTGTAATCCCAGCTACTCAGGAGGCTGAGGCAGGAGAATTGCTTGAACCCAGGAGATGGAGGTTGCGATGTTCATGCCATTGCACTCCAGCCTGGGTGACAAGAGCGAGACTCTGTCTCAAAAGAAAAGAAAAGAAAAGAAAAGAAAAGAAATATTAATATAAACCATGAACAATTCACACTGTTTATATAGTAACATAAATATCAGTACATATTCAATGCTCAGGCCGCCATCATCTCTCCCCTGGATGGCAGCAGCTGCAGCCTCTCACTGACTCTCTGACTCCACGCCAGCCTCTCTCTCATCCCTCCTCCACTCAGGAGCCAGAAGGAGAATTGACAACTCACAGACCACGTCACCTCCACAGTCAAGACTCAGTGTCTTCTCAGAAGAGCACTATTCACATTTCTTATCTTGGTTCTGGAAGGTCCTGCCTTTCTCCCCTTGCCTTCCTCTCCCACCCCATTCCTGCCACTGGCCCTGAACTCACCCTACCCAGCCCACCTCAGCCTATTCCATTTCCTTCTCACCTCTGGGCATCAGCACCTGCTGGCTCCCCAAACATCTCTACGGCAGGCTCCTTCTCACCAGTCGGACCTCACCCCTGGTGTCACTGACCACAGAGGGTGTTCCCAGACCCTCCTGACTGACCTCTGACACAACATCTGTGCTACCTCCTGCAGAGAGTCCATTCCTTCTGGAGATCAGTTCTCGTGTCTGTTGAGTCGTGTATTTGTTGTCCACCTTCTCCACATAAATTGTAGCTTCTTGAGGTCCAATGTCTCATCTTTCTTATCTGGGGCACATAGGTGGTACTAAATACATTACTGTTCATCTGGTATTGTTTTATGTAACTTTCTGTTTAATGACTGCTTTACCCATTCATTCTAACCATCAGCAAGGAAGGAGTTGTTCACATTTATGATCTCAGTGGCTACAATAGCTACTGGATGGATGAATGCATGACAGACGGATGAATCATAGAAGGATGGTTGATTGGAAGGATGTCTGTGTGGGCTGATGACTAGTTAGATAAATGCACAAATGGATGGTTTGTTGAACTGATGGTTGCGTGGATGTATGTATGTTATGGATGGATGGGTGATCAATGGATAGACGAATGAATGGATGGCTGGTTGAATTGATGGTTGCGTGGATGTATGTATGTTATGGATGGATGGGTGCTCAATGGATAGATGAATGAATGGATGGTTTGCTGAACTGATGGTTGTGTGGATGTATGTGTGTTATGGATGGATGGGTGATCAATGGATAGATGAATGAATGGACGGCTGGTTGAATTGATGGTTGCGTGGATGTATGTTTGTTATGGATGGATGGGTGCTCGATGGATAGATGAATGAATGGATGGCTGGTTGAATTGATGGTTGCGTGGAAGTATGTATGTTATGGATGGGTGATCATTGGATAGATGAATGAATGGATGGTTTGCTGAATTGATGGTTGTGTGGATGTATGTGTGTTATGGATGGATGAGTGATCAATGGATAGATGAATGAATGGATGGCTGGTTGAATTGATGGTTGTGTGGATGGATGATAGATCAATGAATGGATGGCTCGTTGGATATATGGACAGGTGCATGGGTATTAGATGGATGCATAAATTGCTGGGTGGATGGATTTGTGGATGGATCAAAACGACGGGTGGATAAATGGATGTATGAATAGATGGATAGGTTCCTATTGAGAAATGACAATGTCTGTGTTACTCACACTAACAGAATGGAATGTGAATTGAAACCTGATGATTTCCTTGAGAGTCAGAAGAGGATTTCAAACACCCTGCCCAAGACATTCAGCACTGACAAAATCCATGCGGTGACCTCTGCTGGGGTCCCCAGATTGCCCCTCCACAGCTGCGCTGCTCTTGCTTCCCTCCACCACCCTATTCTGCCCAAGGAGGCTCCCACCTGCCATAGGGATGGGCCCCCAGCTCCACTGTAGCCTTGGAGGTGAGGCAGGAAAGAGCTGAGGAAGGGGCAGAGAGAGCCGGGAGACTGGAATGTTCATGACTCTGCAGTCAGTGTGTGGCTTCAGTGTGAAGGCCCAGGCACACAGAGGCCAGAGCACAGAAATATTTTAGGAACAAATACGTGAATAGAGGTGACTGATCCCACCTCGCTGAGCCTATGCTTAACCTTCTGAAATGGGGAAAGCAATCATGTCTAGCTCATTGAGTCGTTTGAGAATTAAATCAGAGGGTGCTTATAAGGAGCTCAGCCCCTCCTGACAGGAGACAGGTGTCACTCTAATTGAGCCTTAGAAATCCCTGCACCAGGATCCCCTGGTATGGAGGGATGGCTGCTATAAATGCAGGTGCCCAGGCCCATGCCAGACCTGCTGAAGGAAAGTGCTTACCTAAGAAAACCTACCCTCCCTGCCACTTGCTGCTTTGTTCACTCTCTCTCTATATTTTATTTTCAAATATCATGGAGAGTTTGTTTTCTAAAAAAACATTAAATGTCACAGCTCATTTACCAATGTGCTATAAAATGCAGTTATAACCATGCAGAGGCAAGAGTTGCAGAAAAAATACAATTGTGAATCATTAAAATGAAACAATAATAGAATGAATAAAAATGTAAATTTTGTAATATTTCCTTTCGTCCCTCACAGGTTCACAAAATATTCAGTTTCAGCAACTTTTAAAAAATTAATAGGCTTTATTTTTAAAGCAATTTTAGGTTTATGGAAAAATTAAGCACAAACTACAGAGAGTTCTCATATGGCCCACACCAACCCAACTTCCCTATTATCAGCGTCGTGTTTTGGGGTGGTACATTTCTTATAATCGACTAACCAACATTGAGACGTTAGTATTGACTCAAGTCCACCTTTCTCAGTATTTTTCTTCCACTTACCAGAATCTGAGCTCTCTGTATTTGTTTCTTTCGAGTTAGTCTCACTGTACTGCAACAAAGGTCCCTAAAGCAGTGGCCTATCCATCTCGTCTACCTGCATCCCCATCCCCTGGGAGGAGCAGGGCACACAAGGAAACATGAATAGGTGCCCGGAGGTGCAAAGGGTCGTTTAGAAAAAGTGCAGATTCATGGAGGTGTGAATGACCAAGAAATACAGATGATGGCCACAAGCCAAGGGACCAAGGAAGATTGCGACCCTTGTCCAGAAAATGAGGTGTCAGGTGTGGGAGAAAGGGCTGGCCTCCCAAACACAGGTGGTAGGAGACTTGCTTGCCTGAACCAGAACAGGCATAGGGACCAGAATGACCAGAGGATTAATTAGAGAAATGTCTTTGAGCCATACTATGTTCCTCGTCCTAGACTAAATTACTTTTAGTCCTAGACTAAATTACTCTGACTCACTTTTCCTCTTAATTATATCAACAACCTTTGAAGTGGGCATAATTAATACCCTGATTTTACAGGTAGGAAAACTGAGGCACAGAGAGGTGAAGTGACTTGCCCAAGAATGCACCGCTGATCACTGGAAGAGCCAGAAAATGGGAACCCAACCAGCTCACAGGTGGAGAGGAGGGCCCCCTTGGACTGACCTTTAAAAATATATAGTCATTACATGTTCTGAGAAACAGCCCCAGGCAATGTCCTGGAATCTGATTGCTAAGAGACTCCAAGTGGCCTGGCTTGTACCCAACCCAGGGCCTTTGCACCTGCTGTTCCCTTCCCCAGACATTTCACTTCTCATCATTCAGGTCTCAGCTCCAATATCCTTATCTCATTTCCAGAGCATCCTGTCTAAAAGATCACGTTCTTTTATTTTAAATTCTTCACAGAGCAAATTCCTCTCTGAAATCATGTCTTTGTTAATTAATGTATTGTCTCTTTCTTCCCTGAGTTCAGGTGCTTGTTTGTATTTGGTCAGGCTCTGCCTTTATGCCTAACCTTAGACCTGTCTCCCAACCTCGTTCTGCACCCCTGAATGTTTGTGACTTCTTCATCTTCTCACTATACTGCCCTGCAGAAGAGACAAATAACACTTACTTGTCACATGAAATAATGAAAAGAACAAAAGTGAAATCTGAGAATAGACTTTAAAAAAAAAATGACAACCAAAAGATTAGAGTCATGGAGATTCTCTTCTCCTGAGAAAATAAATACTGCTTTTGCTTAAATCCTTACCCTTCTCTGGTTCCTGGAGAAATTGTCTGTACAATATCAGGTTAGTGAGAGAAGGTTTCCTGGAGCCCCTAAAATAAGGCAGTGTGCAACAGCCAGACCCCAAGACGGTCCCCTCTGACCCTGGCCAACAGGTATTCCTTCCTTTATGGTTCCCTCCCACATTGAAGGGGGCTGTGCAACCAGTAAGATATGGCAGACATGGCTGTGTGACTCCTGAGGCTGGGTTCTAAGAGATCTTGTGGCTTCTGCCTTGCTTTCTCTTGGGTCACCTCCTCTAAGGGAAGCCAGCTACCATGATGTGAGGATGTTCAAACAGCCCTATGGAGAAACCAAGGCCTCCTGCCAACAGCCAGAGCTGATTCACCAGCCTTGTATGTGGGCCACCCTGGTAGTGGATTCTTTAGCCCTAGCCCAGCTTTTAAATGGCTGTAGCCCTGGTCCACATCCTAACCACAATGTTATAAGAGAGCCTGAGAGAGAACCACCCAGCTAACTCACTTCCAGATTCCTGATCCACAGAAACTGAGATGATAAATGTCTGTTGTTGTTTTGAGCCACTAAGTTTTGAGGTGGTTTGTTACACAGCAGTGGGTAACTAATACATCAAGCTGTCAGTAACCACCAACATTGTTCTTCCAAGCCCACATAGTTATCAGAGTCAGAAAAAAATCCTCTCAATGGCCTATGACATGACCTCATGAGAGCTGGCTCCTGCTACCTCTCTCCTTTGCTTCGTACCTTCTCCCGCACAGAGTGGCTGTTGATTTCAGCCACTATGACTCTCCAGCACATTTGCTCAGGCCTGCTCCCTCTGGGGGATTTGGTTTTGCTGTGCTCTCATCCTGGAGTCCTTCCTGCAGTGAGCCTCATTTCCAGTTCTCTCACTCCTTCAGCGCTTTCTGTTCAAATGCTCTCTCCCCAGAGACTTTCCTGACCTCCCTTCCTAAAATAGCTGCCTCCCTCCACCTTCTCTACCATCTCGCCCTGCCTTGTTCTTCTTCCTAATACCTGACACAGCATACATTTATTTTTGTTTATTACCTGTCTTCTCTTATTAGATTGTAAGCTCCGAAAGGACTTGGCAATCACCTATTGGGTTTCCTGCTGATGCACAACCACCTGAGCAGTGTGGGGCACCCTCAAAAATGACTGGTTGACACTATGGAAAACAGTATAGAGATTCCTTAAAGAACTAAAAGCAGGACTTCCATTCTATCCAGCAATCCCACTACTGGGTATCTACACAAAGGAAAAGAAGTCATTACATGAAAAAGACACTTGCACATATATGTTTATAGCAGCACAATTCACAATTGCAAAGACAGGGAACCAACCTAAGTACCCATTGACCAAAGAGTGGATAAGGAAAATGTGGTATAGACACACCATGGAATACTACTCAGCCATAAAAAGAAACAAAATGATGTCTTTTGCAACAACTTGTATGGAGCTGGAAGCCATTATTCTAAATGTAGTAATTGAAGAATGGAAAACTAAATATCGTATGTTCTCACTTGTAAGTGGGAGCTAAGCTATGAGGATTGAAAGGCATAAGAATGATATCATGGACTTTGGGGACTCAGAGAAAGGTCGGGAAGGAGGTGAGGGATAAAAGACTACATGTTGGGTACAGTGCAGTCAATGTGCCACACTGTACATTTTGATGGGTGCACCAAAATCTCAGCAATCACCACCAAAGAACTTATCCATGTAGCCAAAATCCACCTGTACTCCAAAAACCATTGAAATGTAAAAACAAAACAAAAACAAAAACAAAAAAAGCACAATACTTAATGATTGGTTAAGTGCGGCATGGTGGCTCATGCCTGTAATCCCAACTACTCAGGATGCTGAGGCAGGAGGATCACTTGAGCCCAGGAGTGTGAGGCTGCAGTGAGCCATTATCACATCACTGCACTCCACCCTGGGTGACAGAACGAGACCTTTTCTCAAAAAATTAAAAAAATATATTGGTGGCCGGGCGCGATGGGTCAGGCCTGTAATCCCAGCACTTTGGGAGGCCAAGGCGGGTGGATCATGAGGTCAGGAGATCAAGGCCATCCTGGCTAACGCGGTGAAACCCCATCTCTACTAAAAATACAAAAAAAAGAAAAAGTAGCTGGGCGTGGTGGCGGGTGCCTGTAGTCCCAGCTACTCAGGAGGCTGAGGCAGGAGAATGGCATGAACCCAGGAGGCGGAGCTTGCAGTGAGCCGAGATTGCACCACTGCACTCTAGCCTGGGTGACAGAGCAAGACTCCACCTCAAAAAAAAAAAAAAAAAAAAAAAAAATATATATATATATATATGTAATGTTGCAGATTTAAAATGGCCAAAAATCACTTGATGCTCCAGAAGGGTGTCTGTCTCCCATGTTTCCTGGCTCTGGCCTGGCTCTGCAACTTTTTTTTTTGCAACGGAATGTGGTAGAAACGGTAGCATGTGCCTGCCGCCGTGAGGCCCATGAAGCCTTGCAGCTTTCCTTTCCACACTCTTGGAATGCTGAGACCACAGTGCTGTGAGGAAGCCTTGGCTCGTTCACTGGCCCAGGAAGAGGGGAGTCCACATGCAGGGGAACCTAGACCCTGGTGGAGAGCCCACACAATTGCTAAATATATAAGGGAAGGCATCTCATGTTCCTCCCACCCCACCCCATCCTCCAGCTGAATGAGGCCACACACGTGGGCCCAGGCAAAGACAGCATGGAACCACCAGACAACCCATGTAAAAAGGAAGCACACTGATTTTCTGTATGCTCTCAACACTCCTGACACCAAATATGTGGGAGATTCTCTCACACCATCCAATGCTCCACTTGTCAGCAGACACGGACTGGGTGTCCCACAAGTTAGCTCAATTATGACACTGACTACCCAAAATTAGTGCAGACTCCAATGATTAAGGGCTCAATTCCACAAGACTGTCCCCACCCAGCTTCAAATACCCATCATAACTTCCCAGTTGTGACCTGTGCTTCTGACAAAGCAGCTGTAAACTGGGAGTTCCAATAAGAACACATGGACACAGGGAGGGGAACAACACACACCAGGGCCTATCTGGGGGTAGCAGGCAAGGCGGGGGAGAGCATCCGGATGAATACCTAATGCATGTGGGGCTTAAAACCTAGGTGACGGGTTGATAGGTGCAGCAAACCACCATGGCACATGTATCCCTGAACTTAAAGCAAAATAAAACATAAAATATTACAACTACCTCCGCAAAAAAAAAACTGGGGGTTTCCATGGCCCCCTCCTCAGGTTTGATAATTTGCTAGAACGGCTCACAGAACTCAGGGAAACACTTTCCTTACTATTAATGGTCCATAATAAAGGCTGCAACTCAGGAACAGCCCAATGGAAGATGCTGAAGGAAAGGTGTGCAGAGACGGTGCGGCGTTTCCCTGCCTCATCAGGTGTACCACCCGTGTTCACCTACCTGAAAACTCCCCAGATCCTGTTTAGGTTTTTATGGAGATTCCATTATGTAGGCATGGTTGATTAAATCATTGCCCACTGGTGATCAATTCAACCTCCAGCCCTTTTGCCCTCCCTGGAGGTCAGGAGTTGGGGCTACAAATTCCAATCCTCTAATCAGATGGTTGGTTCCCCTGGCAACCAGCCCCCATCCTTTGGTGTTTTTCAAAAGCTACTTCATTAACATAAACTTAGATATAAGTGAAATAGGATTTGTTATGAATAATAGAAAGACACTCCTCTCACCTCTATCAATCCCAGGAAATTACAAGGGTTTTGGAGAAACGTGGGATGAAGACATTTCTTATCATACCGTGATAGCATACCATGGAAGGTGAGAAACAATGAGTTGTTTTATATGTCACTGCATTTTGGGGGCTGCTTGTTACACAGCAATAGATAACTGATACATTCCACGAGTAAGTAGCTGTCTGACAGACCTTCCTTCATCTACCCTCAGCCCCTCCAATCCATCTCCACACTGAAGCCAGGACAATGTTGGAAAATACCCATGCTGGTGTCACTGCCCAGCTCACTGGGAACAATGCAAAGGCACCTATTGCTTTGGGGATAAAGAGCAAGAGCCATAGATGATGAACCCTTTCCTATTCCAGCCTCTCCTACTGTGCTGAGCCTCATCATCCTCCCCTCTACCTTCCAGAACCTCTGTGATGTGGCCAGTTCCCTAAGACCTTCGTATGTCCTACCACTGTGGGGTACTTGAACACTCTATTTGATATGGTTTGGTTCTGTGTCCCTACCCAAGTCTCATCTCAAATTGTAATCTCCATGTGTCCAGGCCAAAACCAGGTGGTGAGAATCGGAACATGAGGGTGGTTTCCTCCATGCTGTTCTCGTGATAGTGAGTGAGTTTCATGAGATCTGATGGTTTTATAAGTACCTGGCATTTCCCCCTGCTTGTACTCACTCCATCCTGCTGCCCTGTGAAGAGGTGCCTGCTTCTTCTTTGCCTGCCGCCATGATTGTAAGTTTCCTGAGGCCTCCCCAGCACTGTGGAACTGTGAGTCAATTAAACCTCTTTCCTTTATAAATTACCCAGTCTCAGGCAGTTCTTTACAGCAGTGTGAGAACGGACTAATAGAGTATTCCTCTGCCTGGAATGCTCTCTCCCCACTCCCACAGCTAGGCAATGCCAACACAACCTTGAGACACCAGTTTCAGTATCACCTCCACAGGAAAGCACTTCTGTAATGCTGACATCTTATGTAACAATGGTCCACACACAAATATATTTTTAATTTCACGCACATACACATGCACACATGTACACACATAGTGAGACTCCAAAACAAACAAAACTCTCTTCATTCTAACACATCCACGAGTGGAACTTCTCAGTGAGCATTTATTGAGCAACAACCAGCTTCAAGACACCACGAAGAGTCCTTAGGTCCTTATTACTTCTTCTGAAAATAATGTTATAAAGTGATCAGTTCTGAAATGGTAGAGGAAAATCTAGTTAAAAACAGAATGTAGTCGTAGATTTGTCAAACAGATGGTTAGTGTTAAATATTTTTTGGACAGGGTTGCCTCCAACATGTTGTCTGTGCTGTGCTGTATCCAAGAAATCCTTCCCTTCCTCAATTACAGGGATGCGTGTCCTGCTTGGAATCCAGCCTGGCCTTTGGCTCAATAGAAACTCCACAGACAGCAGGAGAGCTGAGGCTCCACTGTGGCCATGCAGCCTTGTGTGAAAATTCTAACGGCTTCTCCTCCCTTGGAAATGTTTCCACCATCTGTTTCCCCATACCCAGGGGCCAGGATGGGTGAGGTGCTCAGATCAGGGCCAAAATCTAAGGAGGCAGGGTGCAAACATCAAGTAATCGAGGTAATTCGTATTTTAATGTAATGTTTATTTAACGTTTCTGAATTAATGCAAAAAAATAGACAATGCAGAAAATACCAACATTTTAACTAAAGATGGGATCTGATGCAGTTGGCATTAGGAAAAGGGAGGGATGTGAGTCTTGCAAAATACTGCCTTAAAATACTATTTATAGGCGGGGCAGGGTGGCTCACGCCTGTAATCCCAGCACTTTGGGAGGCTGAGGCAGGTGGATCACCTGAGGTCAGGAGTTCGAGACCAGCCTGGCCAACATGGTGAACCCTGTCTTTATTAAAAATACAAAAATTAGCCAGGTATGGTGGCGGGCACCTGTAATCCCAGCTACTCAGGAGGCTGGGGCAGGAGAATTACTTGAACCCAGGAGACTGAGGTTGCAGTGAGCCATGATTCAGACACTGCACTCTAGCCTGGGTGACGGAGAGAGACTCTGTCTCAGAAAGAATATATATATATATATATATACACACACACACACACATATATACACATACATATATATACACACATATATACACACATACATATATATACACACATATATATACATATATACACACATACATACATACATATATACACATACATATATATACACACATATATATACATATATACACACATACATATATATATATATATACACACTATCTGGAATATTGAGGTTTTCCACTGCCCTTTAAATTTTGCACCTGAGGCCAACGCCTCACTTGCCTGTCCCTGGCCATGCCCACGCCATGTGAATTGCTCTTGGGTCTCCTCTCCCTCTCCACGGCCACCACCCTAGTGTTTTCTATTGTATCTGGCTTGAACAACCACAGCCAGCTCCTAACCATCCCCTCCATGCCCCAGTCTTGTCCAACTCATGAAATGTCACTACCACTTAACAAGCCACTCAAGACCAAATTGAGGATTCATTCTTGCTTCACTCCTTTCCTCTGAAGCCTGAGTGCCGCCCACCTGCAAGTCCTATCAATTCCACCTTCATCTCCTACCGTCTAGAAATCGCTAGACACCACCCCCTCTTCCCCGTCCCACACTGTCACCTGCGGCTCGGATTATTGCAACTGACTGCATGGATTTTCTCAGCTCCTTTCCGCCCTCTGCCCAGACTGTCCCGGAATACGGACAGATTGCACTGTGGGAATGCCATATCAGATGGTTCGGTGCTAAAGATAACTGAGTCTCATCATGATAATGTTATTCGCTTGCCAAGTCTTTCTAGTTCATTCAAAGAGACGTTCCTCGTAGGTGCTGGTGTGCCTTCAACATTTCCGTCACACTTGCTAATTACTTTTTAAACAAAGGAGAGCTTTGCTCAGATCATTGGCAGGCGATGGCATCTAACCCAGGGTTTCCAGTCTCAGCACTGTGGACATTTTGGGCTGAATAATTGTTTGGTGGGTGGGCAGGAGGGCTGTCTTCTGCACTGTAAGCTGATAAGCAGCACCCCTGGTCTCTACCCCCTGGATGGCAGGAGCAAGGCCCTCTTCCCCACGTGTGACAACTAAAGACGTCTCCAGACACTTCCAGATGTCCCCAAGTAGACAAAGCCACCCCTGTTTGAGAACCACTGGTTTAGGCACACTTGTGCATGTTGTTGTTGTTGCTGTTTTTTATCATTGTTCTTTCTTTTACTCTGTCTTCCACTTAAGGGAGGTGACGCTGGCTTTCCATGCATATTCATGATATCAAAACTTTAAAATGATTCTCACTCGGGTGTTTAAAGTTAATGTTATGGGCCAAGTGCAGTGGCTCATGCCTGTAATCCCAGCACTTCGGGAGGCCGAGGCGGGCGGATCATTTGAGGTCAAGACCAGCCTGGCCAACATGGTGAAACCCTGTCTCTACCAAAAATACAAAAATTAGGTGGGCCTGGTGGCACACACTTGTAGTTCCAGCTACTCAGGAGACTGAGGCAGGAGAATCACCTGAACCCGAGAGGCGGAGGTTGCAGTGAGCTGAGATCACACCACTGCACTCCAACCTGGGCAATAGACTAAGACTTTGTCTCAAATAAATAAACAAATAAATAAAAATAAAAGTTTATGTTATAGAACAACGGTAAATAGCACCTCATGGCCTAGTTCTTAACACAGACGGGGAAAAATTTCTGAAAAGTGAACAGACAGGTAACATCTGTCCCACTGATCACTTCTCCCATTAAATGTCAAGTAAACTTTCTAAATTGCAAATCTGAGCATGTCACTCTGCTATTCTAAACCCTGCTGCCCTCTGGAAAAAGTTTTTTTTTAAGCATACTTAATTCTTATTCTGAAGCACATTTAAAAGAAAGAGAGAATTGAAAATGAAAAATTGTGCTTAATTCTCAGTATACTCAGAGCTGCAAAAATCTACTGGTTTCTTGGGAAGAGCATAAAATACTCATAAAGCCTATAATTATGTCTTTGGTCCCTTTATCTAAGAGCTTCCTTCAGTGGTAAGCAAAGCTTACAGGCATTTTCCCACCTAGAATCGTTTTATTGTAAGCACCCATCTTTGAATTACGAGTGATAAATATGACATCTCAGAAATCACCAGTAATATATTTGAGGTCAACCACCTAAAGGAGACTAGGACTTCACCTAGAAATTCCCAAACTAACAGCTCTTTATGACGTATAGAGCCTATCTATAATTTCCCATTCAAGCTTGTGTTCGGATTGGGCCAAATATCTGCACCACTTGTAGCTAGATGTGGCCATGCAACCAAGGTCTGGCCAATAGGATGAAAGCACATGTATGGAGTGTGGACTAAGAGAAGCCTTAAAGGGAATATTGGGGGTGGAATCTTTCTTTGCCTCACCTCTCTTCCTCTTAGCTAGAAGGCAGAAATGCTGCCTGAATTCAGCCAGCTCTCTAGACAGTGAGGTAGAAGCCACCTGGTGAAGAATTCAGAATAACAAGACAGAAGGAGCCTAGGTCCCGTGTTCATTAGCTCCAGCTGCCATAACAAAATCACAAAGACTGGGTGGCTTAAACAACAAAAATGTATTTTCTTACAGTTCTGGAGGCTGCAAGTCAAAAATCATGGTGCTGGCAAATTCTGTTCCTGGTGAGGACTCTCTTCCTGGCTTGCAGGTGGCCACCTTCTTGCTGTGTCCTCACATGGCAGAGGTGGTGGGGTAGGGGAAGAGACCTGAACTGGTGTCCCTTTTCTTATGAAGATACCGGTTATATTGACTTAAAAGCCCACCCTTATGAAGCTTATATAATCTTAATTACCTCTCTAAAAGCACTGTCTCCAAATACAGTCACATCGGGGGTTAGAGCTTCAATGTAAATTTTGGTCAAGGAGCACCATTGAGGTCATAGCAGCCTCTAACAGCATAGAACCCTGAATTAGACTAAGATTTCTGCTACACAAGAGCAAGGGATGATTAAATCCCATTCAGTAATTAGGATCACCTCTCACCGACTCACATTCACACACACTCTAAGACACACAACTCCCAGCCACATGCCGAGCATGGTAACCCCATTTCCTACTTTAACCTTTGGGGGAGCCTGGGAGGTGGGAATCATTCTTATCCCCTGTCCAAAGTGGAGAAATGGAGGTCCTGAAAGAGCAACTCTCTTGGCAGGGTTGGAGAGTGAGTCTGTGCTGTCAAATGCCTCATGTGTGCATTTCTGACAAGATACAGAGTAATCTGAGGATGGAGGAGGCGTGAAGGTGAATGGCAACCTAGACAAAGAACTGGGAAGAGATCGACGGAAATCTGTTCCTAAAAGCCCCATGCGTATGTTTATTGCAGCACTATTCACAACAGCAAAGACATGGAATCCACATAAATGCCCATCAATGGTAGACTAGATAAAGAAAATGTGGTACCTATATAACATGGAATACTACACAGCCACAAAAAAGAAGGAAAACATGTCCTTTGCTGTAACATGAAGGGAGCTGGAGGCCATTATCCTTAGCAAATTAATGTAGGAACAGAAAGTCAAATACTGCATGTTCTCACTTATTAGGGGGAGCTAAACAACAAGAACCCATAGATCCCAGGAGGGGCAGACTTGAGGGTGGAGGGTGGGAGGAGGGAGAGGATCAGAAAAGATACCTATCAGGTACTAGGCTTACTACCCAGGTGACAAAGTTATCTGTACACCGAACCCCTGAGATACGCACTTTACCTATATAACAAACCTCCGCATGTATCCCTGAACATAAAATAAATTTAAAAAAAAAAAAAGAAAGAAAGAAAGAAAAGAAAAAGACCCACAAGCCATTCTTGCTGCTGGAGTCTTCTGGAGTTTGGGTTGTTGTTGTTGTTGTTGTTGTTGTTGTTGTTGTTGTTGTTGTCGTATTTTGTTAAAACATTCCTGTTCTTCTGAAAGGATACCTGGAGGCTTTATCTGGATTCCTAGGGTCCTCTATCCACAAAAAGTCAGTTAAGCCACGTCTCTAATTTTGGGAAAATGTGGGTGTGTGTCCTAAGACCCTCATGGTGGGTGGAATAATTTGCTATAGGGCAAGTTGGAGAGTGACCAAGGATGCCTCAAATAATGTCTCCGTTTTCATTACGGGGGAGTGCCTTTCAGAATTACACAGCAAGGGTGAATTATACGTTGACTCGTCATCTGTGACAAATTTCATGCAGCTCAAGGCTATCAACAGCAGCTCCCTTGCCAACACCTTGCAGCAGCTGCCGCTGATCAAGGCAGTCAGCTCGATCCCCATAGCCTTCCGTGAAGGACCACGGGCTGGTCAGAAGCAGTCTGACAGGTCACAGAGCCAGCCCAGCTGTTGGGGGGATTAGCTGTAAGGAAAGCTGATCCTATGACACATGCTTTAGGTATGTCCGCCCCTGGGAAACGTGACCTTCAAGGTTTGCGTTATAGAACTTTATTCGCTTCAAAAGATGGAGAACACTTTTGTTCTCTGAGTCCCTGGAGAATCATGATGCAGACAGCTTTGGAGGTACCCAAAGAAACGGAACACAGAATCCCAATTACATAAAGGCCGCACACATGATAAACAACTGCTGGTTTGGGAATTGCTGGGCGAAGCTTCCTTTCGGCAGTTTGCTCAGAATATATTGCTGATGATTTCTGAGATGCTCAATTCATCATTCACAATTGCTTTGCAGTAAAATGCTTGCAGAAGGGAAAATAGCTGTGAACGCTGCTCCCCAAGGAGGAAAGCCTATAACTGCTGGAGCCAAAGATGTCATCGCAGGTTTTATCAGTATTTCATTTTCTTCCCATGAAACCGATAAGCATTCGAAGCCCTGAGTGTGGTGAGAATTAAGCAAGATTTGGCTCTTTCTGATTCTTTCCACAAGGTAGTGGGAATTTGAAATGGGAGAATGATGTTGTCCTATCTGTTGTGTGGAAAGATTACCTTGGCTTTGCTTGTGAGAAGGGATGGACCGGGGGGCAGTATCATGGGAAAAGTTTGAGAATATACAAAGGTAGGCAAAATAGCACAAGAAATCCCTTCTACTCATTGTCTGCAGTCATCAGCTCACGGCCCAACCGGTTGTGTCTATACCCCCATCACATCACTGGCATTGTTTGTAAAGCAAATCCCAGACATGATACCATGTCCTCCATAAACATTTCCATATCTGTGTTTTGTAAAGACTCTTGCAGAAAGCTGACTTCTGAACCAAAGCCCCATGCATATGTGCCCTTGGAAGGTCACTACCTGATACTGTCTATTGCTGGAAAAAGAGCAGCTTGCATAAGCATTTTTATCCACAAAACTGAAGCTATAGAATACACTAGGGAAATGCAGCTCATTGCTTGGGAGTTATGCATTAGATATGCTATGATCTGGTTCTACAGGCATTTATTGATTATTGACTCTTTGCCAGGAACCGTTTTGGGCATTAGGACATGGTCCTTGCCCCTGAGATACTCACCATCTAATGGAAGACACAGACCAAAAAACAAGTAATATAGTCAATGTCATGTGTGATATGTAATAGCAAAATGTATCCCGTACTGAATGCTCCAGACTGGTGGAAAAATCGTAATAAAATAAGAAGCAAGAACGGCAGCAGAATAGCTGGGGTTTACTGAGAACTTACCGTTTCGAGCACCCAAGATACAAAGCAACACGTTAGAGAAGATGGTCATTGTTTGGAAATTAGAGAAAAGCTGCTGGAAAAGAGGATTTAGAGATATAGTTTGGAGGACCACAACCAGCTTGCACATGTTTTTATGGTTTAGAAATGGCAACTCCAGAATTTTTTTTTTTTTTTTGACAGAGTCTAGCTCTGTCGCCCAGGTTGGAGTGCAGTGGCGCGATCTTGGCTCACTGCAACCTCTGCCTCCCAAGTTCGAGCGATTCTCCTACCTCAGTCTCCCGAGTAGCTGGGACTACAGGCACATGCCGCCGTACCTGGCTAAATTTCTTTCTATTTTTAGTAGAGATGGGATTTCACCATGTTGGTCAGGCTGGTCTCAAACTCCTGACCTCAGGTGATCTACCCACCTCGGCCTCCCAAAGTGCTGGGATTACAGGCGTGTGCCACCGCATCCAGCCCAGAATTCTGACCGCGTGGTTCTCAATCCAAAAACACTGTCCTCCTTCCTGAGTCAGATGGCAACACAAAAATGCCTTGGGAACCAGCTGGGCCATTTCATGCAGCAGTAAGTTCTCTGGATCAGTCTCCTCGTGTGACTGATCCTGGTTTTAAGAAACTTGCTTCTATTTCCTGGTCAGAAAAGTCTCTCCCTCCTGCCTCATCTTTTCTACCCCTGTTTAGACACCACTCCTAGTTCAAAGCACCAGTGCCTCCTGCCTGGATGGTTGTAGTGGTCACTCACCTGGTTTCCTTTCTTCTACTATTGCTCTACCATCATCAGCGCTCCACTTAGAAATCAGAGGATCAGTGGGGTGTGGTGGCTCATGCCTGTAATCCCAGCACTTTGGGAGGCCAAGACAGGAGGATCACTTGAGCCCGAGAGTAGCTCAAGACCAGCCTGGGCAACATAGTAAGACCCTATACCTTAATAAAAATATATATTTTGTATGTATATCTTTTTATATATATATTTGTATATATATTTATAGATGCATCTTTACATATATTTATAGATGAATCTTTATATATATTTATAGATGTCTTTATATATATTATAGATGCATCTTTATATATACTTATAGATGTCTTTATATATATTTATAGATGTGTCTTTATATATATTTATAGATGTCTTTATATATATTTATAGATGCATCTTTATATATACTTATAGATGTCTTTATATATATTTATAGATGTGTCTTTATATATATTTATAGATGTCTTTACATATATTTATAGATGTCTTTATATATTTATAGATGCATCTTTATATATATTTATAGATGTCTTTATATATATTTATAGATGTCTTTATATATTTATAGATGTCTTTATATATATTTATAGATGTCTTTATATATATTTACAGATGTCTTTATATATATTTATAAATGTCTTTATATATATTTATAGATGCATCTTTATATATATTTATAGATGTCTTTATATATATTTATCGATGCATCTTTATATATATTTATAGATGTCTTTATATATATTTATAGATGTCTTTATATATATTTATAGATGTCTTTATATATTTATAGATGTCTTTATATATATTTATAGATGTCTTTATATACATTTATAGATGTCTTTATATATATTTATAAATGTCTTTATATATATTTACAGATGTCTTTATATATATTTATAAATGTCTTTATATATATTTATAGATACATCTTTATATATATTTATAGATGTCTTTATATATATTTATAGATGTCTTTATATATATTTATAGATGCATCTTTATATATTTATAGATGTCTTTATATATATTTATAGATGTCTATATATTTATAGATGCATCTTTATATATATTTACAGATGTCTTTATATATATTTATAGATGTCTTTATATAGTTATATATGTCTTTATATATATTTATAGATGTCTTGATATATATTTATAGATGTCTTTATATATATTTATAGATGTCTTTATATATATTTATAGATGTCTTTATGTATATTTATAGATGTCTTTATATATATTTATAGATGCATCTTTATATATATTTATAGGTGTGTCTAAAAATGTATATGTTTTATACATCTATAAAAGAAACCAGAGGATCCAAAAAAATAGAGCCTGAGGGTGGAAAAAAGAAATCAGAGAAGCCATGAAGAAGAAAATAAGTCAGACAGAATGGCGTGCACCTGTGGTCCCAGCTACCCAGGAGGATCCCTTGAGCCTAGGAGTTTGAGTCCAGCCTGGGCAACATAGCAAGTGTCCATCTCTAAAAAAATTATATAAATAAATAAAATTTAAAAAATAAATTTTAAAAAGAAAATATAATTTCATCCGTCTTTCTTACACACACACAACTTTTAAAGAAACTTTCATGGCTTCAGATCATGTACACAGTAACACTTGGGCTTCTTACCAGAGTCTGCAAGAACTGTGATATTCCAGCCCCAAAAACCCCTCTGCTCCCGCCGCCCAGCCTCCATCCAGGTCCCTGAGGAAGCCAGTGTCCCCCATGGCTCCTCACCTCGGCACACGGCATTCCCACCTCTTTCCCTCGTGCCACTGGCCCCACCACCCTCCCCTGCTCCAGTCTGGTTCCTATTCTCCTTCTTTCTGTTCCCACATCAGGTGTCACTACCTTCGTAGAGCCCTCAATTCACCCACAGAACAGCTCCCTCTTACCTGCTTCTCTCGCACCCCTCCTGTAGATTTTAACGCTGGGCACACTTTACTTCACCCTCTTTTGTCCACTCTAAGATGCACCTCCTCCTGTCCCCACTCTCTCACATCTCTGAAATCAGGCTGTGTCCTACATGGGTGGCAGTCATGCTTAAGTTGTGGACATTTTTCTGTTTCCTGTGGGTATATAAAGTAACAGTACATCTTACAATCCATACCACCATCTTGGAGTCTACAGAAAGCACCATGTGTTTGCACAAAGTCTGTCTTCCTTGCACGGAGCTGGAGGATGAGTCCCATGGCTAGTCCCGGGGCCAAGCACAGCTCCTGGTACAAAGTGAGGCTCTGCCCAGAACAGGGCCAGGCACACACTGGATGCATCAGGTCAGATTCAAGAACCAGGTGGTTCCAAACAGCAGAGATGGTTTTGAGGGGTCAAGAGATAATGCATTTGTGTTACAAGTTAATAAATGATATTACAGTCATTCGTGGGCAAAGCAAGGCAAAGGGGCCAGAGGACTTAGTTATCATGGTCCACAGAGACCTTGGAAGAGAAAACATTTGAATTGAAGCCTGAATGGGAGAAGGAAGGAGCCATGCAGAGAGCTCTCGGGCAGAGGAGAGGTCTCAATAGAGAGTTTCCAGATGGAGGGATTCTCAGCCTTGGCACTCTTCACATCTGGGGCCATGACAGCTACGTGAGTGCATGCGGTGGTCCCAGCTACCTGTCCCACTGCACTCCAGCCAGGGTGACAGCACACCCTCCCTGACCACCCTCAAGTGATCTGGCACCTGATAAGCTCTGACGTGGCCTCCTGTCCCATCCTTCCTTTCTCTCTCTCTCTCTAATTTTTTTCTTTTTGAGATGGAGTCTTGAAAGAAGGAAGGAAGGAAGGAAAAGGGAAGAGAGAAAGAAAGAAAAAGAAAGAGAGAGTAAGAAAGAAAGAAAGAAAAAAGAGAGAGAAAGAGAGAGACAGAAAAGAAGAAAGAGAAAGAGAGAGAGAGGGAGGGAGGGAAAGAAAGAAAGAGAGAGATGAAAGAAAGAAAGAAAAGAAAAGAAAGAGAGAAAGAGAGGAGGGAAGGAAGGTTGTTAGGATGCTATAGGTCAAGGTTTCAACCTTGGAACTATTGACATTCGGGGTTGGACCAGTCCTTGTGGGGCGTCCCATGCCTTGCAGGGTGTTTAGCAACATTCCTGGCCTCCACCCACTAGACGTCAGTAGCACTCCCCTCTCCAGTGGCAGCAACCACAAATGTCTTCAAACATTTCCAAGTGTCCCCTGGGAAAGGCAAAATCACCCTGGTTGAGAACCACTGCTGTGGAAGACTTCAACCATGATGAACATTAAGCCCCATCACTCCATTCAAACCAAAAAGTGATAAAGTCTAGAGTTTACTAGAGGTCAGTGGTATGCCAGGAACCATGCTTCGCTTGGGATGCACCCTTTAACCATCCAGCAACCCCACCAGGTAGAGCATGGCATCTCCCTGTGTTACACTGGAGAAAACTAGAGACTCTGAGGGTTTAGTCACCTTGCTGTAGGTGACGTGTAGCAGGGGCAGACCTTGCATCCCAACAGGAGGTTCTGCTGGCTCTGGGACCTGGGCTCTGCCCTGTACCATCTCCCTGCTTACAGCCTCAAAAGCAGTATCTCCTAACATCTCAGCCTCTGCACGTGCCATTCTCCAGGCTTACATACAGCTCTGCTAACTCCCCTTCTTTCTTTATTGAGTTCCAGGACACTCTAAAGAGGTCACTTCCTGCTGGGCACAGTGGCTCATGCCTGTAATCCCAGAGTCTTGGAAAGCTGAGATGAGAAGATAACTTGAGTCCATAAATTCAAGATCAGCCTGGGCAACATAGTGAGACAGACCCTGTCTCTACAAAAAATTTTAAATATTAGTTGGGCCATGGTGGCACACACCTGTAATGGCAGCTACTCAGGAGGTTGACGTGGGGGGATCACTTGAGCCCAAAAGTTTAAGGTTGCAGTGAACCCTGATTATGGCACTGCACTCCAGCCTGGGCAACAGAGAGACAGAGTACCTCTATTTTTTTTAAAGAGGCCACTTGCTATCAGAAGAGTTTCCTGAGCATCCCCCGCAACCTCACCCTACTCCCATTTTTGCTATCTCCATGGACCCTACTTCTCCTCTCTTAGCTCCAATTATGCTATAATGTAGCAAATGCATTTTTGCTGATCTGCTGACTTGCCTCATTGGTGTGAAACAACAGCTGGGACAGCAACTGCTCCACATTCCCCCGGATCCTCCTTCAACTTCTCCCACTCCTGGGCCAAAGGTGTGCATTTAACTCCATAGCAAAGTGTCATGGCTTCTGCAGAACACTCTGGTCACCAAGGTGAGAGGCAACACAGGTGGACACGGGTTTCAGTCCATCTTTGTGGGGCTCCTGCTTGTCCTTGCTCTACCTGGCTCTACATCTATCTTCTCTTCTTGACTTCCTGTCCTGTGGACTTCAAGCACCAACATCAGAAACAAATAAATTTCCTTGCAGAATCTTCTTAACCAGCTGCACAACTGCTTAAGATCAAATTCTAGAGTTCCTGCCTCTGCTTGAGCACTGACATACTTTGGTATCAGACTATATGGTTATTGCCTGCTTGCTTTCCTGTCTTCTCCCAACCTACTCCTCCAAATCTAGGAATTGCTCCCCCGTTTCCTAGAACCTGCCACTCCCTCTCCGAAATTCTGAGCTCCGAAGGGCAGGAACCCCACCTTATTCAGTTAAAACTGCTTTCATCTGAAAAAAGGTCATCTAAGTTTTCTTCCCACTGATTCATCTTAGTAAGACGGTCAAATGTCTAAGCAGTGGAGTAAAGACTTTGGAATCTGAAGTAAAACAGACCTAGACTTAGTTCTTTGTTTCTTCCCTTTTCAAGCTATCTAACCAAGGGCTGAGCCTTAGTGCCGTCAAGAGGAAACTGGGAAACTGGGAGAAGAAGATTACTACATGCAGTGGTGTTGTGGAGAAGAACTGAGAGAATCCATGCAAACGCTTCAGCACAATGTCTGGTATCAGTAGGTGCTAAATCTTGGCTCTCAGCTGTCATGATTTTGAGTTTGGCTGCAGAATTCAGCTCAGAGGGAGGCCCACACGAATTCGATTTGCCCCAGATTCAAATTCCAAATGCACAGAGCTCTACTGATCCAATGAGAAGAAAGTCATTCGGTGCAGTGATTCCCAAATTCTTCCTTGATGTTCAGCTATTCCTTCCTTCAGCACTCGGTGACCATCTTCTGTGTGCCTGAGTCTGTAATTTTTGTCACTGTTGTTGTTTTGTTTTGTTTTCAAGATGGAGTCTCGCTCTGTTGCCCAGGCTGGAGTGCAGTGGCGCAATCTCGGCTCACTGCAAGCTCTGCCTCCCAGGTTCAAGCGATTCTCGTGCCTCAGCCTCCCGAGTAGCTGGGATTACAGGCATGCGCCACCACACCTGGCTAATTTTTGTGTTTTTAGTAGAGACGAGGTTTCATCACATTGTCCAGGCTGGTCTTGAACTCCTGACCTCAGGAGATCTGCTGGCCTCTGCCTCCCAAAGAGCTAGGATTACAGGCATGAGGAGCCACTGTGCCCAGCCTGAGGTCTGTAATTTTGAATCCACACATCATCTGGCTGCCACATCTGGAAAATCCCATCTCCAGGGCTCTCCTTGACTCCATACTCAGTCCCATCCTTTCCATTCACCAGCCTGAGCCTGCCCCTGTTGCCCAGCCAAATGGGAGCTCTCCTGGAGGCAGGTCAGTGATTCCGAAATGACTTCAATGGGAGAGATGGAGGACAGTGCAAGGGGTGCAACCACAGGCTTTTGCGTATTCATCATGTTGGGTTGCTACGGGAGCATGCACATTTGGCTGTGTAAACCTCGATAGACCTTATTAGAAATTACAATGTTCCTGCAAACCCCAGTGATATAAAAAAAACTCTTCCCCCCAGTCAACCTTTTTTTTTTTTTTTTTTTGAGACGGAGTCTCGCTCTGTCACCCAGGCTGAAGTGCAGTGGCGTGATCTCGGCTCACTGCAAGCTCTGCCTCCCAGGTTCACGCCATTCTCCTGCCTCAGCCTCCCGAGTATCTGGGATTACAGGCACCTGCCACCATGCCCGGCTAATTGTTTTTTTTGTATGTTTAGTAGAGATGGGGTTTCACCATGGTCTCGATCTCCCGACCTCATGACCCGCCCGCCTCGGCCTCCCAAAGTGCTGGGATTACATGCATGAGCCACTGCGCCTGACTGAGTCAACTCTTATTTAAAAAATACTAACCCGCTCTCTCCTCCAGTCACATAAGATGCAAAAAAAAAAAAAAAAAAAAAAAATGCCAAGGAGAAGAAGGTGGCCCCAGTCCCTGCTGTCATGAAGAAGCAGGAGACCATGAAACTGGTGAATCCTCTGTTTGAGAAAAGGCCTAAGAATCTTGGCACTGGACAGGACATCCAACCCAAAACGGACCTCACGCGCTTTGTCAAACAGTCTCACGTTGCAGTGGCAAAGAACCATTCTCTCCGTGAGTGGCAAAGAACCATTCTCTCCGTGAGTGGCTGAAAGTGCCTCCTGCAATCAGCCGGTTCACCCAGGCCTCAGACTCTCACGCAGCCACCCAACTGCTTAAGCTGGCCCGGTACACACCAGAGGTAAAGCAGAAGGAGAAGCAGAGACTGTTGTCCTGGGCTAAGAAGAAAGCTGTCAGCAAAGGGAACACCGCCACGAAGAGACCACCCATCCTTCAAGCAGGGTTAACACTGCCACCACCATGTTCACACACAGCAAGAAGGCTCAGCTGATGGTGACTGCGTGTGACATGGATCCCAGCAAGCTGTCTGTCTTCCTGCCTGCCCTGGATTGTAAGATGGGAGTTCCTGACTGCATTAATGAGGGGAAGGCAAGACTGGGGTACTGAGTCCATAGGAAGACCAGCACCACTGTTACCTTCACGCCAGTTAACTTGGGAGACAAAGGAGCTTTGGCTAAGCTGGTGGAAGCTACCAGGACCAATTAAATTAACAGATATGATGAGATCTGTAGTCACTGGGGAGGCAACATCCTGGGTCCAAAATCCCTGGCTTGCATTGCCAAAGCTGGAAAAGGCAAAGACTAAAGAACTTGCCACCAAACTGGGTTAAATGTACACTACTGAGTTTCCTGTACATAAAAATAATTAAAAATTCTCCTTTAAAAATATCAAGTAGCTGCTTCTTTAGAGCTAGGCACCGGATTACCCACTGGGAATACAATTGCGAGCAATTCTCTTAAAAAAAAAATAGATATGGCCAGGTACAGTGGCTCACGCCTGTAATCCCAACAGTTTGGGAGGCTGAGGCAGGAGGATCACCTCAGGTCAGGAGTTCGAGACCAACCTGGCCAACATGGTGAAACCCCGTCTCTACTAAAAATACCAAAAATAGCCAGGTGTGGTGGCACATGCCTGTAATCTCAGCTACTTGGGAGGCTGAGGCAGGAGAATCACTTGAACCCAGGAGGTGGAGGTTGCAGTGAGCCAAGATTGCACCATTGCACTCCAACCTGGGCAACAACAGTGAAACTGCATCTCAAACAAAAAAAAAAGAATCAGCTCAAAAGAATCCTGATGTCAAAGAGACACATCTGGGGACAGCATATTCTGGTCCCCTACACAGGAAATGCACAGATCTTGAACACATTGGCAGAAGCAGGCTTCTCTTGTCTCCTGGTAGCATCATTACCCACAACTGTCTTCACGCTCATTCACCAAAAATTATTTATTTCATCAATTCATCAATTTTTGCTTGTCAAAAATTGGATATGATATTGGCATGCATCTATGGGGTACTGATTAATAATAATAATAATAATAGAGTTTTTTTTAAAAAAAGGAAGGCCAGGCAAGGTGGTTCACGCCTGTAATCGCAGCACTTTGGGAGGCCGGGGTAGGCAGATCACCTGAGGTCAGGAGTTTGAGACCAACCTGGCCAACATGGTGAAACCCCATCTCTACTAAAAATACAAAAATTAGCCAGGTGTGGTGGCGCATGCCTGTAATCCCAGCTACTTGGGAGGCTGAGGCAGGAGAATCACTTCAACCCGGGAGGTGGAGGTTGCAGTGAGCACAGATCGCGCCATTGCACACCAGCCTGGGCAACAAGAGCGAAACTCAGTCTCAAATAATAATAATAATAATAATAAATAAAAGATGGAATACTACACAGCTACAGAAAAGGAACACAGGAGTGCTTAAGTTCCAAAATGTCTTGATCTCTAAAATATATTTTTGTGAAAAAACAAGATACAAAACAATGGATTTAATGTGCCAAATTTTATACCACAGGGGAGAAATGTATAAGCACACCTCCTGTGTGTCCACAGACACCTCTGTTTTCTTGCTTGTATCATTGGTTGCCTCCAGGGAAGGAAACCAGGTGCCCACAAAACTGAGAAGAGAGTCTTCACGAAATCTCTTTTTAAACCTTTTAAATGTATCACCTATTCAGAAAATGAATGGAACTGAATTTACAATAAAAATAGCACTAAAACATAAAGTAAAGTGGAAGGATCTGTTGTCCAGAGAGATAGAGACAGGGAGAGGGAGTGAGGCCTGTGCCAGGCTGTAGATGCAGTTGTTGTGATTGAGTTTTCTGGCGCCAGGCTCGTGGGCTGAAGCCCCAGCTCCACAAGTTACTAGCTGTGTGCTCTCAGGCAAGTTACTTAACCTCTCTGGGCCCGGGCCACCTCCGTAAATTAAGCATCATAAAATTACCCCCTTCATGTGGTTGTTAGGCAAATTAATGAATATGGTAAAATGCTTGAATACAGGGTCTGGCCCAGAGTAGGTTGTATAATCATTTCTACAGCTACTTTTCTCCATCCCATGCTGCTAATGACATCTGTATGATTAGCAGTGCTCTGCGCTGAGCCCTGAGGATGCTGGGGAGGTAGTGATGCCCAAGGAGGAACTCTCCACCCCATAGCATAGGAATGGCCATACATCCTAGTAGGGTGAGGACTCCAGGCTGGGCCACCGCAGAGAAAGGCGCCAGCCCCAGTTAGGAAGACGTCTACACGATGTGTTGCCTGAGAAGAGTACACCAGCCTCTCTATGCCGAAGCCTGGTTCTACTCCATCCTGGCTACTGGACCTCAGATAAGAAGTCATTGAACTGCCCTGTGCCTCGGTTTCCGCATCTGGAACAACAGTATATTGATAGTGTCAACCTCGGAGAGCTGTTGTAAAGATCAAGTGAGATGATCCTATGAAACTCTCAGCACAGGCAGCTATTATTATTATTGCTGCTGTTGTTGTTGTTAAGGAGCGAGGCTCTGAGGAGTGGGTAAGGATAAGGTGGGTACAGATAAGCATGGGATGGTGCACGCGAGAAGCAAAGTTTAGTGTTTTTGGAAAGCAGAAAAGGGCCCAGCGAGTCAGTGTATTCATTTTCTAGAGCTGCCATCACAAAGCGCCACACACCAGGTGGCTTCTACAACCGAAATCAAATTTCTCATGGTCCTGGCAGCTGGAAGTCTGAGATCCACGCGTCAGCAGGATTGGCTTCTCCTGAGGCCTCTCCCCTTGGCTTGCAGACGCCATCTTTACCCTGGGTACTCACGTGGTCGTCCCTCTGTGCGTGTCTGTATCCTAACCTCTTCCTATAAAGACATCAATCATATTGCATGAGGCCTACCACCCTAACAACCTCATTTTACCTGAATTACCTCTTCAAGGACCCTATTTCAAAATACAGTCATATTTTGAGGGCCTGGGGGGGCGAGGACTTCAATATATGCGTCTTGGAGGACACAGCCTCGCCTGTAACAGCCCCAAGCCCAGGAGGTGGGCTGGGCAGTGCTAAGAGGAGGCTGGAGGGTTTGGTAAAGGCTGGATCTGGGGGTCTATTTTACACCACAGTCAGCAGCCTGGCTTCCACCCTGAGTGCAGTAGGAGCCCTCATGGGTCACAGGTGGACAGGGTCACACTCTGTGTTCAGGCAGGACGGCAATGGCTCCCTGTGGGCCCAACTGGATGCTAGAGGAGGCTGTGTGGAAATCCAGGCAAAGGCTGGAGACGGGTGGGTCAGTGGAGTAGACAGGTCTGGGTAGAGGAGAGTTTGCACCCATGCCATAGGCTGTGTGGAAATCCAGGCAAAGGCTGGAGATGGGTGGGTCAGTGGAGTAGACAGGTCTGGGTAGAGGAGAGTTTGCACCCATGCCATAGCCCATGTGGAGATTCAGGCAAAGGCTGGAGACGGCTGGGTCAGTGGAGTAGACAGGTCTGGGCGAAGGAAAGAGAGTTTGCACCCATGCCATAGGCCGTGTGGAAATCCAGGCAAAGACTGGAGACACGGCTGGGTCAGTGGAGTAGACAGGTCTGGGTGGAAGAGAGTTTGCACCCATGCCATAGGCTGTGTGGAGATCCAGGCAAAGGCTGGAGACACGGCTGGGTCAGTAGGGTAGACAGGTCTGGGCGGAGGAGAGAGAGTTTGCACCCATGCCATCAACGCATGAGCATCTTGGCTTCCACCTCCCCTACTAGCAACAAAGCTCGTAAATGAGCTCGCACCCCTGCCTCTCCCCTCCGCTCCCCTTCTCCATGGAAGGAAAAGGGACTGAGTCTAATGCCGTTTCTTTCTCTTTTTTTTTTTTTTTTTTTTTTTTTTTTTGAGACGGAGTCTCGCTCTGTCGCCCAGGCTGGAGTGCAGTGGCGCGATCTCGGCTCACTGCAAGCTCCGCCTCCCGGGTTCACGCCATTCTCCTGCCTCAGCCTCCCGAGTAGCTGGGACTACAGGCGCCCGCTACCACGCCCGGCTAATTTTTTGTATTTTTAGTAGAGACGGGGTTTCACCGTGTTAGCCAGGATGGTCTCGATCTCCTGACCTCGTGATCCGCCCGCCTCGGCCTCCCAAAGTGCTGGGATTACAGGCGTGAGCCACCGCGCCCGGCCCGTTTCTTTCTCAAGCTCTGCCTGTGATTTCTTTCCTGTTGTAGATTTTAGACTAACTCTGTGGCGCCCTCTACTGACCAGGTGCGTCTCGCCCAGAGCGTTGTCCAGCCCCTTGAGGTCCAATCCCGCGGTCTGAGGCCACCGTGGCTACCGACGCTTGAAGAGGAGCTGGGGGAATTGAGGTGGGCTCAAAGGAAAAGCACACGCCGGATCTCAGAGACTTTGTTACCAAAAAGCACTGGAAAATATCTCGTTAACAGTGTTGTGCAATGGCTGCATGTTGATTACATCATCGTATTTTGAATATATTGGGCTAAATAAGATACAGTCTTTTTTTTTTTTTTTTAGTCGGAGTCTTGCTCTGTCCCCCCAGGCTGAACTGCAGTGGTGCGATCTCGGCTCACTGCAGCCTCCTCCTCCGTGGTTCCAGCGATTCTCCTGCCTCAGCCTCCCGAGGAGCTGGGATTACAGGTGCACGCCACCACGCGCAGCTAATTTTTGTATTTTTAGTAGAGACAGGATTTCACCATGTTGGCCAGGCTGGTCTCGAGCTCCTGACCTCAAGTTGATCCACCCGCCTCAGCCTCCCAAAGTGCTGGGATTACAGGCATGAGCCACCACGCCTGGCCAAGATACAGTCTTCAAATTATTTTTACCTGTTCTTTTTTACTTTATTAACATAGATATCAGAAAACTTTAAATGATATTTGCGACTCATATAATATTTCTTTATTTCCCCCTGCTTTAGACTATTATAAATGTAATGTATACATACCAGAGATTCGCAAATTCGGCACTATTGGCATTTGGGGCTGGATAACTCTTGGTGATGGCTCTGTGCTGTGCATTTGTGGGATGTTGAGCAGCAACCCTGGCTTCTACCTATGAAACTTGAGTGTCCCTGCCTCTCACCCAATTGTGACAACCAAAAATGCCTCCAGGCATTGCCAAATGTCCCCTGGGGCACAAAATCACTCCCAATCTAGAATCATTGAAATATATATGTATATGAAAAAGAGACATTGATGAAATGAAAAACCATGAACTCTAAGGACTTTTGACTCTTACAGAGCGCCATCCTGTGTGAGCTCCGTGTTGCATGCCCACCTGTGTTTCCCTCTCAGTCCTCATAATGACCCTACAGGGTGGACATTATCATTATGCCCTTTTTGCAGATGAGGAAACTGAGGCACTGGGTGGTTAAGTGACTGGCCCTGAGGTGCACTGCTGATGGGTGGCCCAGCCCAGACCCAAATCCAGGCCACGTCACCGGTGCAAGAGAGGCTAGCGTGTGCCTGGCACCTGCAGACCCACGGTGAGAACCCAGATCTCCACTGAGTGCCCCATCCCTGCCGTGGAGCCTGAGTCCTCCCTTTGGGGAGGAAGGTGAAGAAGTGGGTAGGAGTCACGATTAACTTTACCTCCCTTGGTGGCCAAAAGAAACCAGAAAATAAGCTCCATTCCAACCCCCTCCCGTGGAATTATGATAGAACAGGAAAGCATAGCAGAGCATGGTGGCTCACACCTGTCATCCCAGCACTTTGGGAGGCTGAGGAGGGTGGATCATTTAAGGTCGAGAGTTCGAGACCAGCCAGCCTGGCCAACATGGTGAAACCCCATCTCTACTAGAAATACAAAAATTAGCCAGGTGTGGTGGTGTGCACCTGTAATCCCAGCTACAAGCAGGAGAATAGCTTGAACACGGGAGGCAGAGGCTGTAGTGAGCCGAGATTGAGACACTGCACTCCAGCCTGGGAGACAGAGCAAGACTCCATCTCAAAAAAAATAAAAATAAAAAAAAGAACAGGAAAGCAGGAATCCATTCATTCATTCATTGCAGACAGGTCGTGTGTATGGAGGCCCTGCTGTATGCCAAGGTCTATTGAAGGCAGTGAGAGTGCAGCCATGAAGAAAACAACACAGCTCTGCTCAGGAAACTCACCGACACTGAACAAGGATGGGGAATCACAGAAAAAGGAATTTAAAATTAATTAATTAATTAAAAAAAAAGGATTTCAGGCCTAGACAAGTTATTTGGAGAAAATAAGACAGAGAAATGACTGGCGTGAGGACAGACGTGAAAGACTCCAGAAACATTTTTCTAAGGTGTCTCCCAGGAGTCACATGTTTAATCCGCATTGCGGGTGATTCTGCAGTGAGGAAGGGGGCTTAGGGCATCCTTGGCAAACCCTGCCTTGGACCCAGCCCGGGTTAGCCCCCCTAGGCCCATGGGGGGTTCAGGGTGGAGGAGAAGCAGCCTCCACCAAGACCCTCTTCTGCGTACCCAACCCCCAAGTCTTTAGGGAGTCCCCGCGGTGAGGCCAGGCTGGGATCTGAACCCGCAGGCATGCACAGGCTAAGCCCTGAGCCTAGAAAATTCCAGGCCCCGCATCCCTCCATCATTGGCGCAGCCCCTCCTCTTCCCCGCGGTTTCCATGGCAACAGCTGTCGCCAGGTGAGATCTCTGAGGGGACTGAGCCTCCCAGGAGCCAGGTGGGGATGGGGAGGGCTGGGCGCATTCATAGTCCACTCTTGACTTTGATGCAGTTAAACGCATCCTCAGACAGGGGTCTTTGCAGAACAGGGCAGAAAAACAGGCCTATGCGGGTCTCTGCAGACTCTGGTAGAAATCCCAGATCGCCAGAAATGACTAGTGACAGAAATGATATCTGTCCACCCTTTCACTCCTTCATTCATTAAACCACTTAATTTTTGCATAAAGATCAATTCGATCAGTATAGATGATTAATATGAGAGTTTTATGAATCTATTAATGCTGTATCTATTTCGAGCTGCGGGCATTGTTCTAGGGAGACAGTATTGATGAAGAAAAAACCTGCAGTGCTTCCTTAACAGGGTTGGCTTAGATGGGGCTGCCGCACAAAACACCGCGGACCCCGATATGTAATATGATGACAGGCTTTGAAAAGTTCTGCGGAGACAAGAAAAGCAACCCGTATTGTTTTGGATTTAATTTCCTTCATTTTGAAGTGGTGATACATTCGCAGAGTCAAAATGACATTTTAAGATGTGATTTTAACTCTGCAACTGGAATAATTTCTGGGGAAACATTGTGCAATGAAAACTAAACCTCATGCCCTCATCCCAAGGCACCCGACACCCCTCCCGGAAGCCACATCTGTTCCACGTTCCACATTCCTTCTTGAATAATTCTGAGCACACCGTATTGTCAGCTGCCCTCCCCACCATTTTATTTATTTTTATTTTTTAATTTTTTTTTTTTGACACAGTTTTGCTCTTGTCATCCAGGCTGGAGTGCAATGGTGCAATCTCAGCTCACTGCAACCTCTGCCTCCCAGGTTCAAGCGATTCTCCTGCCTCAGCCTCCTGAGTAGCTGGGACTAGAGGCACCTGCCACCATGCCCAGAGAATTTTTGTATTTTTAGTAGAGACGGGGTTTCACTATGTTGGCCAGGCTGGTCTCAAACTCCTGACCTCAGGTGATCCGCCTGCCTGGGCCTCCCAAAATGCCGAGATTACAGGTATGAGCCACCACGCCCGACCAGTCTGTGTATTTGTTTGTCTGTTTGTTTGTTTGTTTGTTTATTGAGACAGAGTTTCACTCTTGTTGCCCAGGCTGGAGTGCAATGGCACGATCTTGGCTCACCGCTGCCTCCCAGGTACAAGCAATTCTCCTGCCTCAGCCTCCCGAGTAGATGGGACTAGCGGCACCTGCCACCCCGCCCAGAAAATTTTTGTATTTTTAGTAGAGACGGGGTTTCACCATGTTGGCCAGGATGGTCTCGAACTCCTGACCTCACGTGATCCGCCTGCCTCGGCCTCCCAAAGTGCTGGGATTACAGGCATAAGCCACCGCGCCCGGCCGGCATACTCACTTTTCATATACAATTAGAGCATCCCATTGTGTCATTGTCCTATAACTCATTTAACCTATCTCCTCCTCATGGATGTTCAGATTGTGTTCAATCTTTCATCATAACAAATGCTAATGCTGCTGCAGTGGATTACCACAGAAGCATGTTCCTTCACACATGCGTAAGTACATCCGTACAATATATTCCTAGAAGTGGAATTTCTCAGTAAGAAAGTACAGGCATCCACATTTTGCTAAAGTGCCCACCATAAAGATTGTTCCACGTTGCACATCTGCCAATAACATATGAAAATTCAAGCGCCATTGAAACCCATAAAATATGGATTTTCCCTTGAAAAATTAGAAGAGCTAACAACACTGGGTTTGATTTCAGCTTGGGAACAATTGGGTGGTGTCTGGTGGTACTGCCCACTTCAGCAAAACACACTCTCTCCCTTTTTTCCACACTCCCCACCCCTCCCTATTACTTCCCAATGCCCCTACTCTGTATCAGTGTCTGATTAGGATCATGCTTGAGGTGACCATTGCCCTTTCATAGGTGACGTTACTTCACAACCTTGAGAATATTGAGGCCAAAAGAGTCACTTATTTGAAGAAAATGCCAGACCCTTTCCAACCAAAATGGTTGTGCCATTTTATACTCCCACCAACACTGTGTGCTCGTTCCAGCCACCCCACATCCTCACCAACATTTGATGTTGCTAATCTCTTCATGTTTACCGTTCTGGTGAGTGTGTAGTGGCAGAATCACTTATTTTAAGAAAAATAAAGGGCCAGGTGAGGTGGCTCATGCCTGTAATCCCAGCACTTTGGGAGGCCGGGGCGGGTGGATCACTTGACGTCAGGAGTTCAAGACCAGCCTGGCCAACATGATGAAACCCCGTCTCTACTAAAAGTACAAAAATTAGCCGGGTGTGGTGGCAGGTGCCTGTAATCTACTCAGGAGTCTGAGGCAGGAGAATCACTTGAACTAGGGAGGCGGAGCCTGCAGTGAGCTGAGATCGTGCCACCGCACTCCAACCTGGGTGACAGAGCGAGACCCTGTGTCAAAAAAAAAAAAAAAAAAAAAACTTGCATTTGGGCCGGGCGCGGTGGCCCACGCCTGTAATCCCAGCACTTTGGGAGGCAGAGGCGGGCGGATCATGAGGTCAGGAGATCGAGACCATCCTGACTCACCCAGTGAAACCTCGTCTCTACTATAAATACAAAAAATTAGCCGGGCTTGGTGGCGAGCGCCTGTAGTCCCAGCTACTGGGGAGGCTGAGGCAGGAGAATTGCTTGAACCCAGGAGGCGGAGGTTGCAGTGAGTTGAGATCGCGCCACTGCACTCCAGCCTGGGCGACAGAACGAGACTTTGTCTCAAAAAAAAAAAAAAAGAAAGAAAGAAAAAGAAAAGAAAAAAAAGAAAAATGAGCCAAGGAGGGGAGGCTGTATCTTTATGGAAATGGAGACATTCCACATTGTTGAATACACACAAGCCCCGCCCACTCTCTCCCCCGCAGGACCTCCCCAGCCTCTGGGGTGGAAGTCTTTGCCTTGGGCTTCAGAAATGTCTGAGAACACGGGAGAGAGCTCTTCATCCAGGTAAGTCATGTCCCCACGGGTTGCTCCTCCCACTTTACTGTTCCCTTCCCTTGATTCTGGGTCTAGACAGAGACATTCTCCTACTACCTGGGGAGGCTGGGGCAGAGGTGGCTCCTTTACCTTCCCGAGTCTGGAGAGTAACCAGGATTTGGTTTTTTTTTTTTTTTTTTTTTTTGTCGGAGTCTTGCTCAGTCACCCAGGCTGGAGTGCCATAATAGCTCACTGCAGCCTTCAGATCCTGTGCTCCAGCAATCTTCCCACCTCAGCATCCCAAGTAGCTGGGACTACAGGCACGTGCCACTACACCCGGCAAATTTTTTTTTTTTTTTTTTAGATGGAGTCTCACTCTGTCACCCAGGCTGGAATGCAGTGGCGCGATCTCGGCTCACTGCAACCTCTCCCTCCTGGGTTCAAGCGATTCTCCTGCCTCAGCCTCCCAAGTAGCTGGGACAACAGACATGTACAGCTACGCCCGGCTAATTTTTTTTTCTCTTTCTTTCGTAGAGACAAGGTCTTCATATGTTGCCCAGGCTGGTCTCAAACTCCTGAGCTCAAGTGATCCTCCCATCTCTGCCTCCCAAAGTGCTGGAATGACAGGCATGAGCCACCTCACTCATTTTTGCATTTTCAATCATCCATCTCCCTAATCCTCCCCATTTGATGCAAGTGAAGTTGGGGACACATTGAAAAAAAAATCCTGGCTATGCTGTGGCAGGCATAGTGCCCAGTGATTCACAAGCAGCTTCCCACTGTCATCCTCACCACAACCTACAGATTCAAAAAAAAAAAAAATGTTTACCCAGTTTTAGATGAGAAAACAGGCTCAGAAGAGTGAAGTCACTTTCCCATGATCCCGTATTTTATTTTGTTTTGTTTTGTTTTGTTTTACTTTATTTTTTGAGACAGAGTCTCACTCTGTTGCCCAGCCTGGAGTGCAGTGGCGCAATCTTGGCTCACTGCAACCTCCACCTCCCAGGTTCAAGCAATTCTCCTGCCTCAGCCTCCCAAGTAGCTGGAATTACAGGCACCCTCCACCACACCCAGCTAATTTCTGTATTTTTAGTAGAGACAGGGTTTCACCATGTTGGCCAGGCCGGTCTTGAACTCCCGACCTCAGATGATCCTCCTGCCTTGGCCTCCCAACGTGCTGAGATTACAGGCATGACCCGCCATGCCCAGCTGTATTTTCATTCACTCTCCTAACACACACACACACACAAAAAAAAAAAAATCGTTATAGGCACTCATTCGTATGGCAGCTCAGGATTCTAACCCACACACAGCCTGGAAAGTTCCATCCTCTGAATGCCTCTCAGCCTCCTCCCCATCTCCTCGATGCAGTTTCCATAGCAACAGGCAGAGCCTGCCTGCATCCCAGACCCCCAGCGAAGGCTGCTAAGGACCAGGGCAGGGCGATGGGGGAGAAGCCAAGCAGGGGGAGGGAGCAGGCCTACTGTACCCCATCGGAGATTCAGGTTGGGCATATTAAAACTTAAAATGTGCACATTTAAAATGATGTCCTTGACGAAGGGCAAAACCCAGCCATGTGTGCTTTGCCAACAGGCGTGGAAATCACAGGTTTCTGTTCCGTGGCAGCCGCCAGCACCGATGATACAAACAGCCTTTGTTGTCTAAAGATTAGTCATTTGATTGGCTGATTATACCAACAAATATTTGTTGATTGCCTACTGTTTGCCAGACCTTGTGCGAGGCGGCAGCATCCAACACAGATGTAGTCTTTGTTCTCATTGGAGTTGACAACTTACTGAGACAGATAATAAATAGATATTGAAGTGGATATAGCTATAGAGATAGGGCTGGAGACTGAGGAAAGAAAAGAACTTCTGTCTGAGGAATGTGAGGGCTTTCAAATGATCGGGGCCGGAGAAGCATTAAAATGATGCAGCAGTCACACCCTACTCCCAGCTTTCAGAATCTCTTGAAACTGCTTGCTATTGCCATAAGTAGCTGTAAATTAAACAGTCCCCAGTGGGACACTAAAACCCATACCCTATAGCTTAACAATCGTCGGCAGTAAAAACCAGATTCCGCCAAATATTTAAAGAGGTTTATTGTGAACCAGGATGAGTGACCGAAGCCTGGGGTTATACAGTCTCCAGAGGTCCTGAGGAGGTGCGCCTGAGGTGGTCATGTTCCGGTTTGGTTGCACACATTTCAAGGAGACAGGAATTGCAGGTAAAATCATAAATCAATACACTGAGGGTATACATGAGCTCGGCCTGAACCCGTGGACATCTTGAAGTCAGCGGCTTACAAGTCATAGTAGGTTTTAAGGATTCTTTTTTTTCACTCCTTCCTGCATACTGAAAACGTTTCTTGAGGGGTGTGTGTGTGTGTGTGTGTGTGTTTTGACACAGTTCTCACTCTGTTGTGCAGTGGCATGACCATGGCTCACTGCAGCCTTGACCTCTCAGGCTCAACTGATCCTCCCGGCTCAGCCTCCCAAGTAGCTGGGACCACAGATATGCACCACCACCCCCGCCTAATTTTATTTTACTTTTTGTAGAGACGGGTTCTCGTTGTGCTGCCCAGGCTGGTCTCAAACTTCTGGGCTCAAGCAATCTGCCTGCCTCAGCTTCCCAATGTGGTGGGATTATAAGCGTGAGCCACTGAGTCCGGCCTTAAGGATTCTTTAGTTGGCAATTTGAAAGAGTTACACTTTGTTTAAAGCAACTCAGTAGAAAGAAATGCTGAAGTTAAGGGGGTCTGGTCTCTATCACACGATGCTATACCAGAGATGGGTTGGAAGTCAGCCACCTGATACTGCGTTAATAAAAGAACCTGCTTAACAAGATTTTATGGTTTGTAGAGTGTGACTCCTTTGGCCACCTACATAGGAATTTAGGTAAGAGAGAAAAAGGTCGTGGAGTCCTCACAATGCACACCTAATCACTAACCAATGTTATTTCTGTAAATTGTAAACAAAAAAATAAAATTCTAAGCCCCCCAACCTACTGATGGACCCTCCCCTCAGCCAAGGGCATTCCAGAGTTAACCTGAGGCTGGGTGCAGTGGCTCACGCCTGTAATCCCAGCACTTTGGGAGGCCAAGGCAGGAGGATCACCTGAGGTCAGGAGTTCAAGACCAACCTGGCCAACATGGTGAAACCCTGTTTCTACTAAAAATACAAAAATTAGCTGGGCGTGGTGGCACACACCTGTAATCCCAGCTACTCGGGAGTCTGAGGCAGGAGAATTGCTTGAACCCAGGAGGCAAAGGCTGCAGTGAGCTGAGATCGCGCCATTGCACTCCAGCCTGAGTGACAGAGTGAGATGCCATCTCAAAAAAAAAAATCCACTTGTGGCTGGGTGTGGTGGCTCATACCTGTCATCCCAGCACTTTGGGAAGTTGAGGCGGGTGGATCATTTGAGGTCAGGAGTTTCAGACCAGCCTGACCAATATGGTAAAACCCCATCTCTACTAAAAACACAAAAATTAGCCAGCATGGCAGCATGCACCTGTAGTCCCACCTACCTGGGGGGCTGAGACAGGAGAATTCCTCGAAGCTGGAAGACAGAGGTTACAGTGAGCCGAGGCAACAGGGCGAGACACCATCTCAAAATACATAAATAAATAATAAAAATAAATAAAAATTAAAATTCACTTGTAACTGCTGCTAATCAGAGTGTGAATCAGGGGAAGTCGAATCTGTGCTCTTGGGTTGTAATCCTCAAGCTTGGCCCAAATAAACTCTTAAATTAGTTTTGCCTCAGCTTCTTCCTTTTAGGTTGAAAGGATAGAGACACACACATATGTGCATATGTATTTTACCATAATCTATATGTACATAGGTAGCACCATATAGAACAAAATTTTTTGTAGTTTTGTCTTTTGACATTGGAAAGCACAGCTCTAAAAACTACTAAGAAAAAAATATATCAGGATAAAAATAAAAAGAGCAGCAGATTGTGATGGTGAATGAATACTTTGCACAAAATATTTTGTTTCAGGACATCCAGGTCGTAGCCAGGAATTGACATTTCGACAAGCCCCTACCTGAACCAGGTGACCACCTTGGTAGCAGACCCCAGGCAGGCAGGCAAGGAGTCCTCAGATCCTCCCAACAGCCCTGCTAGCTAAGGATGGTGATCACACCTGCTGCAGAAGAGTGGACCGAGGCTTCAGAGGGGAAAGCAGTGACCAAAGATCAGATTGTGCCTCTCCATCTCTTCCCAAATAATAAATACAGGTATTTATTGTACACCTGCTCTGTGCCCACACGGGGCTTTTACATCCACGCATTCTGTGCTCAAGGGCATGGAAAATTCCAGCCTGCAAGCCTTGCTTGCTCCGTCCTGTCCCCCACACTGCAGTGGTTTCCATAGCAACAGTCTTGGTCGCAAACATCCCTTGAGTCCCCTGAAGGGGAGGAGGAGTGGTTGATGTCGGAATAGCCTGGGCTGAGGGTGGTGGGACGAGGGGAAGGATTGAATTCTGCAATTCCCACCCCACCCCATATTCCTGGTTCACTCAAGCCTTTAGGGTTCATTCAAGGTCTCCTTGAATGGGGTTTTCGTAGAAGAACGAAAAAGGACCTGGGCATGCAAGTGGCTGCTGGCTCAAAAAAACCAAACAAATAGAAATCCCAGGTTCTCCATGGAGCAGCTGCTGCAGGTGCCTGTGACACCCCCAGCATCTATGCCCACCTTTCAGTCACTCCTCATTCCTCCTCCAACACAAGTTGACAGAGAGCATATTATGTGCCAGGGATAATGTTAGGCACTTGAGCATAATTTCAAAAACCTGCTATGATGAATAAAAACTGGTCTCCAAAAGCCTCAAGTGTCTCCCCAAAAAACCACAAATGCATGAGGTCCTCTTATTCTCATTTCAAAAGATTTGGGGCCCCTGTTTTCTGGCACGTGGGAACCCCAAACACCTGGAGGAACTAAGAGGAAATGAATGAAACTCAAGACTCAACCATCACCCAGGACCCAAATTACATTACTTTTGAGATCAGCAGAGCGGGGGAAGGTGGCCGGTGGAGACTCTTAAGGGAGACACATTCAGAAATTAACTGCTGTTGATTGCAAGATGCTGCGATGATTCAACCCAACTCAAAAATCTCAGGACATGTGCTTCCCAGTTGAACTTTTGATGGTTGGAGAGATTCTCAGTAATTGTGTATGGCAGAAAAAGAAGCATATGGTATATGGAACACACAGCACTGAACATCTGCTTGAGCAAATGTTTGTTTCTTTTTTCTTTTCCACGAAACTGCATAAACTGTCAACGTTTTCTTCTAATGATTATGGGCCTTTTCATAGATTATGTTTTTTTCAAAAGCATGCCCATCCTGGCTCTAAAATATCACGGTCCTCAACAGATGGTGGCAGTTTAGAAGGCAGCATTTGTGCAAAAGGCCATGGAGAATAAACTTAAGGTGTTTGTCTTCAGAGAGAGTTTATGTCATTACTCCTAGCAGAATGAACACAGGCTGAAGAATTAAAAGAGAATGACAAAAACCCACACAGATAGGTGTTCTGAAATATAGGCCAGGTGCAGTGGCTCACACCTGTAATCCATGCACTTTGGGAGGCCCAGGTGGGTGGATCACCTGAGGTCAGGAGTTCGAGACTAGACTAGTCAACATGGTGAAACCCTGTCTCTAACAAAAAATACAAAAAAAAAAAAAAATTAGCCAGGCGTGGTCGTATATGTCTGTAATCCCAGCTACTCAGGAGGCTGAGGCAGGAGAATCACTTGAACCTGGGAAGTGGAGGTTGCAGTGAGCTGAGATCGCACCACTGCACACCAGCCTGGGCAGCAGAGCAAGAGAAAGATCGTGCCACTGCACTCCAGCCTGAGCGAAAGAAAGAAGGAAGGAAGGAGGGAAGGAAGGAGGGCAGGAAGGAAGGAAGGAAGGAAGGAAGGAAGGAAGGAAGGATAAAAGAAATATACAGGGTATAGGGGAGTTAGCACCAGCCTGGGCCACATTATTTATTCCTTCTGGCATCCCTCTGCTTGGTCACAAGCAAACTTAAAACATTGCCAGCTCTGTGTTTTAATAATACCATGTCTTGTAATAGCAAATGACTGGGGAAAAAACCTCAATTTCCCTCCAGAGGGGGCTGGCCAACTAAGTTCTGATAAATGCGTTCGATGGAATGTTATGCAACTGTGTAAAATTCTGAAAAAGTTCTTTAGGGGCTGAACAAGCAGAATATACAGAGAAAGGATATATAATAATGAAAAGGGTTGCTATGATTGTGTAAAAGGAGGAAAAGAGAAATAATTACATTGACTTGGTCCAGAAGGAAACTGAACCGTAAATCACAGTTCCATGAGGCAAGGGGGTCAGATTTTGTAGCCCCTAACATCAGACATTGGCTACCCCCAATTGTGGGGAGAGATGAGGTAACCTCCCGGGTGTCTGTGGATGAGGTGGTTCCAGGGGCAGCTCTTCAGAGGACAAGGTCGTTAGCTGCACCTCACCCACACTGCCTGCCCAAGTGGGGTTGGGGCATCCCTGTGTATGTGCTTTCAGAATTTCAAACTTCCTTCCCCATGAACGGAGTCCTGTATTTCATCCGATGGACGACGCTGTCCACTGTGGAGGCACCATTATTTCCTAGCCAGGAAGAACAATAAAGCATAGTCAATTAATGCTACTGACTGTAAAAGGCAGCCCAATTCCTGAGACTGTGTAACGAGTGGAAAAAAGTGAGCAAAGTGGGGAAGAAAGCAAAAGCATCTTAAAGTGAAAAACATGCATTAGCTGTCGTAAACAAACACACACAATGCCCAGGGCACTCCTCCCACAGTGGAGCACGCACTAAATGAATGAATGACAGGCCCTATCGCACCCCAAAACACACATACAATCTTCCCAGTGTTGGGGGGGCGCTTCCCCAGAACTCCTCCCCCAGTGGAGCACTCACTAAATGAATGAATGACAGGCCCTACCACACCCCAACACACACACACAATCTATCCAGTGTGGGGGGGCTCTTCCCCAGAACTCCTCCCACAGTGGAGCACTCACTAAATGAATGAATGACAGGCCCTACCGCACCCCAACACACACACACAATCTATCCAGTGTGGGGGGGCTCTTCCCCAGAACTCCTCCCACAGTGGAGCACTCACTAAATGAATGAATGACAGGCCCTACCGCACCCCAACACACACATACAATCTACCCAGTGGGTGGTGCTTACTGCTCAGCTGAGCACTGCTAAAAATTGCCAACAAGACTTACTCTCTGGGTGATTTGATGAAATCCTTGATGTCAGGGGGACCACTGAGTTTAACGGGCGTCTAATCTCCTCACACACCCCCATCCATGTCAAATGGGAGGCTAGGCAGGGCACAGTGGCTCATGCCTATAATCCCAGCACTTTAGGAGGCTGAGGCAGGAGGATCACTTGAGGCCTCAAGTGACCAGGGGTTCAAGACCAGCCTGGGCAACACAGCAAGACCCCACCTCCACAAATAATTTTTAAAATTGGCCAGGCATGGTGGTGCCTGCCTGTGGTTCTAGCTACTTGGGAAGCTGAAGTGGGAGGATCGCTTGAGCCCAGAAGTTGGAGGCTGCAGTGAGTTAGGATGGCGCCACTGCATTCTGGCCAGGGTGACATGGTGAAACCCTGTCTCAAATAATAATAATAAAATATAAAAGGGAGGCCAACAGGCTCTGGCAGAGACCTTCTGGGCAACTCCATCAAGAAATCAAGTCCCCATCTCCAGAAACCCCACTTTGAGGTCCAGCTCATGGCTTAGCTGCAGGCGAGATAGGATAGACGAAGAGACCATGTGAGTCAGGGTCCTCTGGAGACATAGAAGCAACGGGACATTCATTCATTCATTCATTCATTCGTTCATTCTCAGGAATTGGCTCTTGCGATTACAGAGGCTGAGAAATCCAGACCCAAGAGGGCCAGTGGTGTAAATTCCAGTATGAATCTTCATCCCAAGGCAGAGGCAGTCTGAGGTCCCAACTCATGCAGTCAGGAAGAGAGGAAGGATCCTTTCTCACTCAGCTTTTTGTTTTATGCAGGCTTTTGACTGATGAGACAAGGCCCACCCACACTAGGTAGGGCCATCTGTTTTCGTCAGGGTATAGATTTGAATGCCAATCTCAACCAGAAACATCCTCACAGACACCCCAGAAATGATGCCTAGCCAATATCTGGGCACCCTGTGGTCCAGTCAAGTTGACACAATAAATTAACCATCACAGATGCTTTTTCATACATTTTATTATTGTACTAAATATTCTTTTGATAAATTTGGAATTTAGGGTAGGTTGAAGACTGTGAGGAGGGAGTAGAGTGGGGAAAAGGAGGATTTGAGGTAAGATATGGTTTTGGGGGAAAGATGATATAAACTTTTATTTTGCAAAAATTTCAAATTTATAAAAGCAATTTCAAGAATGATGCAAATAACTCCCATTTAACCTTCACCCACATTCACCAATTGATAACATTTTGCCACATTTTCTCTCTCTCTCTCACTCTTTTTTTTTTTTTTTTTTTTTTTTTTTTTTTTGAGACGGAGTCTTGCTCTGTCTCCCAGGCTGGAGTGCAGTGGTGAGATCTTGGCTCACTGCAACCTCTGCCTCCCAGGTTCAAGCAATTCTCCTGCCTCAGCCTCCGAGTAACTGGGATAACAGGCGTGCACCACCAAGCCCAGCTAATTTTTGTATTTTTAGTAGAGATAGAGTTTCAACGTGTTGGCCAGGCTGGTCTCGAACCCCTGACCTCAGGTGATCCGCCCACCTCTGCTTCCCAAAGTGCTGGGATTATAGGCATGAGCCACCACAGCCGACCTCTCTCACTCTTTTTCTATCTCTTTAGTGTAAGTTGCAGATATCGTGCCCCTCCGCTCCTAAATTTTTCCGTGTATATTTTCTAAGAATAAAGGCATTCTTTTTTCATAGCCACAGTACAATGATTACATTGAGAAAATTTAATATTGGCTGGGTGCTGTGGCTCACGCCTGTAATCCCAGCACTTTGGGAGGCTGAGGAAGGCAGATCACAAGGTCAGGAGATTGGCTAACATGGTGAAAGCCCGTCTCTACTAAAAATACAAAAAATTAGCCAGGCACCTGTAGTCCCAGCTGCTGGGGAGGCTGAGGCAGGACAATGGCGTGAACCCGGGAGGCGGAGCTTGCAGTGAGCCGAGATGGCGCCACTGCACTCCAGCCTGGGCAACAGAGTGGGACTCTGTTATATATTATCATATAATAATAATAATATTGAGGCATTATAGTCATTTTATGCATAGCCCATGTTCACACACAAATTATTCCAACAACTTACTTGATAGCATTTTCCCCCAGTCCTGGATCAAACCCACCGCTTGTTTAAAGTGGTGTCTGGCACTGTGAAGTTTTTTCCCCTCGGGATTAATTGTCTGTGGAAACTGCTTTGAGGCTATGGACGGCTCCTGCGTCTTCTCATGCTTGTGCCCACGAGGCCTAGGATCCTTTGATGGTTCTTGGATGCTTTGATGGTCCTGGATCAGATCCAGGATGATGCATTCTGTTTAGCCATCTTGTCTCTTGAGTCTTTCTAAATCTGGATTTGAAACCTCAGCTGTTCCTCATCTTCCCGACACTGGCGTTTTTGAGGAATACAGAGATTCTGGAGAAGGTCTCCACAATCCAGATCATTTGTCTGATGCTTCCCTGTTCTTTATTTCAGATTTGCATTTTGGTTCACCAGTGGCTTTTTTCTTTCTCAGCACTATGTTCAACTCGTGATGACAGTTGGTTCCAATAGTGGTGATGTCAGCTTTGGTCACTTGTTAAATGTGGTGTCTGCCACTGTGAGGTTCTCATTTCCCCTTGTAACTAGTCATCTGTGGAGAACTCCTACGAGATGACAATGCCCTGCTTCTGCTCATGCTCATGTCCAGGGGGTCTAGGGTCTAGGGCCCTTTACTAATTCTCTCTCTCTCTCCTTTTTTTTTTTTTTCTGGAGACAAAGTTTCTCTCTGTCACCCAGGCTGGGCTGCAATGGTGCGGTCTTGGCTCAACCTCCACCTGCCCGGTTCAAGTGATTCTCATTCCTCAGCCACCCAAGTAGCTGAGATTACAAGCACCCGCCACCATGCCCGGCTAATTTTGTATTTTTAGTAGAGACGGGGTTTCACCATGTTGGCCAGGCTGGTCTCAATGTCTTGACCTTATGATCCGTCCACCTCAGCCTCCCAAAGTGCTGGGATTACAGGCGTGATCTCTCTCTATTTTTTAGGAGACAGGTCTCACTCTGTCACCCAGGCTGGAACGCAGTGAGTTCGTGATCATTGCTCATCGTAACCTCAAACTCCTGGGCTCCAGTGATCCTCCCACCTTCCCTCCCTAGTAGCTGGGACTACAGGTGTGCACCACCACACCCAAGCTATTAAAAAAAAAGTTGTAGAGATGGGGTCTCGCTATGTTGCCCAGGCTGGCCTCAAACTCCTGGGCTCAAGTAATCCTCCCATCTCAGCTTCCCAAAGTTTTCCAATTACAGTCATGAGCCACTGTGCCCTGCCCTTTAATAATTCTTGCTTGAAATAGTTAATACTGTGGTGGTTGCTAGGTGCTAAGTTTCTAACTCAACTCCTCCTTCTGTATTTATTTGTTGGAATTCTTAGCCAGAATTTAGCTTTTGCTGCCCAGGCTGGAGTGCAGTGGTGCAATCTCCACCCACTACAATCTCCACCTCCCGAGTTCAAGCGATTCTCCTGCCTCAGCCTCCCAAGTAGCTGGGATTACAGGCATGAGCCACCATGCCTGACTAATTTTTGTACTTTTAGTAGAGACGGGGTTTCACCATGTTGGCCAGGCTGGTCTCGATCTCCTGACCTCAGGTGATCCGCCCTCCTCAGCCTCCCAAAGTGCTGGGATTACAGGCGTGAGCCACCGCGCCCGGCCTGTTGGAATTCTTCTGTGAGGCTCTGCTTCCTTTTCTCACACATTTATTGATTCAGTGTTGATTTTAGGGATTCTGACTTTAGTTTATGGGTTATAATTTATTACAAGCAGAATTTATTTTCACTGAAACTGTTCTGGTTTTGAAGTGGGAATCCCTTCAAGCTGGCTTCTGTATCTTTTAGACATTTTTTTAAAAGCTCTTCTTACTTTCAGGTACAATAAGACGTTCCAGTCTCCTAATGTCCTTTCCCTGCCCAGCCCAGCAATCAGCCACTTCTCCAAGGAGCCCTGGCTCCCCTGAGTGGAGAATCACATTTAGAAACCAGCATCTGAGCTCTAAGCGTGCTGTCTCATAAGCTATGTTTGGGAAAGTAGGCTTTATCCTGAAGACAGCAAAGTTTTAACTAGAGGAGTGATATAATCATTATCTGCATTTTTAAAAACTTATTTATTTATTTATTTATTTAGAGACGGAGTCGCCCAGGCTGGAGTGCAGTGGCGCGATCTCAGCTCACTGCAACCTCTGCCTCCCAGGTTCAAGCGATTCTCCTGCCTCAGCCTCCTGAGTAGCTGGGATTACAGGCGCATGCCACCATGCCCAGCTAATTTTGTGTATTTTTAGTAGAGGTGGGGTTTCACCATATTGGCCAAGCTGATCTCAAACTCCTGAGCTCAGGTGATCTGCCTGCCTTGGCCTCCCAAAGTGCTGGGATAACAGGCGTGAGCCACCGTGCCTGGTCATTACCTGCATTTCTAAAAGATGACTCCAGCAGCTAATGTGGAAAATGGATTGGAGAGCCCAGTGTTTCCAGAAATACAGCCCTTCAAGATCAGTCATTTTTCAACAGCATGGATGACCCTGGAGAACATTATGCCAAGTGAGATAAGTCAGTCACAGGACAAATACCACATGATCTCCCTTCTATGTGGAATCCAAAAGGTTGAACCCATAGCAACAGAGAGTGGAACTGTGGTTACCCGAGACTGGGAGATGGGGCGGGTTGAGGAGATGTTGGTTAAAGGGTGCAAAATTTCAGTTAGGAGGAATAAGTTCAAGAAATCTATTATACAACATGGTGCCTATAGTTAACAATGTTTTGCATTCTTGAAAATTACTAAGCGAGTAGATTTTTTTTTGTTCCCTATACCTTAGTGCTCAGAAGAAAGCAGATTTTAAGTGTTCTCACCACACATAAGAAAATGACAAGTACGTGCGGTAATGCATACATTAAATAGCTTGACATAGTCATCCCACAACGTCCACATATATCAAAACATAATGGTTGTACACCATAAATATGCGCAATTTTTATTTGTCAATTAAAAATAAATAAAAGGAAATTAAAATTGTATTTAAATAAAATTTTATTTTATTAAAAATATGAATATATGGCACTTCATGTCCCATCTTGACGAATTTTGCCATATTGGTGTCTTTACTAGGATATTAGACACAATATTTTTTCCTTTAAAATCAGTCTCTGTGATGAAGGGAATTTAAAAATCACTATCATGAATGGAAACACTAGTTTCACTTACCGTAAGTGGAAAATAAAAATAGACACAAGAGAAAAAGCTCACAAAAATGTGTGTGTGTGTGTATACACATTTTTAATATATATATACACATTTTATATATATATACACATTATATTAGAGATATATATATATATTAGACAGGGTATCACTCCAATACCCAGGCAGGAGTGCAGTGGCATCATCATAGCTCACTGCAGCCTCGACTTCCTGGGATCAAGCAATCCTCTCACCTCAGCTTCCCAAGGAGCTGGGACCACAGGTGTGCACCACCACGCTGGGCTGATTTTTTTAAAATTTTTTGTAGAGTTAGGCTCTCGCTATGTTGCCCAGGCTGGTTTCAAACTCCTGAGCTCATGCGATCCTCCCACCTCAGCCTCCCAAAGTGCTGGGTTTATGGATATGAACCACCTCACCTAGCCAAAAATATCTTTCAATATTGATTATATGCTGCTGCCAGCCAAGGTTCTGAGCCCAAGACCTCTTTTGATTTTGTGGGGGTTTTTTAAAATTTTGTTTCATTTTGTTTTGGTTCACAGAAGATGTTGGCGATACCGTTAAAGACGTTCAAACCACACCAAGACATTATCCTTTACGAAATACAAAGGTTCAAAACATACTGAAAAGGGGCCGGGCGCGGTGGCTAATGACTGTAATCCCAGCATTTTGGAAGGCTGAGGCAGGCGGGTCACCTGAGGTCAGGAGTTCGAGATCAGCCTGGCCAACATGGTGAAACCCCGTCTCTACCAACAATACAAATATTAGCCGGGCGTGGTGGCGGGCACTTGTAGTCCCAGCTATTCGGGAGGCTGAGGCAGGAGAATTGCTTAAACCCGGGAGGCAGAGGTTTCAGTGAGTGGAGATTGTACCACTACACTCCAGCCTGGGTGACAGAGCGAGACTCTGTCTCAAAAAAAGAGAAGAGAGGGGAGAGGGGGAGGGGGGAAGGGAGAGAAGAGAAGAGGAGAGGAGAGGAGAGGAGGAGAGAGGAGAGGAGAGGAGAGGAGAAGAGAAGAGGAGAGGAGAGAAGAGAAGAGAAGAGAAGAGAAGAGAAGAGAAGAGAAGAGAAGAGGAGAGAGGAAGAAACTAGAAAGGGTTTCTTTGTTCTTTTGTGATTTGAGCATGACTTTTTTTTCTTTTCGAGATGGAGTTTTGTTCTTGCTGCCCAGGCTAGAGTGCAATGGTGCGACCTCTGCTCACCGCAACCTCCACCTCCTAGGTTCAAGCAATTCTTCTGCCTCAGCCTCCCAAGTAGCTGGGATTACATGCATGCACCACTAGGCTCAGCTCATTTTGTATTTTTAGTAGAGACAGTGTTTCTCCCTGTTGGTCAGGCTGGTCTCGAATTCCCGACCTCAGGTGATCCACCCGCCTCAGCCCCCCAAAGTACTGGGATTACAGGCGTGAGCCACCACACCCGGCGATTCAAGCATGACTTAACGCCATCTGTCTGGCATCTTAATTTAATCACTTGAGAGCAGCCATGGGGATAGGTCACATCCTGGAAAGAGGTGCAAAGGCAAGTTAATAATTCAGTGAGTCGTTCAGTCCCGAATGTGAGCAGAGAGAGGGGGCAACGTGGAGGGAGCTGCAGGCAGCTCTTGGGAAGGTGAAGTCCACAGGACCTGGGATGGGATTAGACGCTTAGGCGAGCAGGTGAGCAGGAGGGACTTGGACCTGAGTAACTTGGTAGGTGAGGGTGGCCTTTGGAGGCAGGCAGGGCAGGGAAGCTGGGTGGGATCCTGGGAGGTGTCCATGGTCATCCTCGGGGTGTAATGGTGGGCTGGACCCGGGAGAAGGCAAACGGTTTGGAGAACAGGCTGAACAGGTTTTTTAGTGGAGGAAGACAATACGACTTGGGTAGAGCTTGATAAAGACAGAAGGGTTAGAAGCTCATTTCTGCGTGAGCATGCGTGCAGGGAAAACAAGCCATGAGGAGTTGACACAAGTTTCAGTGGCCACTCAGACCCTCTGCCCTCCAGACCCCACAGAATTTCCAGAGTGGAAGGCCAGGCAGATTCCGGGCAGTGCGTACATCCCTGTAATCGAGGAAGGCCGCAGGACAGTGGAGGCGCCATCTCCACACCTAAAACACCTAAGTAATATTGGCCAGTTTCACACATTATCAACCCTAGTTTTTCTTCTTAACTTGCTTCTCCCTAAACTGAAAACAGTGGGGGCAGTGATTTGGGGGGTTTTTTGTTCGTTTTGAGACAGAGTCTCACTCTGTCGCCCAGGCTGGAGTGCCGTGGCGCAATCTCGGCTCACTGCAACCTCCATCTCCCAGGTTCAAGCGATTCTCCTGCCTCAGCCTCCTGAGTAACTGAGACCACAGGCACCTGCCACCACAGCCGGCTAATTTTTGTGTTTTTAGTAGAGACGGGGTTTCACCATGTTGGCCAAGCTGGTCTCTAACTCCTGACCTCAGGTGATCTGCCTGCCTCCGCCTCCCAATGTGCTGGGATTACAGGTGTGAGCCACGGTGCCCGGCAGCTTTTTGTATATTACCTTTTCTTCTTCAGTTCCTATCATGGTGTCAAGCACACAGAAAGTGTCCAAAGATTTATCCAGGCACAGTGGCACATGCCTGTAGTCCCAGCTACTTGGGAGGCTGAGGTGGGAGGATCACTTGAGCTCGGGAAGCGGAGGCTGCAGTGATCTGTGATAGCACCACTGCACTCCAGCCTAGGTGACAGAGTGAGACTCCATCTCAATTGAAAAAAAAAAAAAAGGGAAGTGTCCAAAGAAGTCAGTTTGCCAGAGTGATTTGCCTAACACATTCAGGCAAAGTAATGAGCATTTTGCTTTCTGTTTTTGTCTCACTCTGTTATGGGCTGAATTCTTTCTCCTCCCACCCCATCAATCCATAGGTTGGCATCCTAACCCCCAGTACCTCAGGATGTATTTGGAGATGGGGTCTCTACAGAGGTGATGAAGGTAAAATGAGGCCACTAGCGTGGGCCCTAATGCAAGCTGTCTAGTGTCCTTATAAGAAGAGGAGATGAGGACACAGTCACACACAGAGGGGAGACCTTGGAGGACACGGAGGGAAGACGGCCGTCTGCCAGCCAAGGGGAGAGGCCTTGGGGGAAGCCAGCCCCAGATGTTGGACTTCCAGCCTCCAAAACTGTGGGAAAATATATTTCTTTTGTTGAAGCCACATGGATCGTGGGGCTTTGTTAAGGCAGCTGGGCAAACCAATATCCACTCTGTGTTTATATCAATGTGTATTTTCATACAATTATGTACAGCTACAAATAGGAATGCACTCACACATGTTTATTGGGGCATCAGTAAAGCAAGGAGGTTGGACTCTATGTCTTCAGGAACTAACGGTAACCTTACGGCTCCGCTGTAGGGAGGGCCCCTGGGCTGGGGTAGGTGGGTGGAGAGTCACAGCTCCTGTCTCCACAGCTTTCCCTACTCACATGGGCAGCTTTTCGCCTTCTCTCCCCAGATATGATTTCCATGGCTACAGGGCGATGCTCAAATGAGTCCTCTTGAAGAAGCAAGGACAAACAGCTTAACAAATCTCACCACTGTACTCCAGCCTGGGCAACAGAGCGAGACTCTGTCTCAAAACAAAAAGCAAAGGAGCCAGCCTGGGGATGGGGAGGACAGGGGCAGGGCGGCCACCTATCCCTCGCCTCCATTAATAGACTCCCTCCTACCTTTTCTTTCTTCAGTAGAGACAGGGACTCACTGTGTTGCCCAGCCTTTTCTCAAACTCCTGGGCTCAAGTGATCCTCCTGCCTCCGCCTCCCAAAGTGCTGGGATGACAGGTGCGAGCCATGGCACCTGGCCCTTTGTGTCTTGTATCCAACTAAAATTCATCCTCAGATAGGATCTTTGCAGAAGAGTGAAGGTTGTCTGGGTAGGGCCTCTAGAAATCACCCACGTCTGGCAAGGGCATGACCTGTTCTCTCCCTGCGGACGCACTCATTCCCTGAATCCCGGGTCCAAGATTCCCTCCAAAGAATTCCAGGCTCTGGGATTAAATCTATGAACCATCTCTTACCCTCCAAAGAAATGGGGTCAGCACACCACACATTCATCAGTCAAATAATTATGAGTGTCTGTATTTCCCTAGCAAGAATTATTGTTTTTGTATCTTTCATTTTTTGTTTGTTTGTTTGTTTTGAGATGGAGTCTCGCTCTGTCGCCCAGGCTGGAGTGCAGTGGCACGATCTCAGCTCACTGCAACCTCTGCCTCCCGGGTTCAAGCGATTCTCATTCCTCAGCCTCCCAAGTAGCTGGGATTACCCGCATGCACCAAAACGCCCAGCCAATTTTTGTATTTTTAATGGAGACGGGGTTTCACCATGTTGGCCAGACTGGTCTTGAGCTCCTGACCTCAGGTGATCCACCTGCCTTGGCCTCCCAAAGTGCTGGGATTATAGGCATGAGCCACCATGCCGGCCAAGAATTCTTTACTGGGCACTAAATATATGCCAGAGACTTGGTGGATAAATTCTCATGGAGGTAAGGGTCTGGTGAGGGAGAGAGATGATAAAAAAGTAAGTGACAAGGAAAGAAGATAAAGTCAGATAAAAGCAGTGTTTAAGTCAATCAAAACGGAGGCCAGGCCTGAAGAATCCCTGTGCAGACCTCACCAGCCTCTTGAGTCACCTCAACCCTGCTCGATTTGCATACATAAGTGAAACTTAACTTGAGCTATTTCTTGCAAAGGCGTACGTTAAAGAAAAACAGTTTGAGCTCACTGGAGGTTTAAACTCTTGGACTCAGGTGATCCTCCTGCCTCGGTCTCCCAAAACACTGGGATTACAAGTGTGTGCCACCATACCCAGCCTCCAGTGACCATTTACAAATTTACAACTCGGTGGCATTGAGTACATTCACAGTGCTGTGCAGCCGTCACCACCATTTAGTTCCAAAGCATTTTCAGCACCTCATCTGAGTCTATTCAGGCTGTTACAAGAAAATTCCAGGCTGGGAGCGTGGTTTAAGCCTATAATCCCAGCACTTTGGGAGGCCAAGGTGGGAGGATCCTTTGAGCCCAGGAGACCAGCCTAGGCAACACGGGGAGACCCTATCTTTACAAAAATTTTTAAAAAATTATCTGGCCATGGTGGCACACACCTGTAGTCCCAGCTACCCAGGAGGCTGAGGCAGGAGAAACGCTTGGGCCCAGGAAGTTGAGGCTGCATGGAGCCATTATTGCATTACCGCACTCCAGCCCGGGTAACAGCAACACCCAGAGCAAGCAAGCAAAGAAGGAAGCAAAGAAGGAGGGAAGGAAGGAAGGAAAAATATATCATAGACTGGGTGGTTTATAAGCAGCAGACATTGGCCGGGCGCGGTAGAGCACGCCTGTAATCCCAGCACTCTGGGAGGCCAAGGCAGGTAGATCACCTAAGGTCAGGAGTTTGAGACCAGCCTGACTAACATGGTGAAACCCCATCTTAACTAAAAAAACAAAAATTCGCTGGGCATGGTGGCAGGCATCTGTAATGCCAGCTACTCGGGAGGCCGAGGCAGGAGAATCGCTTGAACCTGGAAGGCAGAGGTTGCAGTGAGCCGAGATTGTGCCACTGTACTCCAGCCTGGGCAACAGAGAGAGACTCCGTCTCATAAATAAATAAATAAATAAAATTGTTAGGGAAACAGGAGCACAGGAGAGCCAGACTGACACCATTTTAAAATCAACCCCACCTTAAAACTAGCAGGGGACCTTCCTTGCCAGTCATGAGCCATGGTCCTCAGATGTTTACAGCTAAGGGAGCAGCTAGCGGCTTAATAATGCCTGCAAGGACAAACGTCTACCACAACAAAATGTCCAGATGTCCTGATATCACATAACAGCATTTGCTTTAAAATGATTAAATGCTGAGACCTGGGCTTTAAAAAAAAAGATGATTATAGTTATGTTTTGATGTGCTTTCACACTAAAATGCCAAGGATAGCTTTCTTTAAATCAAGAAAGTATTTAATAATACATTTTGTCCTGCTGTCAGCCCACCTGCATGTAGACATAGCTTAACTTTTAGACGAGGCTGCTACATAAGAAGAGTTTAAAACAAAGACAGCGAGTTCCTTCTCCTGTTTTCTGAGGACGCCCTGCCGTGTAACTGAGCAGCTTTCAATAAACAATCTCTGCTCACTGCACTCTGAGATTCACCTTGAACTTTCCCACCTCAGATCCACGAACACTTTCTTGGGGTCTGGATCAAGACCCCTTTCTCTGGCAACAAAATCACACAGTGTGTACTCTGTTGAGCCCAGGTGCCTTGAGCTCACAATCCTGTTTGTGAAATTGATGCATGTAGCCAGGCACGGCAGCTCACGCCTGTAATCCCAGCAGTTTGGGAGGCCGAGGCGGGCAGATCACCTGAGGTCGGGAGTTCGAGACCAGCCTGACCAACATGGAGAAACCCCGTCTCTATTAAAAATACAAAATTAGCCAGGCATGGTGGCGGGCGCCTGTAATCCCAGCTACTCCGGAGACTGAGACGGGAGAATTGATTGAACCTGGGAGGCGGAGGTTGTGGTGAGCCTAGATTGTGCCATTGCACTCCAGCCTGGGCAATAAGAACAAAACTCCATCTCAAAAAAAAAAAAAAGAAAAGAAAAAGAAATTGACGCATGCGATTGTGTGTGACTGTGGGGTTGTTCCACGTCGTTGGGACCGTTTGATTCATTGTGTATCTTTCCCCGGCATGAATGTATTTTCCATGTATTTATCTGCTCTACGTCACAGATACTCTTTTGAGGACTAGTGATCTCAAATCCACAGTGTTGATTCTTTACATTTTATATACCTGTGTCACGACCAGCTGATAAGGATACAGAACATCCCAGCACCCCACCAATTTCCACCCACCCCTCCCCGTGCTGTAGCCCTTTGCTCCCTCAGCACCAGATGCAACGTCTTTCTGATTTCTGTCGTCACTGATTGCTTTGCCTGTTCTAGGACTTCCTCTAAGTGGAAACATACACTATACATACACTATACGTACTTTTGTGTCTGGCTTCATCTGCTCCACGTGGGGTCTGTGAGGTTCAGCCCTGTGGTTGGCTGCAGCCATGCATCCTTCCTTCTCAACGCTCTGTAGAATCTCATGGGATGGACACACTACGCATTTGCATATCCATCCTACTGTGCCTAGTCCTGTGAGTACTTTCCAAATCTGCTGAGTGCTCCTTTTCAAACAAATATTTTATTAAGACCCTTTTGACCTTCCTGAAATGAAACTCATAGATATGAAAATGTTCTGAAATTTTGGCCGGGCGCGGTGGCTCACGCCTGTCATCCCAGCACTTTGGGAAGCCAAGGCGGGTGGATCACGAGGTCAGGAATTCGAGACCAGCCTGGACAACATGGCAAATCCCTGTCTCTACTAAAAAATTAGCTGGGTGTGGTGGTACACACCTGTAATCCCAGCTACTTGGGAGATTGAGGCAGGAGAATCGCTTGAGCCCAGGGGGCAGAGGTCACAGTGAGCCGAGATCATGCCACTCCATCTTAAAAAACAAAAATGGCCAGGCACAGTGGCTCACGCCTGTAATCCCAGCACTTTGGGAGGCCAAGGTGGATGGACCTGAGGTCAGGACTTCAAGACCAGCCTGTCCAACATAGTGAAACCCTGTCTCTACTAATAATACAAAAATTAGCCAGGCATGGTGACACATGCCTATAATCCGCCTACTCGGGAGGATGAGGCAGGAGAATTGCTGGAGCCTGAGAGGCGGAGGTTACAGTGAGCTGAGATAGCGCCACTGCACTCCAACCTGGGCAACACAGCGAAACTCTGTCTCAAAAAAAAAAAAAGAGATGTTCTGTAAACATAATGTAAAAACTTACCTGTAATTTAAATCAGAAATAAGGGAGACATACTCTATTATAAAACAATATGTAATTTAGTCAATAAATGCTCAGTTATGATCACTGTAGAAGATATGATGAAGCCAGGCACAGTGGCTCACACCAATTGTCCCAGCACTTTAGGAGGCTGAGGCAGAAGGATTGCTTGAGACCAGGAGTTAAGACCAGCCTGAGCAACAGAGCAAGACCCCATCTATACACTAAATATTTTTAAAATATTAGCCAGGTGTGGTGATGCACACCTGTAGTCCCAGCTACTCTGGAAACTGAAACAGGAGGATCACTTGAGCCCAGGAGGATGAGGCTGCAGTGAGCCATGATCGCACCACTACACTCCAGCCTGGATGGCAGAGCAAGATCTTGTCTCAAAAAAAAAAAAAAAAATCCAATGAAGCAATTAGATGATGCTTCCATCAGTGGTAATGAATTGTTGGCTATTATTATATATGTACGGGTGTAATTTACATGTGTGTAAATCTCTGTATATATGTGAGAATAAATCCATATATATTTACGTGTGATACATATGTATGGATTCTTGTGAGTGTATAAGAATATATTTCCACAGTCCAGGAGCGGTGGCTCATGCCTGTAATCCCAGCACTCTGGGAGACTGAGGCAGGAGGATCCCTTGAGCCCAGGAGTTTGAAAGACCTTGTCTCTATCCTAAAAGATAAAAAAGAAGATATTCAGCCGGGCACGGTGGCTCTCACCTGTAATCCCAGCACTTTGGGAGGCCGAGGAGGGTGCATCACTTGAGGTCAGGAGTTTGAGACCAGCCTGGGAAACATGGCGAAACCCCGTCTCTACCAAATATACAAAAATTAGCCTGGCGTGATGGCACGAGCCTGTAATCCCAGCTACTCAGGAGGCTGAGGCAGGGGAATCGCTTGAACCTGGGAGGTGGAGGTTGTAGTGAGCCAAGAATGTGCCACTGCATTCCAGCCTGGGTGACAGAACAAGGCTCCATCTCAAAAAAAAAAAAAAACGGCCAGGCACGGTGGCTCATGCCTGTAATCCCAGCACTTTGGGAGGCTGAGGTGGGCGGATCACCTGAGGTCAGGAGCTCGAGATCAGCGTGGCCTAATATGACAAACCCTTTCTCTACTAAAAAAGGAAAAAAGAAAAGAAAAGAAAAACTATATGTGTGAATTTCTCCTCCTTCTCCTTCTTTTTCTGAGACAGGATCTCCCTCTGTTGCCCAGGCTGGAGCGCAATGGCACGATCTTGGCTCACTGCAACCTCCATCTCCCGAGTTCTCATGATTCCCCAGCCTCAGCCTCCCAAGTTGCTGGGACTACAGGTGCGTACCACGACACTGAGCTAATTTTTGTATTTTTGGTAGAGACGGGGTTTTGCCATGTTAGCCAGGCTGGTCACAAACTCCTGACCTTAGGTGATCTGCCAAAGTGCGGAGGCCTCCCAAAGTGCTGGGATTACAGGTGTGAGCCACCATGATCGACCCACACATATTTTTTTCTTATGTGTGTGCGGATTCACTGTTTATGTGTGTGCAAATATATACATATATGCACACATACATTCTTACATGTGTTTAGAATTAGTTTATGTGTATACGGGGACATACGTACATATATATTATATATATATTATTTATATATATATAATATATTTTTTTTTAAGACAGTCTCACTCTGTCACCCAGGCTGGAGTGCAGTGGCACAATCTCGGCTCACTGCAAGCTCCGCCTGCCGGGTTCACGCCATTCTCCTGCCTCAGCCTCCTGAGTAGCTGGGACTACAGGTGCCCGCCACCACACCCGGCTAATTTTTTGTATTTTTAGTAGAGATGGGGTTTCATCGTGTTAGCCAGGATGGTCTCGATCTCCTGACCTCATGATCCGCCTACCTCGGCCTCCTAAAGTGCTAGGATTACAGGCATGAGCCACTGCGCCCGGCCACGTGCATGTATTTTTTATCTGCGTGTAGGTTCACTGTGAATGTGACACGTGATCCATCTGCTACAGGCATGAGGTCGATGACTCAAATACCCACCAGCAGCCTTGCCGCACGTGATGTGATTTTTACCATATGAACTGCTCTTGCCAAAATCCTGAACTAAACAAAGAGATATCTCCTCCTGATCTATTGGAGTATCAAAGTTTTGAGAAATTCTGCTTGTATTAAAGTTGGCAAAGAATCCTTTATATGTGCACGCAAAGTGAATTGCTGATTATAACATAATGTACCTGATTAGAAGCAGGGTTTGCACTTGCACCCGTGTCTAGCAGGAGGCTGACGAGTTCCAGAGGACTCAGGACACTCTGCCAGGACAGACTGTTTCAGGGTTACAAAGCCCTCGCATCCAGGGATCCTGAGAGCTTCAGGCACCCCCCAGTCTGTGTGGCAATCAAAGATGCCTCCACTGTTTTCAGAATCGCCCCACAGAGGAAGTAACATTTCCCTTAAGAACCACCAATCTGCACCAGGAGTGGCAAGCTTATCTTGTACAGGGCGACAAAGTAAACATTTAAGGTCTTTGTTGCAACTACTTACCTCTGCCGCCGTAGGCCAAAAGCAGCCACAGACACGATGTAATCAAATGGTGTGGACGTGTGCCCATAACGCGGTATTTACGACATCATGTGGCCATCGGACTTGGCCAGTGGGCAAGAGTTTGCTGACCCCTGCTCTAATGTACTTTTAGGGGCTGGGTACGGTGGCTCACACCTGTAATCCCAGCACTTTGGGAGGCCGAGGCGGGTGGATCACCTGAGGTCAGGAGTTTGAGACCAACCTGGGTAACATGGGGAAACCCCATCTCTACTAAAAATACAAAATTGGCCAGGTGGTGGGCATCTGTAATCCCAGCTACTCAGGAGGCTGAGGCAGGAGAATCGCTTGAACCCAGGAGGTGGAGGTTGCAGTGAGCCGAGATTGCACCACTGCACTCCAGCCTGGGCAACAGAGCAAGACTCCATCTAAAATAAATAAATCACGTCCTTTTAGGGAATACCAGGGGGATGTATCCCAAGGGTGGAAGCCCTGCTGAGGTTTTCCAGGGTGGAAGGAGGTGGATCGGAGTCTCTGCAGTGCCCCAGGCTGTGAAGCTTGACTTCAGGTGTCCACCAGAGTGTCCTGTTCTTTTGTCAAACACCAGCCTCGGTGTCACTGGGAAGGTATTTTTCAGATGAGATTCACATTTACAATCACTTAAATCAAGTAAATCAAGTAAGAGAGTGTGCCCTCCACAATGTGGTGGTCCTCATTCAGTCAGCTGAAGGTTGAAAGAGCAAAAACTGTGGTTTCCTGGAAAGAAAGAAATTCTGCCTGAAGGCTGTAGTCACATAGAAATCCTGATTGAACTTCTAGCCTGCCAGCCTGCTCTACAGATGTTGGACTTACCAGCCCCACAATCACAGGAGCCAATTTCTTAAAATAAATGTTGATAGATGGATAGATGGATAATTATCTTTCTATAGATATAGAGATATAGAGACATGTACATTTCCTTCTCCAAGGGAGACCAACATCCTTGGAGAGGCTCTCTCTCTCTCTCTGTCTCTCTGTCTCTCCAGTCACCATTAATAAAGACAGAAAACCTATTCAGAAAGAGAGATAAGTATGTAGACCATATTTTTGAGCCCTGTCTCTCTGAGAGAGAGAGAGAGATAACCTATTGGTTCTGTTTCTCTGGAGAACTCTGACTGATTCCAGAGGCCTAAGTTAACAGTGATCTGGTCTAGGGCAGATAAATACAAATACGTGCACCATATTTTTGAGAAATATGTAGGCAACAGGGGAAGATAAAGTTGACTCCACGGGACTTGCAGAGAGGGGAGTACGTGAGGAGTTCCTCATAGGTTTTTGTCTTCAGAACTAGATGGACCTTGACAGCATTTGCTGAGAAAGGCCAGCCTTAAAGGCAAGAGAGAGAAATGGAGGTGGTTCCTGTAACCATCTGCAGGGTATGTGATGGGGGCACTGGGAAAGGAGAGGGAACAGGAGAGGAACTGGTGAGAGGCGACGTGAAAAGAATAAAAGTACAGAGAACTTGTGCTCAAGGAGAAAGAGCAGCTGGGATGTTTACCATCTCTCCAGCGGCCAGATGAAACCTCAGCTCTCAAGTCCGCAACGGAATTTTCCACCAAGCTAAAGGCCAGGAGGAATTCCAAGAATTATATACATCAGCATGTAATTAAGGATGGGAAGATTTTTCTCTTAGACACTAAACAATGTGGACAGTGTTGCAGAGACGTCTGTTTAAAATCACATTTCTCTGAATAGCCATCTGTTTCACAGATTATTCCTGGATTCGGTCCTCCACAATTTTCATTCAAATTTTGAGAGCTGACAACATTTAATTTTATAATCTGCAGGTTTTGTGTCTTTACAAGTTTTTAGCGTAGTGTCTGGCACACAATAAGGGCTCAGTGGAATTATTGTGAAATCATATTTCCTGACATAGTCAATAAAGGAACAAAACATTCCACATTACCTAATTCGTACTCTCTTCTTTAAAAATTTAGAGATGTATTATAATTATATAAATTAAATTTATAAATGTATAATTTATAATTTATATATTATACATTTATAAATTATATATTATGTAACATATATTAAACATAAAAAAATTAAATACATTATATATAAAGATGTACTGGGCTTGGTGGCTCATGCCTATAATCCCAGCACTTTGGGAGGCTCAGGAGGTTGGATTGCTTCAGCCCAGGAGTTTGAGACCAGCCTGGGAACCATAGCAAGATCCCATCTCTACAAAAAATACAAAAATTAGCCAGGCATGGTGGCACACACCTGTAGTCTCATCTTATCTACCCAGGGGGCTGAGGTGAGAGGATCGCTTGAGCCCGCGAGGTGGAGGTTGCAGTGAGCCATGATCGCACCACTGCACTCCAGCCTGGATGACAGAGTGAGACGCTGTCTCAAAAAAAAAAAAAAAAAGCCATATTGATAAAATTATACCAAGATATATTTAAATACAGAATTAACTGTGTATCTATACTTTATATACATGTATGAATATATTTGAACATTAAATTATAATTATGAACATAAATTTGCATCATATATTCTACTTATGTCTCCCTGGGCACATGTCTGTATGTGTATCTGTGGACACACGTCCATGAAGAAATTGGATGGGATGATGAACTCAGGAGTAAGTTAACTCTGTCTGCGTTCTGTGCACCTGATGCAGCAATAAATACTCCATCAAAGGCATCGCATTTCCCAAAAGCCCGTGAGGCAGGCGTGATTCTAGTGTCCATTTTACAGAGAAGAGTACTGAGGTGTGGAGAGACTAAGTCGGCCAGCAGTGAACACCCTCAGCCACTGCTCGGACAGCTCTCGCTCGCCTCCCTGCATCTCCGGCTCCAGACGCCGCGGTCTCCATCACTCTCCCTCACTCGGGATCTCATGCCGGCTCCCGGCTTGGATCACAGACGCTGACGGCTCAAAAACGTGTGTCTGGGTTAGAGAATCCACCTGTCTCCCTTAGCTGTGCACTGGGGTTGCCCAATTTAATAAATAAAAATACAAATTGCCTGGTTAAATATGGATTTCAGATAAACAATAAAAAAGAATCAACTTTTATTTTAGAATCGACTTAGATTTGGCGAAAAGTTGCAAAGAGAGTAGAAAGTTTTCCTTGTTCCTGCACCCAGCTTCCCCTGTTAGTAGCGTCTTACACGAGTATGATTTATCTCAATATTAGTGAACTGGCCAGGCACGGTGGCTCACACCTGTAATCCCAGCACTTTTGGAGGCTGAGGCAGGTGGATCACTTGAGGTCAGGAGTTCGAGACCAGCCTGGCCAACATGGTGAAACCCCATCTCTACTAAAAAATACAAAAATTAGCCAGGCGTGGTGGTGAGCACCTGTAGTCACAGCTCCTCAGGAGACTGAGGCATGATAATTGCTTGAACCCAAGAGGCAGAGGTTGCAGTGAGCTGAGATTTTGCCACTGCACTCCAGACTCGGCAACGAGTGAGACCCTGACTCTAAAAAACCGTAAAAAAATAAATAAATAAATAATTGCCAAGTGTGGTGGCTCATGCCTATCTATAATCCCAGCATTTTGGGAGGCAGAGGTGAGCAGATCACTTGAGCCCAGGAGTTCAAGACCAGCCTGGGCATCATGGCAAAAACCCTTCTCTACAAAAAATACAAAAATTAGCTGGGTGTGGTGGTGCGGGCCTGTAGTCCCAGCTACTCGGGAGGCTGAGGCAGGAGGATTGCTCAAGCTGGGGAGGCTGCAGTGAGCCAAGACAGCGCCACTGTACTCCAGCCTGAGCCACAGAGTGAGACCCTGTCTCAACAGAAAAACAAATACATAATAAATACATAAAACGCCTCATGGCAGGGACACACACGCTGGTTTGGGTTGGAGCCAGCCCGTAAACCCAAATTTGGGGGCCCGGGCTCTCGGCTGCTGCAGCACTGACTACCGTTAAGGTAAAATAAAACTGACACATGGGCAGCGAGGGGAATTTGCTCTCCTGCCTCCCTCCCTAAGTTCATCTGCTGAGAAAAATGCTTTGAGATAAACCTGGAGCCACAGCTCTCTGCACAGTCAGATCGCAGGAACGCGGCCTAGCTGCTTCAGCCACGTTCTCGCGGCGCCACCTGGTGGCCATGGACCGCCATCGCCGCTGGACGTCAGGGCCGCCAGGCCCAGCGAGATGTCACCTCCTCTGAGGAGCCTTCCAGGATCGCACCCGGCACGCGCTCCACGCCTCGTTGTCTGTTCTTCGGAGCACCGACCATGATCACAAATCAGCTCGCTCGCTGTGTTTCCTGCCGGGTCGCTACCGCCATGATCCGCACGTAGGGGTCAAGGCTGAGGTTGTATGAATGTGGACGTTATAACCCTGGCTCCCTCTCCCTCCCTATGCTGGGCTCCCCTTGATCCCCAGGCGGTGGGGTGCCCCTGGTTTTTCCTTTTTAAAATTATAAGTCTGGCCGGGCGCGGTGGCTCAGGACCGTAATCCCAGCACTTTGGGAAGTCGAGGGAGGGTGTATCACTTGAGGTCAGGAGTTCAAGACCAGCCTGGCCAACATGGTGAAACACCATCTCTACTAAAAATACAAAAATTTGCCGGGCATGGTGGTGTGCGCCTGTAACCCCAGCTACTTGGGAGGCTGAGGCAGGAGAATCGCTTGAACCTGGGAAGCAGAGGTTGCAGTGAGCCGAGATCTCCAGCCTGGGTGGCAGAGTGAGCCTTCGTCTCAAAAAATAAAAAATAAAAAAAGGTTAAATCAATTTAAATGTCAATGTCCACAGGAGCTACAGATGGTACCAATAGCTCCCAGCTGGGGCTCGTGTATCATTGGTCAGGGCTTCATCAGGATTGGCTACTGCCCCACCCTTGTTAAACATTTTTAATATCTTCCTTGTCTACCAGGGTCGGGCACCTCAGGTAGGTGGATGAAGGATGGGGGGGATGGGGGAGGGAGATGGAAGAGGGAAGGGAAGCAGAGGGAGGGGGAGTGAGTGGGCAGCCCTGATCGGAGGACCCTCCCCATCCCATCTAAAGGGGCTCCCTGGCCGGGCACAGTGGCTCACACCTGCCATCCCAGCACTTTGGGAGGCCGAGGCGGGTGGATCACCTGAGGTCAGGAGTTCAAGACCATCCTGGCCAACATGGTGAAACCCCGTTTCTACTAAAAATACAAAAAGTAGCCGGGCGTAGTGGTTCATGCCTGTAATCCCAGCTACTCTGGAGGCTGAGGCTGGAGAGTCGCTTGAACCTGGGAGGCGGAGGTTGCGGTGAGCCAAGATCGCCCCACTGCACTCCAGCCTGGGCGACAGAGCGAGATTCCGTCTCAAAAAAATAAAAAATTAATAAAATAAAAATAAATAAATAAATAAATAAAGGGGCTCCCTGCTCTTCTGCTCCAACCTGTGGCTGCCGCATAGGAACATGGGTCACAAAACCCAGAAATCTGGATTCCTTTAAGTGAAATCTTCCAAATTTTATGTTTAAGAAGGTCATGTATTTATTCCTTCCTAAAGACCATGCTGACCAAATCAAATGAGTCTGTGGATAAGTGTGTCCAAGCTTCAGAATACTCCCTTTTGGAGCCTGTGGTGTAAAGGGAACAGCTTAAAGTCCCTCGCCCCAGTCAACAGGGGAATTTAGTGTCTTGGGTTCCCTGGCAGAACTTTTCTGGTTTTTTTTTTTTTTTCTCTTTATCTAACACTTCCATGTGTCTTACTGAAAGCCAGCTGCAGAGTTAGAGCAGCGTTTGGCAGAATCAAATACGGACTAGCGCTTGCTTCTGTATGGCCCTCAGGTTAAGCATGGATTTTATATGTTCAAATTGTTGAAAATAAATCAGGCCAGGCACAGTGGCTCACACCTGTAATCCTAACTCTTTGGGAGGTCGAGGCAGGAGAATCGTTTGAGCCCAGGAGTTCAAGACCAGCCTAGGCAACATAGTGAGACCCCCCACATCTCTACAAAAAGTTAAAAAATTGGCCGGGCGCGGTGGCTTATGCGTGTAATCCCAGCACTTTGGGAGGCCAGGGTGGGTGGATCACCTGAGGTCAGGAGTTCAAGACCAGCCTGGCCAACATGATGAAACCCCATCTCTACTAAAAATACAAAAGTTAGCTGGGCGTGGTGGTGAATGCCTATAATCCCAGCTACTTTCAGGAGGCTGAGGCAGGAGAATAGCTTGAACTCGGGAGGCAGAGGTTGCAGTGAGCCAAGATGGCGCCATTGCACTCCAGCCCGGGCAACAAGAGCAAAACTATGTCTTAAAAAAAAAAGAAAGTTAAAAAATTAACTGGGTGTGGTGGCACTTACCTATGGCCCCAGCTACTCAGGAAGCTGAGGTGAGAGGGTCATTTAAGCCCAGGAGATCAAGGCTTCAGTGAGCTACGGTTGCACCACTGCACTCCAGCCTGGGTGACAGAACAAGACCCTTTCTTTATTCAAAAAAGAGAGAAAAGAAAAAAGAGAGAGAAAGAGAACAGAAAAAAAAGAGAAACAAAGAAAAGAAAATGATATTTCATGATATGTGCAAATTATATGAAATTCAAATCTTGGCTTCCATAAACAAAGCTGTGTTGGCCCATGGTCACGCCTTCATTGACATCGCCTGGTGGCAGCTTTGTGTTACATCAGCAGAGTTAAGTAGACCGTGTGGCCTGCAAAGCCTCAAATACTTGCTGTTCTGGGCCAGGCGCGGTAGCTCACACCTGTAATCCCAGCACTTTGGGAGGCCAAGGTGGGCGGATCACCCGAGGTCAGGGGTTCGAGACCAGCCCAGCCAACATGCTGAAACCCTGTCTCTACTAAAAATACAAAAAAAAAAAATTAGCTGGGCGTGCTGGCAGGTGCCTATAATCCCAGCTACTCAGGAGGCTGAGGCAAGAGAATCACTTGAACCTGGGAGGTGGAGGTTGCAGTGAGCCGAGATCACACCACTGCACTCCAGTCTGGGCAACAGAGCGAGACTCCGTCTAAAAAACAACAAAAAAAAAAATTGCTATTCTGGCCCTTTCCTGGGGGCATTTAGAGAAAATATTTACCCATCCTTCTAGGTACTTTGCGTGCATTAACTTATTTCATCCTCACAGAGCATCTATGATGAAGGCGCTGCTATTATCCCATTTCAAAGGTGAGAAAAGTGAGTACGAAAGGTGAAGTCCATGGAGACACAGCTGTGTGAGGCAGAGCCAGGATTTAGGCTCAGGAAGCCTGAACCTAGATTCTAGGGTGTTAACTGCTACACGAGGCTGCCTCTCTTTCTAAGCATTTTCACTTGTGTTTCTCTCCACATGCTATGTTCTACCATAAATTGGCTTCCTTGAATGGGAGGGCCACACTGAATCCCACTGTCTCTACAACTGTGACATCATGTAATGCTGACTCCTTTAGCTTTATTAAACTCAGGTTCTAACCTTAGCCACAGGCTCTCCTTCTGCCAAGCTGTCAGCTAAATCAAACCATGCTCTCTTATCCCCAGCCTGCTCCTGCCTTCATCTCCCTCGTTTTCTTTTTAAAGATTAATTATTTTTAGGCTGGGCACAGTGGCTTACGCCTGCAATCCCAACACTTTGGGAGGCCAAGGCAGGCAGATCACCTGAGGTCAGGAGTTCGAGACCAGCTTGGCCAATGTGGTGAAACCGCATCTCTACTAAAAATACAAAAATTAGCCGGGCATGCGGACAGGTGCCTGTAATCCCAGCTACTCGGGAGGCTGAGGCAAGAGAATCGCTTGAACTGAGGAGGCGGAGGTTGCGGTGAGCCGAGATCATGCCATTGCACTCCAGCGCCTGGGTGACAAGAATGAGACTCCATCTCAAAAAAAAAAAAAAAAAAAACCTGTCATATTGGATTAGGGTCTACCCTAATGACCTTGTCTTGCCTTAATTACCCATCTAAAGACCCTATTACCAAATACAGTCACATTTCTAGGTGCTGGGAGTTAAGACTTCAACATGCATTTGGGGGGACAAAATTGAGCCTATAACAAGCTAATTACTTAATGTTTTCTGGGAGATGCTTCAACCTGTCCCAAACGAAGCTTATGACATCTTCCCCTCACCTGCTCACCTTCCAGAGTTGCCCATCTCCACCAATGGCACCATTATCCACCTGGTTACACTGACCAGAAGCCAATGGCGCCCTTCTCATTACCCCTCTCATCGGTCACCACGTCCTGCCGTTTGACGCTGATCAACCTGCTCATTTCCCCCCATCTCCTCTGCCGCCACTGAAAACCAACCCACCACCGTCATCTCCTGGACTGCGGAAAGTTCTAAATATCCCCATCCCGGACCCAAACTGCCTCTCCTCACCCAGGAATCATTTGATGTGGTCAGAGCGAGATTCAAACTCCTCCCAACTCCTGAAACTGTCAAAGCTGGACTTGAATACGGAGCAGAGCCGGCGTCCTGTTGGAGTGCTTGTGAGCTCACCAGTGCTCCCTCCCTCCACCGTCACTCTAAATCAGGACTACCCAGCCTGGCACCCTCAGCATTTGGGGTTGGAGGATTCTTTGCTGTTGGGGGTGGGGGAAGGGGTTCTGTCCTGTGCATTGTAGGATCTTAAGCGGCATCTCTGGTCTCACCAACTAGAGGCCAGGAGCAGCCCCTCACCCAGCTGTGACCATCAAAAATGCCTCCAGACACTGCCAAAGGTCCACCGGTTCGGGGAAGGAACCACCTCTGGTTGAGACCCCTTCCACCATCCCGCTCTAAATAATAATGATTTCTCCCATTATGCAGAGAAATACTAAAGTCATCCACATAGGGAGGTGAGTTTAAAAGCCCATCAGGACATGTGCATTTTACTAAGCCATTAATGTCCCTGCGATTTATGAGAGAACAGTAACTGCATTCCGGAAGACACAAATGGCTCCTTCCACGATTTCATTATCTGCCTTGCATGAGTGAGCCTGAGTTTCTGTAGCAGTTGCCACGTGCTGCCACTAGGTGGTGGTGGAAGCCAAGTCATAAAGTAGTTTGGGGCCCTTTTTCTGTTGCTTTGGTTTTGGGGGGTTTGGTTTGGTTTGGTTTGGTTTGGTTTGGTTTGGTTTGGTTTGGTTTTTCGTTTTGAGTTTTGCTGTAGCCAGGCTGGAGAGCAGTGGCACGATCTCGGCTCACTGCAACCTCCACCTCCCAGGTTCAAGCGATTTTCCTGCCTCAGCCTCCCGAGTAGCTGGGATTACAGGCGACTTCACCATGCCCAGCTAATTTTTGTATTTTTAGTAGAGACGGAGTTTCACCATGTTCGAGGCCAGGCTGGTCTCGAGCTCCTGATCTCAGGTGATCCGCCCAGCTGGGCCTCCCAAAGTGCTGGGATTATGGGCATGAACCACTGTGCCCGGCCTTTTTCGGTTTTTAGATCTTTATTTTAAAATTGACAAGCAAAAGTTGTATATATTTATGGCATGCAACATGATGTTTCCATATTCTTATACATTGTGGAATGGCTAAATGTAGCTAAGTAATTTTCTTTCTTTCTTTCTTTCTTTCTTTCTTTTTTAAGACGGAGTCTCGCTCTGTCGCCCAGGCTGGAGTGCAGTGGCGCGATCTCGGCTCACTGCAAGCTCTGCCTCCCGGGTTCATGCCATTCTCCTGCCGCAGCCTCCCGAGTAGCTGGGGCTACAGGTGCCTGCCACCACGCCCGGCTAATTTTTTGTATTTTTAGTAAAGACGGGTTTTCACCGTGTTAGCCAGGCTGGTCTCGAACTCCTGACCTCGTGATCCGCCCGCCTCGGCCTCCCAATGTGCTGGGATTATAGGCGTGAGCCACTGTGCCCGGCCAAGACATTTAATTTCTATAGCATTTTATGAAGACCAGTTGCTGCTGAAATAGTCTGCCTCCCCACACGCCCCTCATCATGTTTATAATGTTTTCACAAGGCTCTTTTCTCCAGGTCATTTTCAACTTATTTCTAATATATTATGTGAACTCGACACAATATTTATTTTGTTTCCTCCAATAATGTAGAGACCATACTTTTTGGTTATACTCATTCCTAAGCACTTTACATTTTATTAAACTATTTGCATGGAATAATTTCCCATTTAATTCTAATTGTAGTTATTCTGGAATATTATTTATTTAAGTGTTATTGATTAAAATATATTCCTGTGTGCTTGGTCATATTACTAAATTTATGACTTTTCAATTATTATTTCTTGTTTCTTTTTGGTTTTCTAAGCAGTCATTTCTTCTGTAAAAATTATGACATATCTTTCTTCCTATCCACTAGGTATACGGGACTTTCTAGTGATATGAACCAATAAACTTTCTATTGTGGCTTATATCAGTTTGTGTGTTCTGTCATTTCCAACACAAAGAATCTTAACCGATACAGATTTAGAAGAGAAAAAGTTTCAGGCCTGTAATCCCAGCACTTTGGGAGGCTAAGGTGGGAAGATCACTTGAGCCCAAGAATCCAAGACCAGCCTGGACAACACAGTGAGACCCTGTCTCTATAAAATAAAATAAAATAAAAATTAGCCAGGTGTGGGTGTGCGCCTGTAGTACCAGCTGCTTGGGAGACTGTAGTGAGAGGATCGCTTGAGCCCAGGAGTTCAGGGCTGCAGTGAGCATGATTGCACTACTGCCCACCAGCCTGGGTGACAGAGTGAGACCCTGTCTCAAAAAAAAAGCAAGTTTTAGAAGCATTCTTGCCAAAGAAATTGTCCCTAGAAAAGTATTTATTCACTAAAATGAATGACTTTTACTTACTTTTACAATTTTTTATAAGTCAGAGTAAAACTTTAAACACATCGATATAGTTCATGAAATGATTCCCCTGAACCTGACATATACTAGCTTTCTTCTTAGAGCCTCAGTGCCTAGGCAGAAACTTGGCAGTTCCTGAGATGACACTGTAGATATAGGGAGGGAAAAAGAAGAGGAAAGCAAAGCAGATGAGACAGAAAAGATAACTTAGTAAGGAAGTTCTGTGACCATGAAATAGTGTTCATTGTTCTGAACATCATTCAAAAAAAACAATACTCACTTTGGGAGGCTGAGGCGGGTGGTCAGGAGTTCAAGACTAGCCTGATCAACAAGATGAAACTCCGTCTCTACTAAGAATACAAAAATTAGCCAGGCTTGGTGGTGTAATCCCAGCCAGCCTGTAATCCCAGCTACTTGGGGGGCCGAGACAGGAGAATCGCTTCAACTCAAGAGGCGGAGGTTGCGGTGAGCCGAGATCACACCACTGCACTCCAGCCTGAGCAATAGAGGGAGACTCCGTCTCAGTAAGTAAATAAATAAATAAATAAATAAATAAAATGTAAAAGGAAGATTAAAAATTCCTCTTGTGCTGGAATAAAATGATATAGATACAGAAGATGACAACTCTGAAGGATAAGACCTGTGACCCATAAAATAACTTTTATTTTATGGTCATTTCAACTTATGACCCCAAACATCATTTAAAATAAATATTTAGAACATGAAAACAATTAACTTTTTTAATGAATGAAATGTTCTTGAGAAAACTGATCAGAGCCAGTGTAGTATGCATCGGTGCTTCATCGTGATCTATGCTTATGAAGATTCAGTTCTGCTTTTACATAATATCAAGCGACATTGTAGTAAGAAAACAATTAACATTTTAGTTTGTATTGGATTAGGCATTTTTAAAATGAGATACTCACACAACTGCTAACAGGAATGCAAAACATCTCCATTTCTCCACTGAATCACCTTTACATGTAATGTTCTAAATAAATAATAATAAAAATATACACATTTCCTTCTGATTTCTTAAAAATCAACGTAAGTATTCATTGGCCAGGTGTGGTGGCTCATGCCTGTAACCCCAGCACTTTGGAAGGCCAAGGCAGGAGGATGGCTTGAGCCCAGGAGCTTGAAACCAGCCTGAGCAACATAGAGAGACCATGTCTTTAAAAAAAATTTTTTAATAAAAATAAAGGTAGATACTCATCTAACTGCTAGAAAAAACTAAAAAGATGTCATAATTGACCTTATATAAGTTGTATACAATATGAGATACACTATTTAACTGCATATATTATTTTGGCGTGTTTTTTTTTTGTTTTTTCTTACTTTTTTATGTTTAAACTTTTATATTATACAAAACACAGGCCTAACATAAGTTTTTTCTCATCTTTTTTTTTTTTGAGACAGTCTTGCTGTGCCACCCAGGCTGGAGTGCAGTGCTATGATCATGGCTCACTGCAACCTCCACCTCCCAGGCTCACGTGAGCCTCCCACCTCAGCCTCCCAAGTAGCTGGGACCACAGGCACATGCCACCATGCCTGGCTAATTTTTTTGTATTTTTTGTGGAGATGGGATTTTGCTATGTTGTCCAGGCTGGTCTTGAATTCCTGGGATCAAGTGATTGGCCCACCACAGCCTCCCAAAGTGCAGGGATTACAGGTGTGAGCCACTGCACCCAGCCAGTTTTTTCCATAAACCTTTAATAATAGGCTTTTAGGTCTACAAAGTAATTTCTAATATAACAGAGTTTGAAAATGTATAAGTTCCATTAAATTAAATTTAATTTAATTCCAATTAATCAAATTAATTTAAATTAATTTAATTCCAATTAATCAAATTAATTTAAATTAATTTAATTCCAATTAATCAAATTAATTTAAATTAATTTAATTCCAATTAATCAAATTAATTTAAATTAATTTAATTCCAATTAATTAAATTAATTTAAATTTAATTTAATTCCATTAAATTACTAACATATAGGCTGGGTGTGGTGGCTCACATCTGTAATCCCAGCACTTTGGGAGGCCAAGGCAGGAGGATCACCTGAGATCAGGTGTTCAAGACCAGCCTGGACAACATGGCAAAACGCTGTCTCTACTAAAAATACAAAAATTAGGTGGACATGGTGGCAGGCACCTGTAATCTAGCCACCTGGGAGGCTGAGGCAGGAGAATTGCTTGAACCGGGGAGGCATAGGTTGCGTCGCAGTGAGTTGATATCGTGCCATTGCACTCCAGCCTGGGCGACAAGAGAGAGACTCCATCTCAAAAAAAAAAATTACTAACATATAATATGAACTCTTTAGTTTCTAATAAATATTGAGCTAATTTTGAAGGCTTGACTCACAAAATTTTTTGCCTATATGAGTTCTTGCACGTTCACTAAGGGATGAAATGTGAGCAAAGGCTTTTCCACGCTTATTAAATATATAGGGCTTCTCTTCAGTATGAGTTCTCTCAAACAGAGTAATGGCTAAACTATTTTGGAAGGCTTCCTCACATGCATTAGAGACATAACCGTTTCTCTCCACTATGGATTTCCTGGTGTTGAATAATGTCAGTCATGCAACAGAATGCTTTTCCACATGTATTATGTTTGTGGGGTGTCTCTTCAGTGTGAGCTCTAGTATGTTGCCTTAAGGAGGAAAACTCACTAAAAGCCTTCCTACATTCAGTACGTTCATAGGATTTTCCCCTAGTATCAGTTTTTTGATGTAGGATGAGCTGGGAGGTCTTGTTTCTTGTTGCTTTATCACATTTTTTACAATCACAGGTTTTCTTTCCTACATCAGTTCTGCCATGCTGCAAGGAAGCTGAGCTGCATTTGATGGCTTCTCCCCATTGCTTGCCTTCACAGGGCTTCTCTCCTGGGTGAGTTCTCATATGTCGAAAAAGAGATGAACTATCAATAAAGCCTTTCCTACATTGACTATAATCATAAAGTTTCTCTCCAATGTGAATTTTCCAGTGTATAATAAGGTGTGTTTTCTGCTACAGGCTTTCAGGCAGAGATTGCATTCTTAGGATTCCTCACCTGTATAGAATCTTATGTGTCTAGCATAGGATGGGCAATCAGTAAAGCGTTCCTCACACTCATTGCATCCACAGCGTTTGTCTTTAGTGCATATTCTTTGATGTCCAATTAGGTATAAATTCTGCCTGAATACCTCTTCACATTCACTACATTCTGACTTGTATGAATTTTCTCATGCTTTATTTAAGATGAATTATAACTGAATGATTTTTCATCTCCATTAAATCCATAAAGGTTATTTCTTCTATAATTAAGTAAATCAAAATTATGCTTCAAGCCCCCTCCACTTAACACATGCTCATGGAGTTTTTGTCTTGAGGGGATACTGTTTACAAAAGCGTCACGTTCACAGACTTTCTGCTCAGTACATGTTTTCTCATAGATGAAATTAATTTGATTCGGAAGTCTCTCCTTGACCAGGCACGGTGGCTCACGCCTGTGATCCCAACCCTTTGGGAGGCCAAGGCAGGTGGATCACTTGAGGGCAGGAATTTGAGACTAGCCTGGCCAACATGGTGAAACTCCATCTCTACTGAAAATACAAAATTAGCCAGGCATGGTGGTGCATGCCTGTAATCCCAGCTACTTGGGAGGCTGAGGCAGGAGAATCGCTTGAACCCAGGAGGCAGAGGTTGCAGTGAGCCGAGATCGCACCATTGCTCTCCAGCTTGGGCAACAAGAGAAAAACCCCTTCTCAAAAAAAAAAAAGAAAGAAAAAGAAAAGTCGCTCTTCATTTTCTTGGTGCATCTCTATTTGGTTACCAACTTCCTAGTCATTTCCTAAAAGGGAAGAGAGAATTTATCACTTGTGAATCTTCCTATTATCACACTGTGGAATTAAACTTCTTTACATATACCCCTTGGTGGGTATATACTCTTATTTTGTCCCATACATCATATTTTTTTTACTTATTGGTTTTTACATCTGACTTTCATTAACTGCGGGCACTTTAGAGACCAGGATCTTAGCTCTAGACTTCAGGGTTTTTTTTCTTATTTCTGTTTTCCTTTGCTGACAACCACGTACAATAACTTCGCTCTTCAGCACAAACCTACAATTCCTCTAGCCCACAAAAGCAGAGCAAATATGAAAGATGAAGTAAATGCCAGCCTGGCACCCAATCTCATGTCACTTGGATCCACACCATGCATTTAATAATACACTTTTTTTTTTGAGACAAGGTCTGGCTGTATCACTCAGGCTGATTGCAGTGGCACAATCGTGGCTCACTACAACCTCTGCCTCCTGGGCTTAAGTAACCATCCTTCCACCTCAGCTTCCTAAGTAGCTGAGATGACAGGCACGTGTCACCATGCTTGGCCAAGGTATTTCCAACAAATAACCTTCTGCTCCATTCAAACCAGGGTGCCAGGCTCCTCAGCTTGCAGACGGCCTATAGTGGAAACTCACCTTGTATGCGTGTGAGTCAATGCCCCTTAATAAACTCCCTTTTATATATACATCTACCATATTAGTTCTGTCCCTCTAGAGAACCCTAATACACAGGCAAATGATGGAATTCTTGGTCTTGTTCAGATTCAGTTCCATAAACAATATTTCAGACTCTATGAGTGAAACATGCACAGTGCCAACCCCTCACTGATCATCAGGGATGTGTGACCTTCTTGTGCCCTGTTTGCCAGATGCTCAGGGGCTCACCTGGACTACCCTGATATGGGGTTCCTGTCCCCAACATCCATGGCTCTTCTCCCCACTCTAAATGAAAGATCACATATGTGCCAGGTACAGTGGCTCACGCTTGTAATCCCTACACTTTGGGAGGCCAAGGCAGGCAGATCACCTGAGGTTGGGAGTTCAAGACCAGCCTGACCAACATGGAGAAACCCCATCTCTACTAAAAATACAAAGTTAGCCAGGCGTGGTGGTGCATGCCTGTGATCCTAGCTACTTGGGAGGCTGAGGCAGAAGAAAGAAGAAGTGCTTGAACCCGGGAGGCGGAGGTTGTGGTGAGCCGAGGTCATGCCATTGCACTCCAGCCTGGGCAACAAGAGCAAAACTCCATCTCAAAAAAAAAAAAAAAAAAAAGATCACACCTGACATGGGAACAGGATACCATTTTTATGGGAAATGCTGGGGTCTGGGGGTTACAAACTGGAGACAAAGACCAAATTTCTATTAACTGTAGTCCTCCTGCTGTACATTAGATCTCTAGACTTATTCATCCTACGTAACTGCACTTCTGTACCATTTGACCACATCTCCCCGCTTCCTCCTCCTCCCCACCCAGGTAACCACCATTCTGTATTTGATGTTGTTGTTTTTTAATTTCACATATATTCAGACAAATTTGAGTTTAAAAAATTTTTTTAATTTTCACATGTAAGTGAAATCATGCAATATTTTTATTTCTGTATCTGGCTTATGTCACTTATCATCCCTTAGTATAATTTGAGTTTCATAGGCTCTTACCTCATTAAAATGGCATTACAGAATCTTGTCAAATAAATATATCTTTCAGGCACTGGAAAAGTCTCAGAAAGAAAAGATATCCTCTCTCCTCTTTAGCTATAGTTCAATAATACGATTTAAATAATCCGATCTGATAAGGTATCCAATGAAGAACATTTATGGGACCATAAACTTGTTCTTCTCTCCAAAATTCAGTGAATATTTGTAATTGTTAGCAATCTGTTATGCTCTCCATTAATATAAACCAACTCTTAAAAGTTATTGGAACAAAAGAACCCTGAAAAGCACTCAGACTCCAGAAATTGTTGCATTAATCATTCTCATTAGGTGCCTTACTCAACAATTTGTTGCCTGAGTTATAATCACATCCTTGAATTTCTAACATATTAACACTTTAAATATTTCTTTATCTCATCACAAGATCAGCACTTTCCTCTCCTCTGAGAAGTATGAGGTAGCAATGTCACTGATTTTTATTAAATGTTTTGGAGTCTTGACTCACTTAAATGCATATTATGTGCCAAAATGTGACAGGAAATTAAATGAGATGCCAGGCATTTCAGAGGAAATAAAGAAAAGAAAATCAAGTTTAACAAAAGGAAGAAGGGTGTCCAATAGTCATCCTTAAAGAAAGCACATTTACTTATGTATATCTAAAGGTGTAAGGGCAGGGGGCTGAGAGCCAGGTTGACAAAGGCTAGAGGACGGAGAATCAGAGAAATCATCCAAAAAAGATGAGCAAGATGATCCAAAGGACAGCGGGCTGGCCACCACATCTTCTAAAGCCCAAGGCAAGAATGACCGTGGACTCCATTTTTAAGTCCACTGGTCTATCTCTAGTGGACAATCCAGCAGTACCTATCCAAGCTTCAGCAAGTCTACCTCTAAGATCCACCTCTACTGTCTACCTCTAAGCAATCCTCTAAGTCTACCTCTACTGATCCAGCAAGTCTACCTCTAAGAATGTATCCCAGGATATACTTGTGAAGATGGAAAAGGACTATTATGATTAATTACTGAAGAATGGTTTCTAATGGTAAAAGATTGGAAACAACCTAAATATTCACCAAGAAACATCTGGCTAAATCTACGGTCTACACACACAGGGACATTGTGCAGTTATCATAACACACTTTGTATGTATACTATGATGTCAAAGTCACTCACGGTTAATGTTCTTTTTCAAAAGAACATTAGAGGTAGATTTTCTGGACCAATGTGGATCTGAAACTTTAACAGATACTCCCAGATTTCCCACTAGAGATAAATTGGCAGTCTTAAAAATGGGTTCACGGTCTTTCGTGCCTTTGGCTTTAGAAGACACGGTGGCCAGCCTACTGTTCTTTGGATCATCCCACTCATTTCTTTTGGGTAATTTCTCTAATTTTTCCTCCTCTGGCTTCTTTTAGCCCCTTTATTTATCTAAGTTAAATTTTCAAATATTTTTCCAAATTACCAAAAATAATTCCATTAAGAATTTGGTTGAGACTGGGCGCAGTGGCTCACACCTGTAATCCCAGCACTTTGGGAGACTGACGCAGGTGAATCACCTGAGGTCAGGAGTTTGAGACCAGCCTGGCCAACATCGTGAAACCCCATCTCTACTAAAAATACAAAAGTTAGACGGGTGTGGTGGTGCACACCTGTAATCCCATCTACTTGGGAGGCTGAGGCAGGAGAATTGCCTGAACCAGGGAGGCGGGGTTGCAGTGAGCCCAGATCCCACCAATGTACTCCAGCCTGGGTGACAGAGTGAGACTCTGTCTCACGAAAAAAAAAAAAAAAAAGAATTTGATTGAGTGAAAATACCTGGGCAGGAGAGACACTCCATTCTTTGTGCTCTTTGATGCTCTTTTTCTTTTCTTTTCAAGACATGGGGTCTCACTATGTTTCTCAGGCCGGACTTGAACTTCTGGGCTCAAGCCATCCTCCCACCTCAGACTTCTAAGTATCTGGGACTGCAGGTGCAAGCCACTGCACCCAACTCTTAATGTACCTTTTACACACATTTGTGTCACAACACCTGTGCCACACGCTTAACAGTTTTGCAGATGCACATCCCAACGTTTTTCAGTTTTGAGAAAAATCACTTTTATTTGGTAAAAATCACACATGCTTATGAAAATAATTACACATTGCACCAAAGTGACAAAGATGAAAGTAATCACTCCAGATCCTAGTTCCCAGAGGTTACTATCTTTAACAGTAGGCAAATAATAAAATCCCAGGTTTTTTGTTTTTTTTTTTTGAGACGGAGTCTCGCTCTGTCACCCAGACTGGAGTGCAGCGGCACGATCTCGGCTCACTGCAAGCTCCGCCTCCCGGGTTCAGGCGATTCTCCTGCCTCAGCCTCCCCAGTAGCTGGGACTACAGGCGCCCGCCACCATGCCTGGGTAATTTTTTGTATTTTTAATAGAGACGGGGTTTCACTGTGTTAGCCAGGATGGTCTCAACCTCCTGACCTCATGATCCGCCCGCCTCAGCCTCCCAAAGTGCTGGGATTACAGGCGTGAGACACGGCACCTGGCCAATCCCAGGTATTTTTTCTATGCAAATATACAGAAGGCTGGATGGATAAACAGATAATACATGTAAATACTTAAATTAGAATGTGGCCCAGGAGAACATGAACTCCATGAGGTCAGGGATTTTTGTTGGCTGGGTTCACTTCCACATCTCCTGTACCTAGAGTAAGGTTTCTCAGCCTGGGCACTACTGACATTTGGGCTGGATAACTCTTTTTGTAGGAGATTGGGGCGGGTGGGGAGCGTGCCATCCACTGCACTGTAGGATGCTGAGTAGTGTCCTTGGCCTCTACCCTGGCAGAAGCATCCATGTGACAACCAAAACTGTCTCCAGACATTGCCAATTGTCTCCTGGGGGCAAAACTGCCACCAAGTGAGAATCACTAACCTAGAAAAGTGAGTGTTCAATACACAATAAGTGCTTGTTAAATGTATTACACAACCGGAAAATGATGTAAGGGCAAGTTAAAAAGTAATGCAAACTGGCCAGGCATAGTGGCTCATGCCTGTAATTCCAACACTTTGGAGGCCGAGGTGGGCAGATCACCTGAGGTTGGGAGTTCAAGGCCAGCCTGGCTAACATAGTGAAACCCCGTCTCTACTAAAAATACAAAAATTAGCCAGGCGTGGTGGTGGGCACCTGTAATCCCAGCTACTAGAGAGGCTGAGGCAGGAGAATCAATTGAACCCAGGAGGTGGAGGTTGCAGTGAGCCTAGATCCCCGCCATTGCAAGTCAGCCTGGGCAACAAGAGCAAAACTCCATCTCAAAAACAAACAAACAAAAAGTAATGCAAACTCATCTGGGTTTTGGTCATGTCCTGCATCTCCTGAGGAAGGGCAGAGGGCTGAGGAGCAGACCTTGGGAAGCACAAACATGTGAGAATCCAGGTTGGCTCTATGCCCTACCCAGTAACGTAGCCCCAAATCTCTGCCTTAGCTGACATGGGGCCACACTGAAGTCTTGTGAAGGGTAGAAGGGACCATGTTGAGGCAGGGACAACCTTGCCTACAGGTGATTCAGGTAATCCCACAAGTTCAGCCACAGAAAACAAGCATGACCATGTGCAAAGACTTCCACGAGGCCACTTGTCACAGGGTTGTTTTAATTCAAGCAACATCAACATACACCAGAAACTTGTGAAGAAAATTATGGCACATTTGTATAACTTCAGTGTCAAGAAGCCAGTGGTATTTTGCAGATAATGCAAGGTCTGTAGATCGAAAATTAAGTTGGGTGTCTTCCTTTAGTGTACAAACACCTTGGATGTTTGAGGAAATCCAAAGACAAGGTTCTAGGCATTTTATACGTGTTAACTCATGTATTATGTTAATTCTCACAATAATCCTTTGGAACTAGTACGATCACCATCCCTGCCTTATTGAGGAGGAAATGGGGTACAGAGAGCTTAAGCAACTTGCCAGTGTAATGCAGCAGGGAAGCGCTGGAGGCAGGGCTCCAACCCACACAGCCTTGCTGCATGTTTGTGGAATGAACACAGGACTCAGGCACACAACCATCTGGCTGAGGCTCCATGAGCAGCCAGGAGCCTGGTCCCAATGCAGTCTCCTTATAGGCACAAATGGGGTGCCCCTTGAGACAGGAATAATAAAGGTGGTCACAGGAGAACGGAAAATTCCAGGCAACAGTTTCACATGACTAGCAAAGGAAACCGTTGAAATCGCTGCGTAAGCTAGGGGCGGATAAGACTCTGAAAACCAGGGTGTGGGCCAAGCTGGCTAAAGCCGACTGGACCCAACATGGTGCTGGATTCGACCCGTTTCACCTAGGACCTCTCATTATGTGCTCATTAACATACTAAGTCACACACCCACTGTGACAGCTCTGGGGAACACCCATATTTAGTATAAAAATGTGTGGCACCACAGTACCAAGAAATGTTTACCTTTTTCCAAGAATCTTCATGAATATTCCACCCCTTGGTTAAATAAATATTTAAAGGTAGCTCCAAACCCCGTTGGGCGTGATGCTCTGTGGTATGCCTGCACTTTTCTTTCTTCAGTACGTACTTATTCCCGTCGCAATGAATCTCCACACTTTGTTCTGCTCTTCCATGAATTCCTTCTCACGACAGTGTCAAGACTCTGGACACCAGTCAGGGTCGAGGCCTCACCAGCATCTTGGGGCCTCACTGGGCACAGACGCGTGAGCGCCCGGCCTGGAGACCTGACTCTGGCAGCCGCTCAGGCCCTCAGGGGGAGAGATGGAAGCTGGCAGGATGCAGTTGCTACCATGCAGACCCAGCCCCTGGCCAGCCTTGGCCCCTCGCGCGCTGGGACAGGGCCACAAATGACTGCACCTGGGCTTCTCTGGCCCAGGCACCACGCGACTCTACGCGCGCCCAAAGCGACCCTCTGCGCAAACTACCCCCGGTCACCCGTGAGGTCCCGCGGCGCCTCCTCCTAAAGCTCGGCTGGGAAACCGTCCGCTTCCCCAAGACTTAGGGGCTTGTGGCCACGTTGTTTTAGTTTTCCTGTAGGATTCACGGGTGGCTGAGGCAAACACGCTTGAAGGCCTGAGACTTTTAAGTCTCTTCCGCACCCTCTCTTCTGTCTCTTCTACCTGGAGGATGACCGCTTTTTGGGGGGTTTTGTTGTTGTTGTTGTTTTGAGACGGAGTCTCGCTCTGTCGCCCAGGCTGGATTGTAGTGGCGCCATCTCCGCTCACTGCAACCTCCGCCTCCCGGGTTCAAGCGATTCTCCTGCCTCAGCCTCCCGAGTAGCTGGGATTACAGGCGCCCACCACCATGCCCGGCTAATTTTTGTATTTTTAGTAGAGACGGGGTTTCGCCACGTTGGTCAGGCTGATATCAAACTCCTGACCTCAGGTGATCCGCCCTCCTCGGCCTCCCAAAGTGCTGGGATGACAGGCGTGAGCCACCGTGCCCGGCCGGGATGACTGTTATTAACAATTCCTGGCGTGGTTTCTAGCACCAGCCCACCTACCACACCCCACCTCGCTTGAGGCTGAATGGGTAACAGGATGAACCCGCCCCTGGGCTGGTTTTCTCTGAACCCTAACTCCTGCCGTTAAGCCCCACCAGCTCTAGGCCAGGAACTCTATGTGCCCCGGCCACGCTAGAGCCCGTACCTAGACCCGTAGGTCGGGAGGCCTGCGCCCGGCACTGCGCAGACGCAGCGTGTTGTGCCCAGAACTCTTCTGCTCCCAGGAGAATCAGGGGAGGTGGCGCCGGAAGGGGCGGGTCCGAGCTGAGATTTCCAGAGCCATGGGAGCCGGAAGTCCAAGGAACTGTACCTCCATCATGACGACTCCGGTTACGTAAAAACATTCAAACAGAAAATGCTGGCCAGGCTCATGCCTGTAATCCCAGCACTTTGGGAGGCCGAGGCGGGAGGATCGCTTGTGCCCAGGAGTTGGAGACCAGCCTGGGCAACATAGTGAGACCCTCCCCCCCACGCATCTCTACAAAAATTTTAAAATTAGCTAGCTGAGATCGTGCCACTGCACTCCAGCCTGGGCAACAAAGTGAGACTATGTCTCAAAAAAATTTAAAAATTACCCACGCCGGTAGTGTCAGATAGTCAGGAGGCAGAGGTTGGAGGATGACTTGAGCCTTGGGGATCGAGGGTGTAGTGAGGTATGATCGCACCACTGCACTCCAGCCTGGGCAACAGAGCAAGACCCTGTCTCAAAAACTATATAAAAGAAAAAAGGGCTGGGTCGGTGATTCACGCCTGTCATGCCAGTACTTTGGGAGGCCGAGGTGGGTAGATCACCTGAGGTCAGGAGTTTGAGACCAGCCTGACCAACAAGGTGAAACCCTGTCTCTACTAAAAATACAAAAATTAGCTGGCCATGATGGTGGGTGCCTGTAATCCCAGCTACTGGGGAGGCTGAGGCAGGAGAATCACTTGAACCCCAGAGGTGGAGGTTGCAGTGAGCCGAGATCACACCACTGCACTCCAGCCTGGGCGACAGAGCGAGAGACTCCGTCTCAAAAAAAAAAAAAAAAATAGAAAAAAGGCCGGGCACGGTGGCTCACTCCTGTAATTCCAGAACTTTGGGAGGCCAAGGCAGGCGGATCAGGAGTTCGAGACCGCCTGGGCAACATAGCGAAACCCCGTCTCTACTAAAAATACAAAAAATTAGCCAGGCGTGGTGGCGGGCTCCTGTAATCCCAGCTACTCAGGAGGCTTAGGCAGGAGAATCACTTGAACCCAGGAAGCAGAGGCTGCAGTGAGCCGAGATCATGCCATTAAACTCCAGCCTCGGTGACACAGTGAGACTCCATCCCCGCTCCGCTCCCTCATCTCCCGCCAAAAAAAAAAGAAAATGCACTGCAATAGAAAAATAAAAGTACTACACTTTGGTCAAACAGGGTAACTACTAGAACGTAAAATGATCTTTTTGAAACTATCCACATTTGTTACACGTGTTGAAAATGTAGGATATATATGTTATATATATACTTATATATGTTATATATATACTTATATATGTTATATACTTATATATATGTTATGTACTTATATATTATATATACTTATATATGTTATATACTTATATATGTTATATATACTTATATGTTATATATACTTATGTTATATACTTATATATGTTATATATACTTATATATGTTATGTATACTTATATATGTTATATATATACTTATATGTATGTTATATATACTTATATGTTATATATACTTATATATGTTATATATATACTTATGTTATATATACTTATATGTATGTTATATAGACTTATATGTTATATATACTTACATATGTTATATATACTTACATATGTTATATATACTTACATATGTTATATGTACTTACATATGTTATATATACATATATATGTTATATATACTTATATATGTTATATATATACACATATATATATATAAAACAAAAAGCACGGTTACTACAAGGAAAACAGGTAAACATTAAGAGGAGTAAAAGTATATCCTGTTATATAAGGGACTTGAACATGTCTGGGCATGGTGGCTCATGCCTGTAATCCCAGCACTTTGGGAGGCTGAGGCGGGTGGATTACTGGAGGTCAGGAGTTCGAGACCTGGGCAACATAGCAAGACCTTGTCTCTATTAAAAAATAGATAGATAGATAGATAGATACATAGATAGATAGATACATAGAACATCAAAAGAGGGAGAGAGAAAGCAGACAGATGTGGCAAAATATACACAGTTGGTAAATTTGGGTGAAGGGAATATAAGTTATTTCTACTAATCTTGCAATTCTTATGTATATTTGCAATGATTTCTAAATAAAAGTTTTAAATTACCAATTGAAATAAAGTAAAATAAGTCACTAGCCTTTTCTAGACAAATATTTTAAACTCTTACACAGAGATAAGTTAATCAAGAAACGTATTTCCTGGAAAAACCCGTGATATGGGTGGAGCCACCTGGGAATAAAAGGTCGGAACATCATAATCACTGTCAGACTCAACTTCCATCATTCTCCAGGCGCTATGGAGTCTAATCCAGGCACTTTGGAAGGCTGAGGCTGGAGGATCGATTGAGGCCAGGAGTTTGGGACCACCCTGGGCAACATAGCAAGATCTCATTTCTGAAAAAAGAATTATCATCCACTCACCCAGAACAGCTCTCCAAACTGTAAGTTTCATTCAAGGTTTGCTTGTTTGGGTGATGGGATGTGTGTGTGTGTCTGTGTGTGTGTATGTGTGTGTGAGTGTTGGAAGGAGGGTCTGTCTAAACTTAATGCCCTAAAGATATTGTCAGATATTGTGATGAGGGGAATTTCATCTTCTACCCTTTATGAGATTGAATTGTAAATTCGAACATCCTGATTCTGGGTTTTTATTTTGAGGGGCTAGTTTTCTGTTTTCTGTGGCATTGGATATTGGCATTTTCAGAAAAGAGCATGCATCCAAAATGAAAATGATGAAGCCTACCTGTCTTTTGAACTCAGCTCAGGGAAAAGCTGATGATCTCTAATTTTTGTGATTCCTCCTTTCATTAAATTTAAGGTCCAGTGAGGGTGAAGTTTCCCTAAAGAGGCAATAATTTATCAGCAGCAACAGGATGAAATGGAGGGGCTTTTCTTCACACTCTAGATATTATGTTAGGATCTCTCAGGAAACTGAGGACACATTAATTATAATCATGGAAGATTTTCTGCTTCCCACATGGTTTGCTGGGTTTGGCATAGTATAGCTTATGCCCTACATTGAAGAAATGTGGGCACCCATCAACAGCAGCCATTTCTGATTACACATCCCTGTTTCTTTAGCTGAGTGACTCCTAAAAGTCCCTTAATGTATTAATAATGCATTTGGACCTCAGTTTTCTTACTATGTTAAATGTAATAAAATTGAATATCATATGGTCACTTGCAGAATTAAATGGTATTAAGGCATGTAAATCATATAGAGTGATGTAGTACAACAAACAATAAACCTGTAATAAAAGTCACTAAACTCCCTTCCCTCCCATGATGGAGCCTTAATTTTCTCTATATGAGGCTGTAGTTTAATATATTCTTAGAATTAGCAATAGGAATATGATGTCGACAATTAATTTTGAGCCATTTTAGCCCAATGACTTATCCTAAGAAGTCGCTATTATTGTTGCCGTCCCGTTTTCACTTATGCGAAACTAAGACTCAGGAGGGTTGAGTTTCAGCCTTAGTGTTATAAAAGCAGTAAGCAGTGAAGCCGGGCTTGGAATCCTGGAAGTTGGAATGTACAATGTGTGATCTCGATGCATCCTCTCTGTAGTGCCTCTTTGTAACAAGAAAAAAATAAAGATGCTTAAAGTTCTAGGTGAGCAAAGTCAGAACTAGTCTTTAAGTTAGAGACCCATAAAGTGTAAGGTTTCTCAAACAACAAATGTTGTTAGAAGGTCTTGTTGTGGCAGAGTTCCAAGAAAACCAATGAATGTGAAGTCAGTTGATATATTAATCTAATCTGTGTAATTGGGGAGGGGCGCTTTTAGGAATGCATTTAGAGATAATCCCATTAACACAGGAGGTTTTCTCCCAGATTAAATTAACGTAAACGACTTTGGAGGAAGGTTGGTTTTCCCAGTTTCTAAGATATAATGCAATAAATTAACACGAAAGATGGTTGGGACTATGTGCAGACTTTTTAAATAAACCTCAGTTTCAGGACTCTGACCTTTTTGTTTCTTTCTAGTAACAGCCGTGGCAGTCAGAGCTCTGCCTGCAGTGTGACCATGGACAGCTCTCCAAAGCTTAAACTTCCGTAAATTGACTCAAGTTTCTTCGGAAAGAACTGTGAGTAGCAAAGGGCAACTTTTTCTGTTGGTTTCATTGGGATTTCACTGCTTTTCCTGAAATTGGAATGTTGGAAGGAAGTAGGCATTCCTCACTGCCTGGGGAGAAATGGGCAAATGAGTAAGGGGAGGGAGCAAATTCAGAGAGATATTTTTTATTTTTTCTGAAACCTGTTTGTGTTTTGAGATGTCTTTCCCTTCATGTTTTTTTTTTTTCACTCTTCATATTTCCGTTTCTCTGTCTCTCTCCCCACCTCGGTTTTGCTAATTAGCTAGCACAACAACTCGCCATCTTACTCCTTTTCCTTACTCCCTGTTTTTTGTGGGGGTTTTTTTGTTTTGTTTTCTTTTTTGTTTTGGTTTTGTTTTTGTTTTTTGTTTTTCAGACAGAGCCTTGCTGTGTCTCCCCAGCTGGAGTGCAGTGGCGAGATCTCGGTTCACTGCAACCTCCACCTCCAGGGTTCAAGCGATTCTCCTGCCTCAGCCTCCCCAGTATCTGGCACTATAGGTGCCTGCCACCATGCCCGGCTAATTTTTGTATTTTTAATAGAGACCAGGTTTCACCATGTTGGCCAGGCTGGTCTCAAACTCCTGACCTCAGGTGATCCACCTGCCTCAGCCTCCCGAAGTGCTGGGATTACAGGTGTGAGCCACCGTGCCCAGACAGAACTTCTTTATTTTTGCCTTAATTTTGTTATTTACCCAGTAGTCATTCAGGAGCATCATATAGAGTGATGTAGTACAACAAACAATAAACCTGTAATAAAAGTCACTAAACTCCCTTTCCTCCCATAATGGAGCCTTAATTTTCTCCATATGAGGTATCCCTGTAGTTTAATATATTCCTAGGATTAGCAATAGGAATATGATGTCGACAATTAATTTTGAACTGTTTTAGCCCAATGACTTATCCTAAGAAGTCGTTATTATTGTTGCAGTCCCATTTTCACTTATGTGAAAGTAAGACTCAGGAGGGTTGAGTTTCAGCCTTAGTGTTACAAAAGCAGTAAGTGGTGAAGCCAGGCTTTCCATGTAGTTGTGTGGTTTTTAGTGAGTTTCTTAATCCTGAGTTATAATTGGATTGCACTGTGGTCTGAGAGCTTGTTTGTTATGATTTCCATTCTTTTGCATTTGCTGAGGAGTGTTTTACTTCCAATTATGTGGTCAATTTTAGAATAAGTGCTATGTGGTGATGAGAATATTGATCTATCTAATATTAACAGGGGGGTGTTAAAGTCTCCCACTATTATTGTGTGGGAGTCTAAGCCTCTTTGTAGGTCTCTAAGAACTTGCTTTATGAATCTGGATGCTCCTGTATTGGGTGCATATATATTTAAGATAGTTAGCTATTCTTGTTGCATTGATCCCTTTACCATTATGTAATGCCCTCTTTGTCTTTTTTGATCTTTGTTGGTTTAATGTCTGTTTTATCAGAGACTAGGATTGCAACCCATCCTTTTTTTTTGCTTTCCATTTGCTTGGCAAATATTCCTCCATCCCTTTATTTTGAGCCTATGTATGTCTTTGCACATGAGATAGGTCTCCTGAATATAGCACATCAATGGGTCTTGACTCTTTATCCAATTTGCCAGTCTGTATCTTTTAATTGGGGGCATTTAGCCCATTTACATTTAAGGTTAATGTTGTTACGTGTGAATTTGATCCCATCATCATGATGCTAGCTGGTTATTTTGCACATTAGTTGATGCAGTTTCTTCTGTGTCATTGGTCTTTATATTTTGGTGTGTTTTTGCAGTGGCTGGTGCTGGCTTTTCCTTTCCATATTTAGTGCTTCCTCCAGGAGCTCTTGTAAGGTAGGCCTGGTGGTGACAAAATCCCTCAGCATTTGCTTGTCTGTAAAGGATTGTATTTTTTCTTCGCTTATGAAGCTTAGTTTGGCTGGATATGAAATTCAGGGTTGAAAATTCCTTAAGAATGTTGAATATTGGCCCCGACTGTCTTCTGGCTTGTAGGGTTTCTGGAGCAATCCACTATTAATCTGATGGGCTTCCCTTTGTAGGTAACCTGACCTTTCTCTCTGACTGCCCTTAACATTTTTTTCCTTTGTTTCAACCTTGGAGAATCTGACAATTATGTGTCTTGGGGTTGCTCTTCTCGAGGAATATCTTTGTGGTATTCTCTGCATTTCCTGAATTTGAATGTTGGCCTGTCGTTCTAGGTTGGGGAAGTTCTCCTGGATAATATCCCAAAGTGTGTTTTCCAACTTGATTCCATTCTCCCCGTCACTTTCAGGTATACCAATCAATTGTAGGTTTGGTCTTTTCACATAGTCCCATGTTTCTTGGAGCCTTTGTTCATTCCTTTTCATTCTTTTTTCTCTAATCTGGTCTTCACGCCTTATTTCAGTAAGTTGATCTTCAATCTCTGATGTCCTTTATTCTGCTTGATTGATTTGGCTATTGATACTTGTGTATGCTTCACGAAGTTCTCATGCTGTGTTTTTCAGCTCCATCAGGTCATTTATGTTCCTCTCTAAACTGGTTATTCTAGTTAGCAATTCCTGTAGCCTTTTATCAAGGTTCTTAGCTTTCTTGCATTGGGTTAGAACATGCTCCTTTAGCTCAGAGGAGTTTGTTATTACCCACCTTCTGAAGCCTAGTTCTATCAATTCATCAATCTCATTCTCTGTCCAGTTTTGTGCCCTTGCTGAACAGGAGTTGCGATCATTTGGAGAAGAGACATTCTGTTTTTTGGATTTTTCGGCGTTGTTGTGCTGGTTTTTCCTCATCTTTGTGGATTTATCTACCTTTGATCTTTGAGGCTGTTGATCTTTGGATGGGGTTATTGTGTGGGGGTCTTTTTTGTTGATGTTGATGTTGTTGCTTTCTGTTAGTTTTTCTTCTAGCAGTCAGGCCCCTCTTCTGCAGGTCTGCTGCAGTTTGCTGGAGGTCCACTCCAGACCCTTTTCACCTGGGTATCACCAGCGGAGGCTGCAGAGCTGCAGAACAGCAAAGAGTGCTGCCTGTTCCTTCCTCTGGAAGATTTGTCCCAGAGGGGCACCAGCCTGATGCCAGCCAGAGCTCTCCTGCATGAGGTGTCTCTCAACCCCTGTTGGGAGTTCTTTCCCAGTTAGAAGGCATGGGGGTCAGGGACCCACTTGAGGAGGCAGCCTGTCCCTTAGCAGAGCTGTTGTGCTGTGCTGGGAAAATCCCTCTTATCAGGATCAGCTGCTCTCTTCAGAGCCAGCAGGCAGGAAAGATTAAATCTGCTGAAACTGTGTGCCCACAGCCACCCCTTCCCCCAGGTGCTCTGTCCCAGGGAGATGGGAATTTTATCTGTAAGCCCCTGACTGGGACTGTTACCCTTTCTTCAGAGATGCCCTGCCCAGTGAGGAGGAATCTAGAGAAGCAGTCTGGCCACAGCTGCTTTGCCATGCTGTGGTGAACTTTGCCCAGTCCAAACCTCCCACCCTCCTTAGCACTGTCCAGGGAAAACTCTACTAAAGCCTCATTAATCACGGATGCGCCTCCCCCAACCAAGTTCCATCATTCCAGGTCAACTTCAGACTGCTGCACTGGCAGTGAGAATTTCAAGCCAGTGGTTCTTAGCTTGCTGGGCTCCATGGGAGTGGGACCTGCTGAGTGAGATCACTTGGCCCCCTGGCTTCAGCCCCCTTTCCAGGGGAGTGAATGGTTCCATCTCACTGGGGTTTCAGGCACCACTGGGGTACCAAAAAAAATCAACTCTTGCAACTAGCTCGGTGTCTCCCCGAACAGCTGGCTAGTTTTGTGCTTGAAACCCAGGGCCCTGGTGGTGTAGGCACACAAGGGAATCTCCTGATCTGCAGATTGCAAAAACTGTGGGAAAAGCGTAGTAACCGGGCCGAGTAGCATAGTTCTTCACGGCTTCCCTTGGCTGGGGGAGGGAGGTCCCCGGCTCCTTGCACTTCCCAGGTGAGGCAATGCCCCACCCTGCTTCTGCTCGCCCTCCATGGGTTGCACCCACTGCCTAACTAGTCCCGATGTGATGAACTGGGTACCTCAGTTGGAAATGCAGAAATCACCCACCTTCTGCATTAGTCTCTCTGGGAGCTGCAGAGCGGAGCTGTTCCTATTTGGCCATCTTGGCCCCTCCCCTTTTTTAATTTTAAAAAATTTTATGTAGCGATGAGGTCTCCCTATTTTGCCATGCTGGTTTTGAACTCCTGGGCTCAAGTGATCCTTCCACTTGGCCTCCCAGAGTGCTAAGATTACAGGCGTGAGCCACCATGCCCAACCAAATTTGTATTTTCTCGATGAGCAGTGATGCTGAGCACCTGTTCATATCTCTGTTGGCCATTTGTATATTCTGTCTCGCCTAACAGCTCCCTTGAAAATGCGTGTGCCTCAGTCTATGTCTTCTGGAGAACTGGCACAGCTTCAGAATATTAGTACCCCAAAAGAGTATTTTACTTAGAGCATAAGAAGACTAAAAATAAATCATTATTATATGTGGATGAGGTTTTTCATAAAATATAACTGTTAATATATTCTTGGTTAAAATGCATGTGTGCTTTTCTTCTTTAGGTTACATAAAGAAAGGATGATATCTCTAAAGGTACGTGGATTCATCCAAATTTGGAGCCAGAAGACTGGGATGACTAAGCTGAAAGAAGCTCTCATTGAAACAGTGCAGAGACAAAAGGAAATTAAACTGGTGGTCACTTTCAAATCTGGAAAATTTATAGGAATTTTTCAGCTGAGCAACAACATTAGAAGTGTGGTCCTTAGACATTGTAAAAAAAGACAAAGTCACCTGCGTTTAACTTTGAAAAACAACGTGTTCTTGTTTATTGACAAATTATCCTACAGAGATGCTAAACAGTTGAATATGTTTCTGGACATAATCCACCAAAACAAATCTCAGCAACCCATGAAATCTGATGATGATTGGAGTGTGTTTGAAAGCAGGAATATGCTGAAGGAAATTGACAAAACTTCATTTTACAGCATTTGTAACAAGCCAAGTTATCAGAAGATGCCTTTGTTTATGTCGAAATCACCAACACATGTGAAAAAGGGGATATTAGAAAATCAAGGTGGGAAGGGGCAAAACACGCTATCTTCTGATCTGCAGACAAATGAGGACATTCTGAAGGAATATAACCCTGTACCAAACAAGAAATATAAGACAGATTCCTTGAAATATATACAAAGCAATAGGAAGAACCCATCAAGTTTAGAGGATTTAGAAAAAGATAGAGATTTGAAACTCGGGCCTTCATTCAATACCAACTGTAATGGAAATCCTAACCTAGATGAGACTGTTCTTGCAACCCAGACTCTCAATGCCAAAAATGGTTTGACATCTCCATTGGAACCAGAGCACAGCCAGGGTGACCCGAGATGCAACAAAGCCCAGGTGCCTCTTGACTCTCATTCACAGCAACTGCAGCAGGGGTTCCCCAATTTGGGAAACACCTGTTACATGAATGCAATTTTACAATCGCTATTTGCAATTCCATCTTTTGCTGATGACTTACTCACTCAAGGTGTCCCATGGGAATATATTCCCTTTGAGGCTCTTATTATGACCTTGACCCAGCTGCTTGCTTTGAAAGATTTCTGTAGTACAAAGATCAAGAGAGAATTACTTGGGAATGTTAAAAAAGTCATTTCAGCAGTTGCAGAAATATTTTCTGGCAGCATGCAGAATGATGCTCACGAGTTTTTAGGTCAGTGTTTAGACCAGCTGAAAGAAGACATGGAAAAGTTAAATGCCATTTTGAATACTGGGAAAGAATGTGGGGATGAAAATTCATCTCCACAAATGCATGTTGGTAGTGCTGCCACCAAAGTGTTTGTTTGCCCTGTTGTTGCTAATTTTGAGTTTGAATTGCAGCTCTCCCTTATTTGTAAAGCTTGTGGTCATGCTGTTCTCAAGGTAGAACCTAATAATTATCTCTCCATCAACCTGCACCAAGAAACAAAACCACTTCCTTTGTCCATTCAGAATTCTTTAGATCTTTTCTTTAAAGAAGAAGAGCTTGAATATAACTGTGAGATGTGTAAGCAGAAGAGTTGCGTTGCAAGGCGTACATTTAGTAGGCTCTCCAGGGTCCTTATCATTCATCTGAAACGCTATAGCTTCAACAATTCTTGGTTGCTGGTGAAGAATAACGAGCAAGTTTATATTCCCAAATCTTTAAGTTTATCTTCTTATTGCAATGAAAGCACCAAACCACCTCTTCCCTTGAGCAGTAGTGCACCTGTTGGGAAATGTGAAGTCCTGGAAGTCTCTCAGGAGATGATTTCTGAGATCACCAGCCCATTGACACCATCAATGAAGCTGACCTCAGAATCCAGTGATTCCCTGGTTCTACCCATTGAACCAGACAAGAATGCCGACCTACAAAGATTCCAGAGAGACTGTGGAGATGCAAGCCAAGAGCAGCATCAGAGAGACCTGGAAAATGGCTCTGCACTAGAGTCAGAATTGGTCCACTTTAGAGACAGGGCAATCGGTGAAAAGGAGCTTCCAGTGGCTGACTCACTGATGGACCAGGGAGACATTTCTCTTCCTGTGATGTATGAAGATGGAGGGAAGCTGATCAGCAGCCCAGACACAAGGCTTGTCGAGGTTCATCTTCAAGAGGTGCCTCAATATCCAGAACTTCAGAAGTATGAGAAAACCAATACATTCATAGAGTTCAATTTTGACAGTGTCACTGAGTCCACCAATGGCTTTTATGACTGTAAAGAAAACAGGATTCCAGAAGGATCTCAAGGAATGGCTGAACAGCTCCAGCAGTGTATTGAGGAGAGCATCATAGAGGAATTTCTTCAGCAGGCACCACCTCCAGGTGTTAGGAAGCTGGATGCCCAGGAACATACAGAAGAGATCCTCAATCAGTCTACAGAATTAAGACTTCCAAAGGCTGACCTGAATCACCTTGGGGCACTGGGTTCTGACAACCCAGGAAACAAAAACATTTTAGATACAGAGAACACAAGAGGTGAAGCCAAGGAACTAACAAGAAACGTGAAGATGGGGGATCCTCTCCAGGCCTATAGACTCATCAGTGTTGTCAGCCATATCGGGAGCTCCCCAAATTCAGGCCATTACATCAGCGATGTGTATGACTTTCAGAAGCAGGCCTGGTTCACATACAACGATCTATGTGTATCAGAAATCTCAGAGACCAAAATGCAGGAGGCGAGGCTTCACTCTGGGTATATCTTCTTTTACATGCACAATGGGATTTTTGAGGAGCTGTTAAGAAAAGCAGAGAACTCTCGGCTACCTAGCACACAGGCAGGGGTGATCCCTCAGGGGGAATAAGAAGGTGACTCTTTGTACAGACCTGCTTGACAGACTCACTCGGCCTCACTTCATCCTTGCAAAGAGAATCCTGTACTTCACTCAGAATGAAGGAACAAGTATCTCAGGATGAAAGCTCAATGAAAAACACTTATTTGGGGGGAATATCTATTTTAACTGCTTCAGACACCTAGATCCCAGAACTCAGGCGCATATGCATATTTTCCCTGCAAGATTAGAATGGTGCTCTTCACGTTTTGACAGTGGTTTTCAAAATGTTATTCTTCAACCAGCAACAGCAACAGCTAGGGACTGATTAGAAATGCAAATTCTAGGGTCACTCTCTAGACCAACTGATGCAGAAACAGGAGGTGTGAGCCAGCAATCAGATGGAGATTCTAGTGCTCATGAAAGTTTGAAGAACACTGGTAATGTGTGGAGTATCTTGATGTATTTTGCTACTGTTGATATGGATTGCTTATGTTATATAAATGATTTTCATTAAATTTTTTGCACTCCTTTATTTTGTCCCACTGAACCTAAGACTAGATAGAGTCACCCCAAAAGTGGCAGCAGGGAAATTCCAACAAGAGAGTGCCCAAAACCATTCTGAGATCGGGCCGGTTGGGATTCCAAAGAAAGAAGCACCAAACACCAGAGGGATCTGTCCGGAGCATTTATTAGGGGGAACTTAGAGAGTTCTGCAGCATACCCTCAGGCGGACAGTGAGAGAAAAAAGCATGGTCAACCAGCTGGGCACCGTGGCTCATGCCTGTCATCCCAGCACTTTGGGAGGCCAAGGTGGGAGGACTGCTTGAGCAGACCAGTTCAAAACCAGCCTGGGAAATATAGCAAGACCCTGTCTCTACAAAAAATAATTCAGCAGCCAGGCACGGTGGCTCACATCTGTAATCCCAGCACTTGGGAGGCCAAGGCGGGCGGATCACCTGAGGTCGGGAGTTTGAGACCAGCCTGAACAACATGGTGAAACTCAGTCTCTACTAAAAATAGAAAATTAGCTGGGCGTGGTGGCAGGCACCTGCAGTCCCAGCTACTCAGGAGGCTGAGGCAGGAGAATCACTTGAACCCAGCAGATGGAGGTTGCAGTGAGCCGAGATCGCACCACTGCACTCCAGCCTGGGCAACAAGAGCAAAACTCCATTTCTAAATAAATAAATAACTTTGCCAGACATGTCTCAGCTGCTCAGGAAGCCGATGTGGGAGGATCACTTGAGTCTGGGAGTTCAAGGCTGCAGTGAGCTATGATCACACTACTGCACTCCAGCCTGGGTGAAAGACCCTGCCTCAAAAAAAAAAAAAAAAAAAAAAGGCGGGAGGGGGGATGGTCTACCTTGGTGTGTCTGCTGCAGTGAGAGGGTCAGGGTATGGGGTTATATAAGTTTATAAGGAATTTGGTCAAGGGCGGGGACTAGTTTCTTTTAGTGTTTTGGGCAACAACCTAAACCTAAATACCTCTATCAGTGCCTGGGAATGTTTCAGGCTCTGGTTTGGATTCAAGCCTTCTGGGAAAAGCCTGCAGCTTGGCTGGTCAGAATGGTCAAAGCAGTCCATGATTTTCAGTCACGACACAGAAAGAAAGCAGGGGGTGAGTACTTTTCCTTTGTAAAGTTATTAAAATAATAACCCAACCCATACATATACCATTGGCTAGCTTCCACATGTGTTTATGACTGGTTACTAGTAAAATTTGCTATGCAGCAATCAACTGTTATTTACCATTTTCCAGGAATTTCAGGGCATAACATCAGGGTTATATGCAAAATGCAGTATACTAAATATCCGTGTGATTTTGTGAATTCAAAAGCACTGCAAGATGTTGCTCATGTTATTAATATGAATAAGACGATAAACCCATCCTCATAAATGTACAACATTTCCTGGTGGCCAAGCCTTAAACAGCTTATAATGTACCCAGTATCAGTGGGTGATGTGTTAGACTGTGGATTCAGCAAGGAGTAAAGAACGATTTTTTTAAATGGCCATGTGAGTAGACAAATGGAAATTGAGAGGATTTTTTGGGTAAAAAGAGATAAGAGCCTGGTATTATATAAGGAATGGGGCAAAATTAGGCAGAGTAGGTGTGGGAAAGAAAAGAAGAGCAACCAGAAACATACGTACGAGGTTTTTAAAAATACATTATTTTTAGCATTTAAGAGGAAAAGAAGGAAAGTACTATGAAAAAAGAAATGTAGGCCGGGCACAGTGGCTCACGCCTGTAATCTCAGCACTTTAGGAGGCCAAGGCGGGCGGATCACAAGGTCAGGAAATCGAGAACATCTTGGCCAACATGGTGAAACCCTGTCTCTACTAAAAATACAAAAATGAGCCAGGCGTGGTGGTGCATGCCTGTCGTCCTAGCTACTACTTTGGAGGCTGAGGCAGGAGAATCACCTGAACCAGGGAGGCGGAGATTGCAGTGAGCTGAGATCACACCACCGTACTCCAGCCTGGGTGACAAGAGTAAAACTCTGTCTCCAAAAAAAAAAAAAAAAAGAAAAGAAAGAAATGACACTGAGTGCCATGGCTCATGCCTGTAATGAAAGCACTTTGGGAGCCTGAGGTGGAAGGATTGCCTGAGCCCAAGAGTTTGAGGCTGCAGTGAGCTATGACTACACCACTGCCCTCCAGCCTGGGCAACAGGTGACACCCTATCTCAAAAGGAAAAACAAAAAAGGCAAATGGCAATTGCAGTGAAGAAATGCCAAGATACCTTCATGCTCAGGAGAGAAAGCTGTACTTCCTGGATGTGGTTTCCAGTCCCCTACACCTCTAGAGAAACCTCTCCACTCATGAATTATAGAAATCATCCCTAAAAGTGTAAAGTACTGTCTTATTTGTTTATTTTATTTTATCTTATTTTTGAGATGAAATTTTGCTCTTGTTGCCCAGGCAGGAGTGCAATGGTGCAATATTGGCTCACTGCAACCTCTACCTCCCAGGTTCAAGCAATTCTCCTGCCTCAGCCTCCCGGGTAGCTGGGATTACAGGTGCCCACAACTATGCCTGGCTAATTTTTGTATTTTTGGTAGAGACAGGGTTTCACCATGTTGGTCATGCTGGTCTCGAACTCCTGACCTCAGGTGATGCGCCCACCTCAGCCTCCCAAAGTACTGGGATTACAGGCATTTGAGCCACCACGCCTGGCCAAAAGTATAGTCTTTTAAACGTTTTTAAAGATATGGATACCACTGGTCATTATTCACTGGAATAAAACTCCATCAGGGTTTTAGCACATTTGGTTTATTGCTACATCTTCAGTGTTTAAGAGTTCCTGGTACACAAAAGGCATCTAATAAATATTTATACTTAATAAACATTTGCTGAGTGAGTATGCCAAATCGGTTTTCAAAGGATACTGTGCATAATAAGTCCTCGCTACCTTCAAAAATAGCCTCCAAATTAGAGGCCATTTCAACATGGAATTCTGGGGTGACAATTCCAGGCAACCATATCTTCCCATGTTTTTTTAAGTGCATGGGGCTCCTATCTGGAGTGAATTCTTTTCTGGTGCCTAACAAGGTATGACTTGTCAGCGAAGGCTTTACCGCATTCAGAACATCCGTAAGGTTTTTGTCCAGTGTGGGTTTTTTTATGCAAACTAAGGTTTAATTTCCGGATGAAGGTTTTTCCACATTCACTACATCTATAGGTCCTCTCTCCGCTATGAGTTTTCTGATGGCTATGAAGGTTTGACTTCTGAAAGAAGGCTTTTCCACATCTGTTACATTCATAGGGCTTTTCCCCAGTATGGATTTTTTTATGTTGAATGAGGTTTTTCTTCTGGATAAAGGTATTTCCACATAGATCACACTCGTAAGCTCTCTTCCCAGTGTGAATTTTCTCATGATCGATGACATTGGATTTCTGGGAAAAGGCCTTCTCACATATGCTACATTTATAGGGTTTCTCTCCCGTGTGTATTCTCTGGTGTTTCACAAGATCTGACTTGTAAATGAAAGCCTTTCCACAGTCCGTACATTGAAAGGGTTTTTGTCCAGTGTGAACTTTTTTATGTTGAATGAGGGTTGAGTTCTGCCTGAAGGATTTCTCACATTCATTACACTGATAGGATTTCTTGGCATTATGAATTTTCTCATGATTAATGCAGGATGATTTCCAGGAAAAGGCTTTTCCACAAGTCTTACATTGATAGGGTTTCTCTTTAGTATGCATTTTCTGATGTTGAAAGAGATTTGACTTCTGCTTGTAGGCGTTTCCACAGTTCTCACATTTATAGGGCCTTTCCTCTGCGTGAGTTTTCTGATGTTTATCAAGCTTCCACTTCTCCCCGAATGCTCTTCCACAGCTATGACATTCAAAGGGTTTCTGACAGGCATGCCTCCTCAGGTGACTCTGAAGGCGTGACTTTGAACTGAATAACTTTCTACAGGCATTACATTTCAGTTGTTGTCCTACAAATTTGGATGGATTATCGCCAACTAATTTTCTGTATCCATTATCGTCGTGAGAATTATTTTGTACATAGTGTTGCAAGGAAGATACATCATCTATGCCCAGTGGAAGTATTTTCTTAGATCCGTCACATTCTACACCTTTCTGCGTAGTCAGCGTTTCCTTATTGATTGATGGGACTTCTCTTGCGAGACTCTCTTTCACATCCTTTGGCTTCCAAATCTGCCCTCCAATGTCCCCATTTTTTTCTAAAATGGAATACAAAAAAATGTCCTGTGTAAAACGTTCCACTCACATGCTTGAAATAAAATGCCATAAACAATCTATTGTGGTGATCATTCTGGCTTCAAACCTAATGTCTACGAGAAACCAAAGTAAATATAAGCCTGTTAGAGTTCTAGGTGAACTAATGTTACATGAAGCTATCACATATCTATCTGTAAAGGACTGAGCAATGTAGACCTAGTGCACGGGGAGCAGGTGAGAGCCCAGGGATACCAGGGAGAGGGAGATTAAGAAAGAGAGTTTGCCAGGCCAGGCACAGTGGCTCACACCTGTAATCCTAGCACTTTGGGAGGCTGAGGCGGGTGGATTGCCTGAGGTCGGGGGTTCGAGACCAGCCTGACCAACATGGCGAAACCCTGTCTCTACTAAAAATACAAAAAATTCGCCGGGCATGGTGGCACGTGCCTGTAATCCCACCCACTCGGGAGGCTGAGGCAGGAGAATCGTTCGAACTCAGGAGGCGGAGGTTGCAGTGAGCCCAGATCGCGCCACTGCACTCCAGCCTGGGCGACAGAGACTCCGTTTCAAGAAAAAAAAAAAAAGAGTTTGCCTGCAAAGGAAAACCCAGAGAAGAATGTAAAGAAATTTCTGAGTGGAGAAAAATACCTGGAGATTTCTTCCAGCACTCCCAGGAAGTCACAGCTGGCTCTACTTGCTGCCAAACGACTTCCTCATTTAGAAAAGCTGAACTGGCTTCCATGCACCATTGACCCACAGTGCTCTCCTGGTCACCTACCTGCACGGCCACTTCCCAGCACTTCCTCTTCCTCCGACCATGGCTCCTTTCCTTGTTCCAACCTCAAGATCACATCGGGTTTGGTGGTTTCCTCTTGTCCTGTGATGGAAGATACCGCAGGGCTTGGTGTTTGTGGATGTGTGAGTTGTTTGTGCAAGTGTATGAGTGTATATAAGCGCTTGCGTATGCTTGCGTGAATATTTGTGTGTGAGTGTGAGCATTTATATGTCAGTGTGTGGGTATGTGCCATTGGTTGGGGGGAGTTGTGTGGATGGATGGTTTGAGGGAATGCACCTGAGCAGTCGAACTAAACAAAGAATGCTTTTTCTGGGCTGGGTGTGGTGGCTCATGCCTGTAATCCCAGCACTTTGGGAGGCCGAGACAGGAGAATTGCTAGAGCACAGGAATTTGAGACCAACATGTTACATGTAACATGAAGATAGCAAGACCCAGTCTCTACAAAACCAAAGCCACGTGTGGTGGTACACGTCTGTGGTCACAGCTATTCAGGAGGCTGAGGTGGGAGGATGGTTTGAGCCCAGGTCAATGTTGCAGTGACGCCAGGCGTGGTGGTTCATGCCTGTAATACCAGAACTTTGGGAGGCTGAGGCGGGCAGGTTATCTGAGGTCAGGAGTTCGAGACTAGCCTCACCAACATGGAGAAACCCCATCTGTGCAAAAAACACAAAAATTAGCCAGGCATGGTGGTGCACGTCTGTAATCCCAGCTACTCGGGAGGCTAAGGCAGGAAAATCACTGGAACCTGGGAGGCGGAGGTTGCAGTGAGCCGAGATCACACCACTGCACTCCAGCCTGGGTGACAGAGCGAGACTGTCTCCAAAAAAAAAAAATACTACAGTGAGCTATGATTGCACCACTGCACTCCAGCCTCGGTGACACAGCCAGACCCTGTTAGGAGAAAGGAGAGAAAGAAAGAGAGAGGAATGGAGAGAGGGAGAAAGGAAGGAAGGAAAGAAGGAAGGTAGGAAGGGAGGAAGGGAAGGAGGCAGGGAGGGAGGGAGGGAGGGAAGGAAGGAAGGGAAAGAAGGAAATGCTTTTTCTTCTTGGAGGATAAAGCTTTTCCAAAAATCAAGACCAGGAGTAGGGTGAAGGGCAGGGCACCCAGCCCACAAAACTTACAGAGGCCCTCACTCATTCTCCGGGCACTTGCACGACCCTGAGAATGGGGGCTCCTTCAATACAGCACTTGGTACACTTCACTTGCCTCACCCTAGTCCCGGCTCTACAAAAACATATGCAAAGTGAGGAGCACCTCTGTGCCAACCCTATTTGGCCAGCCATGGGGTGTCTGTGTGTTTCACGCCTTAGGTTTTGAGTGCCCCTGCCCGGGAAGCTGTCCTTACCCACAGAGACAAGGTTGCTGTAATTCTCCAGCATCACATCCCTGTACAAGTTTCTCTGTTCAGGATTCAGCCGCTGCCACTCCCCCTGGGTGAAGTTCACAGTGACATCCTCGAAGGTCACTCTTCCCTGTAACAACAGATTCCCGATCAGTATAAAAATGCCATTGAATCCTGCGGCTGAGGATACAGAAACTTGTTTCTGCTGAACCAAGCTTTAATCATGTCCATAATTCACTCTACTCTGGATGAAAATAAATTGTGCCCAGAGGATCTTGCCAATGAGCCATAAACCTTAGACCTACTCATGACACTGCCATCTTTCTCCACCCTCTAGTCCCACCAATTTTACTTCCTGAATCTCAAACTCGGCCATCAGTTTCCATCTTCTCCACCATTCATTAATCCACCTTGTCATCTTTTACTTAGAGTAAGGCAGAGGCCGAGTATGGTGGCTCACACCTATCACCCCAACATTTTGGGAGGCCGAGGCAGGAGGATTGCTTGAGGCCAGGAGTTTGAGACTAGCTGGGGAACATAGCAAAACCCCTATCTCAAAGAACATTTTATTATTTTGGCCGGGCACAGTGGCTCACACCTGTAATCCCTGCACTTTGGGAGGCCGAGGCGGGTGGATCACCTGAGGTCAGGAGTTCGAGACCAGTCTGGCCAACATGAAGAAACCCCATCTCTACTAAAAATACAAAAAATTAGCCAGGCATGGTGGCAGGCGCCTGTAATCCCAGCTACTCAGGAGGCTGAGGCAGGAGAATCACTTGAACCCAGGAGGTGGAGGCTGCAGTGAGCCAAGATCGCGCCACTGCACTCCAGCCAGGGCAACAAGAGCAAAACTCTGTCTCAAGAAAAAAAAGAAAAAGAAAAAGAAAAGAAAAGAAAATGTTATTATATTTTTTTTCTATTTTCCATTTTTCTTTAAGACATCCTGCCTCTATTAGAAATTCTTTTTTAAATAGAGGCCTGGCATGGTGGCTCACACCTATAATCCCAGCACTTCAGGAGGCTGAGACAGGTGGATCACCCGGGGTCAGGAGTTCGAGATCAGCCTCGTCAACATGGTGAAACCCCATCTCTACTAAAAATACAAAAACTAGCCCGACATGGTGGTGTGTGCCTGTAATCCCAGCTACTCAGGAGGCTGAGGCAGGAGAATCGCTTGAACCCTGGGAGGTGGAGGTTGCAGTGAGCTGAGATCACACCACTGCACTCCAGCCTGGGTGACAGTGAGACTCCATCTCAAATAAATAAATACATAAATAAGTAGAATAAGCCAATAGCCCCCTAATTCTTCCAGCTACATCTAAACTGACTGTAATCTATTTTCCACAGTCGACATTCAGACTGGATGGTGCGCTCCCCTAATTTATCAGCTTTCCTTGCATGTGGGAGAAACAGGTGACACCTGCTACAGGGGCCAGCGTCTGGCATGTCTACCACACTCCCACTCACACAGGGTCACACGGCACTCCCCTGGGTCTCTCCTGCAGCCATACTGGACTTACGGCAGCATTTTGCCCCTGCCACTCAACACTCACAGTGTTGGAAATCACACTTGTAAAGCGAATTCCTTTGTCAGAAACTGAAAATCTCACCTCTAAGAGCCAGCATCTAGTGTCCTCTTGGACAGATAAATTTTTTAGTTGTGTTTGTGTTCTAGCTCGCTTTTTTTAAATTTTGTTTATTTATTAATTTTTTTGGTGGGGAAGGGGACAGAGTCTCACTCTGGTAGCCCAGGCTGGAGTGCAGTGGCACAATCTCGGCTCACTGCAACCTCCACCTCCTGGGTTCAAGCGATTCTCCTGCCTCAGCCTCCTGAGTAGCTGGGATTACAGGCGCGCACCACGACACCTGGCTAATTTTTGTCCTTTTAGTAGAGACGGGTTTCACCGTGTTGGCCAGGCTGGTCTCAAACTCCTGACCTCAAGTGATCTGCCCACCTCGGCCTCCCGAAGTGCTGGGATTAAAGGGATGAGCCACCGCACCCGGCCTTTTTTTAAAATTTTTGACACAGGTTCTTGCTCTGCCACCCAGGCTGGAGTACAGTGGCATGATCATGGCTCACTGCAGCCTCAACCTCCCAGGATCAAGCAATCCTCCTACCTCAGCCTCCAGAATAGCTGGGACTACAGGCATGTACCACCGTGCTAAGCTCATTTTTTATTATTTGTAGAGACAGGATCTCACTATATTGTCCAGGCTGGTCTTGAACTCCTGGCCTCAAGTGGTCTTCCTGCCTTCGCCTCCCAAAGTGCTGGGATTACAGGTGTGAGCCACCACACCCACCCTTAGTATGCCTTTCCTGTCAACAGGAAATTGGTCAACAGGCTTAATTTTAACAATTGCAAATAAACTACTATCTGCCTAACTGCATACAACTTATCCTTGGTCTTTCAGCTATCCATAATTTACTTTGATTCCGACTGGTACTAGTTTATGATTTTTCAGTTTATTGTGTGGATTTACAGAATTTGTTTCAAATACACACAGAACAAAGTCGGGAGAGGACACACATTCAAGGCACCAATCATTTAAAAAATAGGTTGGGGTGAAACACACATGACACTGTTACATCTCAGGGCTTAGCAGTGGACCAGGTTTGTAAGAGCAATGGTCAAAAGATGCTTGAGGCTGGGCGTGGTGGCTCACCCTTGTAATCCCAGAACTTTGGGAGGCTGAGGCGGGTGGACCACCTGAGGTCAGGAGTTCGAGACCAGCCCGACCAATATGGTAAAACCCCATCTCTACTAAAAATACAAAAATTAGCCGGGCGTGGGCGTGGTGGTGTGCGCCTGTAATCCCAGCTACTCAGGAGGTTGAGGCAGGAGAATCGCTTGAACCTGGGAGGTGGAGGTTGCAGTGAGCCAAGATCAAGCCATTGCACTCCAGCCTGGGTGGCAGAGGGAGACTGTCTCAAAAAAAACAAAAAACAAAGATGCTTCAGCTGAAACCAGCCCAGTAATCCCATAGACAGTTGTGGGTTTTTTGTTTTTTGTTTTTTGTTTTTGTTTTTTGGATAAACATAGAAATTGACCCTTCTGCTGTTAAAGCTTGAAACCTGTATTTGTTTTGTCTGAGTTCCTTCCTCAGGAAAAGACCTTCAGATCTCTCAAAGGCAGGCAGATCACCTGAGGTCAAGATTTCGAGGCCAGCCTGGCCAACATGGTGAAGCCCCGTCTCTACCAAAAAATACAAAAATTAGCCAGGAGTGGTGGGGCGCACACCTGTAATCCCAGCAACTCAGGAGGCTGAGGAAGGAGAATCGCTTGAACCTGGGAGGCAGAGGTTGCAGTGAGCTGAGATTGCACCACTATACTCCAGCCTGGGTGACACAGCGAGACTCCCTCAAAAAAAAAAAAAACAACTGAAACTCACCACAACTGAAACTCACCACAACAGATGTCTCCTTGCCCCCTCCCTAGTCTTGCTTTCTTACACATTGTTATATTTCTTCCGTGCTGTATAAACCCCTAGTTTTAGTGAGTTAGGGAGATGGATTTGAGGCTGAGCTCCCATTTCTTCAGCTACGGCAGCTGATTAAAGCTTCTTCCTTGGCAATACCCATTGTCTCAGTCATTGGCTTTCTGTGCAGCCAGTAGCAGGACCTAGACCAAACTCCTGCTGTTTCCGTAACCAAGCTTTTTTTTTTTTTTTTTTGAGACAGGGTCATGCTCTGTCACCCAGGCTGGAGTGCAGTGGCACAATCATGGCTCACTGCAGCCTCAACCTCCCAGGTTCAAGCGATTCTCCCACCTCCGCCTCCAGAGTAGCTGAGACTACAGGTGTACGCCACCACCACCACACCCAGCTAATTTTTTTGTAGAGACGGGATCTTGCCATGTTGCCCAGGCTGGTTTCAAACTCCTGAACTCAAGCGATCCGCCTGCCTTGGCCTCCTAGATTGCTGAATTACAGGTGTGAGCCACCATGCCCAGCCTTGAGCTTTACTTGAAATGTTTCAGCTCTAATAGGAAAGCAGAAAGTAGAGTGTGTGTTACCTTTTAATAAAAGTATGGAAGGAAGAAGGAAAATATGCCAAAAGGTGAGCGGAGTTAATTCTGAGCAAGAGGAACGTGGGTCATACGTTTATTCATTATGAGATTTAGATTTTTTTGAAAAGCTCACCTGGGAATTGTTCATTTCCTGTTCTTCACCAGTCAATAAAGTCTTGGGAAGGCAGATCTGAGGGAAAATGGAAAAGAACCATGAAATAGCAGAATTCGCTTTGGAAGTTGAGGATCATCCAGCATAGAATGCTCCACACCCTGGATAAAAGCTCTCCTTAACCCACTCAGAAAAGCCCTGACTTGTACCTCGGTGATCCCCTTCTGAAGGTCTTTTTTGTTTGTTTTGGTTTTTTTGTGTTTGTTTATTTATTGAGACTGGGTCTCAAAGAAGAAAGTGCAGGCCAGGCACGGTGGCTCACGCCTGTAATCCCAGCACTTTGGGAGGCTGAGGCGGGCAGATCACCAGAGGTCAGGAGTTCGAGACCAGCCTGTCCAACATGGTGAAACCCCGTCTCTACTAAAAATACAAAATTGGCTGGGCGCGGTGACTCACGCCTGTAATCCCAGCACTTTGGGAGGCCAAGGCAGGCGGATCACGAGGTCAGGAGATCAAGACCATCCTGGCCAACACGGTGAAACCCTGTCTCTACTAAAAATACAAAAACAAAATTAGCCAGGTGTGGTGATGGGCGCCTGTAGTCCCAGCTACTCGGGAGGCTGAGGCAGGAGAATGGCGGGCACCCGGGAGGCGGAGCTTGCAGTGAGCCGAGATCGCGCCACCACACTCCAGCCTGGGCGACAGAGCGAGACTCCGTCTCAAAAAAAAAAAAAAAAGAGAGAGAGAGAAAGCTAAACAGCAGTTCAACAGCACCTTTAAAACAAGCCTGTGCAAAGACAATGAGGCAAGCATCAGATCAGCTAGAGCACAGTAAGGAAGGCCGAGAGCAGAAACCATGAATCCTGAAGCAGCTGTGGTCGTGACGAATAACGCCGCAGTGAACACGGGATGCAGATAGCCCTTCAGCTTTGCCGTAAGCGGGACAGCTGGATCATTGGTAATTCTTTGCCAAAAGCATAGATTTTGGCCACGCGTGGCAGCTCACACCTATAATCCCAGCACTTTGGACAGCCAAGGTGGGAGGATCAGTTGAGCCCAGGAGTTACTTTTTTTTTTTTTTTTTTTAAGACCAAGTCTTGCTCTGTCGCCCAGGCTGGAGTGCAGTGGCACAGTCTCGGCTCACTGCAACCTCTGCCTCCCGGGTTCAAGGGATTCCCCTGCCTCAGCCTCCCGTGTAGCTGGGATTACAGGCATGCACCACCATGCCCAGCTAATTTTTGCATTTTTAGTAGAGACAAGGTTTTACCATGTTGTTCAGGCTGGTCTCGAGCTGCTGATCTCAAGTGATCCGCCGGCCTCAGCCTCCCAAAGTGCTGGGATTATAGGCGTGAACCACCACATCCAGCCAAGCCCAGGAGTTTGAGACCAGCCTGTGCAACATAGTGAAACCTCTGTCTCAAGGTTTAAGTAATAAAGTTTTTATTTTTTATTTTATTTTATTGAGGCAGGGTCTCATTCTGTCACCCAGGCTGGAGTGCAGTGATGTGATCCCGGCTCACAGCAGTTTAAAAATCCCTGGCTCAAGCAATCCTCCTACCTCGGCCTCCTGAATAGCTAAGACTATGGGTGCATGCTACCACATCAGCTAACTTTTTATTTTTTGTAAAGAAGGGATCTTGCTATGTCACCCAAACTGGTCTCAAACTCCTAGGCTCAAGCAATCCTCCTCCCTCAGCCTCCCCAAATCTTGGGATTACATGCATGAGCCACCACACCAGCCAGGAATAAAGTTTTAAATAAGTAAATATGTTTTTAAAAAGAGTAAACTTGCCGGGCACAACTTTAATGTTTATTAAAGTTTGAGGAGTCCAATTCTAGCACAAAAAAATATAAATAATTTTAAAAAAGAGTAAATTGTAAATGCTTTCACCACAAAAATAGATTAATTAGCTTGATTTAATCATCCCCCCAATGTAAACATGTATCAAAACATCACATTGTACCCCATAAATAAACACAATTATTATTTGTCAATAAAAAGTTTTTAGAAGTAGCTGTGGGCCAGCAGTAATGCTAAGGACTGGAGGGCCACGAAAATAATTTTGAGTGTCCTGGGAGCATCACTTTTCAATATGACAACTAAAAAAAAACATCTAAACTACCAATGTAAAATATTTAGCTTATTCCAGCAAATAGGAGAGGTAGAAAAATGAAACTAAGTAAAAATGCAAAACAAACAAACAAACAAAACCCAGACATTTGGCTTTCAGGGAGAAAAAAAATCAGCTTACCTCCAGTGGAATCTGGCATAAATTAGCAAGTTGATTGATTTCTGATGCCTGTGGTCTTTTCTTCTGAAAGGGACTGAAAATGAAAAGGCGTGTATACTGAAAAGCTAAACTAATGACTAAAACTTAATCGGCCCTCTACCCGCTGTATTCCACATCATAATCCAGTCAAGAAACAACCCAAAACACTCACTTCCTATCAAAAGCCCCACCTGATCCTATCAGGCCACATCAAAATTTCAATTCCCAATTCTTTCCTCGACTTCTCCAAAACTGAATGAACTCTCATAAAAATTATGATTGTGAAAGCTTAATTTTCAAATCTGCCCAATCAGTTTCCAATGGAATTTTTTTTTAAGTTCATGCAAGTAAAAATGTTTTACCTTAACTTTGAAATAGAAAGCATGGAAAACATTATCCAAATGTCAGAGGATGAAAATAAATTAAAACAACAAAAATTGGCTGGGCACGGTGGCTCACGCCTGTAATCCCAGCACTTTGGGAGGACAGGAGTTCAAGACCAGCCTGGCCAACATGGGGAAACCCTGTCTCTACTAAAAATACAAAAATTAGCTGGTCATGGTGGCACGTGCCTGTAATCCCAGCTACTTGGGAGGCTGAGGCAGGAGAATCGCTTGAACCCGGGAGACGGAGGCTGCAGTGAGCCAAGATCGTGCCACTGCACTCCAGCCTGGGCGATGAGCGAGACTCCGTCTCACGTCTCAAAAAAAAAAAAAGAAAGGAAAAGAAAAAAGAAATAGGGCCAGCGGAGGTGGAACAATGCCTTAAAGTGCTCTCCGCCCAACAGAAAGTATTCAGGCTCCAACCTCCAACCGGCAAAATCTCTTCAGCTGTACTAATACTCTCAAAATGAGATCAACATGCCAATCCATCCCCACCCTAGTCTGGGTGTTGAATTTAAACACAGGCTACATGCCCTTGCCTGCAGACATGGAGACGTTCCAAAATTGAGCATCCAACTGAATTCCAAGAGATTAAACCAGACTTCATGGGACAGGATGCACCAGACTAGACCTCCTCCCAGGAGAAGAGGTATCCAAAGATCGTATTAGCAAATGACCCTTGGCGGTGTGCGGTGGCTCAAGCCTGTAATCCCAACACTTTGGGAGACAGAGGCAGACAGATCACCTGAGGTCAGGAGTTCAAGACCAGCCTGGTCAACATGGTGAAATCCTGTCTCTACTAAAAATACAAAATTTAGCTGGGCATGGTGGTACACACCTGTAGTCCCAGCTACTCAGCTACTCAAGAGGCTGAGGCAGAATTGCTTGAACCCAAAAGATAGAGGTTGCTGTGAGCTGAGATCATGCCACTGCACTCCAGCCTGGGCAACAGAGGGAGACTCCATCTCAAAAAAAAAAAAAAAAAAAGCAAAATGACCCAGCCAGCCTGGTGGTTCACACCTGAATCCCAGCCGCCGTGTCGGACTACTGTAGTCCCAGATACTTGGGAGGCTGAGGTGGGAGGATCAATTGAGCCCAAGAGGTCAAGGCTGCAGTGAGCAAGGATCTTGCCACTGCATTCCAGCCTGAGGGACAGAGCAAGCCTGCAGGTGAACGGAAAGGGGTGGAGTGATTTTATATATAAATATATATATATACACATATATATATATACACATATATATACATACATATATATATACACATATATATACATACATATATATATACACATATATATACATACATATATATATATACACATATATTTTTTTGTCTGAGCCGCTGTGCCTGGCCTTTTTTATTTTTTTTTAGAGACAGGCTGGTCTCAAACTCCTGGCCCCAAGTGATCCTCCCATCCCAGCCTCCCAAAGTACTGGTATTACAGGTGTGAGCCACTGCAGTTGGCTCAACAGCAGATTTTCAATGTAGATGAAAAAGCCATCTATTGGAAGGAGATTCCATCTAGGATTTTTATAGCTAGAGAGAAGTCAATGCCTGGCCTCAAAGCTTCCAAGGACAGGATGATTCTCTTACATGAAACTAATGCAGCTGGTGACTGAGTTTAATCTAATGCTCACTTACCATTTAAAAAATTTTAAAGCCTCTAAGAATTATGCTGGCCAAATGCGGTGGCTCATGCCTCTAATCCCAGCAATTTGGGAAGCCAAGGCGGGCAGATCACTTGAGGTCAGGAGTTCCAGGCCAGCCTGGCCAACATGGTGAAACCCCATCTCTACTAAAAATACAAAAAAATTAGCCAGGCATAGTGGCCCGTGCCTGTAGTCCCAGATACTCAGGAGGCTGAGGCAAGACAATCACTTGAACCTGGGAGGTGGAGGCTGCAGTGAGCCAAGATCACACCACTGCACTCCAGCCTGGGTGACAGAGTGAGACTGTGTCTCAAAAAACAAACAAAGAAAAGAATTATGTTAAATCTACTCTATCTGTGCTCTATAAATGAAACAACAAAGCCTGGGCGATAGCACATTTGTCTACAGTATGGTTTTGATTATTTTAAGTCCACTGTTGAGAACTATTTCTCAGACAAAAAGAAAAAGATTCCCTTCAAAGCATTACTGCTCTTCAGATCCCAGGTGTTAAGCCAGCAAACACAATAAATAAATAAATAAATAAATAAATAAATAACTGCTCATCAAACCTAAACACAAAAATAGAAAAATAATAAAAAAGCAAAAGACCACACAAAAACAAAATATCACTGCTCATTGAAACTGTATCGGGTCACTCAAGAGCTGATGGATGAATCTTAATTTCAGTTGAAGAAAAAAACTCTGATGGAGATGTACAAGGAGATGAATGTTGTTTGCATGCCTGCTAACACAACATCCATTCTGCAGACCGTGGGTCAAGAAGTAATTTTGACTTTCAAGTAGTGTTACCTAAGAAATACATTTCATAAAGCTATTTCTCCCATAGATAGTGAATCCTCTGATGGATCGGGGCAAAGTCCATTGAAAACCTCCATGAAACAGTTCATCATTCTAAATGCCATTAAGAACATTTGTGATTCATGGGAAGAGGTCAAAATATCAGCATGAACAGGATTTGGAAGAAGTGGATTCCAACCCTCATGGATGACTTTGGGGGGTTCAAAAATTCAGTGGAGACCAGGCACGTGACTTATGCCTATAATCACAGCATTTTAGGACCTCAAGTGGGAGGATCGCTTGAGGCCAGGAGTTTGAGACCAGCCTGGCAACAGAGCGAGACTCCCATCTTTATTTTTAAAATATATATTAATAATTCAATGGAAGTAGTGACTGCAGATGTGGCAGAAATAGCAAGATAACTAGAATTGGAAGTGGAGCCTGAAGATGTGACTGAATTTTTGCAACCTGCTGGTAAAACTTGAACAGATGAAATTTTTTTTAATTAAAAAAATGTTTTAAATGAAAGACCTCATGAGGCGGGCAGATCACAAGGTAAGGATATCAAGGCCATCCTGGCTAACACGGTGAAACGCAGTCTCTACTAAAAATACAAAAAATTGGCCGGGCGTGGTGGCGGGCGCCTGTAGTCCCAGCTACTAGGGAGGCCGAGGCAGGGGAATGGCGTGAACCCAGGAGGCGGAGCTTGCAGTGAGCCGAGATCACGCCACTGCACTCCAGCTTGGGCGACAGTGCTAGACTCCGTCTCAAAAAAAAAAACTTGACCTGATGAGGAATTGCTTCTTATGGATTAGCAAATAAATTGTTTGTTTGTTTGTTTGTTTGTTTGTTTTTTGAGACTGAGTTTTGCTCTTGCTGCCCAGGCTGGAGTGCAATGGCGCGATCTCAGCTTACCGCAACCTCTGCCTCCCAGGTTCAAGCAATTCTCCTGCCTCAGCCTCCCAAGTAGCTGGGATTACAGGCATGCACCACCACGCCCGGCTAATTTATTTTTTGTATTTTTAGTAGAGATGGGGTTTCTCCAGGTTGAGGCTGGTCTCGAACTCCTGACCTCAGGTGATCCGCCCACCTCGGCCTCCCAAAGTGCTGGGATTACAGGCGTGAGCCACCGCTCCCAGCCTTAAAGTGTTTTTTTAAAGATACTCAAATATGTCAATTTTATTGTTTCTCTATGTGCACATTTATTTGCTACTGAAAATTGCGAAAGCAGTACATCACGGCTTCTTATTGCAATGCAAACTTTTGAAAACCGAAAAATCTATTATGCTCTAGCCAAACTATCCGACGTTTTCTTCTTTTTTTTTTTTTTTTTTTTTTTTTTTTTGACAGAATCTCGCTCTGTCACTCAGGCTGCAGTGCAATGGCGCGATCTTGGCTCACTGCAATCTCCATCTCCCAGGTTCAAGCGATTCTCCTGCCTCAGCCTCCTGAGTAGCTAGGATTAACAACGTGCGCCCACATACCCAGCTAATCTTTTGTATTTTTAGTAGAGACGGGTTTTCACCACGTTGGCCAGACTGGTCTCAAACTCCCGACCTCAGATGATCCACGCACCTCGGCCTCCCAAAGTGCTGGGATTACAGGTGTAAGCCACAGCACCGGCCTCCAATGTTTTCTTTACATTCTTTCCCCATAAGTCACTTTCCTTCAAATTTTTTTTCTTTTTGGAGACAAGGTCTCTCTTTGTCACCCAGGCTGGAGTGCAGCGGTGCAATCACAGCTCACTGCAGCCTCGACCTCCTGGATTCAAGCCATCCTCCCACCTCAGCTTCCCAAGTAGCTGGGACCACAGGCATGTGCCACTTCACCTGGCAAATTTTTTTGAAAAATTTTTTTGTAGAGATGGAGGCTCGTCATGTTGCCCAGGCTGGTCTTGAACTCTTAGCCTCAAGCAATACTCCTGCCACAGCCTCCCAAAACGCTGGGATTACATGCAATAGCCACTATGCCTGGCCTACTTCAAGTTCAAAAATTTAAACCAACCTTCATCCCAGTGTCTTTACAAATGCTCAGCAAAGAAAATTCCTAAGACAATTCAGGGACCTCTCACAACCTTACTGAGAGACGTTAATAAAGAACCTTAGTAACTTGACTCTCAACTCCACTACCAACCCTTCCCCTCTAGCAGAAGTTTCACCCCAACAACAGGATAGAAGAGAAACAATCTTCCAGGACATCAGAGATGGCTTGCCTTACAGGAGGAAATTAGTAAGAACATTGCTCTCTGTGGGGAAAGGATGGTAAAAATCGAGATACCTATTAATAGATTTTTCTCAGCTTGAAACAGAACTGACACTAGGCTTAAGGGAGTGCAGAATGAATCAAGAAGTGAACCATTCAAATGTGGCTGCAGTTTCTGTGTGTATCACAGATGGGATCCTTCTGAGAATGCTAGAAAAGGGAATTATGACACAGAGCCAATTCAGCCATAAACATTATTTTTGTACTTTTTCTTTCTTGCTGGTAATTTTTTCCTATTCTTTTGAGATGGAGTCTCACTCTGTTGCCCAGGCTGGAGTGCAGTGGCATGATCTTGGCTCACTGTAGCTTCCGGCTCCTGGGTTCAGGCAGTTCTCCTGCCTCAGCCTCCCAAGTACCTGGGATTAGAGGCGCCCACCACTACGCCCGACTAATTTTTGTATTTTAAGTAGAGATGTGGTTTCACCATATTGGCCAGGCTGGTCTTGAACTCCTGACTTCCAGTGATCCACCTGCCTCGGCCTCCCAAAGTGCCGGGATTACAGGTGTGAGCCACCACTCCCAGCCTTCTTGCTGGTAATTTTTTATATAGTGGGTTAAGAAAGCTACTCTATGCTAGGATAGACTATCACAATATTTTTAATATCTTTTTCTGTGATATCTTTTTCTCATACATTTTCCTTCCTACAATGACACTAGTAACTTATAAGGAATCTGTGTAGTTTGAATGTATTTGAATAATTTCATTATACCTTAGTGCTACTCTTTGATTTAATCCCTAAAGCACCAATAGGTCCTAAATATTCTCATGTGTTTTAGAAGCCTGAAGTCAGTGAGAAAAACCCACAGAGAGCAATGTTTTTACTAATTTCCTCCTGTAAGTCTAGCCACCTCTGATGTTCTGGAAGATTGTTTCTTTTCTATCCTGTTGCTGGGGTGAACCTTCTGCTAGAGAGGAAGGGTTGGTAGTGGAGTTGAGAGTCAAGTTACTAAGGTTCTTTAGTAACATCTCACAGTAGAGGATATGAGAGGCCCCTGAATTGTCTTAGGAATTTTCTTCAGTGAGCATTTGCGAAGACTCGGATGAAGGTTAGGTTAAACTTTTGTCATGAGTCCATTGGCAGGCTAGTCACAAGTGCCTCCTGGATCTTTGGGTCCTGGCGGAAAACGATGCCAGACTCTCAAATTGCCACAAGGTAGCCTGGAAAGAACGCCACAGTCCAGAAGGAGCCTCGAAAGTGGTTTCGTGAGGTGGAATTTACTCCTGGTGAAGATGCTGTGAACGCTGTTTAAACTACAACAGAGGATTTACAATATTGACGCCCGTAGTTAAGAAAGCAGTGGCAGGGTTTGAGAGGATTGGCTCCAATTTTGAAAGTTCTATTATGGGTAAAATGCTATCAAACAACATCTCATGTTCCAGAGAAATCTTTCGTGGAAGGAAGCGTCAGTTAATGTGGTAAATTTCATTGTTGGTTTAAGAAATTGTTACAACCACTTCAATATTTAGCAACCACCACCCTTATCAGCCAGCAGCCAATGACATCGAGGCAAGACTCCTCACCAGCAAAAAAGATTACGACTCCCTGAAGGCTAAGATCATTATTAGTATTTTTAGCAATAAAGTATTTTTATATAATTTCTTTTTAAAAAATAATGGAGCTTCAAATAAGGGCATCAAGTATTTTTTCTTTTAATAGATGGGGTTTTGCCATGTTGTCCAGGCTGAGCTCAAGCAATCCACCTGCCTCGGCCTCCCAAAGTGCTGGGATTACAGGCGTGAGTCACCGCACCCAGCCAGCATCAAGTGTTTTAAAATTAAAGTATGTGCCTTGTTTCCTAGACATAACACCATTTTACACTTTATTAGACTACAGTGTAGTGTAGTGTAAATGTAACTTCTTTTTTTTTTTTTTTTTTTTGAGAGGGAGTCTCGCTCGGCCGCCCAGGCTGGAGTGCAGTGGCGCGATCTTGGCTCACTGCAAGCTCCGCCTCCCAGGTTCACGCCATTCTCCTGCCTCAGCCTCCCGAGTAGCTGGGACTACAGGCACCTGCTACCATGCCCAGCTAATTTTTTGTTTTTTTTTTTTTTTAGCAGAGACGGGGTTTCTCCACGTTAGCCAGGATGGTCTCGATCTCCTGACCTTGCGATCTGCCCGCCTCCGCCTCCCAAAGTGCTGGTATTACAGGCATGAGCCACCGCACCCGGCCATAACTTCTTTTTTTAAATAGAGACAGGATCTCCCTATATTGCCCAGGTTGACCTCACAACTCCTGGTCTCAAGTGATCCTCCCCCTTCCATGTCCTAAAGTACTGGGATTATAGGCATGAGCCACCACACCCAGCCAATGTAACTTTATATTCACAAGGAAACAAAACCATTTTTGTGACTCACTTTATAGCAATATTTGCTTTATTGTGGTGGTCTGCAACCCAATCCACAATGTCTTTGAGGTATGGCTGTACTTTCTAAGTGTTTCCTGAGTCAGCCTACTTTTTCTCCATTTTTTGGTCATTATTCTATCCATTTTTTTTTGTTTTGTTTTGCTGTTGTTTGGAAACAAGAACTTGCTGTGTCGCCCAGGCTGGAGTGCAGTAGCACGATCATAGCTCACTGCAGCCTCACCATCCCTGTGTTCAAACCATTCTCCTGCCTCAGGCTCCTGAGTTGCTGAGACTACAGATGCACACTACCACACCTGGCTCATTTTTTAAAAATTGTTTGTAGAGATGGGGTCTCATCATGTTGCCCAGGCTGATCTGGAACTCCTGGCCTCAAGCAATCCTTCTGCCTCAGCCTTCTGAGTAGCCCTGATCAATCCATTGTTGAAGAATACATGGATGTTACTTTGCAGTCTGTCATCCTGAATTTGTGTTCACTTGACATTGCCTAATTATTAGTTTCAGCTTACCCACTTTTTGTCACTAACACGCAGAAGAGACTGTGGCCTTCTTACTGTATCATATCAGGAAGCATCTCACATTGGTTTGTGCCATTACTGGTGCAGTGACTTTCAGCCACTTGGTTAAGGTGGAGTTGGCCATATTTCTCTGCTGTAAAATTACTGATTTTCCTTTTGTAATTAATAAGTGTGTGTGAGTAGATTCTTTGAGATGAAGTATATATCTTGTTCTTCCTTGAACTTAAAGGTTTTTTTTTAAGTGAAAGCAAATTTGTTAAGAAAGTAAAGGAATAAAAGAATGGCTACTCCATAGGCAGAGCAGTGTCACTTTAAGGTTACGATGTCAAGTGATTTTTGTACAAATCAATAATTACTGTGATGATTGAAAAAAGATTATTACCAAGTTTATTTTCATTGTCTCAAGGTCTTCTGAACTCTGGATCTAGGCTGTGTCAACAGGGTAGTGTGGTACCCCCTGTACCCGTCTGTGCCTCCTGCAGTCCTTTTCATTTATTTTGCTTTTTTATAATAGAGGCAGAGTCTTGCTATATGTTGTCCAGGCTGGTTTCAAACTCCTGAGCTCAAGCAATCTTCCTGCCTTGGCCTCCCAAAGTAGTGGGATTACAAGTGTGAGCCACCACATCTGGCCAAGTCCTTTACCATCTTCAGAAGGCTTAGCTTGCAGTTTCAGCAGAAGGATAGACTCCCAGGAAGACCGTGAGACAGATTTGGGGCCCAGTTGATATTATCAAGTACACTGAATTTGACTGTGTTCACCACGTTCTGGCTTCAGAGAAATGGGAGTCACTAGTGAAGTTGGTGCCATTTTGTGTATCTTCTGCACCTAAGGAGTAAAAAAGATAGAGGAGAGAATGTAAGAGGTCAGTTTATATTCACAAACATGGACGTCAGCCTTTTCCCACCTTTTCTTTTTTTTTTTTTTTAGTCGGAGTCTCACTTTGTCGCCCAGGCTGGAGTGCAGTGGCGGGATCTCGGCTCGCTTCCAGCTCCGCCTCCCGGGTTCACGCCATTCTCCTGCCTCAGCCTCCCGAGTAGCTGGGACTACAGACGCCCGCCACTGCGCCCAGCTAATTTTTTGTATTTTTAGTAGAGACGGGGTTTCACCGTGTTAGCCAGGATGGTCTCGATCTCCTGACCTCGTGATCCGCCCACCTCGGCCTCCCAAAGTGCTGGGATTACGGGCGTGAGCCTCCATGCCCAGCCCCCACCTTTTCAATCCAATATGGAACCTACTACCTCCTGGGAAAGCCATGCCCCCGCTGCCCCTGGCAGACCACACCTGAGGATTCATTCCTCCTCTCACTCAATCACACTTTCAACAGAAGTGTATTGAGCGTTTCCTTTGTACCAGGCACTGGGGATACAACAGTGAATTTGTATCCATGGGGTTGCTGGAATCCAGTTGGAAAGTGGGCAGTGGATTCTTCAGAAGGTCCATAGGCCTGGGAAGAGTCTTTGGGGACTGTGAGCAACCCCATGGTACCGTGGAGCACTTGAGTGGGGATATCCTCCACCTCCCAGGAGGAGCTGTCGGCTCCACCATGACGAAGCACTGGACATCCAAGGGCTCCGCTTGTGAACCACATTGGAAACAACAGGCTAGTTACCTTGCAGTCCCTCAGGAATCTTGCCCTGCTCTTCTTGTTCTAAGGACGCCACAGGTTCCCTTTTTCTCTGGAGAAGTAATCTAGATCTTCGATTTTGGAACCAAATCTAAGTGGTAAGACAAAGAAACTTAATTTAAACAAAGAATGTTGTGTAAAACTCATGATTGCTTTCTTCTCTTTTTTCTTCTCTGTTTTTTGAGACAGCGGTCTCTCTCAGAGTAGCTAGTGCCGCAGCTGTGCATCATCACCTTAGGCTAACTTTTAAACTTTTTGTAGAGACGAGGTTTCACCACGTGGCCCAGGCTGATCTTGAACTTCTGGGCACAACCAATCCTCCCAAGTAGCTGGGACTAGAGGCACACTTGACTGTGCCCAACCCAAGATATATATATATATACTTTTTTTTTTAATACGGAGTCTCACTCGGTCACCCAGGCTGGAGTGCAGTGGCACAATCTTGGCTCACTGCAACCTCCACCTCCCAGGTTCAAGCAATTCTCCTGCCCCGGCTGCCAAGCAGCTGGGATTATAGGCGCCCACCACCATACCCGGCTAATTTTTGTATTTTTAGTAGAAATGGAATTTCATCATATTGGCCAGGCTGGTCTTGAACTCTCGACCTCAGGTGATCCGCCCGCCTCAGCCTCCCAAAGTGCTGGCATTACAGGCGTGAGCCACCGTGCCCAGCCCAACATTATTAACATTTTATGACATTTGTGAGAGTCTATAAGGCCTAAAGAAAACACCCAAAATTCTGAAACTCACACCCAGTCCCTTTGTGATAGGTTTTAGATCCTGAAAGTTCACAGGTCCACCTCATTACAATACTGGTGTTTCTCTAAAGTGACATGCTACATTGCAGCTCTTCCTTCTGCCTGAAATTTTTTTTTCTATCTCTTTTTCTTCCCCTCAGAAATGCCCATTTTACTTCCAAGTCCCAGAATAGAGAATGTCTAGGAAAACATTCTTCATCCCACAAGACAAACTTAATTTCTGTTCCTTCTTTGTGCCCATAGATTGTACATTAGGCATGTAAAACTTATGCATATATACTCACATAATTTGAAATAGCAGTTCATATATACTTATATGCACACACTCACAAAAACCCCTCACCTTCCAGCAGCTACTATATTTTTGAGACAAAATCTCACTCTATCGCCCAGGCTGGAGGGCAGTGGTGCGATCACAGTTCACTGCAGCCTCAACCTCCTGGGCTCAAGTGATCCTCCTGCCTCAGCCTCTCGCGTAACTGGGACCACAGCCATGTGCCAGCACACCCAGCTAACTTTGAATTTTTTTCATAGAGTTGTGGTCTCCCTGTTCCTCCTGCCTCAGCCTCTAAAACTGCTGGGATTCCAGACATGAGCTGCCGTACCTGGCCACAACTCTTTTTATTTTGAGACAGAGTTTCGCCCTTGTTGCCCAGGCTGAATTGCAGTGGCGTGATCTCGGCTCACTGCAACCTCCGCCTCCCGGGTTCAAGCAATTCTCCTGCCTCAGCCTCTGGAGTAGCTGGGATTACAAGCATGCACCACCATGCCCAGCTAAATTTTTGTATTTTTAGTAGAGACGGGGTTTCTCCATGTTGGTCAGGCTGGTCTCGAACTCCCGACCTCAGGTGATCCACCCGCCTTGGCCTCCCAAAGTGCTGGGATTACAGGTGTGAGCCACTGTGCCCAGCCACAACTCTTAATAGTGTGAAAATGGCAGTTAAGTTTCAACATTGGTTTTGGAGGAGACAAATATTCAAACCATAGCAATCACTACCTAGTACAGTACCTAGCACATAGTAGATGCTCCGAATAATGCAAAATGAAAGAAGGAGAGAATGAAAAATGAACACGAGATGAGGAAAGTAAAAGGAAAGAACCATCAGAACTACTAATGTGCATTCATGTCCTGCTTACAGGAGGGAGCACTGGTTTAAACGCACACACACCCTACACAGCAGTCTGACAATTTTATTCCATTTCAAGATGTGTCAGGAATGAATCCTCGGACAGACTGGTACATTTCTCTGAGCTAAATGTTAAATGTCTAAAGTGGACCTCATAATTTTTTTTTTCAAGACGGAGTCTTGCTCTTCACCCAGGCTGGAGTGCAGTGGTGCAATCTCTACTCACTGCAACCTCCACCTCCCAGATTCAAGTGATTCTCCTCCCTCAGCCTGCCAAGTAGCTGGGACAACAGGCGTGAGCCACAGTGCCCGGTTCATTTTTGTATTTTTGTAGAGATGGGGTTTCACCATGTTGGCCAGGCTGGTCTTCAACTCCTGACCTCAGGTGATCTGCCCACCTCAGCCTCCCAAAGTGCTGGCATTACAGACGTGAGCCACCGCACCCAGCCTGGACCTCATAACTCTAACCTCAGGGCATAATTAGAAGATCTGAAGGATACAGTAGACATAAAGACTTCAGTCAAATAGGCCGGGCACGGTGGCTCAGCCCTGTAATCCCAGCACTTTGGGAAGCCAAGGAGGGTGGATCACCTGAGGCCAGGAGTTCAAGATCAGCCTGGGCAACATGGCGAAACCCTGTCTCTACTAAAAATACAAAAAATATTAGCCAGGCATGGTGGCACACACCTGTAATCCTAGCTACTCAGGCAGCCGAAGCACAAAAACCGCTTGAACCTAGGAGGTCGAGGTGGCAGTGAGGCAAGATTTCGCCGCTGCACTCCAGCTTGGGTAATAGAGTGAGACCCCATCTCAGAAAAAAAAAAAAAAGGCTTTAGCCAAATGCCTGGCTTATATGCAATGTTAACTAATATTCACTCACTCAACAACTTCTCATTGGGTGTCACATGCCACGCACTGTTCAGGGCCCAAGGAATACAACATTGCTCAAGACAGACAGAAAATACCAGAAGGGGATGTGAGATTGAGTCCTGTGGGCACCTGGGGGTAGAAGCCAGCAGACAGGGAACAGCTGTGAAAGACCCTGAAATGTGCCCAGCATGATGAGGAACTGCCTGAGGCCCATGTGGCTTCCCTTCCTGTATACCTAGATCCCTAGGAGATGGGACAACCACCTTCTTATCACTCACCTGGACTCTTGACTCTGGAACACCGATTTCTTTAGCAAGTTCTTCTCTGGAATCAATCCCAGGATATGGGTTTTTCATAAATGCCTTGATGAGAGTGTGTAACTGAGAGGCGCTGTAGGTGGTACGACACCGTCTGGCTTCTCTACCTAGGGAAGGCATGGAAAGATGGAGGGGGGCGGTCAAGGAATATTGCAAGGGTCCGTTCACATATTCAAACACAGAACCCAAACTTGTCACTCTCCCTCCAATTTCGATCCCACTGACTCCTCCTGAGAGGATCTTGTCCCAGGTTCCCTCCAGGTGGAAGGTTCTAGAGGAGACACAGGATGATATGTCTGGGCTTCTGGACTCCAGTAGAAAGAAAGTAGGCAAGAGGCCGGGCGCGGTGGCTCACGCCTGTAATGCCAGCACTTTGAGAGACTGAGAGGGGGCAGATCACAAGGTCAGGAGTTCAAGACCAGCCTAACCAATATGGTGAAACCTCGTCTCTACTAAAAGTACAAAAATTAGCTGGGCATAGTGGCGCGCACCTGTAAATCCCAGCTACTTGGGAGGCTGAGGCGGAAGAATTGCTTGAACCTGGGAGGCAGAGGTTGTAGTGAGCCAAGATCAAGCCGCTGCACTCCAGCCTGGGTGACAGAGTGAGACTCCATCTCAATAAATAAATAAGAAAGCCTGGGAAGAGGGCAGGGGAGAACTTCTAGGGTACGATGAACCCTTTGCCACCATAAGACCCTGAACAGAAGGTCATCAGGGAGGAGACATTCTTTTTTCAAAGTCGCAGTTGGCTCCGCCGTAGAGAAGCTCTGCTGGGGAACAGAACTAAGAGGGTTATTTACTTGGAAACTCCACACCAGGTTGATCTTGCCCCTGGCTCTGGCTTGATTCTAAAGTCTCAGCTTCTGGTCTTTTCTGGAATCCGTGCCTAGCTCTTCGATTCTGAAACCAAATCTAAGTGACGAAAAGAAAAGGAGAGAATTACGTGTTAATGTCATTTAAGCTACATCACTGCCTGTTCCCAAAGTGAGCAATTCTTATTGGGCCTAGGCCCAGGATTATTACCTACTTCTGTCACATTCTACCAAGTCCTTTTTTCTCTTTTTTGAGATGGAGTCTCACTTTGTGGCCCAGGCTGGAGTGCAGTGGCGTGATCTCGGCTCACTGCAACCTCCACCTCCTGAGTTCAAGTATTCTCCTGCCTCAGACTCCCAAGGAGCTGGGATTATAGGTGTGTGCCATCATGCCTGGCTAGTTTTTATATTTTCAGTAGAGATGGGGTTTCTCCATGTTGGTCAGGCTGGTCTAGAACTCCTGACCTCAGGTGATCCACCCACCTCAGCTTCCCAAAGTGCTGGGATTATAAGCATGACCTACCACGCCCAGCCCATCTACCAACTCTTTGGTCAAGACTTGGCATTCACACCCAGGGCAACATTGTGTGACAACGTAATCTCTACTAAAAACAAAAAAGTAAAAAAAAAAAAAAAAAAAAATTAGCCGGCCAGGTGCAGTGGCTCATGCCTGTAATCCCAGCACCTTGGGAGGCCGAAGCGGCAGATCACGAGGTCAGGAGTTCAAGACCAGCCTGGCCAACATAGTGAACCTCAGTCTTTACTAAAAATACAAAAAAAATTAGCTGGTCTTGGCGGCAGGTGCCTGTAGTCCCAGCTACTTGGGAGGCTGAGGCAGAAGAATCACTTGAACTTGGGAGGCGGGGGTTTCAGTGAGCCAAGATCACACCACTGCACTCCAGCTTGGACGACACAGAGACACTCTGTCTCAAAATTAAAAAAAATTAGCTGTGGTGGCACACGCCTATAGTCCCAGCTATCTGGGAAGCTGAGGGAGGGTTGCTTGAGACCGGGATTTCAAGGCTTCAGTGAGCCTTGATTGTGCCCCTGCACTCCAGCCTGGGTGAGACAGTGAGACCCTGACTCAAAAAGATGAAAACAAAAATAAAAATAAAAGATTGGGCATTCAGCATCTTCACAATCTGCTGCCAACATGATTTGCTCTAATTATTAATATTTAATTGGTAAATAGCTGCTACAATTATTACATGTTTAAAAGCCAGCTCAAGTATCTCCTTCTCTGAAGGTACGCCTACACGCGTTCTCTCACCTCCTGTGAGCTCGCTCATCCTCAGTATCCACATCTGTGAAGTGAGGCTAAGACCAACACCTTCATGGGTTCATTGAGGGTCAGTTGAGATACTCCCCACCAAGCCCTCAGCACATGGGTACATAGTATGGGCTCCATTAATGGTTCTCTCTCCTGCCTTTCTACTTCCAGTCCTGGAAATATTGAACTTTAACTTACCTGGATTCTGGACTCTTCTGTATTGATTTCTAAAGCAAGTTTTTGTTTGGTAGCATAACCTGGGTAAGGCTTTTGATTGAAGGTATTGATGAGGATTTTCAACTGTTCTTCTGTGAATTTTGTGCGACAGCGCCTATGATTTGTTTTTACCATCTCTGTAGGAAGATTACAAAAGAAGAAGCATGTAATAGGTTAATTTATATACTCAAACTTCAGGTTCAAGCTAGTCTCTCACTTCCTCTTCCCAAATCCACTGGAATCCACTCCAGGAGAACTACCCTCATACAAGTATGGAGCTCTTGAACACACAATGGCGATTTTTCAACTTCTTTAGCTCATCTGAATGCCATACTAAGAAGTCAGGGATCCTCTGTTTTGAAAAACCATTAAAAACCATTGTGAGCCGGGCCTGGTGGTTCACGCCTGTAATCCCAGCACTTTAGGAGGTCAAGGTGGTCAGATCATGAGGTCAGGAGTTCGAGACCAGCCTGGCCAATATGATGAAACTCCATCTGTACTAAAAATACAAAAAATTAGCCAGTCGTGGTGGCGTGTGCCTGTAATCCCAGCTACTCAGGAGGTGGAGGCAGCAGAATCGCTTGAACCTGGGAGGCGGAGGTTGCAGTGAGCCGAGATCGTGCCATTGCACTCCAGCCTGGGTAACAGAGTGAGACTCTATCTCAAAAAAAAAAAAAAAAAACTGGGCACGGTGGCTCACACCTGTAATCCCAGCACTTTGGGAGGCCAAGGCGGGCGGATCACAAGGTCAGGAGATCAAGACCATCCTGGCTAACATGATGAAACCCCGTCTCTACTAAAAATACAAAAAATTAGCCGGGCGCAGTGGCGGGCGCCTGTAGTCCCAGCTACTCCGGAGGCTGAGGCAGGAGAATGGCATGAACCCGGGAGGCGGAGCTTGCAGTGAGCCGAGATTGCGCCACTGCACTCCAGCCTGGGTGACAGAGCGAGACTCCGTCTCAAAAAAAAACAAAATGAAGTAAAATAAAAAATAAATAAAAATAAGAATATGTATGTCATGAAAATGCCAATAATTTTTTTAAAAAAACAATGTGTTCTGTTCATATGGATTAGAAACAATCTAAGTCAATAATGCATGCGATATGTCATTGTAGTGATGAAACCATAGAAACGAAGAGTTTCTGATACAAGGACCATTTCAACCCCTTTCAGTTTTTCAGGTCAAAATTCCTTGGTATTTTATTTTTATTGGCATATATTTTATTTTTATTATTTTTATTTTTTCAGGCAGGATCTCACTCTGTTGCCCAGGATGGAGCGCAGTGGCGCAATCATGGCACACTGCAGCTTTCACCTCCACAGGCTCAGGTGATCCTCCTACCTCAGCCTCCTGAGTAGCTGGGACTACAGGTGCACACCCCCACACCCAGCTAATTTTTCTACTTTTTGATAGAGTTTCGCCACGTTGTGCAGGCTGGTCTCAAACTCCTGGGCTCAAGCGATTCCCCAGCCTTGGCCTCCCAAAGTGCTGAGATTACAGATATGAGCCACCACCCCTGGCCGGAGCATTTTTTTTTACTTTGACCTCCATTGCTCAATAGCAATAACAGGCAAACAGTATCCGTTTCCAAGGTATTTTTAAAAACACCACAGGAAGGACAAAATTAACTGGGAAAAGAATTTCATACTTTCAGTAGAATTTTCCAATAGGAAAAAAAATACCACATCACATAATTTTCTGGATAGGACATCTCCTTGAAATAACCAAATCTGGAAAGCATTTTGGAAGATACCATTTCGTAACAGAATTAGACTTAGTGAATTGAGATAAGAAGAAACTTTACTAGAGATGCTAGAAGTTCAGTTAAAAGACCAACAGCTTTTTTGTTTGATCTTTGAATGCTTGCCCTTGTCTTCAGTTTCACACACCTGGTCCATTGTTTTGTTTTTTGTTTTTTGTTTTTTGAGATGGAGTTTCACTCTTGTTGCCCAGGCTGGAGTGCAATGGTGCAGTCTCGGCTCACTGCAACCTCCACCTCCCAGATTCAAGTGATTCTCCTGCCTCAGCCTCCGAAGTAGCTGGGGTTACAGGCACGTGCTGCCACGCCTGGCTAATTTTTTGTATTTTTAGTAGAGACAGGGTTTCACCACGTTGGCCAGACTGGTCTCGAACTCCTGACCTCGTGATCCACCCCCCCCTTGGCCTACCACAGTGCTGGGATTACGGGTGTGAGCCACTGCACCTGGCCCGTGGCCCACTGTATTTCACTGAAGGGGGAAGTTTCAACTTTTACAAGCTCAATGAATTGGCTCATACAATCCACCTTTGACATTACCCATCATTCCTCTTGAACCTTGACCTCATCATACGCGACATTCCATACCTTGACCTCATCTCCTTGACCTCATCATACGCGACATTCCACTTGGCTTTATATGTTGCAATGTGTACTCCTGCCATGATATCTAACTTCCATCTGACCCCCAACCCGGCCAACTTCTTCCTTCTCCAGAGTTTTCACTTGCTCCCCCGTCTACCCACAAGGCTCTTCACACGATGATGGATGAGATCACCTTGCTCATGTCTCAGCTTGCACACCATCTTCTCAGAGTCCCTCCCTGACCCTCCGGTCTAAGGCGGTCCACACCCCATGCTATGACCTCTCACTTTACCACCATGCTTAGCTAAGTTTTTGATGTTTTGTAGAGATGGCCTTTCCCTAGGTTGCCCAGGCTGTATGAGACTCCTGGCCTCCCCATACAATCCTCCCACCTCAGCCACCCCAAGTGCTGGAATTACAGGAAAGAGTCACATCCTCCCTCTTTTTTTTTTCTTTGAGACAGAGTCTCACTCTGTTCCCCAGGCTAGAGTTCAGTGGCACAATATCGGCTCACTGCAGCCTCAGCCTCCTGGGTTCAAGTGATTCCCCTGCCTCAGACTCCTGAGTAGCTGGGATTACAGGCACCTGCCACCATGCCTGGCTAATTTTTGTATTTTTAGTGGAGACGTGGTTTTGCCACGTAGGCCAGGCTGGTCTGGATGATCCACCCACCTCAGCCTCCCAAAGTGCTGGGATTACAGGTGTGAGCCACCATGCCTGGCCAATTTCTTAAACTTTTTTAAAGGGTAGTTGTCACATGGAGTCTGAAAACATATCAATGAACTTTTCTTACTGCGTTATGTTAAAATACATTTTTGTCTTACATTTTTTTCAAGTTTCCAACACATTATCTTACATTTTGAATGGCTCTTTTACCTATCGATGATTTTGTAGCCTCTTGCATTGATCATTTAAAATAACAGTTTAGACTGGGCGTAGGTGGCTCACACCTGTAATCCCATCACCTTGAGAGGCCAGGACAGGTGGGTTCCTTGAGTCCAGGAGTTCAAGACTATCCTGGGCAACATAGTGAGACACCATCTAACTCATTCTACAAGGCCAGTATTACTCTGATACTCAAAAGCAGGCAAATAGACACATCAAAAAAGGACAATATCCCTAATGAACATTGATGCAAAAATCCTCAACAAAATACTAGCAAACTGAATTCAACAGTAAAAAGATAATTCCTCATGACCACATGGGATTTATCCCACGGATGCAAGGATGCCTCTGTACCCCATACATATATACACTTACTATGCACCCACAAAAATTCAAAATAATTGGCCGGGCACAGTGGCTCACGCCTGTAATCCCAGCACTTTGGGAGGCCGAAGCAGGCAGATCACCTGAGGTCAGGAGTTCGAGACCAGCCTGACCAACTTGGAGAAACCCCGTCTCTACTAAAAATACAAAATTAGCCAGGCATGGTGGTGCATACCTGTAATCCCAGCAACTTGGGAGGCTGAGGCGGGAGAATCGCTTGAACCTGGGAGGCAGAGGTTGCAGTGAGCCGAGATTGCACCATTGCACTCCAGCCTGGGCAACAGGAGTGAAACTCCGTCTCAAAAAAAAAATTTAAAAATAATTTTTTTAAAAAAGGCTAGATGACTGTAGGATTTTGGTGGAAACAAAAATTTTTTTAAAGATAAAAAATATTTCAAAATAATAAAAATGTGAAAGGCTAGTTTTATGCTAGCAATTCAAATAATTACATACATCCTTCTTTTCCAGACAAGCATCCTATTCCAGTATGAAGCACAGGGTTTGATGCATATGTCCCTTTGTGTTACACAGGATATTAAAAAGGTGTAATCAAGGGTTAAAGTTTAATAAAATCAATAATTGTTACTGCTTAAGGACATTCCTAAGTGAAACCACTTTTTGTTCTTGCACTGAAAGTATGAGGGTAACCACAGTAACTACCAGTACAATTTGGTTATACTGGTTTGATGCCCTCTGAGGTACCAGCAGATTTACCCATCATTGTTTTTGTATCATCAGTGCAAAAGAAAAATGTCTTAGTATAATTAGGAAAATTGTGTCAACCTTACAGTTCCTGGAAAGGGCTCTGGAGCTCCACCGACCATACTTTGAAAACAAGTGCCCTAAAATAAATCTTCTATTCTTCCGTATATTTGTAAGTAACACCACCCCTTTCAAAAGACCACTTCATAAGATTTACATAGACCTGCCCTGATACCTTGAGAAATTGATCCTCTCTGCTTTTGTAATTAACCTCAGAAAGCCACTCCTAAATCCATTTTGCTTTTCCTCAACTTCTACATTTCTGGAGTAGGAAAAAAAAAATATATATATATATAAATATATATATATATATATATATATTCATTCTTTTGACTGAATTCTAATTTCTAACACTTTACCTTCTCCACACAACAAACATTCACTTCCAGAAATGGCTAGGTAAGTCCTAGTAGAATTAACCAGAATATTTTCATCTAATTTTTCAAGTGTTAAAAAATTATTAACGCCTATTAAAAGCCAGAACCTGGCCGGGCACGGTGGCTCACGCCTGTAATCCCAGCACTTTGGGAGGCCAAGGCGGGCAGATCACGATGTCAGGAGATCGAGACCATCCTGGCTAACACAGTGAAACCCCGCCTCTACTAAAAATGCAAAAAATTAGCCAGGCGTGGTGGCGGGCGTCTGTAGTCCCAGCTACTCGGGAGGCTGAGGCAGGAGAATGGCATGAACCCGGGAGGCAGAGCTTGCAGTGAGCCGAGATCCCGCCACTGCACTCCAGCCTGGGTGACAGAGTGAGACTCCTCTCAAAAAAAAAAAAAAAAAAAAAAGCCAGACCCTATTCTAGGCACCATAAACAAAACAGTTAAGATATCTTTGATCTTTAAGGAGCTGAAAGATATCAAGCAAACAAGCAAAAGATGTAGTGTATCAGATGATGAGTATTTCCATGGCAAAGAAGACTCAAGTGGCAAGAGTAGAGAGTGCAGGGGTGAGGTCACAGTTTTAAGTGCAATAGTGAGGGATGGGCTCACTGAGAAAGTATAACATGAACAAAGGCTTGAGGCACATTAGAGAGTGAGTAATGCTGACGTTTGAGAGACATTGCAGGAGGTGGGGAGAGGCCCTGGGCTGGGACACTGCCTGTCCTATTTGACATAAGGCAAGGAGGCCAGAACATCTGAAAAAAAAGAATAAAAGGGAAGCAGACGAGGTCACAGACCATACCGGGTGCCACGTTATCTAGGGCACGATAGGGCCAGGTGCCTTTTTGTTGAAGGTTTTGAGCAGATAAGTGACATAATTTAATTTATGTATGTATGTATGTATGTATTTTTGAGATGGAGTCTCGCTCTCTGGCCCAGGCTGAGGTACATGGCATGATCACGGCTCACTGCAACATTCACCTCCTGGGTTCAAGCAATTCTCCTGCCTCAGCCTCCCGAGTAGCTGGGACTACAGGCGCCCACCACCACGCCTGGTTAATTTTTGTATTTTTAGTAGAGACAGGGTTTCACCATGTTAGCCAGGCTGGTCTTGAACTCCTGACCTCGTGATCTGCCCACCTCGGCCTCCCAAAGTGCTGGGATTACAGGCGTGAGCCACGGCGCCCGGCCGCCATAATTTAATTAACAGTTTAACAACATCACATGAGGTACAGCGTTGAGAATAGGTTGGTGGAAGCAGGGAGATCAGTTAGGAGAAGACTGCAATAATCTCATGCAATGGACCAATAATCTAATGAGATGGACCAAGAAATGGTCAGATTCCTTAAATATTTGAATGTTAAAGCCATCAGAATGTCCAGCCTGACTATGTTATGAGGGAAAAAATGGAGTCAGGGGTGTTTTCTAGATATGAGGCATGACCTGGCACCTCCTGAGCTGGAGAAAACAGTGCGAGGAATAGTTTAGATATGAACATAGGGAATTCAGTTTTTGGAACACATTGAGTCTGAGATGCCTGTTAGAGACAAGTAGGCAATTAGATGAAGTCCAAAGTTCAGGAGAAGAGTTCAAACATTCTGTAGAGAGAAATCAGGAAAGTGCTTTCCAGATCTGGAATCCTTGATTCCAAGGATATTTTGAGCTCTGAACTTTGTGACGTGTCCCATAGTTGCTCTGTTTTAGCATCTGTCTCCCTCTCCTTTTTTTCTTTTCCACTCCTTCCTCCCCTCTTCCTTCCTGAAGCTCAAATATGTCTTATTTAGTTCTTGAATATCTGTACCTTTCTGAAATTCCCAATGCTCAAATGCACTGAAAACAGCCTATTTTCATAATATCACATCAGAGAAACCGGTTTTCCCTTATCCAGATACAGTTAAAGTTTAAAAATGGAACTCTCACAACTTCTGACAAGACCACTAGGTTTTTAGCCCTACTTTTTCCCCAAACCAACAAAAGCTCAGTCAAGCACAAGGGAACTTACTGTGTGAATAGGTGTCTTCGGCCATGCTGGAAGAGAGTCCTGAAGGCTGAGCCACTGTCTGGGAGACAAGTCACTCTGCACAGAGACTGGGTTTTATATGCGCAGCCAGGTGGTCCCGCCCACTTTTTTAAACCATTTACATAAATCTCTAGTTCCACCCTTAGTAATTGTATCACTCCTTAATCTAAAAAGGACTAGATAGGACCCCTTTCCATCAATTGATATTTAATAATTTACACCAGTGTATAAATTATTACCAACCCCTACACCTAAGCCATCACAAGAAGAACATTTCGGCCCATGCCAACTCACATACACAGAGTCATGCTCCGTGGCTCCCCCAACCCCCTTGTGGGAAAAAAATTCCTCCCAAATCACTGGAACCTGAACAGGGAGACAAGCTTGCAATAGTTGCCAATTTTTAAAAAAAGAATATTTTTGAGTACTATTTTGCTTACACATATTTTTCAATGCTTATTATATACATATAGTCTTTTGTAAATGGGGTTTTTATGCTCTCCCCCTATCTTTTGACATCGTGGCCTCTCCTTATAAATTAAAAGTGTTATTTCTAATTAGTATCACGTAAGAGTGAGGCTAGTGAGACAGGAACAAAATTTAAGGGGGTGCTAAAAATTCTGTGATCAAGATAAATAGTATTTCAAAGCAATATATATTTTAAGTAATGTAAAAAGTCCATCTTAACAAAACATAAAAATTGAAAATAAAAAGATCCCACCCTGCACATGCACGACCCTGCAAGTTATGCAAGTGAGGGTACCTGTGCATTGAAAAAAGATGTCTCACCATTGACCAGTCATTGATCAGTCATTGATCAGTCTTGAGGGAAGCTGGCTGGTGGCTGTCACTTTTTATAGCTGTAATCTACAATAGTGCAGGATAAAAGGGAAAATTTTATTACATGTCTATATTTGTGTAATTTTTTAAATGTTATTAAGAGCACATAAAGAAGTGATATGAATTTCATTTATTGATATATTTGACTATCCATAAATAAAATTTGGCCAGATATCAAGCCATTTTGGAGAAACAATTTCGAACCAGGAAAATGACATGAAATAACATTTAACAGGAAAATTTTACACTTTATTTAATTAAAACAATGATAAATTGTTTTTCTTTTCTGTATATGACATTTCATCACAATATTTTTTCACCAAATTTGTCTGGAAATCTAGAGCAGAATTTTCTGCTGTTTGTTTATATTGATGTTTATATTTTGATGTAAATTATATGTACATCTACTTGAACATTAGATATTACAATTATAAATGTGCTTTAAATTAATTGACACAATATTGAATATTCATTATAATTATAATATATTATCATTAAATATATATTAATATATAATATTAATAATATAATCTTGATATACCATATAACAGATATATTACATTATATTATATTTACTCCAGTTAAATATTATATTTACTTTTTAGCTTTATTGAGGTACAGTTGACAAAAATGATATATATTTAAATATACAATTTGAATTTTGATATACACATATAATTGAATCCCAGATTCAATTACCATAATCAAATCAAGCTGATTGATGTATTTACCACCTCAAATCACACCCTTTGTGTGTGTGTACATATATATTACATTATATTATATTTACTCCAATTAAATATTGTATTTACTTTTTAGCTTTATTGAGGTACAGTTGACAAAAATGATATAAATGATATATATTTTAAATATACAGTTTGAATTTTGAAATACACAAAAGATATAATTACCATAACCAAATCAAGCTGATTGATGTATTTACCACCTCAAATCACACCCTTTGTGTGTGTGTACATATATATTACATTATATTATATTTACTCCAATTAAATATTGTATTTACTTTTTAGCTTTATTGAGGTACAGTTGACAAAAATGATATAAATGATATATATTGTAAATATACAGTTTGAATTTTGAAATACACAAAAGATATAATTACCATAATCAAATCAAGCTGATTGATGTATTTACCAACTCAAATCACACCCTTTGTGTGTGTGTACATATATATTACATTATATTATATTTACTCCAATTAAATATTGTATTTACTTTTTAGCTTTATTGAGGTACAGTTGACAAAAATGATATAAATGATATATATTTTAAATATACAGTTTGAATTTTGAAATACACAAAAGATATAATTACCATAATCAAATCAAGCTGATTGATGTATTTACCAACTCAAATCACACCCTTTGTGTGTGTGTACATATATATTACCTTATATTATATTTACTCCAATTAAATATTGTATTTACTTTTTAGCTTTATTGAGGTACAGTTGACAAAAATGATATAAATGATATATATTGTAAATATACAGTTTGAATTTTGAAATACACAAAAGATATAATTACCATAATCAAATCAAGCTGATTGATGTATTTACCACCTCAAATCACACCCTTTGTGTGTGTGCATATATGTTACATTATATTATATTTACTCCAATTAAATATTCTATTTACTTTTTTTTTTTTTTGAGACAGTGTTTCACTCTTGTTGCCCAGGCTGAAGTGCAGTGGGGTGATCTCAGGTCACTGCAACCTCTGCCTCCCAGATTCAAGTGATTCTCCTGCCTCAGGATCCTGAGTAGCTGGTATTACAGGCATCTGCCACCACGTCTGGCTAATTTTTTGTATTTTTAGTAGAGATGGGGTTTCACCATATTGGCCAGGCTGGTCTCGAACTACTGACCTCGGGTGATCCACCTGCCTCGGCCTCCCAAAGTGCTAGGATTACAGGTGTGAGCCACTGCCCTGGGCCTTGTATTTACTTTTTAGCTTTATTGAGGTACAGTTGACAAAAAAGATACATATTTTAAATATACAATTTGAATTTTGATATACACATATGATATGGTTACCATAATCAAATCAAGCTGATTGATGTATTAACCACCTCAAATTATACCCTTTGTGTGTTTGTGTGTGCGGTCAGAACACTTTTTTTAAAAATATCCTTTTCTCCCCCCATGCAGCAGAACACTTAAGATCTATCCTTGTCGCAAAAAATAAAAATCTATCCTCTTAGCAAATGTCAAGTAGTATTGTTTTTTCATTTCTGAACATCCCGTTTAAAATTTTTTTTTCTAATTTGTTAACTATGTCACATAACGTCACAGTGTACATGTCAAATAACGTCACTATGTACCTTAAATCCCCAAAACTTATTTATCTTGCAAAACTGAAAATTTGTACTTCTTGACCAACATTTCCCCATTTCCCCTTCACTCAAGCCCCCGGCAACCACCATTTTACTCTCTGCTTCTATTTTTGATCCAACCTCACCGTTTGTGTCCACGCTCCTTAATTTTCTTGGTCATGAGACCACGAGCTTAGATAACACCTTAGACAATGAGACCAGTGACCCTGACCTGTTTCAGTTTAGTTATTTAAAATATTTTTCTTTCTTTTTTAAATTGTATTTATTTGTTTATTTATTTATTTGTTTTGAGAGGGTCTTGCTCTGTCGCCCAGGCTGGAATGCAGTGGTGCAACCATGGCTCACTGCAGCCTCCGACTCCTGGGCTCAAGCGATCTTACCCCCTAGGGCTCCAAAAGTGCTCTGAGAGTAAATGCATGAGCTACCATGCCCAGCCATCAAATTTTCAATCATTATAAATCTTAGAGCTGGAAATAATATCTCATTGTTTTATTTTTAATTTGAGCGCTAGCGTGCTTGAACACTTTTAATCAAATGCATTTGCCATATTTTATTTTTCTTTTATTAGCTTTCAGATTCTTTGCTTCTTTCTTAGGTAGAACATTTCTTTGAGACTTAAATATTATGCTGCATTTGTCCTATGTCCTGCAAGTGTTTTCTTAATTCAGTATTTTAAAATAATATTTTGTTTTTATGTTTTTTGTATCTTTATAGCATTCTTCTAAATTGGATCTATGTTTATTTTAATTGTCTAGTCAAAGTACTGACAAAGAGGAGTGAACTTCCTGAAAACGGAGAACAAGATGTGATGCCTTTTAGTAATGTTTACCAAAAGACACAGGATTCCATTTCCAATTCCATATCGAGAACCTTTAAAATTGTACATAAAAATGCAGGTGAAGTCGTGGAGAAGGGAGGCCAACAGTGCACACAGGTAGTGCCTCTGGGGAAGAATCAGAAGTCATCCTGCATCCTAAATTCCTGATCTGACCTTTCTGCAGGGCGAGTATCTGACCTGTGCTACACCATCAGCAACACAAAGAAAACTTGATGAGCTTTTATTTCCTTTTATTTGTATGTTTCACTCCAGTTTTCAATTTCGTGCCCTGAAAAGCCCGGATATCATCACCGGTACCTCTTTTAAGCTTCACCTCTCTGTGCGGCTCCGCAAGTATGTTGGTCTCCCTGGGAGAGTGGGGCCTGCAACCTGCTGGGCGCAGGCGCCTTGAGCTGCCACGTCTGCCCTTTTACTGGCTTGGGTGCAGGCAAGGGAAATGCGTCCTCGGGCCGGGGGGCGCGAGCGGGGGTCCGGGGGCGCGAGCGGGGGTCCGGGGGCGCGAGCGGGGGTCCGGGGGCGCGAGCGGGGGGGCGGGGCGCGCGAGGGGGCGGGGCGCGCCGGGCTCGTCCTCTCCGCGGCGCTCAGTGGCAGCAGGGAGGGCCGGTGAGATGCCAGAGCAAGGTAGGGTCCTGTATTTGGGGACCGCTGACGTTTGGGTCCCCCTCCCGCGGCTGTTAGCGCTGCGTGGCCCGAGACCTGCGGTCGGGCGGGGATTAAGGCTGCTTTCCGAAGGGCCCCGGCCGCGTGGTCGCCCTGCCAGAGCGGTGGATGTCAGGCAGTGCTGGGAGGCGTTGCTCTCCGGGTTCGCTTCTCTCCTGTTGTCCTAACTCTGCATCTCTCCCGGGTGAATCACAGAGCTGTAAACTAAAAATCAAATTCTAAGCTCCCAGCCAACTGAATGGACCCCTCCTCTCAGCTAAGAGCATGGCAAACTTAACCGGAAACACTAGTTCGGCCGTGATAGGAAGGAGATGGGACATGCCTCATTTTACCTTCCTCTCTTTGAAATTCAGGCACAGGTCGGGCGCGGTGGCTCATGCCTGTAATCCCAGCACTTTCGGAGGCCGAGGTGGGTGGATCACCTGAGGTCAGGAGTTCGAGACCAGCCTGGTCAACATGGTGAAACCCCGTCTCTACTAAAAATACAAAAATTAGCCGCGTGTGGTGGCGGGCGCCTGTATCCCAACTACTCAGGAGGCTGAGGCAGGAGAATTGCTTTAACCTGGGAGGTGGAGGTTGCAGTGAGCCGAGATCGCGCCACTGCCACTCCAGCCTCGGCACCAGAGCAAGACTCCGTCTCAAAAAAAAAAAAAAAAAAAAGGGAATTCAGGCACAGCTGACCAGTATTAACATTAAAATAATTTTTTTTAGTATCTTCATGCTAAAGGGGTAAGTAGAAATTGCATGTAGCCTCCCATCAGTTTATTCCAAATAGCAAACATTTACCAAGCCCTGAGTTATTAACTATGTATTTTCTTTTTGTAAACCTTACAATTGAGCAGGCAAGTAATAACATTATCTCCATATTTTTAATGTGAGGAAACTGAGGCCCAGGAAGACGTGTAATTTGCCCAATATCAGGTATTCAGTATATTGGAGATTTGAAGGACAAGTCATTTATTTTGAAAAATGTATACCTTTTCCAAAGTTCCAACAATAATTCAATGAACACTTTTATTTTGCCCCAGAATTGCCAATGATGTTATGTCCTATAAGGAGGCACCTAAGTATACACTTTGTCCATTTGGGAGATTTGAATTTTGACTACTTGGTTAAGATGGTATCTACTAGATCTCTCCACTCTTTCTTCTTTGTAATTAATAAGTAATCTGTGGGTCAATTCTTTGCAATGTCTGAATAATATTAAGTCCCCCCACTTCAGCCTCTAGTTTTAGCCTCTGTTGATGATTCTTCCCCGAATCTGTGATCACTGCTTGTGGGGATTCTATTTCTATTCTTTACATTTTATACTTAAAAGTTGACACTCCTGTAAAGAACTTTACCCATCCCATTCTTTTTTCTTTTTTCTTTTTTTTTTTGTTTTTGTTTTTGAGAAAGAGTCTCACTCTTGTCGTCCGGGCTGGAGTGCAGTGGCGCGATCTCGGCTCACTGCAGCCTCCGCCTCCCGAGTTCAAGTGATTCTCCTGTCTCAGCCTCCCAAGTAGCTGAGACTACAGGCGTGTGCTACCACACCCAGCTAATTTTGGTTTTTTTGGGGTTTTTTTTGTTTTTGTTTTTGTTTTTGTTTTTTAGTAGAGATGGGGTTTCACCATGTTGGCCAGGCTGGTCTCAAACTCCTGACCTCAGGTGATCCACCCCCCTCGGCCTCCCAAAGTGTTGAGATTACAGGCGTGAGCCACCGCGCCCGGCCCACCTCAGGTGATCCACCCCTCTCAGCCTCCCAAAGTGTTGAGATTACAGGCGTGAGCCACTGCGCCCGGCCCATCCCATCCCATCCTTTTTAAGTTAGTTAATTATTTTAGAAGCCACATGGAGTGGATGATTTTTTTATCTGCTGCATTATAATCCATTTATCTCATTGTATTGGTGCTCACACTACCCAGCATTAGCCTCTCCAAACTCAAGTAGGCTTGACTTTCTTATTTCTATCACAGAGCTCCTAAAACCCTTGGAATTTCCTGTGTGTTGAAATGTCTTCTGTTATTTTTAATGACTTTTTGATCACATCTCAGTTTATACCAATGAGATGGCTTAGGGTGGAGACCCTAGACAGCCTCAAGATGAAGCTGGTCACCAGAAAGATTAGAGAGTTGGAACTTTCAGTCCTACCCACCAACCTCTGTGAAGGGGAAAGGGTGGGATGGCTTGACATGAAGCTCTATAAAAACTCTTGGACAACAAGATTTTAGCTTTCCAGATTGCTGAACACATTAAGTGTTCCTGGAGAGGGCATGGAAGCTCCACACCTCTTCTCACATACCTTGCCCTGTGTATCTTTTCTATCTGACTGTTTGTTTGTATCCTTTGTGATATCTTTTATTATAAAACAGTAAACATAAGCAAAGTGTTTCCCCGAGTTCTATGAGCCATTCTAGAAATGAGTTCTAGGGGGTTGTGGGAACCCCAATTCTAATGTAGTTGGTCAAAAGCACAGGCCACAACCAGGTGATTGTGACTGGCATCTGAAGTGAAGGGCAATTCTGTGGGACTTAGTCCTCAACCTATGGGATGTGACACTTCCTTCAAGTAGATAGTGTCAGATTTGAATTATAGGACACCTACTGGTGTCTCCTGGAGAACTGGGATGGATGAAAAAACCTCCACTCATTTGGTCACACAAATGTTCTGTTTTGAGTGAGTTGAAAGAAAAGAACAGTTAGTTTTTTTGCTTTAGATGTGGTGTCAGAAATGGGATGTTGAATGATTGTGTAAGAGTGGGAGCACTTGGCAGAGAAGTCAAAGATGGCGGCTGTAGCTGCTGTTCGCTGGCTGGGGCTCTGCAGCAGGCTTGACCAGCCACTGATGGGTCAGCCAGCAGGTCTATGTGAACAGGCACACAGCTGAGATTTTATTCTGGAAGTGCAACCCTCTCAAATATTGAAGGAACTGATATAACAGGGATTGAAGAAGTAGTAATTCCAAAAAAGAAAACTTGGGATAAAGTAGCCGTTCTTCAGGCTCTTGCATCCACAGTAAACAGGGTTCCCACGGCTGTACCTTGCGTGTTTCAAGATAATCCTTACCTCATACCAACATCCTCTTCAGAATCTCGTTCATTTTTACTGGCAAAGAAATCCGGGGAGAATACGGCCAAGTTCATTATTAATTCATACTCCAAATATTTTCAGAAAGACATAGCTGAACCTCATACACTGTGTTTAATGCCTGAGTACTTTGAACCTCAGATCAAAGACATAAGTGAAGCCACTCTCAAGGAATGAATCAAGCTCAGAAAAGTCAAAGTCTCTGTGGACGTGTTTGATGAGCTTTTGCAAGCAGGAACCACGGTGTCTCTTGTAACAACATATAGTCTCTTAGATTTATTGTGTTACTATGGTGACCAGGAGCCCTCAACTGATTATCAGTTTCAACAAATTGAACAGTCAGAAGAATTGGAAGAGGAAAATAATAAGAGGTCTAGGAGGAAAGCTGGTGATCAATTTGGAGTTACCTGGTGAGCACAAAACAACGCTGAGAGAATGTTTTCTCTAATGCCAGAGAAAAATGCACATTCCCATTGCACAGTGATCCGAGGAATGGTGAAGCACCAAGCTTATGAGCAGGCATTAAACCTGTACACTGAGTTACTAAACAACAGACTCTGTGCTGATGTATACACATTTAATGCAGTGATTGAAGCAACAGTATTGGTGATAAATGAGAAATTTGAGGAAGAATGGAATAATATACTGGAGCTGCTAAGACAAATGGTTGCACAGAAGGTGAAACCAAATCTACAGACTTTTAATACCATTCTGAAATGTCTCCGAAGATTTTATGTACTTGCAAGATTGCCAGCCTTACAGATTCTATGTGAAATGAAAGCCATCAGACTAGAACCCTCACTTGCAACATATCACCATATTATTCAGCTGTTTTATCAGCCTGGAAACCCTTCAAAGGGATCATCTTTCATCATCTATGATATAATGAATGAATTAATGGGAAAGAGATTTTCCCCCAAAGGACCTGGATGATGATAAGTTTTTTCAGTCAGCCATGAGAGTATCTTCATCTCTCAGAAATCTAGAACTTGCGTACCAAATACATGGCTTTTTTTTTTTTTTTTTTTTTTGAGAGAGAGAGTCTCACTCTGTCACCCAGGCTGGAGTGCAGTGGTGCGATCTCACCTCACTGCAAGCTCTGCCTCCCGGGTTCACGCCATTCTCCTGCTTCAGCCTCCCGAGTAGCTGGGACTACAGGCGCCCACCACCATGCCTGGCTAATTTTTTTGTATTTTTAGTAGAGATGGGGTTTCACAGTGTTAGCCTGGATGGTCTCGATCTCCTGACCTCATGATCCGCCCGTCTCGGCCTCCCAAAGTACTGGGATTACAGGCGTGAGCCACTGCACCCGGCTACATGGCCTTTTAAATACCAGAGACAACTGAAAATTCAGTGGACCTGATAAACGGCATAATTCCTATTATTCCATGTTCTTCAATTTGATTTGTCTAATGGAACGAATTGATGTCACCTTGAAGTGGTATGAGGACCTGATACCTTCAGCCTTCTTTCCCCACTCCCAAACGTTGATAGATCTCCGAGCATTGGATGTGGCCAACTGGCTGGAAGTGATTACTCAAATTTGGAAAGATAGTAAAGAATATAGTCACACTTTCTGCAACAACCTGAGAGAAGAGATCCTGACACTCATGGCAATGGATAAGCACCCACCAGAGCTTCAGGTAGCATTTGCTGACTGTGCTGCTGATATCAAATCTACGTATGAAAGCCAGCCTGTCAGACACACTGCTCTGAATTGGCCAGCTATCTGTCTCAACTGTATAGCTGTCTTTTTTTTTTTTTTTTTTTGGGACGGAGTTTCGCTCTTGTGGCCCAGGCTGGCGTGCAATGGCATGGTCTCAGCTCACTGCAACCTCTGCCTCCTAGGTTTAAGTGATTCTCCTGCCTCAGCCTCCTGAGTAGCTGGGATGACAGGCGTCCACCACTATGCTGGCTAATTTTTGTCTTTTTAGTAGAAACAGGGTTTCACCATGTTGGCCAGGCTGTCTCGAGCTCCTGACCCCAGGTGATCCACCCGCCTCAGCCTCCCAAAGTGCTGGGATTACCTACATGAGCCACTGCGCTCAGCCAGCTGTCCTCTTTTTAATGGCTGGGAGAATCCAGGAAGCCTGGAAAATGTTGGGGCTTTTTAGGAAGCATAATAAGATCCCTAGAAATGAGTTGCTGAATGAGTTTATGGGCAGTGCAAGAGTGTCTAACAGCCCTTCCCAGGCCATTGAGGTAGTAGAGCTGGCAGGTGCCTTCAGCTTACCTATTTGTGAGGGCCTCACCCGGAGAGTAATGACTAACTTTGCAATCAACCAGGAACAAAAGGAAGCCCTAGGCAACTTCACTGCATTGACCAGTGACAGTGATACTGACAGCAGCAGTGACAGCGACAGTGACACCAGTGAAGGCAAATGAAAGTGGAGATTCGGGAGCAGCAATGGCCTCAGCGCAGCTGCTGGAATCACACCTGAGAGCGAGATATGCTAATATTTAACACTGTTACAAAGAAGACAAGATACAGATTGGGTGAATTTGTTACTGTGAGATACAGTCAGTACACAGCTGACTTATGTAGATTTAAGCTCCTAATTTGCAACTTAATAACTGTCTATTAATACACCATTAAAGGTTTAGCATTTAAGTAGCAACATGGCTGTTTTCAGGCCAGGCGCAGTGGCTCACGCTTGTAATCCCAGCATTTTGGGAGGCCGAGGCAGGCGGATCATGAGGTCAGGAGGTCAAGACCGTCCTGGCTAACACGGTGAAACCCCAACTCTACTAAAAAATACAAAAAAAAAATTAGCCGGGCGTGGTGGCGGGTGCTTGTAGTCTCAGCTACTTGGGAGGCTGAGGCAGGAGAATGGCGTGAACCTGGGAGGCGGAGCTTGCAGTGAGCCGAGTTTGTGCCACGGCACTCCAGCCTGGACAACAGAGCGAGACTCCGTCTCAAAAACAAACAAACAAAAAACAAAAAAAAAATTGCCGTTTACAGACACATGGTGAGGCCCATGGCTCTTGTCATCAGGACAAGCCTGCAACCTACAATGTTGGTGTGCTGACCTCGTGCTGCCGTCCTCGTGTGACTGCCCTCTCCCTGCTGCCATCCTCGTACAGATGCCCTCTCCCTGCTGCTGGGTCCTCATGCGATTGCCCTCTCCCTGCTGCTGGGCTTCTGCCTTTGTTGGCCTGATGTGCTGCTGTGATGCTGGTCCTTCATCTTAGAAAGGTGTTCATGCAGTTTTATCACAGGTGGTGTTAGGTCGATAGTTTCCCAATTTCAGGATATTTCCATGTCAGAAACAGTGCATCTTAGGAATGACTAAACAGGATATTGGCAGTTTAGGCTGCACAACTGATAAAATGACTGTAAATAAATGTTGTAATAAATGTAGAAAAAAGAGTGGGAACACATAAATATTTGGAAATTAAAATAGTGCCTTTTTAATTTGCATTTTTAGATTTTAAAAATAATTATAGAGTTGCAGAAATTATAAAAAATAGTGCAGAGTTCTGTGTATTCTTCATCCAGCTTATTCAAATGATGACATATTTATATAGTACAATGTTAAAACCAGGAAATTGACATTGCTACAATCTGTAGGCCTTATTTAGAGTTAACCAGTTCTCTACATCTCTCGTTTGTGTATATATGCGTACTTCTATGCAATTTTAATTTTTTTCTTTTTCTTTTTTTTTCTTTTTTCTTTTTCTTTTTTTTTTTTTTCTGAGACAGAGTCTCGCTCTGTCCCCCAGGCTGGAGTGCAGCGGTGTGATCTCGGCTCACTGCAAGCTCCGACTTCCGGGTTCAGGCCATTCTCCTGCCTCAGCCTCCCGAGTAGCTGGGACTACAGGCGCCAGCCACCATGCACGGCTAATTTTTTGTATTTTTAGTAGAGACGGGGTTTCACTGTGTTAGCCAGGATGGTCTCAATCTCCTGACCTCGTGATCCGCCCGCCTCGGCCTCCCAAAGTGCTGAGATTACAGGCGTGAGCCACCGTGCCTGGCCGCAATTTTAATTTTTTTAATGAAGCTGTAAAGGGAGACTTATACAATAGCATAATATCCATTATTAGTAGCAAAGTAACAGTGTAAGAAACAGTACATCAGACTTAGTCAAAGGGCAAACAAAAGCCAAGTTTGGTGATCAGGGAAAACTCTGCATCCCCAAATGCTTATTGAGTAAAATGAAGGCCTACCAGTCAAAACACCACATTAAACCAGATGCTGGAGAAAGGATGGTGATATGGTTTGGCTCTGTGTCCCCACCGAAATCTCACCTTGAATTGTAATAATCCCCATGTGGCAAGGGCAGAGCCAGGAGGAGATAATTGAATCATGGGGGTGGTTTCCCCCGTACTGTTCTGACGATAGTGAGTTCTCATGAGATCTGATGGTTTCATAAGGGGCTTCCCCCTTCACTTGGCTCTCACTTTTCTTACCTGCTACCATGTAAGATGTGCCTGTTTTACCTTCCGCCATAATTGTAAGTTTCCCCAGGCTTCCCTTGCCATGCAGAACTGTGAGTCAAACCTCTTTTCTTTATAAATTACCCAGTCTCGAGTAGGTCTTCATAGCAGCATGAAAACAGACTAATATAGATGCCATGCTCCTCTAATACCAACGTTGCTCTGTGCATGTGTCTTTGTCTATGTAAGAAAGAACTGAAACTAGAAAAGTAGAACCATTACATTTAGATATGTCCTGGCTGTAGTTTGGATGGGTTTGGAGGGCTGATACGATAAAAGTAATCTGACAGATGAGAGTAATGGGTTTAGAAAAATAAATGTGTTGGCTGGGCGCAGTGGCTCACACCTGTAATCCCAGCACTTTGGGAGGCCGAGGCAGGTGGATCACGAGGTCAGGAGATCGAGACCATCCTGGCTAACACAGTGAAACCTGGTCTCTACTAAAAATATTAAAAAAAAAAAAAATTAGCTGGGCATGGTGGCGGGTGCCTGTAATCCCAGCTACTCGGGAGGCTGAGGTAGGAGAATGGTGTGAACCCAGGAGGCGGAGCTTGCAGTGAGCCGAGATCGCGCCACTGCACTCCAGCCTGGGAGACAGAGTGAGACTCCATCTCAAAAGAAAAAAAAAAAAGAAAAAGAAATTTGTTTCTAATGTGCAGGTTTAATTAGAGTGGAAGATGTCAATAAATAAGGTTTTAGCCAGACACGGTGGCTCACACCTATAATCCCAGAAATCTAGGAGACCAAGACAGGTGGATTGCCTGAGTTTAGGAGTTTGAAACCAGCCTAGGCAACATGGCAGAACCCTGTCTCTACAAAAAATACCCCCCCACACAAAAAAATTGGCCAGGTGTGGTGGTAGGCGCCTGTAGTTCCAGCTACCCTGCAGGCTGAGGTGGGAGGATCGCTTGAACCTGGGAGGCAGAGGCTGCAGTGAGCTATGATTGTGCCACTTCACTCCAGTTTGGGTGACAAAATAAATAATAAATAAATAAATAAAATACAATAAAATAAAGAAAAGAAAAGAAAAAGAAGGAAGATTTTAAAGATACCATTGAGTAGCCTAGAGCGCTAAACTCTGATCTGCTTCTCCTTACCTAACCCTTTTGGGTTTTTTGTTTGTTTGTTGTTTTTTTGTTTTTGTTTTTGTTTTTGTTTTGAGATGGAGTCTTGCTCTGTCACCAGGCTGGAGTGCAGTGGCATGATCTGGGCTCACTGCAACCTCTGCCTCCCAGGTTCAAGCGATTCTTCTGCCTCAGCCTCCCGAGTAGCTAGGACTACAGGCAGGTGCCACCACACCTGGCTCATTTTTTGTATTTTTAGTAGAGACGGGCTTTCACCATGTTAGCCAGGCTGGTCTCGAACTCCCAACCTCAGGTGGTCCGCCCACCTCGGCCTCCCAAAGTGCTGGGATTACAGGCGTGAGCCACCGCACCCGGCCAATCCTTTCTTGTTACTTTCCTTTAATGCAGAGTTTCTCAATCTTGGCATTGAGAATGGGATGGATAATTTTTGGTTGCAGTGGGACATCCTGTGAAGTTTAATAACTTTAACAGCATCACTGGCCTCTTTTTAGTACATACCAGTGAGGCAGGATAGGTAGTCAAGGAGTGACCATGTCCTGGGGACACAGCAACCAGGGTGTCCATACAATCAACACAATAAGCCTCAGCATTCGAATGGTAGTTCAGCTCATTCAAGCAAAGCTTTCTTCAGCAGGGAATTTCACCTGTAGGAACATGTGCACTTTGATTTTACCTTTCCTCAGACACCCTTTGCTCATTATAATAGTAAAAAACAGGCCGGGCATGGTGGCTCACGTCTGTAATCCCAGCACTTTGGGAGGCTGAGGTGGGCGGATCACCTGAGGTCAGGAGTTCGAGATCAGCCTGACCAACATGGAGAAACCCCGTCTCTACTAAAAATACAAAATTAGCCGGCGTGGTGGCACATGCCTGTAGTCCCAGCTATTCAGGAGGCTGAGGCAGGAGAATTGCTTGAACCCGGGAGGTGGAGGTTGCAGTGAGCTGAGATCACGCCACTGCACTCCAGCCTGGGCGACAAGAGCAAAACTCCATCTCAAAAAAAAAAAAAAAAAAAGTAAAAAACACACCCATGGGTGGAGATTTAAGATGTTAATGAGACATGTGACATATGAACAAGTGTGTACAGCTACTGCACATGTGCACCCAGAGGAGCACCCAGAACATGCTTACTAGTAACACCTCTTTCCCACCTCCTCATGAATAATCATGGAAGTCTCCCATAAAGGGAATCCCCCAGCACCAGTCTTTGCTGTCTAATCCTTAGGAGCACCCCAGCCTGAATTCTCTCTCTCAGGGTGTGTTGTCTATTTTTCACCTAATTTTCAAGATATTCTTTTTGCTTTACAATAAATTACTCTGTGCTCCATCTCTTGCTGTGTGATTCTTATTTAAGTTCTTTTAAACTAAGAAGACAAGAACTGAGGTATCACAACACCATCAACACCAGTAGCACCTCCCATCCCGAATATATGTTAGTGAAAAATGTCTCTGGATTTTGCTAAATGATCCCTGGACCATGACACTGACCCATTGCTTTCCTGGCTCCATCATGCTCCAGGAGGAGTGCAATTGAGTCTTTGAGGTTGTTAGGGCTCGTAAAGTTTGGAGGCTTTAAGTTGTACCTGCACCAGTTTTGGAGGTGGACACGCACATTTGGGGATGCTAGGACTCTGTTCCTCCCCCAACCCCCAGACTTTTAAGGCACCAAGGAATATAAATATCATTTATTATTTTCCAGGCAGGTGCCAAGCCCTTTTTATTTTTCATACAAAATTTGAAAAATTAAAAAAAAACCTGAAGTGGAGATTTCTACCTCTACTTTTTCAGATGAGAAAATTGAGAAATCAAAAGTCCTGAGACTCATTTTTTAAATTGCGCTCATATGTTTTGAGTGTTTCTTATGTTGCCAGATGTCAATGGAGTTTCTGGGGTCTGAGGGGATGTGGGAAAAACTTCGTTTCTTTTTTTTTTTTTTTTTTGAAACGGAGTCTCGCTCTGCGCTCTGTCGCCCAGGCTGGAGTGCAGTGGTGCGATCTTGGCTCACTGCAAGCTCCGCCTGCTGGGTTCACACCATTCTCCTGCCTCAGCCTCCCAAGTAGCTGGGACTACAGGCGCCCGCCACCACACCTGGCTACTTTTTAGTATTTTTAGTAGAGACGGGGTTTCACCATGTTAACCAGGATGGTCTCGATCTCCTGACCACCTGCCTCAGCCTCCCAAAGTGCTGGGATTACAGGCGTGAGCCACCATGCCCAGCTGAAAAACATCGTTTCTTAGTTGAGTTATAATTAATATTGAGAGCATTAAATTTATGTAGAAAAAATCATTTTTCCTTAAATCCTCAAAGATAACAAACAAGCATAAAAATCATTTATAGATTTAGTATTTTTCTGTTAAAATCATTTACTCTTCTTTGTTTTTGGGTCAGTGTTCAATTGGTTTATACCTTTGATAGTTGAAATTTACTTACTGAATACTGATATCATTTGTGGGTCCTGGTAAATATTTCAAAGTTGTCGTACAAACAGGACAATAGGTTCTCTCAACTCTTCCAACGTCTAACGTGACAGACTTATAAGTCTTTTTTCTACTTCTTTTTTTTTTTTTTTTTTTTTTTGTAGAGATGGGGTCTCGCTATGTTGCCAAGGATGATCTTGAGCTGCTGGGCTCAAGGGATCCTCTCACCTTGACCTTGGCCTCCCAAAGTGCTGGGATTATAGGCATGAGCCACCACGCCTGGCCTCTTGCAAAGTCTTATAATATCGTTTTTAAACTCTTAAGCTGCCAAGTGTGGGTGGCTCATGCCTGTAATCCCAACATTTTGGGAGGCTGAGGTGGGAGGATCACCTGAGCCCAGGAGTTCAAGACCAGACTGGGCAACATGGCAAGAACCTGTCTTTACAAAAAATTAAAAAATAAATTAGCTGGGCATGGTGGTACACACCCACAGTCACATCTACTTGGGAGGGTGAGGTAGGAGGATTGCTTCGGCCTAAAATGTTGGCTGGGCATGGTGGCTCACACCTGTAATCCCAGCACTTTGGGAGGCCGAGGTGGATGAGTCATGAGATCAGGAGTTCGAGACCAGCCTGGCCAACATGGTGAAACCCTGTGTCTACTAAAAATACAAAAAAATTAGCCAGGCATGGTGGCAGGTGCCTGTAATCCTAGCTACTCGGGAGGGTGGGGCAGGAGAATTGCTTGAACCGGGAGGCAGAGGTTGCAGTGAGCCAAGATCACGCCACTGCACTCCAGCCTGGGCGACAGAGAGAGACTCCATCTCAAAAAAAAAAAAAAAAAGTCAAGGCTGCAAAAAACTATGGTCACTCCACTGCAACTACATCCTGGGCAGCAGAGTGACCTTTAATAAAATAAAAACACCCTTGAGCTACTCTCGTAAACCCAGTAAGACTTACACATTTAATAAATCAGATTATCTTAAGCCTTTTGACATCCTAAATATAAGCTTATGCAAAGCAGCAACACACATGTAGAATATAAAAGTAACAAAGATAACTTCAATACAATTTTTTTTATTTTAAAAATTTTTTAAGAGTTGGGGGCTTGCTCTGTTGCCTGGGCTGGAGTGCAGTGGCAGGTTCATTGCTCACTGCAGCCTGAAATTCCTGGGTTCAAGTGATCCTCCCATCTCAGCTTCCCAAGTTTTGGGGATTACAGGTGTGAGCCACCATGCTCAGCTCTTAACAACTTTTTTTTTTTTTTTTTGAGATAGCGTCTCCCTCTGTCACCCAAGCTGGAATACAGTGGCACCATCACAGCTCACAGCAGCCTCAACCTCCTAAGCTCAAGCGATCCTCCAGCCTCAGCCTCCTGAGTTACTGGGACGACAGTTGTGCACCACCATACCCAGCTACTTTTTAATTTTTTTGTAGAGATGGTGTCTCACTATGTTACCCAGGCTGATCTCAAACTCCTGGCCTCAAGCAATCTTTCTGCCTTGGCTTCCCAGAGAGAGTTTTTCAGTCCATCATTTTTCAAGATTGTGAGCCAGGGTTCCATTAGATCTTATTGAGATATCTCTAGTGTGTCTGCTGTGTGCCAGACATGGTTTACAAGACTAGAGATACAGGCCAGGGATGGTGGATCACACGTGCAATCCCAGCACTTAGAGAGGCCGAGATGGGCAGATTGCTTGAGCCCAGAAGTTTGAGACCAGCCTGGGCAATATGGCAAAAGCCCATCTACAAAAATAAAAATAAAAATTAGCCGAGCATGGTGGCATAGCTGCAAGTAGTCCCAGCTACTTGGGAGGCTAAGGTGGTAGAATCGATTGAGCCTGGGAGATCAAGTCTGCAGTGAACTGAGGTCACGCCACTGCACTCCAGCCTGGGTGACGGAGCAAGACCCCGTCTCAATTAAAAAAAAAAAAAAAAACTTAGGATCCAGCAGTGAGCAAAATCATCACTGACCCTTACCCTCATGGAGCTAACATTCTGGACGAAAAGTCAGAAATAAACAATAATTACAATAAAGAAATAGACATGATAAGTTAATCAGTGCTATAACAAAAAGAAGGAAAAGGAGAGTAAGGTGGATCAGGGTGTCAGAGTTTGGGGAATTGTTTGCAATTTTCATTAGAATGATCAGGAAACAGCTTATTTAGAATGTGACATAGATCAAAGTCTATAGGGAGATGAGGGGCTGAGCCATGTGGAGATTGGGGTAGGAAGTGGATTTCCTGCCACAGGCTTTCAAGCAAGCATATAATATCCAGGGCTGGGTGCTGTGGCTCACGCCTGTAATCCCGGCACTTTGGGAAGCCAACGTGAGAAGATTGCTTGAGGCCAGGAATTCAAGACCAGCTTGGGCAACATATTAAGACCCCCATCTCTATTTTTTTTAATCTTTTTTTTCTTTTGAAACGGAGTCTCGCTCTGTCACCAGGCTGGAGTGCAGTGGCCCGATCCCAGCTTACTGCAATCTCTGCCTCCTGGGTTCAAGCGATTCTCCTGCCTCAGCCTCCTGACTAGCTGGGATTACAGGTGTGTGCCACCACACCTGGCTAATTTTGTATTTTTAGTAGAGACTTCCCCATGTTTGCCAGGATGGTCTCGAACTTCTCACCTCGAGTGATCCACCCACCTCAGCCTCCCAAAGTACTGGGATTACAGGTGTGAGCCACTGCACCTGGCCAAAATAAGCCTTTTTTACTGTATTTATTTGAAGATTAAAGATGATTTAAGGTGACAAGGGGTAGAGGATGATTGCCAACTATATGTGTAAACTTGTTTAGGCTGTACTACCCAGAAATTGTATTAAACACTGACCAGAGTATTGTTATGAAGGTATTTCATAGAAACGGTTAACATCTATAATCAGTTATTTTGATAATGTAGGTGGTTCTTATCTAATCAGTTGAAAGGCCTTAAGAGAAAAACAGGGTTCCCTAGGGAAGAAATTCTGCCTCAAGACTGCACCTTCAGCTCCTATCCACGTTTCAATTCTGCTGGCCTGACCTCTAGCCTACAGATTTGGGACTGGCCTGTCCCTGCAATCACATAGCCCATTTCTTCTTCTATCTTTTTTTTAAATTTTTATTGTAGGCAAGGTGGGTGGCTCACACCTGTAATCCCAGCACTTTGGGAGACCAAGGTGGGCGGATCACGAGGTCAGGAGTTCAAGACCAGCCTGGCCAACACAGTGAAACCCCATCTCTACTAAAAGATATAAAAAATTAGCCAGGCACAGTGGCGGGCACCTGTAATCCTACCTACTCAGGAGGCTGAGGCAGGAGAATTGCTTGAACCCAGGAGGTGGAGGTTGCAGTGAGCCAAGATTGCAACACTGCACACCAGCCTGGGTGACAGTGCGAGACTCTGTCTCAAAAAAAAAAAATTATTGTGGAGGAATGTTCTCACTATGCTGCACAGGCTAGTCTCTTAACTCCTGGCCTCAAGAGCCGGGTCCGTCCTGTAGACTCTGGCTGAGCGATGGATGAAAGGAGTACTCGGACACAGGTATGTAGTGTAAGAGCAGCTAGGGGACTGCTGAAGAGTGAGCAGTCTCGATAAGCTGGGACTGCTTGCTTTTATTCAGTACAGACATAATGCCAAAAGCCTGGAGCCAACACAGTCTGTGGGTAATTAACATTATTGTTCCCCCTTTTTGGGGCAGCCTCACTCATGAATGATCAAATGTTGGTTCCTAGTTAACATAAGTAAACAAGCCTGTTTATGTTAAATTCCCCTACATTTTCTTGTACCTACTCCTTGCCCTCTGCCTCAGGGTAAGAGAACAGCTGCTTTCAGCTTATTCTCCCCCGAAGCTATGCAGAGACTTCTGACCTTTCAGAAGGTTTGAATCCTTTTCTTATAGCTTCTCCCACCACTCTGACCGATCTCCTACACTCAAGCAATCCTCCTTCCTCAGCCTCCCAAAGTGCTGGGATTACAGGCATGAGCCACCGCACACCACCCCCATTTCTTGCAGTAAAATGTGTGTGTGTGCACGTGTGTGTATTCCATTTCTCCCTAATACCATTTCTCAACTGCATGAATCCTTAACTCATGAAAGATACTTTTTATCCTCTTGACTCCACAGTTAATGGAAAATAAAAATCATCAATAGTGACCCCTAAGATTGCTTAATATACCTTTCTGGGAGGACAGTTAGAACTCCTAATGTGAGCTTGTCAGTTTCTTGTGAAAACCAACCCAATTGTCCCATAGAACTGATGTTTGTGGTTTCTTTTCACTGAACCTAGAAATTGACCCTCCCACTCTTAAAACTTGAGAAAAGTACATTTGTCATAATCGTTTGTCACAGAAATAACCAAATTTCCTTGTCCATTGTTTTTTTTAACTATGGTTGTCCTAAGACTTTTGTCATCCACAATTAGTGTTTGACTTTGAGTCTTCTCCAAAGGTGGCTTACAGTCAGCTACAGTTCAGGGCTTCTTTGAGAGAGTTCATAAAAAGAACACTTGAATTCAAGTTTCTGGTAACTTTGGAGATTGTCCTATTTGCCTAGAGAGAAAACTTCCAGGACTCTAATTAGAAGGCTGATATATTCATAAAATACATAATTATGTATACATATGTTTATGCAATATGAAGCAGAGCAGGAGTTTCATGGACTGTACTAATTTATTTCATTATAAATAAAAATATTTTATTATATAGTATATTAAGCCATCTTAGAAGTCACTGTTGATGATTTTTTTTTCTCCATTAACTGTGGACCCAAGAGGGTAAAAAGTATCTTTCATGAGTTAAGGATTCATGCAGTTGAGAAATGGAATTAGGGAGAAATGGAACACACACACACAAACACAGAGATTTATTTCAAGTACTGAATTTATTTTATTATTTTTTGTGTGTGTTTGAAACATTGCTGATTCTTTTTGTTTTGTTTTTGAGTCAGGAGAACTTTTTTTGTAAATCTACTTTCTGTCTCTATGAAACTTTTTTTTCTTTCCAGCTATTTATAGCCTTTAACAATTGAATATACATTTGTAAACAAAATTTGAGGGCTATTTCTCTCTCTGCCTGATTTCTCCAGAATTCAGAAACTATTTGTGAATATTCTTAATTCATGGCAATGTGGTTGTTTGCATATGTTCAATAAGAATCTGTTTTCTAGCTAGGTGTAGCATATGTTCAATAAGAATCTGTTTTCTAGCTACTTGGGAGGCTGAGGCAGGAGGATCGCTTGAGCCCAGGAGTTTGAAGCTGTAGTGAGCTATGATCATGCCACTACACTCCAGTCTGGGTAAACAAGCAAGACCCTATCTCTATTTTTTAAAATCCATATTATTTTATAACACAATTGTAGGCACTGGGTCTTTTCCCAAGGCTTTGACAGGAATGGCATATTTTTAACTATGCGAGACTGCTTTGAGGAATTAAGACTGACTTTATGGGCCAGGCGTGGTGGATCATGACTGTAATCCCAGCACTTTGGGAGGCCAAGGCGGGTGGATCATGAGGTCAGGAGATCGAGACCATCCTGGCTAACATGGTGAAACCCCATCTGTACTAAAAATATAAAAAATTAGCCGGGTGTGGTGGCAGGCGCCTGTAGTCCCAGCTACTCGGGAGGCTGAGGCAGGAGAATGGCGTGAACCCAGAAGGCAGAGCTTGCAGTGAGCTGACATCACGCCACTGCACTCCAGCCTGGGCAGCAGAGCAAGACTGTGTCTCAAAAAAAAAAAAAAAAAAAAAAAGACTGACTTTATGGAGCCGATGGGAGCCCTTGGAAGGACTGGCCTCATATCTTGTGTACACAGTTCCTTTGTGGGGTTCCTGGCCTGTAGTAAATACAGTGTCATTTTCTGATAGGCCTAGGAACCTCACGATGTTCTGGGGCCTCAAGAAAAACGGGTTTCACCCAATTCATGCAGGTATGTGCAGGTGCAGACAGATCTTTGGCTGGGCTTAAGAGGTCTTTGGGTGTTGAGTCTGAGAGATTCCTTATGAGGGGTTCCAGCAAAGCCAATTTAGGAGGAATTGTATAAACAGTGATTCTTGCTGTACTTTGGATAAGTATGGTGGGACTGAAGCTTGTTTTGCAGGTAAGTTGTTCCTGCTGTGATTTGCTTTTGATGGAAGTCAGGGACTAGAGAGAGAAAAACTGTGTTTCCAAAGAAAACTATAGTGCTGCCAGGTGCAGTGGCTCACGCCTGTAATCCCAACACTTTGGGAGGCTGAGGTGGGCGGATCATGAGGTCAGGAGTTCGAGACCAGCCTGGCCAACATGGTGAAACCCTGTCTCTACTAAAAATACAAAAATTAGCCAGGCCTGGTGGTGGGCACCTGTAATCCCAGCTACTCGGGAAGCTGAGGCAGGAGGATCGCTTGAACCTAGGAGGCGGAGGTTGCAGTGAGCAGAGATCGTGCCACTGCACTCCAGCCTAGGTGAAAGAACAAAACTCCATCTCAAAAAAAAAAAAAGAGAGAAAGAAAAGAAAACTATAGCGTTAGATTAACCTTTGAGTTAATCTGAGTGGCCACGTGGTCATCTATGGTATGCAGCCACCCACAATACCCCTCCTCAGCATAAAGCAGCCAGAAAGATCATGTCCAGATTCCCCATGATTGAGGAATTGATAAATAGAAACAGGGAACTGAAACCAGCTCCAGTGTCCCATAGAACTGATATTTATGGTTTCTTTTGAATCAACACATTATAGACATTGAGCCTCCCCTTCCTAAAACTCGAGACACTTTTATTTGTCTTATCTGATTTCCTTTCTCAGGAAACCAAGCATCAGGCCTCCCAGATAGTATAAAGAAACTGAAACTTACTGGATTACCACATCTGGAAAAACGAGATGCTATACCCCTTACCCATGATGATTGCCTAACTGACCATCTGCTGCCTGTTGACCCATTCCTCTTCCTTACCCCTTCCTAATTCCTGTTTTCTCAAACATAGTTACACTTCTTCCCTGATGTATAAACCCCTAGTTTTAGTCAGTTGAGGAAAGGGATTTGAGATTGATCTCCCATTTTCCTCAGCTGCAGCACCGAATAAAGCCTTCATCCCTGACAATACTCATTGTCTTGCTGATTGGCCTTCTGTGCAGCAAGCAGCAGGATCTAGATGCAAGGACCTGGCCTTTCTGGTAATATTGTCATCAACCATTTAATGATGTAGACTTGGTCCCCGGCTCATGCTCTGTGTATTTTCTTCTCCATCTACATGCATTGCCTTGATGGTCTCACTCAATATCATGACTTGAAATAACAGTGTAAGGTAACTCCTAAATTCATATATTCATGCTCAAACCTTCTTCCAACATTCAGTCGTAAGTTGAATTGCCTGTGACAGAGATACTTTGTGGTTCTGTAGACATTTCAAACTAAGCATCCTGAGCCTCCAAGCCTCCTCCACTTGCAGCCTCCCCACCTCAGAAGTGGGCAAATCCACTTTTTGTGTGGTCTGGGCCAAATACATGGCTCCCTGCATCACGTGGCGGCTGTGCTGGTCCAAAGAAGGCCCAAAAGAGGGCAGTTTGCGCACACAACGTGTCGGGGCAGGGCTTCCAGATGATCATTCGGCTTTTTTGTGTCTTCCAAGATGATGATCCGGGGAGGAGGGATCTGAAAGGGGGTCAGTCGCCAGGCGAGCTGAGGACCCAGTTCTGCGCCTTTGCCTGTGCCCTGACCTGAAGGAAAGTCCCTGTCTCCCGAGCTCCGATTTTCCCGAGAGAAGAATGCAATGTAACCCTTGCCCCTCGGTTCCCTCCCTCCATCCTTCCCCTCGAGTTGTGCCCACCGTAAAGAGGTGGGTCTGGAGCGTCTCCTCGGGTCCTGGAGTGCCTTTCCCTGGGAGGAAAACTTGCGCCGTGAAGCGTTCCTCCCATTGTTGAACACATGAGGAAAACTACACTACTTAGAAGGCTGTGCATTATGCGTACGGCGGGAGCTGGGCCAATGACGGCCTAGGACGGGGACGATTCCGACGGCTCACGCCGGTGGGGGCGGGACTTCCGGGTTGCTCGCCGCGGACGCCATTTTCTTCTGCACTTCTGTCTGGAGAAGTCTGTAGCCACTGAGGGCCCCGGTCGGGGCCGCTTTGCAGGTCCCTAGTCAGGACCGAGCAGGGGAGTAGGATAGGAATCCCCGCCGCACCTTTGTACGAGCCTGAGCCCCTTCCGTGGGTTTGTTCCTGGGTCGCCGTCAAGCTGCGGTCTCTCCTCCCCCGCTCTTCAGCCCCGCGGTCGCCAGGGGCTGCGCCCTGGGTCTGGAACGCGGTTGCCACCGAGGAGGCGGCGGCCCTGCGTCTGGAACGCCGTTGCCACCGAGGAGGCGGCGGCCCCGAGCGCGCCTGGAAGCCCCGGGCAACCGGCCAGGGCCGGGCACAGGTGGGGTCCGTCAGGCCGCCCGGGGCTCCTCTGTCCCAGCTCTGCGGCCCAGGGGGTGACGTGATGGCGGCAGCGGTGCTGACGGACCGGGCCCAGGTGAGTGGACGGTGGCTTCGCGGTTGCCGCTTCCTTGCCAGCGCTGAGGCGGTTCCCGAAGTGGGTGGGAGCCCAGGTATCCCCTGGATTTGTCTTCGCAGTCGTCGTTCGTTTTGGTGTGTGGAGCTGGTTTGCCACTTAATTTATACCTGGCCCTAAGGAGTGTTGGGCCTACTGGAAGGAGCTCCGTAGGTTGTTGAGTGAATGATGCTTCCTCTGGGGACTCCCATCATCCTTGGCCTGCAAGCATCCTCTGGTGGACCAGGTCTCATTCCAGCATGAATTGGGGGCCTGAGGGGGGAAGGGGAGGGCAGGGCAGTAGCAAGCCGACAAATGCGCGAGCAGACAAGGTATATTGTATGTTTAAGGAGGCTCAGGAGGGTGTGTAAGGTTGCCATGGTTTTCCTGCGGCCGCTGAGACGTGGAGGGCAAGAGTGTGTGGTCTTTTCCTGGATGTTCTAGCCATCCGCAACTACTGCAGACATTGTGGCCAGTCAGATGCCCTTACTCTCATCGCTACAGCCTGCATTATCCTTGGCCGCTCGTGTTCCGTGGCCCCAAAGTATCCTGGCGTCAGAGACAAGTTCTGTCGGAACCCAGCAAGGAAAGAGGCCGATGGTTGGTTCATTGTGGAATTTCCTTGGGGGATCTGGGAGACCCAGGGAGATCCCAGAGGGCATGGGAAGCTGGTCTGCAGCCTGCCGTTCCCCAAGTAGATGCAGCCCTTCCAGTGCCGCTCTGTGGGGTCAGTGAGGAATGCTGAGCTTTTTGTGCCCGTGTTCACATACTTTTTTTTTGTTTTGAGACAGGGTCTCGCTCTGTCGCCCAGGCTGGAGTACAGTGGTGCAGTCTCAGCTCACTGCAGTCTCTGCCTCCCAGGTTCAAGCAATTCTCCTGCCCCAGCCTCCCGAGTAGTTGGGATTACAGGCATGCACTACCACACCTGGCTGATTTTTGTATTTTTAGTAGAGACTGGGTTTCACCATATTTGCCAGGCTGGTCTTCAACTCCTGGCCTCAAGCGATCCGCCCACCTCGACCTCCCAAAGTGCTGGGATTACACGCATGAGCCACCATGCCCGGCCCACGGATACGTTTTTCAGGGCTAATTGAAATGGACTTAATGTCAGAAATGAGTGGAAATGCTTATAACTCCATCGCATTAGATTTGCTTTGATGCTGGGGGAGTGTTGGAGTTACACTGTTAGATCGTGAATCATAGTAACCCCATGTTTAGATCCTATCTATGGTGGTGAGATGTGTGACTGGGTGAATTGATAGCACTTCCTTAGCATGAAGTCGTTGACTGTGAAGGTGATGATGGTGTTGACTGCAGGGACTGTGAAAGGATTAATAAAAATCCCAGAGCACACTGAGCATTGAATACTTTAAATTTAACAACTGTTACTGGTGGGAAGTGTTATTGTATTGATCCAGAAATCAAGGCTCAGAGAAATGAAATGCTGTCTGAGGTAAAAGCTGTCAAGTGTCAGTTTCAAGTGTTTGGAGCTAGGAACTTCTAGTCACTGTGTTTACACAGGATGTGAAGCCTTCAACATGAGGCAGGCACCTAGCTGGACCAGTGAGACTCAGGTACTGCTGTTGTAACCATTATTGCTATTATTACCATTTCCCCATTTCCCTGTCGTTTTAGAGCCCTTAGCTTCTGTATTTCACAGTCCACAAGTTGTTTCCGTTGTCCTGTGTCATTCTCTAATGGCTGTTAAATAGGAGGCTTCTCTCCTTTACTCTGGTATTATGTTAAAAGCATCTATCTTCCCTCTTGAGCCCAGCACAGAGCTAGGTCCTCAGGAGGTGCTCTGTGATTCAGGCCGCCATCACTGTACACCTTTTCCAGTGGAGCACAGTCTGTGATCTCATTCAGCAGCTGAAAGGCCAATACTACTAATTCTGTTTGACTTTCCAGGTGTCTGTGACCTTTGATGATGTGGCTGTGACTTTCACCAAGGAGGAGTGGGGGCAGCTGGACCTAGCTCAGCGGACCCTGTACCAGGAGGTGATGCTGGAAAACTGTGGGCTCCTGGTGTCTCTGGGTAAGGCCTTCCTTCCCCCTCCACCATGCAGGTGACCTGCCACTTCCTTCATTCCACCTTCTGACTCCAGGCCTGGCTGCACAAGAAGGCCTCTGGAATCTACCTTGCCTCTTTCCCACAGCTTTAGTCATTTTCTACAGTAACCTCTTCCTATCTGGTCTCCTATATCTCTGGGCTAAAGACAGGGTACTCTTTGGCTCCCAGCCAAAGGAGAAGGTGGTAAAAGGAAATGGGGTGTTTTGCAAACTCAAAGGTAATTTTCAGCTGTGCCTCATGAGGGGCTGGTGTAGGAACTGAGAACCACCATGATGGTGTCCTGGCTTCTCTGTCTGGGTCTGCTCATGTCACGTCTATTCTCTATGGCTTTTTCTGCCTTAGTGAGTTCAAGACAAGAGTGGCCACCTGGATTAGGGTTCTCTAAAGGGACAGAACTAATAGAATAGATATATATAAAAAGGACAGTTTATTAAGTAGTAATAACTCATGATTACAAGGTCCCACAGTAGGCTGTCTGCAAGCTGAGGAGCAAGGAAGCCAGTCCAAGTCCCAAAGCTGAAGAACTGGGTGTCCAATGTTCAAGGGCAGGAAGCATCCAGCATGGGAGAAAGATGTAGGCTGGTAGGCTAGGCCAGTCTAGTCTTCATGTATTTCTGCCTACTTTATATGCTGGCCTCGCTGGCAGCTGATTAGATGGTGCCCACCCAGATTAAGGTGGGGTCTGCCTTTCCCAGCCCACTGACTCAAATGTTGATCTCTTTTGGCAGCACCCTCACAGACACACCCAGGATCAATACGTTGCATCCTTCAATCCAATCAAGTTGACACATTAATAAAAATCCCAGAGCACACTGAGCATTGAATACTTTCTCTTTAAATTTAACAACTGTTACTGGTGGGAAGTATTATTGTATTGATCCAGAAATAAAGGCTCAGATAAATGAAATGATGTTTTTGAGGTAACAGCTGTCAAGTGCCCGTTTCAAGTGTTTGGAGCTAGGGACTTCTTGTGACTATGTTAACACAGGATGTGAAGCCTTCAACATGGGCCAGGCACCTAGCTGGACCTAGCTGTTAACCATCACAACTCCATCCCTTGTCAACTTGAACCCATACACATCTCCTGAGCTCATACATAATCTTCAAATAAAGACAATAAGGTCATAATTATGTTTAACATAATACAAGTATCGTTCATGCAACCGAAACACACTAATCCCCAACCCAAGTGCTATTACATAAAGGTAGCAATACTTAAATGCTGATATGAAGTCAGTAAATCTTACGTCACATGATAAAGGAAATAAAATGCAGATGTTTTCTTAGTACAAGTGTATACATCACAAACATGTTTTTAATAAAAGAAGGAGGAAATACAACAATTACAGTCCTCATTTCTGCAACTGGTCACTTGGTCGTAGTTGGTATTAATGACTACCTTCTTCTCCTGCACATTCTGTATTCACTTTGCCTTCAGCAAGCACCTCAGCAGGTCATGGTTTTTTTCCTGGTGGAGTGACCCAAACCTTCATTCCTGAAGGGTCTGGGCCATTTGTAGTCCTGCCTGGATTGGGATGTTATAGCTTCCCATTGACCTTAATCACAGGGCATGGTAATACTAAGAGATGCCCTAATGGATCTTCTGTATTCCATGCATACTCTTCCTTACCTCCATTGTGGAGTAGTAGACTGATTTCGTCTTGATAGTCTGGGTCATTCATCCCAGCCAACACTGTAACTCCCTTCTTAGCCTATTGACTTAAAGGTAGGAGGAGCCCAAAGTGTCCAGGTGGCAATCTTAACTTCCAGTTTAATGGAATCGTTGTGTCTCCTGGTGGCAGCATTCCTCCCTCTGGAACTAGGACTTCTAGGCCAACGGAATGTAATGTCGCGGGAATAGGAAGCAGAATTTTGCTAGTTGCTCACTAGGGATGATGTTGAGTGGTACCATTTGCACTTCCACCCCTTGATTCCTGGACCCATGAATCCTGGCTATGGGAGAAACAGTACCATATGTTGGATGCTAATTCAGAGCATACATGGCCTACTGGAGAACTTTGCCCCAGCCCTGCAAAGTATTGTCACTAGTTGGAGTAATTGTGACTTCAAAAGGTCATTCCACCATTCTGTCAATCCAGTTGCTTCAGGACTATGGGGAACATGGTAAGATCAGTGAATTTTGTGAGCATGAGGCCACTGCTACACTTCTTTAGCCATAAAGTGAGTGCCTTGGTCAGAGGCAATGCTGTGTGGAATACCATTACGGTGGATAAGGCATTCCATGAGTCCGTGAATGGTAGTCTTGGCAGAAGCATTGCGTGCAGGATAAGCAAACCCATATCCAGAGTAAGTGTCTATTCTAGTGAGGACAGACCTCTGCCCTTTCCATGATGGAAGAGGTCCAATATAATCAACCTGCCACCAGGTAGCTGGCTGATCACCCCGAGGGATGGTGCCATATTGAGGGCTCAGTGTTGATCTCTGCTGCTGGAAGATTGGGCACTCAGCAGTGGCTGTAGCCGGGTCAGCCTTGGTAAGTGGAAGTCCATGTTGCTGAGCCCATGCGTAACCTCCATCCCTGCCACTATGACCATTTTGTTCATGGGCCCATTGCACGATGACAGGGGTGGCTGGGGAAGGAGGCTGAGTGGTGTCCACAGAACAGGTCATCCTATACACTTGATTATTAAAACCTTTCTCTGCTGAGGTCATCCGTTGGTGAGTACTCACATGGGATACAGATATCTTCACAGTTTTTGACCACTCAGGTCCTTCCACATCCCTCTTCCCCAGATTTCTTTGTCACCAACTTTCCAGTCATGCTTCTTTGAAGTCCCTGACCATCCAGCCAAACCATTGGCTGTAGCCCATGAATCAGTATATAATCACACATCTTCTCATTTCTCCTTCCATGGAAAGTGCACAGCCAGGTGCACTGCTCCAAGTTCTGCCCACCGGGAAATTTCCCTTCGCCACTCTCCTTCAGGGATGTCCTAGAAAGGGGCTGTAGTGCTGCAGCTGTCCACTTTCAGGTGGTTCCTGCATATTATACAGAACCATCTGTGAACCAGGCCCTAGTCTTCTCTTCCTCTGTCAACCGATCATAGGGAACTTCCCGTGAGGCCATCGGTGCAGGCTGGGGGAGAGAAGGTGGGGTGGCAGGAGTGGAGTCCGTGGGCATTTGAGCCACTTCCTCATGTAACTTACTTGTGCCTTCAGGATCCGCTTGAGCCCAATCACATATATACCACTTTCATCTGATGATGGAATGCTGCTGTGCGTGACCCACTTTATGGCTAGCTGGGTCAGAAAGCACCCAGTTCATGGTAGGCAGTTCAGATTGCATGGTGATTTGATGACCCATAGTGTAACAGGCCAAGAGCCGTCTCTCAAAAGGAGAGTAGTTATCTGCAGAAGATGGCAGGGCCTTGCTCCAAAATCCTAGAGGCCTTCGCTGTGATTCACCTATGGGGGCCTGCCAAAGGCTCCAAACAGCATCCCTATCTGCCACTGACACCTCAAGCACCATTGGATCTGCTGGGTCTTAGGGGCCAAGTGGCAGAGCAGCTTGCACAGCAGCCTAGACCTGCCTGTTGCAGAGCCTTCTCCTGTTCTGGATCCCACTCAAAACTGGCAGCCATTTGGGTCACTCGATAAATGGGCTGGAGTGGCATACCCAAATGAGGAATGTGTTGCCTCCAAAAACCAAATAGGCCCACTAGGCATTGTGCCTCTTTCTTGCTTGTAGGAGGGACCAAATGCAGCAACTTACTCTTCACCTTAGAAGGCATATCTTGACAGGCCACGCACCACTGGACCCCTAGAAATTTTACTGAGGTAGAAGGTCCCTAAATTTTAGTCAGATTTATTTCCCATCCTCTGGCACACAGATGTCTTACCAGTAAGTCCAGTGTGTTTGCTGCTTCTTGCTACTGGATCCAGTCGGCATAATGTCATAAATGTAATGGACCAATGTGATATCTTGTGGAAGCAAAAAGCGATCAAGGTCTCTCTGAATAAGATTACGACACAAAGTCGGAGAGTTGATAGGCCCCTAGGGTAGGACCGTGAAGGTATATTGCTGGCCTTGCCAGCTGAAGGCAAATTGCTTCTGGTGGACCTTATGGGCAGGAATGGAGAAAAAGGCATTTGCCAAGTCAGCGGCTGCATACCAGGTACCAGGAGATGTGTTAATTTGCTCAAGCAATGAAACCACATCTGGTATAGCAGCTGCAATTGGAGCCACCGCCTGGTTAAGCTTTCCATAATTCACGGTCATTCTCTAAGATCCGTCTGTCTTCTGCTCAGGCCAGATGGAAGAGTTGAATGGGGATGTGGTGGGAATCACCACCCCTGCATCATTCAAGTCCTTGATGGTGGCACTAATCTCCACAGTCCCTCCAGGGATGTGATACTGTTTTTGATTTACTATTTTTTCTAGGTAGAGGTGGCTCTAATGGCTTCCATTTGGCCTTTCCCACCTTAATAGCCTTCACCCTAACAGGGAGCCAGTGTGGGGGTTCTGCCAGCTGCTAAGTATGTCTGTGCCTATTACACATTCTGGCACTGGGAAAATGACCACAGGTTGAGTCTGGGGACCCACTGGACCCACTGTAAGTCAGGCCTGAGCTAAAACTCCTGACCTCCATAAGCCCCTACTTTAACTGGAGGACCACAATGATGTTTTGGGTCCCCTGGAATCAGCGTCAGCTCAGAGCCAGTGTCCTGTAGTCACCGAAATGTCTGATCATTTCCCTTTCCCCAGTGTACAGTTACCCTGGTGAAAAGCCAGAGGTCTCCTTAGGGAAGGATGAGAAAAGATTAACAGCATAAATTGTTAGTAGTGTAGTGGGGTCCTTCCTCAAGGGACCTGGCCTCCCCTTCATTCAAGGGGTTCTGGGTCTGTAAACTAGCCCAAGTCTGGAAATTGATTGAAGGGCCATGATTCTGTTTTTGTAATTCAAATTAGTCTTTTGTCCATTCGACCTGGAAGTTTTCTGCTTATATAAATTAAATAGGATTGCAGTAGGCTTCCTATCAGTTTCATTTCTAGGAACACTGTGATTAATTAGCCAACGCCAGAGATCTACATGAGTCAGACTATTCTGATTGCTGCTTTGTCTCTGTTGTCCATTATGATAGCTATGCCTACCTTGCCTTTGATGGTTGAGTGCCACCACTTGGCCCCTGCCACCTCGGGATCCAATTATTCCCAATGTATTAAATTTTTGTAGGTGAGTGACTAAAATTCCAACTGCTGGATCTGGCAATTACAGGGCTCTTCAAAGATGCAGGTGCTGCCCTCGCAAATCTATTTTGCAAGCCATTGGTTAAGGTTATGTCTTATGGACCCTCCCAGCTGGGATGAGTAGGTCTAAAGTGACTAATCTACTCCATCATCCCAATCTCCCTAAGCCTTTGGATCCCTTCCTCTACATTAGACCAAGGGAGGTCAAGCATTCCCAGCTCACCCATGATGGGCCATCTTTTAATCCATATTTCAGCTAGCCAAGCAAATAAGCTATTGGAACCTTTTTTAACTCCTCAAGCTGCAACATTAAATGCAGGATCCCTACTTAGTGAGCCCAAATCAATAAATTCAGCCTGATGCATCTGTATGTTCCTTCCAGCATTATCCCACACCCTTAATATCCATTCCCGTGCCTGTTCTCCAAATTTCTGCTTATATAAATTAGAAAACTCAATTCCTTCCAAGTGTAGCTCACCTCCCCATGGGTCACACTCTGAACCTCACTTCTGTGGGCCCATCGGGACTTTAGTTATAGGTCTAGAAGCAAACAAAGGTGTTGAGGGTGCTAGAGGAGAATCGATATTATCTTGCCTGGCAACTGCCTCAGGGGAGGCCATCACTGTTGCCTCAGGCAGCACAGGGTTTATCTCCTCAGACAAAGGTGGAAAGGCTGATGGCAGCATGGGTCAGGGAGAGGATGTTGCCACTACTGGGGATGCCATTTTCCTTTCTCTTTCTTCTGCCTATTAAACCTCCACTCCTAAAAAAAAGAAAGAAAGAAAATGATGAACTCAGGTATTCTAACTCCTGGCTTCAGAAGCAGATACTAAGCCTCAAATCTGCTAAGATTGCCCTGAGTGAGTCTTATCTCCTGTAGAGAAAGAGCTGAAATTGTGGAAAAACAGACAAGCTAGTCATGTGAATGGCTGACCTGCAACAAAAGGTGCATGCACAGCCTCACCAGGTGTCTACTGTTAAAGTGAGGGCACTGATTGGAAAAGAATGGGACCCTGAAACTTGGAATAGGGATGTGTAGGAGAACCCTGATAAAGCTGGGGACACTGAGCTTGTAAACTCTGATGAACCTTTTTTGCCATCCCCAAATGCCATCCCAGCGCTTTGGGAGGCCAAGTTGGGAGGATCACTTGAGCCTAGAAGTTTGAGACAAAGCCTGGGCAACATAGTGAGACCCTGTCTCTAAAATAAGTTGAAAAAAAAAAAGCCACTCAGTACCCTGTTTTACTCCCCCACCCCACCCCGACCTTTGGGTCTTGTCTTTTTCTTTGTCTTTGTCTCTTGTCTCTTGTGTCTTGTCTCTTGTGTCTTGTGTCTTGTCTTGTCTTGTCTTTTCTCTTTTCCTTTTCTTTTGTTTTCTTTTCTTTTCTTTTTCTGTCTCACTGTCTTGCCCAGGTTGGAATACAGTGGCACAATCTCGGCTCACTGCCTTTGCCTCCTAGGTTCAAGCAATTCTTATGCCTCAGCCACCTAAGTAGCTGGGACTACAGGTGTGTGCCACCACACCCAGTTCGTTTTTGTATTTTTATTAAAGACGGGATTTTGCCATGTTGGCCAGGCTCGCCTCGAACTCCTGAGCTGAAGTGATCCATCCGCCTCAGCCTCCCAAAGTGCTGGGATTACAGGCGTGAGCCACCACACCCACCCTTTACTTTTTCTAATAAAAATTTTTTTATACATTTGTTATATATGTGCTATATATAATTACCATATATGATTTGTTATAAACATTAGTATATAAATGCTTGATTTCTAATTGGATCAAATTATGGACATTGTTTTAATTTACTTATTGTATGTATATATATATATATATATACACAACTTATTTATGTGAAGATATTTATATATATAGTTTTTAAGACTAAATAAGGGTGGTATTATGTTTGCTAGGCCTGGCATTTGTATGGTACATAAGGTTTAAAAGTTCACTTTCTTTTTTCTGCCCCTTGGGTTTGTAGCTGCCTTTTTCTTTTTTTCGTTATTTCTCTCTTTGTGTTTTAGGCTTTTGGCATCCAGAAGTAGTGGATCTTACTTTCTGTCCCTGGGTAGTAAAAAGAAGCTGGGGAGAGGAAGAGGTTTGATGCCTCTAGGCAGCTGCCTCTCCCTGGTACAGCCTCTGTCCCAAGTGTAATCAGTCCCCCGCTAAATGACTAGTCTCTTACAGGATGGGAAGAGAGAATAAATAACTCAGTTAAGCAGCCCACCAGTGACTTTGGTGTTGGCTTGGTTGATTGGACTTGTATCCCAACACAGTCCATCAGAGGAAGTCTCTACTCACTACCTTTTGTGAGGAGCCTCAGCCTTGTATATTACCCCGTAAACCAACCCAGAAACTAGGTGTGTTTATGTTGGAAAAGTAGACTAAGGAGATCAGTCTGTCCCAGAACGGTGCCAGCTGGGGAATTACTGCCCTTGCGTATCTAGACTGTGGCATCTTTAAACACTGGAAGGATCTGAGGAGCACTCCTTTAGGATTCCTACAGCACTTTAGGCCAGAAACCCATGGCAGCAAATGCCAGACGCAGCTGAAGCACAAGGCTGCCAGCATCTAGCAGCCTTCCCCGGGCAGAACTTTCTGTGTGGTACAATCCCTTAGTGAGCTGATCTTCAACCTTCCCATGAGCGCAGAGTCAGCCTGCTGGGTGCACCAGTTGTATTAATTTGTATCTGTGGGCCAAGTGTGGTAGCTCATGCCTGTAGTCCCAGCAGTATGGGAGGCAAGAGGGTTGCTTGAGCCCAGGAGTTTGAGACCAGCCTGAACAATAAAGTGAGACCCAGCCTCTACAAAAAAAATCAAAAAAATTATCTGGGCGTGGTGGCACATGCCTGTAGTCCCAGCTGCTCCTGAGGCTGAGATAGGGAAGATTGCCTGAGCCTGGGAGGGAGAGGCTGCAGTGAGCCATGATCACACCACTGTACTCCAGCCTGGGCGACAGAGTGAGACCCTGTCTCAAAAAAAAGCAAATTTGTACCCATGGGATTTTAATTTATAGCAGTGACTTAGTGATGACACAGAGAGGTTAATAACATTGAAAGAAGAATTTATTATTTACAATTCGTGAAAGAGGGCATATGCTGGGCCTCATGGGGATACAGCTGGCAGCACAAGGGAGGAGAAAGCCTTTAACTGGGTGTGGTATTCTGATACATACTGGTTTTTGTCCACCGTTCCTGATTCATAACCCCCATAGCCCTTTTGTTAAAATGCTGGGTATGTTAGGCCTCAGGGACAGGCCTCTGACCTCCTGCCCTCCTTTCGCTCTAACGTTCCTCCACCTTTCTGACTGTGGGTCTTATGAGTGGGTCCAACCCTATACCCTGGGAAAGGAATGTTGATGTTTTGAAGCTTCCATAAAGACTCCAAGAGGTCACAGTTGAGTGAGCTTCCAGGTGGTCCCCCCAGGAAGGGTATGGAAGCTCTGTGCCCCTTCCCCCACACCTTGCCCTAGGAGTCTCTTCATCTGTATCCTTTGCAATATTCTTTATAATACACTAGTAAACATGAGTGTTTCCTTGAGTTCCGTGAGCCGCTCCAGCAAATTAGTTGAACCCAAAGAGGGAGTCGCGGGAACCCCAACTCAAAGCCCATTAGTCAGACATTTTGGAGGCCTGGACTTGTGACTGGAGTGCAGGGTGGGGCAGTCTTGTGGACTCAGCCCTCAACCTGTGGGATCCGAAGCTATCCCTGCATGGATAGTATGGGAACAGAATTAGAGGACACCCCCCGCTGGTGTCTGCTGCTTGGAGTTTGGGGAAAACCCCCCACACATTTGGTCACAGAAGTCTTGTTCTGTATTGTCATGGTGTGAGAGTAGAGAAAAAACATGATTAGAGAGAGTTTTCCCTGCGTATTGGGTTTCTTCTGGAAAAGCAAGACAGGGTATGGTAACAGTTTAGAGCTGGCTAGTTTGAGTAATTTCAGTGAGGTTTGGGGCATAGGGACTATCTCTAGTTGTCTGGCACTTGGCCCTGGGTTGATTTAGGGCAGGGGAAATACTGGCTTGGTATGTGAGAGTTTGTTAAAGAAGTGGTTGGGGGTATGGTTTGGGGTTAGGTGGATTGCACATGAAAGGCATGTGCTTGTTCCCAGGGGAGTTTATTATCCTAGAAATTACCTGTCCCTGAGAGGAGCAGTCTCTCCCAAAGTCTGAAAAGGCTTCAAGATGTTCTGAGCAAAGTCAAGAAAATATGACTACTGTATTTTCATCTGACATGAACCTAAACTTACTCGGTTTAGAAGATAAACCTTCATCTATGAAGCTGTCCTTTGAGGGTTTTTTGTTGTTGTTGTTGTTTGTTTTTTAAAGTAGAAGTCCTCTTTTTATGAAATGTTGGTGAGAGTAGATACTATTTGATGTTTCTGTAAATGTCCTTATTTAACTCTATCACAGTAGAACGTTCAGTTTTTTAAATTTTTAGTGGTTCATGAAATGCAGAGGTCTGGAATCACTGAACCTGCCCCTCCCCCTGGCTGCTGGTCCCTGAGGATGACCTCCAGCTCACATCTCTGCATCGTCATCACTACCCACCACCCACTCTGTGGTGCTAGTAATTTCCTCCTTAGTGTGGTGTTTGGAAGGGGAGCCAGAACCCTGGTGTCCAGCCCCAGCTCTGCTCTTTAAAAACTGTGTGGCCATGGCCGGGCGCGGTTACTTACACCTGTAATCCCAGCACTTTGGGAGGCCGAGGTGAGTGGATCATGAGGTCAGGAGATCGAGACCATCCTGGCTAACACAGTGAAACCCTGTCTCTACTGAAAATACAAAAAAATTAGCCAGGCGTGGTGGCAGGCGCCTGTAGTCCCAGCTCCTCGGGAGGCTGAGGCAGGAGAATGGTGTGAATCCGGGCTGAGGCAGGAGAATGGTGTGAACCCGGGAGGCGGAGCTTGCAGTGAGCCGAGATCACACGCCACTGCACTCCAGCCTGGGCGACAGAGCGAGACTCCGTCTCAAAAAAAAAAAAAAAACTGTGTGGCCTTGGTCAAATGACTGACCTTGTCTGTTCCTCAGTGTTCTCATTGGTGAGATGAGGATTTACCACATCTGCATCCCAGGGTTGTTACTGGGGTAAAGGGTTATTGATAGGGTTTGGCTCTGTGTCCCCACCCATATCTCACCTTGAATTGTAATAATCCCCATGTGTCGTGGGAGGTAATTGAATCATGGGGACGGGTTTTTCCCATGCTGTTGTCGTGATAGCACATAAGTCTCATGAGATCTGATGGTTTTATAAAGGGGGGTTCCCCTACGCATGCCCTCTTGCCTGCTGCCATGTAAGATGTGCCTTTCTCTGCCTTGTGTCATGATTGTGAGGCCTCCCTAGCCATGTGAAACTGAGTCACTTAAAACTCTTTTTCTTTATAAATTACCCAGTCTCGGATATGTCTTTATTAGCAGCGTGAGAACAGACTAATAAAGTTATTACGTGAAAAGGGCTCAAAACAGCACCTGGGAGACCACGCTGTGTGCAGGGAGCCATTGCAGTCCTGTTGCCATCAGTACTGTTATTGTCATCCTCATCAAGATCACTGTCGTTGGCATACCTGGACCCGGGACTTTCTGGGTAGCGTTGTGGAGCTTTGTGGTTAAACAGCACCGACAGCAGAGATGGCAGGACCTGGGCCTTACTGACTCAGCCATTCACCAGTTCTGTGCTCTTCAGCAAATCACTTTACTTCCTGAGCCTGGGTTTCTTTGTCAATAAAATGGTGTTGATCACGATGTGGACTTCCTGGGGATGCTGTGAGAAAATCCTCAGCTGGAATCCTCATTTTTTCTTTAGTCTAGAGGAAGAGCGTTATAAAACATTGCTTAGGATGTAAAAAAAAATAAGACTTAGATCAATGAAATCACATACCTTGTTTGGAATGAAAAGAGTCAATATTTAATATTTAAATACATCAGTTTTTCTCTAAGATACTCTATCAGTATTCATTTTTGGAATTACATAATGCATTTAAATTGTGTGGCACAGTCCCCTGGACATGTTTATATCCTATACATACTAGTTTTCGACTTACTATTAGGAGTAGAGATTCTGTGGCAGCATGACATGGCCTGCCCTTGGTTTCCAGGTCACATGCCAGCTTTTCATTCCCATGCACAGGAGCAGCTTCACTCCAAGGTCTGGTCCCCATCCTGAAGTCCCAAACTAGATTGAAGGTCTTTATTTCTTTTCACCCACATCCATGTGTCCACTTGCTTTCTCCATAAACAGGGTGTCCTGTTCCCAAAGCTGAGCTGATCTGTCACCTAGAGCATGGGCAGGAGCCATGGACCAGGAAGGAAGACCTCTCCCAAGACACCTGTCCAGGTAGGAGCCAAGATCTGGGCAGGTCGGAGTCCCTTCTGGCTTGAGACTGGATGGAGACCACTGGCCCTGGAGTCTCTTGGGAAGCTTCTCATTGTGGCCTCTCTCTATATAACTCTTATATAACTCTATCACACTAGAATGTTCCATTTGAGAGCCATGGAGCCCTTTGACCTGTGTTTTCTCTGTCCTCCTAGCCCCATCACAGTGTCACCATGCCTGGGAAGGAGTGAGATTTAAGAACTAAGATGTGTTCAGGGGTTCCAACTGTGTGGGCCTGAAATGTGGCTTGCCAGTCACCTGCTGTGTGGCCCTGATGAAGTTGCAGGATCTCCTGTCTTTGTATATAACTTCAGCTAAGTTAACAGTAGCTGCTGTATCAGACAGATTCTAAAATCTCAGTGGTTCACATATGAAAACTCTTTCCCACTCATACCAGGGACTGTGTGGGCCAGCGGGGAGCTCTGTACCACACAGTTATTCAGGACCCAGGTTCCTTCTGTCATCAGCCTGTTGCATTAAGATTATCCTAACGTCCTTGAGCTGGCAGAGAATTGAGGGCATAAGGGAAGTTAAACCCACTTCCAGAAATACCAACTCCCCTCACATTCCACCCACAGGAACTAGGCATTTGGCTTGGGTCCATGGGACTGGGAAATGTGGCTGAGCTGCTTGTCCAAGGAGAAGAGCAGAAGGTTTGGTGAGCACCTACTCTCAGTCCACTACGTTGAGTCTGTTCCTGAAAAGTGTTATTAGAAATCATTTTTATGTCGTTGGGCAGTTTAAAGATGTTATGTGATACATTAATGCATAAAACTGGATAGTTTCTGAGCCATAGTAAGTGACTCATCCGAATGTCATTATTAACCTTAAAGAGTGATGCTATGTTACATTTCCTTCTGAACTCTGGGGAATAGGGCCTTTCTTACTCTCCCAATTTCTCTTTCCAGTTATATTCTGCCTATCAGCCTCTCCCACCTTCTTCTTCCACCCATTCCCTGAGTGTCAATCAGACAGTAAGAAGCAGTAGTTTGCCCATGTCTTCCTATATCTCCTGTTTTCCAAAAACCTCAGGGTGACATTTGACCTTCTGTGTCCCACACTCAGGCTGCTGAGGGCACTGAGGCCATCTGTCATGTGTGTGGATTGGTGCCACTGCAGAGCCTTGGCCTCTGCCCGCATGGGTTCCTTGAGCTGCTCATCCAACCCTGAGTGTCTGTGCAGTCCCTGTTCAGCCCTTCAGAGTCTGTTCCAGACTGTCCCCTCTTCAGTGCCACATCTGCACTTGAAAATCTCAAAAGCACAAAACTCAACGTGCCTAACGAGGAACCCATGATCTTGCTCACTCCTGCCACCTCCCAAGTTTCTGTGAATGGTTCTGCCATCCAGGCAGATTAGGGGACTGGCCCCAACCTCAGACAAGTCAACCCCTCCACCTCCATGAGTCCCTGCATCCAGCCAACTAGACAGTTTTTGTCTCCAGGCACAGATGTCTCAGCATGTGAGTGCTGATGTGTTAGCAGGCTTTCAGGTTGAAAAGAAAGTCTACTGTCTTGTATTGCTTGATCAGCAGCCCTTACATGTTCATCTCAACTTCTCTTTTCCTTACTGGAAGAGGTCTTGCCCCAGTCGTGGCCAATTCCTATACCAGGGTCTAGAACACACTTCCTTTCATGGACATCCTTTCTTCATTTATGTTCTGCTTGTTTTGTGATTCTCTACTCAACCTAAAAATATGCTTCTTTCTTCTTTTTTCTTTTCTTTTTTTTTTTTAGATAGAGTCTCTCTGTGTAGCCGAGGCTGGAGTGCAGTGGTGCTATCTTGGCTCACTGCAGTCTCTGTGCCTCAGCCTCCCAAGTAGCTGGGATTACAGGTGCATGCCATTACACCCGGCTAATTTTTGTGGGTTTTTTGTTTGCTCGCTTGTTTGTTTTTTGTTTTGTTTTGTTTTTTGAGATGGAGTTTTGCTGTTGTTGCCCAGGCGGGAGTACAATGGTGCAATCTCGGCTCACTGCAACCTCCGCCTCCCAGGTTCAAGCGATTCTCCTGCCTCAGCCTCCCGAATAGCTGGGATTATAGGTGCATGCCACCACGCTCGGCTTTTTTTGTATTTTTAATAAAAATGGGGTTTTACCATGTTGGCCAGGCTGGTCTCGAACTCCTGACCTCAGGTGATCCACCCGCCTCGGCCTTCCAAAGTGCTGGGATTACAGGCGTGAGCCACTGCGCCTGGCCATATTTTTAGTAGAGACAGGGTTTCACTGTTGTTTCCCAGGCTGGTCTGAATCCCCTGGCCTCAAGCAGTCCATCTGCTTCGGCCTCCCAAAGTGCAGGGATTACAGGCGTAAGCCACTATGCCCGGCCTCGAGTTTCTTACAATTGAAGAAAATAAAACAAATGCTTGTGGCTCATGATATATTTATATATTCATTGATACATTCATTTACTATGTGGGCTTTTAATTGTCTAGATTTGGCTGGCACAGTGGCTCACACCATAATCCCAGCACTTTGGGATGCTGAGGTGGGAGGATTACTTGAGCTCAGGAGTTTGAGACCTGCCTGGGAAACATGGTGAGACCCCGTCTCTGCAAAATTAAAAAAATTAGCTGGGCATGGTGGCTCATGCCTGTGGTCCCAGCTATTCAGGAGGCTGAGGTGGGAGGATCTCTTGAGCCAGGAGGTCGAGGCTGAAGTGATCTTATTCATGCCACTGCACTCCAGCCTGGGTGACAGTGAGCTCCTGTGTCAAAAAAATAAATAAATAAAAATAATTCATGAGAGACCATGAACCAGAGGCAAAAAAAATTAATAATAATTTTCTATGTTTCATTCGCAAAAACAGTGATACTGTGGATATTCATATATGTATTTCATTTTCCACTTGTGGAGGTGCATTTTTTGATCATTCTTGGAGTGAAATTATTGGTTTGTAGGCTATGCAAATACTCAAGTTTGCAAGATCATTCCCTTTGTTTTCTAAAGAGCTTATGCCAATTTGCACTTAACCGGGAAAGAGAGGTTCCGTTGACCCATATCCTTTCCATTATAAGGCTTATCAATGTTTGCTTATCAAATGGACACAGAATAGTCTCGTGTTCTTGATTTCCCTTTCTTTCACTGCTGTAATGTTTTAGCAACTTACTATGATTTTTGGTTGATTTATATTTTCTTCTGTGAAAATAGAAATCATTTTTTATTTTATGATAAATGCCTTTTACATTAACCTGTTTTCCTTTCTCTGCTTGGTAGGGGTTCTTTGTACATTCTTATCCTTACCTTTTATCACTTATATGTGCTGAAAAAATATTTTCTAGTTTTTGATTTTGTTCTCTTACTCTCTTTAAAGTGTCTTTCTCCAAAAGGTCTTAATTTACTGTAGTCTAACTTATGACTTTTCTTATATAATTAATGATTTTTTTGTCTTGTATAAAAAATGTTGGTTTACCTCAATATTAAAAATATATTTTATTCTAAAAGTTTTAAAACTTGGCATTTGACATTTTTTCGGTGAGGTTGATTTGGAATATATAGTGTGATAGCCATGCAGTTATTTTCATTCTCCATGTGGCTACCCAATTTTTCTAGCTTCGTTTCCTTAATTTAACAGACCATCAAGTTCCATAGTTAAGTATAGTTGGTATTTTACAGGGAATTATATTGAATTTATATAATTTGGGTCGAATTGTCAGTTCGTATTATTAAATTCTTCATTGATATAGACCATCTTTATTGTCTTCAAATAAGATTTTATAATTTTCTTCATCTTGATCATGTGTATTTGGGGTTTTTTGTTTGTTTTTAAGAGACAAGGTCTTGCTCTGTTGCCCAAGCTGGGTGCAGTGGCACAGTCATACTTTGCTGCAGTCTTGAATTTTGCGGCTGAAGCAATCCTCCCATGTCAGCCTCCCGAGTAGTTGGGACTACACAGGCTTGCACCACCATGCCTGGCTAATGTGTTTTTAGTTTTGTTTTAAAAAAATTTTTTTTAGAGATGGGAGCTTGCCGTGTTTCTCAGAGTGGTCTAAAACTTCTGGGCTCAAGTAATCTGCTCCCCTCGGCCTCCCAAAGCACTAGGATTACAGGCTTTGGGGGGCTGAGGTGAAAAGATGAGCACCATACACAGCAGCCTGGCCACTGGTCATGTATATGGTGCCAATCTTTTCACCGGGCTGTTCCTCGGGCATACAAGACTCATTGTGTCAAGCCAGGTCCTCTTACCTCTTTCCTTATGAGCCTTCAATTGATATAACATCAGCCATATGACCTTCACTGTCACCCAGCTCGGAATCATGGGAATCAGCCTCCCCTCTGTCCCTGGATTGTCATCAACACCATCCTGCAGTTTCTTTGTACTTTCTGTCTCTTAAGACTACAGTGTCCAGTGTCCTTCCTGCTTTCTCTTTATGGCAACTCTTCTTCACAAGCATAGGACTCACTTCATTGAGCACCTCGTACTGGAAAACTGATTTCTTCCTACCCAGGATTAGCCAAGCTCAAGGTTAAGGACACAGTCCTCTAAGACTGCCAGGTCTGTCTAACTCTTCTGACACGGACTACAAGTTTGGGTCCCAAAGCCGTTGTCAGGTTCACTAATTAACTTTAGACTCACAAAATTCTCTAAAACCTGTTTTAGTTACAGTCATGTTCATTACAGACAAAGGGAACAAATTAGAAGTGACACAGAATGTTGGGTTGGAAAGGGTCCCAACACAAAGCCTCAGTGTTTTCAGGAACTCGCTGTGCCCCAGTCTGGCATATGGCAATATGAGCTTAGAATGTTGCCAACCCAGGAAACTCACCAGCTCTTCATTGTCCAGAATTGTATTGAAGCTTCATTACATAACCACAGTTGATTGTCTCATCACCTGTGTGGCTCGGTCTCCAGCGTGCCATCCTTTCCAGAGATTCAGCGTTTAAATTATGACTTAAGCCCTAACCTTCTAATCACGTGGTTTAGCTTTCTGGAGTGGCCAGACCTTAACCTGAGTCATCTCTTCAGGATAAACTGTGGAGGACTCCATAATGAGTTCCCCGTTTGCATAAACTGTCAGATAGGGCCATTGGGTCCCACCATAAGTAAAAACATTTTGGAACTACTCAGTGTTTACAGGTTACTTTCCATGACTTCACACGAAAAGCGTACTTCTCTTTGGGGATTAATTTTTGTTACTCACTTCCTGTCTTCCATGTGGGCTCATTAGGTGCTCCTTCCTCGTGTTCTTGTAGCAACACAGCATGTCCTTGCTTAGTTGCTTACAGGAAGCTTACCATGCACGGTGTCATCGTTACTCTGTCTACCCAGGTCCAATCTGTAATTGTGAAGGTGGCTCCACGAACAGACGCATTGTCTCCTGACCCAGCCTCTGCCCCTAGGTCTCCCTTTCAGAATATCCCGAGTCCAAGGACCAGGATAGAAAGAAATTGCAAACCCAAGAATTTGAGATACAGAAAATAGCAAACACAGAGGCAATATTTTTATCTATGGTTTTTCACAGAAATGGTAATATTCTTTTTTCCATGTTGTCCTTTACTAACAGGCCCTTTTGTGTGCTGGATTTCTTTCAGGCGACAAAGGAAAACCTAAGACCACAGAACCTACCACTTGTGAGCCAGCCTTGTCAGAGGGAATCTCACTTCAGGGACAAGTGACACAAGGAAACTCAGTGGACTCACAGATGGGGCAAGCCGAGGATCAGGATGGGCTATCAGAAATGCAGGAAGGACACTTCAGACCAGGAACAGATTCCCAGGAGAAGTCTCCTGGGAAGATGAGCCCTGAATGTGATGGTTTAGGGACAGCTGATGGTGTGTGTTCAAGGATTGGACAGGAGCAAGTCTCTCCAGGAGATACAGTCCATAGCCATAACTCATGTGAGTCAGGTAAAGATCCCATGATTCAGGAAGAGGAAAATAACTTTAAATGCAGTGAATGTGGAAAAGTATTTAACAAGAAACACCTCCTTGCTGGACATGAGAAAATTCACTCTGGAGTTAAGCCCTATGAATGCACAGAATGTGGGAAAACCTTTATTAAGAGCACACATCTCCTGCAACATCACATGATCCACACTGGGGAGAGGCCCTATGAGTGCATGGAGTGTGGAAAGGCCTTCAACCGCAAGTCATACCTTACCCAGCACCAGCGGATTCACAGTGGAGAGAAGCCTTACAAGTGCAATGAATGCGGAAAGGCCTTCACCCACCGCTCCAATTTTGTCTTGCATAACAGGAGACACACTGGAGAAAAATCCTTTGTGTGCACAGAATGTGGCCAAGTCTTTCGACATAGGCCAGGTTTTCTCCGGCACTATGTTGTCCACAGTGGTGAGAATCCCTATGAGTGCTTGGAGTGTGGCAAGGTCTTCAAACACAGATCATACCTCATGTGGCACCAGCAGACTCATACCGGGGAGAAGCCCTATGAGTGCAGTGAATGTGGGAAGGTCTTCTTGGAGAGTGCAGCCCTGATTCACCACTATGTCATCCACACTGGAGAGAAGCCTTTTGAGTGCCTCGAGTGTGGGAAGGCTTTCAACCACCGATCCTACCTCAAGAGGCACCAGCGGATTCACACTGGGGAGAAGCCCTTCGTGTGCAGTGAATGTGGAAAGGCCTTCACCCACTGCTCTACTTTTATCTTGCATAAAAGGGCCCACACTGGAGAAAAGCCTTTCGAGTGCAAAGAGTGTGGGAAAGCCTTTAGCAATCGGAAGGACCTCATTCGCCACTTCAGCATTCACACTGGAGAGAAGCCCTATGAGTGTGTGGAGTGTGGAAAGGCCTTCACCCGCATGTCAGGCCTCACGAGGCACAAGCGGATTCATAGTGGAGAGAAGCCCTATGAATGTGTTGAGTGTGGGAAATCATTTTGCTGGAGCACAAACCTCATTCGACATGCCATTATCCACACTGGAGAGAAGCCCTATAAATGTAGTGAATGTGGAAAGGCCTTCAGTCGCAGCTCGTCCCTCACTCAGCATCAAAGGATGCATACTGGGAAAAATCCCATCAGTGTAACAGATGTGGGAAGACCTTTTACAAGTGGGCAAACCTCAGTTACCCTTCGAGAACTTCTCTTAGGGAAGGATTTTTTGAATGTAACCACTGAGGCAAATATTTTGCCAGAGGAAACATCTTCCTCTGCATCTGATCAACCATACCAAAGAGAAACCCCACAAGTGTCTTCACTGTGAGAAAACCTTCTGTTGCTGAATATTACTTGTCATCTGAAGAGTCATATTAGAAATTCATTCAGTTTAGAGCCTTATTCTCCATCTGATAATTTATCCTGGAGAGAGACCCAGTGGTTATTGTGCACATAGGAGAACCTTCAGCTGCGTCTTTCTCCTTAGTTTACAGTGCAATTTTATCTCAGGAATTATTTTTAAAAGGAGGAGGAGACATAGAAAAAATGAAATGCAAGCACAGATCTTTTCAGGCTTCTCTGCCAAGCCTATGGCGCTTTGTCATGGATTTCTTAGTGTATTTCGGGGAAGGGAAATGTTTCAAGGTAAAGAACCTTGACCCTTTATGTGCTTGTATGTACATTTATTGCTATCCAGTGTCAGAACAGTTAGTTTAGGAAAAGTATGCAAACTTTAATCGCACATCTTCTGTATTCCACAATAGTACTTACTCTTGAGAAGCATAACTTTATGACAACTTAGGGGGCTTGAGCCATGAAATACTCATGTTTAAGTCAGTAAGGATACACATGTTAACATTCAGGCTTTTGTCTTGATGCCCATCTTTTGGTTTACTTCATCATTGTAGCCATATGGTAAATTTTTATTTGTTAAATTTTTAAAAATTACTTAGCTCAAAATGTCAGTGGTAAATTTTTAAATTGAGTAAAGTGATTCTTCTTTGCTCTTATTTAAAATCGACAGCATTTCTAGTTCCTTTGACATTCCATATAATTTTTAGGATTAGTTTGTACTTATTTAAAAAACAGTCTTGTTCAGATTTTTACAGAAATTGAGTTAAGTCTGTGGATTAATCTGTTAAGAATTGGTATCTTTACCATGTTGGGTCTTGTAGTTCATGAGTGCAGGAGTAGGCCTCTTAATTTATAATAGTTAAGCATTCCTTAAAGTATTTCATTAATGTTAAAAATTTTCAGCATATAGATCCCTATGCATTTTTGTTAGAATTTGCATCCTAGGGTGCTTTTTTGTTTGTGTGTGTGTGTAATTTGAGTGATTGTAAATGGCATTGATGTTTGAACTTTGAATTGCACACAATTTTTGGTAGTATACAGAAATATAATATTTTTGGACATTGTTTTGCTACCCTGCAACCTTATTGAGTTCACTTACTATTTTTAGCTATTTCTTTTGACAGAATCCTTGGAATTTTCTATATAGAAATGTCATCTGCAAATACAGACCATTTTTTATCTTTCATCTTACCTGTAATATACCTTTTATTTCCTTTTTGTTTCTCTTATTGCATTGCACAAGCTGGGACTTCCATTATAGCGTTGAATAGGAATAGTGAGAAAGGCCATCCTTAGCTGGTTCCTGATAGTAGGGGGGACAATGTTCAGTTTTTTGTTTTTTTGTTTTTTGTTTGAGACAGGGTCTCGCTCTGTCACCCAGGCTGGAGTGCAGTGGCACGATCTTGTCTCACCATAGCCTTAAGTTCCTGGGCTCAAGTGATCCCCCCACCTCAGCCCTCACCACCCCCCAGTAGCTGGTACTACAAGCGTGCACCACCAGTCCCAGCTAATTTTTGTATTTTTTGGTAGAGACAGGGTTTCACCATGGTGCCCAGGCTGGTCTTGAACTCCTGGGCTCAAGCAATCTGCTTGCCTGGGTCTCCCAAAGTGCTGGGATTACAGGCGTGAGCCACAGTGCACAGCATGTTCAGTTTTTCATCATGAAGTATAATGTAAGTTTTATAAAACATATGTCCTCTATAAGGGTAAAAAATTTCCTCTGTTCCCAGTTTTCTGAGACTCTGTGTTGCTATGAATAAGTGTGGAATTTTGTTCAGTGCTTTTTCTCCACCAGTTGATGTCATTATGCTATTTTCCTTCTACATCCTATTGATGGAATGTATTGCTTTGATCGAGTTTTGAATATTGAGCCAGCCTTGCATCGTTAGAATAAACCATACTTGTTTGTAGAGTATAATTGTTTTTATATATCATTTGACATCATTCCCTTTGTTTGTATTTTGTTGAGGAAATATTCCTCTAATTTATTGGCTAATAATGTGTAGTTCTTTTTTCTTTTGTTTCTTATGTTCTAAATGTCTTATGTGTGGTTTTGATGTCTAGGTGATCTTGACCTTTCAACATGAATTGGAAGGAGTTCTCTTCTAATTTTTGGAAGACTGTGTAGAGTTGGTGTTATTTGTTCTTGTCATGTTTGATGACCTCTAGTCAACCATTGGGCCAGAGATTTTTCTTCTGGAGGCTTTTAAATTACATATTTATTTTATTGGATAGGTAGAACTATTCGAAGTATCTATTTCTTGTGTAATAAATTTTGATAGTCTGTCCTGTTGAAGGAATATTTCATCTGTATTTGTAGCACTCCCTTATTCTTTTGATAGCAGGATCTGCACTTACATCATTTTATTTTTAATATTTAAAATGTACATACTCATTTTATGATTGAGTCTTCTTAGACATTTATCAGTTTTATTGCGCATCATGCTGAAAGATGTAATTTTTGCTTCATCTCTCACTTCAGAGAACTAGCACTTTATATTAATGATTTGTCTCTATTCTTGATTTCTTTGATTTCTGCTCTGATCTGTATTATATTCCACTTGCTTTGGTTGTATTTGGCTCTTTGTAACTTTTCAAGGTGGGGTTTTAGATTATTGATTTGAGATTTTTTTGCTTTTTTAATGTAAGCATTGCATTGTATAAATTTACCTCATATCACTATTGGTTTGATCCCACAAGTTTTAATGTTTTCATTACATTTTAATTCTAATAGTTTTTATTTTTTGAGACATTCTCTCTTAGCCATGAATTATTTAATAGTATGTTTAATTTTCTGGTGTTTGGCATATTTGTTACTGATTTCTAATTTGTTCCATGTTTGATCTGACTGTTTAAATGTGTTAACGTTTTTTTATGACCCAGGATAGGGTCTATCTTGTTTCATATAGCTGCTTGAAAAGAATGGGTGTTCTGCTGTTACTGGGTGGAGTTTCTATAAATGTCTCTATGATCCTGCTCATTGTTATTCAAGTCAGCTATGTCCTTGCTGATTTTCTGTCCAGCATTTCTGTCAGTTGCTGAGAGGGGTGTTGAAGTCCTGAACATAGGCCGGGTGCAGTGGCTCACGCCTGTAATCCTAGCACTTTGAGACCACTAAGGCAGGTGGATCACCTGAGGCCAGGAGTTCGAGACCAGCCTGGCCAACATGGCGAAACCCTGTCTACTAAAAATACAAAAATTAGCCTGGCATGGTGGCGTGTGCCTGTAATCCCAGCTGCTGGGGGGCTGAGGCAGGAGGATCGCTTGAACGTGGGAGGCAGAGGTTGCAGTGAGCTGAGATCTCACCACGGCACTCCAGCCTGGGCAACAGAGCGAGACTCTGTCTCAACAACAACAACAAAAAGTCCTGAACATGATTGTGGAAGTGTGTTGCTCTTTCAAGTTCTATCACTTTTTGTTTCGCAAAGTTCAAAGCTGTATTGTTTGGTACATATACATGTAGGTTTGCCAAGTCTTCGTGGTGAATTGACTCTTCTGTCATTATGTGATGTCATTTTTTTGCCTTTTAATAGTCTTGTCAGTACTTTACCTGATATTCTCATAGTGACTCCTGCATATTTTGATTAATGTTTGCATGGTTAATATTTCTTCATTTTATTTTAAAGCTTACCTGTATCATTACTTATGAAGTCAGTTTCTTTGAACAGCATATACTCAGGCCATGCTTTTTTTATTCATTCTGCATATTTCTCTCTTAATTGGTATATTGAAATGATTTACATTAAAATAATTATTGATATTTTAGGGCTTAAGTGCGCCCTTAAATGATTTTTGTGTTCTTTTTTATTGTTCCTCTGTTATTTGGGGTTGTTTACTAGTCTTCCTATAGGTTACTTCAACTTTTTTTTTTTTAATCATTTGATTTGATACATATGTAGTGTTTTTTAGTATAGATCCTCCTTGACTTATGATGGGGTTATGTCACAATAAACCCATTGCAAGTTGAAAATACTATGTCAAATATGCATTTAATACACCTACCCTGCTGAACATCATAGCTGATCTTGCCTTCAGAATGCTCAGAAAATTTACATTAGCCTGCAGTTGGGCAAAATCATCTAACACAAGGCCTACTTTATAATAAAGTTACTGCAAAGAATTTTAAATAAAAATTCAAGTGTGGTTTCTACTGAACGCATGTCGCATTCGCACCATTGTAAAGTCAAGTAGTAAGTCGAACCATCCTAAGTCGGACTGTCTGTATATATCTGCATTTTTTAGTGATCTACTGTTACAGTGTAAATATATAACTTATGACAGTTTAATAAGTTATCAGCAATTTAGCACTTCCATTAGGTTCCTTTAGCTTACCTACTAATGTAACTATCTTAAGTAATAGTAATTCCTCTTCAAAAATTGAGCACTATGTGTTGCAAGATGTAATTTTTCTTTTCCTTTTTTTTTTTTTGAGACCAAGTCTCACTCTGTCACCCAGGCTGGAGTGCTGTGATGCGATCTCGGCTCTCTGCAACCTCTGCCTCCCGGGTTCAAGCAATTAACTGCCTCAGCTTCCCTAGTAATGGATTACAGGCGCCCGCCACCACGCCTGGCTAATTTTTGTATTTTTAGTAGAGACGGGGTTTCACCATCTTGGCCAGGTTGGTCTTGAACTCTTGACCTCATGATCCACCCGCCTCGGCCCCCCAAAGTGCTAGGATTACAGGTGTGAGCCACTGTGCCCGGCCACAAGATGTAATTTTTACTTTATCTCTCACACGTATTTTACAAAACGTCATGAGAAACATTGTCTCTTGACCTTTTTTTTTTTTTTTTTTTAAAGAGACAGAGTCTCACTCTGTCACCCAGGCTGGAGTGCAGTGGCACGATCTTGGCTCACTGCAACCTCCGCCTCCTGGGTTCAAGCGATTCTCCTGCCTCAGCCTCCTGAGTAGCTGGGATTACAGGTGTGCGCCGCCACACCCAGCTAATTTTGTATTTTTAGTAGAGACGGGGTTTCACCATGTTGCTCAGGCTGGTCTCGAACTCCTGACCTTGTGATCCGCCCACCTTGGCCTGTCTGTTGACCTCTTTACCCATTCCATTGTTCATTCTTCTTTCTTGAAATCCCAAACCTTCTATTAACATTTCTTTTCAGTTATACACTGAACTTTACTGTAGCCTTTCTTCTAGAGTAACAAATGTTCTTTGTTTTCCTTCCTCTAAAGATGTCTTTATGTTTCCTTCATTCCCAAAGAATATTTTTGTGGAATATAAGATTCAGAGTTGGCAGTTGTTTTCTTTTAGACTTCAGAGATGTATCTCTCTGTTCTGTACATTATTGTTTAATATAAGAAACCTACTACCATTCAAATAATCATTCCCTATTTTACAATGCATCAGTTCTGTCAAGCTTCATTCAAAGTGTTTTTCATTGTCTCTAGTGTTCAGAAGTTTGGCTATGATGTGCGTGGCATGGAAGTTTTTGGGTGTATTCTATTTGGCGCTCCCTGGTGCTTGCCCAGCTTTTTGATCTGTAGGATTATGCCTTTTGCAAAATTTGGGGAACTTTCAACTATTATTTCTTCAAATATTTTTTCACCCCCCAGTCTTGTCTTTTTTAGGGACTTCAATAACATGAGTGGCAGATCTTGTTTTACACTCCCATGGGTCCTTCAGGCTCTCATCTTTTTTCTTTTTCCAGTCTATTTTCTGTCTTGTTAATATTGATTAATTTCTATTGACCTTCCATGGTCCTCACTGATTGTTTTCTTTGTCATACCTAATCTGTTGAGTTTGTGCAGTGAGTTTTCATTTTGGTTTTGTATTTTCCAGTTGTTTAATATCCATTGGGTGGGTTCTTTTGTACACCTTCTGTTTCTTTGCTTATTTTTTAACGCCAAAGAAAGACTCTCAGAGAATAGACAACTATATTCCAAAGTCATGGTTCTCTGGTGGTTTGTCTTGACATTTGAATAGAAATGTTAAACTATCTGGGGGAATAGAAAGCCCGCAGTCTTCTGAGTTGTGCTACACCAATATTTCTATGAACAGATCTTACAACTGAGAGTGATCTGCAGATTTTTCAGAGTCATGTTCTCCATGGAACGTTTGTAAAATTCCCTAGCTCTCTGCACTGAGCTGAGATCGTGCCACTGCACTCCAGCCTGGGCGACAGAGCGAGACTCCATCTCAAAAAAAAAAAAAATTCTCTAGCTCTCTATGCCTTGTTGTATCCTCAGGAAGGAGTCACCTCTCTTCCAGGATCACTCTTGCCTTTTGTTATTGGACACATTTTCCTACCTCCTGCCCAATCTTTTTTAGGCTCTCTGTCATACTTCCTCGCCTAATCTTTAACTTGTCTCTGATAACCAGATTCTTTCCCCCATAATCTGTATCTATATTCAAGTCTCTATCCTCATCCCCAAATGGATTTCACCCCGCTTGTCCATCAGTCTCTGCCCATTTCTTCTGTCTCCCGCAGACATGGTCTGTGTAGTTGTTCTGCACACTACCCGTCCTCACCCCTTCTCATTTCCCTCACTCCACGGACAGCTACAGGAGGGCTTCCATCATTTGTCCTCTTACTTCCTTGTTAGAACTTTGTGCTGCTGACCACCACTCTGAGCCAAAACTTCTTTCTTGGTTCTTGAAAGTTGCTGTCTTTCTCCTCCAGAGGGTCTGTATCTTCCTTCCAACTCTTAAACATTTTTGTTTCCCAGAATCCATCATTGGCCATTGCTTTTTCACTTGCCATGAGCTCTGTGAATGAGATGGTTCCTGCTGAAGACATTTACTTTCAATGATCTACAGAATTTCCCAAATCTATGTCTCCAGACTGGATGTTTCTCACGTCTGTGGCCCACTGGGCATCTTCTGCACTTTCTCTGCATTTGCAAACACTGAGCCTGTATGCGTGTCTATGTGGCCATGGCCCTGGCCGTGGGGATGCACCCATAATTATAATGAGAGCAGGCGAATGTCGTGTGGCTATGTATGAGACATTGTTGTGAGTGTTTTACATGCATCAGCTCTTTCAACATTTACAGCATCTGTGTGTGGTAGGTAATGTTGTTTCCTTCATTTTGCAGAGCAGAATATAGATAGGCTCAGGTTAAGAATTTGCCCAAGGTTACACAGTTACGAAGTTTGGATTTAGGAATGGGAGGCCACATAGACTGGCTTCAGAATTCATGTCTTTAACCACTTTATTGCTTCTCATGTTGGGTTTGTTTTCTGGTCACTATTTTTACTAAAGTTGATTCAACAGTGCTATAATCTGTTACTCTCATTCGACAATACATCTTGACTGTTTCTTCAACTTGAGGAAGGTAAACCAAAGCCACTCTTTAATGGGTGCAAATATCTGTTGTAACTATGTAGAAGATACAGTGTCTGGGTTTGAGGACAGGGGAGCGGGAAAACTGAGTAGGGAAGCGGTAAGACATGCATCTGGCTTTAGGAGTGTTTGAAGTGCCTGAAGATCAGGGTGAATTTCCCAAATTTGAATCTTGTTGCCCAAGCCACATTGCAACCACCTCTTTTTCTCTTACCTCGTCCCCACATCCAGGCACTGCCCCATTCTGTTCATTCCAGCTTTTTTTTTTAGTAGACCCTCCATATATGTGTGTGTTTTGGTGAATGGCCACACACAGCAAAGTTATTTTTATTGCAATTTTGTTGTTGTTGTTTGAGACAGAGTCTCACACTGCCACCCAGACTGAAGTGCAGTGGTGCGATCTCAGTTCACTGCAACCTCCATCCCCCCATGTTCAAGCAATTCTCCTGCCTCAGCCTCCCAAGTAGCTGGGATTACAGGCATGGGCCACCACGCCCGGCTAATTTTTGTATTTTTTGTAGACACGGGGTTTCACCATGTTGGCCAGGCTGGTCTCGCACTCCTGACCTCAGGTGATCCACCCGCCTCGGCCTCCCGAAGTGCTGGCATTACAGGCATGAGCCACCACACCCAGCCTTTATTGCAATTTTTGGTTCCCTCACAGAATGTTTGCCATGAAGCTGTGCATATAGGTGGTACCATGTATGACATACCTTGACCTCAAAGATAATCTACCTGGGCTTTTTTTGTTTGTTTGTTTTGAGATGGAGTCTCACTCTGTCATCCATGCTGGTGTGCAGTGGCGTGATCTTGGCTCACAGCAGCCTCTGCCTCCCGGGTTCAAGCGATTTTCCTGCCTCAGCCTCCTGAGTAGCTGGGACTACAGGTGCCTGCGACCACACCCAGCTAATTTTTTTATTTTTAGTAGTGGTGGGATTTCACCATGTTGGCCAGGATGGTCTCCATCTCCTGACTTCATGATCCACCCGCCTCGGCCTCCCAAAGTGCTGGGATTACAGGCGTGAGCCACCGCACCTGGCCTACCTGGGCTTTTTTGGACAGATGTACATGATTTTAGAAATTGTTATGAATGACTGTCTTGGGATCCTTAAGAACACCCCCAGGTTTGACGATTTGCTGAGAAGACTCAGGTCTCAGCATTCTGTCATACTCAACAGCTATGATTTACTACAGCAAAAAAAATGCAAAGCAAATAGTAAAGGGAAAAAGCCAAAATTCAGAGAAAACCAGGCACAATCTTTTGAGTCTTGTTTCAGTGAAGTCACAGGATGTGCCTTATTTAAGTTCCATCTGGTACTTATGACAACACATGCTATATGTCCACTGGGAAGCTTATTAGAGACTCAGTGCCAGGGTTTTTATTGGGCATGTTTTCTAGCACATCCCACAATTCTGGACTTCCAGAAGGTTAGCAGGGGTTCAGCTTTTCAGCTGAAAACGTTATCCCCCTTTCAGCTGGGGGGCAAAAAAGGCACCGAAAAACAGGGCACTGAGCTACTCCTGTTTTGGGTGGGTGGAGCAGTAGTAAACGTCCCAAAATCTAAGGTCCCACACTCCAGCAAGGGTGAACCTTGCAAACTCAAAAGGATAGCAGTCTCCAACCTGCTGTTTTATGCAGTGACTTAAGTGGTACTAAAATGCTATGTAAGTCAAATTTACGTAACATTAAGCAAGTAATTTTTTTTCAGCAAAAAAATAATGGTCATGACTTTGTGGTGAAGGCTTACGTAATGATTGTAATAAATTCAGGTGGCTCACGCCTGTGATCCCAGCACTTTTGGGAGACTGAGGTGGGTGGATCACTTGAGGTCAGGAGTTTGAGACCAGCCTGGCCAACATGGTGAAATCCCATCTCTACAAAAATGAAAAATTAGCCGGGCGTGGTGGTGCATGCATTTAGTCCTAGCTACTTGGGAGGCTGAGGCAGGAAAATCGCTTGAACCTGGGAGGCAGAGGTTGCAGTGAGCCAAGATCATGCCACTGCACTCCAGCCTGGGTGACAGAGTGAGACTCTGTCTCAAAAAAAAAAAAAAAAAAAAAAAAAAATTCCTCAGTTTTGTTAAGAGGAAAAAGAAAATCTTAAGTTACAGTGGAACTTATGAACACCCTAGCCTAGAGATTTAATTTAGTGATGAAAAGGTACAGAGAGAGTCTTTCAAGAAAGGACCTAGTCTGCTCGCGTTCTCTCTCTCTTCTCTCTATATATATGTATATGTGTGTGTACATATGGACCACTTCAAGCTATATATACACACACACACACACACATATACACGTGTATGAATATATATATATATGGCTACAAGTGGTGCGACTTGCAGGTACTCCCTTTGTTCACCTTTGTAAAGATGTTATTGCCAGTTCACTGTGTATTTCTATATTATATATGTAAACAATTTGTCATCCTTTTGTTGCTGCTTTTGAAACTAGTTCATGGCTTCAGTGGGGGAGAGATTTAATATGGGGTTATAATTTCTGCATTATTAAATGCAGATAACTTGCGATTAAAGAGTATGTTATTGGAATCATGGGTGCCTGAGTTTTACTTTGGAGGAGTTGAACAGCTGACTCCAGCCGAGAGGTCCCCTACAGAGACGGGATGTTGGAGACCCACGGGAATCTGGCTTGTGGGAATTGCACAGCACCCTTTTTATCATACCGCAGCATGGCCTTTCCTGTCTCGATTGTGGGAAGCTGGAGTGCCTCTGCAATGCTCAGTAGTGTGCTTGGGTTTTGAGGGTCAAAGATTTTTAATCTTTGCCACAGGCATGTTACACATCTTAAAATTGTGTGGTCTCAACTGAACTGCTCCAAGGAGAAGAAACACTGCCTTGGGCGCCCAGTGTTGGATTACAGGTGTGAGCCACCACACCCAGGCTGTATTGCCACTTTCAAGTGAAGAAATGGGCAAGGCAGAATAAACAAGTTATGAATTGGCTAGCTTGAATAATTTCAGGGAGCTCCAGAGTATATAGACTGCTTTTAGCTAGGAACTAGTACTGGGGTACTAGTTCCCAGCTAAAAGTAACTGAGTAAGAAGGGGGATAGTAACTCCACATGTGAGAACTTGCCAAAGACAGTTGAGGGGTAGGGCTGTGGAATGGCTGGTTTGCGTGTGACAGGCAAGATAGCGGAGGAGAAATACCCTCTTGAGTAAGTGTTATGAGCCATGGGCCTTGTGTTGACTGGCCAGGTGACTTTAATGAAATTCTGTCACCCAGGCTGGAGTGCAGTGGCACATTCATAGCTCACTGCAGCCTCAATCTCTCAGGTTCAGGTGATCCTCCCGCCTCAACTTCCTGAGTAGCTGGGATTACAGGTGCTTGCCACCATGCCCAGCTGATTCTTTTTTTTTTTTTTTTTTTTTTAATCTAGAGATGAGATATCTGTGTTCGAAACCCAGTCTGGTTTCGAACTCCTGAGGTCAAGTGGTCCTCCTGCCTCAGCCTCCGAAAGTGCTGGGATTACAGGCATGAGCTACCTTGCCTGGCTCAGCATGTGTTTTTATTCTGATGTTTTGACAAATGGGACCTTGCTGATCCTGGAGACACTGCTCCTCTTAGAGGTAGCAAAAGTCTCCTCCGCTAGCCTGCCTGTCACATGCAAACCAGCCATTCCACAGCCCTACCCCTCAACTGTCTTTGGCAAGTTCTCACACGTGGAGCTACTATCCCCCTTCTTACTCAGTTACTTTTAGCTGGGAACTAGTACCCCAGTACTAGTTACTAGCTAAAAGCAGTCTATATACTCTGGAGCTCCCTGAAATTATTCAAACTAGCCAATTCATAACTTGTTTATTCTGCCTTACCCATTTCTTCACTCGAAAATGGCAATACAGCCTGGGTGTGGTAGCTCACACCTGTAATCCAACACTGGGCGCCCAAGGCAGGAGGCTCACTTGAGGCCAGGAGTTTGAGACCAGCTTGAGCAACATAGCCAGACCCTCTGGCTCTCTACAAAAAAAAAAAAAAAAAAAATTCACGGGGCACAATAGTGCACACCCCTAGTTGCAGCTACTTGGAGGCTAAGATAGGAGTGTTACTTGAGCCTGGGACTTTGAGGCTGCAGTAAGCTGTGACTGAGCCACTGCACCTCAGCCTGGACAACAGAGCAAGACCCTGGCTCTTTAAAAATAAAATGAAGAAATGATAACACAGGCTTTACCCACACTTTCCCCTTCCTCCTGTCTCCTAACCAACCGTGAGTCTTCCTTGTTTAGCCCTGTGTGGCTTCATATACCCCCTCTTCGTGGGAACTGTGAGTTACACACTCATCAGTGGCAGTGTCCTGATCTGTTGGCATCATCAACGCTAAATAATAAAATCTACATTTTAAAAAACCTACCTGAAAGCACTCATGAATTTCAAGAATTTAGCAAAGCAAATCAGCTATTTCCATGTTATTTCCAAAGAACTGTGTCAGTGCACCAAGCCAAATGGTGATACTTAGGTTGGAACTCAGTGGACAGCCATGGACGGAGGAGGGGGTCAATGCCAAAGAGGGGCTCTCCAGATGCATTGGTAGGACCCAGGCGTTTGAGGGACCATTGTGTTAGCAAAATCTCAACGATCTGAGGGGTTGGGGTTTTTAGGAAGGTAGCTCCTGATGCCCTTCTCATAGCCCGACACTCAAGAAAGCTCAAGCACAACTAATTGAGGGCCCCAAATACACAACGCCTTCTGATATCATTCTCCCCGGGCCACTTCTTAATGTTTCCAAGTTTGAAGGAAGAATGCCATCTCCCGGCCCGACCACGTGGTGTTTTCTTGATTATCCTCCCTTTCATGGGCATCCTCCCTCCTTTCTTAAGCCTTTAGCCATTTGTAGCTGTGTGGTCTTTCAACATCTCTGTACTCTTGTTCTTCCTAGTTCCATGTCCTGGCTCTCAGGTATAAGAACTCACATATGTTCAAAGTGTGTCTCTTGATCTTTGAAATTAGGCTTCAGCAGTGACAGTAATCTTTTTTCATCTCAGTTTCTTGACTTTTGGCATACATGTCATTTCAGCCACCTACAAGCCTATTTTCCATCTGCATGTTCTTTTGCTGTGTGTGTGTGTGTGTTTGACATAGGGTCTTAGGCTGGGCGCGGTGGCTCACACCTGTAATCCCAGCACTTTGGGAGGTCGAGGCGGGTGGATCACTTGAGATTAGGAGTTTGAGACCAGCCTTGCCAACATGGAGAAACCCCGTCTCTACTAAAAATACAAAAAATGAGCTGAGTGTGGTGGTGCATGCCTGTAATCCCAGCTACTCGGGAGGCTGAGGCAGGAGAAATGCTTGAACCCGGGAGGTAGAGGCTGCGGTGAACCAAGATTGCGCCATTGCACTCCAGCCTGGGCAACAAGAGTGAAACTCTGTCTCAAAAAACAAAAACAAAAAAAAAAAAAAAAATAGGGTCTTCTGATCATGGCTCACTGCAGGCTCAGCCTCCCAAGTATCTGAGACTACAGGTGCACATCACTACGCCCAGCTAATTTTTAAATTTTTTGTAGAGATGGGGGTCTCCCTGTGTTGCCCAGGCTGGTTTCAAACTCCTGGGCTCAAGCAGTCCTCCCCTGGCCCCCAAAGTGCTGGGGTTACAGGCATGAGCCACCGTGCCTAGTCTTCATCTGCATGTTCTTTTGTCATTTTCAAACCCTTTCTGAATTATCCTCACACTTCTTGAGTATCAGACATCACCAGTCTGCTCTTCCATATGTCCCTATGTCTGTATGGGCTTCTCCAGCTTTGAGTTCTTTGTCTTTTCCTCACTCTCTTCCTCTAATGGAGGAGCCTCTTGGGGCTCGTGTCATGCTCCCATTACCTCTTCCTTGTGTTATTTCTCTCCACATCCCGCACCTCCCCTCTCCTTGTAAACTCCCCGGCTACAGCACCACGCTTTTTACCACTCTGGTGAAGGTCAGCAGTGGCTCCCTGTTTATGAATCCTAAGTCCTTGTCTTTTCTGGGCTATGGACAGGACTTGAAACTGTTGTTGTCCAGTCCTTTCTCCAGATGTACTCTTGGATTCTGTAAGGTTATGTTTCTGGTTTTCTCCCCTGCACCCTCTCACTCCTTTTCCCCTTTCATGTTGGTGCATCCACGTGTATCCAGCCATTTGGTGTTGAAATTTCTTTTCTTTTTTTTTTCTCTTTGAGACAGAGTCTTGCTCTGTCTCCGGGCTGAAGTGCAATGGCATGATCTCGGCTCACTGCATCCTCCGCCTCCCAGGTTCAAGTGATTCTCCCGCCTCTGCCCCCTGAGTAGCTGGCATTACAGGCATCTGCCATTATGCCCGGCTAATTTTTGTATTTTTGTAGAGACGGGGTTTCACCATGTTGGCCAGGCTGGTCTTTAACTCCTGACCTCAGGTGATCCGCCTACCTCGGCCTCCTAAAGGGCTGGGCTTACAGGCATGAGCCACCACGCCTGACTGGTGTTGAAATTTCTAAGGCTTTGTCCCAGGCCTCTTTTTTCTCTTACTGGTCTCTCCCCAGGCCTCATCTGCACTCTTGAGTTCAGCTACCTACTTTACTGAACATACCCTAAAACGTATTTCCCCAACCCTCATCTCATACAAGTCTTACTGCTCTCCTTTCACTCCATGCTTCCCTTTCCTTTTCCCACTCGAGATGGAGCTTCCACCACCTGCTTTGCCCAGTTAGCAAATATGTATCCTTCATTTTGTCCCAGAGAGCACACCTTCACAGAAGCCCACTAGAGCACTCAGCTAGCTCATACCCATTCTTTCATGATTATCTATTGATTTGTTTGGTTATTGAATAATGACTGTCTCCGGAACTCAATTTCCAGCTTCGAAAAAGCACAGACCTTGATCTAGATTTTCTCCTAATGTTCCATGTGCATAGTTTGTAGTCAATAGTATGTATTCAGATATTTGTTAGGTGAATGAGCCTTAATCATTTTTGACATTTTAGGTTATGTGACATTCTCTCCCCAGTACCACCTCAGGCTCGATGATTTGCCTGAAAGTCAAAATTCAGAAAAGAAAGTCACACACAACTCAGAAAAGCTGTTGTACTCATGGTTACAGTTTATTACCACAAAAGGATAGAGACCAAGATCACCAAAGGTAAAAGGCACATAGGAGGAAATCTGTGAGAAACCAGGCACAATTTTTTTTCTTTTTTCTTTTTTCTTTTTTTTTTTTTTTTTTGAGATGGAGTCTCGCTGTGTCGCCCAGGCTGGAGTGCAATGGCACAATCTCGGCTCACTGCAACCTCTGCCTCCCAGGTTCAGGTGATCCTCTGCCTCAGCCTCCCAAATAGCTGGGATTACAGGCATGTGCCACCACACTGGCTGATTTATGTGTTTTTAGCAGAGATAGGGTTTCACCATGTTGGCCAGGCCAGTCTGGAACTCCTGACTTCAAGTGATCCACCCGCCTTGGCCTCCCAAAGTGCTGGGATTACGGGTGGAAGCCACTGTGTCCAGCACAGGCACAAACTTAGCAGGTGTTCCCTCCCAGTGCAGTTGCACAAGGGCACACTGAATTCTCCCAGCAAAGTTGTGTGCAACACACTCACAGTATTGCCAGCCAGGGAAGCTCCCCCAAGCCTTGATGTCTAGAGTTTTCGTTAAGGGTCATTCAGGTAGGAATGCAGAACCCACATGAATAACCATAAATATCCAGTCTACAACCCTTGCAGAAAACAAACATATAGCATGGCCCAGGCCCTCATGCATGCAAAAGCCAGCATCCACCATGAATCATATTGTTAGCATAAGTTATCTGGTCAAACGTGCAGCAGGACCTACTTATGGTTTTCGACATAAAAATCTTACCAGGCAAGATACCCCAAGAGGTTGTCTTCCTGAAGTTGGCCCTAATTCATTCTAGGGTCAGATATCAGATAGCTGCGGACAGTGCCTGTGTCCTAAAACCTGCCAACATTATTCACAGTAGCAAATCCTATTCTGTTTATGCTGCCCCTGCCCTGCCTTGCCTTGCCTTTCTGGTGGAAAACACAACGCAGGCTCTGGGCCTTGCTTTCTCCTCTGCTGCTGCTTTCTAACCTGCTCTAGTGCTTCCACCCGCGTGGTGTGCTCTGCCTCCTGTTTCTAGGGGTCTCTTACTATAAACTTCCTCCATGACAATCACTTCTGTATCTGAGTGTCACACCCTGCCTGATTAAATACAATCCCAGATATATTCTAGAATACACAGAGAGCCTGTTACAACATCCTTGGGCCAGGCGCAGTGGCTCGCGCCTGTAATCCCAGCACTTTGGGAGGCTGAGGCAGGACTGCTTGAGCCCAGGAGTTCAAGACCAGCCTGGGAAATATAGTGAGACCCCATCTTTACAAAGAATAAATTTTTAAAAATTGGCTGGATGTGGTGGCATGCACCTGTGGTCCCAGCTACTTGGCAGGCTTAGGTGGAAGAATTGCTTAAGCCTGGGAGTTCGAGGCTGTAGTGGGCCATGATGGTGTCACTGCACTCCAGCCTGGGTGGAAGAGTGAGACTTTGTCTCAAAACTAAAAATAAAAATATGGCCTCCTTACTGTGGCCTCCAGGACACTACAGAATTCACGTCCATCTATCTCTGTGATTCAGTTCATCTTCAGCTGCAGCCATACTAACCTTGTTGCACTTCCCCAAACACGACAGGATCCTCCTGCTTTCATTCCCTTGTCTTAGGTGCTCTCTCTGTGAGACCCTGTTACCTCAGATGCTCCATTCCTCCAAGTCCATGCTCAGATATAACTGTCTTTTAGACGTTTCCCAACTACTCTACCTCCCTCTAACCTTTTATATTGTTTACTTTTGTGGTTGTGGTTGTTCTTTTTGAGTTACGGATTGTTGGAATTAAAAGGTCCCCGAGGGCCAGGGACAGTGGCTCACGCCTGTAATCCCAGCAATTTGGGAGACTGAGGCGGGTAGATCATCTGTGGTCAGGAGTTCGAGACCAACCTGGCCAAAATGGTGAAACCCTGTCTCTACTAAAAATACCAAAATTAGCCGGGCGTGGTGGTGTGCATCTGTAGTCCCAGCTACTTGGGAGTCTGAGGCAGGAGAATTGGTTGAACCTGGGAGGCAGAGGTTGCAGTGAGCCGAGATCGCACCACTGCACTCCAGCCTGGGCGACAGAGCAAAACTGCATCTCAAAAAAAAAAAAAAAAAAATTCCTCAAGTACAGGAATGCATACTTATTTTGCTATGTACATATCCGATTTTTTAGAGCAGTGCCTGTTGCAAGATAGGCACTCAATCGATACTCATTAAATTAACAATATACACATATATAAAACAGCACTTTCACATGGTTATGAGTGACCTAAGGAAAAACAGAACAGGATGACGTTGTAGTGGGGGCTGTTTTAAATTGACAGTTTGGAGCTGGGCGCAGTGGCTCACACCTGTGATCCCAGTATTTTGGGAAGCTGAGGCGAGCGGATCACCTGAGGTCAGGAGTTCGAGACCAGCCTGGCCAACATGGTGAAACCCTGTCTCTACTAAAAATACAAAAATTAGCCGGGCATGGTGGCAGGTGCCTGTAATCCCAGCTACTCAGGAGGCTGAGGCAGGAAAAATGTTTGAACCTAGGAGGCGGAGGTTGCATGAGCTGAGTTCGAGCCACTGCACTCCAGCCTGGGTGACAGAGCAAGACTCCGTCTCAATAAACAAACAGACAGGTTTGGGAATGCCTCTGAGAAAGGAATGGTTGGCCTGAGCTAAGCACCATTACCCTGATCCACCTATTGTAACCACCTAATGGGTTCATTATTTTCCCTGCTCCCCAGATAGAGTCGACTTATCAAGACAGGATAATTGCAATAAAGGGTTTAATTCACATCAATCCAGCTAAATGAGAGACCAGAGTTTTATTACTCAAATAGGTCTCCCCAAATATTTTGAGACGAGCTTTTTTGTTTCTGGGTTTTTTTGTTTTTGTTTTTGTTTTTTTTGAGACAGAGTCTCATTCTCCTTCTGTCGCCCAGGCTGGAGTGCAGTGGCATGATCTTGGCTCACTGCAACCTCCGCCTCCAGGGTTCAAGCGATTCTCTTGCCTCAGCCTCTTGAGTAGGTGGGATTACAGGCATGCGCCACCACACCCGGCTAATTTTTGTAGTAGAAACGGGGTTTCGGCCTGTTGGCCAGGCTGGTCTCGAACTGCTTACCTCAAGTGATCCGCCCGCCTCGGCCTCCCAAAGTGCTGGGATTACAGGCATGAGCCATCACGCCAGGCCTTCAATTATATTTCTGCAAGATATGTTCCCTGTCTACAAGAATTCAATTTTTAATGTTTTTGAAACTTATGTGTTTGCTAAACAAATACGTGGGGGCTGATTTTACGATCTGAGGCCAAAACCACAAACTGATTACAGGGTCCAACAAATATTTGGCGAGTGGGAGAGGGGTAAGTGAGCTGGAGTGGTGGCGTCCTGGCTGTGAGCAGGCACAGCCGCAGGCTTCAGGGAGCCCCATCGCGGTGACCCTGGAGAGTGGCCTGAATCGGACGTGACCTTGAAGCAAGGTGGTTTTGGGGTCGCCGGCTGCACAAGGCGCGAAGTGGTTTAGGGTCACGGGCTGCACGAGGCTCCAGCACGTCAGGAGTGGGCGTCTGTTCATTCCCACGTGCATCGCGGCTCTCTCCTAGTTGACGCATGCACACCCCGTGGGTGTATGCGTTGTTCATTCCCACAACGGCCATCACCACCTCTCCGCACCCTCTGTCTCCTTCCTTCTCGGGCCTCACCCCTGGCCCTCGCTTTCAGTGCCCAGCCTGGACCGCAGCACTCCAGTTCCGCCCCAACCCGGGAACCGTGGACTGAGGCTCCCGTTTCTGTCCTTTCTATTGGGCGCACTTCCGATGGCGTCAGGAATTTCAGCCAATAGGAGCCAGCCAGGAAGTACCTCTCTGAGCGGTTGGTGCCGGGTATAAAAGAAGGCCGCGCAGCCACGGCTGCTCACGACGCCGCGGATCCCGAAGCTTGTGTAGCGCTGAGACAGCAGTGAGGCTGCAGGACGAGCAGGATTGGAAGCGCCCCGGCCAGAAAGTGACCCCCAACCCCTTTCAGGACCCTGTGAACGGGAACAGCCATCCACAGGGTTCAGGAAGGCGTCCGCGCCCTCACCTCTTCTCCCCATGAGCTCCCCCAGAGCTGTGGTGCAGCTGGGCAAAGCTCAACCTGCAGGCGAAGAGTGTGAGAGCCAGCGCCAGAGAAAGGACGCGGGAAGGCTGGGGACTGGGCCAGGGGTCGGGTGCGCAGAAGACACATCTGTTGACATCTCCCCTCCCTCTCCTCCTCCCCAACGCTCTTCTTTTCTCCCCACTCCATCCCTTCCCTCCAATTCTTTCTTTCACCTCTCCCTCCCCTACTCTCCCCTCCCCTTCCTTTCTCTCTGCCTCTTCTTCACCTCCTCCTCCCCTCCCTACCTTACCTTACTCTTTCTTCTTCCCCTTACCTCTCCCTCCCCCTCTCCCTGCCTTCCCCTTCCCTCTCTTTCTCTCCTCCCCTTCTTCCCCTCACCTCTCGCTCCCTATTCCCTTCTCTACTGTTCTCCTCCCCTCTCTTTCTCTCCCCTTCTCCTTCCCTCCCCTCTCCCTTCCTATCTCCCTCCTCCTCCTCTCTTTCAGTGGCTACAGCAAACCAAACAGCCCAGCAGCCCAGCAGCCCAGCCATGTGAGTCCCTTGGGATTGGTATCTGGAAAAGGAAGGAAGGTGGGACGTGGGGATGAAGAACAGACTGGGCGTGTGGGGTGCTGGCTCCTGGGAACGAGAACTACTGATAGGGCTGGGTCTGTGTGAGAAGGGAAAGCGGCAGAGGAAGGATACAGTGAAAGAGGAAGGGGAGCATTGGCATCCCTGACTTTCCCTCCGCCTACCCTACCTCCCAAGCTGAGGCTTTTTTCTTCCTCTCCTGTCAGGCGGCGCCTCACAATCGATGACTTTGAAATCGGGCGTCCCCTGGGCAAGGGGAAATTTGGGAATGTGTACCTGGCTCGGCTCAAGGAAAGCCATTTCATTGTGGCCCTGAAGGTTCTCTTCAAGTCGCAGATAGAGAAGGAAGGACTGGAGCACCAGCTGCGCCGGGAAATTGAGATCCAGGCGCATCTACAGTAAGGACAGTCTCTGCTTCCTCTTTCATCTTTGACGTCTGAGCCCAGCATTTTCCCCAAATACTAACCCCAAGTAAACTCTTCACTTGTACCTTGAAGACTTTTCTCTGCAGTTCATTCCATTTACACTACCTCCTACCCTGGGTCAGACACCCTGGTTCCTGTTCTCTGTTCTCCCCTCACTTGCTCCCAGATAGGGCTGTTGTTATTCTGGTCCCAGCATAATTTGCCACTGTGACCAGGCAGTGACGGTGGCATCATATGATAGGCCTCAGGGAGAAATCTGACTCTTCCAACATTAATCCTTCAGACACCCCAATATCCTGCGCCTGTATAACTATTTCCATGATGCACGCCGGGTGTACCTGATTCTGGAATATGCTCCAAGGGGTGAGCTCTACAAGGAGCTGCAAAAAAGCGAGAAATTAGATGAACAGCGCACAGCCACGGTGAGGTGGGGGTCTGGAGGCTCTGGGGTCTCTGAGTTTATTGTGGGCTGGTGGGAGCTGTTTGTGACTGTCAGGAGGGTCCGGATTGCCTTTTGAAAAGTTTGCTTCTGAATGTTATTGTGTAAATTTAATATAATGGCACATATGTTCTACAGCTTTATCCTTGGATACCCTAATTAACCTCATTGTATCTCCAGAATATTAATAAGTACTGTGTATAGGTTTGGATTCTTTGGTTATAAGCAACAGAATCTAACTCCACTGCCTTATGTAAAGAAACATATTGAAAGGCTCTGAAGGAGTTCACTGAATAAATAGCTAGAACTGGCTTAGAGATAGGTACAAAGAGATTTCTAGAGGGTTCCGGAAAGGGAACCATGGCAATGATTTTCCCAGGAGCAATGGTCCAGTCAGCTTGCTGTGTCAGGATGAGTGGTCTTCCATCTTTCCTCCTGTTTCTGTTTCACTTCCTCGGGCCTCAAGTCCTGTGAGAGATCATCTGAGTGGCTCAATGTAGGTTCTGTGTCTGGCTACTTGCTGTGCTAGGACAACAGGGAGGATCTGTGTCCATGTTACCATCCATCCTATAAGACCACATAAAAAGGAGAGGAAAACCACACCCCACACACCAGTAACTGGTGCAATTTAAAAGGAGGAAATGGAGTCACTGGACCAAAAAGATTCCACTGTAATCATACAATTCATGGTAAGTGTTCCACCTCAGACGGAAATTGTGGCAGGCTTCACTTCCAGGGCGACTTTTCTTTGCACCCACAGATAATAGAGGAGTTGGCAGATGCCCTGACCTACTGCCATGACAAGAAAGTGATTCACAGAGATATTAAGCCAGAGAACCTGCTGCTGGGGTTCAGGGGTGAGGTGAAGATTGCAGATTTTGGCTGGTCTGTGCACACCCCCTCCCTGAGGTAGGTCAGGTGGTGGTGGTAGGGTGAGTTCTGAGTACCAGTTAGGAATGACCCAGTTTAATGTATTTCATGTGTCCATGTGTAAAACCTAGATACGAACTTGGGGTTTCTATTGGAATGCTGCCTTTTTCTTTTCTTTTCTTTTCTTTTTTTTTTTTTTTTTTTTTTGAGACAGAGTCTAACTCTTTCACCCAGGCTGGAGTGCAGGGGCACAATCTCGGCCTCCCAGGTTAAAGCGGTTCTACTGCCTCAGTCTCCCAAGTAGCTGGGATAACAGGCATGTGCCACCACACTCGGCTAATTTTTGTATTTTTAGTAGAGACAGGGTTTTGCTATGTTGGCCAGGCTAGTCTCGAACTCCTGACCTCAGGTGATCCGCCCACCTTGGCCTCCCAAAGTGCTGGGATTACAGGCGTCAGCCACCATGCCTGGCTGAACTACTGCCTTTTTCTTTTCTTTTTTTTTTTTTTTGAGACAGAGTTTTGCTCTTGTTGCCCAGGCTAGATTGCAATGGTGTGATCTCGGCTCACTGCAACCTCCCCCTCCCAGGTTCAAGCAATTCTCCTGCCTCAGCCTCCCAAGTAGCTGGGATTACAGGCATGGGCCATCACACCCGGCTGATTTTGTATTTTTAGTAAAGACAGGTTTCACCATGTTGGTCAGGCTGGTCTCCAACTCCTGACCTCAGGTAATCTGCCTGCCTCGGCCTCCCAAAGTGCTGGGATCATAGGCATGAGCCACGATGCCTGGCCAGTGCTGCCATTTTCAAACACCTATACGTGATATGTATTCGTAGATTTAAATAATGTGGTCCAATCAAACCTTTTATTTTCTGATCTTTGTTAATATATAACTATACCAGTAAGTTTGCATGTAAATAAAGTCATTGCTCCACAATTCCAAAGGAGTGCATTTTTCTGTATGAATAATTTTCATACAGAAATTTTCTTGCCATAATTTATTTACTTGGCTCTCATTGATACACCATCAGTTTGTTCTAGATCTTTCTTAACGCTGAGAATATTCTTGTGAAAACATTCTGGAGCATGAGCTAAATCACTGTGTGAATAATTCCAAAATATGGATTTATTAATAGTAGGTCCCACTACTTCTCCGAACCTTGATCCATATTAAAAATTTGTCTCTCCAAACTCCTGTGCTTGGGAGGGACTTTCCAGGGTGTCCTAGGGTCTCCACATCTCAATGAAAGCTGGGGAAGGAGAATTTCCCTCATCCTGGGCCTCTGCTTAGTACTTATTCCCTTTTCTGCCTTCCTCTAGGAGGAAGACAATGTGTGGGACACTGGACTACTTGCCCCCAGAAATGATTGAGGGGCGAACATATGATGAAAAGGTGGACTTGTGGTGCATTGGAGTGCTCTGCTATGAGCTGCTGGTGGGATATCCACCCTTTGAGAGCGCCTCCCACAGTGAGACTTACAGACGCATCCTCAAGGTGGGACAGTCACCTTTGGGCATTCATGGGGGAGCTGGTCAGTGATGGCTGCTGGGCTGTGGGCACACACACACAGGGTTGTCTTCTGTGGTCCAGAACAGCGCCTTAACAAGGCTCAAAGAAGAGGGAGGACATTGACCAAAGAAATTAACCAGACTTCTCTTTCTTCTTTCCTGGCCTCATCAGGTAGATGTGAGGTTTCCACTATCAATGCCTCTGGGGGCCCGGGACTTGATTTCCAGGCTTCTCAGATACCAGCCCTTGGAGAGACTGCCCCTGGCCCAGATCCTGAAGCACCCCTGGGTTCAGGCCCACTCCCGAAGGGTGCTGCCTCCCTGTGCTCAGATGGCTTCCTGAGCCCTGTCTGCCTCTGTTCCCTTTGTGTGTGTTCAGGGAGCTCTCCTGGCTCTGCCACCTCATTTGTCTTTATTTTTTTCTCTTTTAAGATGTAAGATGCTAATTAATAAAAGCTGAATCATTTCATACCAGCTCTTCATAGTTGTGTGAGTTATTATGTGACTGGGTAGAATCTTTATTTCTTGTGGGAACTCTTTCCTATGAGAGCTGCCCAAGGTTGTTCTCCCTGCTACCCCCACCTTCCACCTCGGGAGATGGTGACTTCATTCTTCTTGAAAACTCTTGCCTACTTTCAGGTCAGGCACGGTGGCTCACGCCTGTAATTCCAGCACTTTGGAAGGCCAAGGCAGGCGCAACACTTGAGTTCAGGAGTTCGAGGCCAGCCTGGCCAACATGGTAAAATGCTGTCTCTTCTAAAAATACAAAAATTAGCTGGGCGTTGTGGCGGGCACCTATAATCCCACCTACTTGTGAGGCTGAGACATGAGAATTGCTTGAACCTGGGAGGCAGAGGCTACAGTGAGCTGAGATCGTGCCATTGGAGTCCAGCATGGGAGACAGAGTGAGACACCGTCTCAAAAGAAAAGAAAGAAAACTCTTGTCTACTTTCTGCAGATAAATTCTCTGAGGGTACACAACCTGCCACCTATCACTGTGGCTCCTTGATCCAACTTACTATTCTCCATGTTTTCAGGAGTATGCCATTTGTAAAACAGGACTGTCATCAACCCAAAGGTCCACTCTCTTTTTATGGACATCAATATGCTGCTGTCTCAGAAATAAAATGTTTCACTGCACGTCAGTACAACCCAATTCTCAAATGAATACACTAGCACCTCTGTGTTGTGTCACACTCTGATGACATTAGAATAAGTCATTCCTCATAATAAATGTAACATCACCTCTTCTGAAATTACTGCATGCTGCAATTTGGGGAGTGGCCTTCCAGCCTTCTGTAACCTTCTGTGACAGCTTCATGTGGCAGCTGCTCCCTGCACCCATTATAAACTGACTACCACAGTAAGCATCTAGACTCCTCAGCTGTAAGCTCAAATGTTTTTTGATCAATGCAGTCAGTTACACCAGTATTTCTCCTAACTTTAGTTGTTAAGCACTTTATATGGAGTTTGCCTTGTTAATGTTACTCCTATCATTATATTCTACAAAGTCTCCTCATTGTGAAATATCCAGCAGTTGCAGGCATGATTTCTGCTATGACCAGAACCACTACGTAAGCATAAATAATTCGGCCACTTCACTCAGATGAACAGCTCCCACTATTGCAGATCTATAAGTTAAATACTCCAAGACATTGGTTCATGGTTTTTAACCTGCACTTTCAGTATTTACCTCTCTTTTTTGTTTTTTCTTTCTTTTACCTGCATGAGGAGACACAGTGCTTACCTCTATATGCTTTGCTTCATCCTATCAGTTTTCCTGAATTAACATTTTAAACACTTGGCAATTCCTAATAAATTAACTGGTTCACACATATAAACTCTTACACATTTTAGGTGCTGGATAAACACATCACTGGGCACATTTTTGGCAGGTAAGGATAGAAAAATCACTAGGGCCTCAGCACTGATCACCAGATGATATATGTTTAAATAATGAAAACTCTGTCATGCTTTACATGAGGGATTTAAAAGTGTCCCCAGGCCGGGCGTAGTGGCTCACACCTGCAATCCCAGCAATTTGGGAGGCTGAGGCAGGCAGATAAACATTTGAGGTCAGGAGTTCGAGACCAGCCTGATCAACATGGTAAAAACCCGTCTTGACTGAAAAATACAAAAATTAGCTGGCCATGGTGGCTGTAATCCCAGCTACTCGCGAGGCTGAGGCACGAGAATCACTTGAACCTGGGAGGTGGAGGTTGCAGGGAGCCGACATTGCGCCACTGTACTCCAGCCTGGGCAACAAAGTGAGACTCTGTCTCAAAAAAAAAAATTGTCACCAATATCTACATAGCTTTCTTCAGCAGCACTGATTCCAGACATTCTATGATGGAATATAAATATACTAACTTTAATATCTGTTCTGCATCCAAAGCGAAAACTAATTTAACCCTAAGGGTCATACACATATGGAAAGGAGAATTATTCCTCTCTTCTAAATTGGGCAAAATAGTATTGTCAATGATGAGTAACAGTGTTAACAGCTTGCACACTAAGCAACATTTCTCAATAATCTCATTTTACAAATAATACCTTCTAGGAAATTGATTCCATCTACATTTCCACCCAGTTAACATCCTGTCATGATACTTTCTCCACTTTCAAATCTCTGGAGGGCATTTTCTGCACACCCTGTTTCCATTTTCATAACCATATGTATTGTCAAATCATTGAAAGCTGGATTTTATTCTCTAAACTTCATAGTCATGAGAAGAAAAAAAACAGTCACCAACGGAGACTACTAAGATTTTGTATAATATGATTTTTTTTTTTTTTTTGAGACGGAATCTTGCTCTCTGGCCCGATCTCGGCCCACTGCCGTCTCCACCTCCCAGATTCAAGCGAGTCTCCTGCCTCAGCCTCCCAAGTAGCTGGGATTACAGGCACCCGCCACCATGCCCAGCTAATTTTTGTATTTTTAGTAGAGACGGGGTTTCACCATGTTGGCCAGGCTGGTCTCAAACACCTGACCTCAGGTGATCCACCCGCCTTTACCTCCCAAAGTGTTGGGATTACAGCCGTGAGCCACTGCACTCGGCCTGTATAATTCTTAAAAGATTGTTATGACCCTAACATGACTTTGTTGCTTTCTTGTTTGCAACCAGTTCGTTCAGGGTTGTCAAAAGGCCAAAATTACAACAAATTTAGTTTTAGATCTAATTGACTTTTGTTTGTGATTCATGAATTGAGGCAATCTCTGTTCTACACAATAGAAATTAGAGTTCCCACTGGGCAATGGCAGAACAGTGGGTTTTGTAAGGTGGGAACAAAAAATAGAACAATAGAAAAAAAAAGCTGATTGGTTAACAGATTGCTTTTTCTAAGGGTTAAAGCAGAGGGGACTTCCTAATTTCACTAATGCAGGTAGACTGAAATCTGCTTTTAGGAAAAACTGGGATCTGTCTGCTTCCTTAAAACTTCAGTTTGATTAGATGACATTTAGTATGAGAGACGCCATTTTGATTTGGTCAGTGAGGCCTGCTGTAGGAGCTCCAAAACAATGGCCTCCTGTAATTTTTGTTTAACAATGTTCACCTCTTTCCATTCCTTTCTCCATCTATGCTCATTTTTTTTCATGGTCTTGTCCAGTATCATAACTTGAAATAACAGTGTTTGCCAAAAACTTCCAAAGTTTTATGTCCAGGCACAACTTCTCTCCCAATATTCAGTCAGAGATTGAACTGCTATGACACAGACACTTTGTGGTCATACAGGCATTTCAAACTGATCATGCTTAAAGTTGGAGTCATGAGCTCACCCAGTCCAAGACTCCCCACGTTAAGGAATGTCAAATCTACTCTACCAGGGCTCTCAGCCAATACCTAAAGCAAAAGTTGCTGGACCATGTGAAGACCAAGCTTGGCCAAAGAAGGCCCAAGAGAGACAGTGCATTTGCAACGTGTCCCAGCTGGACAGGGTCTTGCTCTATTGCCCAGACTGGAGTGCAGTGGTGCAATTACAGGTCATTGCAGCCTCGACCTCCTGGGCTCAAGAGATCCTCCCATCTCAGCCTCCTGAGTAACTGGAATTACAGGGGTGTGCCACGATGCTCAGCTAATTAAAATTTTTTTTTGAGCAGGCTGGATGCGGTGGCTTATGCCTGTAATCCCAGCACTTTGGGAGGCCAAGGTGAGTGGATCACTTGAGCACAGGAGTTCAAGACCATACATACGTATGTATACATATATACGTATATACGTATGTATACATATATGCGTATATATACATATGTATATATGTATACATATATACGTATATGCGTATATATACATATGTATATATGTATACATATATACGTATATATGTATACACGTATATATGTATATATGTATATACGTATATATGTATATATGTATATGTAGATATGTACATATACATATCTACATATACATCTATATGTATACGTACATATATGTGTATATATGTACATATATACATCTATAAATATATGTACATATATGCATATATACATATATGCATATATGTACATATATACATATATACATATATGTACATATGTACATATATACATATATACATATATGTACATATATACATATAAATATATATGTATATATGTACATATACACATGTATATATGTACATATACACATATATAAATATATATGTACATATACACATATATAAATATATATGTATATATGTACATATACACATATATAAATATATGTGTATATGTACATATATACATATATAAATATATGTATATATGTACATATATACATATATAAATATATGTATATGTACATATACACATATATATTTATATATGTGTATATGTACATATACACATATATAAATATATGTATATATGTACATATAAATATATATAAATATATGTATATACGTATATATAAATATATGTATATATGTACATATAAATATATATAAATATATGTATATACGTATATATAAATATATGTATATATGTATATATAAATATATAAAAATATATATGTATATATGTATATATAAATATATAAAAATATATATGTATATATGTATATATACATATATATAAATATATATGTATATATGAATATATAAATATATGTATATATGAATATATAAATATATGTATATATGAATATATAAATATATATGTATATATATGAATATATATTCATATATACGTATATATGTATATATGAATATATATACATATATACGTATATATGAATATATATAAGTACATATGTGTATATGAATATACACACATATGTATATATGTGTATATGAATATACACACATATATGTATATATGTGTATATGAATATACACACATATGTATATATGTGTATATGAATATACACACATATGTATATATGTGTATATGAATATACACACATATGTATATATGTGTATATGAATATACACACATATATGTATATATGTGTATATGAATATACACACATATATGTATATATGTGTATATGAATATATACACATATATGTATATATGTGTATATGAATATATATACATATGTGTATATGTGTATATACACATATGTATATATGTGTATATACATATATGTATATATGTGTATATACATATATGTATATACACATATATACATATATACATATATGTACATATACGTATATATACATATATGTATATACGTATATATACATATATGTATATACGTATATATACATATATGTATATACGTATATACACATATATGTACATATACGTATATACATATATGTACATATACGTATATACATATATGTATATATGTATATATACATATATGTATATACGTATATGTACATATATGTATATATGTATATATGTATATATACGTATATATGTATATATGTATATATACGTATCTATGTATATATGTATATACATATATGTATATGTATATATGTATATACATAGATACGTATATGTATATATATAAATATATATATGTATCTATGTATATATACATATATAAATATATATGTGTATATGTATATATACATATATAAATATATATGTGTATATGTATATATACATATATAAATATATATGTGTATATGTATATATACATATATAAATATATATGTGTATATGTATATATACATATATAAATATATATGTGTATATGTATATATAAATATATATGTATATATGTATATATAAATATATATGTATATATGTATATATAAGTATATATGTATATAAGTATATATGTATATATAAGTATATATGTATATAAATATATACATATATGTATATATGTATTTATATATACATATATGTATATATGTATATATTATATATGTATATATGTATATATTTATATATACATATATGTATATATACGTATATTATATATGTATATATACGTATATTATATATGTATATATACGTATATTATATATGTATATATACGTATATTATATATGTATATATACGTATATTATATATGTGTATATACGTATATTATATATGTGTATATACGTATATTATATATGTATATATACGTATATTATATATGTATATATACGTATATTATATATGTATATATACGTATATTATATATGTATATATACGTATATTATATATGTATATATACGTATATTATATATGTATATATACGTATATTATATATGTATATATACGTATATTATATATGTATATATACGTATATTATATATGTATATATACGTATATTATATATGTATATATACGTATATTATATATGTATATATACGTATATTATATATGTATATATACGTATATATATGTATATATACATAGAGAGAGAGAGAGAGAGACGGAGTCTCACTCTGTCGCCCAGGCTGGAGTGCAGTGGCAGGATCTCGGCTCACTGCAAGTTCCGCCTCCCGGGTTCACATCATTCTCCTGCCTCAGCCTCCCGAGTAGCTGGGACTACAGGCGCCAGCCACCACGCCCGGCTAATTTTTTGCATTTTTAGTAAAGACGGGGTTTCATCGTGTTAGCCAGGATGGTCTCGATCTCCTGATCTCGTGATCTACCCGCCTCGGCCTCCCAAAGTGCTGGGAGTACAGGCGTGAGCCACCGCGCTCTCTTTTTTTTCTTTTCTTTCTTTTTTTTTTTTTTTTTTGGTACCAATGAGGTCTCGCTCTGTCGCCCAGACTGTTCTCAAACTCCTGTCCTCAAGCGATCCTCCTGCCACAGCCTTCTGGGACCACAGGTGTGCGCCAGCACACTCAGCTTATTTTAAAAAAAAATTTTTTTTTTTTTGGTAGTCTCCCTATGTTGCTCAAGCTGGTCTTGAGCTCCTGGGCTCAAGCGATCCGCCCCCCCTTGGCCTCCCACGGCGCTGGGATCCCAGGCCTGAGGCATCGCGCCACCCGACGTCCCCCTTTGGTTACTCTGACTGGCCGCTGATCTGTATAAGAGGATCCGGAGGGGAAATAATGCAAGGTGGAAGTCAGAGTCCGGAGCCTGGTCCAGGGTCTCTGTACTGGCCCTGACCCTGGCAAATGTCCCTGCCTCCTAGGGCTCGATTTCCTCCGGCCAAGAATGGACGGTCTCGCGCTTGGTTCCTGGCCTCCGAGTTGTGCCCCCAGGACAGAGGCAGGTCTGAGCCGGGCTGTAGGCCCGCTGCGACTTTTACACCGAGGCCTGCCGGCTCAGGATCGGTCCTCTTTGCAGGTGGTTTGTAGAGAAAAACTACGTTAACTACAAGGTACTGCCAGGTGCGACGGCGGGCCCTGGGGCCAATGATGGTCCAGGACAGGGGCGTTTCCTGTGGGTTGCGAAGCTTGGGGCGGGACTTCCGGCATTTGGATGGGACGTAATTTGGGCGCGACGGTTCCGTCCACGCCGGCTCTAGGGAGGGGGCGGTGTTCCGTGGCCGCCTCCCCGGCGGCGCTGGGGAAACGAGCAGGTAGGAGGCCGACAGCGACCTCCGCGTCTCGGAGCGAACCGTGAGCCTCCCCGTAACGAGAGAGTTTGACTGTCAGCCAAGGTCACCGGGCCCGGCGCAGGGAAGGGGTGGGGCTCGGCTGAGCCCGCGAGACCCGCCCTGCTCGCCGCAGCCCCCGCCCCGCTAGGGCCTCAGGGTCCCGGTATGGCGATGGCTTTGACGGACCCGGCGCAGGTGAGTGGACAAGGTTTCGGCCTTGCTGCTTTTCTGCTAGTTCGGGGAAGCCTCCTGGGCAGGCCGGAAGCCAAGACAGCCACAGGATTCCTCTTTGTAGTTTTGTTTGTTTACGAAACGTGGAGCAGGCTCGTCACTTAGTTTATCTCCTGTCGTGGTAGTACCTGAGAGACTGAATATTGAAGCGGACAGTAGCCAGACTATACATAGATTATAGGGCTGTGACGTACAGTTTTTTTGTAGCAACCTGCCCAGGAAACCAGCCTCCTGTTCTGCAGTAAACTACTCTGGAAGCCAGTCTGCCTTAAGTTAGTCTTGCAAGGAGCTAGATTACTCTCTGGTGACATTTCAGGAGGCTAAACGGTAACTCCTGGAACAGTAGGCCCCAAATAGGACTTGATTTGTAACTCACTGTTCTTCTAATTTTTGCCTCCGCCTCCAAAAGAGGACCAAGCAGAGAAAGCCATACGTGCTCAGCCTAACAAATCACATACGATGCCCCACTTCTAGTTAGCCCTTCTGCAGCTTTCCACTGCTAAAGTGTCAGGCCTCTGATAGCTGCTTAATAATTGCTTGAAGGATGGATGAAGTTCCACTCCAGGGACTCCCGCCACACACATCATCCGAACTCAGCCTTGGCCTGCAAGTCCCTACGCGGTCCACTATGGCTGACCACCTGTGTCCTTGTTTCCTTCCTTTCCTCCCTGGCTCAGCCCTTCAGACACAGGTCCACTATGGCTGACCACCTCTGTCCTTGTTTCCTTCCTTTCCTCCCTGGCTCAGCCCTTCAGACACATCAATCTGATCACGCAGAGTTCTTTCCTACCCCTCAGCCTTCACCTTTACAGTTCATTCAGCCTCAGACACTATCCTCAGATCTCTGCAAGACCCTTTCACGTCTTGTTGGCTCTGCTCAATTGTCACTTCTTTAAAGCGGCCTTTCATGGCAGTTCAGACTAAAGTAGTCCCCTTCTCACCCACCCTTGGTCTAGCGTTTTTGTATAGAGAATCTGGCAGTAGTAGACACCTACTGAGTTGAGGTCTTAAGGATTTTGTGGGGACAAAGAGCATAAATAATAACACAAGAACTGTAACGGCTGGCCTTCATTGAGTCCTTGATGTGAACTGAGAAATGGGCATTATTTATCATCTCATTTAATCCTGATCTCCTTAAAGTGACATTCTATTATAAACACTGCTGTACACAAGAGGAGGTCAAGACTCCAACCTGTTTAGTTACCTGCTGAAAGTCACATAGCACTTAAGTAACAAACTCACATGTAGCGTGTGGACCACCAGAGCCTTTGTTTTTACAGACAGTTGGCTGAGAAGCCCTGAGGTGAACTTTGCAGTCTTTCCAGCAAGTCACAGTGGCCATTGGAAGCGAAAGGCAGACATTCCACTAGAGAGGACTGTGTAGACAAAGGCAAAGTGTGTTGGTTGTTTAAGGAGGTCCAAGAGGACTTACGAGGTTACCATGGTTCCCCCCATCCCCACCTGCTGAGACATGGCCTGGAAGGGCAAGATCCTGTGGTCTTTTGTTGGATGTTCGTCCTGCCTTCAGCCCATAGGGCATTTTGGCCAGTCATAAGCCTGGGTTCTCATGACTACAGCCTGTGTTATCTTCAGCCACTTGAGTTTCCTGGTCCTGAAGCACACTAGCCTTAGGGATACATGCTGGCAGGACTCAGGGAAGGAAAAGGCTGATGGTTCATTATGCAATCTCCCTGGGGTCCAGGGGAGAGGATGAGCTGGTCCAGGCACTGCCCCTCGTCAGGCATTTGGTACTTGTGAATTTGGTGATGAGGGTTTTGCCCACATCTTGGGGATATTTTCAGGAGCTGCTAAAATAGATTAAATAGCAAAAATATGTAGAAATGCTTCACAACTGTATTATAGTAGATTCATGTGGGTGGTGGAGGATTGTTGGGGTCACAGTATTAAACCCTGAAGCAGAGGGACCTGGGTTAAAATCCTGTCTCTTATATATAAATCATGCTTATAACATGTAAAACTCTGGCCGAACTTGGTGCTCACACCTGTAGCCCCAGTGCTGTGGGAGGCTGAGGTGAGAGGATCACTTGAGGCTAGGAGTTCGAGACCAGCCTGGGCAACATAGCAAGATCCCAGCTCTACCAAAAAGAAATAGTTGGGCGCAGTGGTGCGTTCCTGTAGTCCCAGCTACTTGGGCGGCTAAGGCAGAAGGATTGCTTGAGCCCAGGAGTTCAAGGTTACAGTGAACTCTGAGCATGCCATTGCACTCCAGTCTGGGTAATAGAGTGAGACCCTGTCTCTGAAACAAACGAACAGAAAACACAAAAGACTAGGAGAATCTGTGGAGATCCCTTAGCCTCAGGTCAGTGACTGTGACATGGAGGTGATTGGCGGTGGTGTTTAGTAATACTTCAGGGGCTGTGGGAGGATTAATAAAATCCCAAAGTCCAGTAAGCTCTGAATAACTCGTGTCTGTTATTGGGAAAATGGGAATTCTGTATTCATCTGAAAATTGAGGCAGAGATGAATGAGGTCCCTAAGGTCACAAAACTGGCAAGTGTCAGTTTCAGGAGTTTGGATTCAAACTTGAGAAGTCTGACTTCAGAGTTTGGGACTTGTAGTTGCTTTAAAACAGAACATGAAGCTTCAGCATGAGCTGGACCAGTGAGGCTCAGGCACTGTGGTTGTCAACATTATTGCTATTATTATTGTCACTATTTCCTCATTTCTTTGAGGTCCTCGAACTCTAATTGTCTACATCTCGCTATCCACGAGTTATTGCCATTGTCTTCTGTTATTCTTTGATGGCTCCTATATAGGAGGCTTTTCTCTTTTACATTACAGTAATCTGTCCAAAGCAATGTCTGCCTTCCTCCTTCAGCCTGGTACAAAGTTAGGCCCTCAGGAGGCCCTCAGTGACTTGGGCCTTGATCTTGCTGCACCTTTTCCAGCAAAGCACATGCAATAGTCCCACAGCAAACTCTACTACCTCTATTTGACATTTCAGGTGTCTGTGACCTTTGATGATGTGGCTGTGACTTTCACCCAGGAGGAGTGGGGGCAGCTGGACCTAGCTCAGCGGACCCTGTACCAGGAGGTGATGCTGGAAAACTGTGGGCTCCTGGTGTCTCTGGGTAAGGCCTTCCCCCTCCACCATGCAGGGGATCTGCCACCTCCTTCATTCCACCCTCTGACTCCAGGCCTGATGGGTCAAGAAGTCCTCTCTTACTGGCCTTGCCTCCTTCCCACAAATGCAGTCATTTTCTATACTCACCTATTCCTTTTTTTTTTTTTTTTTTTTTTTTTTTTTGAGAGGGAGTCTTACTCTGTCACCCAGGCTGGATGCAGTAGCACGAACTTGGGTCACTGCAACCTCCGCCTCCCAGGTTCAAGCGATTCTTCTGCCTCAGCCTCCCAAGTAGCTGGGAAGCTGGGATTACAGGTGCCCACCACCATGCCTGGCTAATTTTTGTATTTTTAGTAGAGATGGGGTTTCACCATGCTGGCCAGGCTGGTCTCAAACTCCTGACCTCAGGTGATCCGCCCGCCTCGGTCTCCCAAAGTGCTGGGATTACAGGTGTGAGCCACCACGCCTGGCCTACACTCACCTCTTCCTATACAGTCTCCATGCATCGCTTTGGACAAGAAATAAGAGTACTCTTTGGCTCTCAGCCAAAGGAGAAGAAGCTGGTGGAAGGAAATGGGGTGTTTTGCAGACCCCAAAGGTAGGATTTCCAGCTGTATGTTATGAGGGGTTGAAGTAGGAACTGAGAACCACCACGATGGGGTCCTAGTTTCTCTGTCTGGGTCTGCTCATGTCACTGTCTACTCTGTATGGTTTTTTCTGCCTCAGCGAGTTCAAGGGAAGAGTAACCACCCCAGGTTTTATTGTTGGTGACCCCTCCTTCCCCTCCAGATTTCTTGTCTGTTTCTCTGGCCTCTATGGGGCGTGTTTGCGGCAGCAAATGCTGCTCCACCTCCAGCTCATACTTGCCTCCATCTCTCACCCACTGCCCAGCATAGACTGGCCTCTGTCTGCAGTTCTTTTTTTGAGTTCCAGAGCGGGATCTGCCTGGGTGGGCCTGGTTGCTCATGTATCTGCTCCACTGCCCAGTCTGTGGTGTAAGGGTTGGTGGGATGTTCACTAAGAAGGGTTGAGTCAGGCAGGCCCCAAGGAGACATTGACCTTCCGTACCACCAGGTGTTATTCTAAACAACCTTCACGTCCTTCAATCACCTTCACATCCTCTGATTCTAAAGTCACTCTGCTGCAGCCTTGCTGGGCTTCTTGCTATTTCCCCAAGTGCCCACCCACCTCAGGCCATTGCATTTGCTGTTCTCTTTGATGAGTGTTCTCAGGGTAATTCAGCATTTCACATGGCCGCCCCTTCTCAGCACCACCATTGCCTCCTCACCCAGCCCTTCCCTGACCACCGAATCTTGGGGAGGCCCCTTTCTCACCATAGCCTCCTCCCTTTACCTTTTTAGTGTCTTTCTAAGCTAGTGGTTCTCAAACAGGGACGATGTTGAGCTTCAGTGGACACTGGGCAATGTGTGGAGACATTTTGGTTGTTAAAACTAAGATGATGGGCCAGGTGCGATAGCTCATGCCTGTAATCCCAGCACTTTGGGAGGCCAAGGCGGGTGGATCACAAGGTCAGGAGATTGAGACCATCCTGGCTAACACGGTGAAACCCTGTCTCTACTAAAAATACAAAAAATTAGCCGGGCATGGTGGCAGGTGCCTGTGGTCCCAGCTACTCGGGAGGCTGAGGCAGGAGAATGGCATGAACCCGGGAGGCGGAGCTTGCAGTGAGCTGAGATTGCACCACTGCACTCCAGCCTGGGTGACAGAGCGAGACTCCATCTCAAAAAAAAAAAAAACCTAAGATGATAACATTGACAGCTAGTGGGTGGAGATGCTGCTAAACATCCTTATAATGCACAGGACAGATCCTTTCTCCTCCTCTTCCCCCGATCTCACAAACAAACAATTACCTGGACCTAAATGTCAATTGTGCTAAGGCGAGAAGCTCTTTTTCAGAGAGTGCTTGGACAGACACTACATCAGCTGGTGCTGAGAGACACTCGAGGAAGTTGTTCTTTTATTTCTTCTCGTCTTGCCTCCTTAGCATTTGAGGAAAACTCTGGTTTAGTGCTGAGACTTAACATCCTGCAAACTGTTGGTAATTTCCCCTTTTCTACAGAGGGAGCAGCCTTAGGCTCACAGCCCTGAACAAGCAGCATGAGCTCACAGGGACCAAAGAGCACTGTTTGTTTGTCTTGAGACAGAGTCTCGCTGTTGCCTCAGCTGGAGTGCAGTGGTTTGATCTTGGCTCACTGCAACCTGTGCTTCCTGGATTCAAGCATTTCTCATGCCTCAGCCTCCTGAGTAGCTAGGATTACAGGCAGGTGCCACCACGCCCAGCTAATTTTTGTATATGTTGTTTTGATTTATTGCTACATTTTCATGGTTACCTGCCATCAAGACAAGTGACTCTGGATTTTCCATTTACCAGAGTGATAAGGATTCCATTTTTGAAGAAATCTAAGAAAAATAAAAAGTGGATCACTTTTAAGAAAAGCAGCCCGGGCATGGTGGCTCATGCCTGCAATCTCAGCACTTTGGGAGGGCAAGGCAGGCAGATCACGAGGTCAGTTGATAGCGACCATCCTGGCCAACATGGTGAAACCCCGTCTGTACTAAATATACAAAAATGAGCTGGGCGTGGTGGCGCATGCCTGTAATCCCAGCTACTTAGGAGGTGGAGGCAGGAGAATCACTTGAACCAGGGAGTTGGAGGTTGCAGTGAGCTGAGATCGCGCTACTGCACTCCAGCCTGATGACAGAGCGAGACTTCGTCTCAAAAAAAAAAAAAAAAAAAAAGAAAAGCAGTTAACAGTCCAGTCCAGATCCCCAGAGCACTGATTGGGTGTCTCAGGCCTGTTCCAGGCAGTGTTCATGCTCCGTTTATTCTCACAGGATCCCTGTCCTCAGCAAAGTAAGGAAAATTTAGCCACTCCTGTGAGTCCCTCATCCAGTTTAACTTACTCAGCACAGATGAAACACCTTCATTTTATGAAGCTATCACTGAATTTTTTTGTGTAGAAAAAATTCTTCTCTTGTGAACTTTTTTTTTTTTTTGAGATGAAGTTTCACTCTTGTCTCCCAGGCTGGAGTGCAGTGGTGCAAGATCATAGCTCACTGCGATCCTCACACCTCACCGTCTCCAGTAGCTGGGACTACAGATGCGAGCCACTGTGCTGCTATATGAAGTTTCTGTAAATATCCTTATGTCACCATATCACAGTAGGATGTTCAGTCTTTAAATATTTTAATGGTTCATGAAATGCTGGGGTCTGGAGTCACTGACCTGCCCCTCATCCTGGCCGCTGGTCCCTGAGGATGAATCCTCCAGCTCACATCTCTGCCTCGTCACCACCCTCTGCCACCCACTCTGGTGCTCGTGGTTTCCTCCTTACTGTATTTCTTGGGAGAGTAGGGTTTGAAGCCAGAACCCTGGTGTCCAGCCCCAGCTCTGCTCTTTAAAAACTCGATGGCCTTGGGCAAGTTACTGAACTTGCCTGTGCCTCAGTGTTCTCATTGTTCAAATGAGGACACCATATTCGCATCCCAGGGCTGTTGCCAGGGTCAAGGGTTATTTTATGAAAAGGCTCAGAACAGCACCTGGGAGACCAGGCTGCGTGCAGGGAGCCATTACAATCTCTGTTTCCACCAGTACTATTACCGTCGTCCTCATCATGATTATTGTCGTTGGCATGCCTTGACCTGGCACTTTCTGGGCAGCGTTGTGGAGCTTTGTGGTTAAACAGCACAGACAGAGATGGCAGGACCTGGGTTTCCTTATTGACTCAGCCATTCACCAGTTCTGTGCTCTTCAGCAAATCACTTTACCTCCCCAAGCCTGGGTTTCTTTGTCAACAAAATGGTGTTGATTATGATATGCACTTCCTGGGTATACCGTGAGGAAATCCTCAACTGGAATCCTCATTTAATGGCTAGGCATGGTGGCTCACGCCTATAATCCTAGCACTCTGGGAGGCCTAGGCGGGTGGATCACCTGAGGTCAGGAATTCAGGACTAGCCTGGCCATCATAGTGAAACCTCATTTTTACTAAAAATACAAAAAAATTAGCCAGGCATGATGGCACGCGCCTTTAGTCCCAGCTACTCAGGAGGCTGAGTGAGTGGAGATTGCGCCACTGCACTCCAGCCTGGGCAACAGACGCATTTAGTCTTTGGTTTAGAGGAAGAGCATTATAAAACATTGCTTAGGATGTTAAAAAAAAAAAAAAAAGACTTAGATAAGTGAAGACATACCTTGTTTTGAATGAAAATAATCAATGTTTAATATTTAAAGTGTATCGCTTTTTCTCTAAGATATTCCATAAATATTGTTCACTTTTTAATGCATTTAAATGCTTGGCATAGTCCCCTGGACATGGTTATAGCCTATAAATACTAGTTTTTGACTTACTATTAGGAGTAGAGATTCTGTGGCAGCATGACATGGCCTGCCCTTGGTTTCTAGATCACGTGCTAACTTTTTGTTCCCATGGATGGGTGTAGCTTCATTCCAAGGTCTGGTCCCCATCCTGAAGTCCCAGACTAGATTGAAGGTCTTTATTTCTTTTCACCCACATCCATGTGTCCACTTGCTTTCTCCATGAACAGGGTGTCCTGTTCCCAGACCTGAGCTGATCTGCCACCTAGAGCATGAGCAGGAGCCATGGACCAGGAAGGAAGACCTCTCCCAAGGCACCTGTCCAGGTAGGAGCCAAGATCTGGGCAGGTCGGAGTCCCTGCTGGCTTGAGACTTCGAGGAGATCACTGGCCCTGGGATCTCTTGGGAAGCTTCTCACTGTGGCTTCTCTAAGGGTTTGGGAGCCTTGGAGCCCTTTAACCTGTGGTTTCTCCGTCCTCCCAGCCCCATCGCACTTGTCACCACTCCTGGGGAGGAGTGAGGTGTATGAACTGAGATTGGTCCTGGGGCTCCAACCTTGTGTGCCTGAAACCTGGTTTGCCAGTCATCTACTCTGTGACCCTAGTGAAATTTGTATATGAGTTTGGCTAAGTTAATACCAACTGCTGTATGCAACAAACTCCAAAATTTAAATGATTCACACATGAAAACTCTTTTTCACTCATACCAAGGTCTGTGTGGGTCAGCAGGGAACTCTGTACCACACAGTTATTCAGGACCTAGAGTCCTTCTGTCATCAACCTGTTGCTTTAAGGTTGTCCTGACATCTTCTTGCTGGTAGAGAATTAAGGGAATAAGGAAAGTCATACCCACTTCCAGACCTCCCCTCACATCTCACCCATGGGAACTGGGCATTTGGCTGTACTTGGGTCCATGAGTCTAGGAATTGTGGCTGAGCTGCCTGTCCAAGGAGAAGAGCAGATGGTCTGGTGAGCACCTACTCAGTCCACTACACTCAGTCTGTTCCTGAAAAATGATATTAGAAATTATTTTTATAAAAAACAAAAAAGAAAAACATTATTTTTATGCCATTGGGCAGTTTGAAGATGTAATCATGTGATACATTAATGCATAAAACTGCATAGTTTCTGAGCCATAGTAAGTGACTTATCAAAATAAGCTATGAGTGTTACTCATGTCATATAAACATTGATGAGTGATGATACGTTACATTTCCTTCTGAACTCTGGGGAATAGGGCCTTTCTTACTCTCCCAATTTCTCTTTCCACTTATATTCTGCCTATCAGCCTCTCCCACCTTCTCCTTCCACCCATTCCCTGAGTGTCAATCAGACACTAAGAAGCAGTAGTTTGCCCATGTCTTCCTATATCTCCTGTTTTCCAAAAACCTCAGGGTGACATTTGACCTTCTGTGTCCCACACTCAGGCTGCTGAGGGCACTGAGGCCATCTGTCATGTGTGTGGATTGGTGCCACTGCAGAGCCTTGGCCTCTGCCCGCATGGGTTCCTTGAGCTGCTCATCCAACCCTGAGTGTCTGTGCAGTCCCTGTTCAGCCCTTCAGAGTCTGTTCCAGACTGTCCCCTCCTCAGTGCCACATCTGCACTTGAAAATCTCAAAAGCACAAAACTCAACATGCCTAACAAGGAACCCATGATCTTGCTCACTCCTGCCACCTCCCAAGTTTCCGTGAATGGTTCTGCCATCCAGGCAGATTAGGGGACTGGCCCCAACCTCAGACAAGTCAACCCCTCCACCTCCATGAGTCCCTGCATCCAGCCTATCTCCACAGCCTTTCGATTTCACGTCATGCATGCCTCCTGAATTCATCCCTCTATCACCTCCATGAGACCTATCCTTCTGCTTTTTTCTTTTTTGAGATGGAGTTTTGCTCTTGTTGCCCAGGCTGGAGTGCAATGGCGCGATCTCGGCTCACCGCAACCTCCGCCTCCCAGGTTCAAGCGTTTCTCCTGCCTCAGCCTTCCGAATAGCTGGGATTATAGGCATGCACCACCACATCCGGCTAATTTTGTATTTTTAGTAGAGATGGCGTTTCACCATGTTGGTCAGGCTGGTCTCGAACTCCCGACCTCAGGTAATCTGCCCGCCTCGGCCTCCCAAAGTGCTGGGATTACAGGCGTGAGACACCGGGCCTGGCCCCCTTATGGTCTTACTCTAAACTCTTACCATCTTTTTTCTAGGGGATATTAATAGACTCCCAAAACTTAATCTCTGTATCTGCTTTGTGCCTCTGGTCAGCTCTTTGTCCTGCGTGGGGTACTCCAGCATTCAGACCTTGTTCCAGACAGTTAATATTTCCCCAGCAACTCAGCATATGACTGCTGATGTATTAGCAGGTTTTCGTGTTGACAGTGTCATCTACTTACATTGTTTAATCAGCAATCCTTACACATTCCTCTCAACCTCTCATATCGGTAGCTTCTCTTTTCCCCTGGTGGAAGAGGTCTTACCCTTGGCCACGGCCAGTTTTTTCAAGAGTTTATATTATACGTTTTCATGGACGTTTTTTCTTCACTTATATTCCGCTTGTTTTGTAACTTCATCCTTTCTGTACTCAACATAAAAATATGCTCAACTTCCTTACCCTTGAAGAAAATTCAGCAATTCAGTGTTCATGGTTCACAGTGTATTCATATATTCATTCACTGTCTGAGCACTTAATTGTTTACATGTTTTTATATCAGTGATGCTGTGGACATTTATGTATGTTGTTCATCTTTCACATGTGTAGGGACACATTTTTGATGTTTCTGGAGTGAAATAATTGGATTATAGATTATGCAAATGTTCTAGTTTGCAAGATCATTCTCATTGTTTTCTAAAGGGCCTATATCAAAAAATTCCTCTCAGGAATTTTTGGAAGGTTCCATTGATCCATATCCTATCTAATACTTGAAACTATAAGGCCCCTCAATTTTTGCCGATTAAATGGACACAAAATATTATCTGTTGTGCTCTTGATTTGCATTTTCCTCATTGGTAGGGTGGTTTAGTGTCTTTCATGATTCTGAGCCAATCTATATTTTCTTCTGTGAGATGTTATTTGGTGATAAATGCCTTTTTTTCAATTAACTTCTTTGGCTTTCTCTTTTTGATTTTATTTTTGTACATTATAGATACCTATCTTTTATCAGTTACATTTGCTGCTGGTATATTCTTCTAGTTTTTAATTTTGTCCTTCCACTCTTTTTAAAGTATCTTTTGTTCAATGAGTTCCTTACATAGCATAGTCTGATTTATGTTTTTTTTACGTGATTAATGATTTTGTACCTTGTGGAAAAAATGTTGCTTTACCCTAATGTCAAAAAGGTATTCTTGTTTATTTTATTGTAAGTTGTAAAACTTGCCATTTGGCATTTAAGTCTTTATCAATCTGAAGTTGATTTTGAGTATAGAATGTGATAGAATACAATATTTCCATTCCCCGTGTTGGTAGCCAATTTTTCTAGCTCTAATTCCTTAGTAGTCTCTCATCACTGAGGTGCTGTGCCTCTTTGCCATCTACCAAAGCCCCATCTATGTGCAAGGGGATTTCTGAGCTCTCTGTTCTTCTTTATTCCCAGTTTGCATTATGTCTGTGCCAGAGTGGTACCTCTGCCTTATGAGCTCTGTCCTGAGAGTGGCACTGCTCTTCACAGCTGTCACCTAGGTCAGAATCTTGGGAATCAGTCCCCCTGTGCCTCATCTTTCCCTAGATTCTCATCACCACCACCCTCTCATGCACTATAGCTCATTTGCATATTCTTTCTCCTAAGGCTGTAGTGTCTTTCTCACATTCTCTCATGACAAGTGGGACTTACTTCACTGGGTACCTTCTATTGGAAAACTGCCTTGATCTTTTTCTACCCAGGATTAGCCAAACTCAAGATAAGGACACAGTCCTCCAGGACTTTGTCAAGTCTACCCAAATCCTCTTAATTCCAACTGCAAATTCAGGGATTTCCTGAAACCAACCTTAGGTTTCATAACTTGCTAAAAAGACTCACAACACTTTCTAAAACCTATTATACTCACAGTTTTGTTTATTACAGACAAAGCATACAAATTAGAAGAGGACACAGGATGTGGGGCTGAAGGGGTTCCAAACACAAAGCTTCCTCAGTAACTTGTTACCCACCCAGCATTGAGTGTAAAATATGTGCACAGAGCATTGCAAACCCAGGAAACTCACTGGAGCTCTGGTTTTTAGAGTTTGTTGAGCTTCATTACACAAGCACGGTTAATCGAGACATTGCCCACATTGCCATGTGAAGTTTCCAGCCTTCGTCCCTTTTCCAGAGTTCAGCTGATATCTCGTGGCTCAGAGACCTAACCTTCTACTCACTGGTTGGTCTTTCTGGTGCCACCAGACCTCAGCCAGAGTCATCTATTTAGGATAAACTATTTAGGGGCCTATAATGAGTTACCTTTATATAAATATTTAGTCTGGAATTGAAGCGATATCTCCACTCTAGGCCCTGTCCCCTCACCTGGTCTCTCTGCCTGGTCTCCCTTTCAAGGAGTCAGGAATCCAAGGAAAATAAAAGAAACAAATTACAGATCTGGGGTTCAAGATGGCAAAATATAACAGACATAAAGGCACCATTTATAACTTCATGTTTTTTTACTGAAGTGGTGAGTTTGTTTCTTCTCTTTTTACATTACTAACAAGCCCTTCTGTGTGTTGGATTTCTTTCAGGTGACAAAGGAAAACCCAAGAGCACAGAACCTACCACCTGTGAGCTAGCCTTGTCTGAAGGAATCTCTTTTTGGGGACAACTAACACAAGGAGCTTCAGGGGACTCCCAGTTGGGGCAACCCAAGGATCAGGATGGGTTTTCAGAAATGCAGGGAGAATGCTTGAGACCAGGGTTAGATTCCCAAAAGGAGAAGCTTCCTGGAAAAATGAGCCCCAAACATGATGGTTTAGGGACAGCTGATAGTGTGTGTTCAAGGATTATACAGGATCAAGTCTCCTTAGGAGATGATGTCCATGACTGTGACTCACATGGATCAGGTAAAAATCCAATTATTCAGGAAGAGGAAAATATCTTTAAATGCAATGAATGTGAAAAAGTGTTTAACAAGAAACGCCTGCTTGCTCGGCATGAGAGGATTCACTCTGGAGTGAAGCCCTATGAATGCACAGAGTGTGGGAAAACCTTTAGCAAGAGTACATACCTCCTGCAGCACCACATGGTCCACACTGGGGAGAAGCCCTATAAGTGCATGGAGTGTGGGAAGGCTTTTAATCGCAAGTCACACCTTACACAGCACCAGCGGATTCACAGTGGAGAGAAGCCTTATAAGTGCAGTGAATGCGGAAAGGCCTTCACCCACCGCTCCACTTTTGTCTTGCATAACAGGAGCCACACTGGAGAAAAACCCTTTGTGTGCAAAGAATGTGGCAAAGCCTTTCGAGATAGGCCAGGTTTCATTCGACACTACATCATCCACAGTGGTGAGAATCCCTATGAGTGCTTCGAATGTGGCAAGGTCTTCAAACACAGGTCATACCTCATGTGGCACCAGCAGACTCATACCGGGGAGAAGCCCTATGAGTGCAGTGAATGTGGGAAGGCCTTCTGTGAGAGCGCAGCCCTGATTCACCACTATGTCATCCACACTGGAGAGAAGCCCTTTGAGTGCCTCGAGTGTGGGAAGGCTTTCAACCACCGATCCTACCTCAAGAGGCACCAGCGGATTCACACTGGGGAGAAGCCTTATGTGTGTAGTGAATGCGGAAAGGCCTTCACCCACTGCTCTACTTTCATCTTGCATAAAAGGGCCCACACTGGAGAAAAACCTTTCGAGTGCAAAGAGTGTGGGAAAGCCTTTAGCAATAGGGCAGACCTCATTCGCCACTTCAGCATCCACACTGGAGAGAAGCCCTATGAGTGCATGGAGTGTGGAAAGGCCTTCAACCGCAGGTCAGGCCTCACAAGGCACCAGCGGATTCATAGTGGAGAGAAGCCCTATGAATGCATCGAGTGTGGGAAAACATTTTGCTGGAGCACAAACCTCATTCGACACTCTATCATCCACACTGGAGAGAAGCCGTATGAGTGCAGTGAATGTGGAAAGGCCTTCAGTCGCAGCTCGTCCCTCACTCAGCATCAAAGGATGCATACTGGGAGAAATCCTATCAGTGTAACAGATGTGGGAAGACCTTTTACAAGTGGGCAGACCTCAGTCAACATCCAAGAACTTTTATTGGGGAAAAACTTTTTGAATGTCACCACTGAGGAAAATCTTTTGCAAGAGGAAGCATCTTACATGGCATCTGATCGTACATACCAAAGAGAAACCCCACAAGTGTCTTCACTGTGAGAAAACCTTCTGTTGCCAAATGTCATTTGTCACCTAAGGAGTCATATTAGAAAATCACACAGCTTAGAGCCTTATTCTCCATCTGAATTCATCCTGGAAAAACACCCAGTGGTTATTATGCACTTGGGAAAACCTTTAGCTCCATCTTTCTCATTAGTTTACAGTGCAATGTTATCTCAGGAATTTTTATAAACAGAAAGGTGACATAGAAAAGAAAATGAAATGCAGACACTGCTTTTATACTGTTGTCTTGTATGTACATTTCTGTCCTGTGTCAGGAAAGTTAGTAAGGGAAGGTCTGGAAACTTACTCAATGTCTTTGTTCTACAACATTGTCTCTTCTTAAGAAGCATTGTTTTTATGAGAAATAATGAAGCCTTGAGTTATGAAATACTTTTATATTTAAGGATTAAAAGAAACATGAATGCGCACATTTTATTGTACCACTTAATACTGTTTAGGTCTTTGATTTTTTAAAAAAATTCTTTTTTAATGGGTTTTAAACACTAACACTGAGAATTTTTCTTGATTCCCATCTGTTGGTTTACTTGATTGCTATAGCTGTATGGTAAATCTCAAAATTAGGTAATGTGATTTCTTTTTTCTTACTATTTTTATTTAAAATTCATTTAGCATTCCTAGTTTGACTTTCCGTATACACTTTAGGATTGGTTTTTCTGTTTTTCAAATATTCTTGCTTGGATTTTGATAGAAATTGAGTTAAATCTATAGATCAATGTGTTGAAAATTGGCATCTTAGTCTTCCAATTCATGAACATAGCCTATCTTTTCATTATTTAAATTTTGTTTGATATATTTCATTACTGTTTTATAGTTTACACAGTATAACTCCTGCACATTTAAAATAAGAATTATAGCTGCATAGTTTTTTGGGTGATTGTAAATGGCATTGATATTTAAAGTTTCAATTTTCACATGATGTTGGCTAGTATACAGAAACATTATTTTTTCAATCTTATTTTGCTGTCTTGCAACCTTCCTAAACTCATTATTTCTTGCCATTTCTTTTGGGAGAATCCTTAGGATTTTAAATATAGAAATGTCATTTGCAATTTGGGACAGTTTTATTTCTTGCTTCCCATCTGTATACCTTTTATTTGCTTTTCTCATGTTATTGTACTAGGTAGGATTTCCAGTGTGATGTTGAATACGAATAGTGACAAGCTATCCATGCCTTGTTCCTGATATTAGGGGGAAATGTTCAGTTTCTCATTATTATGATGTTGAAAGTTGCTTCCAAAGAGTTTCTCTATCGAGTTTAGAAAGTTTCCCTCTATTCCTAATTTGCTGGGATTTTTTTGGTTATTATTAATAAGTGTTGAATTTTGTCATATGCTTTTTCTCCACCAATTGATTTAATTATGTGATGTTACTTCTATAGTCAGTTGATACGATGTGTTACCTTGATTGAGTTTCAAGTATTGAACCAGCCTCACATCTTTGTGATAAGCCCTACTTGATCATGGAGTATAATTTTGTTTGTGTACTATGCTACAGTATTTCATTTGCTAGTATTTTGTTGAGGAAGCTTTCCTCTGATTTCATGAGTGATAATCTGTAGTTTTCTTTCTTCAACTGTTACTGTTTGGTTTTGATGTCTCGATGATAACTAACCTCCTAACATGAATTGGAAGGAATTCTCTTCTGTTTTTTTGGAAGATCATGTGTAGAATTGGTGTTATTTGTTCCTTTAATGTTTGGTAGCTTTCTCCAGTGAAGAAGTGGGACCTGGAGATTTTCCTTTTGAATGCTTTTTAATTATGTATTTATTTTATTTAATAGGTATAGAACTATTCAGAGTATTTCATATTGGATGAATTTTTGTAGATTTTCTTAAGGAAGTGTTCATTTTATGTAAATGTTCTAATTTGTAGCATTCTTTGAAATATTTCCTTTTATCCTCTTGATGGCAGCAGGATCTGTACTTATGTTCCTTGTTGTATTCTTGATATTGGAAATGTATCACTTATTGTTGTCAGTCTTTGTAGACATATGTCAATTTCATTGATCATTTCAAAGAAATAGCACTTTATATGACTGATTTTTCTCTGGTCTCTGTTCTTAATTTCACTGGTATCTGCTCTGATGTGTATTGTATCCTTTCTCCTACTTGCTCTGGTTGTATTTGACTCAGTGGTTTCCTGAGGTGGATGTTTAGGTTATTGATTTGAGGCTTTTCTTCTTTTTTAATATAAGCTTTAAGTTCTATACATTTTTCTTACACTGCTGTTTCATCCCACATGTCTTAATATGCTTTTGATTATCTTACTCAGTTCTAAGATTCCTGATTCCTTTTGAGACATCTTCTCTAACCCAGGAATTATTTAGAAGTATATTGTTTAATAGTGTTTGGAGTATTCCCTGCTATTTGTTATTGATTTCTAATTTGTTTTGCATTTGACATTACTGTTTAAATTTGTTGACTTTTTTTCCTTATGACCCAGGATATAGGCTGTCTTGTTTTACATAGCTGCTTGAAAAGAATGTGTGTTCTCGGTCATTTGGTGGAGTTTCTGTAAAAGTTTGTATGATCCTGTTAGTTGGTGGTGTTATTTAGGTCTCCTGTATCCTTGCTGATTTTCTGTGTAGTATTTCTATCAATTGCCAAGAGAAGGATTTTGAAGTCCTGAGCTATAATTGTGGAATTACCTATTCCTCCTTTAAGTTCTATCAGTTTTTGCTCCACATAATTTAAAGCTCTGTTGTTTGGTATATACACATGTAGGTTTGCTTAGTATTCTTGGTGTATTGACCCTTTTATAATTAAGTAATGTCCCTTTTTGCTCCTGTTAATACTCTTATCAATTTTTATCTGATATTTGTGTGGTCAACTCTTACGTTTTGGTTAATGCTTGCATGATTTATACTTCATCATTTTTTTTAAACCTTATCCATATCACTATATTGGGAGTAAGTTTCTTGTGAACAGCATATATTTGGGCTGTGGTTTTATATCCAGTTTGCGTATCTTTTTTTTTTTTTTTTTTTTGAGATGGAGTTTTGTTCTTGTTGCCCAGGCTGGAGTGGAGTGGTGTGATCTCGGCTCACTGCAGCATCCGCCTCCTGGGTTCAAGTGATTCTCCTGCCTCAGGCTCTTGAGTAGCTGGGATTACAGGCATCCGCCACCATGCCTGACTGATTTTTTGTATTTTTAGTAGAGATGGAGTTTCACCATGTTGGCCAGGCTGGTCTCGAACTCCTGACCTCAGGTGATCCACCTGCCTCAGCCTCCCAAAGTGCTAGGATTACTAGTATGAGCAACCACACACAGCATTTTTTTTTTTTTTTTTTTTGAGACGGAGTCTTGCTCTGTCGCCCTGGCTGGAGTGCAGTGGCGCAGTCTGCAACCTCTGCCTCCCGGGTTCAAGCCATTCTCTTGCCTCAGCCTCCCAAGTAGCTGGGATTACAGGTGCCTGCCACCACACCTAGCTAATTTTTATATTTTTAGTAGAGACGAGGTTTCATCATGTTGGTCAGGCTGGTCTCAAACTCCTGACGTCAGGTGATCTGCCCACCTCAGCCTCCCAAAGTGCTGGGATTACAGGTATGTGTCACTGTGGCCCCAGTTTGCATATTTCTGTCTTTTATTGGTGTATTTAGACCATTTAAAGTTTGCAATAATTATGTTAGTGCTGTGTCTGCTATTTTATGATTAGTTTTTTGTGTTTCCTGTTGCTTCTTTCTTGGTTTGTTTGGGTTTTTTTTTTTTTTTGTCTTTAACATTTTTTAGAATTCCATTTGATATATTTGTAGTGTTTTTTAAATATATTTCTTTGTATTAATTTTTTTAGTGGTTGCTTTAAGTAGTATAATGTACATATGTAACATAATTACAGTTAATGGTATGAAAAATTTAGCACTTTGATGTATAGAAACCTTACTTCCATTGGTCCCTTCACCTTGCCTGTTAATATAATTGTCTAAAGTAATTTCTCTTCAAAATTGAGCACTATGTTGGAAAATGTAATTTTTGCTTCCACTGTCAAATATATTTTACAAAAGTCACAGGAAGTATTGCTTGTTGATCTCTTTACCCATTCCACTATTCTTTCTTGAAATTCTAAGCCACCTTCTATTAACATTTTCTTTCTGTTTGGCGAACTTGTGTAGCCTTTTTTCTAGGGTCAGTCTGCTGGTGTCTCTAAAAGTGTCTTTATGTTCCCTTCATTCCTGAGGGATATTTTTGTGGGATAATAGGATTTAGGGTCTGCAGTTCTTTTAGTATTTGAGAAACATGTTTGTTCCTTCTGTCCGCTATGGTTTCAGATGAGAAATCTGTTGCCATTTGAACCATTGTTCCCTAGTTCATAATGTGCCATTTTTATCAACCTGCGTTCAAAGTGTTTTTTTTTTTTTTGTAGTGTTCAGAAGTTTGGTTATGAGGTGTGTGACATGGAATTTTTTTGAGTGTATCATGTTTGGTTTTTGTTTAGCTTTTTGATTTGTAGGTTTATGCCTTTTGCCAAATTTGGGAATTTTTAACCATTATTTCTTGAAATATTTTTTCATCCCTACTCTTTCTCCTCTCTGTGATATGAATGGTAGAGCTTTTGTTACTGTCTCAGAGGTCTCTTGTGCTTTCATGTTTACCCCCTTTTTCTGGTCTGTTTTTCCCTTTTTTTCATATTGGTTAATTTCTGTTGACTTTTTTTCAGCTCACTGATTCTTTTTTTCTGCCATATGCAGTCTACTGTTGAGCTTGTCCATTGAGTTTTCGTTTTGGTTTCTGTATTTTTCAGTTGTTTAATTTCCATTTGTTTTGTTTTGTTTTGTTTTTTTGAGACAGAGTCTTTGCTCTGTTGCCCAGGCTGGAGTGCAGTGGCGTGATCTCTGCTCACTGCAAGCTCTGCCTCCCGGGTTCATGCCATTCTCCTGCCTCAGCCTCCCGAGTAGCTGGGACTACAGGTGCCCACCACCATGCCCAGCTAATTTTTTGTATTTTTAGTAGAGACGGGGTTTCACTGTGTTAGCCAGGATGGTCTCGATTTCCTGATCTTGTGATCCACCTGCCTCGGCCTCCTGAAGTGCTGGGATTACAGGTGTGAGCCACTGTGCCTGGCCTCCATTTGGTTCTTTTGTACATCTTTGATTTCTTTGCTTAGTTTATAATACTAAAGGGCTCAGAAAACAGAAAAAACTAAATTCCAGAGTCATGGTTTTCTGGTGGTTTGTCTCAATATTTGAATAGAAATCCTAAATTATCTGGAGGAGTAGAAGTCTTGTAATCTTTTATATTGGGCTTCTTAAATATTTCTGTCAACAGATCTTATATCAGGGTGATCTGCATATCATTCAGAGTTACGTACTCCACGGGAAGGTTGTATGTAAAATCCTCCAGCTCTGTAAGCCTTGTTATATCCTCAATGGAGAAGGGGTCATTCCTTTTCTAAGATCACTCTTACACTTTCTTATTAGACACACACACCCTTCCCCAACCAAACTTGTCTAAGTCCTCTGTCTTTCATACTCTTGTTTAGTCTTTAACTTCTCCTTATTAACCAGCTTCTTTCCCATAATGTATAGCTTTAGTCAGATCTCAAGCCTCGTTTCCAACCTATTTCACCCTTCCTTGCCTATCAAGCTCTGGTTATTCTTTCTTCCACACACATGCCCTGAGTAACTATTCTGTGCACTGTCCCCACCCCTTTACATTTCCTTTTACTCCCCAGATACTACTGAATGGCTTCCACCACCGTTGCCTGACTTAAGCACGTCTCAGAAAGGTCCCTTTTGACCCCCTCACTCTCTTTTTGGACCTCCATACTGCTAAATCTCTGACTTGAAGGTCCTTTCCTGGCTTCTGTGAATTCCTGGCTTTTTCCTTTTTAGGGTCTGTGTCTTTCTTCCATCTGTAAAACAGCTTTACTTCCCAGCATCCATCATGATCATTGCTGTTTTCTAACTTGTCCTTCACCCCATGACTGAGTTAATTTGCGCTGAAGACACTTTACTCTCAATTACCTACAGTGTTTCCCTAAATCTGTGTCTCCAGGTTGGATGTTTCTCATGTTGTTACCCACTGGTCATCCTTCCACACTTTTTCTGTATTTGCACTCACTGAGCCTATATGCATGTATCATGTGGCCATGACCTTGGCCGTGGGGATGCACCCATAATCATCCTAAGAGAACACAAATTATTACTGTGTATCAGACATTGTTTTGAATGTTTTACATGCGTCAGCTCTTTTAACCTTTATGACAACTCCATAATGTTATTTCCCCCCTTTAACAGATTAGAAAACTGAGGTACAGAAAGATTAAGGAATTTGTCAAAGATTTCGCAATTGTGAAATTTGGGTTTGGGGACTGGAAGCCACTGCACTGGCTTCAGAATCCATGTCCTTAACCACTTTATTGCTTCTCATAAAGTGGGTCTTTGTTTCCTGGTCACCACTTGTTTTTACTAAAATGGGTAAAACTGTGCTCATTTATTTATAATCTACTATTCTTATTTGACAGTACATCTTGGCCATTCCTTCAAGCAAATGAGATAAACCAGACTCACTCTTTAATGCCTGCATAAGCTATTGTGACTGTAGAAAAGACGGAGAATGTCTGGGTTTGAGGATATGTGGGAGGGCTGGGGAGGAGGAGTAGAGAAGGGCTAAGGCATGTTGTTTTAGGTGTGTTTGAGATGCCTGAAGAACATCAGTGTGTCCCCCTAATTTCTGTCTTGTTACTCAAACCAGACACACTGTGGCCATTTCTTTCTCCTTTATCATTCCCACGTCCAGCCACCGCCCCATTGCTTTTTGTTCCGTAGTAGACCCTCAATATATATCTGTGTGTTGGTAAATGGCCATACACAGCAGGGTATTTTTTATTATAATTTTCAGTTCCCTCAGCGCGTTTACCACAAAGCTGTGCATATAGGTGGCACCATATATGGCGTACCTTGACCTCGAAGAGAATCTACGTGGACTTTTATGGACCTATGTACACAATTGTAGAAATCATAACGAATGAATGCTGGAGTCCTCAAGACCCCTTCCAGATTTGATTTGCTAGGAAGACTCACAGGACTCAGCATTTTGTCACACTCAAGGGCTATGATTTACCACACCGGAAGAATCCAGAGCAAACTCAGTAAAAGGCTCAAACCCAAGTCCAGAGGAAACCAGGCACAATCTTCGAGAATCTTAATGAAATCACACAGGATGTGCTTCATTGAAGCTCCATCTGGGACTTAACACACGTGAGATGTGTCCCAGGAAGTCGTCTTGAGCACCCATTGCTCAGAGTTTATATTGGACTTGCTTTCTAGCACATACCACAATTCTAGACCTCCAGAAGAACAGGAGGCATTCAGCGTAAGACAGTTTAGGCACACAGAGCTACTTCTCATTACTGGGAACAATGGGAAACTTCCCGAAACCTAAAGTACAGACTCCAGCCAAGGATGAACCTTGCAAGATCAAAGAATAGCAGTCTCTGTCCTGCTCTGTTCTCTTTTTCACAGTAACTTAAATGGAAAAATGCTGAGTTAGCTTAAGTTTCTGTAACAAACATTAAGCAAATAAAATTTTCTATAACAGAAATAAGCCATAGCTTTGAGATGAAGGCTTATATACGTGTAAACCATTGTAACCAAGAAAAAAAAAAAAGAGTCACAGTGAAAATACTTAACAAACTAGCCAGGATTTAATTCAGTGATGACAGGGAACAGAGGAAGTCTTGTGAGGAAGGATCTTGCCTCTGCCTAGTATCTTTCACAGACAGGCTTCAAGTGGTTTGATTTGCAGATAAACCCTTTCTTGGCCTTTATTTCGGCAAAGATGTGATGGGTAGGTAAATGCCGTGTTCTTTCCCTAGCACGTGTGTCAGTTTCTCATCCACTCTTTGTTCTTGCTATTGAAAGTTGTAGCTTCTGGCTACAACAGAGATAGTTGGAGAATATGGAGTTCGCCATAATTTATCATTAAATGTGGATAATTTGAGATTAAAGAATATGTTGTTGCAGGCTTAGTCACTTTGATGGATCTGTCTGTGAGTTTCACTTGGAGGAAGTGGGAGCAGTTGGCTCCAGCTGAGAGGGCCCTTACAGAGACATGATGCTAGAGACCTTAAGAAATCTGGTCTCTTGTATATGTAACTCCTCTTTGTACTCAGACTCCGGCCCACAGACAGCCTTTCCTTTCCATTGTGGAAAGCTGGGGAGGCTCCACAATGCTCAGTGACGTATTTCAATTTTGAGAATTGAATATTTTTAATGATTGCTAAGAGATGGATTATTTTTGCTCATAGCAAAATCTGTTTGTGTTTCATATCTCACAATTGGAAGGTCTCAGCTAAATTGTAAATGGACAGTTTCTTTTGCCTCTTTTGGAGTAGTGTCAAGAGCGTGGACCTGGGAGACAGACTACCTGCTTATACTTTCTGTCCTTGTTCTTACCTGCTGGAAAGGACATTCATAGCCACTCTGCCTCACTTAAATTGGAGATCCATGTATTCACATGTTTTTATTATGCTGGCTTTGAGAGAGATCTCACTGTCACCCAGGCTGGAGGGCAGTGGTGCGATCATAACTCACTGCAGCCTCAAACTCCTGGGCTCAAGTAATCTTCCCATCTCAGACTCCCAAAGTGCTGGGATTACAAGCATGAGCCACTGTACTGGCTATTCTGCTGTTTGGCAAGTGGAGCCTTGCTGATCCTGAGAGACTGCCCATCCCAGGACTAGCTAATTTTAAGTGGTAGCAAAGGACTCCCCTGGGTATGTGCCTTTAATATGCAACCAAACAATTCAGTGTCCATTCCCTTCCCCCACCCCCTTTATCAAGGCCTCACACATGGAGCCACTATCTTCCTGCCATAACCACTCCAGGGTCAGATATTAAGCAAGTAGGGACAGTTCCTAATGAAATTCAGGCCTGTAATCTCAGCACTTTGGGAAGCTCAAGTGGGAGGATCACTTGAGTCCAGGAGTTTGAGGCCAGCTTGGGCAACATAGTGAGACCCCATCTCTACAAAAAAATATAATAATTAGCTAGGCATGGTGGTGTATGGCTGTACTCCCAGCTACTTGGGAGGCTGAGGTGGGAGTATTAAATGAGCCCAGGAGGTTGAGGCTGCAGTGAGCTATGATGGTACCACTGTACTCCAGCCTAGGTGACAGAGTGAGAGCCTGTCTCAAAATAAAATAAAATAAAATAAAAAAGCCAGGCCTAACCCTGCTTAGCTTGCTTACCTTGTCTTGACCATTCTTACCTGCAAAAGCACAGTGAAGGTTCTTGCCCATGCTTTCCCCCAACTCCTGCTGTTTTTCCGATCCTGCTGCTTCCGCATGTGGTCCTACACTGCCTGGTGTGTGCCCCTTTCTTGGGAAGTGTGTGTAGCTAAGTATCTCTTCAATGGCAGTATCTCCTGATCTGTTGGCCTCACCATACCTGAATAATAAAATTGGCCTCTCAAAATGCCACCTCAAACCATTACATGGAAGTTACATTTCCATGTAATTTCTAGAGTACTGGGTACCTACATCAGGCAACATGGTATAGAACCATGGATTGGAGGATGGATTGATGCCAAGGAGGGACTGTTTAGGTGAATTACTAGGAACCAGACATCCAAGGGACCACTGTGTTGGTGGGATCCCAGTGATCTCAGTAGTCAAGACTTTAGAAAAATAGTTCCAGATGCCTTTCTCATTGTTGGACACTTCTGAAAAAGGCCAAGCACAACTAATTGAGGGCCCCAGATATACAAACATTATTCTGTCATTTCTCCAAGTTGTTTGAAGTTTGAAGGAAGAAATGTCTTTCTGTATATTATTTCCCAGTCCTACCTACATCATTTGTTCTTTTTTTTTTCTTTTCTTTTTTCTTTTTTTGAGACAGAGTTTTGCTCTTGTTGCCCAGGCTGGAGTGCAATGGCGCGATCTCAGCTCACTGCAACCTCTGCCTCCCAGGTTCAAGCAATTCTGTCTCAGCCTCCCGAGTAGCTGAGATCACAGGCATGCACCACCACGCCTGGCTAATTTTGTATTTTTAGGAGAGATGGGGTTTCTCCATATTGAGGCTGGTCTCAAACTCCTGACCTCAAGTGATCTGCCCACCTCAGCCTCCCAAAGTGCTGGGATTACAGGCGTGAGCCACGGCGCCCGGCCCATTTGTTTTCTTCATATTCTCAGGCATCTGCATTAACTCTCTTCTCTTATGATCTACGGCATTGCAGTTGTATAACCTCTCAACATACCTGTTTGCCCTTCCCAGTGCCATCCATGTCCCTGCTCTTGGGTAAAATGACACGTGTTTGAAGTGGTCCCTTCTCACTCTGTCTCTTGTTGATCCCTGGAATCACACATAAGCAGTGGTCACTTTCTTTGCAATCTTGAGTTTCCTCCTGACATTTGCCTTCGATGTCATCATGGCCACCTACAAACCTGTTTTTCATCTGCATGTTCTTTTGTCACTTACACTTTCTAAGTTATCTTTGCATAACTGACTTCTGCTTGAGTGTCAGTCACCACCAGTCTGGTCTTTCCTGTGTGTGTATGGGTTTCTCCAACTTGATTATTTGTCCTTTCCTCCCTCTCCTCCTTTAATAGAGGAGCCTCTTAGGGATGTTTTCCTTTTTTGTGTAATATTTTCACTTCTCCATTACCTCTTTCTTGCTTTATTTCTCTCCACTTCCCAAACCTCTACTCTTTGTGGAACTCCTTGCTACAATGCCACCTTCTCCGACATTGTGACTAAGGTCAGAAGTGACTTGGTGCTTATAAATCACAAGTCCTTGTCTTTCTTGGGCCATCAGTAGAATTTTATTGTGTCTAATACTCAATTCGTGAAATATGTTCTCTTTCCTTGGCTCTGTAACATCTTTTTCCTCATTCGTTCCCTCCCTCTCTCCCTTCTTTGTGCAGTCATCCATATCTAGCTGCCCACTCAATGTTGAAATACCTAAAGGTTTTGTCCAAGGCTCTTTTGCCTTGTATGGCCTCTCCGCAGCCTCATCTGTGCCCTTGGCTTCAGTTACCTTCCTTACTTTAAAGGCATTGAAAATAGAATACCCCAGTCTTCAGCAATCCTTACAGCTCTGGACCTGAATTACCGGTTATCTTCTTGCTGTCTTCACATAGATGTTTCAAAGATACCTCATTCTTCACCCGATGTAAATAAGATCAATAAAATGCTTCTCCCTGACTCTGATCCACTTCAGTCTTCCCTCTTTACTACATGGCACTGTTTAGTTACGTTGGCTAGAAATTTCCAACTCAGCATAGTTATCTCAATCTCTTCTTCCTTCATGTACAATCAGAAAGTTGTGTTTTTTTGTTTGTTTTTTTTTTTAACACAGAGTCTCGTTCTGTCCCCAGGCTGGAGCAGTGGTGCGAACTCGGCTCACTGCAACCTCCGCCTCCTGGGTTCAAGCAATTCTCCTGCCTCAGCCTCCTGAGTAGCTGGGATTATAGGTGCATGCCACCACACCCAGCTAATTTTTGTATTTTTAGTAGAGACGGGGTTTCACCACGTTGGCCAGAATGGTCTCAATCTCCTGACCTTGTGATCTGCCTGCCTTGGCCTCCCAAAGTGCTGGGATTACAGGTGTGAGCCACTGCCCCGGCCCCGTCATTTTTAATTCTTAAATATCTCTCAAGTATGTCCACTTCTCTCTACCACCTCTTCCTAGTCCATCCAGTCATCATCTGTCATCTCAATTAGTGTCCTTTTACCCACATTTTCTCTTCAAATCCATTCTCTAAGCTGAAACCAGAGAACCATCTCAGATTTAATAGTGCTCTGCTTCGCCCTCCCTCTGCCCCCACTGCGTTTCCTGAAAACTTTTTATGGCTTCAACTCTTGGGATAAAAACCAAATATGGCCAGGTGTGGTAGTTCACAACTGTAATCTCAGCACTTTGGGAGGCCAAGGTAGGAGGATTGCTTGAGCCCAGGTATTTGAGACCAGCCTGGGCAACAAAGTGAGACCTCATCTCTAAAAACAACTCCCAAATCATTACATGGTCAATCCTTTGGGCTTTATCTGAGCTTTATCTGGTCTGGGAGGTGCCTCATTTACTACCTTCCATCTTGCATAACTTATGCCCTTTCTGTTTTCACTTTGTGTTTCCTTTTTCCCACCTGCCATGGGGCTTTTCCACCACACACTTTGTCCAGTGGTGAATATTTATCCTTCATCCCAGCTACGTCGTAAGCATTCTTTCATAAATATCTGTGTGTGTGTGTGCATACGCATGCATATATATTTAGGTTTGATTACTGACTCCTGACTGTCTCACCAACTAGATTTCCAGCTTCAAAAGAGCACAGATGTTAACATGGATTTTATCCTCATTGTTCCATGCGCATAGTTCCTAGTCAGTAGTAGATATTCAGATATCTGCTAAATGGATACGTGGATGAATGGCCTTAATCATTTTGATATTTTAGGTTACTTACCTCAGGCTTCACGATTTGCTAGAAGTACACACAAGACTCAGAAAAGCTGTTATGGTTATAGTTTATTACAATAAAAGGATACAGGCCAAGATCACCAAAGGGAAAAATCACATAGAATGAAGTCCACATGAAAGCAGGCACAAAACTCTGGGTGTTATCTCCCATTACGGTCACATAGGGACACACTTAATTCCCCCAGCAAAGACGTGTGACAAGATGTTCACAGTATTACAATACAAGCCAGGGAAGTTCACTCAAGCATTCATTTCTGGGGTTTTTATGGAGGGTCATTTACATAGGAATGCAGGGTCCACATGACTAGTCATAGCCATACAGCCCTTGCAAAAAGCAAACATACAGTGTGGCCCAGGGCCTCGGGCATGCAAAATCCAGCATTCACCATGAGGAATACTGTCAGAAGCATTTGAACCAGAGCAAATCCGTCTTGAATAGGGGCTGGGCAAAATGAGGCTGAGACCCGTGCTGCATTCCCAGGAAGTTAGGCATTCTAAGTCACAGGAGGAGACAGGAGTTTGGCGCAAGACACTGGTCACAAAAACCCTGCTGATAAAACAGCTTGTGGTAAAGAAGCTGGCCAAAACCAAGACGGCCAAAACCAAGGTCGTCCTCACTGCCCATTATATCCCAATTATGCATTAGCATGCAAAAAGTCACTCTCAGCAGCACCATGACAGTTTACAAATGCCATGGCAATGTCAGGAAGTTACCCTATATGGTCTAAAAAGGAGAGGAACCCTCAGTTCTGAGAACTGCTCACCCCTTTCCTGGGAAACTCGTGAATAATCCAACCCTCCTTTAGCATATAATCAATAAATAACTATAAGTAGCCTTAGTCCAGCAGCCCAAACTACTGCTCTGCCTATGGAGTAGCCATTTTGTATTCCTTTTTTTTTTTTTTTTTTGAGACGGAGTCTTGCTCTGTTGCCCAGGCTGGAGTGTAATGGCATGATCTTGGCTCACTGCAACCTCTGCTTCCCGGGTTCAAGCGATTCTCCTGCCTCAGCCTCTCGAGTGGCTGGGATTACAGGCATGTGCCACCACGCCCGGCTAATTTTTGTGTTTTTAGTAGAGATGGGGTTTTGCCATGATGGCCTGGCTGGTCTCAAACTCCTGACCTCAGGTGATCCACCCTCCTCGGCCTCCCAAAGTGCTAGGATTACAGGCGTGAGCCACCGCGCCTGGCCCCTTTACTTTCTTAATAAACTTGCTTTCACTTTATGGACTCACCCCGAATTCTTTCTTGTGGAAGATCCAAGAACCCTCTTGAGGTCTGGATTGGGACCCCTTTTCAGTAACAATGTTCTTAGAATAAATTATCTCATCAAATCGATACATGAAGGCCTATGGACTCAGGCTTAAAAATTACTTTTACCAGGCAAAATATTCCAGAAACTCAGAGATTGTCTTCCTGGAGCTGATCAAGGGCCATTTCTTTCTTTAGAATGTATAGCATCTGAGCAACTGAAGCCTGATGAGTTCACACTTTCGTGTATAACCAAAGCCCTGGCCCTAGCCTAGAATCTCTTACAGCAAAACAATCATATTTACTGAGCATCTACATTTAGTATAACATTTATATAAGATATATCAGCAGTATCATCATGAACATGCTGAGCCACTGGAGCAGCTCGTGTGGGGAATGGATAGATTTAGAAACAACAATCCATCCCATAAAGCCATTCATACTTTTCCATATATTTGTATCAATTCAATTACTCATTGTTCTCCTTGATCTACTGTTAATTGTACCTTGTGGTAAACCACCTCCCCTCTCACTACATTGGCTTAAGTTATCCTCCACCTTGCACATCTGGAAAGAGCCAGAGCTCCCTAACAGGACTTCTCCCTCTTGCCCCTCCCATATTCCAATTTCCATAGACTGCCCAGAGTGATCCTTTTAAAACATAAATCAGTCCAGGCACAGTGGCTCACGCCTGTAATCCCAGCACTTTGGGAGGCTGAGGTGGGTGGATCACGAGGTCAGGAGATCGAGACCATCCTGGCTAACATGGTGAAACCCTGTCTCTACTAAAAATACAAAAAATTACCCGGGCGTAGTGGCACATGCCTCTAATCCCAGCTACTCCAGAGGCTGAGGCGGGAGAATCGCTTGAACCCAGGAGGAGAAGGTTGCAGTGAGCCGAGATCACGCCATCACACTCCAGCCTGGCGACAGGGCAAGACTCCGTCTCAAAAAACAAACAAACAAAAACATAAATCAGATAACATCACAGCTCTGCTCAAAACCCCATGATGGTTACCCATTTCACAGTGTATTAGCTATATTTTCTTATTTTCTGCATTCTTGATGCTATGGAATTTGGGACCTTGCCATATAGAGTTAACTGATTCTTAGAGATTGCAAATGACTCACTCTGAACCATGCCTTTTATTTGCATACTAACAAATCCAGAGTCCCCTAATGTGAATCATCTCCTCTGTCTGGCTCTTACACTACAGGAGACAATTTTTTTTTTTTTTTTTTTTTTTTCTCTAATGACTCCAGGGCCAGGTACTAGGCAGACAGGGACAGCTCCTAGACCCCAAAGTCTACCAACTTTATTCAAACCAGCAAATCCTCTTCTGGTTACCCAGCCCTGCCTTTCTTTTCCTGTGGAAAACAATAAAGGATCTGGCCTCTGCTTTCTCCTCTGCTTCTGCTTCTTATACCACCCTGGTGCTTCTCACATAGCCCTGCAGTATGTGTTTTGCCTACTGTTTCTAAAACTCCGTGAGTTGAAAGTTCTTCCTTCCTGGCAATAATTTGCATGTCTGAGTTTCTTATCAGACCATACTGCAAAAAGCCCCAGGTACATTTTTGAACACACAGGAATATATTACAACCTCTCTACGCTGGCATAAAAGACTACACAATTTGTTTCCATCTATCTCTCCAACTTCCATGCACATTCAGTTCCAGCCGCACTAGGCTTCTTGGTGTTCCACAAACACCCAGGATGCTCTGTCAGTTCCATTGTCCTGTGTGTTTTCTCTGAATGATAACACTGTTTCCTGAGATCTCCACTTGATGAGTCTTTAATTCCTCCAAGTCCATGCTAAAACATCACTTTTTTTTTTTTCTTTTGAGACGGAGTCTTGCTCTGTCGCCCAGGCTGGAGAGCAGTGGCGTGATCTTGGCTCACTGCAACCTCTGCCTCCCAGGTTCAAGTGATTCTCCTGCCTCAGCCTCTCTAGTAGCTGGGATTACAGGTGCGCCCACCACCACGGCCAGCTAATTTTTTGTATTTTTAGTAGAGACGGGGTTTCACCATGTTAGCTAGGACAGTCTCGACCTCCTGACCTCATGATCCGCCCGCCTCAGCCTCCCAAAGTGCTGGGATTACAGGCATGAGCCACCACGCCTGGCCTAACTGTCTTATTAGACCTGTCCCAACCACTCTGTATTGCACAACTGGCTTTATCCCACTCTCACTGATTCTTAATCTGCTCTAGTTTGTCTTATCTCCACAACACTCCTAACCTTCTATATTGTTTAGGAGTTTTGGATTATTATTATTTTGTGTGTGTGTGGGGGGGGGTATGTATGTGTCTCCATTGTGACTTTTTGTTTTTTTGTTTAGAAACAGGGTTTCGCTAGATAGCCCAGGCTGGTCTCAAACTCCTGGTCTCAAGCGATCCTCCTGTTTCAGTGTCCTGAGTAGCTAGGACTACAGGAACAAACCCACCAGGCCCAGCTCTTGTATCTCCACTGTTTAGAGCAGAGACTATCACAAGATAGTCAAGTACTTGTTGAGTTAATTAATTAAAAGTTAGTAAATATATAAAAATATATTTTCAAATGGTTATGAATGTCCTAAAGAAAAATAGAGCAGAGTAATATTGGGGTGAGGGACTACTTTAAAATTTTTATTATTATTATTATTTTTTAAACAAACAGGTTCTCTCACTCTGTTGCCCGGGCTGGAATGCAGTGGCACAATCATGGCTCACTGCAGCCTAAACCGCCATGGCTCAAGTGATCCTCTTCCCTCAGCCTCCCGAGTAGCCAGGACTATAGGTACCCACCACCACGCCTGGCTAATTTTTAAATTTTTCACAGAGACGGGGTCTCACTATGTTGCCCAGGCTGGTCTTGAACTCCTGGGCTCAAGTGATCCTCCTACCTTGGCTTCTCCAAGTGTTGGGATTACAGGACCCCACATCTGGCCGGAGGAGCTACTTTAGATTAAGAGATCCGCAATGGAGCCCAGGAGTTTTGAGAGGAGCTGGGCAACACAGTGAGACCCCATCTCTACAAAAAATAAAAAAAAATTAGTTGGGTGTGTTGGTGTGGGCCTGTGATCCCAGTTACTCAGGAGGCTGAGGTGAGAGGATCATATGAGCCTGGGAGGTGGAGGCTACAGTGAGCTATGACCCTGCTACTGTACTGCAGCCTGGGTTACAGAGGAAGACCCCATCTCAAAAGAAAAAAAAAAGAGTAAGAGATCTGGAGAGGCCTCTATGAGAAGGGAATGGTTGATACAAGCTGAGACTCATTACCTGGACCACATGTCTACAATCCAGGTGGCACTGGCTCAACACTGTATCTTTTACATCATCCTGCAAAGTGCCTTCCCTCAGCTTCTCTAAGAAGTATTTGTAGAGTGAATGTTGAGTGGATTTTATAATGATGCCGTGAAATCCCCATGGTCTCCTGGCACCACTGTAGGACTGTTACTGTAGGACTGCTGGGTCACCCCTGGCTGTTAAGGCCATTTCCCTTTCTCTTCTCTCAGCAACCAGCCTATGGCTTCAGGGGAAACTTCCAGTTCAAGACTGAAAGTCATGGTTTTGGCCCCGAGATGTATTTCTGCTCCTGACTCCATGAGAACAAGACAGATTCTACAGGGAATGAAAGGAGAGGCTACAAGGAATGAAAGGAGAAGGAATGAAAGGAATGAAGGGAGAAGGAATGAAAGGAGAAGCTGACTGGAGCAAACACTAGTTATGAAAGGATTCCCTATGAAGTGAGACTTGAGATGAAGAGGAAGCAGCAGATTCCAGATGAATTTTAGGGTTGGAACCCATATATTACCTTCGTAACCAGAGAGCCTGGTATTCTTGATTCTTCCACTATAGACCACTGATGTGGTTTGAGAAGAGAGTACAGAATGACACCACTTTGAACAATACCCAGAGGCATAAATTGCTCCAAAGCTTTTTATCAGGCTTGACCGGACACGGTGGCTCACACCTGTAGTCCCAGCACTTTGGGAGGCCAAGGCGGGTGGATCACATGAGGTCAGGAGTTCGAGACCAGCCTGGCCAACATGGTGAAACCCTGTCTCTACTAAAAACTACAAAAATGTAATCCCAGCTACTTGGGATGAGGCAGGAGAATAGCTTGAACCTAGGAGGCAGAAGTTGCAGTGAGCCAAGATCACGCCATTGCACTCCAGCCTGGGTGACAGAGCAAAATTCCGTCTCAAAAAAAAAAAAAAAAAAAAAAATCAGGCTGTTTGGGTTCCCAAACTGTTTGACATTTGTTCTACCTCAGGTTGGCATACCTCCACATGTTTCTTTCCAGGCTCTCTGCTTGTCCCCTCAGGCAGTATCTCTGGATCTGGGTTCTGAAGCTGGGAGTGGGAACAATGGCCCACTTCTGACATCCTGCTTTGAGGTCTGAGTGCTCAGTGGTAGTGGGTGGCCAGTGGCCTCATGTCTTTTCAGCTGCCCTGTCATGGTACACTACTACAGACTTTCAGTGGGGCAAGTGTGATGAATCCCCAGTACTCAGCATCATGATGCCCAAGGAAGGGCCTTCATCTCACCAACACTGGATGGGTGGAGGAAGGGAGCTCCTGCCTCTGGGGCTGCACTCACTAGGGATTTAGCCTCAGCAAGTTTCTGGTGGCAAGATAAGAAATGCTGACATCCTACCCTGCTGGGAAGACAGCCCTCTGTATGGAAGCTGAGAGGGAGAGCCCTGTGTTCTTGTCTGCAACACTGTGGAGTATAGTTTCCATATCATTGAACTGGGAGGGCTGAAGGAAAGAGATAGTCTTGGTTCAAATACCACAGACTCTCACAGTTCCTACAGAAGGACAGATTCTCTTGAATAAATATTTTTTCATTTGATGTATATCTTTAGGGCTATCTCCAGAGACATGACTTTTTTTGTTTTCATTTTTGTTTTTAATAATTTTCAACAGTTTTGTTGGGGAGTAGGCCCACAGAGCGCCTTATGCTGTCATGCCAGAAGTCTCTCCTTGCTTTTTTTGTTTTAAACTTTTTATTTTCTGACAATTTTAGCTGTAAAGAAGCAAAGATATTACAGAGTTCCTATATAACTTCATGCAGCTCCACCTCATGTTAATACTTCACAAGCCTATGACATATTTGTCAAAGCTAAGAAATTAACATGGTATACTACTACTACTACTAACTGAACTACACACTGTATTTGGATTTCACCAGTTTTTTTCCACTAATATCCTCCAGTTGCAGGATCCATTCCAGGACACCACATTTCAGTTAATCATCTCATCGCTTTAGTTTTCTCCCATCTGTGACAGCTGCTCTGTCTTTTCTTGTTTTTCATGATCTACATACTTCTGGAGTACTCATAATGCAATGTCCCTTAATTTGCATTTGTCTGGTATTTTTTCATTATTAGTCTAGAATTGTGGGTTAAGGGGAAGAATATCAGATTGGCATAGTGTCCTCCTTGTATCATCACAGTAGGTGTTACTTCATGTCAAGATGACTAAAATGGGCCAGGCGCGGTGGCTTACGCCCTGTAATCCCAGGACTTTGGGAGGCCGAGGCGGGTGGATCACAAGGTCAAGAGATCCAGACCATCCTGGCCAACATGGTGAAACCCCGTCTCTACTAAAAATACAAAAATTAGCCGGGCTTGGTGGCGTGCAACTGTAGTCCCAGCTACTCAAGAGGCTCAGGCAGGAGAATGGCTTGAACCTGGGAGGCGGAGGTTACAGTGAGCTGAGATCGCGCCACTGCACTCCAGCCTGGGCGACAGAGCGAGACTCCGTCTCAAAAAAAAAAAAAAATTATATATGGAAATGCTTTCGCAGGCAATACTTTCCCAGGAAATATTTTCCACAAGCAATACTTTCCCAGGGAAGGCAAAATGATCAGGGAGGCCAGAGAAAGACCCACCCATTGCAGTGACACTGAAAAGTTCAGGCGGCTGCGGCTGCTGTCGTGAAGAGATTTTTTTCCAGCAGTCCTGTCAGCTCTCAAGTTTCCCCTTTTGGGGGAGGAAAAAGCTCCCCATGTCCCACGATCCTGTACATGCCTAACCCTGTCGCCCGGAGCCATCAGCAAAGAGTGCAAGGCAGATTAATCCAAAGACAATAGCAGTTAACATCCCATGGTGCCAAACCTGTTCTTAGCCAAGAGGGACTTTACTGAGAGGGGTCTCTAACCCCCTAAATCTTAGAAGGGACTCTAATCCTCCTAAGTTGGGCCTCTAACCCAAGGTCAGTCAAGCGTCCTTGCCTTTTATTAAGAGGGGCCTCTAATCCACTCTGCCTTAGGAGAGACTCTAACTCCCCTAACTTGAGCATCTATCCCAATCCCATTCTTTACCTGGGTACCCCACCACTTACCCAAAGTCATCCAATCAGTGCTGCAGTCTATTTCCTTTGAGTCAGGGGGGTCTCCTCAGCATTGTCCCTTTTGTGGTTTGCGAGAAAAGTGTTACCCGACCCCACCACTTACCCAAAGTTAGCCTTTGGGTCAGGGGTTCCTGCAGTATAGTCTCTTCTGTAGTGGCCAGGAATGTGTTACAGGAAAGGGGTCCCAATCCATATCCCAAGAGAGGGTTCTTGGATCTCGCACAAGAAATAATTCAGGGCGAGTCCACAGTGCAAGTGAAAGCAAGTTTATCAAGAAAGTAAAGGAATAAAGAATGGCTACTCCATAGACAGAGCAGCCCCAAGGGCTGCTGGGTGCCCATGTTTATGGTTATTTCTTAGTGACTTGCTAAACAAGGGGTGGATTATTCATGCCTCCCCTTTTCAGACCACATAGGGTAACTCCCTGACATTGCCATGGCATTTGTAAACTGTCGTGGCACTGGTGGGAGTGTAGCAGTGAGGACAACCAGAGGTCACTCTTGTCACCATTTTGGTTTTGGTGGTTTTGGCCAGCTCCTTTACTGCAACCTGTTTTATCAGCAAGGTCTTTATGATCCGTATTTTGTGCTGACCTCCTATCTCATCCTGTGACTCAGAATGCCTTAACTGTCTGGGAATGCAGCCTAGTAGGTTTTAGCTTCATTTTACCCAGCTCCTATTTAAGATAGAGTTGCTCTGGTTCATATGCCTCTGAAAAAACCATTTAAATTTAATTATAAGAGTCTGGCCAGAGTGGGTGGCTCACGTCTGTAATCCTAGCACTTTGGGAGGCCGAGGCGGGTGGATCACCTGAGGTCGGGAGTTTGAGACCAGCCTGAACAACATGGAAAAACCCTGTCTCTACTAAAAATACAAAATTAGCCAGGCGTGGTGACGCACACCTGTAGTCTCAGCTACTCAGGAGGCTGAGGCAGGAGAATCGCTTGAACCCGGGAGGCGGAGGTTGCAGTGAGTGGAGACTGTGCCACTGCTCTCCAGCCTGGGCAACAAGAGTGAAACTCCATCTCAAAAAAAAAAAAAAAAAAAAAAAAAAATTTAAGAGTCACAAATATGTGAAAAAGAGAATGATGTCTTTATCAATTTTCAAAAATTACTATTGCCAATGATGAATAACAGTGTTCCTTGCACACTAATTTAGCCAAAAATATTTCTCCAAAAGTACCGCATCGTGTAGGAAATTGACTCCATCTCCATTCCTTGACTATTTTCAATCTCAAAATTAAATCTCTTGGAGAGTACTTTCTGCACACCTTTCTATTTCCTTAACCATATATATCGTCAAACCATTGAAAGCTGGACTTTATTCTCTCACTTTCATAGTCATGAAAAGAAAAAAAAAAGTTACTGATGGGGACTCCTAAGACTTCGCATAATATAATCTTTGCATAGTCTAGGATTGTTAAAATTCCTAACAAGACTTTATAAACTCTCCTGTCTGCAACCAGTTAATGCTGGGTTAGGCCAGGGTTCCCCTCTTTCCCGTCACTTATCCATCTACGCTCATTCTTTTCATAGCCTCACCCAATATCATGACTTGAAGTAACAGTTTACAGTAATAACTCCCAAATTTATATATCCACGCTCGAACCCTCTGCCAATGTTGAATCATAGGTTGAGTATATGGCACTACGCTTTGTGGTCTTACTGACGTTTCAAACTGATCATGCTTGAAATGGGAGTACTGGGCTTCCCTGCAAGCCTGCTCCACTAGCAGCCTCCCCACCTCAGGGTACGGGAAGTCCACACGTGGCGAACGCGAAGCCTATTACATCACCCGGAAGTCCCTGCATCCTACGAAGGCTGGGCCCGGCCAAAGGAGGCCCAATAGAGGGCGGTCTGTCCTTTCCCAGCAGGCTGGGCACACTGTCAGGCGTCCTCCTTTGGGTGGCTATTTTAACTGCTCATGTATCCTTTTCTTCTATGAAAAGATCCAGAAAAGAGGCAAAGCAAGCGAGAAGTCGCGGGCCCAGCCCACAGCAGGGTAAGCACCTTTGTTCGGGGTCTGAATCGGGGCGAATATCCCCGCCTCCTGACCTCGATTTTCCTGAGCTAGAAGGCACCTTTCGACCCTCCGACTTGTGCCTATACTAAAGCGGTGGCCCTAAGACGACGCGGGGGTTCTGGTGCGCACTTACGTGCAGTCGGATGCGCTGGGTGAGTTCCCACACCCGGTAGATGTAAGGGAAAAACTGCATTACCCAGAAGGCACTGCCCCTTGCGTCGGCCGCGGACTCTGGGCCATTGACGACCCAGGACAGGAGAGTTTTCTGCGGGCCCGGGCGGCGGAGGCGGGACTTCCGCTTCTTCGTGTGACGTCATCTCCGTGGGCCGGTTTGGCCCTGAAACAGTGTGGGGCCTAGAGCGCTGGGTGGGCGCGTTCTGCGGCCTGAGCAGGGACGGGTAGTGAAGCGGTTACGCCCCTTCTTCGCGTCTTGGCGGGAGCCTGACGCCCCGCTTCTCCCCTAACGAGGTGTCCCACCGGCGCCCGCCGAGGCCTAGGCCTCCGCAGCCGCCCTCCGTCTCCTCAGCCCCGACGCTGCGCCTTGGGCCTTGTGCGCATTTTTTTCGGGGGAAAACTGAGGCTCGGAGTGCGAAAGTCAGCCGAGGTCGCCCCGCCCAGGACAGAGAAGGGCCGTGGTCGGCTGATCCGCGGCATTCCCGGGATGGCGGCGGCGTGGATGGCTCCGGCGCAGGTGAGTGGACGAGGTTTCGGCCTTGCTGCTGCTGTGCTATTTCTAGAGGCCTCGTGGGCAGGCTGGAAGCCAAGACAGCCACAGGATTTTTCTTTGTCGCCATCGTTTATTTAAGAGAAATGGCCGTGGCTTGTCATTTCCTTTATCCGCAGTCCTGCAACAGTGTTGGCCTCTGATAGGTGTTCAGACCGTGGTTGAAGGAGTGATGCTTCCTTCTAGGGATCTCATCACACTTCCCCTAAATCCAACCTTCTCTGTTGCCTGCCAGCCCGTACCCCATCCACCTGGCCAACCACCCCTGACCTTGTCTGTTTGCATTTTTCCCTGGTCCTTTGCTCTTCAGAGCCACCAACCTGACCGTGCAGTCCTCTTCCATTTGCCAGGCTTTCTCCTTGCACTTCCTTTTACTTCCAACACTGCCCCTGTAACTTTGCAGGGCCTCCCTTTCACATCCTTTTGGCATCTGTCCAGGTGTCACCTATTTGGAGGTGCCTTTTTTGGCAATTCCGGCTAAAGTGGCACCTTACACCCTTGCCCAGAGTCTGGTATTTTTGTGTAGATAATCTGATGGTATTAAAGAAGCTTGTGGATTTGAGTTTGTCAAGGATGTAATGGGAACAAAGAAAAATAATTGCAAAGAATGATATTAACTGTCATTGAGTCCTTGCTGTGGGCTGATCGGTGAGTATTATTTAACCCTCAGTTCGTTTAACCCTGAAATTTTTTTTTTTTTTTGAGACGGAGTCTTGTTCTGTCGCCCAGGCTGGAGTGCAGTGGCGTGACCTCGGCTCACTGCAACCTCCGCCTTTTGGGTTCAAGCGATTCTCCTGCCTCAGCCTCCTGAGTAGCTGGGACTACAGGTGTGCGCCACCACGCCTGGCTAATTTTTGTATTTTTAGTAGAGACGGGGTTTTACCGTGTTGGCCACGCTGGTCTTGAACTCCGGACCTCAGGTGATCCACCCATCTGGGTCTCCCAAAGTGCTGGGATTACAGGTGTGAGCCGCTGCGCCCGGCTTAATCCTAAACTGTTTAGAATTAGGTTCTGTTGTCATCATTGTTTTACACAAGAGCAATTTGAGGGTCACATACGTCCAATTACCTGCCTTACATCACTGTAGCTCTTAAGTTTCTTAAGTCAGAAACTAACAACTGGTGTGTCTACCATCATAGCCTGTGTTTTTACCCTCTTCTTTACCCGCAGTGGTTAGGGAGGCCTGGGGGTGAGACCTAAAGTAACCTTTGTAAGATGAGGCCTCCTTCTAGCCAGTGATCTTGGGCATGAGGAGTCATGGCCTTTCATACTGGTGGAACTGTGTAGACTTAAAAAATGGTATATTGGTTGTTTAAGGAGTTCTCAGGGGACCTGTGTGGCTTCCACGGTGGTTTTATATGTGGTTCCCCTTACTCCCTTACCTGCTGACATATTCTGAGAGGGCACGTTTGTATGGTTATGTTGCTGAATGTACCCTCCTACTCAGCCAGGATAGATGTAATCTCCAGATGGGCCCATATTGTCATGGCTACAACCTGCTGTGCCCTCTATGACTCTTGTTGCTTGCTCATGGAATCTTCTGGCCTCAGGGATACCTGCTAGTAGGACTTAGGTAGAAAAGGAAGCGATGGCTCATTGTGAATTCTCCCTGGAAGCAGGTCCAGGCCCTAACACCTGATCAGGTGTCACCACCTCAGGTGATTCTTTGGTGAGGTGGATGATGATGACTACACTTCTCTGCCCTTGTCCATGGGAGTGGCTGAAATGTATATGTGGATTTGAAATGCTTCATTCTCATTAACTGCATTAACTTTGCTAATAGAGAAATGTCAGGTTACATAATCAGACCAGAGGGCCCTGGGCTTAAATCCTGCCTCTGTTGATAAGACCTGTGACTTTGGGCTGGGCTTGGTGGCTCACACCTGTAAACCCTGCACTTTGGGAGGCCGAGGTAGGTGGACTGCTTGAGCCCAGGAGTTCAAGACCAGCCTGGGCAACATGGGAAAACCCTGTCTCTACAAAAAGTACAAAAAATTAGACCGGCGTGGCATCATGTGCCTGTAGTCCCAGCTGTGCAGGAGGCTGAGGTGGGAGGATCACTAGACCACAGGAGGTCAGGGCTGCAGTGAGCCGACATTGTGCCACTGCATTCCAGCCTGGGTGACAGAGTGAGACCATCTGAAAAAAAAAAAAAAAAAAAGAGAGACATGAACACATGAGACTTTGGGTAGACTGGTAGAGCGGAGGGTAGGACTGAGGCCCAGGTCTCAGGTCCCTGAGTGTGACATAGAGATGATGATGGTAAATTCAGATGCTGTGGCCTTTGCCTCAGTGTTTGTTTGTTTTGTTTTTTTTACAAACAGTTTTTCTTTCTTTGTTTGTTTTGATGGAATCTAGCTCTGTTGCCAGGCTGGAGTTCAGTGGTGCCATCTCGGCTCACTGCAACCATCGCCTCCGACGTTCAAGCGATTCTCCTGCTTCAGCCTCCCGAGTAGCTAGGACTACAGGCACACACTACCACACCCAGCTAATTTTTGTATTTTTAGTAGAGATGGGGTTTCACCTTGCTGGCCAGGATGGTCTCAATTTCCTGACCTCATGATCTGCTCACCTCAGCCTCCGAAACTGCTGGGATTACAGGCATGAGTCACCGTGCCCAGCCTACAAACAGTTTTTCTTTAGTTCTTTTGACTATTCTTTGTTTTGGTTTTTTTTTTTTTTGAGACAGAGGCTCGCTCTGTTCTGGAGTGCAGTGGCATAGTCTTGGCTTACTGCAACCTCTGCCTCCCAGGTTCAAGCGATTCTCCTGCCTCAGCCTCCCTAGTAGCTGGGATTGCAGGCTTGTGCCACCACACCTGGCTAATTTTTGTATTTTTAGTAGAGATGGGGTCTCACCATGTTGGCCAGGCTTGTCTCGAATTCCTGACCTCAGGTAATTCATGTGCCTCAGCCTCCCAAAGTGCTGGGATTACAGGCATGAACCACCGTGCCCAGCCTTGACTATTCTTGATGAAGTGGGAAACACGGTTATATTGACCTGGAAATGGAGGCTCGGCGAAATGAAATGAGGTCCCCAAGGTCACATAGCAGGCACACGTTGATTTCAGGAATTTGGTTTTAAACCTCAGGAGTCTGGCTCCTGAGCTGGGGAGTTTCAGTCACTTTACCATGGCATGTAAACCTGTCAGCATGAGGCAGGCACACAGGGAGGATTGGTAAGACTCAGGTACTGTTCCTGTTATTGTTGCTGGTGGTGATGTTTTTATTATTATTATTTCCCATTCCTCTAATATGTCAGAGCACTTACTGTCTGTGCCTCTCAGTCCACTTGGGATTGTCCTAACCTTATTTCTGTGTCAAGTTCAAGTGGCTTCCTGCCTAGGAGGCTTTATTTATTTATTTATTTTTTTTTTTTTTTTTTGAGACGGAGTCTTGCTCTGTTGCCAGGCTGGAGTGCAGTAGCACGATCTCAGCTCACTGCAATCTCCGCCTCCCAGGTTCAAGCAGTTCTCCTGCCTCAGCCGCTTCTGTCTCCTCTTCACTGCTGTAATCCATGCAAGGCAGTGTCCACATTCCCCTTGATCCTAGCACAGATCTTGGCCCTTTGGAGGTGCTTGGTGATTTGGCCTTTGATTCTCTGTGCATCTTTTGCAGTGCTGGAGTGACAGGTTCTAATCCTATTCCACAGTTGCAAAGGAAACATTACTGGTTCTGTTTGACTTTTCAGGAGTCTGTGACCTTCGAGGATGTGGCTGTGACATTTACCCAGGAGGAGTGGGGGCAGTTGGACGTGACCCAGAGGGCCTTGTACGTGGAGGTGATGCTGGAGACCTGTGGGCTTCTGGTCGCACTGGGTAAGGCCTGTCCTCTCCTCTCCAAAATCAGGGGCACCAGAAAGCAGCTTCATTCTGGCCTTCATCCTGGCTCCAGGCCTGGCTAGTGGAATAGGTCTTGGGAGCCAGCCCTCCTGTTTCCCAAAGCTTTACTCTATTTTTTTTTTTTTTTTTTTTTTTTTGGAGACAGAGTTTCGCTCTTGTTGCCCAGGCTAGAGTGCAATGGCGTGACCTTGGCTCACCACAACCTCCGTCTCCCTGATTCAAGTGATTCTCCTGCCTCAGCCTCCAGAGTAGCTGGGATTACAGGCATGTGCTCCCATGCCCAGCTAATTTTGTATTTTTAGTGGAGAAGGGGTTTCTCCATGTTGGTCAGGCTGTTCTCAAACTCCCGACCTCAAGTGATCCACCCACCTCAGCCTCTCAAAGTGCTGGGATTATAGGCATGAGCTACCACGCCCAGCCTCATTTTTTTGACTCACCTTATTCTTCCTGATCTCTTTGTGTCTTACTTAGAAAGGGTTGGCTACGAAATATAGTTTGCTTTTGGTCACAGCCAAAGGAGAGGGATGTGTTACCAGGAAATGGGATGTTTTGTAGAACCCAAAGGCAGGATTTGCAGCCAGGCCCCCTGTGGCACTAATACTGGTTCTCTGGTGCTGGCTTCCCTTTATGGGTCTGCTCCTGTCACTGTCTTTTCATAATGGCTTTTTCTGGCTCAGCTATTGTGTGGAACGAAGTGACCGTCTAGTCTTGTTCTCTGAGGCTCACACATTCCTTGGCACTACTACTTCCTGCATATTTTTGTTGTCTCTCTGTTGATACTCTTCTCACTTAATTCTCCCAGCATCCCCATCGTCAGTGAGTAAGGATAATAGGGCCATTGCAATGAACACCTCAGAAACTTAATTAATTCAGTTTAAGAGATAAACCTTCATTGTGAGATGCTGTTCGTTGCATTTTTTTTCTTGATAAAGGTTCTTTCTTTTGTGATGTGTTGATTTTGATGTTTGTGCAAACGTCTGTATGTGGCCAAATCGCTATTTGGAGTTCCCTCCCAGTTTTTTATTTTTCAGTGGTTCATGAAATGTCGAAGTGTGGAGTCACCACGTCTACCCCTCACTCTGCTGCCCTGTTCCCTTAGGATTGAGTTCTTCCGCTCATGTCTCCCATTCTTTATGGCCTCCTTGTTTTGAGACTCCTGGCACCACACGGGGGTGTTCTTCATTTCCTCTGAGCACAGCACTTGGGAGACCAAGGTCTGATGCCTCAGAGTCCAATTCCAGCTCTACTTTTTGTCAGCTGTGTGTTCCTGGGCAAAGTACTGAACTCCTCTGTGCCTTAATTTTCTTTTTAGAATTTTTTATTTCTTTATACCCATGCCAGTGCAGAAAAGTGCCTCAATTTTCTCATGGGTAAAATGGGACAATATGTGCCAAAAAAGGCATATGTTTGTTTCATTGTACTTTGCTTTACTGCACCTTGCAGTTACTGTATTTTTAGAAGTTGAATGTTTGTGGCAACCCTGAATTGAGCAAGTCTGTCCCGCACCATTTTTCCAACAGCATGTGCTCACTTTTTGTCTGTGTCACGTTTTGGTAATTCTTGCAGTATTTCAAATGTTTTTATTAATATTATATCTATTGTGGTGGTCTGTGATCAGTGGTCTTTGATGTTACCATTGTAATTGCTATGGGGCACCATGAACTGCACCATGTAAGACAGCTTTATCGATAAATGTTATGTGTGTTCTGACTGCTCCACTTACTGGCCATTCCCTCTCTGTCTCTCTCCTTGGGCTTCCATATTCTCTGAGATACAACAATAATGCAGTCAAGTCAATTAATAACACTAAAATGGAAGCCAGATGCCTCTAATCCCAGCTACTCCGGAGGCTGAGATGGGAGGATTGCTTCAGGCCAGGAGTTCGAGACTAGGCTTGGCATCATAATAAGACTCCATCTTTTTTTACTTTTTGAATAAGCTATAACTCATATGCTGTGTTGTGCAAAAATCCTAAGAAGTCCAGGCCAGGAGTGGTGGCTCACACCTGTAATCCCAGCACTTTGGGAGGCTGAGGCGGGTGGATCTCCTGAGGTCAGGAGTTTGAGACCAGCCTGGCCAACATGGCAAAACCCCGTCTCTACTAAAAATACAAAACAATTAGCCAGGCGTGGCGGTACACACCTGTAGTCCCAGCTACTCGGGAGGCTGAGGCAGGCGAATCGCTTGAACTCAGGAGGCAGAGGTTGCAGTGAGCCGAGATCGTGCCACTGCACTCCAGTCTGGGCGAAGAAGGAGACTCTGTCTCAAAAAAAAAAAAAAAAAGTCCACTCACTGAATTTTTGCTTATGTATAAACCCAAGTAACTACCACCTACGTCAATACATAGGCTATCTCCAGCTCCTCATCAGGGTTTTATGCCCTCGATAGCTTCTTTGATTCTATTAGCTCATATTTAGACTTCATCAGCACAGATTGGTTGGCTGTTGTTGAACTGCACAGTGTGCTCTCTGACATATCTGTCTTCTTTTGATCATCATGTCTGTGTTATTCTTTTCAGGTGTTTATATACAGTCGGAGTTGGTTCATTCTCAATATGTTGTAGTTTCTTATTGTATGTGAAACTGCCATTCATTTGTCCATTACCCTGCTGATGGATGTTCCTGTTGTTTTCAGGTTTTGGATATGTTGCTGAGAGTATTATTGTTCATATTTTCTGGTGGATGTAAATACTGATTTCTGAATTTTGTGTTAACAGTAAATTCTGTTAGAATATACTCATGTGTACATATCAGGTCATGGAGTAGGTTGTATATTCAGCTTTCTTTTTTTCTTTATTATTTTTTGTAGAGATGGAGTCTCACTATGTTGCCCAGGCTCATCTTGAGCTCCTGGCCTGCACTGATCTTCCCTCCTTGGCCTCCTAAAGTGCTGGGATTATAGGCATGAGCCACACTGTGTGGGTGTGTTCAGCTTTAAAAGAAACTGCCCAGCAGTTCTGCAGAATGTACCATTTCACTTTCTGACCATGGACATGTGAAAGTTTCCATTGCTCCACATCTTCATAATCACTTGATAACATCATTCCCCTTTGGGAGGTCTAGGCGGGCGGATCACTTGAGGTCAGGAGTTATCAGCCTGGCCATCATGGTGAAACCCCATTTCTACTAAAAATTTAAAAATTAGCTAGGTGTGGTGGCAGGTGCCTATCATCTGAGCTACTCAGGGGGCTGAGGTAGGAGAATTGCTTGAACCTGGGAGGTGGAGGTTGCAGTGAGCCAAGATCACACCACTGTACTCCGGACTGGACGACAGAGCGAGACCCCATCTCAAAAAAACAAACAAACAAACAAAAACCATCATTTCATTTTACTGTTTGAGTCCCTGTGGTAGGTTTCTCTATATCACAGCACAGAAACCATTGTAAGGTCACTCCTTTCATTCCTAATTTTCAAATACAACAGTGACCATAATGATAACTGATGATGGCCCACAATTTACCGATCTCTTATGTAGTGTCTAGCACTGTGCCAAGTGCTTTATAGAAATTTTCCCCTTTTTTAAGAGACAGGGTCTTCCTCTGTTGCCCAGGCTGGAGCGCAGTGGCACCATCATAGCTCACTGTAGCCTCAAACTCCTGGGCTCAAGCAGTTCTCCTACAGAGTAGCTGGAACTACAGGCTCATGCTACAACGTCTGGCTAATTTATTAATTTTTTTGTAGAGATGGGATATTGCTATATTGCCCAGGCTACTCTTGAACTCTGGGCCTCAAGCAATTCTTCTGCCTTAGTCTCCCAAATGTAACGGGATTACAGGCATGAGCCACCGTGCCCAGCCAAGAATTTTCCTATTTAACCCTCATCACAGCCTATGAAACAGAATCTGAGAGTTTCTGTTTTTCAGATGAGGAAGTGGAGACTAGGATCAACTAAATCATTTCTCTGGCATCAGCTGACTTGGTACAGGCAAGATTTGAACTGAGATGTTCTGACTCCAGAGCTACACTCTTAACCTCCCTTCAATATGAACTCACGATTCAGCACAGAGTTTTCATATTTTGTGCTTGAGCATTGGGCCCTCTTAGATTCTCTTTCTCTATTCTCACTGGGCTTTGGTTCTCTTTTTACTCTGATCTTCACTTTTATGTTGGCTTCATCAGTTATCTCATAGCCCATCCTTTTTACTCTTACATACTCTCCAAGGCTAATCCACACATTCTTTTTATTTATTATTATTACTTTTTTTTTTGTTTAAGAGATGGATCTGGCTATGTTGCCCAGGCTGGTCTCGAACTCCTGGGCTCAGCTTCCCGAGTAGCCAGGATTACAGGCAGTACCTTTCAGATTGTGTCTTTTTCTAGTGTTTTCAGGTTATTGTTTCTCAGGGTTGTATTGAATTTCTGGATCAGTTTTGAGAGAATTGATAATTTTATATTATCAATTTCTTCATTCAGTTAGATCTTTATTGTCTTGAAATAAAGTTTTATTATTTTCTTTTTCAAGATCCAGTTGTTTGTTAGCCTTTTCGCCTACCTTTCACCCTGACAGTGGATTCTATATGTCTACCAGGATTCTGTTCACCCTCTGTCCTAGGAGCTCTGTCCTAAGAGTAGCTGTGGCCATCACTAGCTGTCCCTCAGGCAGAATCTTGAGCATCCACTTCGTCTCCGCCCCTTCCTGTCTCTGAATCCTGACCAACCTTAACCTCTTATGGGACTGCCTCCTCTCACTGCAGTCCTCTGGATTCGCTGAAGACTCTGTGTCTTTGTATATTCTATGTCCTAAGGCTAATATGTCCTTCTAACTTTAAGCTCATGAAGCATCCTCTCTGGGAAGCCTCCTTGACCTCTTCCTGTCCCTGCCCCATCTAGGCTACATTAAGTGCCCCTTCCCTGGCCTCTTGTAGCTCCTTGACATGTTCTTGAGCAAGCTTATGATAGAGTGTCATCATTATGATGTCCACCTAGTCTCGTCTTGACTGTGAGTGGGGATCTCTATTCCAGACCGTCTGTACTCTGCTTGAGCTTCTCCCTCTGGGTTTCTCTTTAAAAATTTCAAGAGTTGGCCAGGCACAGTGGGTCACGCCTGTAATCCCAGCACTTTGGAGGCAGAGGTGGGCGGATTACTTGAGCCCAGGAGTTCGAGACCAGCTTGGGCAACATGGTGAAACCCCATCTCTATTTTAAAAATACAAAAAATTTAGCCAGGCGGGGTGGCTCACACCTGTAATTCTAGCATTTTGGAAGGCCAAGGCAGGCAGATCACCTGAGTTCAGGGGTTCTAGACCAGTCTGGCCAACATGGTGAGACCTCATCTGTAAAAATACAAAAAAATTAGCCCAGCATGGTGGCGCACACCTGTAATCCCAGCCACTTGGGAGGCTGATTCAGGAGAATTGCTTGAACCCAGGAGGCAGAAGTTGCAGTGAGCTGAGATCATGCCACTGCACTCCAGCCTAGGCAACAGAGTGAAATTCCATCTAAAAAAATATATACAAAAAAAAGCCAGGCGTGGTAGCATATGCCTGTAGTCCAGCTACCTTGGAAGCTGAGGTGGGCAGATCCCGGGTGATCTGCCTCAGCCTCCCAAACCAAAGTGCTGGGATTACAGGCATGAGCCACCATGCCTGGCCTTTTTTTGAGATGGGTTTCCCTCTGTCACCTAGGCTGGAGTGCGGTGGCTCAGTCTTGACTCACTGCAGCCTCCACCTCCCAGGTTCAAGCGATTCTCCTGTCTCAGCCTCCCCAGTAGCTGGGATTACAGCCGCCCGCCACCATGCCTGGCTAATTTTTGTATTTTTAGTAGATATGGGGTTTCATCATGTTGGCCAGGCTGGTCTCAAACTCCTGACCTCAAGTGATCCGCCTGCCTTGGCCTCCCAAAGTGCTGGGATTACAGGGATGAGCCACTGTACCCAGCCCATCAAATCATAGCTATTTTCAAATCATCACTATTTTCATCTTATTGTTCTCACCAAAAAGGTGGTTTCATTTCTTCTATACTATCTTAATAAGTTCTTTTGTGTATTGTGTTCCCTTCAGGTGACAGCACAAAACCTGAGACCGTAGAACCTATCCCTTCTCACCTGGCCTTGCCTGAGGAAGTCTCACTCCAGGAACAGCTGGCACAGGGAGTCCCAAGATACTCCTACTTGGGGCAGGCCATGGATCAAGATGGGCCATCTGAAATGCAGGAATACTTTTTGAGACCAGGGACAGACCCACAGAGTGAGAAACTCCATGGGAACATGAGCCTTGAACACGAAGGTTTGGCGACAGCTGATGGTATATGTTCAATGATGATACAGAACCAAGTCTCACCAGAAGATGCTCTCTATGGATTTGACTCATATGGACCAGTTACAGATTCCTTGATTCATGAAGGGGAAAATTCCTATAAATTCGAGGAAATGTTTAATGAGAATTGCTTCCTTGTTCAGCATGAGCAGATTCTCCCTCGTGTGAAGCCCTATGATTGCCCAGAATGTGGGAAAGCCTTCGGCAAGAGCAAACACCTCCTTCAGCATCACATCATCCATACTGGGGAGAAGCCCTATAAATGCCTGGAGTGTGGGAAAGACTTCAACCGCAGGTCACACCTCACACGGCACCAGCGGACTCACAATGGAGATAAGCCCTTTGTGTGCAGTGAATGTGGAAGGACCTTCAATCGTGGGTCGCACCTTACACGGCACCAGCGGGTTCACAGTGGAGAGAAGCCTTTTGTGTGCAATGAATGTGGAAAGGCCTTTACCTACCGCTCCAATTTTGTCTTGCATAACAAGAGCCACAATGAGAAAAAACCCTTCGCATGCAGCGAATGTGGAAAAGGCTTTTATGAGAGTACAGCCCTCATTCAACACTTCATTATCCATACTGGGGAGAGGCCCTTTAAGTGCCTTGAGTGTGGGAAGGCCTTCAACTGCAGGTCACACCTCAAGCAGCATGAGCGGATTCACACTGGTGAGAAGCCCTTTGTGTGCAGTCAATGTGGAAAGGCCTTCACTCACTATTCCACCTATGTCCTGCATGAAAGAGCCCACACTGGAGAAAAGCCTTTTGAGTGCAAAGAATGTGGGAAAGCCTTTAGCATTCGAAAAGACCTCATTCGACACTTCAACATCCACACTGGAGAGAAGCCCTATGAGTGTTTACAGTGTGGAAAGGCTTTTACCCGCATGTCAGGGCTCACAAGGCACCAGTGGATTCATACTGGAGAGAAGCCGTATGTATGCATCCAATGTGGGAAAGCCTTTTGTCGGACCACAAACCTGATTCGACACTTTAGCATCCACACTGGAGAGAAGCCCTATGAATGCGTGGAGTGCGGGAAGGCCTTCAACCGCAGGTCACCCCTCACAAGGCACCAGCGGATTCACACTGCAGAGAAGTCCCACGAACCCATCCAGAGTGGGAACGTTTCTTGCGAGAGCACAGATCTCATTCAACACTCCATCATCCACACTGAGAGTAGCCCAGTGAGTGCAGTGAATATGGAAACGCCTTCAATTGCCGCTCATTCCTCCTCACTCGACATCAACGGATTCATAGTGGAAGAAACCCTACCATTGTAACAGATGTGCAAAGACTTTTTACGTACACTTCAGTCAACATCCAAGAATTCCTATTAGCGAAATAGTTTTTTAATATAACCACTGAAGAAAATCTGTGGTGAGAGGAAACATCTTACCATCTGGTCATTCATACTGAAGAGAAACTCCATAAGTATCATCTCTGTGGGAAAACCTGTTTTAGATCATCATTTGTCATCTAAACAATTATGTTAGAAATTGACACAGCCAAGAGTCTTATTCTACATCTGATAATTCACCCATGAGAGAGACCCAGTGGTTACTGTGCACTTAGGAAAACCTTCAGCCACATCTTTCTTGTTAGTTTACAGTGAAATGTTATCTCAGGGACATTCAAACAAAGGAGGAGGAGTCATAGGGAAGAGAAAGAAATGGAAGCACAGCTTCTTTCAGACTTCCCTGAGAAGCCCATGGCAATTTGTCATCCCCTCCTTATTTTATTTGGGAGAGGGAAATGTTTCAGAAACAAAAGGGCCTCATCCCCTTTATTTTCCCTGTGTGTACATTCACTGCTGTCCAGTGCTGTAGACAAACGGTTTGTTTGAAAACATTTTGTGAAAGCCTACTTTGTTCCACAGCATTGTCTCCACTCTTGAGGAGCAGAAGCATATATCTTTATGAGAAAGATGGAGGCTTGAGTTATGAAATACTTTTACATTTAAGGAGATAAAGGATGTACATATGAATGGGCACATTTTACTGCACACTTCAGATGCTTTGATTTTTTAAAAAAAATTGTTTCTCCATGTGTCTTTAACCACCCAGTACCATACTTTTTTCTTGATCTGGATCTACTTGTTAATTTCTTCTTTATTTTTCTGTAGGATGGAGATGATATTGTAGCTGTTTGTACATAATGTAATCCAGGGAGTCCTAATTCTTCCCTCTGATTGTGGTTTCTCAGCTTCTTTACTCCTCTTTAGAGAGAGTAAATAGTTCAAAATTCACCTCAACAATTTTCTGGAGGTCAATTTGGAACCAAAAATGAAATAAGACATGTAGCTAAAGTAAGTTAAAAGATTATGATAAACTCAGAAAATAAACACAGAGAAGGAATCTCATTTTTCAGTCTTACAGAAGATTGTGTGAAGGCTGACTATATATAAAGTGACTGGAATTTTAACAGGTGAACCTGCATACGTATATGCAGGTAGTTGTCACCATGGATTGAGTCCAGTCGTAATAATTAATATGTTTAATCAGAATATTTTGGAATTTCTCTTTTGGTATTCTTTTTGTTTCTTTTATTGTTTTTAATTGACAATGTTTATGGGGTTTGGTGTGATATTTCAATACATGTGTGCTAAGAGTAATGATCAAATCAGGGTAATTAGCATATCCATCTCAATCATTTATCATTTCTTTGTGTTTAGAAACATTCACAGTCTGCTTTTCTAGCTATTTGAAAATATAAAATGTATTGTTGCCAATTGTACTCATTCTACAGTGCCACAGAACACTACAACTTATTCAAATGGAATCTTACTTGCTGTAATTTTGTATTTGTTAACCAATCTCTATCTGCCTCTCTGCTGTCCTTCCCAGCCTCTGGTTACCACCATTCTCAACCTTTTATGCTTGCATATGAGTAGAAACATGGAGTATTTCTCTTTCTGTGTCTAGCTTATTTCACTTAATGTCTTTCAAGCTCATTCATGTTGCTGTGAATGACAGGTTTATTTTTCATGGCTGAGTAGTATTCCATTGTGTATATATGCCATGTTTTCTTTCTTCATTCGTCTGATAATGGACACTTAGATTGATTTCTTAGCTATTATGAATAGTGCTTCAATAAACATAGGAGTGTAGATCTCTCTTTGACATATAGATATATTTGTTTTTGCATATATGCCCAGTAGTGGTATAGATCATTACCAGTGGATCATATGGTAGTTGTATTTTTAACTTTTGTTTATTTTTCATTTTTTTAAATGGGGTCTTGCTGTGTTATTCAGGCTGGTCTCAGACTCCTGGGCTCAAGCAGTCCTGCACCTCAGCCTCCTGAGTAGCTGGGACTACAGGCACACACCACCGTGCCTGGCTATAGTTTTAGATTTTTGAGGAACATCCATACTGTTTTCCATATGGCTATACTAATTAGCATTCCTACCAGCCATATATAAGAGTTCCCCCTTTTCCATGTTCTCAGCAGCATTTTTTATTTTTTATCTTTGGTAATAGCCATCCTAACTGAGGTGAAATTATATCTCATTGTGGTTTTGATTTGCATTTCCCTGATTAGTGATGTTGAGCATTTTTTCATATACTTGGCCATTTGTATGTCTCCTTTTGAGGGATGTCTGTTCACCTTATTTACTCATTTTAAAATCAGATTTTTTATTTTTATTTTTTTTGGCTATTGAGTTCCTTTTGTATTCTGGATATTAATCCCTTTCAGATGAATAGTTTGCAAATATTTTATCCCACTCTACTAGTTGTCTCTTCATTCTGTTGTTTCCTTTGCTGTGCAGAAGTTTTTTAGTTTAATATAATCCCTTTGTTTATTTGTGCTTTTGTTACCTTGATTTTTAGGTATTCATAAAATCCTTGCCCAGACCAATATCCAGAAGCATTTCCCCTATGTTTTCTTCTGTAGTTTCATAGTTTTTGCTCTTACATTTAAGCTTTCAAACCATTTTGAGTTGATTATCCTGAGAGCATAGATTCAAATTGCCCTAAAAATACATTCCCAATTTTTGTTTTTGCTTTTTAATTATTTTTTAGAGACATAGTCTCACCACATTGCCCAGCTTGGTCCTGAACTCCTGGACTCAAGTGAGCCACAACTCAGCCTTCTGAGTAGCTAAGATTACAGGTATGAGCCAGCATACTTGGTGTTTTGAGTTGATTTTTGTGTATGGTGAGAGATGAGTCTACTTTCATTCTTCTGCATATGAATATCCAGTGTCCCAGCACCATTTATTGAAGAGACTGTCCTTTTCCCAGTGAATGTTCTTTGTGCCTTTGTTAGAAATCAGTTGGCTGTAAATGGGATTTATTCCTGGGCTCTCTGTTTTGTTCCATTGGTTTGTGTGGTTTTTAAAAAATACCTGTACCATGCTGTTTTGGTTACCATCACTTTGTAGTATATTTCAAGGTCAGGTAGTGTGATAACTCCCATTTTGTTCTTTTTGCTTAGGATTGCTTTGGATATTCAGTATCTTCTGTGATATCATGAATTTTAGGATTACTATTTCTATTTCTGTGAAAAATGTCATTGGTATTTTGTTAAGAGTGCATTGAATCTGTAGATCACTTGAGGTAGTATGTTCATTTTTTTTCATAAGCTATCTCTTACAGGAAAGTATGTTCATTTTTATATTAACCATTCTAATCCATGACCATGGGATGTTTTTCCATTTTTATGTGTGTCCTCTTTGATTTACTTCATCAGTGTTATATAGTTTTCCATGTATTCTTATTTTATTTTTGTTGAAGTATTGTAAATGGGATGGCTTTCTTGATTTCTTTTTCAGCTAATTCATTGTTGGTGTATAGAAATGCTGCTGATTTTTGCATGTTGATTTTATATCCTGCAAGTTCAGTGAATTTATCAGTCCTAAGATTTTTTTGGTGCCACTTTTGGAGTTTAGGGTTTTCTATATATTTGATCCTGTCATGTGCATACAGGGATAATTTGACTTCATGCTTCCTGATCTGCATGCCCTTTATTTCTTTGTCTTGCCTGATTACTCTGTCTCAGACCTTTTGTACTTTGTTAAAAGGTGTGAAAGTGGGCATACTTGTTTTGTTTCAGATTATAGAGAGAAAGCTTTCAGCACTTTCCCATTATGCATGATGTTAGCTGTGGGTATGTTATTTATTACCTTTATTATGTTGAGGTACGTTCTTTCTATTATTATTATAATTTTTTTTAATTTTATTTTTGAGATGGAATCTCGCTCTGTCGCCCAGCTGGAGTGCAGTGGCATGATCTCAGCTCACTGTAAGCTCCGCCTTCTGGGTTCACACCATTCTCCTGCCTCAGCCTCCCGAGTAGCTGGGACTACAGGTGCCCACCACCATGCCTGGCTAATTTTTTGTATTTTTAGTAGAGATGGGTTTTCACCATGTTAGCCAGGATGATCTTGATCTCCTGACCTCGTGATCCGCCCGCCTCGGCCTCCCAAAGTGCTGGGATTACAGGTGTAAGCCACCGCGGCCGGCCCATTCTTTCTATTATTATGTGTAATTTGTTAAGAGTTTTCATCATGAAGGGATATTGAATGTTACCAGAGGCTTTTTCTCCACCTATGGAGATAATCACATTTTTTGTTCTTCATTCTGTTGATTTATCATGTTTATTGTTTTGTGTATGTTGAACCCATTCTTGCATCCCTAGAATGAATTCCACTTGGTCATGGTAAACAATCTTTTTGATGTACTTTTGGATTTGGTTGGCTAGTATTTTGTTGAGGAGTTTTGCATTTATGTTCATCAGGAATATTGGCCTGTAGTTTTCTTTTGCATGTGTGTGTCCTTATCTGGTGCTTGTGTCATGGTAATGCTGGCTTGTGGAATGAGTTTAGAATAATTCCCTCCTCTTCATTATTCTGGGAAAGTTTGAGAAGAATTCATATTTAATTCCCCTAAAATGTTTGGTAGAATTCAGCAGTGAAGCCATGAGATCATGGACTTTCCTTTGATGGGTGACTTTTTATTACTGATTAAATCTTGTTACTCAGAATTGGTCAGTTGAAATTTTCTGTTTCTTCTAGGTTCAATCCTGATGGGTTGTATTTGTCTAGGAATTTATTTTCTGTAGGTTTTCCAACTTTTTGGTTTGTAGTTGTTCATAATAGTCTCTAATGACTCTGTATTTTTGTGGTATCAGTTGCAGTGTCATTTTTGTATGTGTTTGATTTTGAGTCTTTTCTCTTGGTTAGTCTAATGGTTTCTTTTCAAAAAATGAACTTTTCATTTTGTTGATCCTTTGAATTTTTTTTTTAAGTCTCAGTTTTATTTATTACTCTTCTGATCTTTGTTAATTCTTTCCTTGTAATTTTGGGTCTGATTTGTTCTTTTCTAGTTCCTTGAGAAGCATTGTTAGATTTTTCTTTTTTCTTTTTTTTTTTTTTTAAGAGACAGGGTCTTACTGTGTTACCTAGGCTGGAGTGTAATGGTACAATCAACTCAAACTCCTGGGCTCAAGTGATCCTCACACCTCAGTTTTGAATTCTTGGGCTCAAGCAGTTCTCCCACCTCTGCCTCCAGAATAGCTAGGACTACTGGTATGCACTATCATGACCAGCTAATCTATTTTTTTTTTTTTTTTTTTTTTTTTAGAGATAGGGTCTTGCTATATGGCCCAGGCTGGTCTTGACCCAGCATCAAGTCATCCTCCTGCCTTGGGCTCCCAAAGCACTGGGATTACAGGTGTGAGCCACCATGCCCAGCCAGATCTTTCTTGTTTTTGATGTAGGTGTTTATTACTAAATACTTCCCTCTTAAAACTGCTCTTGCTGCATCCCATACATTTTTATATGTTGTGTTTCTGTTTTCACTCATTTTAAGACATTTAAATTTTTTTTCTTAATTTCTTCATTACCCATTGGTCATTCAGAATCATGTTATTTAATTTCCATTTATTTGTGCTGCTTTAAAAGTTCCTCTTGTTATTGATTTCTAGGTTTATTTCATTGTGGTCAGAAAGGTACTTGATGTGATTTTAATTCTTTTAATTTTTGTGATTTGTTTTGTGGTTTAACATGTGGCCTCTCCTTGAAAATATTGCATGTGCTTATGAAAAAAAATATGTATTCTGTAGCTGTTGGATGAAAAGATCTGTTAGTGTCTTTTAAGTCCATTTGGTCTAAAGTCAGTTTAAACTTGGTGTTTCTTTGTTGATTTTCTATGTATATGATCTGTCCATTGCTGAAAGTAGGGTGTTGAAGTCCACAAGTATTATTGTATTATTGTATTGTCTTCCCCTTTAGATCTAATAATATTTGCCTTACATATCTGGGTGCTCTGATATTGGGTGCATATATATTTACAATTTTTGTATCCTCTTCCTGATTTCATCCCTACTGTGTTTGATACAAAGTCTCTTATCGTAAGTATAGCTACTCCTTATATAGTCATGATTGTGGTAAAAAAAAAAAAAAAAAAAAAAAGAAAAGAAAAAGAAAAGAAAAAAAAAATGTATAGCTACTCCTGCTTGCTTTTGGTTTCCATTTGCATGGAATATATTCTATTCCTTCGCTTTCAGTCTGTGTCTTTTTTTTTTTTTTTTTCAGACATAGTCTCGCTCTGTCACCCAGGCTGGAGTGCAGTGGCGCTATCTTGGCTCACTGCAACCTCTGCCTCCTGGGTTTAAGCATTTCTCCTGCCTCAGCCTCCCGAGTAGCTGGGACTACAGGTGTGCGCCACCACACCCGGCTAATTTTTGTATTTTTAGTAGAGATGGGGTTTCACTATGTTGGCCAGGCTGGTCTCGAACTGACCTCAGGTGATCCACCCGCCTCAGCCTCCCAAAGTGCTGGGATTACAGGTGTGAGTCACTGCGCCTGGCCATATTTGTGTCTTTAGAGGTGAAGTGAGTTTCTTATAGGTAGCATATAGTTGGGTCATTTTAAAAACCCATTTAGTATATATCTTTTAAGGTAGGAATTTAATCTGTTTACCTCAAGGTTATTATTTTTAAGTAAAGACTCCTTTCATTTTGTGGTTTTCAGAATGTTTTGTATATCCTTTGTTCTTTTCTTCATCTCTTATTTTTTATCATTGCATTTTGGTGGTTTTCTGTAGTGATAAGATTTGATTTTTTTTTCTCTTTTTTCTTTGCCTTTCTGCTCTACCAGTGAGTCTTATACTTTTATGTGGTTACATAATGGTGATTATTGTCTTCTTATTTCCCGATATAGCATTCCCTTGATCATTTCTTGAAAGGCTGGTGTAGTGGTGATAAATTCTCTTAATTTTTGCTTGCCTGAGACACACTTTATTTCTACCTAATTTTTCTCTTTCTTTTTTTTTTTTAAATGGAGTTTCACTCTCTTGCCCATGCTGGAGTGCAGTGGCATGATCTTGGCTCACTGCAGCCTCCACCTCCCAGGTTCAAGCGATTCTCCTGTCTCAGCCTCTGGAGCAGCTGGGATTACAGGCGCATGCCACCATGCCTGGTTAATTTTTGTATTTTTGTAGAGATGGGGTTTCACCATGTTGGCCAGGCTGGTCTTGAACTCCTGACCTCAAGTAATTCGCCTGCCTCAGCATCCTAAAATACTGGGATTATAGGCATGAGCCACTGCGCCTGGCTATTTCTACCTAATTTCTGATGGATTGGTTTGCTGTGCATAGTATTTTTGACCGATATTTTTTCTTTTCTTTCAGAAATTTGGATATATCATCCCATTTTTTCCTGGCCTGTGAGGTTTCTGCTGTTATTCTAATGAAGATTCCCTTATATATGACTTGATGCTTTTCTACTGGTACTTTTGGATTTTTCTCTTTGTCTTTGACTTTTGTCGGTTCAAATATAATGTGCCTTGGAGGTGACCTTTTTGGGGATCTTTGAGCTTCCTGGATCTGAATGTCCATATCTCTCGCAAGACTTGGGAGGTTTTTAGCTATTATTTCATTGTCTTTTTCGTTTTATGTTTTATTTTTAATCTTGCTATGATCTCCTTAGCAGCTATAATTTCATTAAATATGTTTTTTTTTTTAATTTTTTTTTTTTTGAGACAGAGTCTCGCACTGTCGCCCGGACTGGAGTGCAATGACGCAGTCTTGGCTTACTGCACCCTCCGCCTCCTGGGTTCATGCGATTCTCCTGCCTCAGCCTCCCAAATAGCTGGGATTACAGGTGCACACCACCATACCCAGCTAATTTTTCGTACTTTTAGTAGAGACGGGGTTTCGCCATGTTGGCCAGACTGGTCTTGAACTCCTCACCTCATGATCCACCTGCCTTGGCCTCCCAAAGTGCTGGGATTACAGGCATGAGCCACCACGCCTGGCCTGTTTTATTTAAAAAGTTGTATTAAATATATATATATTTTTTCTTTTTTTTTTTGAGACGGAATTTTCACCCTTCTTGCCCAGGCTGGGGTGCAACGGTGCAATCTTGGCTCACTGCAACCTCTGCCTCTCAGGTTCAAGTGATTCTCCTGCCTCAGCCTCCCGAGTAGCTGGGATTACAGGCACCCACCACCATGCCTGGCTAATTTTTTGTATTTTTGGTAGAGACGGGGTTTCGCCATGTTGCCCAAGCTGGTCTCAAATTCCTGACCTCAGGTGATCCACCCACCTCAGCCTCCCAAAGTGCTAGGATTACAGGTGTGAGCCACCGCACCCGACCTATTAAATATATTTTCTATGCCTTTTGTCATCTCTTTGCCTTCTGGAACTCTGAAAATATGAAATTTTTTTCCCTTGATGTTATCTAATAAGTCTGGTAGGCTTTCTTCACTCCTTGTCATTCTTATTTATTCTTCTCTCACTGGTAATTCCAAACAAACTCTTTATCTTTCTTTGCTTGAGTAAGTTTGCTATTGATGCTTTCTATTGTACCTTATATTTTATACATTAAATTCTTCAGCTGCAGGATTCCTGTTTGATGATTTTAAAATATTTCTTTCTTAAATTTCTCATTCATGTTATGAATTGTTTTTCTGATTTTATTGAATTATCTTTCTGTATTATCATGTATCCTATTGAGGGTTTTTTGTTTGTTTGTTTGTTTTTGAGACAGAGTGTCACTCTGTCACCTAGGCTGGAGTGCAGTGGCGTGATCTTGGCTCACAACAATCTTTGCCTTCCAAGTTCAAGTGATTCTCCTGCCTCAGCCTCCCGAGTAGCTGGGACTACAGGTGTGCACTACCACACCCAGTTAATTTTTGTATTTTTAGTAGAGACAGGGTTTCACCATGTTAGCCAGGCGGGTCTTGAACTCCTGACCTCAAGTGACTCGCCCACCTTGGTCTCCTGAAGTGCTGGAATTACAGGTGTGAGTCACTGCACCCGGCCTTGTTGAGTTTTTAAAAGATCATTATTTTGAATTACTTTTTTGGTAATTGGTAGATTTCCTTCCAGTTTGTTAACGGAAAGTTATTGTGTTCCTTTCATGGTGACACATTTCCTTGCTTTTTCATGTTTCTTTTGTCCCTGCATTGATGTCTGTGCATCTGGTGAAACAATGGCGTCTTCCCATTTTTCTACAGTCACTTTCATAGAGGCTTTCACCTGCACTTGGTCCTTAGTGTGCTAGTTGAGAAGGGTGTAATAACTGTGTTTCCAGATAAGTGAAATGGTATAGTCTTTGTTCAGCTTTATCAACAGTATTTAATGTTGGCAGTAACTTTGTTTTCCTCAGTGGCCTAGGCTGTAAAAGTTTGTAGCAGTAGTGGCATAGGTTGTTAATGGCAAGGGCTTTTTTGGAGTCCTCCTATTTTCATTTGCCCCACAATGAAGTTACTTAGCCATGAAGATACTTCTTGCTGTCAAGTATGATATGGCCTATAGGCAGGTACAGTGGCTCTGGGTTCCAGGTGCAGATGCTCAGGGCAGCTGTGGGTCTGGGGTTCTAGGCTCAGCATCTGATGAACCTATTGTGGCACCTGGGTTTTGAGCTATAGATTTGCTCCATGTGGTAGAATTGGAGGTAGGTTTACCACAGAGCCAAGATCTGTGACTCTGATGTACTCCCTAGCAGCTTGGGCCCAAAGGGCCAGGTTGTAGCTTTTTGTTTCTGGGCGGCCAGGCACAGCACAGGCCCAACTCTAGGGAAGAAGTGGTGCTTTGGAGTATTGGGCCAAGGAAACAGAATACAGCTGCAGTTTGGTAACCTGAACCATTCAGGCTCATTGGCAACTTGGGTTTCTGGCATAGCACAGTTTTTGTTTGGGCCTTGGGCAATAGGGAGCAGCCCAGTGATGACTCAGCTCCCCAGGGAGAAAGCTGTCTCAGCAGCTCATACTTCAGGTTGTTAGTCCTGCCCCCGGCAACTGGTTATCCAGCTAGCTCCCTAAAGTGAGTACTAGAGTTGTTTGGCCTGTAGTGTGGGGTGTCTCATCTCATGCCCTGCTTTGTTTCCCTGAATGTGAAGGCCCATGCCAGCTCAGCCCAGTATTGCATAGCTACTCAGTTCAGGCAAGGCACTGCATCCCCAGGGGGTAATGTGCCTCGTCAGCTCAGGTCTAGGGTGTGTGACCTTAGGTTGGCCCAGGCACCATTTTCCTGGGATGCAGGAAGCTGCTTCAGATTAGGTACTGGACTGTGTGTCTGCTTGGGATGGCCAAGACACTGTTACCTGGAAGGCAGGGTGGTAGGTAGGGTGCTGCTTAAACTTAGGCACTGGGGAGGCATGACTGCTCTCGATGGCCAAAGTACTGTTTTCCCAGGAGACAAGGTACTGCTTCAGCTCAGGTACAGAGGGGTGTGACTGCTCTGGATGGTTAATGCACTGTTTTCCCAGGATGCCTGGCATTGCTTCAGCTCTGGCCTAGAGGGGCAGGATGCAGCAGCAACTGGGAGGGGTAGGTGGAGGAGCTTCGCCAAGGTATCCTTTCCTCAGGAGGCAATGTGCAGCTTCAGCTCAGGTCCCTGGAAGCAGGGCAGTTTTGGGAGAAGTAGACTGAGAGGTAGACAGTGAGAGGTGGATGTTGCACATCTGCCAGAGCATTGTTTTCCCAGGAGGGAGTGCACAGCTTCAGCTCTAGTCGAAGGTGACAGGACACAGCCTGGCATAGGGACTTGAGGGGTAGGTGGTGCAGCTCTCCCACTGCATGGCCCTACATGGGAAGGTGGAAAAGCTGCTTGTAGATGTTGGGCCACCAGGTGGGGGTGGATGGTGATGGCTTATCCTCAGGGATGAAGGGGTGCCATGGAACCAGACAGAACTCCAGCCGTTCCAAGATAACAGCACAGTAGCTGTATGGGCCACTGGGAGCAGGACAGTGTCAGCTCCTTCCTCAGGAGCACAGCTGTATGGACTCCAGGCGGGTCCGTCAGCTAAGCTTAGTGCCTGTGAGGGCTGTAGGGGACCCCAGTGGTGAGTACTGTAGGTGTCCAAGGTGGTGATGTACGCTGCTGGTATGCTATTGCTCACTTTTTCCACATACGGAGAAATTCCTTCTGGTTTTCAGCTGATCTTGGCTGGGGGATGGGGTTGTGGAGACCAGGTGTTCCATTCTCTGCTTGGCTATCCTGAGTTTCTATGCTCACCAGAGTTTTTGTTATTACTTTGACATATTCTGGTGCTTTCCTTTAGTTATTTGCATTAAAATGTAGTTGCTTATTTATTTTGGCTCTGTGGGGGTGGGGAGAACAGCATTTACGGACTGCTAATCTGCCTTCTTGCTGAAGTCACTCTCTTGCTACAGATATTTGGTTGGAAACATTTTCGTTTGTATTCTGTAAATAACTAGGAGTAGAATTGCTGTGTCATATGATATGTGTATATTTACCTGTATAGGAAACTGCCAAGTTGTTTTCCAAAATGGCTGTACCATTTTGATTTCTCACCAGTATTTTGTGGGAGCTCCAGTCCTACATCTTTTTGAGCACTTGGTTATGTTACACTTTAAGTTTTTCAATTTGACAGATGTGTAGAGGTGTCTCATTGTGGATTTAAATTTCATTGCTGAAATGACTACTGGTATTGAGCATTTTTTCATATGTTCATTGTTCATATATCTTTAGTTATCTTTCCAGATCTTTTTTTTTTTTTCTTGAGACGGAGTTTCGTTCTTGTTGCCCAGGCTGGAGTGCAATGGTGAGATCTCAGCTCACCACAACCTCCGTCTCCCAGGTTCAAGCAGTTCTCCTGCCTCAGCCTCCCAAGTAGCTGGGATTACAGGCCCCCACCACGACGCCCAGCTAATTTTTTTATTTTTTGTAGAGATGGGGTTTCACCATGTTGGCCAGGCTGGTCTTGAACTCCTGACCTCAGGTGATCCGCCCACCTCAGCCTCCCAAAGTGCTGGGATTTCAGGCGTGAGCCACTGCACCAGACCCTGTCTGTCCAAATCTTTTGTCCCACTTTAAATTGTTTTTTCTTCTTAACATTGAATTTTAAGAATTCATTGTATCTTTTAATATTCCGAATGCTAGTTATTTGTCAGATACATGTTTTGCAAACCATTTATCTGTATTTGGTTTCTTTTTGTTATCTTAGCAGTGTATCCTGAAGAATAGTTTTAAATTTTGATGTAATCCAAAATATTTCGGTTGTTTGTGTTCTTTGTTATCCTGTCTATTTTTGTTGTTGTTGTTTTATAGATATGGGGGTCTCACTACGTTGCCCAGGCTGGTCTTGATCTCCTGAACTCAAGTGGTCCTCCCACCTCAGCCTCCCATCCTTGTCTACCTAATTAGGCTTTGTGTAACTCAGTGTTGCAAAGCTTTGACATCTGTTTGAGTTAATGTTTATATATGTTGTTACTTAAGGGTTTCACATTAAATTTAAACATACTTATATTTTATAACCAAACAAGTCATGTTGGGGCATACTCATTAGGATTGAGTGCTTTCTTACACCAAAATACATGTATACAAAGATTTAAAACACTTTCGGCCGGGCGCGGTAATCCCAGCACTTTGGGAGGCCGAGGCGGGTGGATCACAAGGTTAGGAGATCAAGACCATCTGGCTAACACGGTGAAACCCCGTCGCTACTAAAAAAAATACAAAAAATTAGCCGGGCGTGGTGGCAGGCGCCTGTAGTCCCAGCTACTCGGGAGGCTGAGACAGGAGAATGGCATGAACCCGGGAGGCAGAGCTTGCAGTGAGCCGAGATCACCCCACTGCACTCCAGCCTGGGCGACAGAGTGAAGGCTATGTCTCAAGAAAAAAAAAAAAAAACTTATAATAACAACTGTAAATAGTTCAATTGACAGTCATTTGTAAGATGTTTAAGTAAATTGTGAAACAGTAAGTAAATGGAAGAAAACACACTGATTAAAACTGCTGCTTTTATCCAACAAGATGGATGAATTTCCCAGGAAAGAATACTTGAGTTCAGGCCTGTTCAAGTCCCAACCTGTTTGTGGTTTGAGGTTGCTCTCTGCCTCATAGAGCAAAGTGGAGAGTTTATCTTCTGGGAGGACAGAGTTTTCTTCTCTGAAAAAGTTTCCTACATAGTTGGCTTTGGCATTTGCAAGGAATGAAAGGTCAGGGATTGAGGCCTCATGAGTCTGGATTTCTAGCTGAGGTTGAGAGAAAAGGTAGTGATTGTAACCAGAAAATCCAGAGTGGGTGTATTTACCTCCAGAACTCCTCACTTAAAACAAAATTTTTTTTGAACTGACATGCTTGAGGCTTTTTTTTTTTTTTTTTTTTTTTTTTTGAGATGGGGTCTTGCTCTATCCCCCAGGCTGGAGTGCAGTTGTGCAGTCATAGCTCACTGTAGCCTTATCCTCCTGGCCTAAGCAGTCCTCCTGCCTCAACCTCCCTAGTAGCTGAGACCACAGGCGCATGCCACCTGTGAGTTTCTAGAGACGAGGTCTCCCTATGTTCCCCAGCCTGGTCTTGAACTCCTGGGCTCAAGTGATCCTCCTGCCTCAGCCGTCCAAAGTGTTGGATTACAGGCGTGAGCCACTGTGCCTGGCCAGAGCTCATCACTGTTAACTCAGCCTGGGTTTTTCACAGCAGTCATGGAAATAGATTCATTAATAATAGTAACAAATATATAGTCTCCCTCTCAAAGAAACCTTGAGTGGCAGTGGCATACCAGATACACAGTAGGAAATACTGTAGAATTATGTTGTTAAGTTCATAACCAAACATCATACATGGTGATAAAAGACAAGATAATGGTCACATTTATGCAGTATTAACTGAGAGGGCAAATTTGTGCCTGAGAAGCTATTGGGAATGTTCTCTCTCTTTGCATTACTAGGAATTACATGGGAAACACATGTAGACAGTCTTCAGGCTATTAAGATTTGTCCACTTAATCTTTACTTATACATGAATAAAAAATGGGAAAACATGATAAATATAATAAACTAATACACTCAACCCTGCCCCTTGATTATATAATAGAACAAAATCAGCATGCCCGGCATGAGCCTGCCAGATTGCCAATTCCATCCTCCACCTTCAGAGGATGCCGCCATCCAGAATTTTGCCTACTCATTTTACTTTCTTCATAGTTCGACACCTTAAATGTATATTACTAATAGTAGCTTTGCATTTTTGGCTGATTTAAAAATTGATATAAATGAAATAATGCTGTAGAGATGCTTTTTGGTATTAAGTGGATATACTGTTATTCTTAAAGATGTTTGAAATGAATATACCTTTCTAACTATCTTTTTAAAATAATACATTAAATGATACTGCTTTAGAATTCATGAACTGCATCTCATGAGAATATGTAGAGATGACGTGGGCAGGTAAAGTAAAACTTCAGGTTGAATATCCTATGATAATTTAAAAATGACAAAATAGTGTGGTGAATAATAGAGCTTGAGCACTTTAAGGCACCATAGGGACCCCTTCAATGTAATGATGACAGTGCTGAGGTGCAGAGAAGTTAGGTAATTAGCCCAAGCCACTACTCTAAGGGCAGACCCTATCTACTTTTCCTAATTTGTCAGAAGACTGCCTATGATACTACTAATAAAAAGTCCTATGAAATTGGTATTGTCATTATTTTACAAATAAAATAATCTTCAATTTTTGTTTCCTCTATGTGTGGGTTACTTAGTATTTTGTAATTTGAATTTCAAGCATAATTAAAAAGAAATCAGGTATCTAGGCTGGGCATGGTGGCTCAAGCCTGTAATCTCAACATTTTGGGAGGCTGAGGCAAGAGGATCACTTGAGGCCAGGAGTTTGAGGTATCTTTTGTTGATCTCTACACTGATTGTATTCTCTCTTTTATTCTATGAAAGTTAAAGATTTTTTCTGATACTACATATTGTCAGTTTTTTAAATACTCAGTTTGTGCTAAAAGAAAACATTCGGCAACGGATATCTGCTGTTCTGTATGTATCTGTCAGTCCAGATTTGTCCATTATGGTGTATGAATCTAATAGAACCTCACCAATGTTATACCTGCCGTCTTGAAATCATTACTGAGATAGCTAATATTAAAATATCCTGGTTTGTCTGTATATTTAATTCTTTACTCTCATTATACTAAATTTTTTTAAATGTAATTTGAATTGATGGTAAAAATTGTATACAGGCCGGGTGCAGTGGCTCACTCCTATAATCCCAGCATTTTGGAAGTCCTATGCAGGAGGATTGCCAGAGGCCAGGAATTTGAGATCAGCCTGGGCAACATAGTGAAACTCTCATCTTTATAAAAAGTAATATTAAAATTTTTTAAAGTGTATAAACTGTAAAGTATATTTTACTGGTGTTTTCTTCCTTATTCCTACTTGTCAGATGCAAATACACATTTTTGTGTGTTTGTGTTTAGTAATTATAAGTATACATATTTCATTCTTCTATTTCATATATTTCTATGACATTATATCTTAGATGTGTAATTTATGAACTACTACTGGATTATTTTAATCCATTAGAAATTACTATTCACGCATTCTGTATTCAATTCATGTGATAGCTAATATATTTGGTTTTAAATGCATCTGATTTTGTGGTTTTCTTCTAGGCTGTTTTTTGTGCTTTCTTTTAAAAATATATAGGTTTTAATATTCTTAATTTTCTTTTAGTTTGAAATGTATATACTCATTTTATTCATTAGTCTAAGATAAGAATTATAACACTTCTCTAACCTATTATAGAATTGTTAATACCTTTACCCTTCTCTTGAACACATCAAAGGATGTCATTGAGTGTTGGTATTGGAGTATAGCATATCTATTATTCTGCTCAATTAGAAGATATTGTTCATGTTGTATAGAGATAATAAGTAATTGTATTGATCTGCAGATGCATCCATCTCTTGGATTCTCATTCCTTCTACCACTGCAGAACTTTCACCTGTAATCACTTTCCTTTGGCCTTAAGGATAACTTTTAGGGTTACTTTTCTACTAAATTTCCAATTTTTGACCAGATATAATCTTATATTGTGCTCTTCCTGAAAAATACTATTGTTGTGGATAGAAATCTGGGTTGGTAGTTATTTCTTCAGCAATTTGACCATGTCATTCCACTGTGTCCCTGGCCTCCTGTATACTGGATGTGAATGGATACAATTATATATTGTGTTTATAGTTTTCCTGTGCTATAGGAACAGTATTCGAATCTGATGCAAAGGACAACACACCCTAGAGATTGTAACAGTGAGATGAACCAAGTGATTGGATGGGGTTTTGAGTTGCTGGAATAATGGAGTTACAGTGTACAATGCATAAGCAACATAATAAATTATATATCTGGTGAACAAATGGATGGATTGTGCCATGAACTGGTTAGATGCTTACCCACATGCCACAGAAGCTCTTCACTTGCAAGGAGGGTGGGAAATACCTCTTGGTCAGCTCTCAACTTGGGCAGCATCAGGCCTCTTTCAATGGGGAAGAGCCACACAGGAGCAATGAGAGTGGGGAGGCTTTTCACACTGGACAAAGGGATTCCAAGTACAGCAATTGTGGGAAAGCCTTTTGCTGCAAATACATACTTTTTCAGTATCAGAAAATCCATGCTGGAGTAAACCCTTATGAGTGCAGTCAGTGCTGGCATACCTTTAATAACAGCTACTATTCTATAGTTACCCAAGAGAATTTACAGCAAAGCTGTGCCTTATGAGTGCAGTGATTATGGGAAATTATTTGGCTCCAGCTCTAATCTCCATATACACCAAAGAGTTCACACAGGATCAAGGCTTTAAGAGTGTGTTGGCCAGGCATGGTGGTTCACACCTGTAATCCCAGCACTTTGGGAGGCTGAGGCAGGCAGACCGCAAGGTCAGGAGTTTGAGACCAGCCTGGCCAACATAGTGAAACCCCGTCTCTACTAAAAAAATACAAAAATTAGCTGGGTGTGGTGGTGCGCGCCTTTAATCCCACCTACTCGGGAGGCTGAGGCAGGAGAATTGCTTGAACCCGGGAGGCAGAGGTTGCAGTGAGCCGAGATCACGCCACTGCTCTCCAGCCTGGGCAACAGAGCGAGACTCTGTCTCAAAGAAAAAAAAAAAAAGTGCTGAATGTGAGAAAGCCTCTATCACTAGACCTCATCTTGTTTAGCACCAGAGAATTCATAGTGGAGAAGACCTTATGAGTACAGATCATGTGGCAAATTCTTTATAAAGACACATTTGTTGAGTACCAGAAAGTCCACAATGGAAAAATATCTTCTCAGTGTGGTGAACGTGAGACATTCTAAAGCCACAATTCTTACCATGGTTAGGCTTTGTGTCCCCACCCAAATCTCATCTTGAATTGTAATCCCCATAATCCCCAGTGACCAGGGTAGGACCTGGTGGGTGGTGATTAGATCATGGGGGCAGTTTCCCCCATGCTCTTCTCCTATAGTGAGTTCTCACAAGATCTAAGGGGTTTTTTGTTTGTTTGTTTGAAACGGAATCTTGCTTTGTTGGCCAGGCTGGAGTGCAGTGGCATGATCTTGGCTCACTGCAACCTCCGCCTCCTGAGTTCAAGTGATTCTCCTGCCTCAGCCTCCCAAGTAGCTGGGACTACAGGTGTGCGCCACCAGGCTCAGCTAATTTTTGAGTTTTTAGTAGAGACGGGGTTTCGCCATGTTGGCCAGGCTGGTCTCGAACTCTTGACCTCAGGTGATCCGCCCATCTCAGCCTCCCAAAGTGCTAGCATTACAGGCATGAGCCACCGAGCCCAGCCCTCAATCTGATGGTTTTATAAGAGGCTCTTTCCTGTTCGCTCGTTCACTCTCTCTCACCTGCCTCCATGTAAGACGTGTCTTTGCTTCTCTCTTGCCTTCTGCCATGATTTTAAGTTTCCTGAGGCCTCCCGAGCTATGCAGAACTGTAAGTCAATTAAACTTCTTTCCTTTATAAATTACCCAGACTCAGGTATGTCTTTATAGCAGTGTGAGAATGGAGTAATGGACTATCTTGTAACATATTAGAGAATTCACAATGGAACAAGATCTTGTGTGTTCAGGAAATGTGGGAAAGCAGAAGCTCCCACATTGCTTGGCAAATGAAAGTCAACCAGAGAAAGGCCTTTTGTAGCAGATATAAGAAAGCATACAGTGAAGGCCTAACCTCATTAGGCATCAGAAAATTTACACTGGAGAGAGGCCTTAAGAGTTCATGGAATGTGCTCATTGTTTAACACGGCATGATCCTAAGAGAAAATCTCTGAGAGTAACCTTTGAGGGAGCTCTAAGCCAGGATTTGAACCTCAGACATATGTGTATTCACACTGTAGAGATTACCTACAACTGCATGAGTGATCGGAAACAAATGGGGTCCTCATCTCTTTCCCCTTAGTGGTTTCAGCGTGGATATTATCCAGCTGCAGCCTAAAAGATCTGAGCTGGGGCCTGCTGTGGATTTCAAGAGGTCCCCATCCTTAATAAACAGTGTTGACCCCACATGGTAGCTGAGATGGATTTCTCCAACCAGCTTCCCAATCCACCAACCTTAGATATGCCCACCTCATGATGTTCTCATTTGTGCAGAGATAAATGCCATAGTGTTTAACCCTTCAATCTGTTCTGTTCATTGTGTGGGACTGATTGAGAAAAGAAGGGCTTTGCTAGCAGGGACCACCAACTTTATGTGCCTCAGAGTGGACAGCAGGATGGTAGAGAGTAGCTCTAAGTCTAGTTTGGCCTGTTTTGCAATGCTACGCAACATCTCTTAGGGAAAACTGTAGGGCATTGTGAGACTGATCTTGTGACCTGGATGTCAGGATCTCTGTGAGCCCTAAGCTCACCCTGATGAGGGAGTAGTTGGTGTGACGACCTCCAGTGCTTCTAGAAACAGCATAAGTTGAGTCCCTTTTTCCCAGAGGATGTGTCATATTCCATCAATTCTGTTGAGGGGTGGCTGTCTCCTAGGATCTCTATGCAGAGGACATTGCCCCTGAAATCTAAAATCTGGTAGGCATGTAAGACCTACAGGGGCTAAGCAGGAAACAGATACAGAAACACTACATAACAGAAACATTGGATAGTAGGGAGTAGTGGAGACTGGGAAACTAGAAGTTATGTGTGTACTCTAAAGGGGGATACACAAATTTAATGTAACTATGACTCTGCGATGAGGGTGTACAAAAATTCTCACGACCGGCTGAGCTCCTTTTCTCCTATGGCTGAGGCCGGTGTGAGAGCAAACAATCTGAAAGTTTGTGAATTCCTGTACCTCCCTGGGCTGTTGATATTTTGGTCATCACTGAACAGGCAGGAACCCCAGGACTGACAAAAGAGAGCTTGGAGTCGATCGTGCATCTTTTGTGACCCAGTCAGCATGTGGGAAGTGATGGCCTTCATTGCTTTCTAGTTTTTGCTGCCACTGAAGGAGGGCTGACTCAAGATATGGGAAGAGGGAGAGAGTTGAATAAATACAGGACTGATTGATTCAGATTTTTATGTGGAAACTTTTTTTTCTTAACACATCAATGATATATAATTGGCATACAATAAACTAGACATATTGAAATTGTATAATTTGATAAATTTTGACATGTATACACATGTCATAAGTTTCCTCATGCCCCTTACTAATCTCCTCTTATTCTCCAATACTTTATCCCCATGTGACCATTGATTGGTTTAATGACACTATACATTAGTTAGCATTTTCTGAAATTTTATATAAATGTAATCATATGGTATGTGTTTGTTTTTTATCTGTCTTTCAGTAAACTGTTTCTTTTTAGATATGGGGGGTACAAGTGCAGTTTTGTTATAGGGATATATTATGTATTGGTGAAGTCTGGGCTTTTAGTGTGACTGTCACCCAAATAGTTCACATTGTACCCAATAGACAATTTCTCATTTTTCACCTTTTTTCCCTTGTTTTGTGGTTTTATTTTCAACTTTTATTTTAAGCTCAGGGGGTCCATGTGCAGGCTTGTTACAGGGGTAAATTGCATATCACTGGGGTTTGATGTACAAATGATTTTGTCACCCAGGTAGTGAGCATAGCACCCAACAGAAAGTTTTTTTGTTTTTTGTTTTTCCCTTACCCTTCTCCCACACTCTCCCATCAAGTAGGCCCTGGTAGCTATTTTTCCCATCTTTGTGTTTATGTGTTCTCATTGTTTACCTCCCACTTATAAGTGAGAAGATGCAGCATTTGGTTTTCTGTTCCTGAATTAATTCATTTCTGATAATAGCCCCCAGCTCCATCCATGCTGCTGCAAAGGACATGATGTTTTTTATGGTTGCATAGTAATCCATGGTGTATACATACCACTTTCTTTATTCATTTCACTGTTGATGGGCATCTAGGTTGATTCATGTCTTTGCTATTGTGAATAGTGCTGCAATGAATATACAGGTGCATGTGTCTTTTTGGTAGAACGATTTCTATTCCTTTGGGTACATAACCAGTAATGGGATTGCTGGGTCAAATGGAAGGTCTGTTTTAAGTTCTTTGAAAAACATCCAAACTGCCCTCCTGAATAGCTGCACTAATTTACTTTCCCAGCAGCAGTGTATAAGCATTCCCTTCTCTCCACAACCTTGCCAATATCTGTTACTTTTTGACTTTAAAACAACCATTCTGACTGATGTGAGATGGCATCTCATTGTGGTTTGATTTACATTTCTCTAATCATTAGTGATGTTGAACCTTTTTTTTCATATGCTTGTTGGCCACATGTATGTCTTCTTTTGAGAAATGTCTGTTTATGTCCTTGGCTCAATTTTTTAAATGAGATTGGTTGTTGTTTTGTTTGTTACTTTGCTTAAGTTCCTTATAGATTCTGGATATTAGACCTTGTCAGATGCACAGGTTGTGAATATTTTCTCCTATTCTGTATGCTGTCTGTTTACTCTGTTGGTGGTTTCTTTCTCTGTACACTTCAGTTTAATTAGGTCCCATCTGTCTATTTTTCCTTTGTTTCAATTGCTTTTAGAGACTTTGTCATGAAACCTTTGCCAAGGCCTGTGCCCAGAATGATATTTTGTAGGTTTCTTCTAAGGTTTTTTATAGATTTAGGTCATACATTTAAGTCTTTAATCCATTTTGAACTGATTTTTGTATATGATGAAAGGAAGGGGTCCAGTTTCAGTCTTCTGCATGTGGCTAACCTGTTATCCCAGCATCATTTATTGAATGAGAGTCCTGTCCCTATTGCTTGTTATGGCTTACTTTGTCAAAGATCAGATGTTTGGAGATATGTGGCTTTATTTCTGGGTTCTTTATTCTGTTCTAGTTGTCTATACGTCTGTTTTTGTATCAATATCATGCTGTTTTGGTCACTGTAGCCTTTAAGTATAGTTTGAAGTTGGGTACTGTGATGCCTCCAGCTTTGTTCTTTTTGCTTAGGATTGCTTTGGCTATTTGGACTGTTTTTTGGTTCCATGTGATTTTTAGAATATTTTTTCTGATTCTGTGAAAAATGAAATTGGTAGATTGATGAAATAGCACTGAATCCATAAATTGCCTTGGGCAGTATGGCTATTTTAACAATATTGATTCTTTTTATCCATGAGCATGAAATGTTTTTCCATTTGTTTTGGTCATCTCTGATTTCTTTCAGCAGTGTTTTGTAATTCTTGTTGTAGAGATCTTTCCACTCCCTGGCTAGCTTTATTACTAGGTATTTTATTCTTTTTCTTGACTATTGTGTATGAGATTGCATTCTTGATTTGGCTCTCAGACTGGACATTCACTGTATATTATTGGTACATAGAAATGCTGATTTTTGTACATTGATTTTATATACTAAAGCTTTACTGAAGTTATCAGTTCTAGGAGCTTTTGTGCAGAGACTATGGGGTTTTCTAAGTATAGAATCATATCCTCTGCAAAGAGAGATAGTTTGGCTTCCTCTCTTCCTATTTGGATGCCTTTTATTTCATTCTCTTGCCTGATTACTCTGGCTAGGACTTCCAGTACTATCTTGAATAGGAGTGGTAAGAGTGAGTATCGTTGTCTTGTTCTGGTTCCCAAGGAAAATGCTTCCGGCTTTTGCCTGTCTGGTATAATTTTAGCTGTGAGTTTGTTATAGATGGCTTTTGTTGTTGCTTTGAGACAGGGTTCTTGCTCTGTCACCCAGGCTGGAGTGCAGTGATGCAATCACAGCTCACTGCAACCTCTGCCCTCCTGAGCTCAAGCGCCTCCCTCCTCAGCCTCTCGAGCAGCTGAGACTACAGGTGTATGCCATCACACCTGGCTAATTTTTGTGTATTTTGTAGGAACGGGGTTTTGCTATGTTGCCCAGGCTTGTCTCCACCTCCCAAAGTGCTGGGATTATAGGTGTGAGACACTGCACCTGGCCCATAGATGGCTCTTACTATTTTGAGGTCTGTTTCTTCAATGCCTAGTTTGTGGAGGGTTGGAAGGGTTGTTAAATTTTATTGAAAGCCTTCTGTGCATCTATTGAGATAACCATGTGGTTTTTGTTTTTTTGTTCTGTTTATGTGATGAATCACATTTCTTAATTTGCATATGTTGAGCCAACTTTGCATGCCAGATATAAAGCCTGCTTGAGTGTGGTGATCGTGGTGGATTAGCTTTCTGATATGCTGTTGGATTCAGTTAACTAGTATTTTGTTCAGAATTTTGCATTTATGTTTATCAGGGATATTGGCCTAACATTTTCTTTTTTCATTTTGCCTCTGCCAGGTTTTGGTATCAGGATGACGCTGGCCTCACAGAATAAGTTAGGGAGTAGTCCCGCCTCCTTGATTTTTTGGGAATAATTTCAGTAGGATTGGTACCAGGTCTTTTTACATCTGGTAGAATACAACTGTGAATCCACCTGGTCCAGGGCTTTTTCTGGTTGGTAGCTTTTTAATTACTGATTCAATTTCAGAACTCGTTACTGGTCTGTTCAGGATTTCAATTTCTTCCTGGTTCAATCTTAGGAGGTTGTATGTTTCAAGGAATGTATCCATTTCTTCTAGGTTTTTTAGTTTGTGTGCTAAGTTTTTAGTTCTTAATAGTCTCTGAGAGAATTTTGTACTTCTGTGGGGTAGGTGCTAATGTCACCTTTAACATTTCTGATTGCGTTTATTTGCATCTTCTTTTTTCCTTTATTAATCTAGCTAGTGGGCTACCAGTGTTGTTTATTCTTTTGAAAAACCAACTTATGGTTTTATGATCTTTGTATAGATTTTCACATCTCAGTTTTATTCAGTTCAACTCTGATATTGGTTATTTTTTTCTGCTGCTTTTCTTTCTTTTGGGGTTGTTTTTTTTTTCTTTTAGTTCCTCTAGGTGTGATGTTATTTTGTTAACTTGAGATTTATCTAACTTCTCGGTGTAGGCATTTTGCACTATAAACTTTCAACACTGCTTTAGCTGTGTCCCAAAGATTCTGGTATGTTGTATCTCTGTTTTAATTAGTTTCAAGGAATTTTTTTATTTGTCTTGATTTCATTCTTTACCTAAAACACATTCAGGAGAAGATTGTTTAATTTCCATGTAATTGTATGGTTTTGAGAGTTCTTTTAGGTATTGATTTCTGTTTCTACTGTGCTATGGTCTGAGAGTGTGGTTGGTATGACTTTTTTTTTAATTGTTGAGTATTGCTTTATGGCCAAGTATGTGATTGATCTTAGAATATGTGACATGTGCAGATGAAAAGAATGTATGTTCTGTGGTTGTTGGGTAGAGTATTCTGTAGATTTCTGTAAGGTCTATTTGGTCAAATGTCCAGTTTAGCTTCCAAATACCTTTGTTAGCTTTCTGCCTTGGTGATGCATCTAACACTGTCAGTGGGGTGTTGAAGTCTCCTGCCATTATTGTCTGGTTGTCTAAGTCTTGTTGTAGGTCTCTAAGAACTTGTTTCATGAATATGGGTGCTCCAGTGTTTGGTGCATATATATTTGGGATAGTTAAGTCTTGTTGAATTGAATCCTTTATCACTATGTGATGCCCTTCTTTGCCTTTTTGGATCATTGTTGGTCTAAAGTCTGTTTCGTGTGAAATAGCAATCCCTGCTCTTTTTTTTCCCATTTGCTTGATCTTTCTCCATCCTTTTACTTTGTGCCTATGGGTGTCATTGCATGTGAGATGTGTCTAATGAAGAGAATACACAGTTGGGTTTCATTTCTTTTTCCAACTTGCCACCTTGTGCCTTCTAAGTGGGGCATTTAGCCTATTTACATTCAAGGTCAATATTGATAAGTGAGGATTTGATCCTGTCATTATGTTGTTAGCTGGTTGTTATGTGGACTTTATTGTATAGTTGGTTTGTAGTATCAACAGGATATGTGCTCAAGTTGTTTCTGTGGTGGCAGATACTCATCTTTTGCTTCTAGGTTTAGCACTGTTTTAAGGACTTCTTGTAAGGCAGGTCTGGTAGTAATGAATTCCCTTAACATTTGTTTGTCTGAAAAAGATTTTATTTATCCTTCACTTAATGAAGTTTAGTTTGGTTGGATATTAAATTCTTGGTTCAAATTTCTTTCATTTAAAAATGCTGAATATAGGCCCCCAGTCTCTTCCAGCTTGTAAAATTTCTGAAAGGTCCACTGTTAGCCTGATCGGGTTCCTTTTGTGGGTAACCTGCCACTTCTCTCTAGCTGCCTTTAATGTTTTTCTTTTGTATTGACCTTGGAGAATCTGATGACTGTGTATCTTAGGGATGGTCATCTTGTATAATATCATCTCACAGGGGTTCTCTGAATGTCCTGAATTTGCATGTCAACCTCTCTAGTGTGGTTGGGGAAATGTTCATGGACAGTATCATCAAATATGTTTTCCAAGTTCCTTGTTGTCTCTCCATCTCTTTCTGGAATGCCAATGTGTTATAGGCTTGGTCTTTTTACATATCCCATATTTCTTGTAGGTTTTATTCATTTTTTAAAATTCTTTTTTCTTTATTTTTTTCTGCTGCATTGGTTCAAAGGAGTCGTGTTTGAGCTCTGAGATTATTTTCTCTTTTTTTTGTGGGATAGCAAATACTTATTTGAAGAACTTTTAGGATAAAATTTAGTTTACCTCTGATAAAGCTGAAGAAAAATGATTGCAGTTTTTATGCATTAAATGATAAACATTGCCTTTGTATTCTTTTCCCAGTTCTTCTACAATTTTTTCTATATCATCTTCTAGGAAGTCCGTGCTCCCTAAAACAACAACTTCTTTAAATTTAAATGTTTCTCCTAGTTCAGAAGCATTTCCTGGGGAAATTTCAAATATTCCAGAAAAGGGGTAAGGATGGCCACCATAAGCAAATTCTCTGCCATAGACTTCAATTTCTGAATGAAAAACTCCAATTCCAATGGATGAGGTATATTCCTTCATCCAATACGTGTCATACACGTTGAGCACCACTAACTGGTTAGCCCCCATCCTCCTCCCCGCGGCCGCCGCCTAGTCCTCAAGCCGCTCGGTCTCCGCGGGGCCGGAGGCCGCTCCCACTCCCGCGGGCGCTTCAAGGGGCCTGAGCCGGGCACTAAGCGTACAGCCCTGCCCGTGGCAGCCGGGGCAGAAGCATCGGGCAGCCAAGCCACTCCCGGGCGCCAACGACAGGAGCCTCTGTGCGGACAGGGCCGGACAGCTGGCGGCCCGCTCCGGATGAGGCACCTCCCCTAGGCGGCAGACACATGGGGAAAAACTGAGCTCTGAGACTATTTTCTAAGCTTGGTCTATTCTGTTGTTAGCGCTTCCAGTTACATTATGAAATTGCAATTGCTGTAGTTAATTTCTTATTTCCAGAAGTTCAGTTTGATGGCTCTTTTTCTTTTCTTTCTTTCTTTCTTTCTTTTTTTTTTTTTTTTTTTTGAGACGGAGTCTTGCTCTGTTGCACAGGCTGGAGTGCAGTGGCATGATCTTGGCTCACTGCAACCTCCATCTCCTGGATCCAAGGGACTCTTGTGCCTCAGCCTCCCGAGTAGCTGGGATTACAGGTGCCCGCCAGCACACCCAGCTAATTTCTGTATTTATAGTAGAGATAGGGTTTCACCATGTTGGTCAGGCCGGTTTCGAACTTCTGACCTCAAGTGATCCACCTGCATCAGCCTCCCAAAGTGCTGGGATTACAGACGTGAGCCACCGTGCCCAGCCCATTTTGGTTCTTTGTTAATATGGTAATATTATATTTAAACTCTTGGATTGCAGTATTGGTTTCCTTGGATTTTTCCTTCCTTGCCATCCAGACTCTGAATTCTAAGTCATTTCAGCCATTTAAGCATGGTTCCAAACCATCACTAGGGAGCTAGTGCAGTCGTTTGGAGACTTTTAGAGTTGCCAGAAATCTTGCACTGGTTCTTTCTCATATGTGTGGGCTGATGTTCCTTGAATCTTTGAAGTTGCTCTCCTTTGGATGGGGCTTTCTGCTTTTATATTATTTGATGCCCTTGGGAGTTTTACTGTGGTATAAGTTGGGTTTAGTTTCATGGTTTCAATTATGGGTGCTTTCACAGGCCAAGGCTCAGCTGAGCACTCCTGAGCTGCATGCTGTAAACCTGGGTAGAGGGGATTAAGCCCTTGGCTTTGTTCTCTGGCTGCTTGGGGTGAAGCACCTGCTGTGCTAGAGGGGCTGAGGTGTTCTCAGTCTGCTGGCAAAAGTGCTCCAGCAGAGCATTGTGGGGACTGCAGAGAGTGCACTGTGGCTGGGGGATGGGGAGGCCACAGGCAAGTGTGCACCACTTGGGCAGTAGAGGGGGGCTACCTGCAAGTGTGTGCCAATGGGGTGGCATGGCTGTGGTGTAGGTGAGTGAAGCACCATGGTGTGAGGGGTCCCTGGCAATGCCTCCCACCTTTTTGAATCTCCAGTGTCTATTATTCCACTATTTCCATATGTATACATCATTTAGCTACCACTTATAAGTGATAACATGCAGTATTTGACTTTGTTTCTGAATTATTTCACTTAAGAGAATGGCCCCCCAGTTCCAGCCATATTGCTGCAAAAGCCATGATTTTTTTTAATGACTGAGTAGTATTCCATGGAGTGTATATATATATATATATATATATACATACACACACATATATACATATATATACATATATACACATATATACATATATATACACACACACATATATATATATAGCATTTTCTTTATCCAATCATCTGTCGATGGACACTTAGGTTGATTCTATGACTTTGCTACTGTGAATAGTGCTACAGTAAGCATGTGTAAGTACAGGCATCTTTTTGATATAGTGGTTTATTTTCCTTTAAGTAAATACCCAATAGTGGAATTGCCAGATCAAATGGCAGTTCTATTTTCAGTTCTTTGATAAATCTCCATACTGTTTTCCATAGAGGTTGTACTAATTTACATTCCCACCAATAGCGTATAAGCGTTCCCTTTTCCTTGCATCCATACCAACATCTGTTGGTTTTTTACTTTTTAATAATAGCCACTCTGACCAGTATAAGATGGCATCTCAGTGTGTTTATGTGTGTGTGTTTTCTCTCATCATATCTCATTATAACCTCAAATTCCTGGGCTCAAGCAATCCTCTTGCTTCAGCCTCCCAGTGTCTAGGACTACAGGTGTACACCATCATGCCTTGCTCTTTTTTTTTTTTTTTTTTTTTTTGTAGATATAACATCTTACTATATTGCCCAGGGTGGTCTCAAACTCCTGACCTCAGCAATTATTTTGTGTTGGCATCCCAAAGCACTGAGATTACATGTATGAGCTACCTCCCTAAAATAAGGAAAGTGAGCCAGGAGCTCTGGGCCCAGCCCATGATCTGAATCGGGGCGAATATCCCCGCCTCCTGACCTCAATTTTCCTAAGCTAGAAAGGACCTTTCGACCCTCCGACTTGTGCCCATAGTAAAGCGGCGGCCCTAAGACGACGCGGGGGTCCTTGTGCGCACTTACATGGAGTCGGCTGCGCTTGGTGAGTTCCCACACCCGGTAGGTGTGAGGAAAAAACTGCCTTACTCAGAAGGCACCACCCCTTGCGTCGGCCGCGGACTCTAGGCCAATGACGGCCCAGGACACGGGCGATTTCTGCGGGCCAGGGCGGCGGAGGTGGGACTTCCGCTTCGTCGCGTGACGTCATCTCCGTGAGCAGGATTGGCCCTGGAACAGTGTGGGACCTGGACCGCTGGGTAGGCGCGTCCAGCGGCCTGAGCAGGGGAGGGTAATGAGGCTGTTACGCGCCTTCTCCGCATCTTGGCGGGAGCCTGACGCCCCGCTTCTTCCCTAACGGGGTGTTCCACCGGCGCCTGCCGGGGCCTAGGCCTCCGCAGCCGCCCTCCGTCTCCTCAGCCCCGACGCTGCGCCCGCTTTGTGCGCATTTTTCTCTGGGGAAACTGAGGCTCCGAGTGCGAAAGTCAGCCGAGGTCGCCCCGCCCAGGACAGAGAAGGGCTGGGGGGTCGGCTAAGCCGCGGCATTCCCGGGCCCCGCTAGGGCTGCAGGGTCTCAGGATGGCAGCCTCGGCGCAGGTGAGTGGACGAGGTTTTGGCCTTGCTGCTGCTCTGCTGTTTCTGGAGGCCTTGTGGGCAGGCAGAAGCCAAGACAGCCACAGGATGTTTCTTTGTCGCCGTCGTTTCTTTAAGAGAAGTGGCCGTAGCTTGTCATTGCCTTTATCCGCAGTCCTGCAATAGTGTTGGCCTCCGACAGGTGCTCGGTCCTTGGTAGAAGGATGAATGATGCTTCCTTCATGGATCTCCTCACACTTCCCTTAAATCCAACCTCCTCTGTTGCCTGCCAACCCCTACCCCATCCACCTGGCCAACCACCCCTGACCTTGTCTCTCCGTTTTTCCCTTGTCCTTTGCTCTTCAGAGCCACCAACCTGACCGTGCAGTCTTCTTCCTTTTTCCAGGCTTTCTCTTTGCACTTCCCTTTGCCTTGAACACTGCCCCTATAACTTCGCAGGGCCTCCCTCTCCTATCTTTCTGGCCTCTGTCCAGATGTCACCTATTTGGAGGTGGCTTTCTTGGCAATTCCGGCTAAAGTGGCGCCTTACGCACTTGCCCATTTTTGGCAATGTGTGGCATTTTTGTATAGAGAATCTGACGATATTAAAGAAGCTTGCCGTTTGAGTTGGTCTAGGATGTTATGTGAACAAAGAGAAAGGAAATAATTGCAAAGAGTGACAGCTGATGATAAAGAGTCCTTGCTGTGGGCTGATTGGCAGGCATTATTGAACCCTCAGCTCCTTTAATCCTGAACTCCTTAGAATTAGGTTCTCTTGTCCTCACTGTTTTACACAAGAGCAGCTGGAGGCTCACATAGGTTCAGTTACCTGCCTTACATCACTGTAGCTCTTAAGTATCAGAAACTAACAACTGGTGTGTCTACCATCACAGCCTGTGTTTTTACCCTCTTCTTTGCCCGCAATGGTTAGGGAGGCCTGGGGGTGACACCTAAAGTAAACTTTGCAAGTTGAGCAGGCTTCCTTCTAGCAGGTGGTCTTGGACATGAGGAGTCATGGCATTTCATGCTGGCGGAACTGTGTGGAGTAAAAAAAAAATGGTTTATTGGTTGTTGAAGGAGTCCGCAGGGGAGCCGTGTGGCTTCCACAGTGGTTTCCTGAGTGGTTTTCTCCTATACCAGCTGACACATGTCTTGGGACACAAGATTTTGTGGTCTTTTGCTAGATGTGCCTTCCTCCTTAGCCAGGACAGACATAGCCAGTCAGGGGCCCATGTTCTCATGGCTACAACCTGCTGTGTCCTCTGTGACTCTTGTTCCTTGCTCCTGAAGTATCCTGACCTCAGGGATACTTGTTGGTAGGACTCAAACAGGAAAAGGTAGTGACAGCTCGTTGTGGATTCTTCCTGTGAGAATGGGCATCTGTGAGGCCCAGAAGTGTCCGAGGCAGCAGATGCAGGTCCAGGCCCTGCCACTTTTGAGGCAGGTGCCACCACCTCAGGTGACTCTTCTGTGAGTTAGGTGATTATGACTATGCTGCTCTGCCCATGTCCATGAAAATATTTCAAGTGGCTAACCCCAGCACAGTGGCATGTGTCTGTATATCCAGCTTGGGAGGCTAAGGCAGGAGGATCATGAGTTCAAGCCCAACCTGGGCAAAATATTGAGACCCTGTCTCAAAAAAAAAAAAAAAATCCTGAAAATATTTTCAGGGTGGCTCAAATGGATGTATTTCAATGTTTCCCATCCTCATTAACTGTGCATTAACTTTGCTAATGAAGGAGTGTCGGGTTGCATGATTAGAACGTAGACCATAGGGCCCTGGGTTCAAATTCTGTCTCTTCTGATAAGAGATGTGACTTTGGGTAGACTAGTGGAGATCCTGGACCTCAGGTCTCTGAGTGTGACATGGAGATGATGATGCTGAACTCAGGAGCTGTGGCCCTTTGCCCCAGTGTTTCCTTTACAGCTTTTCTTCAGATCTTTTGACTATTCTTGGTGAAGTGGAAAACCCTGTTGTGTTGACCTGGACATCAGGGCTCAGATAAATGAAATGAGATTTCCAAGGTCACATAGCAGGCTTGTGTTGATTTCAGGAATTTGGTTTTAAACCTCAGGAGTCTGACTCCTGAGCTGGGGACTTTTAGTCACTTTACCATGGCATGTAAACCATTAGCATGAGGCAGGCTCACAGGGAGGATCGGTAAGACTCAGGTGCTGTTCTTGTTATTGTTGCTGGTGTTGTTTTTGTTATTATTCTTTCCCATTCCTCTGATGTCTCAGAGCACTTACTGTCTGTGCCTCTCAGTCCACTTAGGATTGTCCTAACCTTATTTCTGTGTCAAGTGGCTTTCTGCATAGGAGGCTTCTCTCTCTTCACTGCTGTAATTTTTTTTTTTTTTTTTTTTTTTTTTTTTGAGACGAGTCTCGCTCAGTCGCCCAGGCTGGAGTGCAGTGGCGCGATCTCGGCTCACTGCAAGCTCTGCCTCCTGGGTTCACGCCATTCTCCTGCCTCAGCCTCCCGAGTAGCTGGGACTACAGGCGCCTGCCACTACGCCCGGCTAATTTTTTTGTATTTTTAGCAGAGACGGGGTTTCACCATGTTAGCCAGGATGGTCTCGATCTCCTGACCTCGTGATCTGCCCTTCTTGGCCCCCCAAAGTGCTGGGATTACAGGCGTGAGCCACCGCGCCTGACCGACACTGGTGTAATTTATCCAAGGCAATGTCCACATTCCCCTCATGCCTGGCACAGATCATGGCCCTCTAGAGATGCTTGGTGATTTGATTCTTGGGTCACTGTGCATCTTTTGCAGTGCTGAAGTGACAAGTTCTAGTTGTATTCCACAGTTCCAAGGGAAACACTACTATCTCTGTTTAATTTTCCAGGTGTCTGTGACCTTTCAGGATGTGGCTGTGACATTCACCCAGGAGGAGTGGGGACAGTTGGATGCAGCCCAGAGAACCTTGTATCAGGAGGTGATGCTGGAGACCTGCGGACTTCTCATGTCTCTGGGTAAGGCCCCTTCCGGTCCTGTGCTGCCTTAGGATTGAGTTCTCCTACTCATGTTCCCCTCTCTCCTCCACAGCCTACTTGTTCTGAGGCTCCTGGCACCACACAGGGGTGTTCACCATTTGCTCTGAGTGTAGCACTTGGGAGACCAGGGTCTGGTGTCCAGGAGTCCACTCCCGTCTCCACTGCTTATGATCCCTGTGTTCCTGGGCAAGTTAAGGAATCCCTCTGTGCCTCAGTTTTTCTCATGAATAAAAAGGGCCAGGCCAGGCACAGTGGCTCATGTCTGTAATCCCAGCACTTTGGGAGGCCAACGCGGACAAATCAGGAGGTCAGGAGTTTGAGACAAGCCTGGGCAACATGGTGAAATCCCGTCTCTACTAAAAATACAAAAAATTAGCCGGGTGTGATGGCGGGTGCCTGTAATCCCAGCTACTCAGGAGGCTGAGGCAGGAGAATCACTTGAACCCAGGAGGCGGAAGTTGCAGTGAGCCGAGATCGCATCACTACACTCCAGCCCAGGCGACAGTGTGAGAGAGTCTCCGTCTGAAAAAAAAAAAAAAGGCCAATATAGTATTTATTTCATAGGGCTAGTGTGAGGGCAAATGGTTCAGTACAGTGTGTTGTGATAGGTGGTTGGGTGCAGGTTAGCAATTGTGACCCCTGTTGCTGTCACTATTGTTACTGCTGTCTAAATCATTGTCCTCATAATCAGCAGTATCACACTTGGACTCAGCATTTTTTGGAACAACTTTGTATAGTTTTTTAGTTAAATTGGCCAGATGCTTTTGATGACTAGACTCAGGTGTACATTTTAGCTTGGCCATTCGCCATTTCCCAGATTTTGGCAAGTCACTTTATCTGCCTGAGCCTCGATCTCTTCACCTATAATGTGGTCCTGATTGCAGTACATTCTTAATGTGCATCCTGTGAAGAAATCCTAAAATAGAATTTTTCATGCAGGGACCATAGGAGTAGCAATGTAATGCTTTGCTTAGAATGTAAAAAAAAGCCTTAGGTCAATGAAGAAACTTACCTTTCTCCTGAATGGAGACTCAGTATCTCAAATATGTTATTTCTTTTCTAAACTAATGACTAAATTTAATTGAGTGTTTATAAAATACAATGCATTTAAATTGCTTGGCATATTCCCTAGGTTATAGTTACATTGTATAAATATCAGTTATTGACATACTATTAGGAGTAAAGTTCTATGGCCAGGTGGCATATTGATTAAGGACTTGGATTTGAGAGCCACAGCAGGAAAGTCTCTCCAAGAAGTGACATTTGAGCTGAGACCCAAAGAGTGAGTTGATTAGAAGGAGCAAGATAGAGGAGCAAGTAGTATTCCAAGTAGGCAGGCCGGCATGTGCAAAGGCCCTGAGGTGGTGAAGAGCATGATCCTGACAAAGCTGAAGGAAGGTCTGATTCCCCTTTTTCACTGCACTGTCATTGAACCCAGTGCCAAGCACATAGCAAAAATGAGTGAACATTTGCTTAGAGATGACTGATGAATCCCACCCTGTGTTTTTGTGGGTCCTACTGCCTGTGCCATTAACTTCTCCATAGAGTACTTATGTCTTTTACCCCTTTATATTTTGAAAAGTTTTGGGCTATATGTGCAGATCAGCTCATACAGTTTTAACCCTGAAGGAAATATATTATCTCACCTAATAAGCTTAGTGGTAAGGCTGGCTCCTGGGTTGGTGGGTGTCAAGCCAGTTGTCTTTCTTTGCTCCCACTTTCTTTTTTCTTTTTTGGAGACAGGGTCTCACTCTGTAACCCACACTGGAGTGCAGTGGTACGATCTCAGCTCACTGCAGCCTCACCTTCCAGGCTCAAGTGATCCTCCCACCTCAGTCTTCTAAGTAGCTGGGACCACAGGTGCATGACACCACACCCGGCTACTTTTTGTATTTTTAGTAGAGATGGGGTTTCACCATTTGCCCTAGCTGGTCTCAGACTCCCAAAGCGTTGGGATTACAAGCGTGAGCCACTGTGCCCAGCCTCTTTGCTCCCTCTTCTTGGTAAGGTTTTTAGGCAGGTTCCCTCACAGAATTCCCAGGATGCTGCATGGCAGCAGGAGTGGCAGCCTCCCTCATTTAGCCCTTCCTGAAAGAGAAGGTTTTTTCTCTCTTTGGAGTGGCTGGTATAGGTCACCTGCCTACCTCAGAGTACAGTTGATCAGGGTTGCCATTTGCAAGATGATGGAGACCAGGGCTTTTCTACTGCCATGGGGACTAATTATAAAATCCCTTCAGAAAATTTGTCTTAACAGGGTTGAGATTTTTGTAGGATGGAGATTAAAAGTAATTGGTACTATCACACAGCCAGCACTACTGCTTACAGTCTTTGGGGCCCGATGAGGATGTTTTTTTTCTCTTTTTTTGAGACGGAGCTTCGCTCTTGTCACCCAGGCTGGAGTGCAGTGGCATGATCTCGGTTCACTACAACCTCCGCCTCCTGGGTTCAGCCTCCCAAGTAGCTGGGACTACAGGTACCCGCCACCACACCTGGCTAACTTTTTGTATTTTTAGTAGAGATGGGGTTTCACCATGTTGGGCAGGCTGGTCTCGAACTCCTGACCTCAGGTGATCCACCTGCCTTGGCCTCCCAAAGTGCTGGGATTACAGGCATGACCCACTGTGCCCTGCCAGATGGTGTTTTTGTAGTTGTTTTATGGTCACGGTTCAACGTTTTCTTTGCTTGGCTGAGAATAGCTTCACTTCATGGTCTTCCCCATCCTGAAGTCCCAGATCAGATTGACAGGTTTCTTTCTTCTAACCTAACTCCCTGTGTCCTCTTTTGTTCTCCATGCACAGGCTGTCCTTTGTTCAAACCAGAGCTGATCTACCAGTTGGATCACAGACAGGAGCTATGGATGGCTACAAAAGACCTCTCCCAAAGCTCCTATCCAGGTAGGAGCCAACAGCTGGGAAGGTGGGGGTCATGGCAGCTTACACATGGAAAAGTGAACACTGCCTCTGAATTTTGTGGGCAATCTTCTTATTGTGGTCTCTCTGGGTGCTTGGGATCCGTGGAGCCTCTTTCCCCCGCCCCCCCCCCAGATAGGGTTTCACTCTGTCACTCAGGCTGGAGTACAGTGATGTGATCATAGCTCACTGCAGCCTCAACCTCCTGGGCTCAAGGGATTCTCCCACCTCAGCCTCCCAGGTAGCTGAGACTACAGGCATGTGCACCATGCCTGGCTGAGTTTTTAAAATTTTTTATAGAGATGGTCTTGTTATGTTGCTGAGGCTGGTCTCAAACTCCTGGGCTCAAGCTCTCCTCCTGCCTCAGTGTTCGAAAATGCTGAGCCACCAAGCCTGGCCTCTTACATCTTAAATTTAAGTACTTCCAAGTTAGGTCCCAGATGTATATTTCACTAACGCATAATAAAAAATTATGGCTAACATGTATTTATTTCTTACTCAGTGCCTTGCTCTCTGCCAACCATAGTATATGTAGTGTTTCACTTCATCTTCACTATAGTCTTACAAGGCAGACTCTATTTTTGGCCCTTTTTGTTTGTTTGTTTCCGAGATGGAGCCTCCCACTGTTGCCCTGGCAGGAGTGCGATGGTGCAGTCTTGGCTCACTACAACCTCTGTCTCCTGGGTTCAAGTGATTCTCCTGCCTCAGCCTCCTGAGTAGCTGGGATTACAGGCATACGCCACCACACCTGGCTAATTTTGTGTTTTTAGTAGAGACGGGGTTTCTCCATTTTGGTCAGGCTGGTCTCAAACTCCTGACCTTAGGTGATCCACCCGCCTCAGCCTCCCAAAGTGCTGGGATTACAGTCATGAGCCACCGTGCCCAGCATAATTTTCTCTTTCAAGATCTACTCTAGGCTGGGCATGGTGACTCATGCCTGTAATCCCAGCACTTTGGGAGGCTGAGGGTACTATTTCATCTTCTTGTTCTCACTGAAATGCTGATCTTGTTTCTTCTTCTTCTTTTTTTCTTTGAGATGGAGTCTTGCTCTGTTGCCCAAGTTGAAGTGCAGTGGCACAATCTCGGCTCACTGCAACCTCTGTCTTCCGGGTTCAAGTGGTTCTCCTGCCTTAGCCTCCTGAGTACCTGGGATTACAGGCGTGCACCACCATGCCCAGCTAATTTTTGTATTTTTAGCACAGACGGGGTTTCACCATGTTGGCCAGGCTGGTCTCAAACTCCTGACCTCAGGTGATCTGCCTGCCTTGGCCTCCCACAGTGCTGGGATTACAGGTATGAATCACTGTCCCTGGCCTTTGTTTTTTCTATAATGCCATCTCTAATAAGCCTTTTTGTGTATTGTATTCCTTCCAGGTGACAACACAAAACCCAAGACCACAGAGCCTACCTTTTTTCACCTGGCCTTGCCTGAGGAAGTCTTACTCCAGGAACGACTGACACAAGGAGCCTCAAAGAACTCCCAATTAGGGCAATCCAAGGATCAGGATGGGCCATCTGAAATGCAAGAAGTCCACTTGAAAATAGGGGTAGGCCCCCAGCGGGGGAAGTTGCTGCAGAAAATGAGTTCTGAACATGATGGTTTGGGGTCAGATGATGGTGTATGTACAAAGATTACACAGAAACAAGTTTCAACAGAAGGTGATCTCTATGAATGTGATTCACATGGACCAGGTACCGATGCCTTGATTCGCGAAGAGAAAAATTCCTATAAATGTGAGGAATGTGGGAAAGTGTTTAAAAAGAATTCCCTCCTTGTTCAGCATGAACGGATTCACACTCAAGTGAAGCCCTATGAATGCACAGAGTGTGGGAAAACCTTTAGCAAGAGCACTCATCTTCTTCAGCACCACATCATCCACACTGGGGAGAAGCCCTATAAGTGCATGGAGTGTGGGAAGGCTTTTAACCGCAGGTCACACCTCACACGGCACCAGCGGATTCACACCGGAGAGAAGCCTTATAAGTGCAGTGAATGTGGAAAGGCCTTCACCCACCGCTCCACTTTTGTCTTGCATCACAGGAGCCACACTGGAGAAAAACCCTTTGTGTGCAAAGAGTGTGGCAAAGCCTTTCGAGATAGGCCAGGTTTCATTCGACACTACATCATCCACACGGGAGAGAAGCCGTACGAGTGCATTGAGTGTGGGAAGGCCTTCAACCGCCGGTCATACCTCACGTGGCACCAACAGATTCACACTGGAGTGAAACCCTTTGAATGCAACGAGTGTGGAAAAGCTTTTTGCGAGAGTGCAGACCTCATTCAACACTACATTATCCACACTGGGGAGAAGCCCTATAAGTGCATGGAGTGTGGGAAGGCGTTCAACCGTAGGTCACACCTCAAGCAGCATCAACGAATTCATACTGGGGAGAAGCCTTATGAATGCAGTGAATGTGAAAAGGCCTTTACCCACTACTCCACTTTTGTCTTGCATAAAAGGACCCACACGGGAGAAAAACCCTATGAATGCAAAGAATGTGGAAAAGCCTTTAGTGATAGGGCAGACCTCATTCGACACTTCAGCATCCACACTGGAGAGAAACCCTATGAGTGCGTGGAGTGTGGAAAGGCCTTCAACCGCAGCTCACACCTTACGAGGCACCAACAGATTCACACTGGAGAGAAACCCTATGAATGCATCCAGTGTGGGAAAGCCTTTTGCCGGAGCGCAAACCTTATTCGACACTCCATCATTCACACTGGAGAGAAGCCGTATGAATGCAGTGAGTGTGGAAAGGCTTTTAATCGCGGCTCATCCCTCACACATCATCAAAGGATTCATACTGGGAGAAACCCTACCATTGTAACAGATGTGGGAAGACCTTTTATGACTGCACAGACTTCAGTCAACATCCAGGAACTTTTATTAGGGAAAGAGTTTTTGAATATCACCACTGAAGAAAATCTGTGGTGAAAGGGAACATCTTACCATCTGGCCATTCACACTGAAGAGAAACTTCATAAGCATCCTCTCTTTGAGAAAACGTGTAATAGATGATCATTTGTCGTCTAAACAATCATGTTAGAAATTGAACCAGCCTGGAGTCTTATTCTCCACCTGAGAATTCACCCATGAGAGAGACCCAGTGGTTGCTATGCACTTAGGAAAACTTTCAGCCACATCTTTCTTCTTAGTTACAGTGAAATATTATCTCAGGGATATTTAAACAAAGGAAGAGGAAATATAGGGAAGAGAAAGAAAACACAGCTTCTTTTAGACTTGTCTGACAAGCCTATGGCAATTTGTCGTCCCTTTGTTATTTTATTTGGGAGAGGGAAATGTTCCAGAAACAAAAGATCTCATCCCCTTTATTTTTCTGTGTATACATTCACTGCTGCCCAGTGTCAGAACAGTTATACAAACGAGGGCTTGAAAACATTTTGTGAAAGCTTGCTTAGTCCTGCCACGTTCTCCACTCTCGAGGTGCAGGAGCATACATCTTTATAAAAAATATGGAGGCTTGAGTTACGAAACACTTTTATAAGGAGATAAGGATGTACATACGTTTGGACACATTGTCCACTTCAGATGCTTGTTTAAAAAAATGTTTCACCATGTGTCTTTACCCAATACACATACTTTTTCTTGATGTGGATTTACTTTTTTTTTTTTTTTTAAGTTTTCCTGGGATAGGGATGATAGTGTAATTGTTCATGCACACAGTAATCCTGGGAATCTTAGTTTTTTCCTATGATTGTGGTTTCTCAGCTTCTTTACCTCTCCTTTGAGTTAGGTCCACCTCAGTTTTCTAAAGGTCAAATTAAGGCCCCCCAAAAATACAGTATGTAGCTGAATTCCTTTGAAAGATCATGATAAACTCAGAAGAACACACATAGAAGGAATGTCATTTTTAATCTTTTTAAAGAGTGTGTGAAAATTCACTTTAACTGGAATTTTAACAGGCAAGCCGGCATGCATATATGTAGGGATGTGTGACTTTCACAGTTGTCACCATGGACTTAGGCTTGATTAAAATGCTACACATTTAGAGCGTTTTGTAATTCCTTTTTAATATTTTTAAGACTAGATTTTGAGCCATGTGATAGTTTTACCTCATATTAAATATATTGTACAGAAGTAAAAATCATGTATTCACTTTGAACTCCTCAAAGCCTTTTTTATTTATTTACTTATTTACTTACTTGGTTTAGGAGCAGAGGTTTAATAGGCAAAAGAAAGAGAAAAGAGACTAGCTCGCCTCTGAGAAGAGAGGGGTGTCCGAGTGGGACTTCCCTCCTCAGAGCCTTTTTTTTTTTTTTGGAGACAGAGTTTTGCTCTTGTTGCTCAGGCTGGAGTTCAGTGGCACAGTCTTGGCTCACTGCAACCTCTGCCTCCGGGGTTCAAGCAATTCTTCAGCCTCCCAAGTAGCTGGGATTACAGGCATGCGCCACCACGCCCAGCTAATTTTGTATTTTTAATAGAGATGAGGTTTCTGCATGTTGGTCAGGCTGATCTCGAACTCCTGACAGGTGATCCGCCTGCCTCGGCCTCTCAAAGTGCTGGGATTACAGGTGTGAGCCACTGCGCCCAGCGCTCAGCCTTTTAGTGAACACATGTATAGTTTTCTATTGTAGTTGTAGGCAAAGCCATTTTGTACTGCATTAATTCATGTCATTATTTTGAAGACATCTCTTGCTCCTTTTTTTTTTTTTAATTGAGATGGAGTCTCGCTCTGTTGCCCAGGCTGGAGTGCAGTGGTGAGATCTCGGCTCACTGCAGCCGCCTCCACCTTCCGGGTTCAAGTGATTTTCCTGCCTCAGCCTCCCAAGTAGCTGGGACTACAGGTTTGTGCCACCACACCCAGCTAATTTTTGTATTTTTAGTAGAGATGGGGTTTCACCATGTTGGCCAGGATGGTCTCCATCTCTTAACCTTGTGATCTGCCTGGCTCAACCTTCCAAAGTGTTGGGATTACAGGCGTGGCCACTACGCCCGGCCCTCCTTGTCCTTTTTATGTCATGTCTAAGAACTCCTCACCAGGTTTTCTATCGTATTTACTCCTACAAATTTTATCTTCTACATTGGATCTGATTCATGTTAAGTTAATTTTTGTATTACAGTATGAACTTTAGTTTCTTTTGTTGTTGCCCATGAATTTTTTTAAGCTCCATTTGTTGAAAAGACTATTCTGCCTCTATTGAATTGCTTTTACACCTTAGCAAAAAATTATTTAAGTATATTCATGTTGGTCTATTTCTTGGTTCTCTATGTTATTCCATTGGTCTTTGAGCCTAAACCTATGCCAATACCACTCTATTTTGATTACTATTGCTATCTACTAAATTTTAAAATAGGGTAAACTTATTCCTCACTCTTTATTCTTTTTAAAAATTGATTTGGGGCCAGGCATGGTGGCTCACGCCTGTAATCCAAACACTTTCGGAGGCCAAGGTGGGCAGATTACGTGAGGTCAGGAGTTCAAGACCTGCCTGGCCAATATGGTGAAAACTCGTCTCTATTTAAAAAATACAAAACCTAGCCAGGCAAGGTTGCAGGCGCCTGTAGTCCCAGCTACTCGGGAGGCTGAGGCAGAAGAATTGTTTGAACCCGGGAGGTGGAAGTTGCAGTGAGCTGAGATGGTGCCACTACACTCCAGCCTGGGTGACAGAGTGAGACCCTGTCTCAAAAAATAAATAAAAAATAAAAATTGATTTGGCTTTCATATCAATTGTTTCCTTTGGCTTTGCATATACATTTTATTGCATGTTTGTCTCTATGAAATATGTTGCTGGGATTTTGATATAAAATGCCTTAAATCTAAAGATCGTTTTGGTGGGAATTGACATCTTGTTGAGTCTTGCAGTTCATGAATATGGTACGTCCCTCTGTTTATTGAGGTCCTCGTTGATTTATTTCATAAGGGTTTTGTAATTTTCAGCTTATAGATTATGGACATATTTTAAAAATCTAGACAATTTCTTGGCCATTATATGTTGTATTGAGTTTTAAATTTCAGTTTGCACTTGATACTTGCAATTATAGAGAAATATATAAATTAGAATTTTTATATGTATTCTGTGACTTTGCTGAAGTCAGTAGTTCCAGCAACATTTTTTGATAGCTTTCTTAGGATTTTCTTCATAAATATTAATGTTATTAGCAAACATCAAACATCTTATTTCTACTTTTTTTTTTTTTTTGACATTCTTGCTCTGTCACCTAAGCTGGAGTACAGTGGTGCGATCTTGGCTCACTGCAACCTCTGCCTCTCGGGTTCAAGGAATTTTTACCCTCAGCCTCTCGAGTAGCTGGGATTACTAGCACACTCCACTATGCCCAGCTAATATTTGTGTATTTTGTAGAGATGAGGTTTCACCATGTTGCCAGACGGGTCTCAAACTCCTGAGCTCAAGTGAGCCTCCTGCCTCAGCCTCCCAAAGTGCTGGAATTATAGGCATGAGCCACTGCTCCTGGCCCAAACATCTTATTTCACCTACCCAATCTATATTACTTTTATTTCCTTTTCTTGTGTTTATTGCACTAGCTAGAACTTCCAGTGTGATGTTGAATAGAAATGGTGAAAGAGGACATACTTGCCTTTTTCTTGATGTTTGGGAGAAAGCATTCAGTGTAGATCGTTAAATATAATACCTGTAGACTTTTATGTACATGTTCTTTAGAAAGTTTCCCTTCTGAGTTGCTGAGGGCTTTTATTGTGAATGGGCATGTAATTTGCCAAATGCTTTTCCCCCTTCAATTGATATGATCATGTAATTTTTCTTCTTTAGCCTGTTATGATGGATGGCTTTAACTGATTTTAGAATGTTTTGTTGTTTTTTTGAGACCAAGTCTCACTCTTTTGCCAAGGCTGGAGTGCAGCAGTGGTGCAATCTCAGCTCACTGCAACCTCCGCCTCCCAGGTTCAAGCAATTCTCTTGCCTCAGCCTCCCAAGTAGCTGGGACTACAGGCGTGCACCACCATGCCCAGCTAATTTTTGTATTTTTAGTAGAGATGGGGTTTCACCGTGTTGGCCAGGCTAGTCTCAAACTCCCAACCTCAAGGGATCCGCCCACCTCGGCCTCCCAAAGTACTGGAATTACAGGCATGAGCTACCATGCCTGGCCGCTTTTTGAATGTAGGCCAGCCTTGCACTCCTGGAATAAACCCCATCAGGTCATGGAATATGACTTTTTTTTTTTTTTTGAGACGAAGTCTCTGTCACCCAGGCTGGAGTACAATGGCACGATCTCAGCTCACTGCAACCTCCACTTCCCAGGTTCAAGCGATTCTTCTGCTTCAGCCTCCCGAATAGCTTGGACTACTGTCATGTGCCACCATGCCTGGCTAGTTGGAATATGATTTCTTTTAATTACAACATTCCATTTGCTAGTATTTTATTGAGAAATTTTGTATCTGAAATCATGAGTATTCCATCTGGCCAAATATGTGGCTGGAATTTCCCCAAAAGTGGCAGAGGGGTTCCCAGAAGGGACTGTTTCAAAAAGTCCTGAGATAGGACCTGTTGGGATTCCAGAGAAAGGAGCATAAAACACCAGGGTAATCAGTTCAAATCATTGTTCGGAGGAACTTTCATACGGGGTTGTGGGGGCTGCAGTGTGTCCTTGTGTTGGACAGCAAACAAAAAAAAAGCTCTACTTGTGTACGTCTGCAATGAGAAGTTTGGGTTATGGAGAGTATATGAGGGCTTAAGGAATTTGGCTCAGATCCGGGGCCAGTTTCTACATGTTTAGCAACATGTTTGATCTCTCAGTGTTTTGGGCAACAACCTAACTGTCAGTGCCTGGGCATTCCAATCCCTAGCTTACGTTTAAGCCTGCAGGGGAAGACATGCACTTGGTCCAGGGTCACAGAGCTGTCAAGGCACCTTGCACTTCTAGGCCAGGACACAGAAAGGGGAGTTGGGGACCACTACAATGAGCAATGTTGGTCAGTAGTTTTATTTGTTTGTTTTCACTTTATCTGATTTTGGTGTTTGACTAATACTGGCCTCCCAAAATCAACTGGGAAGTTTTCCTCCAGTGCCACCCCCTTTTTATTTGCATGACATTTTGTAGAATTGGTGGTGTTTCTTTAAGTATTCGGTAGAATTTTTTGGTGAAACCATTTAAGTCTGGAGGTTTCTCTTGTGGAAGATTTGAATTACGTAGTCATTCAACTTAATAGGTACTCAAAGTATTTCATATTGGGTGGGTTTTGATAGATTATTATTTTTGAGGAATTGTTCCATTTCATCTAAGTTTTGTAACTTAAATTTGTGGAGTTATTTATTTGAAGTATTCCCTTATTATTCCCTTCATGACAGAAGGTTCTATAGTTGTATCCTTTGTTTTATTCCTAATAGTGGTTATGTGTGTCTTCTTTATCTTTGTTAATCTTCTTAGATGTTTATAAATTTTATTGACTATTTCAAAGAACCAGCTTTCTGTGTCATTGATTTTCTATGTGTTCTGACTTTGATTTCTATTCTGATCATTATTATTTTCTTTTTCTACTTGTTTTGGTTGTATATTGCTGTTTGTAGTTTTTTGAGGTGGGAGCTTAGATTATCATTAGAGACTTTATTCTAACATAAGCATTTAGTTTTATAAGCTAAACTCAGCACTGTTTGAGCTCCATCTTACATTTTCCTATATTGTAATTATATTTTCATTCAGCTTAACTATTTCTTGATTCCATTTAAGAAATTATCTGTGACTCATGGGTTATTTAGAAGTGTGCTCTTTTGGCCGAGCGTGGTGGCTCACGCCTGTAACCCCAGCACTTTGGGAGGCTGAGGCGGGCAGATCATGAGGTCAAGAGATGGAGACCATCCTGGCCAACATGGTGAAACCCCATCTCTACTAAAAATACAAAAATTAGCTGGCGTGGTGGTGGGCTCCTGTAATCCCAGCTACTCGGAAGGCTGAGGCAGAAGAATCGCTTGAACTCGGGAGGCGGAGGGTGCAGTGAGCTGAGATCGCACCACTGCACTCCAGCCTGGCAGCAGGGCAAGACTGTCTCAAAAAAAAAAAAAAAAAGAAAAAGAAAAGTGTGCTCTTTCATTTCCAAGTATTTAAAATACTCCTGTTATCATGCTGTTATTTTTAGTTTCACATTTGGCCTGAGCACAAGCTCGTTTAATTTCAAAACATTTATATTTGTTGAAGTTTGTTTTGGGGCCATAAACAAAAAGCCCATAAACAACATGCTTGTGGAGTATTCCGTAGGTACTTGTAAAAAGGATGTATATTCTGGTGTTGTTTGGTAAAATATTCTGTGTTTATGGATCCTGTTGATTAATGATGTTATTCAGACTTTCTATATTTTCCTCATTTTTTGTCTAATATTTTGCTAAAAGAAGGATGTTAAAGTCCCCAACAGTAATTGTGGAGTTTTTTATTTCTTCTTTCAGTTCTATCACTTTTTGCTTCATATATTTGAATGTTCTCTTGTTTGGTGTATATGCATTTATGATTATTATATCTTCTTCATGTATTGTCCCTCTTATCATTATGAAACTTTCCTCTTTGTCCATGTTCATTTTCTGAGCTCTGAAGTATACTTTCTCTTACACTAATACAAGGTATAATTGCTGCATTTTTAAAAGTTAATGTTTGCATGGCTTATCTTTGTCCATTTCTTTTATTTTCAACCTGCCTACATCATTATATTTGAAGTAAATTTTATGTAGACAACATGTAGTTGGGTCCTGCTCTTTTTCTTTTTCACTTTGAAAATCTCTCTTAGTTGGTATATTAAACCATTTATCTTTAAAGTGGCTATTGATATGTTGCACTAAATGTATCATTTTTTTCCATTGCTTTTCCTTTTTTTTTCCCCCCCCCCTTGAGACAGAGTCTTGCTCTGTTGCCCAGGCTCCAGTACAGTGGCATGATCTCGGCTCACTGCAACCTCCACTTCCTGGGTTCAAGCAATTCTCCTACCTCAGCCTCCTGAGTAGCTGGGATTACAGGCATGTGCCACCACGCCTGGCTAATTCTGTATTTTTTTAGTAGAGACGGGGTTTCGCCATGTTGGCCAGGCAGGTCTCGAACTCCTGACCTCAGGTGATCTACCCACCTCGGCCTCCCAAAGTGCTGGGTTTACAGGCGTGAGCCACCATGCCTGGCCTCTTTTTCCTTTTTTTTCTTTTTTTGTTTCTGTGTTGGTTTGGTTTTTGGCATATTTTATTTTCTTGCCTTTTTTTTGGATACCTGTACAATTTTAAGAATTCAGTTTTGGTTTGTCTGTAGTGTTTTTTAAATTTTTAAATTTTATTTTAACAGCAAGCTCTAACATAGTGCTTTTTTTAGTGTATTTCTTGGTATAATTATTTTAGTGGTTACTTTATGTATTAAAATGTATTTATGTAACTTAATCACAATCTGCTGGTTGTCAACATTATAGCAATTTGAGTGATTTGTAGAAATGTTACTTTTATTAGGTCCCTTTATACTCATTATTCTTTTTTTTTTTTTTTTTTTTTTTTTTTTTTTTGAGACGGAGTCTTGCTCTGTCGCCAGGCTGGAGTGCAGTGGTGCAGTCTCGGCTCACTGCAACCTCCACCTCCCAGATTCAAGCGGTTCTCCTGCCTCAGCCTTTCAGTAACTGGGACTACAGGCGCTTGCCACCACGCCTAGCTAATTTTTGTATTTTTAGTAGAAATGGGGTTTCATCACGTTGGCCTGATCTCCTGACCTCGTGATCTACCCGCCTCAACCTCCCAAAGTGCTGGGATTACAGGCGTGAGCCACTGCGCCCGGCCCCATTATTCTTTTAATACAATTGTCTTGAGCATTTACTCTCCAGGTGCTGAGCACCATATTGAATGATGTTATAATTTCTGCTTCTGTTGTCAAACCTATTTATTTAAAATCTCTAGTCCTATGTCATAATGTCAGACTTTGTTGAAAGGACAAGAATAGTCTCTTTGCCTGTATTTCTTACCCTTTCCATTGTTCTTCTATCTTGAAGCCTCCTTCTACCATTTTCTTTGCATGTGGAGAACTTCCTGTAGCCATTTTTTTTAGAATAAGTCTACCTGTGACAAATATTCTTTGTTTTCTTTTATCTGAGAATATCTTTATTTCTTAATTCTTGAAGGAAATTTTTGTGTGGTATAGGATTCATGGTTGACAAGTCTTTTCTTTTGGAAAACTTGAAAAACATTGCAGCACTTCCCTGTGGCCTCTGGTTTTAAATGAGAAATCTGCTTCCATTTGAACTGTTCTTCTTCTTTACTAATGTGTCATTTCTCTCTAACTGCTTTTAAAATATTTGTCTTTAGTTTTCAGAAATGTGATTATGATGTGTCCTAGTGTGGAATTTTTTTATGTTTATCCTGTTGCGTGATTGTTCAGTTTTTCAAGTCTTTAGGTGTATGACTTCTGCCAAATTTGGGAAATGTTTGGTCTTTATTTCTTCAAATATTTTTATTCCCACTCCCTTCCCCCTTTTTGCAACTCAGAAAAACTGAGTGAGATCTTTATTTTAATTGTTCCAAATGTTAGGTCTCTATTTTAATTGTTTCAAATGTTAGGTCTCTATTTTAACTGTTCCAAATGTCCTTGAAGCGCTCTTCTTTTAAGTTTTGCGACCTTGATCTGTCTTTGGAGAGGGCTGCAGGGAGTGGAGTGCTAACAACTCTCACTACTTGCCTTGAGATGACGCTGTCCTGGAAGTGAAAGTATAATGCCAACTAGCATTGCCTTGGACTGCCTCCTTCTGCCTTGCTACTGGCTAGGGGTGGGAGTTTGGCTCTTCTGCTGTGCAAAGGGAAGGAGCATGTAGACTTTTTTAATCAGGTTGCTTAAAAGTGGGCCAAAGGGGAGGTGGGGCTTTTAAACTGGCAACAATCAAATGTCACATATCAAAAATGGAGTCAGAGGCCAGGCACGGTGGCTCACACCTGTAATCCCAGCACTTTGGGAGGCCGAGCAGGGAGGATTGCCTCAGGCCAGGAGTTCAAGACAAGCTTGGCCAACATAACGAAACCGTGTCTCTACTAAAAATACAAAATTTAGCTGGTCATGGTGGCGCATGCCTGTAATTCCAGCTACTCAGGAGGCTGAAGCACAAGAATTGCTTGAACCCTGGAGGCGGAGGTTGCAGAGAGCCGAGAATGTGCCACTGCACTCCAGCCGGGGCAACAGAGTGAGACTCTGTCTAAAAAAAAAAACAAAAAAACAAAAAAAAAAACCCATAAAACAAAAATGGAATCACACTGTCATACTTTTGGTTGGCTGAAAAATAGGAAAAAAAACAAACCCAGCCTTATTTATAGATGGATTATCTTGATGTTTGGAGTAAGCTACAAATAGATTGATACATCACATCCTGCCTTGAGTGGCTGTGATGTGGCCAGGGATGTAGAGAAATCCTCTCCATGGCCTGAAGCTGGACCAGTACAAGTGGGCGTTACCTTTGTGCTGGAAGAAGTGCTCTGAGGTAAAGATAGATGTGTGCTTTTGTGGGAAATGGCTTGTCTCGTTGTTCAGAAGTGCTGCAGATCAGTGACAAGTATATATAGAACAAGGGCATGAAATTACTGGAGTGGGCAAATTGAGTGGATATTTATGTCCCACGTCAGTGCCTATAAAAAGAAACCCACTGCAGAAGAGGGGAGGGGAACCTAGTAGTTAAGGTTAACCAGGCTCAGTCCTCAGCCATCCCAGTCCTTGCACTCTAGGGATATAAAATATAGTCACCAAGGTGTTAGGGGATGGAGGGTTTTTTTTGTTTGTTATTGTTTTTTGTTTGTTTGTTTGTTTTGAGACGGAGTCTCACTCTGTCACCAGGCTGGAGTGCAGTGGCACGATCTCAGCTCACTACAACCTCCACCTCCCGAGTTCAAGCAATTCTCCTGCCTCAGCCTCCTGAGTAGCTGGGATTATAGGCGCTTGCGACCATGCCCCGCTAATTTTTGTATTTTTAGTAGAGACGGGGTTTCACCATGTTGGCCAGGATGGTCTCGATCTCTTGACCTCATGATCCACCCACCTCAGCCTCCCAAAATGCTGGGATTACAGGCGTGAGCCACTGCAGCCGGCCAGGAATGGAGGTTTTAAAAGGGCCCAACAACATGGCATCCTGCTGACCACAACTAAAATAGCTCCTTTCCTTACCTACTATTTACGAAGACCAACACTAAGACAGTATATGGTGTAATCCCTACAAGAGAACAGCCTGCCCCTTGGTGACATGTTTACGTCAGACCTTTTTCCTCCCAGACAGTACATTGATTCTTATTTAATGGCATTGCTGCTTTTTCTGGATATGACGTTAACTTCCCTGCCAACAGAGCCTTTGCTGAAACCATTATAAGAGAGTGTATTGACTTCTTCATATACCAACACTGGCTGGTCATTACCTTGAAGATCCAATCACAATGTAGACACAAATGGATTAGGGTTTGTAGCTAACACTGTTGATGTCTTGTTCTGTACAACCCATCTTCCTACAAGTCTTATCAAATGACCTCTGGGAGGATGTCAGCCTGCTCACTAATAAAGTTTTTGTTTTGTTTTGTTTTTTGAGACAGAGTCTCGCTCTGTCCCCCAGGCTGTAGGGTAGGAGTGCAGTGGTGTGATCTCAGCTCACTGCAGCCTTCGCCTCCTGGGTTCAAGTGATTCTCATGCCTCAGCCTTCTTAGTAGCTGAGATTACAGGTGTCCACCACCACACCCGGCTAATTTTTGTATTTTTGGTAGAGACAGGGTTTCACCATGTTGGCCAGGCTGGTCTCGAACCCTTGACCTCAATTGATCCACCCTCTTCAGCCTCCCAAAGTGGTGGGATTACAGGTGTGAGCCACTGTGCCTGGCCACTAATAAAGTTTTATTGCGCCCCCTCTTCCGTCTCACTGCCTCATTTTCATTCCTGTGCATCCTGAGTTCATATCTCAGATAAACTCCCTGTACTCCAGTAATCATCTCACCGTTTACTGCCATAGAATATCGAAAGTAAGAAGTTCTGTTTTCACATTCTTTCTATTAATGAACACCCAATTTTCACATTCTTTCCTCTCTCACTTCTGTAGATCGTTACTTCATACTCATTTTCTGAAATGTCTTCCTCTTTTTGCCCTATTCTGTGGGACTCAACCGTGCAAAGCTCTAAACCTAGATTGAACATTAGTCCAACATTTTCTGAGCTGACCCAGGCTGTTTGGAAGTTCTGGGAAAAACCTTGACCCCCATTTCCACCACCCCACAGATCTCTTCCCATCCCTCAGTGAACTAAAATCTCTGGAGGATCCAGTTTCTCAGATGCCCAGTATTTTTCTGGCCTTGCCATTGCCATTTTTGGGGGAAATCATTTATCCACACCAATTAAAGGAATGTCAGATGAAGTTTTCTGTTAGTCTTCCTAAATTGTGGCAGCCAGTGTCTCCCCATGAGTTGCGTGTAAACCCCCACATGGCTCTGTACAACTTTCTCTTTGCAAAATTAATATTTTTAGTATATAAAATGATATGCCAGATGTATGGTTGTCTTTCCTAAATCTATACAGCCTTCCCTACGTTTTCACTTACTCTAAAGGAAGTTCAAATTTTGCATTGTTTTCTTGCATGTTTTCTTTATATATCATTCCTTTTTTTTTTTTTTTTGGACAGGTCTAGGGGAATATCTAAGGTGTAGTCTTGAATTATCTCTAAGTTTAAATATTCTTCTATTATTTTTTTTGCCTTTTTTTCTTTTTGTGGAGAATGAGGTCTTGTTATGTTGCCCAGGCAGGTCTTGAACTCCTAGGCTCATTCTATCCTCCTGCCTCTGCCCTCCTAAGTGCTGGGATTGCAAGCATGAGCCATCATGTTCAGTCCTATTAATTTTTCTTAAAAAAGATATTGAAGTAAACTTTGCATTCAGTAATCTCGTGTTAAGAATATTTTTGGTGAATTTTGATGAATACATGGTTTTGTGATGACAAACCACCGTTAAGCTGTGAAATATTTCCATCACAAGAAAATATTCCTTGATATAGTCAAACTCTCTCCCAAACTCCAGCTATAAGGCCCATTCATTTAGGTTTTTCTCTTTTTGCCTTTTTTAGAATGTGAAGTGAATGGAATCATATAATATGTGGTTTTCAGATATTTTCACTTGGCATATGATTTTGGGATGTATTCATTTTATTTCATATTGTTTCTTATATAGAGTCGTTTATTTTGTGGATATGCTACAATTTGTTCATCTGTTCACCTGTTCGTGAACAATTTTCCAAGTTTTTGGCTATCGTGAATAGGACGTTCATGAATATTTGCTACAGATATTTGGATGGAAACATTTTGACTTGTCTTTTGTAAATAACTAAGAGTAGAATTGGTATATCATATGGTATGTTTATATTTACCTATATAGGAAGCTGTCAAGTTGTTTTCCAAAATGACTGTATCATTTTGCATTCTCATCAAAAATGTATGAGAGTCCAGTGCTGCATCTTTGTCATCACTTGGTATTTATTGTCACTTTGAAACATTTTACTAATTTCAGCAGGTGTGTTGCAGTATCTTATTTGGGTTTTAAGTTGCATTGCTAAAATGACTCATGATATTGAATATCTTTTCATGTGTTCATTGTTGATTTGTATATCTTTAGTTATTTGTCCAAATCTTTTTTTTTTTTTTTTTGAGACAGAATCTTGCTCTATCTCCCAGGCTAGAGTGCAATGGTGCAATCTTAGCTCACTGAAACCTCTGTCTCCCAAGTTCAACTGATTCTCATGCCTCGGCCTCTTGAGTAGCTCGGATTACAGGCACGCACCACCACGCCTGGCTAATTTTTGTATTTTTAGTAGAGACGGGGTTTCGCCATATTGGCCAGGCTGGTCTCGAGCTCCTGACCTCAAGTGATCTGCCTGCCTCAGCCTCCCCAAGTGTTGGGATTACAGGCATGCGCCACCACGCCCAGCTGGTCCAAATCTTTTTTCAATTTTTAATTGTTTTTTTCTTCTTAACACGAAATTGCATAACGTTGCTTTAATTTTCTCCTTTTTAAATGTTCTATATTATAGTCATTTCTCAGTTATATGTTTTGCAAATAGTTTTTTTTTTTCAGTCTTTGACTTGCCTTTTAATTTTCTTAGCAGTGTTTTTGGAAGAGTAGATGTCTTAAATTCTGATGTAATAAAAATATTTTGTCTTTATGTTTTTTTGTGTGTATCCTGTCTATCTAATTAGACTTTGCCTACTGCAATGTTGCAAAGCTTTGACTTATGTTTTCTTCTAGGCATTTTATATTTTTAGATCTTTTATGTGGTCTGAGATCCTTTTTTTTTTTTTTTTTTTTTTTTACGGAATCTCGCTCTGCCACACAGACTGGAGTGCAAAATGACGCAATCTTGGCTCACTGCCACCTCTGCCTCCCAGGTTCAAGCGATTCTCATACCTCAGCCTCCTAAGTAGCTGGGACTACAGGCACATGCCACTATGCCCAGCTAATTTTCGTATTTTTAGTAGAGATGGGGTTTTGTCTTATTGGTCAGGCTGGTCTCCAACTCCTGACCTCAAGGTGATCCACCCGCCTCGGCCTCCCAAAGTGCTGGGATTACAGGCGTGAGCCACTGAGCCCGGCCTGAGTTAACGTTTATATATGATCTGAGGTAAGGGTTTCACATTAAATTAAATGTGTTTTATAACCCAACAAATCACTCTGGGGACATAACCATTAGGAATGAGGGCTTTCTTACACCAAAATACATGTACACAAAGATTTATAACAATTTCACAATAATCAACAACTATAAATAATTCAAATGACAGTCATCTGTAAGATATTTAAGTAAATTGTGAAACAGTCATAAAGTGGAAGAAAACACACAGATTAAAACTGTTACTTTTGTCCAACAAGATGAATGAATTTTCCAGGAAGGAATACTTGAATTGGGGCTTGCAGAAGCCCCAACCTGTTTGTAGTTTGGGGTTGCCATCTGCCTCACAGAGCAAAGTGAAGGGTTTGGATTTGGGGAACACAAAATTGTGTTCTCCTATGAAAAACCTTTCTGTAATATAGTTGGCCGTGGTATTTGCCAGGAATGAAAGGTCAGGGTTGGAGACCTCATGAGTCTGGGTTTTCATTTGAGGTTAAGAGATAAGGTGGTGATTATAATCAGAAAATCTAGAGTGGGTGTAATTACCTCCAGAACTCACTACTGTTAGCCTGGGTTTTATGGTAGTTATGGAAGTGGATTAACTACTAATGATAAAAAATATAGTCTCCTCCACCTCAGAAAATCTCGAGTGGCAGTGACATGCCAAACACACAGTAGCAAATACAGTAGAATTTTATTGATACGTTTTTAACCAGACAAACCTCATAAATGGTGATTTTTAAAAAAAACAGAATTATGTTCACATTTTTGCAGCATTAACTGAGAGAAGGCAAATTTGTGCCTGAGTGGGAGGAAATGTTCCTTCAGTTCTAGGAATTACATGGGAAACACATGTAGGTAGTCTTCAAGCTATAAATTTAAGATTTGTTTACTTAATCTATAGGTTTATACATGTATGAGAAATGGGAAAAAAAGAATAAATGTAATACATTAAAACCAATACAGTGAATCTCCACACCCTCCAATGAAAATATGGAACAAAATCTCAGCATGCCCAGCATGAGTCTGCCAGATTGCAAATTCCATCCAACGCTTCAGAGGATGCTATTATCAAGATTTCTTCATAGTTTGACACTTTAAATATGTGTCAATAATGATAGCTATTATATTATGGCCTGATTTTGAAATTTATATTAATGGAATCATGCTTGTAGAGATGTTTTTTCATATTGCCGGGATATATTTTTCTGTTATTTTTAAAGATGTTTGAAATGAATGTATATCTTTCTAATTATCATCCTTTGTTGATAACATGTACATTAAATGGGATTGCTTTAAAATTCATTGAATCTCATGAGAATATGTAGAAATGACGTTAGTTTTGGTACATTGTAAAGCAAAACTTCAGGTTGAATATCTTATGATAATTTAAAACCACAAAATTATACTATTAATAATAGAGCTTGAGCACTTTAAGGGACCATAGAGACTCCTTTAATGTAATGGTGAGAATACTGAGGTACAGAGAAGTCAGGTGACTAGCCGAAGCCCATATTCTAAGATAAAGGCCGACCCCATCTATTTTTCCTAACTTGTCAGAATACTGTAAATTATACTGCTTTTAAAAGACCTATGAAATTGGCATTGGAGATGCCATCTTGCAAATAAAATATTCTCAAATTTTGATTATCTTTGTTTTCTTTATGCATGGGTTACTTAGCGTTTTGTGACTTGATATGCAACCACAGCTTTAAAAATTTCCAGTTATCTTCTATTTTTGATCTGTACCCCAATTGAATTATTTTATTTCATTTTACACAAGTTTAAAGAGATTTTTAATTGTCCTAGCTATTCTCAGTTTTGTTTGTACTCTTTGTGCTAAAACATGCTGCAATTGGTGTCTGTTATGTTATACGGATTTATCAGGCCAAATGTGTTCATCATGGTGTGTGAATCCAACAGAACTGTCCCAATGTTATGCCTGCCTTTTTGATATTATTACTGAGATAACGAATATCAAAGCAGACTGGTGTGTTTAGAGATTTAACCCTTTATTCTCATTATACTAAAATTGTTTTATGTAATTTGAATTCATGTTTAAAATTGTAAAGTATGTTTTCCTGTTGATATTTTCTCCCTTATTTCTATTTGTCCGATACAAATGTGCATTTTTTTGTGTGTGTTTGTGTTTAATAATTACAGGTATGTATTTTCTAGACCTCGATTTAATATATTTCTATGACATTATACCTTAGATGTGTAAGCTATGAACTAATTATTACTGGATATTTTTAACTCATCAAAAATTACTGCCTACTTATTCAATAATTTATTCCATGTTCTTTTCTTGTGATAGCTAATATATTTGGGCTTAAATGCATCTTCTTATTTTGTGCTTATCTTTTCTTCAGTTTTGTTTCTTGTGCTTTCTTTTAAAAACATGTATAGATTATTAATATTCTTAATTTTCCTTTTAGTTTGGAATGTATATACTCATTTTGTTAGTCTTTAAGCTGAAAATTATAACACATGTATTTAACACATCAGGGTATAGAGTTATTAATACCTTTACCCTCCTCTTGGATAATATAAGGCATGTTATCATGTAGTGGTATTGAGGCATCGTTAATTCTATTGTTCTACTCAACAAGGGGATATTGTTCATGTTTTATACAGATAATGAATAATTGTATTGATCCGCAGAGGCATTCCTTATATCACGCAGATCTTTCACCTGGAATCACTTTTTTTTTTTGCCTTAAATATAACCTTTTGGGTTACCTTTTTAACTAAAATTTTCATTTTTTACCTCATATGGTCTTATTTTATACTGCTTCTTGAAAAACACTATTGTTGTGAATAGAAATCTAGGTTTGCACTTATTTCTTCAGTAACTTCACTGTATCCTTCCACTACATCCATGAGTCACTATATACTGGATGTGAGTGGAGACAATTTATATTGTGACTATAGTCTTCCTGTGCTACAGAAACAAAATTTGATGGCGGTGGTATTTTGTTTTGTTTTTGGTTTTGCTTTTGTTTTGCTTTTGAGACAGAGTTTTGCTCTTGTCGCCCAGGCTGGAATGCAATGGCAGAATCTCGGCTCACTGCAACTTCCACCTCCCAGGTTCAAGCGATTCTCCTGCCTCAGCCTCCCAAGTAGCTGGGATTACAGGCACCCAACACCATGCCCTGCTAATTTTTGTATTTTTAGTAGAGACGGGGTTTCACCATGTTGGCCAGGCTGGTCTTGAACTCCTGACCTCAAGTGATCCACCCACCTCGGCCTCTCAAAGTGCTGGGATTACAGGCATGAGCCACTGTACTCAGCGGTGATGGTGGTTTTTTTGTGTTTTGTTTTTGTTTTTGGAGATGGAGTTTCGTTCTTATTGCCCAGGCTGGAGTGCAATGGTGCGATCTCTGCTCAAAGAAACCTCCGCCTCCCGGGTCCAAGCAATTCTCCCGCCTCAGCTTCCCGACTAGCTTGGGTTACAGGCATATGCCACCAGGCCTGGCTAATTTTGTATTTCTAGACACGGGGTTTCTCCATGTTGGTCAGGCTGGTCTCGAACTCCCAACCTCAGGTGATCTGCCCGCCTCGGCCTCCCAAAGTGCTGGGATTACAGGCGTGAGCCGCCACGCCCAGCTGGTGATGTTTTGATGAGGACAGGACCTGACTTATGTCTCTTAGTTTCAGGCAGGACCCTCTCATAATCAAGTTTGTGATTGGATCTACCTGCCTTGAGTGCCAGAAGGGAGAACGAGAGGTAGAGAGGCAGGTTTTGGTTACTGTGAATGAAAGATGAATAAGGAAGTGTCCTCTAAAGTCACAAACTTGAAACGGGATGAATTCTACTCTCCACTTAGGTCTGAGGGCAATTAGTCCTGCTATTTCCAAAATTAGAATCTTCTTTTTAAAATTTTAGTTTTAGAGACAGGGTCTCGCTCTGTTGCTCGGGCTAGAGTACAGTGGCGGGATCATAGCTCATAGCAGCTTTGAACTCCTAGACTCAAGCCATTCTCCTGTCTCAGCCTCCCGAATAACTGGGACTGCAGTCCAAAAATTTGAATCTTGTGGCCTGTAATAATGAGTCTCCTGAGCAGCATGCCTACCTATGGTTTTAGGCACACTTTTTCTGAACTGTTGAAGAAATAACCCAAATGTGTGCTTTCATGTAAAACCTTTAATCACACCTATGAGGCTAGCTGCTGAGTTAGGGTGTCATTGTATTTTATGTTTTGATAAATGCCAAAGATCCTGCTGAGGCTTAGCCTCCCACAGAGTATATTTACTTCTTTTCATATTTTCCATGTATCTCTTTTATTGATTCATATCTTGATAGCATCATGTGTCTTATTTCACTCTATGTGAATTGAAGATAGTTTTCAGTCATCTATATTGATAGTTCTGTAAATATTCAGTTGTACTAAATATAAGCACCCCATATTTGTATTTATTAGACCAGAATTATCAATCTTGGCATGATAATTCACTAGAACTTTAACAATTTTATATTGTTTCTACTAATTGCTGAGATAATGGACATAAAAATGCTCAGCATATTCATAGATTTATGTCTTTATCCTTTTACAAATAGTTGCTTTATGTAATACAAGTCAGCATTATACATTACATAGAGTTCAAAATATAATTACTTGGTGATCATTTCTTTCTTTTTTTGTTTTCTTTCTTTCTTTCTTTTTTTTTTTTTTTTTTTTTTTTTTTTTTTTTTTGAGATGGAGTTTAGCTCTTGTCGCCCAGGCTGGAGTGCAATGGCGTGATCTCTCGGCTCGCTGCAACCTCCACCTGCCGGGTTCAAGCGATTCTCTCGCCTCAGCCTCCTGAGTAGCTGGGACTACAGGTGCCCGCCACCACGCCCAGCTAATTTTGTATTTTTAGTAGAGACGGGGTTTCACCATGTTGGCCAGGCTGGTCTTGAACTCCTGATTCACCTGCCTTGACCTGCCAAAGTGCTGGGATTACAGGCATGAGCCACTGCACTTGGCCAGTGATCGTTTCTTTAATACTGATATTTTCTGATATAAATTTTCATTTTCATGTGTTAATTCTTTGTTGTATTAAATATATTTTTCCCAAAGCTGTTTCATATAGTTTTCTAATATTATACTCTACAAGTGTTTCTTGTACCCATACTACTGTTTTTTGTTTTTGTTTTTTATGAGAGACGGTCTTACTGTCTCTCCCAGGCCGGAGTGCTGTGACACCATCAGAACTCTGTGCAGCCTTGGCTCAAGTCATCATCCTGGCTCAGCCTCCTGAGTAGCTGGGATTACAGGCTTGTGCCACCACACCCTGCTATTACTTTTTTTTTTTTTTTTTTTTTTGGTAGAGATGGGGCCTTGTTATGTGGCTCAGGCTGATCTATTAATAGAATTCCTGACCTCAAGCAGTTCTCTTGCTTCAGCCTCCCACATTGCAGGAATTATAGGCATGAGCCTCTGTGCCTGGCCTTTTGGAAATTTTTAACACATCAAAACTTACTAACTGCTAATTTAAGAATTTATTCCATACTCGTTTCATGAGATAGCTGATATATTTGGGTTTATATACATCCTCTGGTTGTGTGTGTGCTTTTCTTTGCCTTACTTATTGTGTGTACTTTATTTTTTGTAATGTTTTCTTTACATTTACATTTTCTTTAAATTTGTAAGATATATACTCTGATTCAGTTAATGTTTAAGCTTTAAAACAGTTATTTAATACATTATAGAGTTAATGTCTTTGCTCTCCTCAAGAAATATAAGAAATTTATATGTTAGTTAATTTGCCCATATGAGTTTATATACTATTGAGGATATGCATGGTAATTCCACCATTCTGTTTCCAGAAGTATTAATATTTTATTTTTTTATTTTAATTTTTATTTATTTATTTATTTTGAGATGCAGTCTCACTCTGTTGCCTAGGCTGGAGTGCAGTGGCACAGTCTTGGCTCACTGCAACCTCCGTTTCCCGGGTTCAAGTGATTCTCCTGCCTCAGCCTTCTGAGTAGCTGGGATTACAGGCGCCCACCACCACGCCTGGCTAATTTTTGTATTTTTAGTAGAAACAGGGTTTCACCATGTTGGACAGGCTGGTCTCGAACTCCTGAGCTCGTGATCCGCCTGCCTTGGCCTCCCAAAGTGCTGAGATTACAGGCGTGAGCCACCGCGCCCAACAGTATTAATATTTTATACAGATAATGAGTGGTCTCATTAATCCATAGATGCACTCCTCTCTCAGATCTTCATTTCTTCTATCATCACAGACCATCACCTGGGATCACTTTCCTTCAACCTTAAGAAGGATCTTAAAAGTGTTATTTTATGCCAGTTATTTTTATCCATTAAATTTCTCATTTTGGGCTTCAAATAGTCTTATTTCAGTTTTTCTTAGCCAGTGCATTTGTCGTGCATAGAAATCTGTTGGCAGTTATATCTGTAACTGATTCCGTATGTTATTCCATGTGTTCCTGACACCTAAATTTATATTGGCTTTGAGTGGAGACAGATAGTTTATATTATACATATATATAATTATGTATGTGTGTATATAAACTATATGTGTATATATATATAAATGCTGTGTGTATGTGTGTATATATATTTTTTCTCGAAGATATGAATTATTTCTATGTCATCTCATAAAATAAACCAGGTTATAAAATTTTCACTACAGTGACTCTTAAGTGGACAGTGGAGTTAAAAACTATGAAGAGCAATTAGTCTTGATAGTTCTGTGTTTTGAATCATACGGCCTATAAGAATGTGTCTTCTGGACGATAGACCTACCTGTAGTTTATGAAACCCTCTTGCATGTGATTTTTTTCAATTAAATGAGTCTATTGATATATAGGTGTGCTTTTGTGCAAAAATTATAACCATTAGGGGCTCCCACCTGTAATCCCAGCACTTTGGAAGACTGAGGCAGTTGGATCACCTGAGGTCAGGAGTTCGAGACCAGCCTGACCAACACGGAGAAACCCCATCACTACTAAAAATACAAAATTAGCCGGGCATGGTGGCGGATGCTTGTAATCCCAGCTACTCGGGAGGCCGAGGCAGGAGAATCGCTTGAACCTGGGAGGTAGAGGTTGCAGTGAGCTGAGATCGTGCCATTGCACTTAAGCCTGGGCAACAGGAGTGAAACTCTGTCTCAAAAAAAAAATTATAACTATTATCTATGATGCTATTTGGTGAGTGAGGGAATAATTGTACTTTTTTCTTTTTTTTCAAAATCACACTGATCCTGAAAAGGTGGATCTTTGATTTATCTTCCTAAAGCAGTGTATGTGAGAACCTTGTGTTGAGGAAGACTGATAGTAGCTTGTATGTATTTAGCACGATGTGCCAGGCCTGGTGTTAAGTACTTTTTACCTCACTTCCCATATTCCTAATGAGGTTGGTTGTAGTGTTTTTCATCTTACTGATTTTTTTTGTTTGTTTGTTTTTGTTTTGTTTTGTTTTTGGCTAATGACTTTTAAAGACCTCCAGTTCTTGAACTTCAGCTAGGGTCCCATCCCCAGAGTTTATCAGAAGGTATAGGTTGGGTCCAAGAATTCACAGGTTTTTTAAGTTCCTAGTGAAGCTGATGCTGTAAAACTACATATCAAATTGGGAAGCAATGAATTAGAAGAGGCTCATGTTTTCGTCATGTTACATGTAAGTTCCTCCTTCACTTTTCGCCATGAATAAAAGTTCCCTGTGGCCTCACCAGAAGCAGATACGGGCACCATGCTTCCTGTACAGCCAGCAGAAAGGTAGCTAATTACATCTCTTTTCTTTATTATGTTAGAAAAATTAGAAGGACATTCAATGTTTTACAAAAAGGCCCACAAACGAAATACAGACAACGTTCAATTTATTAATACGTTTCAATCCCCAAATCTGAGAGAGGTGAAGCAGGTTTCCCAGGGCCTCAGAAGCAGGAGGATTGAAGAATGGGTCCCTTGCTGGCGACTTCAGTGGCGTGGCATTGTCCCAGGTGGCCCTGGAAATCAGGGTGCATACCCTTTAAAAGCAGCTGTGGCCTCCGAGATATCGTTTTCCCAGTCTTTTCTCCCCCTCCCTGCACGACGCCTCTTGGCGGACATCCGGGAGAACCCGAAAGGCGCCCGTTGCCTGGTTGGATGCAGGGTACAAACTACGTTACCCAGAAATCTGTGCCCAGCTCATTGTTAGCCGGCGTGCAGCCAATGACAGCCCAGAAACTGGGCGTTTCCTGCTGCTCTGGGCTGCAGGGGCGAGACTTCTGGCGTCGCCGTCGTGACGTATTTTTCCTATGCCCGGTCCGTGCGTTCTGGTTGTGAAGGCTGAGTTCTGGAGATCGGATCGGCTTTCTACGCGGCTCCCGTGGAACCTAGCAAAGGAAGACAGTGAAGACTGCAGGACCTTCCTCCGCGCTTTTGTTACAATCCATGACCCCTGTTGTGGGACGGGCGGCCTCTCGCGGAGGTGTCTTCCGGGGCTGGGCTCTTACCGAGGCCTCCACACACGTCCTCTTGTCCTTGTCTCCCCCAGAGGCAGCCGCCTTAGTCTTGTGAGCGTTTTTACACCGGCTAGATTGAGACTTGGAGTGCTACACTCAGCCCGAGGGCGTCCAGCGCGGTGGAGGCGTGGGGTTTCGGCTGAGCCCACAGGGCACAGACTGTTCATCCGCTTCTCATGGCAGCGGCGGTGCTGATGGACCGGGTTCAGGTGAGTGGGGGCATCCCTCAAGCGCACCCCGGCCTGGTTGGTGTGTCCTGGGATGTTCGCTCTCATCGCGCACTTCAGGGTGGTCACTCCGTCGCATTATGTGGAGGGGTTCCGCTCCCCTCATCAGTGGCATAAGGTGTGGAACGGACTCGAAGGCGCAGGGGCAGTTCGTACAAATGCATGCATGGAGAGGAGAATGAGTTTGGGGGGTTCCGGGAACTCTCTGTGCCTGGTGAGAACAGGGACTAGGGGGTCAGAGGTAGGCCTGGAATGGCCGCCCGAGGAGCTGGTCCTCTCTTCTGAGGGTGCTGGGAGTCATGCAAGGTTTGGTACAGAGAAGGGAGGTCCTCTGACGCAGTTCTTAAAAGGCTCCCTCTGGCTGCAGAGTGGGTAGACTAGGGATTATAGAGTAGACGGGGAGATCAAGATGAAGTCTACTGAAATAGTCCAGGTGAGCGTTGATGGTGTGGGCCAGAGTGGTGGCAGCAGAGGTTAGAGAATGTATGGGTTTTGGGTTTTGTATGTATTTTATAAGTAAGGCTGACCAGATTCTCTGATGAGACATAGTGATGATATCCTGGGATTCTTCACATGACTGTCTTCACTTGAGACAGGGGGCAGTGAATGGAGGTCATTTCTAGTTTAGTGTCCTGAATCCAGGCCATGAGTTGTATGGAGTTATGTGGAGAAGTCCCCACCTGGCGACCAATGGGATGAGTACTGCAAAAGTATATCAGACCTAGGAACAGGTACGCTCAAATGCTTGTAGGATTGAGTTGGGAGCGCTCAGGGAATCTCAGGTCTTAATTACCTTTGTTGGAAACAGGTATCAGAGGAAGGAGTTAGGCAGGAATGGCTGGCCGAGGTGTCTTGAGTGTGGTAAAAGTCGTGCGAGATTTGGAGCAGAGGAGGGAGATGATCTGACTCAGATTTTAACATGCTCTCTCTGGCTTTCAGGTTGAGAACAGACTGTGAGCATGAGGGAGCAGCTACTGCAGTAGTGTTGATGGTGTCTGGTCTAGAGGTGTGGCTGTGGAGGTGAGAGAAGTTGGTAAATTTTCTGTTTTTTAAAGTAGGGTGATTGGATGTTTTGATGCGAAAGGTGAAAGAGAGGAGAGTCGTGGATGACCCTAAGGTTGGTTGGTTTTTGCTGTAGCTGGTAAAATTATGGAAATGCCATCAACTGAGATAGAGAAGTTGGCAGCAGGTATGATTTTTAGTGGTTATATCAGGAGTTAGGCTTTGGTCATGTTTAGGTTAAGAGGTCTCAGTTGTCATCTTAGTTGAGGCCTCAAGAAAACACACAGGTTTTTAGTTCTGGGGAAGGGTTCTGTTGAAGAAGTTGAAAAAAATGGTGGCCAGTGTGTGGAGTGGGATGGGGTATCTTCAAATCATGGTTGTAATGCTGTTATTCGGTAAGAAAGTTGAAACTGGAGACTGAGAAAAAACTGGGTCTGTTGCTTAGGCACCTGGACGGCAGTGGTGCATAGTGTGCAGACGCGAGCGCTTCCTGGACACTGCATGCAGAGTGGCATGGGGGATGAGGGATGTCATGGAGGTGCATATGGCATGGGCCAGTGGCGGTGGGGATCTCAGATGTGAGGAAGGTGTAGTCCAAAGAGTAATGAGCACGTTGGGAGGAGTGTGAACTGATGGCCTTAAGACTCTAGTATTGGCAGCTCATGGGAGAAGATGGAGCTGAAGTTTGGTTGTGTTTAGAGGCATCGTCTGGACAACACCAGGAGAACTGGTTGGTAGGCGAGTATTTGGGACCCTTCATGCCAGACCCAGAGTTGAGACAGCATCTGTCTGCACACTTGCCTGGTTCTGCTCTGGGCTGGACACTGGTGAGAGGGACATGAGGAGAGAGCAGACACTAGTGGTGCCAAGGTCTGTTATCTCCTCTTAGTTGGGAGGCTGGGGAGGCGAGGGACTAGAGAGTGGGTGTGTGAGTGTGTAGACTGGGGAGGAGGGGGTTCTGGGGAGAGATGCTGACTGTGGACTCAGCTGTACTCATCATGGCAGAGTTGTGTGACCTTCGAGGATGTGTTCGTGTACTTCTCTCGGGAGGAGTGGGAACTCCTTGAGGAGGCACAGAGATTCCTGTACCGTGATGTGATGCTGGAGAACTTTGCACTTGTGGCTACACTAGGTAAGTCTGTGTTTTAGTTATCTAATGCTACATGGCAAATTATCCCAAAGCTTAGTAACTGCAAACAATAAAAATTAATTATCTCTCCAGTTTCAGTGCATTGGTAATCTGGTTAGAGCATTTTTTGTTGTTTATTATTTTGAGGGTTTTTTTTGGTTTTTGGTTTTTTGTTTGTTCAGAGAGTCTTACTCTGTCACCCAGGCTACAGTGCAGTGTTGTGAGCATGGTTCACTGCAGCCTCAAATTCTTGGGCTCAAGTCATCCCCCCCATCTCACCCTCCTGAGTAGCTGGGACTATAGGTGCATGCCACCACGCCCGGCTATTTTACTTTTTGTAGAGATAAGGTCTTGCTACGTTGCCCAGGCTGGTCTAGAGCTCCTGACCTCAAGCGATCCTTCCCCCTTGGCCTCCCAAAGTGCTGGGATTACAGGCTTGAGCCAGTGTGCCCAGCCTGATCACACCTTCTTATGCAGGTGCTTTTGGCTCTCGTGAAGTTTTAATCAAGCTCTCAGCCAGTGTTGTGGTCTTACCTGAGAAGAATCCACTTACAAGCTCACTCACATTGCTTTTTGCAAGATTTAGTTTCTTGTGGCTTGTTGGACTGTGAGCATTGTTCCTTGCTGGCTGTTGGCCAAAGTCCTCCCTCAGGTGGCCTTTCTGTATTGTACCTTATAACACAGAAGCTAACTTCTCTTTGAGCAAGTGACCAAAAGAATGTTCAAGATGGAAGCCCAGGATTGTAACCTAATCTTGAAAGTGTCATTTCATTATTTTTGCCATATTCTATTCCTTGGAAATAAGTAAGTCCATCCAGCTTACAATCAAGTGAGGAGGCTTACACAGGGGCAAGAGTACCAAGAGGTAGGGATCACTGGGACCATCTCAGAGGCTGTGTTCCACAGGCCTTTACACCCACTCCGGTGTCCTTGGTGGGGTTTGAGTCTTCTTCTCTTCCCCATAGGCCACTCTTTCTGTCCATCCAGATCCATGACTCTTCTCCTTCCCTTCTTTGTTTCCCAGAGTAGGTGCTGTGGGTTCTAGGGCTGGCTGTGTTCAGTGTTTCTGCCTTCACTGGGTAATCTGAACATCTGTTGCCCTAGAGCTTTGCAGGAAAAGGTTAGGATTCAGGAGTTTTTCAGTCTGCTAAGCAGATTCTACACAGCTCAGGTGCTCACTGCCTGAGTCCGTGTCATGATCTTTGCACCTCTTTGTCCTAGATTCTGCCCTCATCCTCTGGCTGACATTTCCTGGGGCCTGACTGTGCCAGGAATTTCAGGGGCTGACACAGTCACTTCTTGTGGTGATTACAGGGCTGTCCTGGTACATCCGCCTTGGAGAGTATTTTTTCTAAACATTCTATTTTCTCTGTGGAGTGGGTCTACCTGCGCCACTCACCTGCCCTTTGTTTGCGTTACAGCTTTCATTTTCCCAGTCCCATGCAGTTGCGCAGTTGGAGGGGGCAGAAAACCTTGGGTGCCTGACAGGGCAGACATCACTGCAGCCACAGTAAAGGAGACCTACAGAGGGCATGGCCCTGCTGAATGGGAGCTGGAAGAGGGTATCTGTTATGGTTGGGTTCAAATCGAACCTTCAACTTGTTTTGTGTTTGTCAGTGTTTTGTTGCCAAGGCCCATAGTGATTCTTCACATCTACTTTACTTTCCTCATTCTTGGCACTTTTTCCATTTGTCATTTCTCACGTGTCTTCCATCCTTTGGGTGTTTTCCCACTTTTCTGGCCTCCATGTTTCAATTGCTCTCTTCAACACTAGCTTACTTTAATGTGTCATGAGTTCTGCACATTAAATAGTCCGTGAGAATGAGCTACTTATTTGGAGTCAGATTTTCGTGGGCATGGACATACCCATCTGCACAGAGCTCACCTGACACCAGCGACCAAGGCCCTGCTGAAACTCTCTTGCAGAGGAATCAGGTAGAGGCTTCACCTCTACTCCCTATCCTGTATGCCATTGTTTTTAGGTCTTTACCTCATAGTCAGGGTTCCTCCATTCTGTGAGGCCCTATACTGACAACCAGCCCTTCTTTACACTGATCCTGGCCCTCTTGTCCTGCCAACAAGCCAGTGGACTCGCACTGGTGTTAGACACACATTTGTGATGGGGCTGCTGCCTCCCACCAAAGTCAGCATGCACTTCACCAGCTCTTTTTTGCTTTCAGGTTTTTGGTGTGAAGCAGAACATGAGGTACCTTCTGAGCAGAGCGTTTCTGTAGAAGGAGTGTCACAGGTCAGGACTGCTGAGTCAGGTCTTTTCCAGAAAGCACACCCATGTGAGATGTGTGACCCACTCTTGAAAGACATTTTGCACCTGGCTGAACACCAGGGATCACACCTTACACAGAAACTATGCACACGTGGGCTGTGTAGGAGAAGATTCTCATTCAGTGCAAACTTTTACCAGCACCAGAAGCAACATAGTGGAGAGAATTGCTTCAGAGGGGATGATGGAGGGGCCTCATTTGTGAAGAGCTGTACAGTCCACATGTTAGGGAGATCCTTTACGTGCAGGGAGGAAGGGATGCACTTACCAGATAGCTCTGGCCTTTTCCAGCACCAGACCACTTACAATAGGGTGAGTCCATGCAGAAGGACTGAATGCATGGAGTCTTTCCCACACAGCTCCAGTCTCAGGCAACACCAAGGAGACTATGATGGACAGATGCTTTTCAGTTGCGGTGATGAAGGGAAAGCCTTCCTGGACACCTTTACTCTTCTTGACAGCCAGATGACTCATGCTGAGGTGAGACCCTTCAGATGCCTACCATGTGGAAATGTGTTCAAGGAGAAATCAGCTCTTATTAATCACAGAAAAATCCACAGTGGAGAAATATCTCATGTGTGTAAGGAGTGTGGAAAAGCCTTCATTCACTTGCACCACCTAAAAATGCACCAGAAATTTCACACTGGAAAAAGACATTATACATGCAGTGAATGTGGGAAGGCCTTCAGCCGCAAGGACACACTTGTTCAGCATCAGAGAGTTCACACTGGAGAAAGATCTTATGACTGCAGTGAATGTGGAAAAGCCTACAGCAGAAGCTCCCACCTTGTTCAGCACCAGAGAATTCACACAGGAGAAAGGCCTTATAAGTGCAACGAATGTGGGAAAGCCTTTAGCCGTAAAGACACACTTGTTCAGCACCAGAGATTTCATACTGGAGAAAGGCCTTATGAGTGCAGTGAATGTGGAAAATTCTTTAGCCAAAGCTCCCACCTTATTGAGCACTGGAGAATTCATACCGGGGCAAGGCCCTATGAATGCATAGAATGTGGAAAATTCTTTAGCCATAACTCTAGCCTCATTAAACATCGGAGAGTCCACACAGGAGCAAGATCCTACGTGTGCAGCAAATGTGGGAAGGCCTTTGGCTGCAAAGACACACTTGTTCAGCACCAGATAATTCACACTGGAGCAAGGCCTTATGAGTGCAGTGAATGTGGGAAGGCCTTCAGCCGTAAAGACACACTTGTGCAACACCAAAAAATCCACACTGGAGAAAGGCCTTATGAGTGTGGTGAATGTGGTAAATTCTTTAGCCATAGCTCCAACCTTATTGTACACCAGAGAATTCACACTGGAGCAAAGCCTTATGAGTGCAATGAATGTGGGAAATGCTTTAGCCACAACTCCAGCCTCATTCTGCACCAGAGAGTTCACACAGGAGCAAGGCCTTATGTGTGCAGTGAATGTGGGAAGGCTTACGTTAGTAGCTCCCACCTTGTTCAACACAAGAAAGTTCACACTGGAGCAAGACCTTATGAGTGCAGTGAATGTGGGAAATTCTTTAGCCGCAACTCTGGCCTCATTCTGCACCAGAGGGTTCACACTGGAGAAAAGCCTTACGTATGCAGCGAATGTGGGAAAGCCTATAGCAGAAGCTCCCATCTTGTTCGTCACCAGAAAGCTCACACTGGAGAAAGAGCTCACGAGTGCAACAGTTTTGGTGACCCTTTAGCTGCATCTCTTAAACTTGTTTAACACCAGAAAATTCACACAAGAGAAAGGCCTTATGAATGCAGAAAATATGTCATCTTGTTCATCCTCATAGGACTCACACCAGAGCAATGCTCTGTGAGTACCCTTTGTGAGAGAACCATCAGCTAGCAGATGAGCACCGTATATTCATTCCACCCTGGGGAGATTCCTGATAAGCACCACATATGTGGGAGGCTTTCATGAGGTGTGTTGCACTTTGTAACTGTCTAGAGCTCTTGATGGAATTATATCACTGCCAGTGCCTGTGGCGGAAGCCATCTTATTGCTACCAGCTGTGTGTGTCAATCACTCCATTTTGCTCAGGGAAGGCAGACTTCTGTGCTTTCTTTCCTTTTCCCTACAGGTAATCATGAATATTTTCAAGGACTTCCCCCACCCCACTTCACCCCCTACCATTGAGGGTCCTCATCTTTTCCCTCATGATTAGGTTCTGAGCAAACATGATCTAGCTCTCACCAAAAGGACCTGAGCTAGGGTCTGCTGGGATTTCCTGACACGATTTTCCATCTTCATGGACAATGTTAACTGTAAACGTGATAGCTGTGACTTACTTGTCTTACTGCCAAGTTGCCCAAATTTGGAACTGCTTGTCCCATGCTGCTCTGATTTATACAGTGATAAGGGCCTATTGTGGCAGTCTTTACTCTTGGGGATTTTGTTACTGTGTAGAGTGGATTGAGAAAAGAATTGGGTTCTGTCATGAAGGGAGTAGCACCTTTTGTGGGCACCACCTTTATGTGCCTCAGAGGGGACCAAAGGATGGCAGAAAACTGTTCTCAGTCTAGTTTGACCTAATTTACACTATTGCCCTAGGCTTGCTAGGAAAGACTGAAAAAATTTTTGTGCCTAACTTTGTGGCCTGGCCACCAGGATTTCCTGTGAGCCCAGTGAGGAGGGCATAGTTGGTGCGAAAATCTCCTGTGCTTCTGGAAGCAACATAAGTTGGGTCACTTAACTGTCACGTACTCCCCAGCACGGTTGAGGGATTGCTGTCTTCTGTACCTGTACAGGATCAAGTCCCTGATATCCAGAATCCCATAGGCAAGTAACATTGACTGTAAGACCTCTATAGGGCAATGTGAAAATCATGATTGCTACAGAAGCACTGAGATAATGGAGTGGGGATGACTGTGGCAAACAAAAGGAGATTCGAACATTCTAGAGGGGCATCCACAAATCTCGGTGCAGTTATGATGGTGTGGGATGGGAGTGCATAGAAATTCTCAGGACCTTCAGACATCTGTATCTCCTGTGGCCAAGGCCACTGTCAGAGGAAATAATCTAAATGTTTGTGGATTCCTGTGTCTCCCTGGGCAGTTGACCTGCACAGACAGGAACCTCAGCAGTGACAGAAGAGAGATCCAGGGATGGGTCTTCTCTGACCCAGCCAGCATTCCGAGTGACTGAGGTGGATGTGGACATCATTGCTTACCAATTTTTACCAACATTGAGGCAGGGCTCACTCTCCTAAATTGTAGGGAGAGGAATATGGTAAAGCCAAAATAGTTGACAGATCTAACTTTCCTAGTGGAACAGTATATATAGATTTTAATGAGGAACATTTATTTAACAGCTTTATGGAGGTATGATTAACATGCAATAAACTGCAAATATGTAAAGTGTAAAATGTGCTGTTTCAGCATGTGTGTACACCTATGAAACCACCACAGTCAAGATATCCAACACAACAAAAGATTGTCCCTTTATAATCCTCAATTTTTCCTTATCTTGTTTTCCACAATTCACAAGCAACAGCAAGCATTTTCTATAATTTTATAAATGAAACCATATGGTGTGTACTTTTTAGGGGGTGGGGCTCTGGCTTTTTCAGTAAACATAACTATTTTAAGGTTAATCCATTATCTTGTTGCATGAATCAATTGTTTGCTCATTTGTATTGCTGAGTAGTATTTCAGTATTTCATTGTATACCACAATTTTTCTTGTCAACTTAATTGTTATGGATGTTTGGGTAACTTTCAGTTTTTGGCTATTACAAATAAACCTCTGAAGATTTGTGTGCAAATTATGGCTGAATGATATTCCATTCTATAAATACACCTCAGTTTCTTTATCCATTTACTTATTGAAGGACAGTTGCTTTCAAGTTTTGGCAGTTATGAATAAACCTACTACATATTTATATAGTTTTTCTGTGGAGATGTTTTCAACTCATTTGGATATGTGCCAAGGAGTGCAATTTTCTCTGTCATATAGCATGTTTAGTCTTGTAAGAAACTGCCAAGCTGTCTTCCAAAGCGGCTGTACCATTTATTTTATTTTATTTTATTTTATTTTATCTTATTTATATATATTTTTTGAGACAGAGTCTCACTCTGTCACCCAGGCTGGAGTGCAGTGGTATGATCTTGGTTCACTGCAACCTCCACCTATTTTAGCAGACATGGGTTTTTACCATGTTGGCCAGGCTGGTCTCAAACTCCTGACCTCAAGTGATCACCCTCTTCGGCCTCCCAAAGTGCTGGGATAACGGGGGTGAGCCACTGCAACGGGCTGTGGCTGTACCATTTTTGCATCCAACTAACAATGAATGAACATTCCTCTTGCATCTCATCCTAATCAGCATTTGGCATTTTCAGTATTTTGGATTTTAAAATGCCATTCAAATAGGTGTGTAGTGGTATGCCAGTGTTGCTTTTATTTGCAATTCCCTAATAACACACAATAAGTATCTTTTTTAAAGGCAGGGTTGTTTTGTTTTGTTTTGAAATGGAGTCTTGCTCTGTTGCCCAGGCTGGAGTACAGTGGCATGATTTCGGCTCACTGCAACCTCCACCTCCTGGGTTCAAGCGATTCTCCCACCTTAGCCTTCCAAGTAGCTGGGACTACAGGCACCCGCCACCATGCCCAGCTAATTTTTGTATTTTTAGCAGAAATGGGGTTTTGCCATGTTGGCCAGGCTGGTCTCAAACTCCTGACCTCAGGTGATCTGTCTGCCTCGGCCTCCCAAGGTGCTGGCATTACAGGTGTGAGTCACTGCGCCCAGCCTGGCTGGGGTTTTTTTATATGAGTTTCACACACCTCTGAGTAAGTGGCTTGCAGACAGAGAAGTTAACAACTTTGGCTGTTAGCTTGAACCTGTGATTTATGAATACCAAAAAGACAAATACAGAATCTAAGGAAACACATAACAGTCCTGTATACACACAGCAGCTGGCAGCCCTATTCCCGGTGTGTCCCATGTACCTACCATTGACCTGAAACCCAGTTTGTACGTGCTCATTGAACATTTTGTAGAGCAGTAAATACACATCATCACACAGATTGCCTACGCATTTTTATTTTTATTTTTCGAGACGGAGTCTTGCACTGTCACCCAGGCTGGAGTGCAGTGGCGCGATCTCTGCTCACTGCAACTTCCACCTCCTGGGTTCAAGCGATTCTCCTGCCTCAGCCTCCCAAGTAGCTGGGATTACAGGCACCCGCCACCATGCCCAGCTAATTTTTGTATTTTTAGTAGCGACAGGGTTTCACTATGTTGGCCAGGCCGGTCTTGAGCTCCTGACCTCGTGATCCGCCCACCTCGGCCTCCCAAATTGCTGGGATTACAGGCGTGAGCCACCGCACCCGGCCTTCATTTTTATTTTTTGACAAGTGTTTCCATTTGTTATCTCTATCCCTCCAAACAGTTAATAAGCGATGTTTTCAAGTATGAAAAAAGAAATACATATAGGAGACAGAAGCATAATGTGTCCAGGTTCCAGCACAGCCAGTCTCAACTTCATTCTTTGACTTCTCAGACTCTTGCTCAAACTCTACTGTAACCTTGCTTTTTCCCCCCTTCACATGTCACAGATAGATTTCTGTAGGACTATTTCTGCCACTAGTTTTGAAATAACATAATCACTGTTAGTCCAAACTGCACCATCCTGTAAGCCCACTGCCATTTCACAGACCTTGGTCAGAGTGAAGCATTCCACGGAATGAGGGCCTTGAGAAACATCCTGCCCAACTGCTTGACTTTCTTATCACATCGTTCTGGGAAAAGGTCCAAGGTCACTATCACATCCTGCCGGATAAAAGGCCAAACTGCCTCAGGAACATCTTACGCACATCTTTTGGCCGGGTGCTGTGGCTCACGCCTGTAATCCCAGCAATTTGGGAGGCCGAGGCGGGCGGATCACCTGAGGTCAGGAATTCCAGACTGGCCTGACCAACATGGTGAAACCCTGTCGCTACTAAAAATACAAAAAAATTAGCCGGGCGTGGTGGCACGCGCCTGTAAAGCCAGCTACTCAGGAGGGTGAAGCAGAAGAATCGCTTGAACTCCGGGTGGCGGAGGTTGCAGTGGGCCGAGATCACGCCATTGCACTCAAGGCTGGGCGACAAGAACGAGACTCCTCCAAAAACAAAAAAAACCCCACCATCCTCCTGGGCAGCAAGTCATACCCTCCCGCCGCGCCCCCTCCCCCCCACCCCTGACCCCTCTCATCCAGGCCTATAATTGCCCCAGCCTGTAAGCAGTGATGGGTTCTGGCACTAAGCTAGTTCTCCCCATCACAGGTCTCGTGCTGGACATAAAACCTGCATTGCTGTAGAGCTGCCAACTCTGCCTTTCTTTAACCCTCGCCTTCCCTTCAAAACCTAACAATTATTATTAATAGATTTCTGTAATTTTCATTTCACAAGTATTTTCACAGATAATTTCAACTCCCTGTAAAATGATAACTCACTTCTCAGGAAGGAGATAAGATCATGAAAGTTCACAGTTTTTTTGGGGGATAATACGTTCCCTATGTACATATACTCCAACTATGGAATGGCACAAAATGTCCTGTCAGGAAATGGCATGTATCAGTCACTCTCATTTTCAGACAGGATTGAGACTTTTAAAATAAATGTAAAATACTTCAGACATGAAGTAATAAGTATTATTAGAATAAAAGCATTGCACTCTTGGTAGGAACACAATCACTGACTCTACAGACAGTAATGATGTTTTCTTCTGGATCCAGAGGCACAGCGTCACCCTTTCAATCTACGTCGGTATCTCCTGTCATCTTTTGTGCAAATTCCCAGCCATGTAGTCTTTCTTTGTTCTCTTGGACCGACCATATTGAAGCTTAATAAATAGAAGTCAAAGTTTAACCGTATGTGTATTTGAAAAGCAACATATGGCTGAGAGGCATGAGTAGAGACAGAGTGCCTTTGTGGTATGGTGTGTCCCTTTGGCGGTGTAGCCGTTGAGAACTTGCTGTGCTTCACAATCCGATATCATAGGTCCCTCACATTTCTGTGAGTATCCTAGACCTTACTTCAAGAAAATCTGGTTATGTCGCCTTTAAGAGATACCCAAGCCCCGTCCTGTCCGTGGAGTCCGGCACTCCGTTTACCAGCTCCCCTAACGGGGCCACTGAGCCTCTATCCGCCATATAAGGACTGACCAACGCTCTAAGGCAACTCCAGAAGCTGTGTCGAAACTTCATAACCCAGAAGACACTGCGGTTCTCGGCAGCGCGACTGACCCAATGAAGGTGCAGGAAGGAACCTTTGCGTGCGTGCGTGCGTGCGTGCGTGCGTCCGTCCGTCCGTGCGCGCGCATCGTAGGAGGGCGGGACTTCCGGCGTCCTCTTTCGGTGGTTGATTTGATTTTCTCTGGTGTTTTCACTATTTCCGGCCTTTGGCGCTCTATGACGTCACCGAAGTGACGGAGCGGAAAAGCGCGAGAAGCGGTTTGGTTCCTTGTACGCAGAGGCGGTAGTGACACAGGCACAACTGACAGTGGCAGAAGCTCAGCTGACAAGGACTGGGGACGGCGGTGTCCTTGTCTTGCCTTTGTCGCCCCCGCCTCTCTCTTCCCTGGCTGAACCTGCGGAGTCCCCGCCGAAGAACCCGAGGTGGGTGCCCCATCCCAGGACCCCCCCACCTCCGCCCGACCCCTCCTTCCAGTGCTGAAGCCCATAGAAGGGGCCCTGCAGGTCAGGCCCCTTGTCTCGAAGAGAGGGGCGTTCCTGTGTGGGGTCCCCGTATCAGCTGGTTTGATGCAGCCTCAGAGCTCCCTTCGGGGACCTCAGGTTCAGAGCATGGAGGCGCTGCCGAGTGGGCCGCGTCGGGGAGCCCGGAGTGTGGGTTGTTTCTGCGGGAAAGAGAGGGTTTTGTGAATTCTCTCTTGGAATGGCAGCCTGAGCAGCCGGTATAACCATGGAAGGTTGTCAAGGGAAGACCAGTGGGAGGGGCAGGTCCAGAGTTAGAACGAGCAGGATGGGGAATTGACACAGAGAGACCCAGAAGAGGCCACTGCAGTGGATCCCAGAGGCTGCACCAGAGCCGTGGTGTAAGAGGGACAATGTGATGGGATTCTGGATAGACCTGGAAGATAGAGCCAACAGGTTTTCCTGCCGTATCAGATTCAGATATGTCTGTGAGCAAAAATAGGGAGTGAAGGGCCATTTTTTTTTTTTTTTTTTTTTTTTTTTTTTTTTTTTTGCCCGAACTTCTGAAAGAATGAAGTTGGGGAAGTCAGCAGCATGAGAAGTAGGTTTCATGGAGAAGATCATGGGTTGGAGTTTGGCCAGTGTGATTCTCAGGCGTCTCAAGTTGAAAATGTCATATGGGTAGGGGGACAGAAAGGTCTGGAGTCTACAGAGGAGAGCTGGTGTAGATTCTTCAAAAGAATAGAGGGTGGCCGGGCGCGGTGGCTCACGCCGGTAATCCCAGCACTTTGGGAGGCCAAGGCGAGCGGATCACAAGGTCAGGCGTTCAAGACCAGCCTGACCAACATGGTGAAACCTCGTCTTTAGTAAAAATACAAAAATTAGCTGGGGGTGGTGGCGCGCGCCTGTAATCCCAGCTATTCGGGAGGCTGAGGCAGGAGAATTGCCTGAACCCAGGAGGTGGAGGTTGCAGTGAGCCAAGATCGCGCCATTGCACTCCAGCCTGGGCGACAGAGCGAGATTCCGTGTCAAAAAAAGGTGCGGAGCGCGGGTCTCTTCCGCGGAAACTGACATTGCGTTTCCGTTGTCGGCCTCCCGCTGCAGGAGCCATATATTGAAGACCATGTCTGGAAGCTTCTACTTTGTAATTGTTGGTCACCATGATAATCCAGTTTTTGAAATGGAGTTTTTGCCAGCTGGGAAGGCAGAATCCAAAGACGACCATCGTCATCTGAACCAGTTCATAGCTCATGCTGCTCTCGACCTCGTAGATGAGAACATGTGGCTGTCGAACAACATGTACTTGAAAACTGTGGACAAGTTCAACGAGTGGTTTGTGTCAGCATTTGTCACCGCGGGGCATATGAGGTTTATTATGCTTCATGACATAAGACAAGAAGATGGAATAAAGAACTTCTTTACTGATGTTTATGATTTATATATAAAATTTTCAATGAATCCATTTTATGAACCCAATTCTCCTATTCGATCAAGTGCATTTGACAGAAAAGTTCAGTTTCTTGGGAAGAAACACCTTTTAAGCTGAATGGAGAAAATTCCAAAATAAATGATATCACCACAATGGTGTATACTCAGGAATGTGTACATTGTAAATTACTTGATTAAATAGCCTGGAAATCTTTTGTGTATTCTCAGCTTATGTAAACTTAATGAAATTTCTTTTATATTTAAAAATAGTACATTCTGTCTCATGTCACATATCAGTAGATCAATTAGTATTTCCTTGTGAACAGTGTTATTTATAAAGAACTCATTATCAATAATAATTAATTTCTTTCTTTCTTTTTTTTTTTTTTTTTTTTGAGACGGAGTTTTGCTCTTGTTGCCCAGGCTGGAGTGCAGTGGCACAGTCTCGTCTCACTGCACCCTCCGCCTCCCAGGTTCAAGCAATTCTGCCTCAGCCTCCCGAGTAGCTGGGATTACAGGCTCCCACCACCATGCCTGCCTAATTTTTTTTGTATTTTTAGTAGAGACGGGGTTTCGCCATGTTGGTCAGGCTGGTCTTGAACTCCTGACCTCGTGATCTGCCTGCCTCGGCCTCCCAAAGTGCTAGGATTACAGGCGTGAGCCACCACTCCCGGCCATGAAATATTTTTACTTAAAAATTGGGAATAAGCTCTCTTTTTCTTTCTTTCTTTCTTTTTTTTTTTTCTTTTGAGATGGAGTCTGGCTCCTGTTGTGCAGGGGCTGGAGTGCAGTGGCACGATCTTGGCTCACTGCAACCTCCACCTCCCGGGTTCAAGCAATTCTCCTTCTTCAGCCTCCCGAGTAGCTAGGATTACAGGCATGCACCACCACGCCTGGCTAATTTTTGTATTTTTAGTAAAGACGGGATTTCACCATATTGGTCAGGCTGGTCTTGAACTCCTGACCTCGTGATCCGCTCGCCTCGGCCTCCCAAAGTGCTGGGATTACAGGTGTGAGCCACTGCGCCTGGCCATGAAATATTTTTTACTTAAAAATTGGGAATAAGCTTTTTTGTGTGTGTGTGTGTGTGTGTGTGTTTGTTTTTTTGTTTTTGAGATGGAGTCTTGCTCCTGTCATGCAGGCTGGAGTGCAGTGGCACGATCTTGGCTCACTGCAGCCTCTGCCTCCCGGGTTCAAGCAGTTCTCCTTCAGCCTCCAGAGTAGCTGGGATTACAGGCATACGCCTGGCTAATTTTTGTATCTTTAGTAGAGACAGGGTTTCGCCATTTTGGCCAGGCTGGTCTTGAACTCCTGACCTCAGGTTATCTGCCTGCCTCGGCCTCCCAGAGTGCTGGGATTACAGGTGTGAGCCACTGCGCCTGGCTGGGAATAAGCTTTTGACTTGCCCAATTCAGATAAATTGTTTTTTTTTTTTTTTTTTTGACATGGAGTTTCGCTCTGTCGTCCAGGCTGGAGTGCAGTGGCGCTTGGCTCACTGCAACCTCTGCCTCCTGACTTCAAGCGATTCTCCTGCCTCAGCCTCCCAAAGTGCTGGGATTACAGGTGTGAGCCACCATACCCGGCCCAGATAGGTTGATCTTATAACAATCCAGAAACAAATGTCATAGTCAAGATTTGGTAGATAGATTTAAAACTAAAATATTCTGCCATTGGAAGTGAAATGTGATAGCACATACGTGGACGTTATGCATTTAGAGATGTTATAAAAATGTATTGGCAGTATACATAGCACTACTCAAGAAGCCAAAGAAACACTTGTGCAGTGCTAAGTGTCACATGTCTGCTTCTGCCAGAAGCTAGGAATAGTGATCTTGCTATAATGTGAGAACCTGAATCATGTTTGTAAAATAGGAGGCTGGGAGCAGTTCCAGGCCACAGTGAAGTGTGTTGCTTCTGTCACTTTATATTCTTATATTTCCTTTCCCTCAGACAATCAACTGTTGATGCCTGTACTTGTGAAAAGTTGTAAGGCAATTTTTAGGGTTGTTGTCAAAGAAAAGCTTGGATTACATTAACATTTGTACTCAGCCTTTTAGGCAATACACCAGAGGGGGCTGGGAATTGTCTGTTTGTTCCTATGATAAGTAGATCTTACTGTAAAATAGTAAATGTCCATTGAAAAGCAAGTAACACAACCTGTGCTAACTGGGAGCACTTGAACAATTTTGTTCCATTCTGAATAACTTTTCAGCAAGTAATTCTAAGCTTTGTCTTATATCCTTGTGTAAAATTGCTACCTTCATTTTTACCCTATTTGATTTCTTAAATAGTTTGTTCAAGAAAAAAAAAAAAAAAAGAATAGAGGGTGTAGATTGAACCAGGTCCTGAGGATCCAATTTGGTAGGGAAGTCTAAAGGTCATTGCCTGCAAGCTATGTGGTGAGGGAGGAGAGAGCTGATACTTGGGGTTCACACCATAGGTGGAGCCATAAGCCAGATGCTTACTTTAGAAAGGCGCAGACCTGCCATAGTAAGGATTTTGTCCTCTGCCTAGAAAAAGGGAGGCGTGGGTGGGATAAGGAATGGGCTTGGGATGGAGACTAAGGTTTGAGATGGTTTATATTCTGCACCTACAGGCTTGGCTGACCCTCAGGGCCACTCTTTGTGGGAAAAGAAAAAAGTTATCCAGGCTAGTGGAGCAGCTGGGTTCTAAACTAGGGCACTGCTTTTTCCCCTTCTCCACATATCAAGGCAAGATTGGATGATCTACTGCCCCAGTCAAGGTCTCCCAGCAAGCTTCCCTCAGAGCCTTATGTAACAGGCAGGCCTGGTTGCAGAGAGGACCAGTAGCTGACCTACCTGCTCAGCCCTTCCCTACAACTCATTAAGAATATATGAAACACTTATTGGTATAAACACTAACCAGTGTCCTTCTAAATGTGTACACATAGGCAGAAGTGAAGCTATTCATTGAGTTAAATTCCTGCAAACACTACATAATTGATTTGACCCAAATTTGCCTATAATTATCAACATACCATGGAAAATTTTAGTATCCTCTAAAATTTTAAAAGCTAAAAATACACACCTCAGTTTTTGAAATTCTACTACATCATTTATACTGAAAACATATAGTAAACCATTAATCCAAGAACAGTAATAGCTGATATATATGATGAGCAACGAGTGTTTGACACCGGTAAGAGTCCTATGAGGTGGGAGCCATTCTTACAACCTATTTACAGATGAGAGCACTGAAGCTCCAGCAGGTTCAGTTATTTTCTAGAGTCACAGTGCTGCTAAGAGCCAACAGTGAAGTCAGAGGAGCTGAGTTTATACAATCAACTTGAGATCAGTTTGCTTTAGGGTAAGGAAGAAGAGATGGTGGTCCAACTCTGCCTGTAAGATCTTCCCATCGTTGCCCATTTCTCATGGTTTCCCTCTTCCTTCAGGGTCCCCTGGCGATGGCAGAAATGAACCCTGCACAGGTGAGTGGAGTGTTTTCTACCTTTCACCTACCAGTTATCTCATAGATGGTTTTGGCACCTCCATGTAAAGAAAAGTGGTGTCCAGAGACTCTTTTTCTGTCTTTCTCCCTCTCTTATGTCTGAAAAGTGAGTGATTCCACCAGTTCTAGTATCTTAAATTAGGTCTGGGATTTTTGTTTGATTGTTTTAAGTTTACTGTGACACCTTACCTGGATGGCCCTGGATTATGTGGAGTGGCTCCCATTTTTGACAATTGACGTGGTAACATCTGTCAGAGTGTCATGGGCACAAGATTAAGAATGTTTCAGTGTTTAGAGGAGAGACTGAGCTGGGTTTTTAGGGAACTGCAAGTGTCTGTTATATCGGATAGGAATCGGGAGCAGAGTGGGAGGTGGCTAGAGACACACAAACATCAGGCCTGGAATGACAGCCTAGGTCCTGGGTCTCTAATCTAAGGGAGGTGGTAGATGGGGAAGATTTGAAGCAGAAGAGGGCAGTGATAGGACCCTAGCTTAAGGAACTTTCTTTGGCGTCTGAGTGGAGGACAGACTGTGGAGGTGAGGGTAATGGCAGGGAGATCTGAGAGGATGTTCCTGCAGCAGTCTAGGTGGATGTTGGTGGTGGCTTGTCAGGAGTGGTCATAGCTTCAGTTTTAACTAGAGCTGCCCACATTTTATGATGTAGAGAGTGAGGCAGCTGGGGGGGTGGGATAGAAGGGGAATCAGGAGTGGCCCCATGGTTTTTGTTTGGAAGCATAGATGCTCCATCAGCTAAGATGGGAGAAGTCAGCAGTATTAGGAATTTTCAGAGTGAGTGTGAGGAGTCAGTGTTTTTTCAAGCCACAGATGTCTCAGAGACTCCTGGTGCAGGAGTTCAGGTTGGAGACGTCCACACTACGGTGGCTGTCGTATGGACCAGGATGAAGCCATGGATTCAGTTTAGGTGACAGCATCTCTAGGTTATGGTGGCAGTGCTGTTCGAAGACAGAGAATTGGAATGGGGCATGAGAACTGGGTCTCTTACTGGGTAGCTGTGCAGTGGTGGAGGAGTCACTAGACAAATGAGGGAATGGAGTGTTTGTGGGGATGAGTGTATGTGAGATGGTGGGGTATAGGAGTGAGAAAGACTTCTGAAGGAGAGTGGACATGATGGGGTTGCTGAGGAGGGTAATAGGGTGAGGTCGGAGAGTTGCTAAGCATCAGTTGGAATGAGATGAGGATGGGAATTCTATTAGTCTGTTTTCATATTGCTACAAAGAACTACCTGAGACTGGGTACTTTATGAAGAAAAGAAGTTTAATTGACTCACAGTTCTTTTTTTTTTTTTTTTTTTTTTTTTTTTTTTGAGATGTGGCCCAGGCTGGAGTGCAGTAGCACAATCTCGGCTCACTGCAATCTCTCCCTGCCAGGTTCAAGCGATTCTTCTGCCTCAGCCTCCTGAATAGCTGGGACGACAGACTCACCCCACTACGCCCAGCTAATTTTTGTATTTTTAGTAGAGATGAGCTTTCACCATGTTGGCCAGGATGGTCTTGATCTCCTGACCTCGTGATCCATCCTCCTCGGCCTCCCAAAGTGTTGGGATTACAGGCGTGAGCCACTGCACCCAGCCCATAGTTCTTCAGGCTTAACAGGAAGCATAACTTGGAGGCCTCAGGAAACTTACAATCCTGTGTCCATGAGGCAGGACACAGCTGAGAGTATGTGAAGTCCTCACATGGTTTGGGCAGCTGACAGTGAAGTGAGAAACAGGGCCATGTAGGGAACCTTCAACCCAGGGCTTAGGGCTGCCCCCGGTGCTAGGGGACTTTGGTGTTCTGGGGCAGGACTGGGAGTGAATTGGATGCTGAGCGTATTTGCTGTGCACCACCTGGTTTCTGTGTGCAGAGTGGCCTGTTAGGAGGTGAAGGAAATGCCTGTGGTGTGGGCTGGGAGGTGTCTGTGGAATTGACTGGAGTGGAGGTGTGAGAGATGGGATTGGAGTGCTGTCCAAAGAGTGATGTGCAGGCAGGAGGAGTGTGAATGGAGGGCCCCAGGCCCTGGCCCTGGTAGCTCAAGGGAGGAGGATGAGTCTGAATTTGGTTGTCTTGGGAGACAAGATCTGGGTGATTCCATGGAAACTGGCTGGCAGGAGAGGATGGATCCCCCCATGGGAGGCCCACATTCCTTTTCTACCTTATCTTCCATCTGTTTCCGCTGTGTGCTGGACATGGTGGCCAATGTCAATATGGAGAGAAAAGTCACTCATGCCACCTGGATGTGGTTTCTTTTCCACATTGGGAGGGTGTAGAGATTGAGGAAGGAAAGGAGGTGTAGGGGAGAGGGATGAGTTCCTGGAGAGAGAAATGTAGCAGTGATTGTACCCGTTGGGGTTTTTTGTTTTTTTTTTTTAGATGGAGTCTTGCTGTGTTGTCACCCAGGCTGGAGTGCAGTGGCATGATCTTGGCTCACTGCAACCTGCACCTCCTGGATTCAAGCAGTTCTGCCTCAATCTCCCAAGTAGCTAGGACTACAGGCATGTGCCGCCATGCCCGCCTAATTTTTGTATTTTTAGTAGAGATGGGATTTCACTGTGTTGGCCAGGCTGGTCTTGAACTCCTGACCTCAGGTGATCTGTCCGCCTCAGCCTCCCAAAGTGCTGGGATTATAGGCATGAGCCACTGTGCCTGGCCCCCATGGAGTTTTCATTTATGGATGTGAGTGAGTGATGCCAGGGACAGGCCAATGACACTGAAAGAAGATATTTATTCCTTACGTTTCCCTAAGGAGGTTACATACCACATAACACAGGGCCACACGGTGAAACACCAGATTTGATCAGGAGGAAAATTGGAGTGAGTTTAGTTTAGTCCACAGATGCTGTTGGGGTTTCCAAGGGAAACAAGGCAGGGCTGGCTGTCAGGATAGTTTGGCTAGTTTTAGTAATTTCAGGACACCTGGGCTATTGGGACTGTCCCTAGTTGTGCAGTACCTGTCCCTGGGTTGATTTAGAGCATGGGAAATACTGACTTGGTTTGAGAAAGTTAGAGATGGAGATGGTTCAGAATATGTGCCCAGGATGGTAGGGGAGATGGAAACACATTTAGCTGTTAGTTTGTCCCTGTGTTTAATGGGTGGTAAATATAAGTAGAAAATAAATAGAGAACTTAAGTAAATACAGTTTGAAAAGCTGCTCATGTGTTCATCTTTCCCAATTTGGCAGGGTCGTGTGGTTTTTGAGGACGTGGCCATATATTTCTCCCAGGAGGAGTGGGGGCATCTTGATGAGGCTCAGAGATTGCTGTACCGTGATGTGATGCTGGAGAATTTGGCCCTTTTGTCCTCACTAGGTAAGGCCCTCACACTTGCCCAGTGTCCTGGGTTGGGCTGTGTTGTCTCCTTTTACCTGAAGGCAGCTCTGCGTTTCCCACAGTGAGACCATGGGTGCTGCTTCTTTTCCTTGTTTCCTGACATATGTTCCATGAGAGTCAGGACTGGAATATGTGCTGTGTGCTTCCTTTTTCCTAGCAGCCCCATCCTCTGCTGTTCTGAGGCTTGCAAGAAAGGGCTCAGGATCCAGAAATGTTGAAGGTGACGTAGAGACCCACTGGCCCTGTGTTCTATTCAAATGCATGAGACCTCTGTGCTCTGTTGTTCCCTTGCTCTTGCCAATATTTCTTGGTGCCTTCTTGTTCCTGGAATTTCTGGCACTGACCTGATCACTAATTTGGTGAACCACTGGCTTGATTGTGTAGGATGTAGAAATCTTCTGTGAAGTTCTGATGATTATCGAATGTGAGATATCATCAGGTGATCTCTCTGGGAATGTGCTGTCTTGTCTCTTTCTCTGTCTTTCCCCTAGGACTGGTCTCTTTCAGGTCTCACAGACTGTCACCTTAAGCAATGGGGAGGGCCGTGGTACCCAAGAGGGTGGATATTACTCCCTGAAGGGCTGTAGAGACTCAGAGGGACATGATCCTGGTTCCTGGGAGTTGGGAAAAGGTGTAATATCACAGCTGGGGTCATATTACTAGGAATCTGTCTGGTGACCCCTGTTGTTTAGTTGAAGACTGGTTGCCACAACTCACTCTTCTTTTCCTTCCCCCGTTGTCATTTTTACTCTGACTTCTAATCCCTGGCTTCCAGCCGTTACCTATTTTCTTCAACTGCTCCCTCTGCAGTGCCATCCACTGCATGACCTGTACTTAAGGTGAGGTCTGCATGTATTTGTCAGTAGTCCCTGAACACCATCTCCTCTGTCATAATCAGATCTCTCTGGGTTTAGACACAGCCTTCTACACACTGCTCACTAGTCACCAGCAGCCATGGCCTGTGGAAAGCCATTTGCAGAGAAGTGACTTGGAGACCCTCCTCCTCTCTGCACTGTACCCCTCTCTTGTGTTCTTACCCATCATCAGGGCTCTCCCATTATGGGTATTTGCCACGTCCAACTCTGCACAGCAGGCCTTCTTCTCATTGGCCTTAGTGTTTGTATTACTTCATTCTCACTCTGCTATTAGGAAATACCCAAGACTGGGTAATTTCTAAAGGAAAGAGGTTAATTGACTCACAGGTCCCCATTGCTGGGGAGGCCTCAGGAAACTTACAGTCATGGCAGAAGGCAAAGGAGAACTAGGCATCTTCTTCACAGGGCGGCAAGACAAATGAGTCCAAGCAGGGAAAATGCCAGACACATAAAACCAGCAAATTTCATGAGAATTTACTCAGTTTCATGAGAACGGCATGGGGGAAACTGTTCCCATGATTCAGTTATGTCCACCTGGTCCCACCCTTGACACGTGGGGATTATGGGGATTACAATTCAAGATGAGATTTGGGTGGGGACACAGAGCCTAACCATATTATTCCACCCCGGCCCCCCTCCAATTTTATGTCCCTTTCAGATTTCAACACCAATCATGCCTTCCTAACAGTCCTCCAAACTCTTAATTCACTCTAGCATTAACCCAAAAGTCCAAGTCCAAAGTCTCATCTGAGACGAGGCAAGTCCCTTCTGCCTATGAGCCTGTAAAATCTAAGATATAATGGGGATAGAGGCACTGGATGAATGTACCTATTCCTAATGGAAGAAATGGGCCAAAACAAAGCCTACAGGCCCCATGCAAGTCCAAAACCCAGCGAGGCAGTCATTAAATCTTAATGCTCTGAAATGATATCCTCTGACTCCATCTCTCACATCCAGGGCACAGTGATGCAATAGGTGGGCTCCCACTGTCTTGGGCAACTCTGCCCCTGTGGCTTTGCAGGGTACAGACCCCCCCTCAGCTGCTTTCATGGGCTGGCATTGAGTGTCTCTGGCTTTTTCAGGCACATGTTGCAAGCTGTTGGTGGATCTACCATTCTGGGGACTGGAGGACATGGCCTTCTTCTCATAGCTCCACTAGGTAGTGCCCCAGTAGGGAGTCTGTGTGGGGGCTCCGACCCCACATTTCCCTTCCTGCAGTGCCCTAGCAGAGGTTCTCCGTGAGTTCCACCCCTGCAGCAAACCTCTGCCTGGACATCAGGCATTTCCATACCTCCTCTGAAATCTAGGTGGAGGTTCCCTCCCAAATATCAGTTCATGACTTCTTTGCACCCACAGGCCCAACACCATGTGCAAGCCACCAAGGCTTGGGGCTTAAACTCTGAAGCAATGGCTGGAGCTGTACCTTGCCCCTTTTAGCCATGGCTGGAGTTGAAGCAGCTGGGATGCAGGGCGCCATGTCCCGAGGCTGCATAGAGCAGGGGGACCCAGGGCCAGCAGCTGGGATGCAGGGCTCCATGTCCTGAGGCTGCACTGAACAGCCTGGGCCAGGCCCACGAAACCATTTTTCCCTCCTAGGCCTCTGGGCCTGTGATGGGAGGGGCTGCCGGGAAGGTCTCTGACAGGCACTGGAGACATTTTCTCCATCATCTTCGTGGTTAACATTCCGCTCCTCGTTACTTATGCAAATTTCTGCAGCAGCCTTGAATTTCTCCCCAGAAAATGGGTTTTTCTTTTCTATTGCATAGCCAGGCTGCAAATTTTCCAAACTTTTCTGCTTTGCTTCCTCTTGAACACTTTAGCACTTAGACATTTCTTCTGCCAGATACCCTAAATCATCTCTCTCAAGTTCAAAGTTCCACAGATATGTAGGGCAGGGGCAAGAAGCTGCCATTCTCTTTGCTAAAGCATAGCAAGAGTCACCTTTACTCCAGTCCCCAACAAGTTCCTCATCTCCGTCTAAGACCACCACAGCCTGGACTTCATGGCCCATATTGCTAAATCAGCATTTTGATCAAAACCATTCATCAAGTCTCTAGGAAGTTCCAAACTTTCCCACATTTCCTGTCTTCTGCTGAGCCCTCCAAACTGTTCCAGCCTCTGCCTGTTACCCAGTTCCAAAGTCACTTCCACATTTTTGGGTATCCTTACAGCAGTATTTCACTACCTCAGTACCAGTTTACTATATTTGTCCGTTCTCACACTGCTATTAAGAAATACCCTGGCTGGGCACAGTGGCTCACTCCTGTAATCCCAGCACTTCGGGAGGCTGGGGCAGGTGGATCATCTGAGGTAGGAGTTCGAGACCAGCCTGGCCAATATGGTGAAACCCCATCTCTACTAAAAATACAAAAATTAGCCGGGTATGGTGGCAGATGCCTGTAATCCTAGCTACTCGGGAGGCTGAAGCAAGAGAATCACTTGCACCCAGGAGGTGGAAGTTGCAATGAGCTGAGATCATGCCACTGCACTCCAGCCTGGGTGACAGAGCAAAACTCTGTCTCAAAGAGATACGCGATACTTGGCCAGGCTTGGTGGCCCACTCCTGTAATCCCAGCACCTTGGGGGGCTGAGGTGGACGGGTCACTTGAGATCAGGAGTTTGAGACCAGACTGGCCAACATGGCGAAACCCCGTCTCTACTAAGAATAATAACAACAACAAAAATTAGCCGGGCATGGTGGCTCATACCTGTTATCCCAGCTACTTGGGAGGCTGAGGCAGGAGAATTGCTTGAACCCAGGAAGCGGAGGTTGCAGTGAGCTGAGATCACGCCACTGCACTCCAGGCTCGGGGAAAGAATGAGAGTTTGTCTCAAAAAAAAAAAAAAAAAAAAAAAAAGACATACCCGAGATTGGATCATTTATAAAGGAAAGAGGTTGAATTGACTCACAGTTCCGCATGGTTGGGAGGTCTCAGGAAACTTACCATCATAGTAGAAGGCAAAGGAGAAGCAGGCATCTTCTTCACAGGACAGCAGGATGGAGTGAGTGCAAGCAGGGGAAATGCAAGATGCTTATAAAACCATTAGATTGGCCGGGTGCAGTGGCTCACACCTGTAATCCCAGCACTTTGGGAGGCCGAGGAGGGCAGATCACCTGAGGTCAGGAGTTTGAGACCAGCCTGGCAAACATGGTGAAACCCCATCTCTACTAAAAATACAATAATTAGCCAGGCGTGGTGGCACGTGCCTGTAATCCCAGCTACTCAGGAAGCTGAGGCAGGATAATCACTTGAACCCAGGATGCAGATGTTGCAGTTAGCAGAGATCATGCCACTGCACTCCAGCCTGGGCGGCAGAGCAAGACTCAGTCTCAAAATAAATAAATAAAACCCATGAGATCTCAGGAGAACTCATGATCATGAGAACAGCATGGGGCAACCGTCCCCATGATTCGGTTACCTTCACCTGGTCCCACCCTTGACACGTGGGGATTATGGAGATTACAATTCAAGATGAGATCTGGGTGGGGACACAGAGCCTAACCATATTGTTTCCAGACCAAACCGAGGTTGGGGCTGCTTATTCTTGCAGCCCAATAATGAGATGCAGATGAACTGGGGAAAAAGAGAGTTTTTATTTCTGTAACCGGTTACAGGGAGAAGGCCTGGAAATTATTGGGAAACCAACTCAAAATTACAAAGTTTTCCAGAGCTTATCTACCTTCTAAACTATTTGTCTACATGTGGGTGTGCATTCATCTAAAGACATAAGTGATTAACTTCTCTGTAACCAAGATCTGAGTCCTGAAGACCTTCCTCTGGAGCCTCAGTAAATTTACTTAATCTAAATGGGTCCAGGTGCTGGGGTGATTACCCTTATCTTGTCTCCTTTTAAATCATGGAGGTTTGGGGAGTTTCTTTAGAACCCCAATAAACTTATTCGTGGAGGCCTGGGGAGTTTCTTCAGACCCCCAATAAAATGTATTTAATCCTAAACGGGTCCTGTTAAGAATTCCTTCATTATCTTTTCATCCTTTAAGGCCCAGGAAAGGCCTAGGCAAAACTCTTGGTGGGCTTTTGTTACATTCCAGCCTGTACATGAGGGCACTGGCTCTATCAGCTTTTAATCAACTTAACCACTCAGTCAGTGCTGAAACCGTTGTCATGGAAGCCTGCCTGCTCAGCTGTTAGTGAGACCTGGCCTGCCACAGTACCAGGGTTCATGCCTGTCACCAATTCCGTGATCATTTTCATGGGGTGTCTGACTGACATTTGTGATGGGGTTGCCTCCGCTCATCACAGTCAACATGCACCTCACCAGCATTTTTATTCTTACAGGTTGTTGCCATGGAGCTGAGGATGAGGAGGCACCTTTAGAGCCAGGTGTTTCTGTAGGAGTGTCACAGGTCATGGCTCCAAAGCCCTGTCTATCTACCCAGAATACCCAGCCCTGTGAGACATGTAGCTCACTTCTGAAGGACATTCTGCGTCTGGCTGAGCATGACGGAACACACCCCGAGCAGGGACTGTACACGTGTCCAGCACATCTTCACCAGCACCAAAAGGAGCAGATTAGAGAGAAACTTTCTAGAGGGGATGGAGGAAGACCGACATTTGTGAAGAACCACAGAGTTCACATGGCAGGGAAGACCTTCTTGTGCAGTGAATGTGGGAAAGCCTTTAGCCACAAACATAAACTTTCTGACCATCAGAAAATCCACACTGGAGAAAGAACTTATAAGTGCAGCAAATGTGGGATATTGTTTATGGAAAGGTCCACACTCAATAGACATCAGAGAACTCACACTGGAGAAAGGCCTTATGAGTGCAATGAATGTGGGAAGGCCTTTCTTTGTAAGTCTCACCTTGTTCGTCACCAGACAATCCACTCTGGAGAAAGGCCTTATGAGTGCAGTGAATGTGGGAAATTGTTTATGTGGAGTTCCACACTCATTACACATCAGAGGGTTCACACTGGAAAGAGGCCTTATGGTTGCAGTGAATGTGGGAAGTTCTTTAAGTGCAACTCAAACCTCTTTAGGCATTACAGAATTCATACAGGAAAAAGGTCTTATGGTTGCAGTGAATGTGGGAAATTCTTTATGGAAAGGTCTACACTCAGTAGACATCAGAGAGTTCACACTGGAGAAAGGCCTTATGAGTGCAATGAATGTGGGAAATTCTTCAGCTTGAAATCCGTCCTCATTCAACACCAAAGAGTTCACACTGGAGAACGGCCTTATGAATGCAGTGAGTGTGGGAAGGCTTTCCTTACAAAGTCCCACCTCATTTGTCATCAGACAGTTCACACTGCAGCAAAGCAGTGCAGTGAATGTGGGAAATTCTTTAGGTATAACTCCACACTTCTCAGACATCAGAAAGTCCACACTGGATAAGGCCCTTATGAATGCAGTGGAAGTGGGAAAGCCTTCAGTCGCCAACATATTGTGGCTGGACAGCAGGCAGTACACACTGGAGAAAGACTGAATGCCGTGAACGTGGGTAATTATGTAGGTACAGCTCTCCAATCGCTGTGTATCAGAGAATTCACACTGCAGAAATGTGTGTTCAGCAAACTCGGGACATTATTTTGGTTTGACTTTCATGTCATTAGACATTGGAGAGTTTACACTGAAGAAGAGTCTTTTCAATAAAGTAGAAAGTGGTAAAGATTCAACATGCAAGATTGTACTTATTGGGCTTCAGAATATCCACACTAGTGAAAGTCTTCTGAGTACAGCAAATGTGTGACATTATTTTGCTACTACTTCGCACTACTTAGACATCATGTAGTTCACACTGGAAAAAGGCCACGTATGTGCCTTGAATGTAGCCAAAATGATGAACAACACCCAGAAATCTCTGATTTAGCACTAAGAACTAGTATTATATGGTTTTTAAAAAACAATGGTGAGTACATGCCACATAAAATTTGCCATCTTAACTATTGTAATGTCTTGTTTAATACTTGAAGTACATTGACATTGTTGAGCAAAGAATATCCTGAACTCTTTATCTTGTAAAATGAAACTCTATAACCACCATTAAAAAACAATTCATTCCCACATTCTTCAGTCCCTGGTGACCACCATATTTTTAAGTCATTATGACTCTGACTATTCTTGGTACTTCTCAGAAGAAGAATCTTAGAGTGTTTTTATTTTTTTTCACTTAGGATAATATCCTCAAAGTTCATCCATTTTTTAGCATGTGTCAGAAATTTTAAGGCTGAGCAATATTTCATTGTTTGCATTTACCACATTTCCTTTATTTCTGACATCTATTCGTGGACACTTGGGTTACTTCTACCTCTGGCTATTGTGAATATTGCTACTACAAGCATAAGGGCACAAATATCTCTTTGAGACCCTGCTTTCAATTCTTATTGGGTACCCCAAAAAGTGGAACTGCTGGATCACATGGTACTTCTAACTTTAATTCTTTGATGAACTGAGAAACTTTTCCATAAAACTTGCACCGTTTTACATTCCTAACATTCCACAAAAGTTGTGATTTGTCCTCACTCTAATCCATAGAAGGCAACATTTCTAACAGGTTTCTAGGTGATTTTGTTGTTGCTGATGTAGGGACTACATTTTGAGAACTGTCCTATCCCATTTTTATAACAATGCAGAGCTTCTCTGTAAATACCCCTTGTTTCTATGTTCTATCCTGTGAGCCTTTTCATTTTGTTAATTTTTCCCAGTGTTTACAACTAGGAAACAGCTTGTCATCTTTGATACAAAACAGAAATCTTTGCAAAATACCAATTGCATTCTGTAGCCCTTGGATCATTTTCTCCCCCAATCTATGTAGATATTTAGTGGTGTATAATGTTGTATGAGAATACATCATGGTAAGAATACATTTTAAAGGACTTTAAGTAAGGTCACAAAATACAGCAATTTACCTGTGGACCTGCCCTCTACCCAGGCCGTCCAGTCCCAATGACTGTGCTCTTACTGCTGCTTTCCAGGTGTGTACCTATCATGGGGTGTGCATGCCACTGACCATCCCTCTGTGCTCTTACTGCTGCTTTCCAGGTGTGTACCTATCATGGGGTGTGCATGCCACTGACCATTCCTCTGTGCTCTTGCTGCTGCTTTCCAGGTGTGTACCTATCATGGGGTGTGCATGCCACTGACCATTCCTCTGTGCTCTTGCTGCTGCTTTCCAGGTGTGTACCTATCATGGGGTGTGCATGCCATTGACCATTCCTCTTAATGGTTTCTAGGCAACAGATAGAATAGCTTAGGTGCCAAAGCCACAGAACCTGTCGGGTTGTGTCATTTTGAAAATTATGCCAAATTCTAAATGATCTTGTATGGCAGCAGTCCCCCAACCTTTTTGGCACCAGGAACTGGTTTCATGGGAAACAGTTTTTCTGTGGATGGCAGTGCAGGGGGCTGGATGGTTTCGGAATGAAACTCTTCCACCTCAGATCATCAGGCATTAGTTAGATTCACATAAGGAGTGCACCTAGGTCCCTCGCATGCAACAGTTCACGGTAGGGCTTGCGCTCCTATGATGTCTAATGCCGCCGCTGATCAGGAGGTGGAGATCAGGCAGGAATGCTCGCTCCTGCTGTGCGGCACTGTGTGGCCTAGTTCCTGACAGGCCACGGACTGGTACGGTCTGTGGTTTAGGGGTTGGGGATTGCTGTTAAATGGGATTTGGGGGATTTTATTTGGGTTCTCTCTTTGACTAGTCTATTGTCAAAGTTATTCCATCTAATTTTTCTAGAGTAAGCCAGGTTCTGTGTCATGTAATAGAGCCACATAAACAGCAAAGGTGCTATTGTGAACTGTGCATACGAGGGATCAAGTTGTGTTCCTTATGTGAATCTGAGCTAAAATAAGAAAAAAAAAATTTAGCCTGTGAGGTCAGAAGCAAGACAGTCATGTTAGATTTCTGTCATTATTCATAGTTCTGCAAAGGTGGTTTCAGGTTCTGCATCAACTGAAACATGCTCTTCCATCCAGCAGCATTTAAAACCAAAGATGCTGTCCCTTAATTAGTTAACTCTCACAATCCATTTTAGTAATGGTTCCTCAGGAAACTGACTATTTCAATCTATAAAGTAAAACAAGTTCTTCACATTATACTCTCTGGTTTGAATAGTTACTTGGTTTTGCTCTTCCCCACAATGACTACCTTCTTGGTAGCCGTAGGTCTCAGAGGCATTTTCTGTTGTCCCTAAATGATTCTGCCCTTGGTGGGAGGTGGCTTTTAGGCTGGCTGGTGGCTTTCGTTCAGATGGACTGAAATCTAAGCTTGATCTAGCATCAAGTTTGGACCCAGCACTCTCTAATTTTTTTTTTTTCGCTGTTGCAGATAACAAAGGATTGAATAATTTGCTTTTTGCTTATTAGCTTGCATTTTCTTATGCATCCAGTGAACCAGAGATTGAATATTTTGCTTTTTGCATATTAGTTTGCATTTTCTTATGCATCCAGTGTACCAACTCCCTGGGAGTTGGATCCATCTCTAAATTTCCATGGTAACTCTTACCTTTAGTAACTGAGCACAGACAGCCACAGTTCCATACCATGTATGGCCATTTGGCCACTAAGGAATCAAAGGTTTTTCATCCTCCACCCATTTTTAAATTGAGGACTATTCAAAAGTTAAAGAAAAAACTTTATTATCCCTTATTAATATATGTAAATTGTGTTCAAAATAGAAAATGAACTTCTACTTTTTTTTTTTTTTGAGATGGAGTCTCACTCTGTTGCCCAGGCCAGAGTGCAATGGCGCGATCTTGGCTCACTTCAACCTCTGCCTCCCGGGTTCAAGTGGTTCTCCTGCCACAGCCCCCTGAGTTGCGGGGATTACAGGTGTGCACCACCTTGCCCGGCTAATTTTTGTATTTTTAGTAGAGACGGGGTTTCACCATGTTGGCCAGACTGGTCTCGAACTCCTGACCTCGTGATCCGCCTGCCTCTGCCTCCACCTCCCAAAGTGCTGGGATTAGAGGTGTGAGCCACCACACCCAGCCTTTTTTTTTTTTTTTTTTTTTGAGACAGAATCTTGCTCTGTTGCCCAGGCTGGAGTACAGTGATGTGATCTTGGCTCACTGCAACCTCAGCCTCCTGGGTTCAAGCAATTCCCCTGCCTCAGCCTCCTGAGTAGCTGGGACTACAGGTGCGCACAACCACGCCCGGCTAATTTTTTATATTTTAGTAGATATGGGGTTTCACCATGTTAGCCGTGATTGTCTCGATCTCCTGACCTTGTGATCTGCCCACCTCAGCATCCCAAAGTGCCAGGATTACAGGCATGAGCCACTGCGCCCAGCCGAAATTCTATTTTTATATTTGTGTATTGTCAATACTAAAGCTAATTTGAATAAAGTCTTATAAACAAATCCATCCAATTTTAATCAGGTTTTGACCACACAAGGTAAGATTTTTCCATAAACCTTTTATACCTTCTTACAAATTTTTTTCTATTTTTCTCTTTCCCCAATTTTTAGATCTATTTACCTTTGTTTGTTTGAGACAGAATCTCACTGTGTCACCCATACTGGAGTGCAGTGGTTTGATCTTGGCTCACTGCAACCTCCACCTCCCAGGTTCAAGTGATTCTCGTGCCTCAGCCCCCCACATAGCTGGGATTACAGGCACACACCACCATGTCTGGCTAATTTTTGTATTAGTAGAGATGGGGTTTCTCCGTGTTGGCCAGGCTGGTTTCAAACTCCTGGCCTCAAGTGATTCACCCACCTCAGCCTCCCAAAGTTCTGAAATTATAGGCTTGAGCCACTACGCCCAGTCCTGGATCTATTTACTTTTATCTACATTATTTTCCTTTCATTTTGAAACGACCTTTACATAACCCCTAAACTAGACAGAATTCCTCTTTTTTCTTTCTTTCTTTTTTTTTTTTTTTTGAGAGAGAAGTCTCACTCTTGTTCCCCAGGCTTGAGTGCAATGGCACGATCTTGGCTCACTGTAACCTCTGCCTCCCGGGTTCAAACAATTCTCCTGCCTCTGCCTCCCAGGTAACTGGGATTAAGGCACCTACCATCACGCCTGGCTAATTTTTGTATTTTTTTTTAGTAGAGACGGGTTTTCACCAAGTTGGCCAGGCTGGTCTCGAACTCCTGACCTCAGGTGATCTGCCTGCCTTGGCCTCCCAAAGTGCTGGGATTACAGGCGTGAGCCACCATGCCCGGCCCAGAATTACTTTTTCTTTAGCAAAAACCACATCTTCATTTTTTAAATATAAGCTTCTTCACAAAAAACACATAGTAAACATCATGGCACTGGGCTGCACAATACTTTGATAGAGCACGTTGATGTAAAGACATTTTTGTAAGTGTTTAGAGCATGCCTTTTATATCTAAACCTGCAAAGAAATGAGTAGCCTCCTGTCGTAATAACCATTTACTGTAAACAACTGCCACCAGCTGCTTCTGACACTGCAGCTCTTGCTTGTGACAGCCATTACGCACAGAAAGGTCAAGTTCTTTCACAGGACAAAGTAATCTCTGGTACCCCCCGAAACCAATGATATCAGGTAATGCACTACAAAAGAAGGCAGAATTTTAGACCTGAGATAAATCTGTCCTCGTAAAACTCTTGAGAGAGAGGGAGAGAGAGAGAGAGAGAGAGAGATTTCCTCATCTGGTTAGTGTAGATAGCAGGTTGGCTTCCTGAGCTGGTCAGTGCAGTAGTGGGTTAGAGTTCTGTTTTATATTTGGCTTGGCCATTGTTGATTTCTATAGTCAATTTCTTACATGTAAACAAGGAAGATATCTATAATATTGAGATTTCTTAACTGGTCTTAGGTTGAAAATTGATTTGATTTTCATTCTCCTCTCCCCTCCCGCCACCATCCCATTCTTCTGCCTCTGCCGGATCTTCAGCTGGGTAGCATTTTGGTTTTGTTTGTTTTTTAACCTGGAGGATGTCCCCAAATATCAAAACCTAAACTTCTGATTCTTAGAAGTCCTCCCTTCGATGAGTTGCTAGTTTTATTTCTGAACATGAACTTACCAAAACATCCCCCAGAAATCCCCTGGTCTCAGACATAACTCTCTATGCTTCCCATTCCATGGCAGCAACTCAGCCTAACTCATCCAAAGCAAAAAAGCAATACCTTCTTGCTTAAGTGACGCAAGGATCCCCAGATGAACAAGTAGCTGTATCACCCTTCAATTAAATGTAATAATATTTACTTCTGGTGGAACCTCTCCTTCCTTGGAACAAAGGGCCCCCAGCCAGCAGAATTTACAATTAAGAAGAAGTGGCCAGGCACAGTGGCTCAAGCCTATAATCCCAGCACTTTGGGAGGCCGAGGCAGGCAGATCATAAGGTCAGGAGTTCGAGACCAGCCTGGCCAACATGGTGAAACCCTATCTCTACTAAAGATACAAAAAATTAGCTGGGCGTGGTGGTGCGTGCCTGTAATCCCAGCTACTCGGGAGGCTGAGGCAGGAGAATTGCTTTAACCCGGGAAGTGGGGGTTGCAGTGGGCTGAGATCATGCCATTGCACTCCAGCCTGGGCAACAGGGCGAAAAAAAAATTAGCCGGGCGTGGTGGCGGGCACCTATAATCTCAGCTATTCAGGAGGCTGAGGCAGAAGAATCGCTTGAACCCAGGAGGCAGAGGTTGCAGTGAGCTGAGATCGCGCCAATGCACTCCAGCCTGGGTGACAGAGCAAGATTCTGTCTCAAAAAAAAAAAGAAAAGAAAAGAAAAGAGAAGAAGAAGGGTAGCAGAAATTCTGTGAATGAGTTACTAGGTTCAAAAATGAGGATGCTCAATATAATGCATAGGTTCAGAAAAAAATTACTATGAAAAGAATTGTCAAATTTTGTAACTGATACTTGACCTGGTTAAATTTGAATTATTTCTAATTCCCTATGTATTTGTGCAGTGAGAGAAAAGATAAATATTGTATGTGACATACTCATCATAAAATTATTTGTTGTTTATCTGAAATACATTCTAAATCAGGGGTCCCCAACCCCTGGGGCCACAGATGAGTACTATGGCCTGTTAGAAATGGGGCCATATAGCAGAGGGTGAGTGGCAGATGAGTGAGCATTGCTGCCTGATCTCCGCCTCCTGTCAGATCGGCAGCAGCATTAGATTCTCATAGGGGTGCAAACCCTACTGTGAACTGCACAAGAGAGGGATCTAGGTTGTATGCTCCTTATGAGAATCTAATGCCTCTGAAACCATCTGCCCCCAAACCCCTCTCCCTTATCCATGGAAAAATTATCTTCCACAAAACCGGTCCCTGGTACCAAAAAACTTGGGGATCACAGTTCTAATGATATAACTCTTTCCCTGATAATTTGCCTCTACTTAAAAATTCCTTGTTTTATATAATTTGCTTACAGAATTCCTGCAGTTACAGTCTTGATGCCATTTATGTTGTGACAAACCTTCGTCATTTGTCATATTCAACTTATTTCATTCCTTTATCTATTGGACATTCATTAATGAGAAACACACTCAACAGTAGCATTCTGAGCCTAAAGACTCATGATGATAAACAGTGTAGAAAACATTACAAACTCTATTATAATTATTCTACCATCTCCATCTGATTTTAACAAAAAAGTTATTTTGTCTCTTTCTTTGGAACTAATTGAGAAAATCATGCACCTTCCAAAGTTAATATATATTTGACTGTCCACCATTTTCATTAGTCAATGGGCAATTACATAGAGTCGAAGACCTTCAAAGGGAATTTTAAATACTCCTCAGTTCATCATAAATTATAAACTTGCATTTTGCCATTTTTTGCATTCAATATACTCAAAATATAGACAATAGCAACTTCTACAAGAGTTGAAAAACATTGTGGGTACAGTGGCTCATGCCTGTAATCGCAGCACTTTGGGAGGCCTAGGTGGACAGATCACTTGAGGTCAGGAGTTCAAGACCAGTATGGCCAACATGGCGAAACCCCATCTCTAATAGAAATACAAAAAATTAGCCAGGCATGGTGCCACGCGCCTGTAATCCCAGCTACTTGGGAGGCTGAGGCACGAGAATCACTTGAACCTGGGAGACAGAGGTTGCAGTGAGCCGAGATTGCGCCACTGCACTCCAGCTGGGTGACAGAGTGAAACTGTATCTTAAAAAAAAAAAAGAAAAGAGAGAAAAAAAGAAAACACTGGAGAAAACGTTGGATTTTACAATGTATGTCTGGGTCAGTTAGTCTACCATTTCATATCCAAACTCATAACTAATTACAAACAGATGGAACCATTGAAAGCTTGCAAACTTTTAAATTATATTCATATAATTAAAATATAAGTAATAATTTATATTCAATTAAGAATAAATTGGGCCAGGTGTGGTGGCTCATGCCTGTAATCCCAGCACTTTGGGAGGCCGAGGCAGGCGGATCCTGAGGTCAAGAGATCGAGACCATCCTGGCCAACATGGTGAAATCCCGTCTCTACTAAAAATACAAAAAAATTAGCTGGGCGTGGTGGCGTGCATATGTAGTCCCAGCTACTCGGGAGGCTGAGGCAGGAGAATCACTTGAACTGGAGAGGCGGAGGTTGCAGTGAGCCAAGATCACACCACTGCACTCCAGCCCAGCGACAGAGCAAGACTCCGTCTCAAAAAAACAAAAAAAAAGAAGAAATTGATTTTGATATCTCAAGGAAAAAAAAGTGATGTTCCTCTTTGTCTGCAGGGCAGAGCTGTAGTTGTCAGGCAGTCTCCTCAAACAAAGCCAAAACTGCTATTATTTGAGCTTCTAGGAAGGCTGGCCTTCAGGGACTGAGGACTTTCAGAAGCAGCAGAGTTGAAAGACTGATGGACTTTCAGGTGTGTTAGTGTAAATGCAACCATTTACCAACTGGCTTTCATACACAGGATTACTGACAGGAGGCACTTGTGGATTAGTTGTTGCCAGCAGCCTGGGGCTGCCACTGATTGACCATCTTTAGTACTGGGCCTTACCCCCATTGGAAAAATTTTAGAATCTTGGCCTAACAATGATTTGCTAAGTTTCTGGTTAATTACTGGGGTGAAGCTTTTGCTGACTAGCTGACTTTTAAAGCATAGGACACATCCCAAGTTATCTCTAATTAATGGTGGTTTCTTGTTTATGATTATGGATTTGGGGCAGAGATAAATTTTTTCCTTACTTGAACATAAGCCAGCAACTTAATTCTCATTCCCCATATTTGGTTTCCCAACAGCCAGAATTTGTAAGAAATCATATGCTATGGTTTGGATGTTTGTCTCTTCCAAAGCTCATGTTGAAATTTAATTTCCAATGTTTGAGGTGCGGCCTAATGGGAGGTGTTTTGGTCATGAGGGTAGATCCCACATGAATGCTCCCACTTGAAGATGTGTAAATTCTCACTCTATTAGTTCCCAAGAAAGCTGGTTGTTGAAAAGAGCCTCATACACTCCCCACCCCTCCTCTCTTGCAATATGATTCCTTCGCATTATAGCTCTCTTTTGTTTTCCACCATGAATAGAACCCGCCGAAGACCCTCACCAGATGCAGACGCCCAATTTTAAACTTTCCACACATCAACATTTTGAGCCAAATAAACATTTTTTTCTTTATAAATTACCAGCTTCAGGTATTCATTTATAGCAACGCTAACTGGACTAAGACATCATAAGTATTATCTAGATATTTGTTTGTGAGGATATGATTTTCAACTCGTGTTGCCAATGAGTAATTTAACGGCCAGTTACAGTCTGAGAAAAATGTGTCTCCCACTGGTGATTCTTTGTAATATATTACAACCAGCTGATATGTAGGATATGTAGGCCATTCTGATAAGTCAATACAGGATTCAGGAAAAATCGTTATATATAGGTCATATTCTTAAACTGTGAGCAGGTCTTAATTAATAATTAGCAATGACACAGAGGGGACACTGCCATCAAAAGAAAAGATTAATGTTACAGTTGCCCTGGAAATAAGAGGCACTGAACACCACACAGGCCACAAGAAACCTTATTACATACAGAGACTGGAAAGCAGAAAGAGAAAACAGAGTAACTGAAAGTATGTCTTTATAACTAAAGTGGCAGAGAATGATGAGGTAGAGATACCGTTGATGGGCAGGAAGGAAAAACACATTTTAGTGTTTGTGGTTGGGGGGTTTTATATGAGTTTCATGCACTTGAGTAAGTGGCTTGCAAGAAAAAAAGTAAACAACTTTGGTTCCATTAGTTTGACCCTGTGATTAATGAATATCAAACAGACAAATACAGAATCTAAGAAAACATAGAACAGTCCTGTATACACATAGCAGCTGGGAAACCTATTCCCAGTGTGTCCCATGCACCTATCATTGATCTGAAACCCAATACATATGTGCTCATTGAACATTTACTAGAGAAGTAAATACACATCATCACACAGCTTCTCTATTCATTTTTATCTGTGGCAAGTCTTTCAGTTTATCGTCTGTACTTACCCCTCTAAGCAGTTAATGAGCAATGTTTTCAAGTGTGTAAAAAAATTAAATTTTGGAAACAAAAGCATAGTGTGTCCAAGTGTCCAGCAGAGCCACAGGTTCAACTTCATTCTCTGACTTCTCAGAATTTGCTGTCTCTCACTCAAACATTGAGATCTTATCTTTTTCTCACATCACAGATCGATTTCTCTAGGGCTTCTTTTTTTTTTTCTTTTGGAATAACCTACATAATTACTAATAGATTTCGGTAATTTTTTTATTTCACAAGTGTTTTTCACATTTCGACTCCCTGTGCAAATACAGTTGTAAACACAGGTGAAATTTTAAATCACTTCTGAGGAAGAAGATAGCATCATGGAATTCCACACCTTTTTTGAGGATAAGATGTGATATGCTTCAACTATGAAAACGGTAGACAATGTTGTCCAGAAATGGCATGTATCAGCTGCTCTTGAGAAATAAAAATAAAATTCTAAGCACCCCCTAACTGACTGAATGGATGCCCTCTTGACCATGAGAACCCTAGAATAACTTTGGAAGCTGAATTCACCACTATAGAGGAACGGGAAATCAGACACACCTCATTATATCCCCTATCACACTACAATCATTAGGTTTTCTTCCCTAAGGGCTAAATACAAATCAACCTTTTAAGAAGACTACTAGCTTATCTTCCAAGGTACAGAACAGAGAGAAGATGAGATTATTCATTCCTTCATCCTTCTCTGAGACATCTTTTTTCTCTATTCCCTTTTCCCCTCATGTGTTTACTCTATCTTATGTAAAATGTAGATTTACTGGGCACTAACTAAAGTTTCACATGTCTGTAATCATTTGTCTCACTGCCAACCCCTCTTCCTTTTTAAGGAAAATGTATAATAAATACTAAACCTCCTAAGAACCTCTTTGGAAAAACCAGCCACAGATGCTTCTGTGACTTACATTTTTCTGGATGTGCCCTTAGGCTGGTCCAGTAATCCTCCATGATTTGTGACTTATGCCTCAATCATTCATTTTGGTCGTCACTCTCATTTTCAGATAGGATTGTGATTCTTAAAATAAATGGAAAATAGATATGAAGTAGTAAGTATTATTAGAATAAAAGCGTTGCACCCTTCGTAGGAACACAATCGTTGACTCTACAGTCAGGTAAGATGTATTCTCTTTGATCCAGAGGCATAGCTTCACCCTTTCAACCTACTTCAGTGTCTCCTGTCATCCTTCCTACAAATTCCAGTCCATAGCCCTAACTGCGTAGTCTTTCTTTCTTCTTCTGGACCAAACATATTGAAGCTTACTAAACAGACGCCAAAGCGTAACTGTATGTGTATTTGAAAAGCAATAATATGGCTGGCAGGCATGAGTAGAGGCAGACTGCCTTTATGGTATGGGGTGTCTCTTTGGACGTGTAGTTATTGGGAATTAGCTGTGCTTAATAGAGTCTTAAGTAATAAGTTGCTAACATTTCTGTAAATATCCTACACTACAATCCAAAAAAATGCCGTATGTTGCCTTTAAGAGCAAGCCAAGCCCCCTCCTGTCTTTGGAGTCGGGGACTCCGTTTCCCAGCTCCCCTGACAGTGCCACTGGGCCTTTATCTGCCATATAAGGACCGATCAACGCTCTAAGACAAGTCCGGAAGCGGTGTCGAAACTTCATAACCCAGAAGACACTGCAGCTCTCGGCGGCACGACTTACCCAATAAAGGCTTAGAAGGGGACGTTTGCGTGCGTGCGTGCGCACCGTCGGAGGGCGGGACTTCCGCCGTCCTCCTGGTGGTGGTCGTTTTGGTTCTGTCTGGTGTTTCACCAACTTCGGCCTATGGCTCTGTCTGACGTCACCGAAGTGACGGAACGGAAAAGCGCGAGAAGCGGCTTGGTTCCCACCACGGAGAGGCGGGAGTGAGTCAACTGACAAGCGCTGGGGACAGTGGCGTCCTTGTCTTGCCTTTGTCGCCCCCGCCCCGCTCTTCCCTGGCTGGGCTGGCGGAGGCCTTGCTGATGAACCTGACTGAGGTGGGTGTCCCGTCCCAGGCTCCCCCGCCCGACCGGTCCTCCCAGTGCTGAAGCCCCCTGAAGGGGCCCTGCAGGTCAGGCCCCTTGTCCCGAAGAGAGGGGCATTCCTGTGTGGGGTCCCCGTATCAGCCGATTTGATGCAGCCTCAGAGCTCCCGTTAGGGACCTCAGGTTCAGGGCATGGAGGCGCTGCCGAGTGGGCTATGTTGGGGCGTCAGGGGTGTGTGTTGTTTCTGCGGGAAAGAGAGGGTTTTGTGAATTCTCGCTTGGAATGGCAACCTGAGCAGCCAGTAACCATGGAAGGTTGTCAAGGGAGGGACAGTTGGAGGGGGCAGGTCCAGAGTTCGAAGTTTCAAGTTAGGAAAACCAGGTTAGGAATGGACACAGGGAGACGCGAAAAGGCCCTGAGGCCACTGCAGTAGACCCAGGAGAATTATGGTTGGGGCTGGACCAGTGACAGTAGAGGGAGATGTGATGAGATTCTTCATAGGCCTGAAAGATAGGGCCCGTAGGTTTTCCTGGTGCTTCAGTTATGTCTGAACAAAGGCAGTGAAGAACCATTTCAAGTATTTGTTTTGTTTTTTGTTTTCTGTTTGAATGTTTGAAAGAATGGAGTTGGGGAAGTCAGCATAAAGAGCAGATTTCCGGGAGAAGATCACAGGTTGGATTTTGGACATGGTGATTCTCAAATGTCTCAAGATGGATATGTCACACAGACAGGTGGACATAAAGGTGTGGAGTCTGAGGAAGGGGATTGGGTTAGCGATACCAGACGGATGGAGGGCTTGGACTGGGCCAGAGAATGGTCTGAGGATCAGATTGAGTAGGTCGGTCTCGGGTTTTTTTTGTTTGTTTGTTTGCATAAATTTAAGGAGTCAAGTGCAGTTTTGTTATATGGATATATTTGCACAGTGGTGAAGTCTGGGCTTTTAATGTATCCATCGCCTGAATAATGTACATTGTATCCATTAAGTAATTTTTCATCACTCATCTTCGTCTCATCCTTCTACCTGTTTGGAGTCTCCAATGTTTGTCATTCCACACTCTTTGTCCATGTGTACACATTATTTAGCTTCCACTTGTAAGTGAGAACATTTGGTATTTGACTTTCTGTTTCTGAGTTGTTTCATTTAATAATGGCCTCCAGTTCCATCCACATTGTTGTAAAAGACATAGTTTCATGCTTTTTTTTTTTTTTTTTGTGGCCTAGTGGTATTACCTTGTGTATATATGCCACATTTTCTTTACCCAGTCATACATTGATGGACAGTTAGGTTAATTCCCTGTCTTTGCTATTGTGAATAGTGCTGTGATAAAAATACATGGTTTTTTTTTTATGTAATGATTTATTTTCCTTTGGGTAGATGCCCAGTAGTGGGATTGGTGGATTTAATGGTAGTTCTATTTTCAGTTATTTGAAAAATCTTCATACTGTTTTCCATTGAGGTTGTACTTATTTACATTCTCACCAACAGTGTGTAAGCTTTTTCTCTTCTCCATATCCTGGGCAACATCGGTTGTTTTTTGACATTTAAATGATAGCCATTCTGACTGGTGTAAGGAGATACTGTGGTTTTAATTTGAATTTGTCTGATGATTAATGATGTTGAGCATTTTTTTATATGCCTGCTTGCCATTTATATGTCTTCTTTTTGAAAAATGTCTGCCCTATGCTTAGATGGAGTCTCGCTCTGTCACCCAGGCTGGAGTGCAGTGGCGCGATCTCAGCTCACTGCAACCTCTACCTCCCAGGTTAGTTCAAGCAATTCTGCTGCCTCAGCCTCGCAAGTAGCTGGGATTACAGGTGCCCACCACCACGCCCAGCTAATTTTTTGTATTTTTAGTAGAGACGGGGTTTCACCATGTTGGCCAGGCTGGTCTTGAACTCCTGACCTCAGGTGATCCACCTGCCTCGGCCTCCCAAAGTGCTGGGATTACAGGCGTGAGCCACCGCGCCCAGCCCTGTGCTTACTGTTAATGACATTTTTTGTTGTTGTTTTGTTATGTTTTGTTTGTTTGTTGTTGAGTTCTTTGTAAATTCTGGATATTAGTACCCCGTCAGATGCATAGTTTGCAAATATTTCATCCCATTTTTCAGGTTGTACATTTACTTGGTTGATTAGTCCTTTTGCTATACAGAAGCTGTTTAGTTTAATTAGGTCCTATCTGTCTAATTTTGTTTATGTTGTTTATGCTTTTGAAGTCTTATTCATGAATTTTTTTGCCTAGACCAATGTCCAGAAGGGGTTTCCCTGAGTTTTCCTTTAGTATTTTTAGTTCAGGTCTTACATTTAAATCTTTAATTCATCTCGAGTTGATTTTTGTATATGGCAAGAGAAATTGCCTGGGCAAGAAGAGCAAAACTCTGTCTCACAATAGAACAGGGCAGGTCAGGGCAGGGCAGGGTGTGGTTCATAATTGGTTTGATGTTAATTTATCTTGTTTGCTTTCCTTGGAAAAAGTTAATATCGCATCCTCTAAAATCTTAAGCTAAAAACATACATGAAAATTTCAAAACCCCACTCTTTCATTTGCATTGAACTCATGTACAAAACCATTAATCTTGGACCATAGCCGCTGATATATATAGTACATGCTACTGATGTTTGGTACTAATATGAGCCCTGTGAGGGGGCAGCTATTCTTGCAATCTATTTACAGATGGAGACACTGAAGCTCAGGTGGGTTCGGTTCTTTTCCATGGTCACAGAGCTGCAGCACTGAGGCCTGAGGAACTTTATTCAATGAATTGAGATCAGTTTGCTCCCAGGCAGGGCAGAGGAGGTGGTGGTCCATCTCAGCCTGAAGGATCCTTCCATGGCTGTCAATTTCTCATGGCTTTTCTCTTCCCTCAGAGTCCCCTGGCGATGGCAGAAATGGACCCTACACAGGTGAGTAGAGTGTTTCCTACTATTCACCCACCCTGGTTATCTCCCAGATGGTTTTGGCAGGTGACAAAACCTCTTTTCCTGTCTTTCTCTTATGTCTGAAGAGTGAGTGGTTTCACCAGTTTCAGTATTACAAGTTGGCTGCTGGGTTACATAGACTGGTCCCCGTTTTTGAGAATTGATCTGATAAGGTATGTTTGGGCCTCTTGGGCACAGGATTCAGAATGTTTCAATGTTTGGAGGAGAGACTGAGCTGGGTTTTTAGGGAACTGCAAATGTCTGTTACATCTGGTAGGAATACGGAGCAGAATGGGAGGTGGCTAGAGACACACAAACATCAGGCCTGGAATGACAGCCTAGGTCCTGGGTCTGTAATCTAAGGGAAGTGGGAGACGGGGAAGATTTGAAGCAGAAGAGGGCAGTGATAGGACCCTAGCTTAAGGGACTTTCTTTGGCTTCTGAGTGGAGGACAGACTGTGGAGATGAGGGTAATGGCAGGGAGATCTGAGAGGATGTTCCTGAAGCAGTCTAGGTGGATGTTGGCGGTAACTTGTCAAGAGTAGCGGTGGCTTTAGGATGTGTTTTGAACTGGAGCTGCCCACATTTTATGATGTAGAGAGTGAGGCAGCTGGGGGGGTGGGATAGAAGGGGAATCAGGAGTGGCCCCATGGTTTTTGTTTGGAAGCATAGATGCTCCATCAGCTAAGATGGGAGAAGTCAGCAGTATTAGGAATTTTCAGAGTGAGTGTGAGGAGTCAGTGTTTTTTCAAGCCACAGATGTCTCAGAGACTCCTGGTGCAGGAGTTCAGGTTGGAGACGTCCACACTACGGTGGCTGTCGTATGGACCAGGATGAAGCCATGGATTCAGTTTAGGTGACAGCATCTCTAGGTTATGGTGGCAGTGCTGTTCGAAGACAGAGAATTGGAATGGGGCATGAGAACTGGGTCTCTTACTGGGTAGCTGTGCAGTGGTGGAGGAGTCACTAGACAAATGAGGGAATGGAGTGTTTGTGGGGATGAGTGTATGTGAGATGGTGGGGTATAGGAGTGAGAAAGACTTCTGAAGGAGAGTGGACATGATGGGGTTGCTGAGGGGGGATAATAGGGTGAGATTGGAGACTTGCTAAGTATCAGTTGGGAGGAGGTGAGGATGGGAGTTGTATTAATCCGTTTCCATACTGCTGTAAAGAACTACCTGAGACTGGGTAATTTATGAAGAAAAGAGGTTTAACCAACTCACACTTCTTCAGGCTTAACAGGAAGCATAACTGGGAGGCCTCAGGAAACACAATCCTGGCGGAAGGTGAAGGGGAAGCGAGGCACATCTTCCCACGAGGGAGCAGGAGAGAGGGAGAGAATGAAGGGGGAAGAGCCACACACTTTTAAACAACCAGATCTCGTGAGAACTTACTATTATGAGAAAGGCAAGGGGAAAATATGCCCTCATGATCCAGTCACATCCCACCAGGTCCCTCCCCTGACACGTGGGGATTACAATTTGACATGAGATTTGGGTGGGGACACAAAGCCAAACCATATCAGGTGTGGAAATATGGAGGTCAGTGCAGCTGGGCTTGGAATGAGGTTTTGGTGGAGAGCAATTTTCCTGACTGTTTATGGGACAGAGTGTACCATGAGGCAGGACACAGCTGAGAGTATGTGAAGTCCTCACATGGTTTGGGCAGCTGACAGTGAAGTGAGAAACAGGGCCATGTAGGGAACCTTCAACCCAGGGCTTAGGGCTGCCCCCAGTGCTAGGGGACTTTGGTGTTCTGCGACAGGACTGGGAATGAATTGGATGCTGAGCGTATTTGCCGTGCACCACCTGGTTTCCGTGTGCAGAGTTGCCTGTTAGGAGGTGAAGGAAATGCCTGTGGTGTGGGCTGGGAGGTGTCTGTGGAATTGACTGGAGTGGAGGTGTGAGAGATGGGATTGGAGTGCTGTCCAAAGAGTGATGTGCAGGCAGGAGGAGTGTGAATGGAGGGCCCCAGGCCCTGGCCCTGGTAGCTCAAGGGAGGAGGATGAGTCTGAGTTTGATTGTCTTGGGAGGCAAGATCTGGGTGACTCCATGCAAACTGGCTGGCAGGAGAGGATGGATCCCCCCATGGGAGGCCCACATCCTACAGGGTGCTTTTCTACCTTGTCCTTCGCCTGTTTCCTCTGTGTGCTGGACACAGTAGCCAATGGAAATGGGGAGAGAAAAGTCACTCATGCCACCTGGATGTGGTTTCTCTTCCACATTGGGAGGGTGTGGAAGAGATTGAGCAAGGAATGGAGGTGTAGGGGACAGCGATGAGATCCTGGAGAGAGAAATGTAGCAGTCATTTTACCTATTGGGTTTTAATTTATGGATGTGAGTGATTGATGCTGGGGACAGGCCAATGACTGAAAGAAGATATTTATTCCTTGCATTTCCCCAAGGAGGGTACATACCACATAACACAGGGCCACATTGTGAGGCACCAGTTTTGGTCAGGAGGAAAATTGGAGTGAGGGGAAAGTTTAGTTTAGTCCACGGACGCTATTGGGGTTTCCAAGGGAAAGCAAGGCAGGGCTGGGCGTCAGGATAGTTTGGCTAGTTTAAATAATTCCAGGACACCTGGGCTATTGGGACTGTCCCTAGTTTTGCAGTACCTGGCCCTGGGTTGATTTAGAGCACGGGAAATATTGGCTTGGTTTGAGAATATGGGCCCAGGGTGGTAGGGGAGATGGAAACACATTTGGCTGTTAGTTTGGCCCTGTGTTTAATGGGTGGTAAATATAAGTAGAAAATAGAGAACTTAAGTAAATACAGCTTGAAAAGAAGCTGCTTATATATTCATCTTTCCCAATTTGGCAGGGCCGTGTGGTCTTTGAGGACGTGGCCATATATTTCTCCCAGGAGGAGTGGGGGCACCTTGATGAGGCTCAGAGATTGCTGTACCGTGATGTGATGCTGGAGAATTTGGCCCTTTTGTCCTCACTAGGTAAGGCCCTCACACTTGCCCAGTGTCCCGGGTTAGGCTGTGTTACCCCTTTTTACCCAAAGGCAGCTCTGCGTTTCCCACAGTGAGACCGTGGGTGCTGCTTCTTTTCCCTGTTTCTTGGCGTATATGCTGTGGGAGGCAGGGCTGGGCCGTGTGTTTTATACCCGCTTTTTCCTAGCATCCCCATCCCTGCTGCTCTGAGGCTTACAAGAAAGGGCTCAGGAGCCAGAAATGTTGAATTTGGCATAGAGACCCCACCAGCCTTGTCTGTCTCTGGTCAGGTTACTCTGTCCAAACACATGAGACCTGTGTTCTGTTGTCCCTTTTCTCTCACTGATATTTCTTGGTGCCTTCCTGTGCTTGGAATTTCAGGCACTGCCCTGGTCACTAATTTTGGGGACTGCTGAGATGACTGTGCAGGACGCAGGACTCTTCTGTGAAGTTCTTACGATTATAGAATGTGGGATGTCATGGGCTTGATCTCTCTGGGCATGTGCTCTTTACTCTTTTTCTCTTTCTTTCCCCTAGAGAGGGCACCTGAGAGGGTGGATATTACTTCAACAATGGCATTAGAGGCTCAGGGACATGGCCCTGGTGCCTGGGAGTTGGGAAAAGGGTTGATGTCACAGCTGGGGTCAAATCACCCTGGGAACCTGTCCTGTGTTCACCATTGTTTGTTGCCAGGGCCACTGGCCACAGATTTCTACCTTTTCTTCCCCATTATCATTTCTAGTATGATTCCTGGCCCCTGCACCTCCAGTGCCCCACAGTCTGTACTTCTGGGGCCACCACCCTTCACCCATTCTTTTCCACTGCTCCCTTTGAATGCCTGCCAACGCGTGGCCTGTATTTAACATGGTGTGAGGTCTGCATGTATCCCTGAACACAAGCTCCTCTGTCACAGTCTGATCTCTCTGGGTTTGGAGAGAACCTTCTACACACTGCTTGCCAGTCTCCAGCAACCATGGCCTGTTGATGGCTGTTTTCAGAGGAGTGAGTTGGAGACCCTGCCTTCTCTCTCTGTACCATACCCCTCCCTTGTATGCTTACCATCATCAGGGCTCTCCCATTATGGGGCCTTGCCAGGCCCAGCCCTGCATAGTGGACCCTCCTCTCACTGGCCTTAATGTCCATGATGTCCCCAATCCCATGGCCTTATGTGTGTGTGTGCCTGACACACATTTGTGATGGAGCTGCTTCCTCCCACCAGAGTCAACATGCACTTCTCCAGCATTTCTGTTCTGACAGGTTCTTGGCATGGAGCTGAGGATGAGGAGGCACCTTCACAGCAAGGTTTTTCTGTAGGAGTGTCAGAGGTTACAACTTCAAAGCCCTGTCTGTCCAGCCAGAAGGTCCACCCTAGTGAGACATGTGGCCCACCCTTGAAAGACATTCTGTGCCTGGTTGAGCACAATGGAATTCATCCTGAGCAAGCCATATATATTTGTGAGGCAGAGCTTTTTCAGCACCCAAAGCAGCAAATTGGAGAAAATCTTTCCAGAGGGGATGATTGGATACCTTCATTTGGGAAGAACCACAGAGTTCACATGGCAGAGGAGATCTTCACATGCATGGAGGGCTGGAAGGACTTACCAGCCACCTCATGCCTTCTCCAGCACCAGGGCCCTCAAAGCGAGTGGAAGCCATACAGGGACACAGAGGACAGAGAAGCCTTTCAGACTGGACAGAATGATTACAAATGTAGTGAATGTGGGAAAACCTTCACCTGCAGCTATTCATTTGTTGAGCACCAGAAAATCCACACAGGAGAAAGGTCTTATGAATGTAACAAATGTGGGAAATTCTTTAAGTACAGTGCCAATTTCATGAAACATCAGACAGTTCACACTAGTGAAAGGACTTATGAATGCAGAGAATGTGGAAAATCCTTTATGTACAACTACCGACTCATGAGACATAAGCGAGTTCACACTGGAGAAAGGCCTTATGAGTGCAACACATGTGGGAAATTCTTTCGGTACAGCTCCACATTTGTTAGACATCAGAGAGTTCACACCGGAGAAAGGCCATATGAGTGCAGGGAATGTGGGAAATTCTTTATGGACAGCTCCACACTCATTAAACATCAGAGAGTTCACACCGGAGAAAGACCTTATAAGTGCAATGATTGTGGGAAATTTTTTAGGTATATCTCCACACTCATTAGACATCAGAGAATTCACACTGGAGAAAGGCCTTATGAGTGCAGTGTATGTGGGGAATTGTTTAGGTACAACTCCAGCCTCGTTAAACATTGGAGAAATCACACCGGAGAAAGGCCTTATAAATGCAGTGAATGTGGGAAATCATTTAGGTACCACTGCAGGCTCAGTAGACACCAGAGAGTCCACACAGGAGAAAGGCCTTATGAGTGCAGCGAATGCGGGAAATTCTTTCGTTACAACTCCAACCTCATTAAACATTGGAGAAATCACACTGGAGAAAGGCCTTACGAGTGCAGAGAGTGTGGGAAAGCCTTTAGCCACAAGCATATACTTGTTGAGCACCAGAAAATCCACAGTGGAGAAAGACCTTATGAGTGCAGCGAATGCCGGAAGGCCTTTATTAGAAAGTCTCACCTGGTTCATCACCAGAAAATCCACAGTGAAGAGAGGCTTGTGTGCTCCATGAATGTGGGGAATTCTTTAGCTAAAACTCCAACCTCATTAAACATCAGAGATTTCACAGTGGAGAAAGTTTACCATTGACTATTGTAATTGGGTAGTAATGTTATATAAATTCCACATTTTTATGCAACTAATCTCCAGAACATTTTTCCTCTTACCAAAAAGTAAAATGCTGTACCCATTAACAACAACTCATTCCCCTTCCCTACTTACCCAGAAATGTCTCAACTATATTTCTATACTCTATGGTACTTATATGAGGTACCAATAGATATCTATGAATTTGATATCTATTTGTACCTCATATAAGTGGATTCTACAGTATTTATCTTTTGAGACTGGCTTATTTCACTTAGGATAAGGTCTTCACGGTTCACCCATGTTGTATAATGTGTCAGAATATCCTTCCTTTTTAGGTGAAATAATATTCTCTGGTATTTATATGCCACATTTATTTATCCGTTCATCTGTTAGTGGATACTTGGGCTACTTCCACCTTTTGCCTATTGAAATAATGCTGCTATGAAGATGAGTGTACAAGTGTCTATTCAAGATTCTACTTTCAATTCCTATAGGGTATATACTCAGAATTGGTGGTGCTGGATCATACAGGATTTCTATTTTTTTTTTTTTTTTTTTTTTGAGACAGAGTCTTGCTCTGTCACCCAGGCTGGAGTGCAGTGCTGTGATCTTGGCTCACTGCAAGCTCCGCCTCCCAGGTTCATGCCATTCTCCTGCCTCACCTTCCCGAGTAGCTGGGACTACAGGTGCCTGCCACCACGCCTGGCTAATTTTTTTGTATTTTTAGTAGAGACGGGGTTTCACCATGTTAGCCAGGGTAGTCCTGATCTCCTGACCTTGTGATCTGCCTGCCTTGGCCTCTCAAAGTGCTGGGATTATGGGCGTGAGCCACCGCGCCTGGCCAGGATTTCTATTTTTAATATTTTTGGGAAAATTTTTCCATAGTTCCTGTGCCATTTTACATTCCCACCAGCAGTGCACAAGGGTTGCAATCTATATACATCCTCACCAACATTGTTCATTTTCTATTTCTGTTTTTGGGGTTTTTTGTAGTGCCTTTTGTTTTGGATAGCAGCTATCCTGTTGGATGTGAGGTGGAATCTATAGTGTCTTTCATTTTTATTTTGTGAATGATTAATGATGTTGAGGATCTTTTCACGTGCTTGTTAGGCATTTGTGTATCTGGAAAAATATTCAAGTCTTTTTATCCATTTTTAATGGGACTATTTGCTTTTTGTTGTTGAGTTGTAGTTCTTTATACATTCTGGATATTAACTCCTTACCAAATATATGCTTTTTACATATTACCTCCCAGTCCATAGGTTGCTTTTTCGCTCTGTTGATTGTGTCCTTTGATGAAATTTTAAATTTTGATGTACTGTTGACTCTTTCTGTCTGTGGGTTCTGTATTCATGGATCGAAGCAACCATGGATCAAAAGTATTTGGAGCATCCATGGATTGCAGTGATCATTAATCAAAAATATTTGGAAAACAAAAAAGGTAGTTGCATCTGTACTAAACATGAACAGACATTTTTTCTTGTCATTATTCCCTAAACCATATAGTATAATAAATATTTACATAGCATTTACATTGTATTAGAAGTTATAAATAACCTAGTGATAATCTATATAGGAAAATGTGTGTAGGTTATATGCAAACATTATGCCTTTTTATGTGAGGGACTTCTTGAGCATCAGATGATTTTGGTATCCACAAGGGGTCCTGGAATCAGTCCCCTACAGACACCAAGGGATGACTGTAGTGCATTTTATCTATTTTTACTTCTGTTACCTGGGCTTTTGATGTTATATATTAAAAAAAATTAGTATCAAATCCAATGCCAAGCATTTTCCCTATGCTTTATTCTAAGAATTTTATATTTGTAGGTCTTACATTTAGGTCTTTTTTTTTTTCTTTTGGAGACAGAGTCTTGCTCTGTCACCCAGCCTGGAGTGCAGTAGTGGAATCTCAGCTCACTACAACCTCCGCCTCCTGGGTTCGAGCCATCACCCCACCTCAGCCTCCCAAGTAGCTTGGATTACAAGTGTACACCACCACACCTGGCAAATTTTTGTATTTTTAGTAGAGATGGGGTTTTGCCATGTTGGCCAGGCTGGTCTTAAACTTCTGGCCTTAAGTGATCCCCCTGCCTCGGCCTCCCAAATTGCTGAGATTACAGGCAGGAGTTGTAATGCACTGTGCCTGGCTACATTTAGATCTTTAATCTACTTGGGGTTCATTTTTGCATATGGTTTGAGGCAAAAGTCCACTTTATGTGGCTATCCAGTTTTCCAAGCACCATTTTTTGAAAAGAGCATCTTTCCTCTGTTGAGTAGTCTTGGCACACTTGTCAAAATCATTTGTCCATATATGCCATGGTTTATATGTGGATTCTCTATTTTATTGGTCATATGTCTGTCTTTATGTCAGTATCACACATTTTAGATGTGTGTGTGTGAGACTCAGTGTTGAAGACAAGGCTAGTGGGCTTTCACACTCCAGACTGCTGTATTCCAGCCCAAATTATTCAAATTAGCCAATCCATGGGGAACATGGAAAACATAGCTAATGCAATCCCCTTGCCTTACCTAAGTTGTCCCCTGCAGCCTCAGGTTGCTGTTACTCTGTCTCAGATGCAACCCTCTGTGGGACCCTACCCAAGTTCTCTCATTCTTAGCTATAGGTAATAAATAGTTCTGATTTTGTGTATCCAAGTGACATTGGGTTGTTTCTTGCTATCAGAAGAACCCAGAAAAGTATTATGAATCTAGTGAATGTTGGAAAATCTTTAGCCATTAGCATAACCTCATTTCGTGCCAGCATGTTCACCCTAGAGAAAAGTAGAAGTGAAGGCAATGTCATCTTTCCTTGTTAACATGATAACTCGGTAGAGCAATGCTTTGGAGATTAGCTTTTTAGGGAGAGAGCCAGCAGTTGAGCCTCCTGCATCTAAACATCCACACTAGGGATATTGTCTGTACTGCCAGATATATGGGAAGATTTTGTGAACTGTGTTGCAGTTTTCAACTTGACTGGGGCCTTTCTCAGAGTTATGCCCCTGCCAGTGCCTATTTAAAAATGTCATCTCTTTTCGACCAACTGGCAAAGAGCCATGGTGTGTAGCATTTTAGTCACATTAAAATGCAGTTATGGCAGCATGCTGTGTTCTCTATCTGAAGAATTCACTAGTCACTTGAACACTTTGGAGTCCTCACCCCCGCCTCCTATGATTGATTAGGGCATAGACATCAGCCTTGGACAGAAGACATGGACTGGCTTTGGCAGGCAGATTGCAGAAATTTCCTTTCTCCAGGTGAAAGTACTGGTTATCTCATTGATAGTGGTAGGAGGCAGATAAATTGCTAGGCAGACTATGGACGGGTCCCTGGTGAAACCCAAACTTCAAGCCAATGACAGTTTAAAGCCTGAAAATTGAGCTGCCAGTTCCAAGTAGAGTCCATGACTGGAGTGAGAACTTCCTCGATGCCTTTTAGCCAATCAAATGGTGCTTTTTCCAGGCCCACCCATGGACCAATCAGTATGCAGTCCCCATTCTGAGCCCATAAAAACCCTGGGCCCAGCTACACATTGGGCTACCCACTTTCAGGTCCCCTCTTGTTGAGAGCTTTTCTGCTACTCAATAAAGTTCCCTGCCTTGCTCACTCTCTGGTGTCCACATAACATCATTCTTCTTGGTCATGGGACAAGAACTCGGAAACTGCCAAATGGCGGGTGCGAAAGGAGCTGTAACACTGTAGCCCTCCTGCCTTCCACCAGCCCCAGGCAGCCACCCCATGTGACAGGAAGCAGCGGCAGCAGGGCCAGGCCAGCCCATGAGCCATGGGCTGGAGCAGGGTGGCAGAACCAAACAAGCTGTGACACACCCCCATTAACTGAAGTGTGTGGATGGTGGGAACAGACAAGCTGTAACACAGATGAGCTGTAATGCTTCCTTGGGGCTCAGACCTTGGGATTCCCTGAGCAAAAGCTGTAACACCCCTTGGGGCTCTGTGGTTGCTGGCGTCTCTGAGTTTTTGGGCGCTGCCATGTCCCCCTTGTCCAGATACCAGCTTCCAAGGCAGAAGCCGGTCGCAGCATGCCTGGACCAGCTGTAGGCCAAGCACAGAGCCATGGTGGGCACAGGATCTGGCTGGTAGCATGAGCCAAGCACAGCCTGTCAGACTGAGTTAGTGGAGTGAGTCCAGCAGGCCAAATGATGTCTGGGCAGAAGTGCTTCAGCCATGGAGGTTTCTGGCTGGTGAAGTGGCACTGAAAGTATCTTGTGTCATCATGACACTTGGGATGGAATTTTCCAACCTGCCAGTCGCCCACACTGTGAACTCCTTCTCACCCCTAATGCACACACATACCCTGGTTGGTTTTGTGATGATAAAGGTCACATTGTTTAAGCTACCTTAACTCTTGGAAATCTAGTCACCGTATGCAGTGGGTTTTGAACAGAATTGGTCTCTGCTAGAATAAAAGCATGAATGGTTTTTTGTGGGACCTTTACTTTGTGAGCTCCAGAGGGAGTAGTAGGAAGCAAAAGATCAGCTCATATGCAGGGCCAATTTGCATTGCCATGAGAAGCCTCCTGGGAAAGTCTGAAGGACTTCTGCACAAAATTTCAAGCCCTGAGTACAAAGATTATTTGTATTCAGAAGAGTACAATTTGAGGAGAAAACAGTTGCCTTGATGTTTAAGGCATTGGGCAACAGTATGCATTGGGTATCCCTACCCATATTTCCCATATTTCCCCTGCATTGATGAGGGATAGCTGTTTCTTGTGACCTGCTGGAAGCTATAGGTCCTGAAGTAAAACACTATCTAGGTATATGTTCCTGGCTGTTGACCTTTAGGGCCAGATGGAAGCCATATTCTTTTTTTTTTTTTTTTTTTTCTTGAGACGTAGTCTTGCTCTGTTGCCCAGGCTGGAGTGCAGTGGGATGATCTCAGCTCACTGCAACCTTGCTTCCTGGGTTCAAACAATTCTCCTGCCTCAGCCTTCCGAGTAGCTGGGACTATAGGTGCACGCCACCACACCCGACTAATTTTTGTATTTTTATTAGAGATGGGGTTTCACCATATTATATTGGCCAGGCTAGTCTCAAACTCCTGACCTCGTGATCCACCCACCTCAGCCTCCCAAAGTGCCAGGATTACAGGCAGCCACTGCACCTGGCCAGAAGCCATATTCTATAATAAATAGTGGTTGGATTAATAGGACATGGGAGGGACTGCAGTAGAGTGGATGAGTCCCCTCTAAAGGAGCACTCACAAACGTCCCAGTAGCTATGGCTGTGTGGGGTGGGGTATTACAGGAATTCCAAAGACGTAAGGAGCTGTGTACCTCCTGTAGCCAAGGTCAATGTCAGAGCAACTAAATCAATGATTTTATGAATTCCTGTAGCCTCCCTGGACTATAAATTTCAAACCATAGTTGCATCATCTACATAGTGATGGGCCTTGAGCCTTCCCTAAAGATAAAAAGCCTACATAGCCCATGCTGCCCCATCACCTGTGTGTCGGAACATCTTCCTTGTTTCAGGCTATATGAGTGCTTTTTTATTCTGTTGAAGTGTGTCATGTCATGCCTGGTGAATTAATAAATCTGTCCTCTGCAACTGACAGGGTTCTTCCACTGTGAAACAAGAGGGTTGTGTATAGGTTGCATTTAACTAACAGAGTTAATTAAACCTTTTTACTTTAAAAATTACTCAGTCTTGGGCCAGGCGCGGTGGCTCACGCCTGTAATCCCAGCACTTTGGGAGGCCGAGGCAGGTGGATCACGATGTCAGGAGATCGAGACCATCCTGGCTAACACAGTGAAACCCCGTCTCTACTAAAAATACAAAAATTAGCTGGGTGTGGTGGCAGGCACCTGTAATCCCAGCTACTCGGGAGGCTGAGGCAGGAGAATCACTTGAGCCCAGGAGTTGGAGATTGTGGCGAGCCGAGATTGCGCCATTGCACTACAACCTGGGCAACAAGAGTGAAACTCCATCTTTTTTTTTTTTTTTTGACACAGAGTCTTGCACTGTCACCCAGGCTGGAGTGCAGTGGTGTGATCTCAGCTCACTGCAAGCTCTGCCTCCCAGGTTCACACCATTCTCCTGCCTCAGCCTCCCGAGTAGCTGGGACTACAGGTGTCCGCCACGACGCCCAGCTAAGTTTTTGTATTTTTAGTAGAGACGGGGTTTCACCGTGTTAACCAGGATGGTCTCGATCTCCTGACCTCATGATCCGCCCGTCTCGGCCTCCCAAAGTGCTGGGATTATAGGCATGAACCACGGCACTCCATCTTAAACAAATTTAAAAAACAGTTTATCTCTCTATTTTTGAATTTACTGTTGTTTGTGGGGGTTTTGAAGATGTATCAATGATTTTGGTTGAGTAGGGCACTTTAGCTTTACTTCTGAGTGCATGCAGCAATAAAGTTTTTTTTTTTTATGATTTCCTTGGCTTTAAACAGTTCAAGTGGTTTTCTCAAGTGTGCTAGGGTGCACACTGTTAGTTATTAGTGGAGGTTTTGGTAAAGTTGTGCTGGGAACAGAATGCCAGATGAGCTTATCTTCAGGCTTCAGCAGTACTGGTGGTGAGCTATGTATGTTTATCCTTGTACTTTGTGGTGCTGAATGTTAGTACCTGTGTTGGCAGTTCTAGGCAGGCTGATTCTTGGGCCTCTGGTTGGCTTTCTTAGATGCTGGTTGTGATAGCAGTGTACCAAGCATGTGAGTGCACTCTTGAGCCCCTGGGCTGCTGGTGTGGCATCCATGATGGTGGTGGCAGTGGTGCGAAACTCTTCTGGGTCGCACTCGCTGTGCTCATTAGCGGTGGTTGCAGTGGGCTCTGTGGGCCAGCCACTAGACCAGCAGATGGCGCTTGTAGGCAGGAGATGGCTGAAGTGGGCGCAGTAGCGTATTTAGGCCTAACCTCAGCGCCCTAGGAGGAGTGCTCAGGTGTTTCACTTGGTGGACTAGGTTGTGCAATCTCTGGGGGATTTTAAAAGTTTATTTTGCAATTGAGAATGAGATGTTTAGAATTTTTGTCTCCTACTGATTAAAGGTAGAGTATGGGGAAAAAAACAAGCAAAACTAGGAGTTTAAAGAAAAGGAGAGAGAAGAAAAAGAAATGAAGATACAATAATACAGAAAGAACAGAGGGAAAAACTTTATTTATATTTAATACCTATGATGTGACATGCCCGGAGTTAGGAGCATTCATAAGCACCATCTCATATTATCCTCCAACTAAGCTACTCATGTCAGAAAAAATTAAAATTAACAAAGGCCAACAGAGAGTAAGAAATAGAAAATGGAAAGGAAACAATTTTGGAGTGAGACCTACAAAATGATCTCAGAATTTACCCTCTGATAAGTCTTTCTTTGATCCCAGAGTGCACAAAATGTTACATGAAAAAACAAATTAATATAATTACATCTAAATTTCAAGCTTTCTATTTCATAAAGATTATGAGTGAGTTCAGGGACTCAGAGAAGACATTTAAAATATCTAAATGTGCCCAGTTTTACGGTTTTAGGCATGCGAGTTTTAGATTTTTTTGCTTTTTTCTTGAGACAGGGTCTCTTTCACCTAGGATGGAGTGCAGTGGCGTGATCTTCACTCACAGTAGCCTCCACCTCTCAGGTTCAAGCAATCCTCCCACTTCAGCCTCCCCAGTAGCTGGGACTACAAGTGTGCACTACCATGCTTGGCTAGTTTTTAACTTTTTGGTAGAGACGGGGATTTCACTATACTGCCCAGGCTGATCTCAAACTCCTAGACTCAAGTGATCCTCCCACCTCCACCTTTCAAAGTACTGGGATTACAGGCATGAGCCACTGTGCCCAGCCAAAGTTTCAGATTCTTCTTAAAGGAATAAAGTCAGAGATCTTAGAAATGAACTAAAGCACGAGCATACATTAAACAAGAGAGAAAAATCAGATGGTTATCAAGAATATGAATGGATATTCAATCTCGTTGGTGTCAGAGAAATGCAAATTAGATATTATTGCATGTTACTTTAAGTTCTATAAATTACTATACTATGGAAAGAAATATGGGGTGATGTAGCTGCAATCATGTATATTTCATGGAAGAGTCAAAGACTGTAGCAGTTTCATAAAGCAATCTGCACAGGTACTGTAAAAAAAATGATTTTCTAGAATATCATGTGACACAGAAAGCCTGTTTCTGGTATATCTCTCAGTCAAGCCCATAAATTCTTATGTGAGAGAAGTTTTCTCACAATACTGTTCAAGGCAGCAGGGACATGGAGACAATATGTTGTAGCATTAAGTGTAAGAGGAGGACCAAAGACATCTATGAGTGAAGTAGAAGACTGAATGTCCACACTAAAGTACAACAGGGCAGTTACTAGCATTTAAGTAGACTTTGACACAGGAGTATATATACATATTAAACACACATTTTGAGTACCGACAAAGGGAGAAAGAAGTGTATAGTACAGTACAATTAAACTACACAAAAAGTAACAGTGCTCCTCTTTCTAAAACACATGTAAATACAAAAACACAACAGACCTTTAGAATTGTTGTCTACAAGTGGTGGGGTGATGAAGTGTGAGGAACAGGAATGAGTGGAAACACGTCGGAACATTGAACAAGATGAGGTCCTTGTGGGGACATAAGGAGGGAATGCCCACTCACTGTCCAGAGCCTCCTGGGCCATTGTCACCATACAGCCGCTCATTACATGAAAGTGGAATTTCAAAAGGTAGCGACACACCTAATAAAATATGTTAAAAGGGCTAGGCACGGTGGCTCATGCCTGTAATCCCAGCACTTTGGGAGGCCAAGCCGAGTGGATCATGAGGTCAGGAGTTCAAGACCAGCCTGGCCAACGTGGTGAAACCCTGTCTCTACTAAAAATACAAAAATTAGCCAGGTGTGGTGGTGTACACCTGTAGTCCCAGCTACTCGGGAGGCTGAGGCAGGAGAATTGCTTGAACCCAGGAGGCAGAGGTTGCAGTGAGCTGAGATCCTGTGAGTGCACTCCAGCCTGGGCAACAGAGCGAGACTCTCTCTCTCTCTCTCCCTCTCTCCATATATATATATATATATACATACACATACACAAAGATATGTGGCCTGTCACCAAGTGTTAGATGGATGTTTGGGCCAGGCGAGGTGGCTCATGCCTGTAATCCCAGCACTTTGGGAGGCTGAGGCGGGTGGATCATCTGAGGCCAGGAGTTCAAGACCAGCCTGGCCAACATGGTGAAACCCCGTCTCTACTAAAAGTACAAAAATCAGCCAGGCGTGGTGGCGCATGCCTGTAATCCCAGCTACTCAGGAGGCTGAGGCAGGAGAATCGCCTGAACCTGGGAGGCAGAGGTTGCCGTGAGCCGAGATCGTGCCACTGCACTCCAGCCTGGGCGACAGAGAGAGACTCTATCTCAAAAAAAGAAAAAAAAAGTTTGTTTAGTTTCTCTTGGTAAATATCTAGAAATAGAATTGTAGGATGGTAGGGATGTATTGTTGGTAAATGATTAACATGTTTTTAATTTTCAATTTTTTCAGAGACGGGGATCTCACTATATTGCCCAAACTGGTTTTGAACTTATGAACTCAAGTAATCCTCCTGTCTTAGCTTCCATGTAGCTGGCACTACTGAACAGCTTTAACTCTTCCAGACCTTCAGTTGGGTGGTTTTTTCTTTTCCTTTCGTTTCCTTCTTTCTCTCTCCTTCCTTCCTTCTTTTTGTAATTTGATAAACCAAATTTCAAGACTTTGGCCAAAAACCAGTCTTCTCCTTTACTGAATATCTCAGTGCTCCATTTTATTTTTCCCTCACCAATTCTGCAGGAGAGATCACAAGACTATGTCCATATCTTTATTTGTGGGGGTATGATTTTCAGCTAACATAGCTGCTAAGTGATTTAATTTACAATTATAGTGGTAGAAAAATAGCTCTAACTTCTGAGGTTTTGTAATTTATTGTAAAAAGCTGAATACAGGACATTTAAAGTGACCTGACAAGGTCAATACAGGACTGAGGACTAATTCATTAAATACGTCTTACATGTCTTAGAGGACCACAGACAGCTAGCAACCCTATTCCTAATGTGTCCCGTGCACTTAGTATTGTACCTGGCATCGAATGAGTGTTCATCAAATATGTTAGAGTAATAAATACGACAGCACAGTTTCCCTATTCAGTTTTACTTTTCTGGTAACTCTTTTAATATATAGTCTTTACCTCTCCCTTCAAGCCGTTAATGCACAATGTTTTCAAGTTTGAAAAAGAATCAGATTTTGGACACCAAACTTGAGTGTGTCCAAGGTTCCAGGACAACCTTAGCTTTTTTCCTCCTATCACAAATATGTTTCTCTATAACTATTTTTGCCACTTTCTTTGGATATCTACATAATCATCATTAATAGTTTCAGTAATAGCCATTTCACAAGAGTTATTCAGAGACAATTTCAACTCTCTGTGCAGACACTGTTGATACAATTTCAGGCGAAATGATAAATCACTTTCCACTAATGAGATGAGATCATGCATTCCCAAACCTTTATCTCAGGAGTAAGATGCTTTCTTTGCACAAGGGCTTTGACTGGTGGAAGGCCACACTATTCTGGCAGATAATGGTAGATAAGTCGCTTTTCCTTTTCAGTTAGGTTTCAGTCTCTTAAAATAAGTGGAAAATATCTCAGATATAAAGTAATAAGTATCATGTGAATAAAGCGTTGCTGGGTAGGCTGAAAGACAATAACTGATTATTCAAAAAGGAAAGATATTACTCCTCAAACTCCCCATCATGCCATGTCTGGGTCTTTTCAATGCGCCCAGCAGAGCACATTGAAGATCATAAAACAGTCTCCAGAGCTTCGTTCTGTGTGTATTTGGCAAGCACAAAAGAGCTGACCGCTGTGCGTGGAAGACCAGTTCTTTATGGTTGGCCATGTTCCTTCGGATGTTCGTCCTTTGGGAACTTGCTGTGCTTTACAGAATCTGAAAGGACAGGTCTCTGAAACATTTCTCTGACTTGTTCTAGACTGCCTTCCGGGAAAATCTGGATGCTTGCCGTTTAAAAGCCAATGAAGCCCCTCCACGTCCTTGGAGCCCCGCAACTGCATTTCTCAACGCCTCAGGAGGATCCTCCTGGCTTTCATCCTGAACGCGAGTTACTTAAGTTCAGAAGCGGGGCAGGCAGCGGCCTGGGAACTACATTACCCAAAAGACACAGCGGCGGACACAAGCAGCGAGTGTAGCCAATGAAGGCCTAGCAGAGCGGCGTCTACGTGGGTTCGCAATGCGTGTGGGCGGGACTTCCTGCAACCTCCCATGGGGTTGTCAATATGGCTGCGTCGGGATCTGTTCACCTTCAGGCTGAGTCGAGACTGAGGTGAAAAAGCGGAAAAACGCGAGAAAAGGTTTCCCCGTTGTACAGAGGCTAGAGTGAGGCTCGGCTGAATCGGTTGCAGGCGTTGGTGCCTCTGTCAGCGTCCAGGTCACTGCCGCTCCCGCCCCGCTCTTCCCTGGCTGTGCTGGCGGAGGCTGCGCCGATGAACCTGACTGAGGTGGGTGCCGCGTCCCAGGGCGCCCCGCCCGATCCCTCCTCCGAGTGCCGAAGCCCCGAGGAGGGGCCCTGCAGGTCAGGCCCCTGTGTCCCAAAGAGAGGGGCGTTCTTGTGTGGGGTACCGGTGTCCGCGGTGCTGTGAGGCGGGGGAGCTCCTGTCAGGGACCTGCACGTGCGAGGCTTAGAGGCGCTGCAGAGCGGGCGGCGCTGGGGAGCCCGAGCGTCTTTGTCCCCACGGAGCTGAGGGTGAGGCGGAGTCTCGCCTGGGAGGGCAGCGGAGCCGCTGAAAGCCGTAGAAGGCTGTGCAGGAAGGGTTATGCCCAGAGGTAGACGTTTAAAGTTGGGAAAAACAGGATGTTAAACCAGGACAAGGGGACCGCTGAGGAGACCCCTTGAGTTATGGTAGGGATGGGCCAGAGGGGTTGCAGTAGAGGGGAAGTGTGATGAGATTCTGGATGGATCTCAGAGAGAGAGTCGACAGGATTTCCTGCTGCATCAAATGTAGCAGTGAGGGTAGTGAAGGGTCTATTCCATGGATTTTGTTTTGGCCTGAAAATCTGAAAGAATGGAGTTGGAGAAGTCAGCTTAGGGAGCAGGTTTCAGAGAGGATTATGAGTTGCATTTTGGAGGGCTGAGTTTTGGAGGGCAGATCATGGGTGGGTCCATAAGCCTGACGCTACCTTTAGAAAGGCGCAGACTTGTCATAGGAGGGATTCTGGCTCATATCTGCAAAAACGGAGTTCTGAATGGGTTAAGGAACTGGCCTAGGCTGGAGACTGAGGTGTGAGGTGGTTTAGATTTCCGCACCTGCAGACCCAGCAGCCTCCCAGGCCCACTCTGTGGAACAATAGGAAGGTCATCCAGACTAGTGGGGACATTGGGTCCAGACGGGGGTAGGGCTTTCTCACATCTAGTCAAGGGCCTCCAGCAAGCTTCCAGCAACTGAATTTGTAGCAGGCAGGCCTGGTTGCTGATGGGACCAGTAACTGACCTGCTTGCTTATCCCCTCCCTGCAACTTATTTATTTATGAATGTGTAAAACATTTTTTTTTTTTTTGAGACAGAGTCTCGCTCCATCGCCCAGGTTGGAGTGCAGTGGCGCGATCTCGGCTCACTGCAAGCTCCGCCTCCCGGGTTCAAGCAATTCTCCTGCCTCAGCCTCCCGAGTAGCTGGGACTACAAGTGCCCGCCACCACGCCCGGCTAATTGTTTGTATTTTTAGTAGAGATAGAGACCGTGTTAGCTAGTATGGTCTCTATCTCCTGACCTCATGATCTGCCCGCCTCAGCCTCCCAAAGTACTGGGATTACAGGCATGAGCCACCGCGCCCGGCCGAATGTATAAAACATTTATTTAACCACTAATGAACCAGTATCCTTCTAAATATGTACACATAGGTCGGCAGTTAGAAATGAATGTAACCAATAGTTAAATTTATTCACTTAATAATTGTTGAATGTTAATTTTTCTTTTTTCTTTTTTTTTTTTTTGAGACGGAGTCTCGCTCTGTCGCCAGGCTGGAGTGCAGTGGTGCGGTCTCGGCTCACTGCAACCTCTGCCTCCCGGGTTCAAGCGATTCTCCTACCTCAGCCTCCCGAGTAGCTGGGATTACAGACATGCGCCACCATGCCCATCTAATTTTTGTATTTTTGATAGAGAGAGGGTTTCACCATGGTTGGCCAGGATGTTCTTGATCTCTGCACCTCGTGATCCACCCACCTCGGCCTCCCAAAGTGCTGGGATTAGAGGCTTGAGCCACCATGCCTGGCTGAATGTTAATTTTTCTATTTGCTTGCAATGGAAAGTTTTATGTATCACATTTCCTTAACACTGTAAGAAGTGGGAAAAATACACACCCAAAATTTCAAAACCCTTCCATGTCATTTGTATCGAAAACATGTAAAAAATATTTAATCCAGTAGAAAGAAATTGCTGATACATAGTGTGTACTACTTATATTTGATGCCCATATAAGCCCTATTAGTTAGCAATCCTTTTAATCTCTATTTTACACCTAAGGGCACCGAGACTTAAGGAAGTTCAGTCCTCATCAAGACACTGAACCCTGAGGACTTACTGTGTAGCCTCAGATAACTTTGCTCTAGTTGCAGGGCCAGAGGTGGTTGTACAGTCAGCCTGTAGGATGCTGCAATGCTGTCTTAATCCTCATGGCCTGCCTCTTCCCACAGGGTTCATAGCAGTGGCAGCAATGCTTATGGATGCTGGACAGGTGAGTGGAGAGTGTTTCCAGCTTTCACCCATCCCAGATGGTTTCAGCATGCTGATATAGGGAATGGTGTTATCCTGAGACTGTTCACCTTTTCTTCTCTCTCCCTTGGGTCCAAGGAGAGCCTGTAGTTCCACTAGACCTGGGTTCCAAACTCAGTGCCTGGTTATATAGAGTGGTTCTAGTTCTCACAACTGATGGTTTGAGATTTGGCAGGGCATCTCAAACACAGGATCTAGAATGTTCAAATGCTTGGTGGTGAGACTTAGATGGGATGCTTAGAGAACTGTAGCTTAATGTTCTAGCTGGCAAGGATAAGGAGCACAGCAGCAGGACAGGAGGTCAGGGCATGCAGGGATCAGGCATGGAATGGCAGCCTGAGGTTGTCTAGGTTTTTGTTTTTGTTTTGTTTTGTTTTTGACACAGAATCTCGCTCTGTCTCCAGGCTGGAGTGCAGTGGCGCGATCTCAGCTCACTACAACCTCCGCCTTCCTGGTTCAAGCGATTCTCCTGCCCCAGCCTCCCGAGTAGCTGGGATTATAGGCACCCGCCACCATGCCCGGCTAATTTTTGTATTTTTTAGTAGAGATGGGGTTTCACCATGTTGGCCAGGATGTTCTCAATCTCTTGACCTCGTGATCTGCCTGCCTCGGCCCTCCCAAAGTGCTGGGATTACAGGCTTGAGCCACCACACCTGGCCTTGTTTTTTTTTTTTTTTTTTTCCCAGACAGAGGCTAACTCTGTCGCCCAGGCGTGAGTGCATTGATGTGATCTCGGATCATTGCGACCTCTGTCTCCCAGGTTCAAGCAATTCTCCTGCCTCAGCCTTCCAAGTAGCTGGGATTACAGGCATGAACCAACACACCCAGCTAATTTTTGTATTTTTAGTAGAGACAGGATTTCACCATGTTGGCCAGGCTGGTCTCGAACTCCTGGCCTCAAGCGATCTGCCTGCCTCAGCTTCCCAAAGTGCTGGGATTACAGGTGTGAGCCACTGTGCCCGGTGGTTCTAGGTCTTTAATCTGAGGGGGGTAGTACCTAGGGAAGGTTTGAGAAAGAAGAAAGAGGTGATTTGACCTAGATTCTTTTTTTTTTTTTTTTTGAGACGGAGTCTCGCTCTGTCGCCCAGGCCGGAGTGCAGTGGCGTGAACTCAGCTCACTGCAAGCTTCGCCTCCTGGGTTCACGCCATTCTCCTGCCTCAGCCTCCCAAGTAGCTGGGATTACAGGCACCTGCCATCATGCCCGGCTAACTTTTTTTTGTATTTTTTAGTAGAGCCAGGGTTTCACCGTGTTAGGATGGTCTCGATCTCCTGACCTCATGATCTGCCCGCCTCAGCCTCCCAAAGTGCTGGAATTACAGGCCTGAGCCACTGCACCCGGCCAGATTTGACCTAGATTCTAAGAGGCTTCCTCTGCCTGCAGAATGGAGGACAGAGTGAGAGTTAGGGAAGAACCAAGGATACCTGGGTGATAATTCCTGCCACAGTCCAGTGGAGGTTGGTGGTGGCTGGACACGAGTGGCGGCTGTGGAGGTGGGAGGGGTGGGTGGCTTCTGTAGGTTTTGATCTAGAGCTGCTCACATTTTTTGATGTACAGAGCGAGGAAGCTCGGGAGGTAGGATGCAAGAGGGAGTCAGGAATGGCCCCATTGTTTTGGCCTTGTTGAGAAGGTTGGATGTTCCAGCAACTAAGATGTGGTAAATTTTGTAGTAGGGGGAGTTTAATAGAGCATATGAAGAACCAGGTTTGGGCTAAGTCAAAAATGTTCCAGAGACTCGAGTAGAGGTGCCAGACTGGCAGTTGAACACACAGGAATGGAGTTCATTGGAGGTGTTCAGGATGGAGACATCTACTATATGATAGCCAGCGTGTACACCATGGTAAATCTGTGGTTCAGATTTAGGAATAGACATCTTTAGATTCTGGAGGCAATGCTGTTAGGGAGAAGGAAGGGCAAGGAAGGGGCTGAGGACTGGATCTTTCTGTTGGGCACCTGGATGGGGTTGCTGGGCATCACAAAGACAGATGAGGGAGTGGATGGACTGAGGATATGTGTGTGTGTATTTGTGTGTTTTTGTTGGAGATGGCCTTTGGAAAATAAGAAAGGCTTTTGAGGGGGAGAGTGCACATAAAAGTTGGATGGTGAGGCATCTCCACAAAAGAGGTGAGACGGTAGTGAGGGCTGGGAGGGGCTTAGTACCCTATTATGGACTCAACAGGGTTTTGTGGCAAGTATTGGTTGTACCTGGGTAGTTTCACGCGAACTCTGAGACTATTTTGGCAGAAGATGGGATCAGCTAGAAGCATTGCTAGTCCTGGGGTGGGGATGGTGTTGGGGAGGTCAGTGTATCTGGGCTTTGGATTAGAGTTGGGGGATAGAGAAAGTCGTGACTGCTTATGGGACAACATATACATGTAGAAGGGGGAGACAGCCAAGATCTGGAACTCAAAGGAGGTGTGCAAGAATATGTGGGTTTGGAAAGCTGAGGTCAAAGAAGGAAACAGGATTGGGTTGGGAGACCTTCCAAGCAATGTTTCCTAAACATTGCATTCTGGTCATTCTAGGGGCAAATACGATTCTGGTTGCATTTGTCATGCACTGCAGGATTTCATGTGCAGAGTGGCATGGTAGCACGCCATGGAAATACTCCCAGTTGGGCTGTGGTGGTTGTTAGTGTTGCCAAGAGTGGAGGTGTTGGATACATGAGGGAGGTGCCATCCAAAGCCTGAGTGGAGGAGCGTGAATAGATGGTTCCACCTCTGGCACTGGGCACTTAAGGGAGGAGGGTGAGTCCAAGTTTGGTTATCTGAGAGGCAAGATCTGGGTGACTCTAGGGAAACTGAGTGACAAAAGAAAGGTAGGCCCCCATGTGCCAGGTGTTTTTTTGTTTTGTTTTGTTTTTTGAGATGGAGTCTAGCTCTGTTGCCCAGGATGGAGTGCAGTGGCGCGATCTCGGCTCACTGCAACCTCTGCCTCCCAGGTTCAAGCAGTACTCTGCCTCAGCCTCCCGAGTAGCTGGGATTACAGGTGCCTGCCACCATGTCCGGCTAATTTTTGTATTTTTAGTAGAGATGGGGTTTTACTATCTTGGCCAGGCTGGTCTTGAACTCCTAACCTTGTGATCTACCTGCCTCAGCCTCCCAAAGTGCTGGGATTACAGGCATGAGCCACCATGCCCGGCCATGTGCCAGGTTTTGATGGCGCTTTTCAGTCTCTTCCCCCACCCATCTTTGTTCTATACTGGAGTCAGTGATCAGTGGCAATGAGGGGAGAGCAGGTGCAGGTGCCACGAAGACCTAGTGTCTCTTCCTCCTTCAGAAGTGGGTGGAGGCTAGCAGGGTGTGGATGTGTGTGGGTGTGGTGAGGAGCACTGAAGGTCCTGGAGAGGGAAGTGTATCAGTGATTGTACCCACAGGATTTCAATCTGTGAACAAGAGTGAGTGATTACAGAAAAGCCAATGACATTGAAATAATTTTTTTTTCAGTTGGTGAGAAATCATACCTGGATGAAATGATTTTTATTCCTTTCATTTCCTGAGTGCAGGGAGCATGCCACATCGCATAAAGCCACAGAGGAAATAGTGGATTTGGTCAGGTGGCAGATGCACAGTTGAAGGGAGAGCATATATCAGTGGCTTTATTGGGGTTTTGGCTGGAAAGGCATGCAGGGGAGAGTGAAGAGCTTAAGACTGGGTAGTTTGCATGATTTTGGCAGCCTTGGGATATAGGGACTATCCCTCCTTTTGTGGTACAAGCCTTGTGTTGATTTAGGGCAGGAGAAAGAATCATGTGTGATTGTTAGATAGGAGGCAGTTCAGTCTATGGGATCTGGATTATAAGAGAAATGTTAAAATGCTGGTTGTTATTTTGGTCCTCTAATTCTTAGATTTCAAGTAGATAAATACAGATCTAAGGAAACAGAATAAGAAGTTGCTCGTGGGCCGGGCGTGGTGGCTCATGCCTGTAATCCCAGCAATTTGGGAGGCCAAGGCAGGCAGTTCACGAGGTCAGGAGTTCTAGACCAGCCTGAACAACATGGTGAAACCCCGTCTCTACTAAAAATACAAAAATTAGCCAGTCATGGTGGCACGCGCCTGTAATCCCAGCTACTCAGGAGGCTGAGGCAGGAGAATCACTTGAACCCGGGAGGCGGAGCTTGCAGTGAGCCGAGATCACACCACTGCACTCCAGCCTGGCAACAGAGCGAGACTCCATCTCAAAAAAAGAAAAAAAAGAAAAAAAAAGTTGCTCACAGACTAAACTGTTATAATTTTGGCAGGATTATATGGTTTTTGAGGACGTGGCCATACATTTCTCCCAGGAGGAGTGGGGAATTCTTAATGACGTTCAAAGACACCTGCACAGCGATGTGATGCTGGAGAACTTTGCACTTTTGTCCTCAGTAGGTAAGGCCCTGACACCTACGTCAGTGTCTTGTGCTAGGCAATGTTTTTTCACTTTTTTCCTTGGCAGCTCCGTCTCACACCAGGTCATGGATGCTGCATCCTCTCCTGGTTTCCTGGCATATGTGTTGTGGCAGCTACAGCTGGGCTGTGTGATCTGTATCAATTTTCCTTAAGAAGCTTAGCTCTTGTCACTCTGAAGCCTTATAAGGCTCAAAAGTCAGAAGTCCTCAGGTTTCTCAAGAATATCCTACTGACCTTGCCTGTCCCTGGTTAGTTTACTCTGTCCAAATGCATGACACTTTTCTCTGTGCAAGGTTTTCTCCATTCTTCTTGCTGACATAGGGATACCCTGTGTCAGGAATTTCAGGGACCTACCTCGTCACTGCTTGTGAGGACTGTGGGCTTATTTCTGCAGGACTTTCCACTAGAAGTTCTGGTAACTTTAGAATGCAGCATGTCCTGGGTTTATTGCTCTGTGTACATGCTGTTGACACCCTCCCTTTCCTTGTCTTTCCCCTAGCTTGGCTAACGCCATACCTAGATAATTGCTCACCTTGAGCAAGGTAGAGGTCCCTGGGTGCCTGACAGAGTGGACATTACTCCATTGAAGGCAAGAGATGCTCAAAAGGACTTGGCCCTGGTGGATGGGAGCTCAGAAGGGGTGTGATGACAGGGCTGGGTTCACATCACACTGGGAATCAATCCAGTTTGATGCCCCTGCCAGTGGCCACACTGCATGTCTTTCTTTTCTTCCCTATTGTGATCTCTCTTTTGACTTTCATCTCCTGGCTCCCACCTCTGACCCTACCTCTCTGGCCTCCACCTCTCACCTGTTCCCGTTTTTTGTTTTTTTTTTTTTTGAGATGGAGTTTCACTCTTGTTGCAGTGGTGCGCGCGATCTTGACTCACTGCAGCCTCCGCTTCCCGGGTTCAAGCGATTCTTCTGCCTCAGCATCCCAAATAACTGGGATTACAGGCATGCGCCACCACACCTGGCTAATTTTGTATTTTTAGTAGAGACGGTGTTTCTCCATGTTGGTCAGGCTGGTCTCGAACCCCCGACCTCAGCTGATCCGCCTGCCTTGGCCTCCCAAAGTTCTGGGATTATAGGTGTGAGCCACTGCACCTAGCCACCTGTTCCTTTTACTGTTCCCTTTGTAGTGCCCTCAACATATGACCTGTACTTAAGGTGTTGTGAGGTCTGGATGTATATACTTCAGCAGTCCCTGAACACCAGCTCTACTGTCACATCAGATCTCTCTGGGTCTGGACACAGTCTTCTACACATTGTTCACCAGAAGCTATGGCCTGTTGAAAGCCATTCACTGAGGAGTAACTTGGGGACTCCACTTCTGTGCTCTGCACTGTACCACTCCCTATGTTGTTCCCCATCATCAGGACTCTTTCGTTATGGGTTTCTGTCAGTCCCGGTTCTGCCCAGTAGGCTTTCCTCTCACTGGCTTTAGTGTCCCATGCCTGTCACCAATCCCATGGTCTTATTTGTGAGTTGGTCTGACAGACATTTGTTATGGGGCTGCCTCTTCCCTCCAAAGTCAACATGCACTTCATGAGCATTTCTGTTTTAGGTTGTTGGCATGGAGCCAAGGATGAGGAGGCACCTTCCAAGCAATGTGTTTCTGTAGGAGTGTCACAGGTCACAACTTTAAAGCCAGCTTTGTCCACCCAGAAGGCCCAGCCCTGTGAGACATGTAGCTCACTTCTGAAGGACATTCTACACCTGGCTGAGCATGACGGAACACACCCCAAGCGTACAGCCGAGCTTTACCTGCACCAAAAGGAGCATCTTAGAGAGAAGCTCACCAGAAGTGATGAAGGGAGGCCTTCGTTTGTGAATGACAGTGTTCACCTGGCAAAGAGGAACCTCACATGCATGCAGGGTGGCAAGGATTTTACTGGTGATTCAGATCTTCAAAAACAGGCTCTTCACAGTGGGTGGAAGCCACACAGGGACACTCATGGCGTGGAGGCCTTTCAAATTGGACAGAATGATTACAGCTGCAGCCAATGTGGGAAAGACTTTTGCCACCAACATAGACTGTTTGAGCACCAGAAAATCCACACAGAGGAAAGGCCTTATGAGTGCAGTGAATGTGGCAAATTGTTTAGGTACAACTCCGACCTTAATAAACATCAGCGAAATCATACTGGAGAAAGGCCTTATAAGTGTAGTGAATGTGGAAAAGCCTTCAGCCTCAAATACAATGTTGTTCAACACCAGAAAATTCACACTGGAGAAAGGCCTTATGAGTGCAGTGAATGTGGGAAAGCTTTCCTTAGAAAGTCTCACCTACTTCAGCACCAGAGGATTCACACCAGGCCAAGGCCTTATGTGTGTAGTGAATGTGGGAAGGCCTTCCTTACACAGGCTCACCTTGTTGGTCACCAGAAAATTCATACTGGAGAACGGCCTTATGGATGCAATGAATGTGGGAAATACTTTATGTACAGTTCAGCACTCATTAGACATCAGAAAGTTCACACTGGAGAAAGGCCTTTTTATTGCTGTGAATGTGGGAAATTCTTTATGGACAGCTGCACACTCATTATTCACCAGAGAGTTCATACTGGAGAAAAACCTTATGAATGCAACGAATGTGGGAAGTTCTTTAGATACCGTTCCACACTCATTAGACATCAGAAAGTTCACACTGGAGAAAAGCCTTATGAGTGTAGTGAATGTGGGAAGTTCTTTATGGACACTTCCACACTCATTATTCATCAGAGAGTTCATACTGGAGAAAAGCCTTATGAATGCAGCAAATGTGGGAAATTCTTTAGGTATTGCTTCACACTGAATAGACATCAGAGAGTTCACTCTGGAGAGAGGCCTTATGAATGCAGTGAATGTGGCAAATTCTTTGTGGACAGCTGTACACTGAAGAGTCATCAGAGAGTTCACACTGGAGAAAGACCTTTTGAATGCAGCATTTGTGGAAAATCCTTTAGATGTCGCTCCACACTTGATACACATCAGAGAATTCACACTGGTGAAAGGCCTTATGAGTGTAGTGAATGTGGGAAATTCTTTAGGCACAACTCAAATCATATTAGACATCGGAGAAATCACTTTGGAGAAAGGTCTTTTGAGTGCACTGAGTGTGGGAGAGTTTTTAGCCAAAATTCCCACCTCATTCGGCACCAAAAAGTTCACACTAGGGAAAGAACTTACAAATGCAGCAAATGTGGGAAATTTTTTATGGACAGCTCCACACTCATTAGTCATGAGAGAGTTCATACTGGAGAAAAGCCTTATGAGTGCAGTGAATGTGGGAAAGTCTTTAGATACAACTCCAGCCTCATTAAACATCGGAGAATTCACACTGGAGAGAGACCTTATCAGTGCAGTGAATGTGGAAGAGTCTTTAACCAAAATTCTCATCTCATTCAGCACCAGAAAGTTCACACCAGATAAAGAATGTATATATAAAGCAGATGGGGAAAGGCTTCACACAGAAATCTACTCTGATTTAGCACTGGGACCTACGTTTTAAAAAAAGTACTCTTGTAGAATACAGATAACATAAAATCTAACATCTTAACCATATTAAAGTGTATAGTTCAGTACCGTTAAGTCATTCACATTGTGCAATGAATATCTAGAAGTCTTTTCAACTTATGAAACTAAGTCTAAACCTTTTAAAACCTTATTCCTCACTCCATCCAGCCTCTCGACAAGCACTGCTCTGTATGAATTTTACTAGTCCGGGTACCTCATATAAGAAAACTTAAGTTTTGGTCTTCTTGTGGTTTATTTTGTGGCTTATTTTGCTTAACGTTATATTTTTAAGGTTTCATGTTCTAATCCATTAGAATTTCCATCCTTTTTAAAGGCTGAATAAAATTCTGTTACAGTCATGTGTTGCTTAACAATGGGGAAGTGTCCTGAGAAAAGTGTTATTAGGTGATTTTCTTTCTTTTTTTGGTGGTGGGGGGGTTGTGTGAATGCCTAGGCTGTATGGTATATCCTATAGCACCTTGCTACAAACTTGTATAGCATATTACTGTACTGAATACTGTAGGCTGTTGGAACACATGGTAAGTAATTGTTTTTAAGTATATCTAAACAGAAAAGGTACAGTAAAAATACAGTATAAAAGAAAAAATGATAGACTCACAGAGAACTTACCATGAATGGAGCTTACAGTACTGCAAGTTGCTCTAAGTGATTCAGTGAGTGGTAAGTGAATGTGAAGGCCTAGGTTGTTACTGTGCTGTAGACTTTATAGACATTGTGTACTTAGACGACAATACATTTTTATTTTTATTATTTTTGAGACAGAATCTTGCTCTGTTGCCCAGACTAGAGTGCAGTGGTGCAATCTTGGCTTCCTGCAACCTCCTCCACCTCCTGGTTCAAGCAATTCTGCCTCAGCTTCCCAAGTGTCTGGGATTACAGGCATGCACCACCATGCCCTGCTAATTTTTGTATTTTTAGTAGAGAACGAGGTCTTACCATGTTGGCCAGGCTGGTCTCAAACTCCCGACCTCAAGTGAGCCACTCGCTTTGGCCTCCCAAAGTGCTGGGATTACAGGCATGAGCCACCATGCCCGGCTGGACAAAATTAAATTTATAGAAATTTTTCTTTAATATATTAACCTTAGCTGACCATTTTTTACTTTATAAGCTTGTATTTTTAAAAACTTTTTGACTTTTGTAATAATGTTTTGCTTAAAACATTGTACAACTGTACAAAAATATTTTTTATATCCTAACTTCTTAAATTTTTTTTGTTAAAAACTAAGATACACACATTCGTCTAGGCCGGCACAGGATCAGGATAATGGCATTGTATTCCACCTTCACAACCTGTTCCAGAAGATCTTCTGGGACAGTAACACACATGGAGCTGTCATCTAAAATAACAATGCCTTTTTCTGGAGTACCTCCTGAAGGACCTGCCCGAGGCTGTGTTACAGTTTGTGTGTATATACACCTGTATATTTATAGACATACACACAACTCCATATATACTCTACTGTTGGAGAACACCTAATGATAAAAAGTGTAGTATGCTAAGAACATAAGCTAGTAGCTCGTTTATTAAGTTTTATCTACTGTACATTATTGTATATGTTATACTTCTGTATGGCTGGCAGCACAGTAGGTTTGTTTATACCAGCATCACCATGAATATGTGATTAATATATTGCCTTACCGCTGCTATCATGTCATTAGGCAATAAGCATTTTTCAGCTTCATTGTAATTTTATGGAACCACTGTCACGGATGTGGCCCATTGTTGACTGAAAAGTAAGGTGCATGATTATATATGTATGTGCCACTTTTCCTTTCATTAGTGGACATTTGGGTTGTTTCCACTCAGCTGTTGTTAATAGCAGATGAGCATGAATGTACAAATGTTTCTTTGAGGCTGTGCTTTAAATTCCTTTTGAGGATTTACTCAGAAGTAGAATTGGTGCTTCCTATGTTTTGGTTTTTGTTTTTTGTTTTTTGTTTTGTTTTGTTTTGTTTTTTGAGACGGGAGTCTCGCTCTGTCGCCAGGCTGGAGTACAGTGGCCTGATCTCAGCTCACTGCAGCCTCTGCCTCCTGGGTTCAAGCAGTTCTCCTGCCTCAGCCTCCCAAGTAGCTGGGACTACAAGCATGCACCACCACACCCAGATAATTTTTGTATGTTTAGTTGAGACGGGGTTTCACCGTGTTGGCAAGGATGGTCTCAATCTCGACCTCATGATCCACTCACCCGTCCCCCTATGTTCATTTAAAAAATATTTTTAATTTTTTAAATTTCTGACTCACAATGTTCCCATTCTATGTTAATTCTGTTTTAAAATTTTTGAGGACTCTTTTAATTTAACTTTATTATTAATAAAGTTAATTTATTAATTAAATTATAATTAAGTTATAATTAAATTAATAAAGTTAACTGCATCATTTTTTAATTTAACTATTATTAATTTTTTTTTAGTAGCTTTACTGGGTTGAGTTTTTTTTTTTCTTTAGGGTTATTTGGTTTTGAGATGTAGGAGTTTTTTAGTATATGTGGGGACTTCAGAAAGTTTGTGGAAACATGAAAGTAAAGGATACAAAAACAAGTTTTATTTCTCAACATAAGCTCCATCAAGTTCAAGACAATTTTATAAGTGATGATACCAGGCATTTAGTCCATCCCTAAAGAAGTGAGGTTCCTGGGAATTTAACCTTGTCTATGCAATCTTTTTTAATATTAACTAAAGAAAAATGGGTGCCCTTTAAAGATTTTTTAAAAGTAGGAAACAAGAAGTCAGAAGGAGCCAAATCAGGACTGTAAGGTGGATGCCTTAGGATTATCAGAATTCTTGTAAAGTCGCAGTTATTTGATGAGAGGAATGAGCAGGAGCATTGTAGTGAAGGTCTCCTGGTGAAGCTTTCCCATGGGTTTTCTGCTAAAGCTTTAGCTAACTTTCTCAAAACACTCTTATAGCGGGCGCCGTGGCTCACGTCTGTAATCCCAGCAATTTGGGAGGCCGAGTTGGGCGGATCATCTGAGCTCAGGAGTTTGAGACCAGCCTGACCAACATGGAGAAACCCCCCTCTCTACTAAAAAATACAAAAATTAGCCTGGCGAGGTGGCGCATGCCTGTAATCCCAGCTACTCAGGAGGCTGAGGCAGGAGAATCGCTTGAACCCAGGAGGCGGAGGTGGCAGGGAGCCGAGATCACACCATTGCACTCCAGCCTGGGCAACAAGAGTGAAACTCCATCTCAAATAATAATTAATAATAAAGCCATGTTTCATCTGTACAATTCTTCAAAGAAATGCTTCAGCATCTTGATCCTACTTGTTTAACATTTACATTGAAGGTTCTGCTCTTGTCTGCAGCTGATCTGGATTCAGTGGCTTTGGCACCCATTGAGTGGAAAGTTTGCACAACTTTAATTTTTCAGTCAGAATTGTGTAAGCTGAACCAATTCAGATGTCTGTGGTGTCAGTTACTGTTTCTGCTGTTAATCATCAGTCTTCTTCAATAAGGTCATGAGCAAGATGAATTTCTTCCTCGCAAATTGATATTAATGGTTTGCCATTGTGGGCTGCGTGGTCAACATCATCTCATCTCTTCTTAAAACGTTATCAGGCCGGGCGCGGTGGCTCACGCCTGTAATCCCAGCACTTTGGGAGGCCGAGGCTGGTGGATCATGAGGTCAGGAGATCGAGACTATCCTGGCTAACACAGTGAAACCCCGTCTCTAGTAAAAATACAAAAAATTAGCCGGGCGTGGTGGCGGGCGCCTGTACTCCCAGCTACTCCGGAGGCTGAGGCAGGAGAATGGCGTGAACCCGGGAGGCGGAGGTTGCAGTGAGTGGAGATCGTGCCACTGCACTCCAGCATGGGCGACAGAGTGAGACTCTGTTTAAAAAAAAAGAAAACAGGTTATCAATTTGTAAACTCTGATTTCTCTGGGTCATTGTGCCCATAAACTTTTCTTTTTCTTTTTTTTGAGACGGAGTCTCACTCTGTCGTCTAGGCTGGAGTGCAGTGGCGCGATCTCAGCTCACTGCAACCTCCGTTTCCTGGGTTCAAGCGATTCTTCTGCTTCAGCCTCCTGTGTAGCTGGGATTACAGGCATGCGCCACCACGCCCGGCTAATTTTTGTATTTTTAGTAGTGATGGGGTTTCACCATGTTGGTCAGAATGGTCTTGAACTCCTGACCTTGTGATCCGCCCAAACTCGGCCTCCCAAAGTGCTGGGATTACAGGCGCGAGCCACCGCACCCGGCTGGTTTTACCATTTTTAGAGCCAAGCTTTACTATATATTTGATATTTGTTCTTTCTTCAACTTTAGCTGAATTCACATTCCTCTGATAGAAGGTGTTTTCAAACTGATGCCGTTCTTAGTGCCTTAAACTAGATCCTGTTCATACTTGTTAGAACAAGTTATTACAAATTTACTTTGGTGTAAAAAATTGAAATCCATACATAATTTTTTTTTTTTTTGACAGAGTCTCACTAACGCTAGGTTGGAGTGCAGTGGCATGATCTCGGCTCATTGCAACCTCCGCCTCCTGGGTTCAAGCAATTCTCCTGCCTCAGCCTCTCGAGTAGCTGGGATTACAGGTGCCCACAATCACGCCCAGCTAATTTTTGTATTTTTAGTAGAGATGGGTTTTCACTCTGTTGGCCAGGCTGCTCTCGAACTCCTGACCTCAGGTGATCCACCTGCCTGGGCCTCACAAAGTGCTGTGATTACAGGCTTAAGCCACCACCCCTGGCCAATTTTTTCATAATATACATTTTTTTCTCATTTTTCATGAAACTTTTGAAGACCCCTCATATTCTAAATAGTCCTTCTCAGATATGTGGTTTTCAAATACTTTCTCCCATTGAGTCTTTTTCCTTTTCACTCTGTCCATTATGTCCTTTTTTACACAGGAATTTTGAATTTAAATGGAGTCTAATATATCTGTTTTATAAGTCTTTGATGCATTTGAGTTCATTTTAGCAACTTAATTCTTTTGCATGTGGATATCCAGGTTTTTTTTTTTTTAACATCAAAAGAATAACGTTTTTGCCTAGCATTAAGGCCCTTGGTAGAGGCTTGTCAGTTACAATTTTGGAGCAGTGGATTAAGTCCACACTCCCAACCATTTTCCTTATCAGGCTCTCAAACTCTGGGCCACAATATGTAAGACCCAATCATCCCAGGATCAGGAATCAGATATCTAGGGACAGCTTCTGTGCCCAGGAGCTTGTAAAATTATTCCATTGGTCAATGCACAGGGATCCCTGAAAACCTAGCTAACGCCAATTTACATGGCACACACAAGCTGCCCCCTAAGCTCCAGCTTGCTGTTATCTTGGGTTCCCTCATAACTCTTGCAGCCCTGCCTATGTCCTTAGGTTTCAAGCTGTAAGTAGCAAAGTGGTCTACATTTTATGATTATCATTGTGACATGTCCTGACATCAGAAAAACACCTTTGTATGTTATTACTATACAACCAGCAGAATATTATGAGTGCAGCAAATGTTAGAAAGTATTCAGCCTAACTTCACTGAGCAAGAGTAAGTTCATCCTGGAGAAAGTCCTTAGGAATCCAGGCAATATACTTTCTTTCCTTTGTCAACAGGTCAAAAACAGCAAAGCTCTATCAAGCTTGTCCTACTCACCCTATTTTTTTGTTGCTCTGTTTTGTTTTAGGCTTTCAGCCTGAAGCCATGGTTTTGTTTCTGTCTCTAGTGGTAGGTGGACAAGAGGAATGAGATGAGAAAGGAGCTTTACTGGCCCAGCTAGAAACAAACTAAGAACCCGTGACTGTATTCTTTCCCTTGGACAACCCTGTGTTAGCTTGTTGAGGGAGATCTCAGCCTGAAATTGAATCTCACATCCAAACATCCACGCAAGGGAGATTTGTTGTAATTGTCAGATATCTGGTAAATTTTTGTGAATGATGTTGCACTTTCTGACCTGCCTGGGGCCTTTCCAGCGTTAAGTTGCTGAAAGTGTGCATTACAGAAGACTCCTGCTATTAGCTGGCATGGTGCCACAATGTGCATCACCTTAGTCACCTTAAATTACTTAGAGAGTGATAAGGTCTGGACTTCTGGTTAAATGTTTTTTAAAAATGGGGGGTGGGGGGGTGGTGCATAGATTGCTGTGTTCTCTATCTTTATCTGGAATATTCAGTCATTTGTTCCCTTTGGGGGCCTCATTCCCAGTCCCCTGACTGGTTTGGGTGTGGACATCAACCAGCTTTGGACAGAGAACACACGCCAACTTCAGCTGGCAGCTTGTAGAGATTTCCTTTCTTCAGAGGTATTATTAGTTGTCTGATACTGATAATGTTGATGATAAATTTTCTACCTTCCAAGCTTCCCAACCCAGTCAATTTCCACCTAAGCATTGCTGTTTTCTTCTGATGATAAAGGTCATATTGTTTAAGCTACATTTACTCTTGGGGTTCTCTTCACTGTGTGCTGTGGGTTGAGAACAAAATTAGGCTTTGCCAGAATGAAAAAGTGAATGGTTTTTGGGGCCTTCAACTTTTTGTGCTCTTGAAGAAATAAGAAGACAAAATAGCTTTCAATCCACATCAGGCCCAATTTGCATTGCTTCAGGAGTTCCTGGGAAAGTGATGGACTTCTATCCAAAATTGCGCCGTGAATTTGATTATTGGTAGTTCCACAGTCAGCTTGAGGGTTGTTGGTTTGACAGTTGTCAGAGCATGTTGCAGCTGTATGAGGTGGGTATCTGTACATATGGATGTCCCATATTCTCCAGCATTGCATAGGAATAGCTGGCGTCTAGATCCTGCCTCAGGAGCTATGTGTCCTGAATTTAAAAATCAGGTATGTTATATCCCTGGGGCATGTCAGACATACAACAACAGTGCATTAGTCCATTTTCCATTGCTTACAACAAAATACCTTAAACTGGGTAATTTGTAAAGAAAATAAATTTCTTACTGTTGTTTTGTTGTGCTTTTTTTTTTTTTTTTTTTTTGGTTTACTTTGTTTTTAGAGACAGGATCTCACTCTGTCCCCTAAGCTGGAGTACAGTGGCATGATCATAGCTCACTGCCACCTGGAACCCCTGGGCTCAAGTGATCCTCCTGCCTCAGCCTCTCAAGTAGCTGGGACTACAGGTGAGCACCACCACACTTGGCTACTGTTATTATTATTTTGACAAGATTTAATGTAGAAAGTATAGCACCTGTTATCTACCAGGAATAGATGAGGATGATCAGGTACATTTATGTTTGAATCTGAGCGTTTAAGTGTATGGGAAGATATTAGACACTACCTTTCCTCATAAGACACTCAGTGATCTGAACTGAGGAACTTCTAGTTTTTGCTCTCCCACTTCTTGGAAACCCCTATCTACTTTCCTATGTATTTGACTACTTGAGGTAGTTTATACAAGTAAAATCATACAAATGTATTGTTTTGTGACTAGCTTACTTCACTTACAATAAGTCCTCAAGTTCTTCCATGTTGTTGCGTGTGTCAAAACTTCCTTCCTTGCTAAGGCTGAATAATATTCCATTGTATATATATTTTCTTTATCCAGTCATTCATCAATGAATACTTTTTTGTGTGTGTGTGTGTGGTAGAGTTTCGCTCTTGTTGCCCAGGCTGGAGTGCAATGGCGATCTCAGCTCACTGCAACCTCCACCTCCTGGGTTCAAGCGATTCTCCTGCCTTAGCCTCCTGAGTAGCTGGGATTACAGGCGCCCACCACCACGCCTGGCTAATTTTTTGTATTTTTAGTAGAGATGGGGTTTTGCCATATTGGCCGGGCTGGTCTCGAACTCCTGACCTCAGGTGATCTGCCTGCCTTGGCCTCCCAAAGTACTGGGATTACAGGCATAAGCCACTGCACCCAGCCACATCAATGAACACTTTGATTGTCTCCACATTCTGGCTACTGTGAACATGGGTGTGGAACTATCTTCATGAAGCCCTACTTTAATTTCTTTTTGTATATACCCAGAAGTAAAATTGCTGGATCACATATAATTCTATTTTAAAATTTTTTCTTAGTTTTAAATTACCTTTTGGAGACAGGGTATTGCTCTGTACCCAGGCTGGAGTAAGTGGCACAGTCACAGTTCACTGCATCCTTGACATCCTGGGCTCAAGAGATCCTCCTGCCTCAGATTTCCAAGTAGCTAGGACTAAAAGTGTGCACCACCATGCCTGGTGAATTTTTTTTATTTTTTATTTTTTGAGGCAGGTCTTCCTCTGGCACTCAGGCTGGAGTGGTGCAGTGGTGTAATCTCAGCTTACCACAGTCCGATACCAGGTTCAAGTGATCCTCCCACCTCAGCCTCCTGAGTAGCTGAGACCACAGGTGCACAGCCACCATGGTGGCTGCATCATTTTACATTCTTATCAAAAGGCACATGTTTCTAATTTTTCCACATCCTTGACAACACTTGTTGTGTTCTTCTGTTTCTTTTAATTGTAGCTACTCTGTTCGAATGGATTTTGATTGAAAACATTTGAGGTATGGCTTTTAGGAGACTTGATCTTAATTTCCTAGCCTTTTTGACCTATAGTTTTATTGTGGTTTATTGTGGAAAAAGGTGCCCTGTAGCTGCCTATCCAGGTCAGTCTAATCACCTTTCATCATTCAGGATTTATCATCTGAGGTTCACACCAACATGTATACAAGTGGCATGTCTTAGTCTGTTTTGTGCTTCTATAACAGAATACCACAGGCTGGCTAATTTACAAAGAAGAGACATTTATTGGCTCATAGTTTGGAGGCTGGGAAGTCCAATACCAAGATACTAGCATCTGGTGAGGGCCTTCTCGCTGCATCATAACATGACAGAAGGCATCAAATGGTAGAAGAGCAAAGAGACAGCAAGAGGGAATAAGAACCCATTCTTGCGATGATAGCATTAGTCCACCTATGAGGGTGGAGCCCTCATGATCTGAAGCCTCTTAAAGGTTCCACCTCTTAATATTGTTACAGTGGCAATTAGATTTCAGCATGAGTTTGGAGAAGACAAAGGTTTAAACCATAACATGGTGTAAGTCACATAACTCTGGGTCATATGCATATGAAAGAATTCGAAATTTCTCTATGAACACATTCTAGTCTTGTTTGGGTTTAGAGAAATCTTTAGTTGCAGCTGTTAATTCATCCTGGGTCCAAGGTTTACATCTGACAGTTGCCTACATACTTGGCTCTTGAAAGCATAGATCTTTAGAGGTAATTGGCGTTTTGGAATTTTAGGATATTTTTTGGGAAAATAAAGGGGGCCTGGGCAAAGGATAGAAGAGGGAGGAGGTGCAGAAGGAGAAAGATTAGGCAGGGCACGGTGGCTCACGCCTGTAATCCCAGCACTTTGGGAGGCCAAGGTGGGCAGATCACGAGGTCAGGAGATTGAGACCATCCTGGCCAACATGGTGAAACCCCGTCTTTACTAAAATACAAAAAATTAGCTGGGCGTGATGGTGCGTGCCTGTAGTCCCTGCTACTCAGGAGGCTGAGGCAGGGGAACCACTTGAACCCGGGAGGCAGAGATTGCAGTGAGCCGAAATTGTGCCACTGCACTCCAGCCTGATGACAGAGCAGGACTCTGTCTCAAAAAAAAAAAAAAGAGAGAAAGATTAGAAGGGTAAAGGGGAAGTAGAAGAGTTAGATATAAGGCAGCAACTAGAGGAATAGGAGGGGGAGGATTTTGCTTAAGTTTGCCAAATTGTTCAATGGCTTTATTCAAGGAAATTTTTACTGAAACAATTTTTTATTCAGAACCTTGGAGACTGTACAAATAAGATTCATTCCAATAAAAAACTACTGCTCACTGGGCCTGAGAAATTTTGTTTTCTTTCTTTTCTAATGCATCTCTTAAATTAACAGTTTTTGTTTTCTTTTCAACTGAAATGTTCCTCCTAGTAGCCACTGAAGGCAAAAATTATCCGGGTGAAGTTATGCCACTTAGAAACCTAAACACTAGAATTATGATTGTAATCAGAGTACATATAACATGCAGGAGACTTTCCTGGAAAGGAGACGATTTCAATTTAGACGATCCAATAAGTGCTGGCACTGTCTGAGAGGAGTGTAATGATTATGTACCTTAGGCCTGGTTCTACAGCATGATAGGTGGCTACTTCCCCACAAGAACACGACAATCTTCAAACCTCAGCATGCAGAAAATCTGAGAATACTCTTTCTGAATGAATGCCTAATTCTCTGGACAAAAAAGAAAAAAAAAAAAAAAAGAAAAAGAAGATAAGAGAATCTTATCCCATTTTATCAGTGACCCAAAGCAAAGTCTGTCCAAATGGTCACCAGTCTGTTGAGAATCAGAAAACCCTTGGTCTGTGATATTAGCTGAAACAAGTCACTAGAGCCTATGCTTGAGTTTTTTTTGTTTTTGTTTTTTTAACGGAGTTTCACTCTTGTTGCCCAGGCTGAAGTGCAATGGCGTGATCTTGGCTCACTGCAACCTTTGCCTCACGGATTCAAGCAATTCTCCTGCCTCAGCATTCCGAGTAGCTGGGATTATAGGCGCATGCCTGGCCAATTTTGTATTTTTTAGTAAAGATGGAGTTTTTAGTAAAGATGGGGTTTCTCCATGTTGGTCAGGCTGATCTCGAACTCCGGACCTCAGGTGATCTGCCTGCCTCGGCCTCCCAAAGGGCTGGGATTACAGGCATGAGACACTGCGCCCAGCCTATGCTTGAGTTTTACCCTATTATTATCTTCTTCATGACAATGCTTTAAGAAAGTACATCACTAAACTGTTACATATAAGATAGCAAAAAGAGATGAAAAGAAATGATGTGATACTATCAAGGATGGCAATGTCACGGGAGCCAATTAAAAAAAAAAAAAGGAGGCGGGGCGCGGTGGCTCACACCTATAATCCTAGCACTTTGGGCGTCTGAGGCAGGCAGATCACCTGAGGTCAGGAGTTCGAAACCAGCCTGGCCAATGTCTCTACTAAAAATACAAAATTAGCCAGGTGTGGTGGCACGAGCCTGTAGTCCCAGCTACTCGGGAGGCTGAGGCAGGAGAATTGCTTGAACCTGGGAGGTGGAGGTTGCAGTGAGCTGAGATCCTGCCATTGCACTGCAGCCTGGGCAACAGAGTGAGACTCTGTCTTAAAAAAAAAAAAAAAAAAAAAGGTGGGAGGGGGGACTAAACAGAGTCTAAATAGCCAAGAAACCCAGTGTAAAGACAGTAGTGTTCAAACTTGTTGCTAACTTAACATGTCATCATGGATTTGACAAGGTGTGAAGAGCAAAGCATAAAGGACCTCTGTGGTTACTATACCTGTTTGATGACTATGGCCCATGGTGATGAACAGGTTAGACGTTATTTCACTGGGACCTCTATAAGTATGATACATTGTAACATAATTTCTACAATGGTCACATCTAATTATATCAATCCTTTGTTCACTGCACCTTCATTAGTAAGAAGTATGCTTAATGGTAGCATTCATGGACTGCAAACAGACAACTTGGAAATAAATGAAGACCCAAATGAGAACAAACATAGCCTATTAAATCAGACCACACCGTAGTAAAGGAGTCATCCACAATCTCTTGCACTCAGCAGAGCTTGAAAGGCAAGCAGAGGTGTAAAAAGCTTCATAGTAGATAAAAGGTAAAGTATTAGGTATGCCATGACTGGAGGCTATAGTCTTGAGGAGTGTGTGTGTGTGTTGGAAGGGGTTATTTAGAAGGTTGACATCCTATGTGATTGGCTAGTGACGCACTGACTGTCTCCAGTTGGTCCTAAGTTGAACATATGGGCAACAATTAGAAAGCTGTCAGTTCTTAGTCATGTCTTAGCCATTTTAAGCCAGTTGTTACGTGGGATGTTGTTTGGCTTCCTGGCCTTGTTGCTAGACATAGTATTCTGACTTGGGAGTGGTTACTGTAGATACCACATTCGATTTCTGAATGGGTTGGTGTAGATTATGGGTCAGAGTCAATTTTTATATTTGGTGTAGCCGTTGTCCATTTGTATAGCAAATTTCTCACACCTAAATAAGGAACTATCCACGTTAGTGGGATTTCTTATTTTTAACTGGTTATGTTGAAAATTAGTTTAATATTCATTAATTTTCCACAACCCTTTCAAAGGTTTGTTTTTGCCAGACCTTCAGTTGGGCAGAGTTAATTTTTCCTTTTTTTTTTTTTAAACTTGGTTGGCAAACTAAATTGTAACGCTTTGGCCAAAAAATAGCCCTTTCCTTTTCTGAATATAAAGAGAATGGGTTTTAATTTTTGGTCTTTTCTTTGTTCTTCCTTCACTAATCCTGCAGAAGAGACCATAAGGCATTATCCAAATCTTCATTTGTTGGGGGCATGGTTTTCAGGTAGTATTGCCACCACCTGATGGCAATACTATTGCTACTCAATTTTTCTCTCACTGCTACTCAATTGCAGTGAGAGAAAAATAGCTCTAAATGCCGACTTTTTGTAATGCATTGTAAAAAGCTGAATAAAGCCAGGGACAGTGTCCTGTACCTACAGTCCCAGCTGCTCTGGAGGCTGAGGTGGGAAGATAGCTTTAGCTCAGGAGCTGAGGCCTTATCATAAGGCCTTATAAGACTACCTGGAGGCTTCATCTGCATGATATAACCTTGGTCTTCACAACCCCTTGTCTTTTTTTGTTTTTGAGACGGAGTTTCGCTCTTGTTGCACAGGCTGGAGTACAATGGTGAGATCTCGGCTCACCGTAACCTTCGCCTCCCGGGTTCAAGCGATTCTCCTGCCTCAGCCTCCCGAGTAGCTGGCATTACAGGCATGTGCCACCATGCCCGTCTAATTTTGTATTTTTAGTAGAGATGGGGTTTCTACATGTTGGTCAGGCTGGTCTCGAACTCCCAACCTCAGGTGATCCACCCACCTCGGCCTCCCAAAGTGCTGGGATTACAGGCGTGAGATACCACGCCCGGCCCACAACCCCTTAACCCAGACAACTATTTCTACTGATTCCAGGTCTTTAGATACAAGCTCTTTCAACCAATTGCCAATCGGAAAATCTTTGAACCCACCTGACCTGGAAGCCCCGCCCCTCCCTTCCAGTTGCGCCTTTCCAGAGGAATCCAATGTACATTTTACATGTATTGATTGATGTCTTACGTCTTCCTAAATTGTTAAAACCAAGCTGTAGATGGGCCACCCTGGGCATATGTTCTTAGGATATCTTGGAGCCGTGTCATGGGCCATTAGTCACTCATATTTGTCTCAGAATAAATCTCTTCAACTATTTCACAAAGTTCCACCCTTTTCGTCGACAGAAAGATATTCCTCCTTCAACTCTCCATCACATCCTGTGTGGGTCTTTTCTTTCTTGTCCCAACAGAAGCACACTAACGATCAAAAAAAGTTTCCAGAGCCTCCGTATGTGTGTACTTGACAAGCACAAAAGAGCTGACCGCTATGAATGGAGGACCAGTTCATTATGGTCAGCCATGTCGCTTCTGATGTTCCTCCTTTCGGGACTTGCTGTGCTTCAGAGAATCTGAAACGACAGGTCTCTGAAATATTTCTCAGACTTGTCCTAGACTGCTCTCCGGGAAAATCTGGTTACTTGCAGTTTAAGAGTCAGCAAAGCCCCTCCACGTCCTTAAGAGCCCAGGAACTGCATTTCTTAACGCTCCTCCAGGAACCTCCAGCTTTTTTCCGTAAGGTCCGCGCGCCCTGCATTGTGAGGCGAGGCAGGTAGCGGCGTGGGAACTACATTACCCAGAAGACACTGCGGGCGACACAGGCCGCAACGTGAGAACTACATTACCCAGAAGACACTGCGGGGGCAGGGCAGCGAGTGTAGCCATTGGTCTAGCAGAGAGACGACTAATGAGGTCTCAATTGTGTGGGCGGGACTTCTGGCGGCGCCCTCATGGTTGCCTTAGCATGGCTACCTAGGGATCTGTTCACTGATTTAGAGGGTCCCAGAGCTCTGGGTCGGGACTGAGGTGAAAGAGCGGAAAAACGCGAGAAGCGGTGTTCCTTCTACACAGAGGCTAGAGTGCGGATCGGCTGAGTCGGCTGCAGGCGCCCCTGCCTCCGTCAGCGTCCAGGTGACCGCCGTTCCCGCCCCGCTCTTCCGTGGCTGGACTGGAGGAGGCCGCGCCGATGAACCTGACCGAGGTGCGTGCAGCGTCCCAGGCCGCCCCGCCCAACCCCTCCTCCCAGTGCTGAAGTCCCAAGGAGCCGCCCTGCAGGTTAGGCCCTTGTGTCTCTAAGAGAGGGGCGTTCTTGTGTGGGGTGCCCGGGACTGAGACTGCGGTGCGATGAGGCGGGGGAGCTCCCGTCGGAGACCGACACGTCTCTGGGGCTTGGAGGCACTGCAGAACGGGCGGCACTGGGGAGCCCGAGCGTCTTTGTCTCCAAGGAGCAGAGGTTGAGGCGGAGTCTCCCCTGGAAGGGCAGTGGAGCCGCAGAAAGCCATAGAGGGCTGTGCAGGGAGGACGAATGGGAGGGTCACGCCCAGAGTTAGAAGTTTAAAGTTGGGGAAAACAGGATGTTGAACGGGGGCAGGGGGACCGCTGAGGAGACCCCTTGAGTTATGGTAGGGCTGGGCCAGAGGGGTTGCAGTAGAGGGGAGATGTGATGAGACTCTGGATGGATCTCAGAGATAGAGTCAACAGGATTTCCTGCTGCATCAAACATAGCTGTGAGGGAAAGTCGGTAGTGAATGGTGTCTTCCATAGGTTTTGTTTTGGCCTGAAAAATCTGAAAGAATGGAATTAGAGATATCAGCTTAAGGAGCGGGTTTCAGACAGAAGATCCTGGGTTGGATTTTGGGCGACATCACATGGGTAGGTGGACGTAATTTCCAAAGGTGAGGGAAGGTAGCTGGCCTGGAGCTTTAAATGAGTTAGAAGTTGTGCACTTGAGAAGTTGGCCTGTGGATCAGATTGAGAAGGAAGAATCCTGCATTGTTTTTTCATATGGGCTGAGGTAGGGGAGGGCTCAGATTTGGAGGAAAGACCATGGTAGGGAGGGCATCTCTGATACTCCCTGCAGAAGGGAGCAGATATGGGCTAAGAGTTTGGTCTGTTTCTGTTGAAAAAGAGGCCTGGATGGATAAGGAGTTGCCCTGGAATACAGAGACTGAGGCATGAGATAATTGTAGTCACTCCACCCTTCTAACTCAGCTGGCCCTGAGGGCCACTCTTTGGGGAACAAGATAAGGCCATGCAGCAACTGGGTCCAAAACTGGGCAGGGCTTTCTCACATCCTCCACCACAGTTAAGGGCCTCCAGCAAGCTCCCTTTACTGCATTATATGGCAGGCTGACCTGTTTGCTGAACGGACCAGTAACTGATTGACTGCTCAGCCCCATCCTACAACTCATTAACTTAGGGATGTAAAAACAGGTAATTGACTTAAACACTAATGAACTATATCAATCTTAAATAACCAAGCAAGTCAGAATCTAGTTTAAAGAGAGTTTATTCAAGTTCACATGTTGATGATAGCCATCTGGGACCATAGATTCAAGTTGTCCTGAATATACACTTCAATTACCACAGTGACAAGTGTTTTTTTTTTTTTAAAGGAAAAAAGAAGCAGTTTCTGAGTTGTTTACCAATAACTTATGTTAAAATAAGTTTTTATTGGCTATACATTCTTATTTATATTATAGATTACAGAAACATGAAGATAATAGGTGAGACAGCTAGTCAGGAACAGAATGTCTTTAAACAGTTGTCCTCAGGCATAGGTTCAGGGATGTGACTGACATCTCATATATTCTTGCCTCTCTGAGCCTGATACATTTTGTGTAGGTCAGACAGGTCTGGGCTATTTTTTTTTTTCCTCAGCCAATATCCTTCTAAATATGTACACATAGGCAATTGGAAATAGATGTAATCAATAATTTAAATGTATTAAAATATTTATTGTTAGAATGTTAATTTACCTGTAACTCTGCTTATAGTACAAAGCTTTATATATATATCACATTTCCTTAAAACTTTAAGAAGTGTGGGCTGGGCACAGTGGCTCATGCCTGTAATCCCAGCACTTTGGGAAGCGAAGGTGGGCGGATCACGAGGTCAGGAGTTTGAGACCAGCCTGGCCAACATGGTGAAACTCTGTCTCTACTAAAAAATACAAAAATTACCTGGGTGTGGTAGCGGGCGCCTGTAATCCCAGCTACTCAGGAGGCTGAGGCAGGAGAATCGTTTGAACCCGGGAGGTGGAGGTTCCAGTGAGCTGAGATTGTGCCATTGCACTGCAGCCTGGGCAACAGGGCGAGACACTGTCTCAAAAAAAAAAAAAAAAAAAAGGGAAAAATACTCAAATTTTCAAAACCCTTCTACTTTGTGCTGAAAACATGTACAAAACCATTAATCCTATAGAAAGTAATGCTTATACATAGTGTGTACTACTTATGCTTCTTGTCAATATGAGCCCTGTGAAGTGGGAACCCTTTTAATCTCCATTTTACACATAAGGGCACTGAGGCTTAGGGAGGTTCAGTCCTTGTCCAAAGACACAGAGCTGCTAAGAGGCAGCACTGAACTTAGGACTTGCTGTAGCTTCAGATTACTTTGCTCCAGTACAGGGCAGAGATGGTTGTACAGCTCAGCCTGTAGGATGCCGCAGTACTGTCCTGATACTCATGGCTTGCTTCTTCCTGTTACAGGCCGAAAGAATGAGGGTCGTGATCAACTCAGTATGCCACTGGAGGCTATATGAGTAAACAGCAAACTGTTTCTCATGAAAGCAGGATGTTGGCAAACTGACAAACTGCGTCTGCCACCCAGAAGGAATGCTGAAGGCAGTCACGACCCAGGCACAAGTGTTTCTTGTGATTAGGCATAATTGAAGCCTGTTAACAATAATGTGAACTTGTGATCAATTAAGCAGCTGACCAGTCGTTACCTCCTCCTCCCTTTCATCCTACCCAATAAATGTGGAGGGCTGTGGAAGCTCAGGGGCTGCCTTTGCTCACTAGAAGCAGGGAGCTCTCTTCTTCCCCAGTTCGCCTTCTTTAAAACAGTTTCTTTCGTCTTAAGTTTTCATTTCTCCGTTCGTCCCCCTTCATTCAGTCTCGTAATGATGGTCTCAAGTAGTAACAGTAGTAACTGTCGTAGTGACGATCTCAAGTAGTAACTGTACAAGTCTGCCACATCTTCCCACAGGGTCCATTGCAGTGGCAGCAATGCATAAGGACCCTGCACAGGTAAGTCAAGGGTTTCTCAGGCTCTCTACCCCAGGCCCCCACCACTTATCTCTCCGTTATTTTAGGCATGCTGATATAGGGAAAGGTGGTGTCCTGAAACTTCATGTTTTTCCCTTCCTTGGGTCTGAAGACTGTGGTTCCACGACAACCAGGAGTCAGAACTCAGCCTCTGGTTATAGAGTGGTCCTAGTTCCGACAACTGATGGGATAAGATGTGGCAGGGCGTTCAGGCACAGGATATAGAAAGTTCAAATGCTTACTGGTGCGACTTAGCTGGGATGTTTAGTGAACTGAAAATCCATGTTGTATCTGGTCGTGATAGAGTATGGCAGCAGGGTAGGAGGTTGGGGCATACAGGGCATGCGGGATCAGCATGGAATGGCAGTCTAAGGTTCTGGGCCTTTCATCTGAGGGCGATGGTAACTAGGGAAGGTTTGAGGAGGGGGGAAAAAGAGGTGACCTGACCCAGGTTTTAGTGGCTCCCTCTGCCTGCAGAATGGAAGACCACGTGCGGGTGAGGGTGGAGCCACGGATACCTGGGTGATCGGTCCAGCAACAGCCCAGGTGGAGGTTGTTGGTGACTGAACGAGAGTGGCGGTGGTGGAAGTGGGAGGAGTGGGGGGCTTCTGTATGTGTTTGATCTAGAGCTGCCTGTATTTTATAACGTAGAGAGCAAGGAAGCTTGGGAGCTGAGATGGAAGAGGGGGTCAGGAATGGCCCCACAGTTTTGGCCTTATTTGGAAGGATGGATGTCCCAGCAACTAAGATGTAGTAAGTTCTGTAGTAGGGGGAGTGTTTATATAGTAGAGCATATGAGGAACCAAGTTTTGGCCAAGTCAAAAATGTTCCAGTGGCCAGGCATGGTGGATCACACCTGTAATCCCAGCACTTTGGGAGGCAGAGGTGGGAAGATCGCTTGAGGCCAGCCTGGGCAACATAGGGAGACTGTGTCCCTACAAATAATAATAAATAGCTGGGTGTGGTGGCGTCTCTCTGTGGTCTCAGCTAATCGGCGTGCTGAGGCAGGAGGGTCACCTGAGCCTGGGAAGTAAAGGCTGCAGTGAGCCATGATTGTGCCCCTGCACTCCAGCCTGGGCAACAGAGTAAGACAAAAACAAAAACAAAAATCCAAGCCAAAACAAAAACAAAAATACACAAAAAATGTTTCAGAGACTTTGAGTGGAGGTGCCAGGCTGGCAGTTGTACACACAGGAATGGAGTTCACTGGAGGTGTTCAGGAAGGAGACATCCACTACATGATAGCTGAACTGTTGTGAAACTGGGTCAGATTTAGGAAGCAATGGTGTTAGTAGGAAGGAAGGAGAAGGAACAGACTGAGGACTGGGTGTCTCCACTGGGCACCTGGATGGTGTTGGTGGGTGTCACAAAGACAGATGAGAGAGTGGATCGACTGAGGGTATGTGTGTGTATGTTTGTGTGTTATGTTGGGGGCGGCCTGTGGAGTATAAGGAAGGGCTTTTGAGGGGAGAGTGGCCATGAGATGGATGGTGAGGCATCTCCACAAACTCACCAGGGTTTCATGGTGAGTCTTGCTTGGACCTGGATAGTTTCCTGCAAACTGTGAGACTACTTTAGGGGAAGATGGGATCAGCAAGGAGCATTGCTAGGCCTGGGGTGGGGATAGCACTGGGGAGGTCAGTGTATCTGGGCTTTGGATTAGGATTAGGGGGATAGAGAATGTCGTGACTGCTTATGGGAAAACATATACATTGTAAAAGGGGGAGACAGCCAAGATCTGGAACTCAGAGGAGGTGTGCAAGAACTGTGAGGTTGTCACTTGGGTTTTGGGGGGGCTGAGGTTAAACCAGAAAACAGGACTGGGAAGGGAGACCTTCAGAACAGGGCTCGGTGCTGCCCCAGGCGCTAGGGAACATTATATTCTGGGCAGCCCAGGAGCAAATAGGGTTCTGGTGCACTGCAGGACTCCATGTACAGAGTGGCATCTTGGGAGGCCATGGAAATGCTCCTGGTTGGGCCAGGGCTGCTGTTAGTATTGCAAGAGTGGAGGAGTTAGATACATGAGAGAGGTACTGTCCAAAGCGAGATGCGAAGGTGAGGAGGAGCATGAATGCGTGGTCCCAGCCCTGGCAATGGGCACGTAAGGGAGAAGAGTGAGCCTGAGTTTGGGTGTCTGGGAGGCAAGATCTGGAGACCCCAAGGAAATGGGGTGACAAAAGAAGGTAGGGCCGGCGGGGCGCAGTGGCTCATGTCTGTAATCCCAGCACTTTGGGAGACCAAGGCAGGTGGATCACGAGGTCAGGAGTTCGAGACCAGCCTGCCCAACATGGGGAAACCCCGTCTCTACTAAAAATACAAAAATTAGCCAGGAGTAGTGGCAGGTGCCTGTAATCCCAGCTACTCAGGAGGCTGAGGCAGGAGAATTGCTTGAACCTGGGAGGCAGAGGTTGCAGTGAGCCACTGCACTCCAGCCTGGGTGACAGAGCAAGACTCTGTCTCAAAAAAAAAAAAAAAAAAAAGAAGGTAGGGCGCCCTGGGCTAGGCATTGATGATGCTTTTGCTTTCTCCCCACCCATCTTTGTGCTGTGCTGGACTCAGCAATCAGTAGCAGTGGGGGTTAGAGAAGTGCGAATGCTACCAGGATGTGGAGTCTCTTCCTCCTTGGGAAGTGGGTGGAGGCTAAGCAGGGGATGGATGTGTGTGGGTACTGGGGAAGCACTGAAGATTCTGGAGAGGGAAGTGTATCAGTGATTGACCCACTGGATTTTCATTTTTGGAAAAGAGTGAGTGATGACAGAGAGGCTAATGGCATTGAAATAATTTTTATTACTTTAATTTCCTTAGTGCAGGGGGAATGCCGTGCTGCACCAGGCCATGGGAAATACTAGATTTGGTTAGGAGGCAGAGGCATGACTGAAGGGAAAGCATACATCAGAGACTGTATTGGGGTTTTGGCAGGAAAGGCATGCAGGGTGGGATGAGGAGCTTAAAACTCAGTGGTTTGCATAAGTCTGGCAGCCTTAGGGCTAAGAGATTACCCCTTATTGTGTGGTGACGGGGCTTGTGTTGATTAGGACAGGAGAAATAATCATGTATGAGCATTAGATAGTGGTTCAGCATATGGGATCTGGATTGCAAGGGAAATGTAAAAACATTGGCTGTTAGTTTGGCCCTCCAATTCTTAGATTTTAAGTAGATAAATACAGATCTAAGGAAACACAGAATAAGAAGTTGTTCATAGACTGAAGTGTCATAATTTTGGCAGGATTGTATGGTCTTTGAGGATGTGGCCATATATTTCTCCCAGGAGGAATGGGGGATCCTTAATGATGCTCAGAGACACCTGCACAGCAATGTGATGTTGGAGAACTTTGCGCTTTTGTCATCAGTAGGTAAGGCCTTCATACCTACTCTGGTGTCTTGTGCTGGGTGCTGTTTTTTTGCTCTTTTCCATGACAACTCTGTCTTTCCCACACCAGATTGTGAGTGCTACGTCCTGTCCTCTCCTGGTTTCCTGGCAAATGTGATAAGGCAGCCAGAGCTGGGCTGTGTATACTGTACCCCCTCCCCTTAAGCAGCCCCAGCTTCTGTTGCTCTGAAACTTTACAAGATAAGGCTCGGAAGTCAGAAATCTTCAGGTTTCTTTAAGATATCCTAATGGCGGTGCCTGTCCCTGGTTTGATTACTCTGTCCAAATGTGTGAAACCTCTGTCCAAGTGTTTCCCTGTTCCCCTTGCTGACATACTTGGAGACAGTGTCTGTGCTAGGAATTTCAGGCACCTCCCTGGTCACCACTTGTGAGGATTGTGAAGTTATTTCTGCAGGACTCTCTACTGGGTGTTCTGGTAGCTTTAGAATGCAGCATGTCCTGGGTTTATTGCTCTGTGTACATGCTGTCCCCTCCCTTTCCCTGCCTTTCCCCTAGCTGGACTTATGCCGCAGCTAGATAGTTGCTCACCTTGAGCAAGGGGGAGGTCTCTGGGTGCCTGGCAGAGTGGATAGTCCTCTATTACTGGCAAGAGACACTCAGAAGGACTTGGCCCTGGTGGGTGAAAGCTGGGAAAGGATGTGATATCAAGGCTGGGTTCAAATCACATTGAGAACTTACCTTGTGACCACTATTGTTTGATGCAGGGCCACTGGCCACCCGTCACTCTTCCTTTCCTTCCCTGTTGTTATTTTTACTCTGACTTCTGACCCCTGCCTTCCACCTCTGACCCCTCCTCTCCAGCCTTCATCTCTCCACCATTCTCTTCCACCTCTCCCTTTGCAGTGCTGTCTAATGTATGACCTGTACTTTAGGTGTTATGAGGTCTGCATGTATCCTTCAGTAGTCCATGAATACTCGCTCTCACACAATCAGATCTCTCTGGATCTGGACACAACAGTCATGGCCCGTTGAAAGCCATTTATAGAGGAGTGAGTTGGAGACCCCACCTGCCCTCCCTGCATGGTACTTCTCCCTTGTGTCCTTACCACCAGGATTCCCCCACTACACACACTTGACAGGCCCACGTCTGAACACTGGGCCTTCCTCTCACTGGCCTTATTTCCTTGCCTGTGACCAGTCCTGTGCCCTCATTTGTGGGTGTGTCTCACAGACATTTGTGATGGGGCTGTCTCCTCCCTCCGGAGTTCACATGCACTTCACCAGCATTTCTGTTCTTACAGGTTGTTGGCATGGAGCCAAGGATGAGGAGGTACCTTCCAAGCAGTGTGTTTCTGTAAGGGTGTTACAGGTCACAATTCCAAAGCCAGCTTTGTCCGCCCTGAAGGCCCAGCCCTGCAAGACGTGTAGCTCACTTCTGAAGGACATTCTGCACCTGGCTGAGCACAATGGAACACACCCTGAGCAAGGGCTGTACACATGTGCAGCAGAGCATGACCTGCACCAAAAGGAGCAGATTAGAGAGAAGTTCACCAGAAGTGATGAGTGGAGGCCTTCATTTGTGAACCACAGTGCTCACGTGGGAGAGAGGAACTTCACATGCACGCAGGGTGGCAAGGATTTTACTGCCAGCTCAGACCTTCTCCAGCAACAGGTCTTAAACAGTGGGTGGAAGCTATACAGGGATACCCAGGATGGGGAAGCCTTTCAAGGTGAACAGAATGATTTCAACTCCAGCCAAGGTGGGAAAGACTTTTGCCACCAACATGGGCTGTTTGAGCACCAAAAAACCCATAATGGGGAGAGGCCTTATGAGTTCAGTGAATGTGGGGAATTGTTTAGGTACAACTCCAACCTTATTAAATATCAGCAAAATCATGCTGGAGAAAGGCCTTATGAGGGCACTGAATATGGAAAGACCTTTATTAGAAAGTCCAACCTAGTTCAGCACCAGAAAATTCACAGTGAAGGCTTTCTTTCAAAAAGGTCTGACCCTATTGAACATCAGGAGATTCTCAGTAGACCAACACCTTATGAATGCACCCAGTGTGGGAAGGCCTTTCTTACACAGGCTCATCTGGTTGGTCACCAGAAAACCCATACTGGAGAACAGCCCTATGAATGCAACAAGTGTGGAAAGTTTTTTATGTATAACTCCAAACTCATCAGACATCAGAAAGTTCACACTGGGGAGAGGCGTTACGAGTGCAGTGAATGTGGGAAATTGTTTATGGACAGCTTCACACTCGGTAGACATCAGAGAGTTCATACTGGAGAAAGGCCTTTTGAATGCAGCATATGTGGAAAATTCTTTAGTCACCGCTCCACACTCAATATGCACCAGAGAGTTCATACTGGCAAAAGGCCTTATAAGTGTAGCGAATGTGGGAAAGCCTTTAGCCTCAAACATAATGTTGTTCAGCATCTGAAAATTCATACTGGAGAACGGCCTTATGAGTGCACTGAATGTGAGAAGGCCTTTGTTAGAAAGTCCCACCTAGTTCAGCACCAGAAAATCCACACTGATGCATTTTCAAAAAGGTCTGACCTCATTCAACACAAGAGGATTGACATTAGGCCAAGGCCTTATACATGTAGTGAATGTGGGAAGGCCTTCCTTACACAGGCTCATCTGGTTGGTCACCAGAAAATCCATACTGGAGAACGGCCTTATGAATGCACTCAATGTGCGAAGGCCTTTGTTAGAAAGTCCCACCTAGTTCAGCACGGGAAAATCCACACTGATGCATTTTCAAAAAGGTCTGACCTCATTCAACACAAGAGGACTGACCTCAGGCCAAGGCCTTATGTGTGTAGTGAATGTGGGAAGGCCTTCCTTACACAGGCTCATCTAGATGGTCACCAGAAAATCCAGACTGGAGAACGGCGTTATGAATGCAATGAATGTGGGAAATTCTTTCTGGACAGCTACAAACTTGTTATTCATCAGAGAATTCACACTGGAGAAAAGCCTTATAAATGCAGCAAATGTGGGAAATTCTTTAGATATCGCTGTACACTGAGTAGACATCAGAAAGTTCACACTGGAGAAAGACCTTATGAGTGTAGTGAATGTGGGAAATTTTTTAGAGATAGCTACAAACTCGTTATTCATCAGAGAGTTCATACTGGAGAAAAGCCTTATGAATGCAGCAACTGTGGGAAGTTTCTTAGATACCGCTCTACATTCATTAAACATCATAAAGTTTGCACTGGGGAGAAGCCTCATGAGTGCAGTAAATGTAGGGAATTGTTTAGGACTAAATCGAGCCTTATTATACATCAGCAGTCTCACACTGGAGAAAGGTCTTATGAGTGTGGTGAATGCAGCAAAGTGTTTAAATACAACTCCAGCCTCATTAAACATCAGAGAATTCACACTGGAAAAAGGCCTTAGTGGAGTGAATGCAGGAAAGTCACCAAAACTGTCACCTCATTCAGCACCACAAGGTTCACATCAGAGAAAGAACCAATTAATATATGTAAATCTAATGTTGAAAGAGTTCAGATGGAAATCTGCGAGGATTTCCTGCTGGGAACTACATTAAAAACATTTATGTCCAGGCGCGGTGGCTCACGCCTGTCATCCCAGCACTTTGGGAGGCAGAGGTGGGTGGATCACCTGAGGTCAGGAGTTTGAGACCAGCCTGGCCAACATGGTGAAACCCCATCTCTACTAAAAATACAAAAATTAGCTGGGCGTGGTGGCGGGTGCCTGTAATCCCAACTACTCAGGAGGCTGAGGCAGGAGAATCACTTGAACCCAGGCAACAGAGGTTACAGTGAGCTGAGATCACACCACTGCACTCCAGCCTGGGTGACAGGGCGAGACTCTGTCTCAAAAAGAAAAAAATTATAATTGTGGCAAATTACAGGTAACTTAAAATCTACCATCTTAACCCATATTTAACTGTACTGTTCAGTAGTGTTAAGTCATTCGCATTGTTGTCAATTAATATCCAGAAGTTTTTTCAACTTAATGAAACTAAAACATTATACCCTTTAAACCAGGGGTCCACAACCCCCAGGCTGCAAACTGGTACCAGTCTGTGGCCTGTTAGGAACCGGGCCAGCATCACTACCTGAGCTTCACCTCCTGTCAGATCAGCAGCATTAGATTCTCATAGCAGCCTGAGCCCTATTGTGAACTGTGCCTGTGAGGGATCTAGGTTGTGTGCTCCTTAGGAGAATCTAACTAATACCTGATGATCTGAGGTGGAACAGTTTTATTCTGAAACTGTCCGCCCCCTCCTCTGTCCCTGATGCGTGGAAAAATTGGCTTCCATGAAACCAGTCCCTGGTGCCAAAAAGGTTGGGGACCGCTGCTTTAAACCACTCCTCTTCCTCATTCCCTACGCCAACCAGCCCCTGACAATACTACTGTATGAATTTTACTATAAATATCTCATATGAGGAAACTTAAGTTTTAGTCTTTTGTGACTTATTTTGAGGCTTATTTCCCTTAATGTCTTCAAGGTTTATCCATGTTGTAGCATAGCTTATGATTTTCATCTTTTTTAAAGGCCGAATAAAATCCCATTGTAGTCATGTGTCGCCTAACAAGAGGACTGTGTTCTGAGTAATCATCTTAAGGTGATTTTGTCATTGTGTGAACAAAGAGTGTACTTACACAAACCTGAAGGGCACAGCCTATTACGCATCTAGGCTATATGATATGGTCCATTGCGCCTCAGATATAAATCTTAACAGCATGTTACAGTATTGAATATTGTAGGTATTTGAAACACAATGATAAGTAAGTGTGTATCTAAACATATCTAAGTTTCCAAAAGGTACTGTAAAAATGTATGAAAAATGGTAAAAACTTTATAGGGCACTAACATGAACGAAGCTTGCGGGACCCCTCTGGTTGAGTCAGGGAGTGAGTTGTGAGTGAATGTGAAGCTCTAGGACATTACTGTACTCTATTGTAGATGTTATAAACATTGTACACTTAGGCTACTCTAAATTAATTTTTTCTTTAGTAATAAATTAACCTTAGTCTACTGTAACGTTTTTACTTCATGAACTTTTAAAATTTTAAAAAGCTTTTTGACTCTTTTGTAATAATAGCTTAAAACACAAACACATTATACAGCCTGTATAGAAGTACTCTTTTATATTCTATAAACTTTTTCTATTTAATTTTTTTAACTTCGTAAAAAAGAAGTTAAAAATGAAGACACAGACACACACATTAGTCAAGGCCTACAGAGGGTGAGGATCATTAATATCACTGTCTTTTGCCTCCACATCTTGTCCCACTAGAAGGTTTTCAGGCTCAATAACAAGGAGTTGTTATCTCCTATGATAACAATATTCTGGAATATTTTCTGAAGCCTTGCCTCACACTTTTTTTTTTTTTTTTTTGAGACAGAGTCTCGCACTGTTGCCAGGCTGGAGTGCAGTGGCACAATCTCGGCTCACTGCAACCTCTGCCTCCTGGGTTCAAGTGATTCTCCTGCTTCAGCCTCCCGAGTAGCTAGGATTACAGGTGCCTGCCACCACACTCAGCTAATTTTTTGTATTTTTAGTAGAGATGGCGTTTCACTATGTTGGCCAGGCTGGTCTCGAACTCCTGACCTCATGATTCACCTGCCTCGGCCTCCCAGAGTGCTGGGATGACAGGCACGAGCCACCGCACCTGGCTTTATTTTTTTTTTGAGACAGAGTCTCGTACTATTGCCTGGGCTGGTGTGTAGTGGTGTGATCTTGGCTCACTGCAACCTCCCCCTCCCGGATACAAGCGATTCTCCTGCCTCAGCCTCCCGAGTAGCTAGGATTACAGGCGCCCACCAGCATGCCCGGCTAATTTTTTGTATTTTTAGTAGAGATGGGGTTTCACTATGTTGGCCAGGCTGGTCTCCAACTCCTGACCTCATGATCCGCCCATCTCGGCCTTCCAAAGTGCTGGGATTACAGGCATGAGCCACAGCGCCCGGCCTGTGCTCTTTATATGACTGGCAGCCCAGTAGGTTTGTTTACACCAGTGTCACCACACACACTTGAGTAATGGGATTGAGTTACAGTGGCTATGGTGTCACTAGGTGATAGGAGTTGTTTAGCTCTGTTATAATACGGGATTACTGTTATACACGTGGTCCATGGTAGACAGAAATGTGTGGCATATGACTGTGGTATATGTATATGCCACTTTTCCTGTATTCTTTCTTCAGTGTACATTTGGGTTGCTTCCACTCTTCTGTTCTTGTTAATGCCGCTATGAGCATGAATATACAAATACCTCCTGAGGCCCTGCTTTAAATTCTTCTTGGACATATACCCAGAAGTGGAAATGGTGCTTCCCGTTAATAATAATAATTATTATTATTATTTTGAGACGGAGTCTTGCTCTGTCACCCAGGCTGGAGTTCAGTGGCACAATCTCGGCTCACTGCAAGCTCCGCCTCCCAGGTTCACGCCATTCTCCTGCCTCAGCCTCCCAAGTAGCTGGGACTACAGGTGCCCGCCACCACGCCCGGCTAATTTTTTGTATTTTTAGTAGAGATGGGGTTTCACCGTGTTAGCCAGGATGGTCTTGATCTTCCTGACCTTGTGATCCATCCGCCTCAGCCTCCCAAAGTGCTGGGATTACAGGCATGAGCCTGTACAGGCCTGGCCACTTCCCGTTAATTCTATTTTAAACTGTGGGGGGAATTATTTTCCATAGCAGCTGCACCATTTTACATTCTCACCAGTGCAGGGGTTCTAGTTTTTCACATTATTGCCAACACTTTGTTTTTTAATCATGATGGGTGTAAGATGTTATTTTATTATGGTTTTTTAATTTGCATTTCAGTATTGATGTTGAGCATCTTTTCATTTGCTTGTTGACTAATTGTATAGGTTCTTTGGAGAAATATCTGTTAAATGTCTTTGCCCATTGAAGAAAGTTTTTGTAAATTTTCAGATAACATTGTATGCTTTTGTTGTGTACAACATGATGTGAAGTATATATACTTTGTTGAGTGGTTAACATGTACGTATTATATATGTACATATTCTGTATACATATTTTAAATATTAACCCCTTGCAGATATGTGTTTTTCAAATACTGTCTCCCATTCAGTCTGCTTCCTTTTCATTCTGTTCATAATGTCTTTTTTTTTTTTTTTTGCACAGGAGTTTTCAAATTTCAATGGAGTCCAATATATGTTATGTTTGTTTCCTATGCTTTTGGTATTATACCCAAGAAATTATTGCTAAATCCAGTGTCATGAAACTTTTTTCATGTTATTTTCTAGGAGTTTTATAGTTTTAAGTTGTACTTTTATGTCTGATTTATTTCAGTTCGTTTTAGTAAATGGAGGAAGGTAAGAGTTCAGCTTCATTCTTTTGCATATAAATATCCAGCTTTTTGAAAGTCATTTGTTGAAAAGACTCCTTAATAAGTTTTTGCGCTCTTGTCAAAAATCTGAGCATAAGTATGAGGACTTCCGTCTGGCCTCTTTATTCCACTATATGTATGCATTTGTGCTAGTACCAAGGTGTTTTGATACATAATTCTTTTAAAAGAATAATGTTTCTGTCCACTGTTGAGGCCCTTGTTAGAGGCTTGACAGTGCTACATTTGGAACAGCTGATTAAGTACACTTCCAACGACTTTCCTTAACAGGCTGTCAAACTCTGGGTCAATATGTATCAGCCCCAGTCACCCCAGGAGCAGGTATCAGACATCTGGGGATAACTCCTATGCCCTGAAACGTGTAAAATTACTCAAATTGGCCAAGTATAGAAAGCCCAGAAAACCTAGCTAACCCGAATCCACTTGCCACACACAAGCTGCCTCCTACAACTCCAGTTTGCTGTATTACTATCTATATTCCTTCACAGCTCCGGTGCAGCCCTGAATCATGTCCTCTGGTTCTGAGTTGTAAGTTACAACATGCTCCACCTTTCATCTATCTGTCATGTCATGTCCTGACATCAAGAAAACTTCTAAATCTTAAAACTACATACCCAGAAGGGTATCATGAGTGCAGCGAATGTTGGAAAGTCTTCAGCCATTAACCTCATTCAGCACCAGTAAACCATCTTGGAGAAAGACCTTAGGAATGCAGGCAGGCAAAGTGCTTTCGCCAGCAGATAAAATAGTAAAGCTCTGGATATTAGCTTTTGTGAGGGAGACCTCAACCAGAAATGGAATCTTACATCCAAACATCCACACAAGGGAGGTTTGTTGTAATTGTCTGCTATATGAGAAGCTTTTGTGAATTACCTTGCACTTTCTGACCTGCCTGGGATCCTTGCCAGTGTTAAGTCACTGAAAGTGTGTACTACAAAAGACTTCCATCCACTATTAGCTGATATCACAGTGTGTATCACCTTAAAATGCTTAGGGAGGGCAGATAGCTGTGCTCTCTACCTTTATCTGGAGTATTGAGTCTGATCCCTTCGGGCGAGGCCTCATTCCCATTTCCATGGCTGGTTTGGGTGCAGACATCATCCAACTTTGGACAGAGGATACAGGCTGGCTTGAGCTGGCAGCTTGTAAAGATTTTCCTTTCTTCATGGGTATTATTGCTTGTCTTATAATGTTGGTGATAGATTTTTCACCTTCCAAGCTGCCCAAACCCAGTCAATTTCCACGTGACTATACCGGTTTTAGTGATGATAAAGTCATTGTTTAAGCTACATTTACTCATTGCAGTTTTATTCTCTGTGTGCTGTGGGTTGAGAGCAAAATTGGAGTCTTCCAAAATGAAAAAGTGAGTGGTTTTGTGAGGTTTTCAATTTTATATACTTCCAAGGAAATAGCAAAAACAAAAACAAAACAAAAAACAAAAAAAACTCAATCCACAAACGCCTGATGTATATTGCTTCAGAAGGTTCCTGGGAAAAAGAAGGATTTCTATCCAAAATCCCTTACCCGGAATTTGAAGATTATTTATGGTTGCACAGTCAGCTTGCAGCCAGGACAATTGGTTTGACAACTGTTTAGGATTTATGGCAGCTGTGAGAGCTGGGTATTTGTACCCATGCATGTCCCATATTCTCCAGTATTGTTTAGGGATAGCTTGCTCCTGTGATGTGCCTTATGAGCTATGTGTCTTTAACCCAGAAATGATGTAGGTTATGTTCCTGGATGTAAAATGTAAGAGTGCATTAGTTTGTTGTCCATTGCTTATAAAATAATACCTGAAACTGGGTTATTTATAAAGAAAAATGTATTTCTTACAGTTATGGAGGTTGAAAGGTCCAAGGTTGAGTGGCCGCATTTGGTAAGAGCTTTCTTGCTGGTAGAGACTGTGCAAAAAGTCCCAAGGTGGTACAGGGCATCACATGGTGAGGCTGCTGAGTGTGCTCACATGTTAACGTGCTAGCGCAAATCATTCTCTTTTTTTTTTTTTTTTTTTTTTTTGAGACGGAGTTTCGCTCTTATCGCCCAGGCTGGAGTGCAATGGCGCGATCTTGGCTCACTGCAACCTCTGCTTCCTGGGTTGGCTCACCGCAACCTCCTCCTCCCGGGTTCAAGCAATTCTTCTGTCTCAGCCTCTTGAGTAGCTGGGATTACAGGCATGCGCCACCACACCCCGCTAAGTTTTTATTTTTAGTAGAGCAGGGTTTCTCCCATGTTGATCAGGCTGGTCTCGAACTCCTGACCTCAGGTGATCTGCTCGCCTTGGCCTCCCAAAGTGCTGGGATTACAGGCAAGAGCCATGGCCCCCGGCCCTTTCTCTTCTTATAAAACCACCAGTTCTCCCAGGATAACCCATTAGTCTATCAACCCATAAATTGATTAATTCATTCCTGAGGATAGAGCCCTCATGATTCAATCACCTCTTAAAGGTCCCACCTCTCAGTACTACCACACTGTAGATTAAGCTTCAATGTGACTTTTGGAGGAGATGGTCAAACCATAGCAAGCAGTTTGGGAACCATAGTCTGTACAGAAACAGTGATTGTATTAATAGGAAGTATGAGACACCAGCAAACTAGAGTGGAATGGATGAGCGCCTTGTAAAGAGACATCCATAAATGTTTCAGTAACTATGGCTATGTGAGATGAGGGTATACAGAAACTCTGAGGGCCTACAGACGTGTGTATCTCCTGTAGGCAAAGTCATTGTCAGAGCAAGTAATCCAAAGGTCTTATGGATTCTTGTGTCTCTGGCGTTATAAAACGTATGTTGAATTTTAATTGCCATTTTAACAGTGTGGAGAAAAGGGACCTTTAAGAGGTGATTAAGTCATGATGGCTCTGCCCTTATAAAGGAATCAATGCCTTTATCATAAGAGTGGGTTTGTTAACCCGAGAGTGATGTTTTTATAAAATCAGCTGTCTCTGTCTTTCATGCTCACTTGCCCTTCTGTCATATTATGACAGAGTAACAAGGCCCTCACCAGATGCCAAGCAGATACTGGTGCCATACCCTTGGACTTCCCAGCCTCCAGAACTGTATGAAACAAACTACTTTATAAATTACGCAATCTGTGGTGTTTAGCTATAGTAGTGGAAGACAGACACAGACATAAAGCCTGTTAATTCAAACCACTACTGCACAGGTAGGAGCCTCATGACTGAATGAAGGGAGATTCTATACTTCTGAGATAAGTCTTTTTTTTTTTTTAAACCTAAACATAATTCCTGGTGACTCAGGTGGACATAGCCTTCATTGTCTCCAGTTCTTCTTCCCCGAGATTCTGAATTTCCAACAACATTGCTTCCAGTTTTTGATACTATAAAATCAGAGTTGACCCACGTAAGACATGAGGAGAGGCTAATCAACACAGCTTTGCCAGAGGTTATAAAAGAGGATTGGGAAATCCAGATTTTATTTGGAATCTTTCTTTTCTAACAGCTTTATTGAGGTATTAGTGACATTCAGTTGCACATTGTTAAAGTGTAAAATATATAAAAACAATCACCAAAGTCATGATAATAAACATATCCATTGCCTCAATAGTTTGTTTGTACCCTTTTCTATTCTCTCTCACTCACAGTCCTACCCAAATTTTTATGCTCAGGTAGCCATTGGTTTACTTTATGTCACTATATACATCTTTCCTTCCTTCCTTCCTCCCTCCCTCCTGCTCTTTTCTTTTTCCTTTTTTCTTTTCTTTTTTCTTTGTTTCTTTCCCTCCCTCCTTCTCTTCTCCTCTCCTCTCCTCCTCTCCTCCTCCTCTCCTCTCCTCTCTTCTCTTCTTTCTCTTTCTCAGAATTTCACTCTCGTTGCCGAGGCTGGAGTGCAATGGCACGATCTCAGCTCACCGCAACCTCCGCCTTCTGGGTTCAAGCGATTCTCCTGCCTCAGCCTCCTGAGTAGCTAGGATTACAGGCATGCGACACCACGCCTGGCTAATTTTGTATTTTTAGTAGAGATGGGGGTTTCTCCATGTTGGCCAGGCTGGTCTCGAACGCCTGACCTCAAGTGATCCACCCGCCTTGGCCTCCCAAAGTGTTGGGATTACAGGCGTGAGCCACCATGCCCGGCCTATAAATTTTCTAGTATCTTATACAAATGAAAACCTACATTACATTCATATGGAGCATTTTTTGATATTTATACATGTTAAGCGTATTCATTTTTTGTTGATGAAGAGTATTGCATTGAATATATCACAATTTATTAATCTATTAATAAATATTTTGATTATTTCTAGTGTTGGACTAAAAAACTAACAAAGACCCACGAACATTCATATACAAGTGTTTATATGAATATATTTAGCAGAATTGCATTTGTTACACCTCCTTGTCCATGATGGTTATGGTGTATTTTAAAGATTAACCATTTTCATAGATGTGGTCAGTGTGGTTTTTAAATTTGCATTTCTCTAATAATTAATGATGTTGAATAAGTTTTTATATGCTTATTTGTTATCTGTATATTTGGCCAAATTTCTAAATCTTTTCCCTTTTTTAAAAAAAAATCTTATTTTTCTATTTTAATAGAGTTTTAATTTTAGAACATTTTTAGATGTACAGAGAAATTGCAAATATAGTACAGAGATATCTCATTTACAAGCACATCCAGTTGTTACCAATATATAGTCATATATTAGTATACAGCATTATTTACAATTAGTGAAACAGTTTTGATACATTATTAAACTAAAGTACATCTTTGAGATTTCCTCAGTTTTTACCAAAATACATGTTCTGTTCCAGAATTCCACCTAGGATACCACATTACATTTATTTTATTATTTTTTATTCTTTTATTTATTTTTTTTCATGTGTCTCTAAATGTAACCACATTACAGTTAGTACTCAAATTTCTTTAGGCTTGTCTTGCTTATGAGAATATTCATTTATTTTGATATTGATTTTTAATTTTTTTTTTAGATAGTCTTGCTCTATTGTCCAGGCTGGAGTGCAGAGGCACTTTCTTTCTTTCTTTCTTTTTTTTTTTTTTTTTTTTTGAGACGGCGTCTTGCCCTGTCTCCCAGGCTGGAGTGCAGTGGTGTGATCTAGGCTCACTGCAACCTCTGCCTACTGGGTTCAAGGATTCTCCTGTCTCAGTCTCCTGAGTAGCTGGGATTACAGGCACCTGCCACCATGTCTGGCTAATTTTTGTATTTTTAATAGAGATGGGGTTTCACCATTTTGGCCAGGCTGGTCTTGAACTCCTGACTTCAAGTGATCTGCCCACCTCAGCCTCTCAAAGTGCTGGGGTTACAGGCGTGACCCACCGTGCCCAGCCACTTTTAGTTATCTTTATTTTTATTTTGAGTCTCCCTCCGTCACCCAAGCTGGTAAGTAATTCTCGTGCTTCAGCCTCTGGAGTAGCTGGAACTACAGGTGTGTGCCACATGCTTGGCTAATTTTTGTATTTTTAGTAGAGACGAGGTTTTTGCCATGTTGGCCAGGCTGGTCTCGAACTCCTGGCCTCAAGTCATCTTGAGTGGATCACTTGAGGCATTTGGGAGTGCCTCAGCCTCCCAAAATGGTGGGATTACAGGCGTGAGCCACTGTGCCCAGCCTGCACATGTCTTTCTTACATGTGGACTCTCCAGGGGATTTATGCTGTTCAAGAAGCACCTGAATCAAACTGTGCTTTAAAAATATTTTTAAAACATTCCATGATTCTTCAGAGTACAAAAATGAGAAATCTCCCCTAAATCTCTAAAGAATTCCCTTTTTAAACTTTTTGATTTCCTGAACTTGTCTGAAGGACTTAACACAGTTATATAGAGTGTTCTTTGTATAACAGTATCCATGACTTTCATTTTTGGCTCTGGTATTAGATCTTCCTGGACAAGAGCATTACTGGCCATGTGTATGTTGCTATCACAAATAACTAGTAGTTAATATTTCCTAAATCTTAGCAAGAGTTATGATGAATAGCTGAATTCCATGAAGAGAAAAGACTCATGGCATGACAACCAGATTAGGAAAGAGTGTTTTCCTTGTCCTGCAGGCAAAACAGAACTGAGAGATACGAGTATCACTCATGATGAGGACAAAAGGGCTGCGTGCTGGGAAACATGAGGCAACTCATGAATAGAGTTGTTCACTATCCACTGGCCTGGGTTTGCAACTACAGTTGTCCAAATTGTCAGAAAACTATGGACTGAATAGAAAACAAAAAAGGAGCTCACCAGGACCATGATGGTGCGTGTGGCTCTGGCTTCCTGGGAAGGTCTGCAGGAGAGTCTGTTGCTGTGATTGTGTTGGACTTGCTGCTTGTGTCTGTAGAGGAAGAAGACCATGGAGCCACTGGCCCAGACCATGAAGCCCAAACTCATAAAATCAGGGGAAAAATATAAGACTGCATGTAATTAGCTAAATTTCTTTGATGCTTTGTAAGAACAGTATCCATAATTGTTTTTTGCACTACTGTTTTTGCTATTCAGTGGGCCATTCACTAATAGAAGAACAGATGCATTCATCAAGACATGGGGGACCCAGCAGAGGAGACAACAGAAGTCAATAAACCTTGGGGATCTAATCTTGATCTCCATCCACCTGCATATACTGGGGTTGAGCTTAATGGCTTGGAATCCATTGAGAAGGCAGATGGTGCTGAGGGAAACTCTTGTGCCCACCCTGTGATAATAAAAGACAAACTTACATCCAGTATCATTCAGCAAATATTTCAATCCAAAAGCTGCCATTGTCTGAGGTATCCCTTTAAAGAAAAGGACCATGGAGTTAGCCAAGGCCAGTTGGCTGAGAATCAAGTCCGTGGGTCTCAGCTTGTGTCCAGTGAACAAAATTAAGTTATAAAAACAAAGGAGAAAGGAATTTCCCAGGATCCCAACTCCAGTCTGAATGAGGAAGCTAATCCCTGATTTTACTTTTCCAAAAGCCATTTCATCAAAATCTAGGGGATGTTGATTTTCATTGAGGTCTGAAGAATCAATAGAATAAAAAAGCAGAAAGAAGTATCTTGTCATCAGTGGAGACATAAGTTTTAGTGTGTCTCCAACCATATTTTCTCGTCTTAAACAGAAATTAAGATTGTCCCTGTTCGTGCAAAGGCAATTGCTTGTGTGTCCATCTGCAGAGAAGCAGGTGAATGAATGAGGGCTCAACTGCACAACAGATCCACAAATCAAACCCATAAAACTCAGGGCTTACACACATGCAACAAGTAAATACAAGCAAAACTAGGGAAATATATAAAAAGAGAACACAGAAGAGTCAATATCATTAGAGTGATATTATACTATAGTTTGCAAAATGTAATCATGATGGAACCCTGGGTAATATGGACAGGGCTTTTTCTGTATTATTTCTTATGACTGCTTGTGAATCTATACTTATTTCAATAAAACCTTCAATTAAGTAGCCTGGAGATATGAAAAGCAAAAATAATACACCATAAAACCTTTTCCACACTAATATGTTAGTAAACACCATTGTTATTGATGCATTGAAACAAATTTTAGGCCGGGTGCAGTGGCTCACACCTGTAATCCCAGCACTTCGGGAGGCCAAGATGGAGACCATCCTGGCCAACAGGTGAAACCCTGTCTCTACTAATAATACAAAATACTAATAATACAAAAATTAGCCGGGCATGGCGGCGCGTGCTAGTCCCAGCTACTCGGGAGGCTGAGGCAGGAGAATCGCTTGAACCTGGGAGGCGGAGGTTGCAGTGAGCTGAAATCAAACCATTGCCCTCCAGCCTGGGCGACAGAGCGAGACTCTGTCTCAAAAAAAAAAAAAAAAAAAGAAATTAAAAAAACCCTACAATACAATTGGTAACAAGGCCTTCAGCACAGTACAAATGCTCACTTGAAGAATTTTTAAAAACTATGTATAATTTTTGGAACAATCAACATTGCATCATGGTATATTTTATTTTAAGCACATATATTTCTACTATTTTCCACTGGACAGGTCTAGAGATTGTGAATTGACTCCGTAGAAATAACCACAACCACCTTGAGCCCACACATTTTTATCTCAATGCCATTTCTCACAAGTAAATGCAAAAGATCCTGAAAATAAATACTAATCCCAGAAACACCTAAGATATCCTTAAAACTTGTTAAATAGGAAATTCAATATGTTCCAGAAAGCTTGGGTTTATTTTTAGGGAAAGATAATTCAATTGGGAGGGAATTTCATTGCACAATATTCATATATATCAATCACAAAAGAAACAGTAACTGCGGCCAGGCGCGGTGGCTCACGTTTGTAATCTCAGCACTTTGGGAGGCTGAGGCGGGTGGATCACAAGGTCAGGAGATGGAGACCATCCTGGCCAACATGGTGAAACCCCGTCTCTACTAAAAATACAAAAATTAGCTGGGTATTGTGGTGCGTGCCTGTAGTCCCAGCTACTCGGGAGGCTGAAGCCTCCTGGGTTCACGCCATTCTCCTGCCTCAGCCTCCTGAGTAGCTGGGACTACAGGCGCCCACCACCACGCCCGGCTAATTTGTGTGTGTGTGTGTGTGTGTGTGTGTGTGTGTGTGTGTGTTTAGTGGAGACGGGGTTTCACCGTGTTAGCCAGGATGGTCTCGATCTCCTGACCTCGTGATCCGCCCGTCTCGGCCTCCCAAAGTGCTGGGATTACAGGGATGAGCCACCTCGCCCGGCCATAATTTAGATTCTTTTGGTGTCTTTATGGAATTGCTATCATCAGGGAAAATTATGAGGTATTTTCTCCCATGAATAACTACATCTCTTTAGGGGTGGAGCAATCAATAACACAGCAGTATTAAGATTCTCAGGCGAGAGGTGGCTCACGCCTGTAATCCCAGCAGTTTGGGAGGCCGAGGCTGGTGGATCACCTGAGGTCGGGAGTTTGAGACCAGCCTGACCAACAGGGAGAAACCCCGTCTCTACTAAAAATACAAAAATTAGTCAGAGGTGGTGGCGCATGCCTGTAATCCCAGCTACTCGGGAGGCTGAGGCAGGAGAATAGTTTGAACCCCAGAGGCGGAGGTTGTGGTGAGCCGAGATCACACCATTGCACTCCAGCCTGAGCAACAAGAGTGAAACTCGGTCTCAAAAAAAAAAACAAAAACAAAAACAAAAACAAAAAAAAACTCAGGCTCTGAGGTATGAAAACCTTTTAGATTCCCACACACCACTTGTTGACAAATGTTTTTCCTATTTATATGAACTCATCATTTATCTTCAAGATAGTTCCTGATTCTTTTCTTTAATCTCTTATTTTGCTCCATTGTCCTAGTTGTATAATTTATTTCCAATGTGCATTTGGTTTCCTATTTTTTCAGCTTCTCCTTATAAAGTACCATTTTTACTATGACTATTTTGAAAGCTTCTTGTATGTATAAAGTTAGTGTGATTATTGACTTTAACATACCACCTCCTTCTCCTCCTAGCCTCAGAAAGAAGTGTTGGTAACTGGTGAGAATTTTCAGACAGATTTTCCTTTTTTTTTTTTAATTTAATTTTTTTTCTTTTTTCTTTTTTTTTTTTTTTTTTTTGAGACGGAGTCGCATTCCGTTGCCCAGGCTCTATAGAGTGCAGTGGCGCTATCTCGGCTCACTGCAAACTCTGCCTCCCACGTTCAAGCGACTCACCTGCCTCAGCCTCCTGAGTATCTGGGATTACAGGCACCTGCCACCGCGCCTGGCTAAATTTTTTTTTTGTATTTTTAGTAGAGATGGGGTTTCACCATGTTGGCCAGGCTGGTCTCGAATTCCTGACCTCGTGATCCACCCACCTTGGCCTCCCAAAGTGCTGGGATTACAGGCGTGAGCCACCGCGCCCAGTCAATTTAATTTAATTTTTTAAAGTTCCAGGATACAGGTGCCGGACGTGCAGGTTTGTTACATAGGTAAACGTGTGCCATGGTGGTTTGCTGCACCTATCAACCCGTCACCTAGGTATTAAGCTCAGCATGCGTTAGCTATTTATCCTGATGTGCTCCATCCCCCCACCCCCTTGACATATTCCAGTGTGTGTTGTTCCCCTCCCTGTCTCCATGTGTTCTCATCACTCAACTCTCACTTACAAGTGAGAACATTTGGTGTTTGGTTTTCTGTTTCTGTGTTAGTTTTCTGAAGATAATGGCTTCCAGCTCCATCCATATCCCTGCAAAGGACGTGATCTCATTCTTTTTATGGCTGCATAGTATTCCATGGTGTATATGTACCACATTTTCTTTATCACTGATGGGCATTTGGGTTGATTCCATGTCTTTGCTCTTGTGAATAGTGCTGCAATGAACATATACATGCATGTATCCTTATAATAGAATGATAATAATAGAATGATTTATATTCCTTTGGATATATGCACAGTAATGGGATTGCTGGGTCAAATGGTATTTCTGGTTTTAGGTCTTTGAGGAACTGCTACACTGTCTTCCACAATGGTTGACCTAATTTACCTTCCCACCAACAGTGGAAAAGCATTCCTATTTCTCCGCAACCTTGCCAGCATCTGTTGTTGCTTGACGTTTTAATAACAGCCCACTGAACAGCAAAAACCTTAGTGTGAAAAACAATTATGGAGTCTGCTCCTGGGCAATGCAAGAAATATTTGGCACCTTATATACAATTATATACTTTTCTCCTGACTTTTTGAGTTTTGGCTTCTTGGTGTGGGTCAGTGGCTCCATGGTCTTTGTCCTATACAGACACAAGCAGCAAGTCCAACACATTTGTAGCAACAGACTCTCCTCAAATCAGTATAAGTAAAATTAGGAAAATATTAAGATGATAGTGAGGGCCGGGTGCGGTGGCTCATGCCTGTAATCTCAGCACTTTGGGAGGCCGATGCAGACAGATCACGAGGTCAGGAGATAGAGACCATCCTGGCTAACACGGTGAAACCTCGTCTCTAATAAAAATACAAAAAATTAGCCGGACATTGTGGCGGGCACCTGTAGTCCCAGCTACTCGGGAGGCTGAGGCAGGAGAATGGCATGAACCCAGGAGGTGGAGCTTGCAGTGAGCCGAGATCGCGCCACTGCACTCCAGCCTGGGTGACAGAGTGAGACTCCATCTCAAAAAAAAAGAAAAAAAAAAGATGATAGTGAATATATCAAAATCAATATCATCATTGTGATATTATACTGTAATTGCCAAATGTAACCATGGGTGGAAACTGGGCCATGTGTAGAGGCTCTGAGTTATTTTTTAAACTGCTTGTGAGTCTAAAATTAAGTTAAAATTATTGTTAATAAAATGGTCAGTAAAAATGCTCAGGAATATGTAAGGCAGAAATAAGGCATTATAAAACCTTGTCCATCATTATATTTTAATACACATCTCCTCACATACTTATCATTTCTTTCTGATGAGAACATTTAAAATCTACTCTTTTGGCAATTTTGGAATAGACATTAACAATAGTCACCACGCCGTGCAACAGATCACTAGAACACGTTCCTTGTGTCTAACTGAAACTTTGTATGCTTTCACAAAAATCTCCCATTTTTCAGTTCTCCCTCTGTCTCTTTAGCCCCTGGTAACCACCATTCTACTCTCTACTTTTATAAACTCAACTTGCCTAAATTCTACATGCAAGTGAGACCATGACCATGTGGTGTTGGTCTTTTTGGACTTTCTTTGAATGTGTCCTGCCTTCAGAGATGTGTTGACCTACAAGAAAAATGTATTGAAGCATACTACTATAATGTGTGCACATTTCTGAATGTCATGTATAAGATACCTATTTTTGCCACTCCTATTCAGTATAATACTAGAGGTCCTAGCCAGAGAAATCAGGCAAGAAAAATACCTAGCTAACTAAATAAAAGACATTCAGGTGAAAAAATATAAAGTAAAATTGTTTTTCTTTGTTGTAATATGATCTTATAAACTCTTAGAACTGGGGAACAAATTTAATATAGTTGTAAGACACAAAATCAATATACAAAAATCAGTAGCATTGCGGTACACCAATAATGAAATAGCCAAAACAGAAATCAAGAAGGCAATTCCATTTGCAATAGCTATAAAAAGCAAAATAAAATAGAACACTGAGAAATATTTAATCAAGAGGGGAAAGACATCAACAAGGAAAACTACAAAGCATTGATAAAATAAACTGAAGAGGACACAAACAAATGGAAAGACATCCCATGCTCATGTATTCAAAGAATACATATTGTTAAAATAAGAGACAGTACTACCCAAAACAATCTAAAGATTTAATGCAAGCCCAATCAACATACAAATGCCATTTTTTCACAGATATAGAAAAAAATTCTAAAATTTGTATGGATCTTCAAAAGAGCCCAAATAGCCAAAGCAATCCTGAGCCAAAAGAACAAACCTGGAGCATCACACTACCTGACTTCAACACCTTACACAGCCATAGTATCCAAAACAGCATAGTATTGGTATTTTGTTTTTGTTTTTTGAGACGGAGACTCGCTGTGTCGCCCAGGCTGGAGTGCAGTGGCGCCACCTCAGCTCACTGCAAGCTCCGCCTCCCGGGTTCACGCCATTCTCCTGCCTCAGCCTCCCCAGTAGCTGGGACTACAGGTGCCCGCCACCACGCCTGGCTAATTTTTTGTATTTTTAGTAGAGACGGGGTTTCACCATATTAGCCAGGTTGGTCTTGATCTCCTGACCTCGTGATCTGCCCGTCTCGGCCTCCCAAAGTGCTGGGATTACAGGCGTGAGCCACCGCGCCCGGCCTAGGACTTCTTTTTAACATATGTGTTGAGATTCATCTTTGTGGTTGCTATTTCTTTGACGATTAATTTATAGATTACAATGATTATTACTATGCAGTCAAATCACAATGTATTTTCTATAGAAATTAATACAAAATATATATATTTAAAATAAAATATGAGTTAATGTTTATTCTTCCAAAAATTTTTGTAGTTTAGAGATTATTTAAATTATTTGAGTTAGCATTTGTACTTGCTTTGTTCTATGGTGAAAGCTTTGCTACCAATTACATTGTAGGTTTATTTGTTTCAATTCATCAATACCCAATGGTGTTTACCAAGATATGATTAAGACAAGGTTTTACAATATCTTATTTTCATCTTACATATCACTGGGCTATTTAATTGAAAATTTTATTGAAATAATTATAGATTCACAAGCAGTTGTAGGAAATAAAACAGAAAGAGCCTGGCCCATATCGCCCAGTTTTTCCTCATGGTTACATTTGCAAATTATAGTATAATATCACAATAATGTTATTAACTTTGATCTTATATCTTTTAAATATTTCCCTTGCTTTATTTCTATTCCTTTGTGAGTGTAGAACCCCTGAGTTTTATGGATTTTATAATTTCATTTTAATTGAACATTATTTAGGAATTATATAAAGTATTTATGTTTGTAAAAACCCAAAGATATATCACAGAATAATTCCATAGAATCCTAACTTTCATTTCTGTTTCCCCACCTGTCTGTCCCTATATACATATGCCTCTGCTGGCTTAAAATAATTCAGCATCCTTTGTACACTCTTCTGACCCATGCCTTTTTCACTTAAGCATATATCCTTAAGTAAAACCATATATGCAGTTCAACCTTAATGCAAACTATGTGTTCATACAAAGTACTGAGCTAGGCCGGGCGCAGTGGCACACGCCTGTAATCCCAGCACTTTGGGAGGCCGAGGCGGGCAGGTCACCTGTGGCCAGGAGTTCGAGATCAGCTTGACCAACACGGAGAAACTCCATCTCTACTAAAAATACAAAAAATTAGCTGGGCGTGGTGGCACATGCCTGTAATCCCAGCTACTCGGGAGGCTGAGGCAGGAGAATCACTTGAACCCGGGAGGCAGAGGTTGTGGTGAGCCGAGATTACACCATTGCACTCCAGCCTGGGCAACAAGAGTGCAACTCCACCTCAAAAAAAAAAAAAAAAAAAAAAAAATGAGATCATGTCCTTTGCAGGGACATGGATGAAGCTAGAAGCCATTATCCTTAGCAAACTAATGCAGGAACAGAAAACCAAACACCACATGTTCTCACTTATAAGTGGGAGCTGAACAATGAGAACACATGGACACAGGGAGGGGAACAATACACACTGGGGCCTGTCGGGGGATGGGGCTGGGGGAGGGAGAGCATTAGGAAAAAATGGCTAATATATGCTGGGCTTAATACCTAGGTGATGGGTTGATAGGTGCAGCAAATCACCATGGCACATGTTTACCTATTTAACAAACCTCCACATTCTGCACAGGTACCCCAGAACTAAAAATTAAAATTAAAAAAGCTCCTTGTTTTGTTGATCTTTTGTATTTTAAAATCTCTATTTCATTTATTTCTGCTCTGATCTTTATTTCCTTCTACCAATTTTGAGTTTAATTTCTTTGTTTTAGTTTTCTTCTTTGTTTTAGTTTTAGGTTTTTTGCTTTAGTTTCTTTTGGGTTTTTTTCTTTGTTAATGTATTCTCTGAATGATCTGCCCATTGCTGAAGATGAGGTGTTGAAGTTCTCTGGTATTATTGTATTGAAGTCTATCCTTTTGATCTACTAATATTTGCTTTATGTGTTTGTGGGTGCCCTAATGTTGGGGTCATATATATTTACAATTGTTACATCTTTCTAAATTGACTTTTTTCGTTATATAATTACTTTCTCTTTTTTAGTTTTTAACTTGAAAAACTGCATTATTTAAAAATAATTATTTTACCTGATATAAATATAGCTAGACCTGTTCCATTTTGGTTTTCATTTGCATGGCATATCTTTTTCTATCCCTTCACTCTCAGTCTGTACATCTTTATAGGTGTAGTGAGTTTTCTTGTAGGCAGCATATAGTTGGGTCTTTTTTTTTTTTCAATCCATTCAACTACTCTATGTCTTTTAGTTGAAGAATTTCATCCATTTACATTAAATCTTATATTTATAGTTAGGGACTTACTACTTCCATTTTGTTATTTGTTTTCTAAGTCTTCTCTAATTTTCTTACTCCCTTTTTTGTGGATAAGTGATTTTCTCTGGTAGTATGATTTAATCTTTTGCTTTTTGTTTTTAGTATCTCTACTATAAATTTTTGCATTATGGTTGCCATGAGACATAAAAAAATCTTACAGTTACAGCAAGTTATTTTAAACTGATGACAACTTGACTTTGATCACAATGAAAAGAAATAAGCAAAGAATAAACTAAAAATCTCTATAACTCATCACTCCTTTTCTTTTCGTTGTCTCACTTTATATCTTTTTATATATCTCCTAAAAAGCTATTCAGTCATCGTTCTTGATGGATTTGTATTTTAGTGCTCATACTAAAGATATGAGGGGTTCACACACCAGAACTACAGTGTTAAAATATTCTCAATTTGTCTGTGTATTTACTTTTGCCAGTAAGTTTTACTCCTTCAGATGATCTCTTGTTGCACATTAGCATTCTTTTCTTTCAGACTGATGAACTCTCTTTACTATTTCTTGTAAGACAGGCCTGGTATTGATGAATTCCCTCAGCTTTTGTTTGCTGGGAAAGCCTTTATTTCGCCTTCATGGTTGAAGAATATATTTGATGACTAGAATATTCTTGGTTGAAGATGGTTCCCTTCAGCACTTTAAATATGTCTTTTCACTTTCTTCTGGCCTATGAGATTTCTGCTGAGAAGACTGCTGCCAAATCTACTGGAGTTCCTTTATATGTTACTTGTTTCTTTTCTCTTGCTACCTTTCCTCTTTTTCATCTTTGAGCTTTGAGAGTTTGATTGTTATATGTCTTGTGTTGAATCTGGTTGGCATTCTTTGACTTTCTTATACCTGGATATTCATATATATATGAATATGAATCATATATATGAATATGAATCATATATATGAATATGAATCATATATATATGAATATATATGAATATGAATCATATATATGAATATATATGAATATGAATCATATATATGAATATATATGAATATGAATCATATATATGAATATATATGAATATGAATCATATATATGAATATATATGAATATGAATCATATATATGAAAATATATATATTTGGAAAGTACTCTATAATTATTTCTTTGAATTAACTGTCTATCCCTACATCTTTCTCTACTCCCTTTTTAAAGCTAATCACTCTTAGACTTGCCCTTTTGTGGCTATTTTCTATATCTTTTAAGCACAGTTCATTCTTTTTCTTTTTTCTCCTATTTTCAATAGCCTGTATTTAAGCTAACAAATTCTTCTGCTTAATCAATTATGCTGTTGTTATATTCTGATGTATTTTTCAGTTCATCCATTGTCTTTTTCAGCGCTAGGATTTCTGTTTGATTTTTTTTTTTGGTAATTATTTCAATCTCTTTGTTAAATTTCTCTGCTAAAATTCTGAATTCTTTCTTCATGTTTTCTTGACATTCTTTGAGCTTCTTCAAGACAGATATTTTGAATTCCCTGTCTGAAAGATATTCCCTATCTGATAGATCTCTATCACTCCAGGGCTGGTCACTGGGCAGCTTATTTAGTCCATTTGATGAGATCATATTTTCTTGAATGTTCTCAATACTTGTGGATATTTGTATATGTCTGAACACTGAAGAGTTTGTTATTTATTCCAGTCTTCACAGTCTGGCCTTGCTTGTACTCATTCTTCTTCAGAGGGCCTTCAAAGAATTCAAAGGGGACTGAGTGCTGAGTTCCCTAAGCTGTGGTCACTGCAGCCATTTCAGCACTAGAGGGTGCCATAATCCCAAGTATGCAATAAATCTTGCAGACTCCTAGATACCCAGCCTAGATAGATGTGGGAAAGAGAAGACAATGTTCTGGGTTCCCAGGCAAAGTCCCTTACTCTCTTCTCTCTCATTCCCCGAAGTATAAGAAGTCCCTCTATATATACCAGGCTGCCTGTAATTGGGGGAGAGGTGACACAGGGACTCCTGTGTCCATCACAGCTGGCATCACAGTAATGCTAGTCTAAACCCATGGACTCTATGACCAGCACAGTACTGGGGATTGCCCAAGGTCCACAGTCAGTACTACCTGACTGCCACTGACGTTTATTCAAGGCTTGAGGCCACTTTAGTCAGCAGGTGGTAAAACCAGCCAGAACTTGTGTCCAACCAACCAAGACAGCAGATTCCCTTCTGGCCTGGGTTGGGTCTAGCAGCACTGTCCAGGAGGAAAGGCCTGGGATCAGTGGCTTCAGGATTCTACTTGGCGCTTTATTTTCCTATGACTGAGCTGGTACTCAAGTTGAAAAACAAAGTCATCTGTACTCTTCCCTCTCCTTTCCTCAAGCAGAAGGAGTCTCTTTCTGAGCCACACTGCCTGGAGTTGGGGGAGGGGTGTGGCACACTCCCTTGGCTGCTACGGCTGGTGTCATGCTGGGTCACATGCACCCAAAGTCCACAGCCTTAGAGACCACTGCAGCACCAGGGCTTGCCCAAGGACTGCAGTCCTTGTGACCTAACTGCCACTCAAACTTATTCTGGACCCCAGGCCACTTCGGTCAGCTGTTGGTGGTGCCAGCTGAGACTCAGCTTCCTTTCACGGGGGTTGAAAGGAATTTGCTTCTGGCCCCAGGTTGGTGTAAATGCTGTCTCCCTGGGCACAAGTAGAATTGTGCCGTGTTGTGTTCTTCTGCACCTGGGCAGCACCAGGTTCCAATGCAGTCCCACACTCACTTCGTGCTCTCTTCTACAAGCACACAGATTTTTCTCTGCATGTTGGTCTGCCAAGGGATGGGAAAGGGGTGGTTTAAGCAATGCAAGACTACCTTTCCTACCCACTTCAATGCCTTTCTTCTTGATATTATGTTAAAATCAGGTACTCCGATCACTCATCTAGTTTTCTGGTTCTTATGAATGTGCTTTCTTGCATGAGTAGTTGTTCAGCTCGTGTTCCTGTGGGGAGAAAATTGATGAATGTTTCTCTTTGGCCTTCTTGCTCCACTGATTTTTCTTTTTCTAGATTTTTACATAAATTGAATGATACTACATGTAATCATCTGCATCTGGCTTCTTTCACTGAGCTTAAGGCTTTTGAGATTCGTCCATATTATGTATAGGCATCCTTTTATATTGCTGGATAGTGTTCTATTTCATAGAGATGCTACAATTGATTGCTGCCATGGACATTATTATTGTGCATACCCAAAATTTATATGTTGAAATCCTAACCCCCTAGTACCTCAAAATATGATGTATTTGGAGGTAGGACTTTAAAGAATTAAGTTGAAATCAGCCCATTAGGTTGGACCCTAATCTTACCAGTGTCCTTATAAGAAATTAAGACACACAGAGACACCAGGGGTACACATGCATACAGTGATGGCCTTGTGAAGAGACAGAAAGAGGGCAGCCATGTGCAAGCCAAGGAGAGTGGCCTCAGAGAAATCCAACACTGCCAGCATCTTAATCTTGGACTTTAGAATTGTTAGAAAATTAATTTCTGTTGTTTGAGCCACCCAGTCTTTGGTATTGTGTTATGGCAGTCCTAGAAAATTAATACAATTACTCATTCACCTATGGATGGTCATTTGAGAATTTTTAAGTGTTCTAGTTATTGGTTAGATGTGAAGTTTCCATACCTTCTCCCCACAAAGTCAAGGCACATCACCCTCCTGGTACATCAACATGTTCACCAACCAGGAAACTCCACCAAGCGTCTGCGTCAAGAGTTCTAAGTTGGTAGGGAGGAACGAGGAGGGGGTGTCTCATTTTGTAGCTGTGATTAAATCACAACCACATGGCTGACTTCAATCTCTAGTTCCTTTCCTCTCCCCAAAGGTCAATCTGGATCAAAGTTTCAACCCTCTTATTACATGGTTGGTCTTTCTGATGAAGAGCCCCCATTCTGAACCTTTCTAGGAGCCTATAATGAATCACTTCGTTAGTATAAAAAATACACTTCTCTCACTCAAAGGATTACAAGATTTTTGTAGTACTAAGCCTGGGACAAAGATCCAGATATATTTTTTATTACACCACAGACTGTATTTAATATAATAATTAATAGATTTTCTACTGTTAAACCAACTTTAAGATCCTAACAAATCTCAAGGCTGGGGGCGGTGGCTCACGCCTGTAATCCCAGCACTTTGGGAGGCCGAGGCAGGCAGATCATGAGGTCAAGAGATTAAGGCCATCCTGGCCAACATGATGAAACCCTGTGTCTACGAAAAATACAAAAATTAGCTGGGCATGGTGGTGTGCACCTGTAATCCCGGCTACTCAGGATGATGAGGCAGGAGAATTGCTTGAACCCAGGAGGCGGACGTTACAGTGAGCTGAGATCACGCCACTGCACTCCAGCCTGGCAATAGAGGGAGATTCCATCTCAAAAAAAAAAAAAAAAAAAAAAATCCTAACAAATCTCACTAGAATATGACTTATTCTTTCTCTCTAAGAGATATATAGATATATGTATTAAATATCTTTAGTAGAGGATTTTTCAGATATCGAGTGAGCCTGGTCAGTTGGTATCTTTCAATGGATTTTTGTTTTCCAAGTTTCAACTTACTGAGAAAGGGTTGTTTAAAACAATCACACATTATCCATTATATGTTTCAAAGTTATCTAGTACTATACTATGTTTCATTGCTCCTATCTGTAATATGTGATTTATGTTCTTTCTGATTAAAAAAAGGAGACACCTTGAATAAATTATTAAAATTGATAGACCTTCCACTATATCAGAAAGAAAAAACATGGGTTCATAGATTTTCTCAAAAAAGAAAAAACTAAATAAGGTTACTGTGAAAATTAATTCTGAGGCCCTAATACAAAGATGGAGAGCTCAGAGCCCAAAAGTCATCCTGTGTTAAGGAGACATAGCTAAGAGTCTCGGTTTGCCAAGGTAGCTGGAGTCTACAGAGCAGAGTACAGGAGAGAAAAAACTTCAGAGATACAGAGGGCCATCCCCAAGTATTCAGCTGAGTATAATCTGTGTTTGCATATAGAAAAAGACCAGAGGATGGATAAAGAACTACCTGAAAGGATTATACGGGAAGCAATTCCCAAGGCTTATACAGAAAACATGATAGTTCTCATTTCAACCAGCTTGAGTAAAAAAAACTCATAATTCATGAAGCATTAGGTAGAGAATACAGGAAGGTTGTGTCTCAGTAATGGGAGGGGAATTTGTCTTAAAATGTATGCTGCAATAATCTCATCGAGAAATGCTTAGAATCAAGACTCCCCAAAAGATCATATTGTTTCCAAGTAACTTAACCATGTAACAGAAAAAAGAAATCAAGAATATCTATAGAAAAAAAAAAAAAAATCAGTACCTAAAATTCAGTGTCCATTCAAAATTAAACCATGTTAACAGTATCAGACAAGGGAGATTTTAGAGAAAGAATATTACCAGAGATTAACAGGATCATAATGATAAAGTGGTCAACACATCAAGTGGACATAAAATAGGAAATATTTATTATTCACCTAATAAAAACATAACAAAATATGTGAAGCAAAATCTGACAGAACTGCAGAGAAGTAAATCCAATTTAATATTCAGAGACGTCAACAATCCTCTTAAAATAATTGCTAGAACCAAAACCACAGAATGTCAATAAAGATAGAAAAAACTTAAATAACATCAACCATTTTTACCTAATCAACACTTGTAGAACCCCTTCATCAAACGAGAGTACAGTACACATTTCAAGTGAACATGTAACTCATACCAAGATAGCCCATATTCTGGGCCACAAAGCAAATCTCAATAAATGTAAATAATTCAAGTCTTAATGTACTCTGACCACAATGGAATTATTGCAGAAACTACCAGAAAGATAAGCAAAATCCCCAAATATTTAGGAATTAAATAACATACATTTAAAAAGAGCCATGTGTCAAGAAGAATTTTTTTAACTGGAAAACATCCTAAACTCAACTAAAATGAAACCACATCGGCTGGGCTCATGCCTGTAATCCCAGCACTTTGGGAGGCTGAGGCAGGCGGATCACAAGATCAGGAGATCGAGACCATCCTGGCTAACACGGTGAAACCTCGTCTCTACTAAAAATACAAAAAATTAGCCGGGCATGGTGGCAGGCGCCTGTAGTCCCAGCTACTCGGGAGACTGAGGCAGGAGAATGGCGTGAACCCGGGAGGCAGAGCTTGCAGTGAGCCGAGATAGCGCCACTGCACTCCAACCTGGATGACAGAGCAAGACACTGTCTCAAAAAAAAAAAAAATGAAACCACATCAAGCTTGATGGGAGGTAATTAAAGCAGTTCTCAGATTTTTAACATTAACATCTCTTCCCCATATTAGGGGAAAAAAATTCAAAGGTTTGAAATGAAGGACCTCAGCTTCCATGTTAAAAAGTAGCAAAAGAAATGAAATCCAATAAAAGCAGAAGGCATTAGTAAAACTCAAAATGGAAAAAAAAAATCCCAAAATATCAGAAAACAGAAAATTCAATAATACCAAGTACTTTAAGATCAATAAAATTGTAAAATTGATAAATCTCTACCCAAACCAATCAAGGTTAAAAGAAAAATATAGACATTACCAGTATCAGGAATAGAAGAGGTTGCACCACTACAAATTCTACAAGTATGAAAATAATATTTTGAAAAATTTGAGTACTTAAATGAAACAGAAAAACTCCTTGAAAGACACAAACCATCAAAGCTCACTCTAGAGATAGATGGATGGATGGAGTGACAAACAGATGGATGGACAGACAGATGTATATATAACTAGTATAGCCCTCCATCTACCATGGAAATCAAACTTGTAGTTAGATGCTGTCCTACAAAACACACTTCAGGGCCAGAGCGACAGACAGACAACACACACACAGACAGATGTACATATAACTTGTACAGCCCTCTATCTACCACAGAAATCAAACTTAGAAACTTTCCTACAAAACAAACTCCAGGCACAGACAGCTTCCTTGGTGAATTCTACCAAACATTTAAGGAAGAAATAATACCAATTATTCACAAACTCTTCCAGAGAGCTGAAGAGCAGGAATACTTCCCAACTTACTCTATAAAGCTGGCATTATGCTGATACCAAAGCCAAACCTCGGCAAGATATAAAATTACAAAGGAAAAAAAGCAAGCAAGCAAGAAAGAAAACTAGGGACAAATATCACTCATGAATATTGGTGCAAAACTTGTTACAAAAAAACAAAACAAAACAAAATAGCAAATCAAATTCAACAATATACTAAATGACTAATACATCATGACCAAATGGGAATTATTCCAGAAATGCAAGGTTGGCTTAACATTTTAAAAAATCAGTCAATGTAATTCACATTAAACAACTAAAACAGAAAAAGAAAAAAACCATATAGGATTATGGTCACCAGAGTCCAAGAAAACGCCCCACAAATCCCTATTTTCACCTTTGTGTAGTTCTCTTCCACTTTTAACCAGGATTAGCTAGGGTTACTTATGAAATATAGCAGAAATGACGGCTCATCACTTTCAGTTTAAGGTAATGACAGATACTGTGGCTTTGTTCTTGTGTGAGTTCTCTCCTGGATCACTTGCTTTGGAACTATTTCTCTACAATGGAACACTCTTAGCAAAGTACAAATGAAAAGAAATGAACTATGAAACACAGAACACCACCATGAGCCTTAATTTCAGAGTTTAAGAAGCCAAAAACATTAGAATACATATTAAATTATTCTATTTCTGTAGACTTCTAGGAAATACAAACAAATCTACAGTGACAACGGATCAATAGTTGCCTGGGGATGGGTGAAGGAAAGGGAGAAAATATAAAAGGAATCAGGAAACTTTTGGTTTGAGAAGTGCCAACATGTATCAAAACTTATCAAATGGTACACTATAAATATGTGCAGTTTATTGCAAAAATGTTTAGACTGACTTCTGGACAGTAACCTTAGCCATAAGAGACACAGGTATGGGAATATTTCTGTAAACCCTCATAATGGAGCCAGAGTAATGGAAACACATGTGGATGTACCTTTAGAAGGGTCATATTCCCTATAGTTTGCTGCAGTTTTCTCATTCCTTTATTAATCTGGGTTTCTGCACCAACTATGATTCCTACCTGGGCCTTCTGGAGGACAGCCAATATCAACTGCCTACTGAAAAATAGACTTCAGAGATCTTGACATGTCCCATGAGTTCAAATTCTCCTCAAGAAGCCTTGGGAATATGAAGTATCTTCTGGGAACAAGGGACGTAATTCATGTTGCTCCCAGACACATTAGAGATTATCACAACAAATGCCCACTGCTTAGGGTGACCTCGATTACACAAAAAATCTTAACATATAGACCAAAAGATTAGGCCTACAAAGACTGGCATTCTTTCCTTGGAGAGCTGAAGCAGTCAAGTAAGTTAGCTTGACACTAGAATAAGAGCTAGTCTTTGCCATCCTACTATCACTTCAGAGATACAGATAGTTGGAGCTCTCACAAAAGCTGTTCTTCCCTTCATACTGGCTTAGCTCAATTCTGTTCTCAACCCAACCCACAAAGCGAACAGAATCCTCAAGATTTAAGATAGTCTAAAAATTAAGGCATTTGTTGCAAAACCAGAATATGAGGCAGCCAATTTCAGGTCAGGTGTCTTGAAGGCTAGAAAAATTCGTCCCAAGTGCCATGTGAGATCAACTATATCCATGAAGGGAAACCTCTGCCAGTGGTCAGCAGAACAAAGCTCCCATCTTTCTGGCTAAAACTGGGTCATGCTCATGCTTAAACCAGTAGTGGGGCAGAAAAAAAGTGAGAATCCTTGATGGCCTCAGGCTACTGATGATTCCCTCCAGGGAAGGGAATAGTACACAGAGGTCTGTCTTTTGAAACACATTGGGGTTACTTTTGCACAATGCAGGACTCTTCCAGCACAAAGACAGATGGCTTCTAACAGAGGCACTGCCTTGACGAAATTCCAGCAAGAGTCTAGAAAATTCAGCATAGCTCCAGAAGGCTTCCCATATAGCTGGCACTCAGAAGAACCTCCCCAGGGTGAGTGTTTGAGTGTATAAAGTTCTACTTCTGGCTGTTGGCTACACATAAAGCCTATGCTTGGAGCTTCTCTCTGATGTCAGTTATTATGTTGAACAAGGAAACGGAATTATCTCCCATCCTAAGGCCTTTCTCCAGTGTGAATTTTCCAGTGGCGGATGAGGGAAGCCCTCTGCCTGAAGGCCTTCCCACATTCACTGCACTTATATGGCCTTTCTCCAGTGTGAATTCTATGATGCTGAACAAGTACATGTTTGTGGCTAAAGGCTTTTCCACATTCACTGCACACATAAGGCTTTTCACCATTATGAACTCTTTGATGTGCAATAAGGTCAGAGCTTTGGCTAAAGAACTTCCCACATGCGATGCACTCATAAGGCCTTGCTCCAGTATGAACACTCCAATGTTTAATGAGTCTGTATTTGTGACCAAAGTATTTTCCACATTCGCTGCACTCATATGGCCTTTCTCCAGTATGGATACTCTCATGCTGAACAAGTGTAGATTTGTGACTATAGGCTTTCCCACATTCACTGCACTTGTAAGGCCTTGCTCCAGTGTGTACTCTTTGATGTACAATAAGGTTAGAGCTATGATTAAAAACTTTCCCACATATGCCACACTCATAAGGCATTTCTCCAGTGTGGATTCTCTGGTGCTGAGCAAGTATGGGTTTGCGGCTAAAGGTTTTCCCACATTCACCACACTCATAAGGCCTTTCTCCAGTGTGGACTCTCTGGTGTTGAACAAGTGAGTCTTTGCGGCTGAAGGTTTTCCCACATTCACTGCATTTGTAATGCCTTTTTCCACAGTGAGAGGCCTCCTCACACTTGGTGTTGCTGTGTGGCTTCCACTCATTGTGAGGGGCATGGTGCTGGAAAATGCTTGAGCTGGCTAGGAAGTCCTTACAAGCCTCCCCTGTCACAAAAGACATCTCCGATGATTGCACAGCACAGTTGTTCAGAAGAAAGGGCCTGCTCTTATCCCTTCTAAAGGGTTTCTCTCCACTGTGCTGCTTCTGGTGCTGGTGAAGATTTGCACTGAACCAGAACTGTTTCCCACACAGCACACACATGTATGGTTTCTGCCCTGGGTGTGTTTCCTGGTGCTCAGCCAAGTGCAAAATGTCTTTTAAGACCAGGCCACATGTCCCACAGGGGTAAGCCTTCTGAGTAGAAGGACCTCCCTTGGGAATCCTGATCTGTGACATTCCTATAGAAAAGCTCGGCTCAAAAGGTATCTCTTCATCCTCCATTCCATGCCAACAACCTGAAAGCAGAGAAATGCTGGTGAAGTACAAATTGGCACAGGTGGAAGAGGGGAAGCCTCACTACAAATATGTGTCTAACACAACTAAGACCAAGGTCATAGGACTGTTGTTAGGACAAGGGTCCAAACTCAAGTTCAGCAAATGTGTACTATACAGTAGTTGGCATCTAAATGTCATAGAATGGAGAAGGCCTCAACTGGGAGAGGACAAAGATGTGGGGTACAGCACAAAAAAGAGGCAGGTCTCAAAGTCATTCACAATTAGATTTTCTTGGCTGCTGGGGACAGTTGAGAGTTGTGCAGGTTATGGTCCATACCAAAGAAAATCAAATTGCTACTCAGTAGTTGGTGTTTAAGGACTATTTGGGCTACACATCTCATGAAACACTAAGTACAGGCCAATGCTGGAAGGCACTGTAGAACAAGCCATGGAGAGGAACAGGTGAGACATGAAGGCAGAGGTATGGAACATCCAGAGGCCAAAGGCCAGAGTATGAAAGGCCAGTGACCTTAGCACTAATACAACTGTAGGCACAAAGAGGCTATGGAATGATATGAGCCCAGCCCTGACATCACACCTTTCCCCAGCTCCTACTCACCAGGGTCACTCCCACCTGGAGTCTCTGTGGCAACAGCTAGGGTCATGTCCACCCAGTCAGGTACCCAGGGCTCACTACCCATCACCAGTGAGGCAACTATGTGGGACATGAAAGATGTATGTCCTAAGGGAAAGACAGAACAGCACTGGTCTGGTTAACCCATATAGAAAACTAAATATTATTAAAATAATCTCAGAGTAAGGTCTTGCAGGAATAGTGCAGTGGTCCTAGCAAGTAGCGACCATAATGGTCCCTACAATTCCTGACATAGGCAGGCCACAGGAAATGTCAGCTAAAGGAAGAGCGCAGAATCCCATGCACAGAGGTGTCATGGATACAGACAGAGGAATTCAGACAGGGAAAGGACAAGATGGATATGACCCACTGGGCTGACAATACAATGCATAACTCCTGAATCCATGCCTGCAAGGCTCTGAGACAGCAAGCGCTGGGAATGCTCAGAAGGAGAAAGTAGGAGTGCAAACAGCCCAAGCCCAGCACTCACAGAACCTACTCCAGGCACTAAGAAATGAGACAGTGTCCACGGCTCTGATGTAGGAAGGACAAAGATGCCCTGAAAAAAAGGGGAAGGGCAGGACCCAGTCCAAGTCACTGGGGTGGATGTGACGGCCTTACCCAGAGAGGCCATAAGTGCAAAGTTCTCCAGCATCACATCACGGTACAGGAGCCTCTGAGCCTCATCAAGGAGCACCCACTCCTCCTGGGAGAAGTACACGAACACGTCCTCAAAGTTCACCTGCCCCTGCCACAATCGGGAGAGCCAAGTCCATGAGCAGCATCTCTCCCAAGAACCCCCATCCGTGCCCCCACACATCTCCCTCCTGTATACCCTCCTACCTAACTCCTCAACTCAGGAAATATCAGGACCAGGTGTCGTTGGTGTCTTCTCTTGCCTCATGGTCCCAATGGATCACTGTGTCTACCCATAGCAACCACAGGCAGCTGAAGAAGTTGTCACCCTCTAAGCTCTGTGCTTAGCATACAGGGCCTCACCCTTCTGTAAGCAAATTCCTCTGGGGTCATTAACATCATGCTTACCAGACAACCAAAGATGGGCTTGCCTTTCTCCTTTAAGCCCAGACGTCATCAGTCTACACTTCTTTCCCTATGTACATCACTCTTTGGATCACAGTTATCTCACAACTCTGGCTCTCCACCATCACCTTCCTGGCTCACTAAATGCACTACCACTGTGAAATGAATATTCTCTTTTAACTCCCAATCTACATAATCATCTTTAAGCCATTTCAGGATGATTCCCGCCCCCTTGCTCTTGGTTCCCACCAGACATGACAGAGACCTGCAATTTCTTGAAAACTCCCTTCTCAGTCTCACCTCTAAGTATTTTGCACAAGCTGGTTCCTGTGCCTGGAACAACCTTCCAACCTTATTCCAATGGTTGGCAGAAATGGAAACCCCTCCATAAAACCCCTGGCCCGGAGTCAGGACCCTGGGCTTGGGGCTTCTCCAGAGTCCTCAGACCCAAGAGATTGGAGAGTAGCAGGAGAGTGTTCTATATAACACCACAATGCTGGAGAGCGTATTGGGTGGGGGTGGGATCGGTGAGAGCATGGACATTCTCCCCTCACCTGTATAGGGTCCACAATTACTTCTGAGTTCATGGGAACCTGTGGGGAAGAGGGAGACTATGCCAGTCAAGCAATCTTGAAGGAACCCCAAAGGCTCAACCCCATCCCATATTCCTACCCTGTTACAATGTGCCTGGGAGCTGAATGTCTACCCTCCGTGCTTCCATCTTCAAGGATGCCTCTTAACTGTGTTAGCTCAGAACAGTGCTCATTATCCGCCCCCATGGCCAACAAGAGTCTGCCCTCCATGAGCAGTCTATGGAATACTTTTTAAACCCTCGGATTCTGGCTCTCTTCTGTTCAGAACCTTCCATGGCTCCCATCACCCTCAGAATAGAGACCCAGCTGCTCAGGATGATATTCCAGGTGCAATCACTTATAAAGCGCTCTGATCCTTTCAGGCACTAAAGGCCCAGTTTTCCCAAATGCTCCAGCTGTGAACCATCTCTGAGCCTTTGCATACACTGGTCTCTCTGCCTGGAACGTCCTTCAACTCGTGCTGTCAAAATGGGTCCCAAACACGAGCGCCCCCACTGTTCTAGATACAGGGGCCTGAGCTGCAGTAACCCGAGGAATCGTTCATTCGAAGCTTTAGGATTCAGAGATGGGGGTCAGCGCGCAGACTCGCAGACGCAGCACCCACCTGTGCCGGGCCCATCGGCTCAGCCGCCGCCATCAGGCCTGTGGACTACGGAAGGGTGGCGACAAGTGCAGGAACCTGGGATCAGCTGTCCAGGGCCCAGCCCAGCGGCTAGGTCACTCAGGCAGCGCCACTGTCAAGCCTCAGGCCCACCTCTCTTCAGGGAGGAAGGCACTCTCTCACGTTTTCCCTTTTCTGTCACCTCAGGTCTGACATTGCGTTCTGGAGACTAAACCAGTGGATTAATGGAAAAGCAAACAAAATGTCCACCAGAGGATGGTAGAGGAAGTCCCGCCCTGACGTTGGTGAGGACCAACGGAAACGCCTATTTCCTGGGTTTTCATTGGCCCAGAGCCGCCAAGTTTCCTGGGTAATGTAGTTCCCACGGCACCAACACTAGTAAGCGGCGTCTCGCTTCACCTCCAGGTCAAAAGCCCAGAGAAGACCGCCAGGGGCGCGTGGAAATGGTGTCTCTCGTCTCCAAGGCCCAGACGGAGCTTAGCTTCCTCTTGAAGGAGCCATATCTGTATTTCTGGTGAACGTCGTGTTTGACATCAAAGGAATGTTTAGAGACATGATTTCAGCCTTCCTTACGCAGAGAATGCTCATCAAAAAATAAAATGGACACACCATACACTGACGTCACTCAGATTTCTATGGCTGGAAGTTAACAAATATTGTTTTCAAATGCGTGTAGCCTGATGCTCCAGAGTTAGTTTGGCGAGCCTCAGCATTTTCTGTCAGGCACAAGAAAGAAAAGACTCCAGACACCATGATGTGGAACATGGAGTGGGGATGTTTGGTGGCCTTGAAGTAAGTGAATAACGCTTCTGTCTCTTACCTCAGAAAATATTTCTCCTGTTTATACAGCAGTGATTGTGTCAAACCCAACAAGTAATACTCTTGTTCAAGATAGTATTTCATACTCCATATACAGAGATGTATTCAATATTTTAAGTGTTTTACAAGTGTCTGAAAAGACAGAATTCATCAAATGTCATATGGCAATGAAAAGGGCAACATGAACACTTTCTGTAAAGAAGAAATAACCACCAAACTAGATGTCTATACACAACAAAATGTCTTTTATGGAAGTGTGATATAAAACTATTTGAAACCAAAAATGATTATTGGAAATACATTTACACAAAAAATAATGTTTAAAATAATACTCAAGGCCAAAGAAAGTTGATCCCAGGTGAAAAGTCTGCAATGAGAGAAGAAATGAAGATGAAAAGAAATGCATCTTTTGATTAAAATAACAGCTTATTACAGTGTAAAACATAAGTAGATACACTTATTGAGTTAGAATGATGGAATTCCCGTGCGTAACCTCAACTACATATAAATTGAAAGGAGGCTAGTTGCTCAAAGTTTTAAATCTTTTATATTTCCAAGTGGAAAGTAAATGTATTACAATCCTGTATGGCACGCTAATGTGTTAAACGTTTGTAATTTTTAGCCTAAATATAATAAATACAGTCAGCGTATATACTTTTCAAACTAGAAGAGGAAATGTTTGGAATATAAATAATCAATAGAAAGGTAAAATAAGTGGAACAAGTGAGGCAAAGAAAAGCACAATGTAGGATATATTTAAATTGTCAACCTAAATAACAGAGATTCTTCAAAGATGTTGAGTTCATTCAGGAATGCACAGGGGATTTGCAAATCCAGGACATGCAGGCTATAGGGACTATAGGCATATCCAGAGAGCTTGAAACAAGGAGAAGCTTTCAAAGGCAAAAGGGAAAAGTATATATAATTTGTTTTGAGATAAAAAGAATATTGGTCACAGATGTTTATGGCAGAGGTTAACACCAGTTCATTAGTGGAGAGAATCTGTCAGGCAAGTGTTCTACTAAATCTAGAGCTGTCCTTGTAACTCCTGTAGCAAGCTGCGGTTTGAGAAGTTCTTGTCAAAACTTCTTTTAACGGGAATATGTGCATTAAGAGCCCTCAGAGACAGTAATAGCTCTTATCTTAAGCGTGTGTGTTTGAGTGCCCTCTTTTCTCAGCCTCCTGGCATTATTTATTTACTTATTTATTTATTTTACACAAGTCACTCATTTTGATTTTGACAACTTTTGCAAAACCTAAATGACTATGCAATAAATACTCAAATAAGCAGTTAGTAATTTTTGATGGACCAATACACGCTTCACGAGGTATTCTCTTTTCTTCAGTGAATTTCCACAGAATTTGAATTGTGATTGAAAGCACAACTAACATTCTCAGACTCCCTACTCTGTCAGTAAGAAAAGAATCATGTTGTAGTTAGAAACGTCCAGAATCTGCTTTAGAGAAACCAAGACCTACGCTTGAAGGTTACCAGGCCCTTGACTCACCCAACTGGGCTGAGATGTCATCAGGGAACTGCATATCATCAACATCTTCTGGTTAGTCATACAGGGGTGGGATAAGGATGACAATAATTTACACTTAATAATGTCCATATCCTAGACATTCTATCAGACCTTTTATAAACACTACGCACTTTTGCCCTGTAAAGTGGATTTGTCACCTAAATTAATATGAGGAAACTGAGGCTTCTTGGGTCTATAATTTGTTTTCAGCTGTGGCTGTTAAGTGGCATAGTTGGGAATGGAGTCCAAGGAGCCATGACTAACTACTGCCCAGCATGGCCTCCTACCCTAGGTCATCTATCTGGGTAGGTTCAGAGCCCTTTCTATGTTAGACGAACAAGGCTATGAAAAATTCAGCGTCCCAGGCAGCTGACATGAGGACAAGAATGTGTCTTGCCTTTTCTTCACCACAGAAACATGAACCTTCAGCTTCATTTATTCCCTAAACGTGGGTTCCTTGGATGCCAATCAAGAATCAAAACAGGAAAAGTCCTGCTGGCCCACAAATACAGAGGGTTTGATAGGTGAAATGTTATTGCCTGAGCTTCACCGTATCATCCCAACCACCCACATATCCTGTTACCTCTGCCTCCTAATATGTCTCAGGTCATCTTCTTCTCAACACCTCCAATTTCATGCCCTTGGGCCAATCTGCCAACATTCCTGAACTACACAATGCCTTCTGCCTTGTATCCTACATCAGTTTTTTCTCTACTTCAGTTCATTCTCCACATATCATGCAGAAGATGACTTCAACACAAATCAGGTTCTATTTGGGAGAATCAGAAGCATGTTGGTGGCTAGAGGGAGAAGGGCTTCCCTCCAAACTTTAGTGTTATAACATGGTTTAGGGTTATAACATGTCCTGCATTTTCAGTGGTCCCACCAGTAATTTCTATGTTGTCTTTTTTGTCAGGCTCATTGCTATTGTCCAGCCCCTAGGATTTGTTCCTCAGCAGACGACTCCTGTAATGCCCCTGACTCAATCCACATTCTCTTCCTCCTCTCTTCTTTACAGCAAGAACTAAAATCATTTCCTTGCAAACCTAGGCCAGCGAACAGGAGATTCACAACCATGTTATCGATTTGGTGCTGCCCTTCACACTTCATGGAACATGAAAGCTCAGTGAGGGTCTGAGTCCACTTCCCAGCAGAGAGAGCATAGCCATGTGCCATTTATGTGAGAGTGCAATCTTGGTACATTTAGAGTAACTGTTTAATCCAATATGCAGATGGATGGTGTTCAATTAGGAATTCTCAAAATTTTTTTAAAAGAATTCTCAAATAAAAATCTCATATAATTCCTATTCCATTTAAAGCCAATGATTTTGTCTTCCTGTGCTTTGAAACTAGAATATCCTTGTCTCAATCCCAAGACGGAAGCCAAGCTAAAAAACAAAAGGAGCAGGACTTCACAGAAGCCCTAAGGCTCAGTGAAGGATGGGCCATTGCACATTGCACAGTCTTTTTAAAAAAGCAATAATTGTACTGCTATCCACACATCCTTGTGAGTCATTTCTCATCAGACATATATTCTAAGCCATATGCAGTACATACAGCTCTAAATTCTAGTAATCATCCTGACAGAATTCTAATGAAGGAGGTGGATGAGCATTTACCAGATTCAAATGAATGCAAACTGAAAAATAGGCAAAACTATGTTAGATGACACAATGTAAGAAATCAGAAATGCCACAAATTAGACCTCCTTGGTGGGTGAATGACTTACAGTGGGGGTTACAGAAATGCTGGTATGGCTGGGCGCAGTGACTCACACCTGTAATCCAGTACTTTGGGAGGCCTAGGTGGGCAGATCACGAGGTCAGGAGATCGAGACCATCCTGGGCAACATGATGAAACCCCGTCTCTACTAAAAATACAAAAAATTAGCTGGGCATAGTGGTGCGTGCCTGTAGTCCCAGCTACTCGGGAGGCTGAGGCAGGGGAATCGCTTGAACCTGGGAGGCGGAGGTTGCGGTGAGCCGAGATTGCACCACTGCACTCCAGCCTGGTGACAGAGTGAGACTATGTCTCAAAAAAGAAAAAAAAAGAGAAATGCTGGTATACTAACACTGTTCTTTTTTGATTGGCACACTGCTTTTAGAGATGTGTTGACTTTGGGAATATTCATTGAGCTGTACAACTACATGTTAATTTTTGTGAATGTCATTTGTAAATTAAAATGTACCAAAGGTTCATGCTAACAAACCTGAAGTGCCTATTCAATATTGTTATGCAGGCTGGATGTGATGGCTCATGCCTGTAATCCCAGAACTTTGGAAGGCCTAGGCAGGTAGATCGCTTGAGCTCAGGAGTTCAAGACTAGCCTGGGCAACATGGCAAAACTCGTCTCCGCAAAAAAAAAAAAAAAACTAGCCAGGTATGGTGGCTTGCACCTGTGGTCCCAGCTACTTAGGAGGCTGAGGTGGGAGGATTCCTTGATCCTGGGAGGTGGAGGTTGTGGTGAGCTAGGATGGCACCACTGCACTCCAGCTTAGGCAACAGAAGGAGACCCTATCTCAAATATATACGTGTGTGTGTGTGTTTGTGTGTGTGTGTATATTATTCTCCAATGTGGAATAATAATTAATAATAATACTAATAATTCTTGGGCATTTACCCAATTGAAATAATAATTCTTGGGTATTTGCCTGATTGAAATGAAAAACTGTCTTTAACAAAAATTCTTCCAGTGATCTGGTAGAATTGTAAGAAAAAAAATTCTTTAATCCTAAGGCAAATATACAGTGGTTTTATTATTAATGTACAGTTTCTGACAAATTATTAACACATGAGGTGTATTAACTATGATATATACAGACAATGGGATACTACTCAGCAGTATAAATAAAGCATTGCTACACAAAACAAGGGTGAATCACAAATGCATTACACTAAGTGAATGAGGCCAGACTGCAAAAGCTACGTGCTGTTGGATTCCATGTACGTAACCCTGGAAATGTGTACGTTCCTAAAACTCCAAGAACACAGAAATCACATCCATGATCCTGGGGCCAGCAGTAGGGGAACGAATTAACCTCAAAGTGGCATGAGAGAGGAGGAGAGAGCTGCAAACTGACCACTGAGCACAATCATGTCCAGTTTCTTACATCACTGCTTTCCGCATGCCCTGGTCCAGCCACTGTGTCTTCCTTCCTGTTACTGCAGCTCACTAAGTTTTCTCCCACCACATCTCTTTGGCACTTGCTCTACCTTTTACCTGAATATGTTAAACTTGGTTCTTTCATAGCTGCCTCCTTCTCATTTTTTTTTTTTGGTGTCAACTCAATTATCACCTTCAAGAAAGCCACCCACATCCAACTCATCTGAATGGGCAGTGTCCTCAGCCTTCAGTTTAAACATTTCCAACTCTGTCCTCAATACAACTGCCATTCCCTCACATTCTCCCCTTCATATCCCCTATTATTTTCATCACTACTTAGAACAACTTCTGGCATTTGTTATTTATGTTTGTCTGTTTTTTTACCATTCTAGGTTCAGTTTCCAGGTAGAATGTGGACTTGGCAAATTCTACAAAACCAGACCAATATTTTCAAGGCTTGACCTGGGAGGAGAGAATGGTGTATTTGGGTGGTATGAGCAGAGGAAAAAACTTTTTCTCAGTATTTTCAGTCATTTTCTGGTGAGTCAGTTTTCAGCAGAGCAAGGACATCCAGGTAAGTCTCAAAGATGTGGTATCTATGGAAGAGTAGATGATTGTAGTGGTTAGGAATAGCTGTACTCTTGAGTAGTTGGTGATCCTGGTTCCTCAGTTCCACTGGAGCTTCCGAAGAGTTTATAATCACCAAGCCAACATCTGCTGGGATGGTGTCTTTGAGCATAAGACTATGTTTGGGCAATAACAGGACATAGGGCTGCTTACCTGTTGTAGAGCAGAACTGCTCTTCTGAAATATTAGTCTCCTTCCTCGTTGAGGAAATGGTTATATTTTCCCATCCTGTGGCGTCATCTCCCTGCCTACTTTTCCTTATAAGAATAGTTCAGATGGGTTAGTCTTGGCTGTCTAGCTGAGGCGACCAGACTTCAAGTGTCTGAGGACCAGGTAGCCATCTCCATGGAAGTCCAGAGTTTCCAGAGCTGCTGGGTGGTGACTTCTTCCGTTAAGCTCTAACCTTGGAGAGGGCAGGAGATGTCATCAAAATTTGTTTAGTTGGTTACAGCCCTCAGCCTTCCCTCATTCCCTGCAGCTGCTCATGTGTTGAGGGTTGACTTGTGATTAGACCCTGAGGTGCATCTGCTTTTCATGCCATCTTGGATGGGTTAGACTTCCCAAACACAGAGGAATGTGCTTGCTAGCCCTGAAGGAGATATGGCCAAAGGTAGAGTCTTGGACTCAAACTTTGATGTTCACACTCCTTATAGACATGTAAATATTCCTAAAGGTTGGAAATAAAAATAGATTCCAGAAGTTAGAGAGAAAACATATAGACCCGGCATATGTTGCTTTTAAAAAATAAAATAGCTTCATGGGATTTTTTTGTGAATTCAATGAGATATAAGTGAATTTCTTATGTAGATAATGATTTTACCTAAACCAAATAATTAAATAGTCTACTTGGTCCTCACCAGTCATGTTATTTGCAATTCTACATATGAGCCTGCTTTAGTGGGTTGTCTCTTCCTGTGATAAAATTAAAATGTCTACATATACTCTTGATTTCAAAACTATTACACAATTCACTACAACTTTCAAAAGAGGTATAGTTTGTTTCTTAATTAAAACCACATCTGTGAAACAACCAGTAGTGATAAAACATGGTTTCTTTCTCTTTTTTTTAATTTATTTTTTTGAGACAGAGTCTTGCTGTGTCACCCAGGCCGGAGTGCAGTGGCACAATCTCAGCTCACTGCAACCTCTCCCTCCTAGGTTCAAGTGATCTTCTGCCTCAGCCTCCTGAGTAGCTGGGATTACAGTCACCTGCCCCCACGCCTGGCTAAAAAATATAGTTCCTAGGCATCCTTTCTTTTCACATCACCTCACATGCCTGATACACCCCATTAAGCTAACATTTGCATTACATTTTTGTTAATCATTTTGATAATCATTCTATAAATGTCTTTATAGTTTTACTACATACATATATTTTCCTAAATGATATACTGTTTCTTATTTCCAGATTCTGAATTTTCTATACATTTTACACTGTATGGGTGACTAGATTCTATAATATGTTTTTTAGGTTTGTCCACAAAGGTTCCTGTCATGATGGTCAGCTAATTTCCATAATCTATTAGATGATTAATCCAGAATCTACTCTTCTAATAGATGTTCTCAAGGAAGTGAAACATTTATTCCTGTGCTTGGTTTCAGAAGGAGGATATTATTTACATATTGTCCCACTCCTGTCATGGATTCATCTCTCCTCACTCTCCTCCTCCCCTCCCTTCCATATGCCACATAATGGTCTAACTGAAATAACTAATGCCATAGCTGCCATGGAAGGGGTAAAGAGCTTGTGTCTCTCTCTATTCTACCATGTTCTCAATCCCAATATTGACTCCCCTCCTCCTTTTCAGAGTCAAGTAGTACCGAACACCCAGTTCCAGAAAGCTCCAAGAAGGAGGGAAGGCTTCATTTTCTCTTGTCCTCATAAGTCACTCCAATGCTGTGTTGAAATTGATCATTATTCAGCCAACAGATGGAAGGGGCAGGAAAAGAAGTAGGGAAATTAGATTGACACGAGGGGACTAGATTCAATGGGAATGGATGTAGTGGGACTACACATAATAAAGGGTTAACATCATTTTTTTTTATCAATAGTTGTGTGTTGTAAACAACAGTCTAGCATTCTACCCACCTGTGAGGAACTGGCTTTATATTTGGAAATGGAAGAGCAGTGGGAACATGGAGCATAAAGGGATGAAGGAGAGAAATGGAGGGGGAGTTGCCTTATGGGTTTGCCACCTATTGTTGTGCCTGTACACCAATGTTGGGTCTTTGAGGAAGGAAAGAGCACAAATGAGCATGGGATAAAGGAGGAAAGTAAATCCTTGGGCTCCCATACTCTCTCATCACCTACATCCAGAATTCAGAGCCTTTTCTTATTGTCATACATCAGGCATTGCTTGGCCACCGTTAATTTTAATATTGGGTGTCCTTTTGTCAAAGGAAATTTGGGGATCTATACGTGGCTCTGCCCAGAGAAACCTCTTTACTGTGGCCCTGAAGATCCTCTTCAATTCCTTCAAAAGAAGGAAAGATTGGGGTATCAGCTGCAGGAAACTGAAATCCAGGCCCATCTCCAAAAACAGCAGTTTCTGGATGAGTCCGAGAGAAGTTCTCAACCCTAATTTCTCCTCCATCTCCTATTCCGTTATCTCCATCTCCATCATCATCTCCATCTCCGTCTCCATCTCCATGTCCATCTCCATCATCATCTATCATCTCCAATCTCCATCTCCGAAGTTATGCCCACTTCCTGGAAGTTTGGAGCCACGGGAACTACATTGCCCAAAAGGCGCAGCGCCGCGAGGCGGCGATCCCTGACCAATGAAAAGAGGTCTGCCCGAGCGTGCGACACGCAATGGGCGGGACTTCCGGCGTCTCCCATTGATGTTCACGTTCGCGACTCTCAGGTGAACTAGCCTGCGAGAAGCTGGTTGTGCGCTGAGGCGACCAGCGCCGGAAGGCACGGTGGCGACGCACGCTGTTCTCGCCGCTCAGAGGCGGGTCTGAGGCTCGGTGGCGGCGCCCAGGGTGGCCCGGGCCCTTTCCTCGGTCATTGTCTCCCCTCCAGCTCTACTCGCAGGCTCCGATGGCGGCGGCCGCGCTGAGGGACCCCGCTCAGGTGAGCGCCGCGTCCTCCCGGCCTCCCCCGAATCCTAAAGCCCTGTGAGGGCCGCCTGCTCAGGTCCCCGGGTGCAGAACTGTGGGGCGTTCGTGGGCGGGGTCCCGTTTCTGACACGCAGTGTGATGGGGTGGCAATGGAGGGCAAGGGGCCCGGCTCGCAAAGATGTGAGGCGCATTCAGCGAGTCCCGAACCTGAGGCCTCCTGGTGTCTGTAGTGGGCAGCTTGGGAAGGGACGAGGCGCGTGTCGAGCGACACCCCGAGCAGCTGCGCTTTCATCCTGAGGGGGCCACAGTGGCCGCGGAGGGCTGGAGACAGAAGAGTGACACGATCTGTTTCTCAAAGTTTGCCAAAGGCCCCTCAAGGCAAAACAGACTGGGGTGGGGGTGAGGCGGGTGAAGACAGACCTGTGAGTAGATAAATTCAGTAGACTAGTGGAGAGTCTACTGGGACTGGGCCACAGAGGAGGGGAAGTGATCAGATCTTGGATGGATTTCAAAAACTGAACAGACGGGAATTCCTGTTGCATCAGATGTGACTGAAAGAAAGTAGGGAATGAAGAGCCATTCTGGATTTTTATTTGTATTTTTGTTTGTTTGTTCCTGAATATCAGGAAGGATGGAGATGGGTAAGGCTGTGCAGGGAGTAGGTTTTGGACATGGTAATCCTGAGATGACCCAGAGTGGAGGTGTCGTGTCCACATGGGCAGCTTGCCCACTCACATCTGGAAGTTTGGGGAGGGATCTGGGCTGGAGATATGGTAGATATTGGCTGGTTGGGTAGAGGCCTGGACTAGGGTAAGTCCTGGGGCTCCTATTTAGGAGGGAGAATCTTAAGGTTCCCTTTCAGATGGGCCCTAAGGTGAGAGAAGGGAGAGATGGCCCTGTAGGACGGGGCTGCCTCTATAGCATGGAGTTTTGTGGTCAGAAGTGGTTCTGTCTGGTGTCTGCCGGAATGGAGGGTTATAGAGTATGAAGACCCAGGACTGCATGGAGACTGCAGTGTTGAGTAGTATATAGGTTTGCCACTCCAGGCTCAGCAGTTCCTCATGTACGGTCCATATGGACAAAAGGAAACGTCAGCCAGGCTGCTGGAGCAGCCCCTTTGGTGCCTAAGTTTCCCTAGCCGTCAGCACAGGAGGGATGATCAACTGCTCCAGTAGAAGGGCTCTCAGCAGGATGGTCTTCAGGGGAGTATATAGCAGGCAGCCAGGTTGCCAAAAGGAATGGTATGTGCTCAGGTTTCTCAGACCCAGGTCCCAGTTTATTAACTTGTGAATTTATGAGGTAAGTATTTAAGCACTAATTGATCATAGTTCATATACACATAGGGGCAAATAAAACAACACGGATTTATTAAGTTAAACTGATGTAAGCACTTCATAATTGGTTGTAAAGTTAGTATGCTGGAAAGTATTTGATTAAAATAAAGCACCTTAAGTATCACATTCTTAATTTAAAAGTAAGTTTAAGAAACCCATATTTTCTTTTTCTTTCTTTCTTTTTTTTTTTTTTTTTTTTTTTGAGACAGAGTTTCGCTTTTGTTGCCCAGGCTAAACTGCAATGGTGCAATCTCTGCTCACTGCAACCTCTGCCTCCCTGGTTCAAGCGATTCCCCTGCCTCAGCCTCCTGAGTAGCTGGGATTTCAGGCATGCACCACCACGCTCGGCTAATTTTTATATTTTTAGTAGAGACGAGGTTTCACCATGTTAGCCAGGCTGGTCTCAAACTCCTGACCTTAGACGATCTGCCCACCTCGGCCTCCCAAAGCATTGGGATTACAGGTGTGAGCCACTGCGCCTAGCCAGAAACCCACATTTTGAAAACCTACCAGTTTATTTGCGCTGAAAATGTTGACAGAAGCATTATTTATGTGTACAGTAAGAGTTGATACTTAGTCCTAGACACATAAGAATGAGTTTGATACAAACAATCGTCGTATTGAGTAAATACCATTATTATTGCCATGTTGCAGATGGCAACACCAAGGCACAGGGAAGTTGAGCACTTTTCCAAGGGCACACAACAGGTAAGAGGTATCACTAAGAACCAAAGCCCAGATTGTAGATAGTCAGGCACACCTGACTCCAGGCTAGACGAGTGGGCTTGGATGATCCTTTGGCAACATCACTGTCTGGTTCTCATGGTCTTGATTTTCCATAGGTTCCTGTGGCTGCAGACTTGCTTACAGACCATGAGGAGGTAAGTGGAGGATGTCTCAGGTCCTCACGCTCCTGCACTCCTACCTACATGGTCTTCAGAATTATGGTGTCTTGAGGCTCCTTGCTGGCTATTCTCCCTACCCTTCCATTTGAGTTCCCTGGAAGATGGTCACACACAGTCAGGGCCCTGAGTCCAGACTATATATTATTCTTATTATTTTCTTTTAAGACAGAGTTTTGCTCTTGTTGCCCAGGCTGGAGTGCAAAGGCGCGATCTCGGCTCACTGCAACTTCTGGCTCCTGGGTTCAAGCAATTCTCCTGTCTGAGCCTCCCGAGTAGCTGGGATTACAGGCATGCGCCACCACACCAGCTAATTTTGTATTTTTGGTAGAGACAGGTTTCTCCACGTTGGTTAGGTTGGTCTCAAACTCCCGACCTCAGATGATCCGCCCGCCTTGGCCTTCTAAAGTGCTGGGATTACAGGCGTGAGCCACCGTGCCCAACCCAGACTATGTATTCTATGGAGAGGTTCTCATTTCTGGCAACCAATGACAGGAGGTTTAGAAGGCATAGTGATCAACATTAGAAAATACATGGAGGTAAGGTTGAGCTGGGAATGCTTAGACAACCTCAGATCTCCATTATGTCTGGGGGAAGCATCAGCGGGTATAAGGCAAACATGAAGTGATTGGCTGAGGAGCTGAGCTGAGGTGTCCTGATATGTGTGCAATTCCAAGTAGCTAAAGATGAAGCAAGAAAAAGAGCCAAGGAGGGAGGCCTTCAAAGTGGGGCTGAGGATTGGCCCTGGCAGTCAGTGCCATTGGGGGTCTGGGATGGCACGGAGTTCTGATTGCATTTGGTAAGTGCCCTCTGGATGCCATGTGTAGACTGGCATGTGATACTAGGGGAAGCACATGAGGTGATGTAGGGGGTAGTGGTTGTGGTACAAAGTATGTGCACATTCTAATAAGTGTAAACAGATGTCCCCAGGACCTTGTACTGGGGGCTTCAGGGAGAACACTGACACAAATTTGATTGTATTTGAGAAACACAGTCTAGGGGATCCAAGGTAAATTGTCTGGCAAGAGAAGAGTAGGACTCTGCATACCATGCCCAGAGCTGAGATGGACTTTATCTGCCTACCTGCCTGTTGTTGCTCAGTGGGAGCATGAGGAGAGAGTGGGCATCAGTGGCTCTGGGGCAGGGTCTCTCCTCTGAGATGGGGATTAAGGAAGAGGGTGAGCAGGGGTGGATGTTTAGGCAGATGCCTAAATTTCCCAGTAAGGAGGCTGCAGATAAACTCAACTCTGTCCATCTTAGCAGGGCTATGTGACCTTTGAGGATGTGGCTGTCTACTTCTCCCAGGAGGAATGGAGGTTGCTTGATGACGCTCAGAGGCTCCTCTACCGCAATGTGATGCTGGAGAACTTTACACTTCTGGCCTCTCTGGGTAAGGTTCTCACACCCCACCCCAGCATCCTGAGCTGGGCTCGGCTTTTCCTCCTTTTCCTAGGGAGAGGTCTGTTCTTCCCAAAGCTGAACTGTGGGTACTCATTCCTTCTCCAGTATCCTGAAGTAGCTATTGTAATAGGCCTGGGCTGTGTATACTACCACCTTCTCTCCCCGAGCTGCCCCACAGCTGTGCAGGAAAGGGTTTGGGGGTCAGGAGTCTTGCAGTCAGCTTGATGGATCTTATCCCTGGTGGCCTCTCTGTGGCCTGGTGACACTGTGCAGATCTGTGGTAGTTCTGTTCCCCTACATTCTGCCTGCCTCCTCTAGCCAACATACCTGGGTGTCGGTCTGTGCCAGCAATTGAGTCACTAATGTGATTGCTGTTTGACTGGGTTGTTCCTGCAAGACCCTCCTCCAAGGTTCTTTCTGTACTATTTTGTTTTCTTTCCTGTGGTCCATGATGAGATAAGTCATTCTGGCTCAGTGCTGCCACTCACCTGTCGTTTTCCTTAGGACTTGCATCTTCCAAGACCCATGAAATAACCCAGCTGGAGTCATGGGAGGAGCCCTTCATGCCTGCTTGGGAAGTTGTGACTTCAGCCATACCGAGAGGTAGTTGGTGGGTGGAGCTCAGGGAGGTGTGAACTCAGGGATGGATTCATATCATACCAGTAGGCCCAGATATTTTGATACCAAGGCAAGGTGTCGTCGCTGATTTCTATCTTTTCTTCCTTAGTCACCCATTTATATCTATTCTGATATTTGACCTAGGGCCATTCCCCACCTCTCTGTACTCCATGTTTCACCCAATCATCAGCAGAACCCTTCAGCAGTGGCTTTCACTGAATGTGTGGTGAGGTGGATGCTTATCCTTGCATAGTCCTTGAGCATCAGCTATTTGGTTGCAGTTGGTTTTTTCTGGACCTGGACATAACCTTCTGTGCCGTGTTCCTGTGTCTCCAGCAGCCAAAGTCCTGTGGAAAGCCATTTGCAGAGGATTGTGTTGGGGACACTGCCTCTCCTCCCTGTGCTATACCCCATCCTTGCATCCTTGGTGCTCATGAGGCCTCCCCAAATCCTTGAGCTGGCCAGATTCAGCACTGCACAGCAGGCCCTTCCCTGCTGAGAGCTAGCCGTCTTTATTTCTGCCAGCAGCCCCAGGCACTAATTACTGGGTGTGTTAGACACATTTGTGAGAGTGCTGCCTCCTCACACCAAAGTCTACATTTACTTCTTCAACATTTATCTTCTGTCAGGTTGTTGGCAAGGAGCCGAGGCTGAGGAGGCTCCTGAGCAGAGTGCTTCTGTAGGACTGCTCAGTTCAAACATTCAGCAACACCAGAAGCAGCACTGTGGAGAGAAACCCTTAAAAAGACAAGAGGGCGGGGTCCCAGTTTTGAGGAGTTGCAGAGTCCACCTATCAGAGAAGTCCTTGCAAAGCAGGGAGGTTGGGAAGGCCCTCCTGACCAGCTCAGGTGTTCTCAAGCACCAGGTGACTCACACGGGAGAGAAGTCACATAGGAGCTCCAAAAGTAGGGAGGCCTTTCATGCTGGAAAAAGGCATTACAAATGCAGCGAATGTGGGAAAGCCTTTGGTCAGAAATATTTACTTGTTCAGCACCAGAGACTACATGCTGGGAAAAAGACGTATGAATGCAGTGAATGTGGGAAGTTATTTAGAGATATGTCCAACCTTTTTATACACCAAATAGTTCACACTGGAGAAAGGCCTTACGGGTGTAGTAACTGTGGAAAATCCTTTAGCCGTAATGCTCACCTCATTGAACACCAGAGAGTTCACACTGGAGAAAAGCCTTTTACATGCAGTGAATGTGGAAAAGCTTTCAGGCATAATTCCACACTTGTTCAGCATCACAAAATCCACACTGGAGTAAGGCCTTATGAGTGCTGTGAATGTGGAAAATTGTTTAGTTTCAACTCCAGCCTCATGAAACATCAGAGAGTTCACACTGGAGAAAGACCTTATAAGTGCAGTGAATGTGGAAAATTCTATAGCCACAAGTCCAACCTTATTAAACATTGGCGTGTTCATACTGGAGAAAGGCCTTACAAGTGCAGCGACTGTGGGAAATTTTTTACCCAATGCTCAAGCCTCATGCAACATCAAAAAGTTCACACTGGAGAAAAGCCTTTTAAGTGCAATGAATGTGGGAGATTCTTTAGAGAGAATTCCACCCTAGTTAGACATCAGAGGGTTCACACTGGAGCAAAGCCTTATGAGTGCAGGGAATGTGGGAAATTTTTTAGCCAAAGCTCAAGCCTCATGCAACATCGAAAAGTTCACATTGGAGAAAAGCCTTTTAAGTGCAATGAATGTGGGAGATTGTTTAGAGAGAATTCCAGCCTTGTTAAACATCAGAGGGTTCACACTGGAGCAAAGCCTTATGAGTGCAGGGAATGTGGGAAGTTTTTTCGCCACAACTCCAGTCTTTTTAAACATCGAAGGATTCACACTGGAGAAATGTAGTGATTGTGTGAAATCCTTTAGCCAGTGTTTCAACCTCATTCAACACCAGAAAGTTCACAGTGGAAAAAATCTTGAAGGTAACAGATGGAAATCCGTTAGCCACACCTCCAGTCTCATTCAACACTGGACAGTTTACAATGTGGACAATGTAGTGAATATGGAAAAAGGTTTCAGCCAAAGGCCTAACCCTATTCAACACCAGAAAGTTTAGACTGGAGAAAGGCCTTAGGGTGACAGGTTATGTACTGTCCCTGAATCAATATGACCTCACTTAAAACAGAAACTCTGAGGATGGCCTTTATGAGGGAGCTGGCAATTGAACATCATTCATCTAAATATGCACACTGGAGGCAAGATGAGAATTCCTGACAGATTGTCCTTCCTGAGAAGACAGCCCTCTGCCTTGGAGCTCCAGAGAGAGGGAGCCCTGTATTCTTGGCTGTACCCGTCGAATGGAGTTTTGATCTCGCTGAGTTTGGAGTTGGGGGAGGAAAGGAGTGGTCTTGGTTCAAATGTGACTCACTTTTGCTGTTCTTGTGAATGTTAGATCTTCTTTAATAAATATTTATTTCCCATACACCCTTATGACCATTTCCAGAGACTGAATTGTGTTTTTATAATTTTCACCCTTTTGGCTATGTAACAGGTCTGCAAAGCTCCTCATTCAGTTATTCTGTAAGTTGATCCAAATGTTTGAAATTTTAAGAACTTGCCAAATTGTGTTCTAAATGGTTAGCATTTCATATTTCCTCCTGGAATATATTAGATTTTCCATTTCTTCACATTACTGACAGTTTATATGTGTAGAAGTCATAGGCCATTCATTTTAGCCATGTTACTAAGTGTGAAGTAGTATTTCATTGTAGTTCTTAATTTGTATTTTTCCGATGACTCAGTTTTGAGCATTTTTTAATGTGTTTACTTGTCACCCATATATCTTCTTTAGTCAAATGTATTTTTTGCCTGTTTTTTAAAACATTTGGTTGGTTACAAGTTCTTAATATTTCTGGAGACAAATTCCTTATTTGATATAAGCATTGTCAGTATTTTCTCATGGTCCATGGCTTTTGTTTTCTTTTCTTTTTTAAAATTTAGAGATGAGGTCGTGCTATGTTGCACAGACTAGTCTCTAACTCCTGGCCTCAAGTGATCATCCTGCCTCAGCCTCCCAAAGTGCTGGGATTACAGGCATGAGCCACCATGCTTGGCCTTGTTTTCAATTCTTAACAGTATCTTTCCTAGAGCAGACTGTCTTAATTTTATGAAGCCCAATTTATCCATTTGTTATTTTATTCATTGTGCATTTGGTGTTGCATCCTCTTACTATACCATATCTTTGCCTATAAATAAAAGCCTTGACTGAGTGCGGTGGCTCACGCCTGTAATCCCAACACTTTGGGAGGCCAAGGCGGGTGGATCACAAGGTCTGGAGATTGAGACCATCCTGGCTAACACAGTGAAACTCCCTCTCAACTAAAAATACAAAAAATTAGCTGGGCGTGGTGGCGGCTGCCTGTAGTTCCAGCTATCCTGGAGGCTGAGGCAGGAGAATGGTGTGAGCCCGGGAGGCGGAGCTTGCAGTGAGCTGAGATTGCGCCACTGCACTCCAGCCTGGGGCACAAAGCCAGACTCTGTCTCAAAAAAAAAAAAAAAAGCCTTATGTGAGTATGCTACTGTAATCTTATGAATCTTTTTAAATATCTAACTTCTGAAATATTTGTAGGTTTAACTACAAATAAATAATTCAATATATAGATAAATGTGTACATATTCCCTATCTTTACTGAGAGCCTAGCAAGCCATGGCATTCCAGTAGTTTTGAGCACATTTAATACCCAGTTATTGGTTTATATAATTTTTTAATAAAAGGAACCAGAACTCTTTAGAGAAGAGGCTGTTTTCAAGTTGTGGCAGAAAAGGTACAACATGATTTGAGGAAATACTGCATTGGAAAATAAATAAATGTTCACAGAATAATGTTGACATATTAGCTTTTTATTGCTATCCTGACAAATCACCACAAACTTATGGTTTAAACAACACAAATATAACAGAAGTCTCACTGGGTTAAAATCAAAGTGTTGGCATGATTATGTTCCTTTCTAGAGTGTCAGAGAGGATCTGTTTCTTGCTTATTTCAGTTGTTAGCATATTTAAGTTCTTCGTGGTTGTAGGACTGAGATTCCTTTTTCTTGATGGCATCAGCTGAGGGTCATTCCTAGACTATATAAGAACTTTTATGAAAAAGGAAGAAGTAATACCAATTGTATACAAACTTCCAAGAGGACAAAGGTTCAAAGAATTCTGGACTATATGAAAGTTAGCATTAACAGGACACTAAAGTAGGCAATGACATTAAACAAAACTATAGACCAATAATCACATGAATATAGACACAGAGCCTTAAGAAAATTTTAGCAAATTGAGGCACTCGTCCTTCAAGTCACCCCCTTGGGTCTCTTCCAAGCATACTTGCCTTTCTTTCCTGTTCTAAAGCCTTTTTAAATAAACTTGCACTCATGCTAAAACAAAACAAAAAGACATTTAGCAAATTGAATCCAGCCATATACAAACAATAATAAATCATAACCTAGTGAGGTTTATCAATAATACAAGTTTGATTCAACAATTCAAACTCTTTATTAATCTATATTAGCAGACTAAAATGAAAATCTCAAAATGTAATAAAAGCATTCTACAGAATTCAAAACTAGGTTATGATACATGCAACAAATTAAACAAGATGGTGATTTCTTCAACCTGATACAGCACATCTATGAAAAACAGCTAACAGCACATTTGATATATATGTGATCAAATATTTGATAAGCTGATTTTCCCCAACATTAGGAATAACATAAATACGTCAACATTCATCACTTCTCATTAAAAAAAAAACTAATGATTGTAAAGGCAGAACCCAAACTGTCTGTATTTACATATGACATGATAATGTTGAAAATTCGAAATTATCTACTAAAAAGCTACTAGATCTAATAATTGAGTTTAGCAAGGTCCTAAGATAAAAAGGCCAGTGTATAAAAAGTAGGTGTCTATACTAGGTTGGTATATAGCTAGCAAATACATGCTTGGCAACTGAAAAAATGTACTTCACAATAGCATAAAAATATGAAATATTTAGAAATAAATTTAACAAAATATGTTCAAGAACTTTAAAACATTCCTGAGAGACATTAAACAAGGCATAAATAAATGACACAAGAAGTTCCTGAATCTGAGACTTAATACTTCGAAGTTGTCAGTTTTCCTTTATCCTAATAAAAACCTAATCTTTTAAATAAAAATTTACAAATGTATTCTAAAAAGTTACATGGAAATACAAAGGGCCTGGACTAATTGCCAAAACAATTTTATAAATAAGAATAAGTTTGAAAATCTTTATGACTTCAGGACATATAAACGTACAGTAATTGAGAGTACAGTATTAGCTAAAGGACAGACAGAGATGAACAGAAGAGAATAGAGAACCCAGAAATACACTCACACAACACTCTATTGTCAATCTCTTTTCAACGAAGTTGCAAAAGTGTAAAACAACTTCAGAAAACAGTGTAGCAGCTTTAAAGGTAGCATAAGCTTACCATATAGTTTAGGAATCTTACCTATTGGGATATCCCCAAGAGAACAAAAGCATATGTTCTAGAAATACTTACACTTGCATGCTCAGCAGTTTTATTTATAAAACCCAAACACCAGAATTTGTTTTTAAAACACACACACACATACACACACACACAAACTAAAATTTCCGTGAACAGAAGAATGAATAATCAATTATGGTATATCTTAACATAAAATACCATTCAACAACATAAAAGAATAAACTATGAATACAAGTAAAAATATCATAGTTAAATCTGAAAATCCCTGAGCCAAGTGGAAGAAGCCAGACACAAAAGTTGACATACAGTATGATTCCATTTATATGAAATGAAGAAGCTGCAAAACTAGAGTAAAAGAATGCAGATCACTGGTTATTGAGCCTGCGGTCTGAGGGGGAAGGTTCTGACTGAAAGAGTACAGGAAAACGTTATCAGGCAATGGTAATTTTCTCTATCATGACTGTGTTGGTGGTTTCATGACAGTACAGCTGACCCTTAAATAACACAGGTTTGAAATGCACAGGTCCAATTATATGTGAATGTTTTTCAGTAAATATATTGGAAAAAATTTTTGAATATTTGAGACAATTTCAAAAAACCAGAATTCATTGAATAGGTATGCCAAGAATGTATAACACAAAATATATGTAGGTTCTATTTTATCATTACAAAACCAGAGCGATATTTTCTTTTCTTTTTTTTTTTTTGTTTTTGAGACGGATTCTCTCCCTGTCGCCCAGGCTGGAGTGCAGTGGCATGAACTCCACTCACTGCAAGCTCCACCTCCCGGGTTCATGCCATTCTCCCGTCTCAGCCTCCCGAGTAGCTGGGACTACAGGCACCTGCTACCACACCCGGCTAATTTTTTGTATTTTTTAGTACAGACGGGGTTTCACCGTGTTAGCCAGGATAGTCTCGATCTCCTGACCTTGTGATCCACCCGCCTCGGCCTCCCAAAGTGCTGGGATTACAGGCGTAAGCCACCACCTCCCTACTCTTTCTACCCAATAAATATGAAGGTCTGTGGAAGCTCAGGGCCCTTCCTCACTAGAAGCAAGAAGCCCCCTGACCCCTTCTTTAAAACAGATTTATTTTGCCTTTGTTTTCATTTCTGCATTCGTTCCCCTTCGTTCAGTCCCATAGTAACTGTGACAGGAATATGGAGCAGAAATGGATGAAGGGGAGAAATTGAGGGGGAGTTGGCTTATGGGTTGGCTGCCTGTTGTTGTGCCTTTACACCAATGTTGGGTCCTTGAGGAAGGAAAGAACACAAATGAACATGGGGTGAAAGAGGAACGTAAATCCTTGGGCTCCCCTACTCTCTCATCACCTACATCCAGAATTCAGAGCCTTTTCTTATTATCATACATCAGGCATTAATATTGGGTGTCCCCTTGCCAAAGGAAATTTAGGAAGGTATACGTGGCTCTGTCCAGTGAAACCTCTTTATTGTGGCCCTGAAGATCCTCTTCAAGTCCTTCAAAAGAAGGAAAGATTGGAGTATCAGCTGCAGGAAACTGAAATCCAGGCCCATCTCCAATTACAATAGGCTCCAGATGAGTCCGAGAGTTCTCGACACTCATTTCTCCTCCATCTCCTACTCCATCATCTCCATCTCCATCTTCTCCATCATCTCCATCTTCATCATCATCTCCATCTCCATCATCTCCATCTCCATCATCATCTCTATCTCCATCATCTCCATCTCCATCATCTCCATCTCCATCATCATCTCTATCTCCATCATCTCCATCTCCATCATCTCCATCTCCATCTCCTACTCCATCATCTCCATCTCCATCTTCTCCATCATCTCCATCTTCATCATCATCTCCATCTCCATCATCTCCATCTCCATCATCATCTCTATCTCCATCATCTCCATCATCTCCATCTCCATCTCCATCTCCATCTCCATCATCTACCGTCTCCAATCTCCATCTCCGAGGTTATGCCCACTTCCTTGAAGTTTGGAGCCACGCGAACTACACTGCCCAGAAGGCGCCGCGCCGTGAGCCGCGATGCTTGGCCAATGAAAAGAGGTCTACCCGAGAGTGCGACGCGCAATGGGCGGGACTTCCGGCGTCTCCCCTCGGCGGTCGCTTTCGCTGCCCTCAAGAGAACTCAGCCTGCCGGAAGCTGGTTGTTCGCTGCGGCGACCAGCTCCGGAAAGCGCGGTGGGGGCGCGCTGTGTTCTCGCCGCTCAGAGGCGGGTCTGAGGCTCGGTGGCGGCGCCCAGGGTGGCCCGGGCCCTTTCCTCGGTCGTTGTCTCCCCTCCAGCTCTACTCGCAGGCTCCGATGGCGGCGGCCGCGCTGAGGGACCCCGCTCAGGTGAGCGCCGCGTCCTCCCGGCCTCCCCCGAATCCTAAAGCCCTGTGAGGGCCGCCTGCTCAGGTCCCCGGGTGCAGAACTGTGGGGCGTTCGTGGGCGGGGTCCCGTTTCTGACACGCAGTGTGATGGGGTGGCAATGGAGGGCAAGGGGCCCGGCTCGCAAAGATGTGAGGCGCATTCAGCGAGTCCCGAACCTGAGGCCTCCTGGTGTCTGTAGTGGGCAGCTTGGGAAGGGACGAGGCGCGTGTCGAGCGACAGCCCGAGCAGCTGCGCTTTCATCCTGAGGGGGCCACAGTGGCCGCGGAGGGCTGGAGACAGAAGAGTGACACGATCTGTTTCTCAAAGTTTGCCAAAGGCCCCTCAAGGCAAAACAGACTGGGGTGGGGGTGAGGCGGGTGAAGACAGACCTGTGAGTAGGTAAATTCAGTAGACTAGTGGAGAGTCTACTGGGACTGGGCCACAGAGGAGGGGAAGTGATCAGATCTTGGATGGATTTCAAAAACTGAACAGACGGGAATTCCTGTTGCATCAGATGTGACTGAAAGAAAGTAGGGAATGAAGAGCCATTCTGGATTTTTATTTGTATTTTTGTTTTTTCCTGAATATCAGGAAGGATGGAGATGGGTAAGGCTGTGCAGGGAATAGGTTTTGGGCATGGTGATCCTGAGATGTCCCAGAGTGGAGGTGTCATGTCCACATGAGCAGCTGGAAGGCCTGGGGCTCGTATTTAGGAGGGAGAATCTTAAAGTTTTCTTTCAGATGGTCCCTGAGGTGAGGGAAGGGAGAGATGGGCCTGTAGGGTGGGGCAGCCTCTACAGCCTGGAGTTGCGTGGTCCGAAGTGATTTTGTCTGGTGCCTGCAGGAATGGAGGGTTATAGAGTATGAACACCCAGGACTGGATGGAGACTGCAGTGTTGGGTAGTATATAGATTTGCCACTCCAGGCTTAGTAGTTCCTCATGTCCAGTCCATATGGAGAAAAGGAGAGGTCAGCCAGGCTGGTGGAGCAGCGCCTTTGGTGCCTAAGTTTCCCTAGCTATCAGCACAGGTGGGATGATCAACTGCTCCAGTAGAAGGGAGGGCTCTCAGCAGGATGGTCTTCAGGGGAGTATATAGCAGGCAGCCAGATTGCCAAAAGGAAACCCACATTGTCTTTCTTTTTCTTTCTTTCTTTTTTTTTTTTTTTGAGACAGAATTCTGCTCCTATGATCTGCCCACCTCGGCCTCCCAAAGTGTTGGGATTACAGGCTTGAGCCACTGCACCCAGGCAGAAACCCAGATTTTGAAAACCTACCAGTTTATTTGCACTGAAAATGTTGACAGAAGCATTAATTATGTGTACAGTAAGAGTTGATATTTAGTCCTAGACACATAAGAATGAGTTTGATACAAACAATAGTCCTATTGAGTGAATACCATTATTGCCATGTTGCAGATGGCAACACCAAGGCACAGGGAAGTTGAGCGTTTTTCCAAGGGCGCACAACAGGTAAGAGGCATCACTAAGAACCAAAGCCCAGATTGCAGATAGTCAGGCACACCTGACTCCAGGCTAGACGAGTGGGCTTGGATGATCCTTTGGTAACATCACTGTCTGGTTCTCATGGTCTTGATTTTCCATAGGTTCTTGTGACTTCAGAGTTACTTATAGACCATGAGAAGGTAAGTGGAGGATGTCTCAGGCCCTCACCCTCCTGCACTCCTACCTACATGGTCTTCAGAATTATGGTGTCTTGGGACTCCTTGCTGGCTATTCTCCCTGCCCTTCCATTTGAGTTCCCTGCAAAATGGTCATACAGTCAGGGTCCTGAGTCCAGACTACATATTATTATTTATTTATTTATTTTTGAGACGGAATTTAGCTCTTGTTGCTCAGGCTGGAGTGCAATGGTACAATCTCGGCTCACCGCAACCTCCACCTCCCAGGTTCAAGCGATTCTCCTGTCTGAGCTTCCCAAGTAGCTGGGATTACAGGCATGTGCCGTCACGCCCAGCTAATTTTGTATCTTTAGTAGAGACGGGGTTTCTCCATGTTGGTCAGGCAGGTCTCAAACTCCCAACCTCAGGTGATCCGCCCACCTCTGCCTCCCAAAGTGCTGGGATTATAGACATGAGCCATCACGCCTGGCCCAGATTATATGTTATATGGAGAGGTTCTCATTTCTGGCAACCAATGACAGGAGATTTAGAAGGCATAGTGATCAACATTAGAAAATACATGGAGGTAAGGTTGAGCTGGGAATGCTTAGGCAACCTTAGATCTCCATTATGACTGGGGGAAGCATCAGCAGGTATAAGGCAGACCTGAAGAGGTTGGCTGAGGAGCTGGGCCTCTATTGTTTGTATTTTTGTTTGTTTGTTTTTTCCTGGATATCAGGAAGGATGGAAATGGGGAAGGCTACACAGGGATTACGGCCCAATCTTAACAAGCTTTTTCTGCTTTGAGAACACCTGTAGGGTTAAAGGTGGAGGCTGGGAGTCCAGCAAAGAGGCTACTACTGTAGTCTGTGTGAGTGCTGGACCAGAGTGGTGGCTGTAGACGTAGGAGATGTGGTTGAAGTCTGCGTTTTTTTGTTTTGTTTTGTTTTGTTTTTGTTTTTTTGAGATGGAGTCTCGCTCTGTCGCCCAGGCTGGAGTGCAGTGGCATGATCTCGGCTCACTGCAAGCTCCGCCTCCTGGTTCACGCCATTCTCCTGCCTTAGCCTCCCGAGTAGCTGGGACTACAGGCACCTGCCACCACGCCCAGATAATTTTTTGTATTTTTAGTAGAGACGGGGTTTCACCGTGTTAGCCAGGATGATCTTGATCTCCTAACCTCATGATCCGCCCGCTTTGGCCTCCCAAAGTGCTGGGATTACAGACATGAGCCACAGCGCCCAGCCAGAGTCTGTGTTTTTTAAGTAGATATGAGCAGATTTTCTAAAGTGTAGGGTGGGAGAAAGAGGTTAATGGTAAGAGTAATTTTCAGTGGGAATAATTAAGTTAGGTTTTGGCCATGTTGATATGAGATGTTCCAGAGACCCTTGAGTGGATTCATTGAGTGGGCACCTGGACAGAGAAGTCTGGAGTTCAGGTGAAGGGTTCAGATTGGAAACCCACATGGTACAGTTGGTGTATGGACCAAATGGAGCAGTGTAGCAGATTTAGGAGGGAGCATCTTGAGGTCCTATTGGTAATGCCATTAGGTAATAAGGGAGAATGTATAGGGGCCAAGAACTGGGTCTCTTGCTTGGATACCTGGATGGGAGTGGTGGGTTTCACAAGGACATGAGGGAGAATGGTGGCCATGGGGAAAGGGATGTAGGGGTAAGGAGGGTCTGACTAGTGGCCAAAGTTCCTGTGGGGATAGACATGAGATGGACATGAAGATGAAGCTATAATGAGGTAAGATGACAGGAAGGCAGGCACTGCTGCTTATTCATCCAACTGTGGGATCACAAGGCTTTTGTTTTTACCTGGACCTGGGGAGTTTCTCAGGCTGCTGGATTAGCTCAAGATCAAATGAGGTCATCTGGGAGAATTGCTGGGCCTAGTTTGGGAGACGTGGGCTTTTTTTTTTTTTTTTAAGATGGAATTTCGCTCTTGTTGCCTAGACTAGAGCGCAATGGCAAGATCTCGGCTCATGGCAACCTCCACCTCCCGGGTTCAAGCTGTTCTCCTGCCTCAGCCTCCCGAGTAGCTGGGATTACAGGCATGCGCCACCACCCCCAGGTTAATTTTGTATTTCGGGTAGAGACGGGGTTTCTCCATGTTGTTCAGGCTGGTCTCGAACTCCTGATCTCAGGTGATCCACCTGCCTTGGCCTCCAAAAGTGGCAGGATTACAGGCATGAGCCACCATGCCTGGCCTGGCCTTCGATTCTAATGAGAGTCAGAGGAACGCTGACATTGGGCAGGAACAGCTTTTCAACACAGAAATGGAAGAGTGCCAAAGGTGTCCAGATATGCGTGCAGTTCCAAGTAGCTGAAGGTGAAGCAACAAAAAGAGCCCAGTAGAGAGGCCTTCAAAGTGGGGCTGAGGGTTGCCCCTGGTAGTCAGTGCCATTGGAGGTCTAGGAAGGAATGGAGTTCTGATTGCATTTGGTGAGTGCCCTCTGGATGCCATGTGTAGACTAGAATGTGGTGACGCTAGGGGAGGCACATAAGGTGGTGCAGGGGGCAGTGGTTGTGGTACAGAGTATGTGCACATTCTAATGAGTGTAAACAGATGTCCCCAGGGACCTTGTATTGGGTGCTTCAGGGAGAACACTGACACATATTTGATTGTATTTGGGAAACACAATCTGGGGGATCCAAGGTGAGTTGTCTGGCAAGAGAAGAGTAGGACTCTGCATACCATGCCCAGAGCTGAGATGGACTTTATCTGCCTACCTGCCTCTGCTTGCTCAGTGGGAACATGAGGAGAGAGTGGGCATCAGTGGTTCTGGGGCAGGGTCTCTCTTCTGAGATGGGGATTAAGGAAGAGGGTGAGCAGGGGTGGATGTTTAGGGGGATGCCTAAATTCCCCAGTAAGGAGACCACAGATAAACTCAACTCTGTCCATCTTAGCAGGGCTATGTGACCTTTGAGGACGTGGCTGTCTACTTCTCCCAGGAGGAATGGAGATTGCTTGATGACGCTCAGAGGCTCCTCTACCGCAATGTGATGCTGGAGAACTTTACACTTCTGGCCTCTCTGGGTAAGGTTCTCACACCCCACCCCAGCATCCTGAGCTGGACTTGGCTTTTCCTCCTTTTCCTAGGGAGAGGTCTGTTCTTCCCAAAGCTGAACTGTGGGCCCTCATTCCTTCTCCAGTATCCTGAAGTAGCTATTGTAATAGGCCTGGGCTGTGTATACTACCACCTTCTCTCCCCGAGCTGCCCCACAGCTGTGCAGGAAAGGGTTTGGGGGTCAGGAGTCTTGCAGTCAGCTTGATGGATCTTATCCCTGGTGGCCTCTCTGTGGCCTGGTGACACTGTGCAGATCTGTGGTAGTTCTATTCCCCTACATTCTGCCTGCCTCCACTAGCCAACATACCTGGGTGTCTGTCTGTGCCAGCAATTGAGTCACCAATGTGATTGCTGTTTGACTGGGTTGTTCCTGCAAGACCCTCCTCCAAGGTTCTTTCTGTACTATTTTGTTTTCTTTCCTGTGGTCCATGATGAGATAAGTCATTCTGGCTCAGTGCTGCCACTCACCTGTCGTTTTCCTTAGGACTTGCATCTTCCAAGACCCATGAAATAACCCAGCTGGAGTCATGGGAGGAGCCCTTCATGCCTGCTTGGGAAGTTGTGACTTCAGCCATACTGAGAGGTACTTGGTGGGTGGAGCTCAGGGAGGTGTGAACTCGGGGATGGGTTTGTATCATACCAGGAGTCTTTCCAGTGGGCCCAGATATTTTGATACCAAGGCAAGGTGTCGTCGCTGATTTCTATCTTTTCTTCCTCAGTCACCCATTTATATCTATTCTGATAGTTGACCCAGGGCCATTCGTCACCTCTCTGTACTCCATGTTTCACCCCATCCTCAGCAGCACCTTTCAGCAGTGGCTTTCACTGAATGTGTGGTGAGATGGGTGCTTATTCTTGCATAGTCCTTGGACACCAACTATTTCATTCCAGTTTTTTTGTTTTTTTTTTTTTTGACAGAGTCTTGCTCTGTCGCCTAGGCTGGAGGGCAGTGGCGTGATCTCGGCTCACTGCAAGCTCCGCCTATCAGGTTGATGCCATTCTCCTGCCTCAGCCTCCTAGTAGCCAGGACTACAGGCACCCGCCACCATGCCCGGCTAATTTTTTGTATTTTTAGTAGAGACTGGGTTTCACCATGTTAGCCTGAATGGTCTCGATCTCCTGACCTCGTGATCTGCCCGCCTTGGCCTCCGAAAGTGCTGGGATTACAGGCATGAGCCACCGCGCCCATCCTGCAGTTGTTTTTTTCTGGACCTGGATATAACCTTCTGTGCCGTGTTCCTGTGTCTCCAGCAGCCAAAACCCTGTGGAAAGCCATTTGCAGAGGATTGTGTTGGGGACTCTGCCTCTCCTCCTTGTGCTATACCACATCCTTGCATCCTTGGTGCTCATGAGGCCTCCCCAAATCTGTGAGCTAGCCAGGTTCAGCACTGCACAGCAGGCCCTTCCCCACCAAGCGCTAGCCCCCTCATTCTGCAAGCAGTCCCACACACTAATTACCAGGTGTGTCAGACACATGTGTGAGAGTGCTGCCTTCTCACACCAAAGACTACATTTACTTCATCAACATTTCTCTTCTTTCAGGTAGTTGGCAAGGAGCCGAGGCTGAGGAGGCTCCTGAGCAGAGTGCTTCTGTAGGACTGCTCAGTTCAAACATTCAGCAACACCAGAAGCAGCACTGTGGAGAGAAACCCTTAAAAAGACAAGAGGGCGGGGTCCCAGTTTTGAGGAGTTGCAGAGTCCACCTATCAGAGAAGTCCTTGCAAAGCAGGGAGGTTGGGAAGGCCCTCCTGACCAGCTCAGGTGTTCTCAAGCACCAGGTGACTCACACGGGAGAGAAGTCACATAGGAGCTCCAAAAGTAGGGAGGCCTTTCATGCTGGAAAAAGGCATTACAAATGCAGCGAATGTGGGAAAGCCTTTGGTCAGAAATATTTACTTGTTCAGCACCAGAGACTGCACACTGGGGAAAAGCCTTATGAATGCAGTGAATGTGGGAAGTTATTTAGCCATAAGTCCAACCTTTTTATACACCAAATAGTTCACACTGGAGAAAGGCCTTATGGGTGTAGTGACTGTGGAAAATCCTTTAGCCGTAATGCTGACCTCATTCAACACCAGAGAGTTCACACTGGAGAAAAGCCTTTTACATGCAGTGAATGTGGAAAAGCTTTCAGGCATAATTCCACACTTGTTCAGCATCACAGAATCCACACTGGAGTAAGGCCTTATGAGTGCAGTGAATGTGGAAAATTGTTTAGTTTCAACTCCAGCCTCATGAAACATCAGAGAGTTCACACTGGAGAAAGACCTTATAAGTGCAGTGAATGTGGAAAATTCTATAGCCACAAGTCCAGCCTTATCAATCATTGGCGTGTTCACACTGGAGAAAGGCCTTATGAGTGCAGTGAATGTGGGAAATTTTTTAGCCAAAGCTCAAGCCTCATGCAACATCGAAAAGTTCACACTGGAGAAAAGCCTTTTAAGTGCAATGAATGTGGGAGATTCTTTAGTGAGAATTCCAGCCTTGTTAAACATCAGAGGGTTCACACTGGAGCAAAGCCTTATGAGTGCAGGGAATGTGGGAAATTTTTTCGCCACAGCTCCAGTCTTGTTAAACATCGAAGGATTCACACTGGAGAAATACAATGATGGTGAGAAATCCTTTAGCTGGTGTTTCAACCTCATTCAACACCAGAAAGTTCACAGTGTAAAAAAGTCTTGAAGGTTACTAATGGAAATCCATTAGCTACACCTCCAAACTCATTCAACACTGGACAGTTCACAGAGTGGACAATGTAGTGAATATGGTAAAAGGCCTCAGCCAAAGGCCTAACCGTATTCAACACCAGAAAGTTTAGACTGGAGAAAGGCCTTAGACTGTTGCTGAATCAATATGACCTGACTTAAAGCAGAAACAGCCAGGCGTGGTGGCTGACACCTGTTATTCTCACCACTTTGGGAGGCTGAAGCGGGCGGATCACAAGGTCAGGACATCGAAACCATCCTGGTTAACACGATGAAACCACATCTCTACTAAAAATACAAAAATTTACTGGGCATGGTGGTGGGCGCCTGTAGTCCCAGCTACTCAGGAGGCTGAGGCAGAAGAATGGCATGAACCTAGGAGGCAGAGTTTGCGGCGAGCTGAGATCACGCCACTGCACTCCAGACTGGGTGACAGAGTGAGACTCTGTCTAAAAAAAAAAAAAAAAATTAGCCTGGCGTGGTGGCAGGCAACTGTAGTCCCAGCTACTTGGGAGGCTGAGGCAGGAGATTTGCTTGAACCCGGGAGGCGGAGGTTGCATTGAGCTAAGATCACGCCACTGCACTCCAGCCTGGGTGATAGAGTGAGACTTCGTCTCAAAAAAAAAAAAAAAAAAAAACAACCCAGAAACTCTTGAGGGTGATCTTTATGAGGGAGCTGGCAATTGAACGTCATTCATCTAAATATGCACACTGGAGGCAGGATGAGAATTCCTGATAGATTGTTCCTCCTGAGAAAATAGCCCTCTGTCTTGGAGCTCCAGAGAGAGGGAGCCCTGTATTGGCTGCACCAGTCGAATGGAGTTTTAATCTCACTGAGTTTGGAGTTGGGGGAGGAAAGGAGTGGTCTTGATTCAGATGTTACTCACTTTTGCTGTTCTTATGAATGTTAGATCTTCTTTAATAAATATTTACTTGCCATAAACCCTTATGTCCGCTTCCAGAGACTGAATTGTGTTTTTATAATTTTCACCAGTTTGGCTGCGTAACAGGTCGGCAAATCTCCTCACTCAGATATTCTGTAAGTTGATCCAAATGTTTGAAATTTTAAGAACTTGCCAAATTGTGTTCTAAATGGTTAGCATTTCATATTTCCTCCTGGAATATATTAGATTTTCCATTTCTTCATATTACTGACAGTTTACATGTATGGAAGTCATAGGCCATTCATTTTAACCATTTTACTAAGTGTGCAGTAGTATTTCATTGTAGTTCTTAATTTGTATTTTTCCAATGACTCAGTTTTGAGCATTTTTAAATGTGCTTATTCGTCACACATATATCTTCGTTAGTCAAATGTCAGTTGGTATTTTTTGCCTGTTTTTTTAAATATTTGGTTGCAAGTTCTTAACATTTCTGAAGACAAATTCCTTATTTGATATAAGCGTTGGCAGTATTTTTTCATGGTCTGTGGCTTTTGTTTTCTTTCTAAAAAATTAGAGTTGAGGTCTTGCTATGTTACATAGACTAGTCTCTAACCCCTGGCCTCAAGTGATCATCCTTCCTCAGCCTCCCAAAATGCTGGGATTACAGGCATGAGCCACCATGCTTGGCCTTGTTTTCAGTTCTTAACAGTATCTTTCCTAGAGGAGATTGTCCTAATTTTTATGAAGCCCAGTTTATCCATTTGTTATCTTATTCCTTGTGCATTTGGTGTTCTATTCTCTTACTATACCATATCTTTGCCTATAAATAAAAGCCTTATGTGAGTATGCTACTGTAGTCTTAGGAATCTTTTTAAATATCCAACTTCTGAAATATTTGTAGGTTTAACTACAGATAAAGAATTCGTTGTATATAGATAATGTGTACATATTCCCTATCTTTTGTGAGATATCCTAGCAAGCAGTGGCATTCCAGTAGCTTTGAGCATATTTAATGCCCAGTTATTGGCTTATATACTTTTTTAATAAAAGGAAGCAGAACTCCTTAGAGAAGAGGCTGTTTTCTGGTTGTGGCAGAAAAGGTACAACATGAGTCTAGGAAATATTGCATTGCAAAGTAAAGAGATGCTCACAGAATAATGTTGATGTATTAGCTTTCTATTGCTATCCTGACAAATCACCACAAACTTACGGTTTAAACAACACAAATATATTATCTTACAGTTCTTTAGGTCATAAGTATAACACAGGTATCACTGGGTGAAAATCAAAGTGTTGGCATGATTGTGTTCCTTTCTAGAGTCTCATGGAGAATCTGTTTCTTGCTTATTTTGAGTTGTTAGCATATTTAAGTTCTTTGTGGTTGTAGGACTGAGATTCCTTTTTCTTGATGGCATCAGCTGAGGGTCATTCCTAAAACATGTAAGAACTTTTATGAAATATTAAAGGAAGAAGTAATACCAATTATATACAAACTCTTCCAAAAAGAGAAAAGTTCAAACACTTCTGAACTATATGAAAGTTATCATTAACAGGACAGCAAAGAGGCAATGACATAAAACTATAGACCAATAACCACATGAATATAGACAGAGCCTTAACAAAATTTTAGCAAATTGAGGCACTTGTCCTTCAAATCACCCCACTGGGTCTCTTCCAAGTATACTTCCCTTTCTTTCCTGTTGTAAAGCCTTTTTAAATAAACTTGCACTCATGCTAAAACAAAACAAAAAGACATTTAGCAAATTGAATCCAGCCATATAGAAACAATAATAAATCATAACCTAGTGAGGTTTATCAAGAATAGAAGTTAGATTCAACAATTCAAACTCTTTGTTAATCTGTATTAGCAGACTAAAATGAAAATCTCAAAATGTAATAAAAGCATTTTACAAAATTCAAAACTCGGTTATGATACACACAGCAAACTAGAACAAGATGGTGATTTCTTCCACCTGATACAGCACATCTATGAAAAACAAACAGCTAACAGCACATTTGATATATATGTGATCAAATATTTGATAAGTTGATTTTCCCCAACATTAGGAATAACATAAATATGTCAACATTCATCACTTCTCATTAAAAACAAAAAGTCTTAAGATTGTAAAGGCAGAACCCAAACTCTTTATTTACATATAACATGATAATATTGAAAATTCTAAATTGTCTACTAAAAAGCTACTAGATCTAATAATTGAGTTTAGCAAGGTCCTAAGATAAAAAGTCCAGTGTATACAAAGTATATATCACTATTCTAAGTTGGTATATAGCTGGCAAATACATGCTTGGCAACTGAAAAAATGTACTTCACAATAGCATAAAAATATGAAATATTTAGAAATAAATTTAACAAAATATGTTCAAGAATTATAAAAATAAAACATTCCTGAGAGACATTAAGGAAGGCATAAATAAATGACACAAGAAGTTCCTGAATCTGAGATTTAATATTTTTAAGTTGTCAGTTTTCCTTTAACTGTTCTATAGGTTGAGACGATCCCAATAAAAACCTAATCTTTTAAATAAAAATTTACAAATGTATTCTAAAAAGTTACATGGAAATACAAAGGGCCTGGACTAATTGCCAAAACAATTTTATTTATTTTATTTTATTTTATTTATTTATTTTTTTTTTTTGAGACGGAGTTTCGCTGTCACCCAGGCTAGCATGCAGTGGCATGATCTCGGCTCACTGCTGTGTCCGCCCCCTGGGATTCATGCCATTCTCCTGCCTCAGCCTCCTGCGTAGCTGGGACTACAGGCGCCCGCCACCTCGCCCGGATACTTTTTTGTATTTTTTAGTAGAGACAGGGTTTCACCATGTTAGCCAAGATGGTCTCGATCTCCTGACCTCGTGATCCGCCCGCCTCAGCCTCCCAAAGTGCTGGGATTACAGGCGTGAGCCACCATGCCCGGCCAACAATTTTATAAATAAGAATAAATTTGAAAACCTTTATGACTTCAAGACTTATAAATGTACGGTAATTGAGAGAGTACAGTATTAGCTAAAGGACAGACATAGAGATGAACAGAAGAGAATAGAGAACCCGGAAATACACTCACACAACACTCTATTGTCAATCTCTTTTCAACAAAGTTGCAAAAGTAGTAAAACAACTTCAGAAAACAGTGTAGCAGCTTTAAAGGTAGCATAAACTTACCATATAGCTTAGGAATCTTACCTATAGGGATATCCCCAAGAGAACAAAAACATGTGTCCTAGAAATACTTACACTTGCATGCTCAGCAGTTTTATTTATAAAAGCCAAACACTAGAAGCTGTTTTTCACACACACACACACACACACTCAAAACTAAAATGTCCATGAACAGAAGAAGGAATAATCAATTATGGTATATCCTTAAAATACCATTCAACAACATAAAAAATAAACTATGAATACAAACAAAAACAGCATAGATAAAAAAAGCCCTGAGCTGAGTGGAAGAAACCAGACACAAAAGTTGACATACAGTATGATTCCATTTATATGAAATGAAGAAACTGCAAAACTAGAGTAAAAGAATGCAGATCACTGGTTATTGGGCCTGTGGTCTGAGGGTGAAGGTTCTGACTGAAAGAGTACAGGAAAATGTTATCAGGCAATGGTAATTTTCTCTATCATGACTGTGTTGGTGGTTTCATGACAGTACAGCTGACCCTTAAATAACACAGGTTTGAAATGTACAGGTCCAATTATATGTGAATTTTATTTCAATAAATATATTGGAAAGTTTTTTGAATATTTGAGACAATTTCCAAAAACCAGAATTCATTGAAATAAGTATGTCAAGAATGCATAATACAAAATATATGTAGGTACTATTTTATCATTTACTACCATAAAATATACATAAATCTATTATACAAGGTTAAAATTAGTCAAGAGTCACATAAACACAGACTGTACTTGGTGCTTCCAGAGAAATGTAAACAAACACAAGATGCAGTATTTTTTTTTTTTTTTTGAGATGGAGTCTCTCTCTGTCACCAGGCTGGAGTGCAGTGGCATGATCTTGGCTCACCGCAACCTCTGCCTCCCAAGTTCAAGCGATTCTCCTGTCTCAGTCTCCTGAGTAGCTGGAACTACATGTGTCCACCACCATGCTGAGCTAATTTTTGTATTTTTTAGTAGAGACAGGGTTTCACCACGTTGGTCTGTGTTGGAGGTCGAAAGAATTAGGGTCATGACCAACTCAGTATGCCACTGGAGACTATATGAGCAAACAACAAACTAGTCTCATGAATGCAGTATGTTGGCAAGCCTACAACTGTGTCTGCAGCCAGATGGAATGCTAAGGGCAGTCACACCCCAGGTGCAGTGTTCCTTGTGGTTATCTACAGGAACATCTGGAGTCTGTTGTATAAAGAAAGCAATTATGTGAGCCTGTGATAAATCAAGCAGCTGACCAACTGTTACGTCTTCCTCCCTGTGGATTCTACCTAATAAATACAAAGGGCTGTAGAAGCTCAGGGCCCTTGTTCCCTAGAAGCAAGGAGCCCTCTGACCCCTTCTTTAAAACAGATCTTTTTGTCTTCATTTCTGCATTTGTCCTTCTTCATTCAGTCCCGAACCGACAGCCACAAGTGGCGCCCGAACAGGGACGTGAGTGAAGAAGGTCTGCTGGAGCAGAGAAAGAAGGTCTGCTGGAGCAGAGAAAGTGAAACTGACCAGAAGAATGAGAAACCCCAGGACAAGTCTGCTGGCAGTGGATATAAGGTCAGTGCCCTAAAGAGGTACTGGGAGTGGGAAGTTTCTGAATCAGGGTAACATAGGGCAGAATTTGTCTGCTGAAGAGCAACATTATATGCAGTCACTTAAAGGTTTACTTAAACAATCTGGTGCTCAGGTTAGTTCTCAAACACTAGCTAAGCTGCTGCAGGAGGTTATCACGCATAACCCGTGGTTTCCACAGACAGACACTCTTGATGTGGAAAACTGGGGTGAAGATTTGCTTACGGCATAGGATATGAGACTTACAAATGAAACTATTGGCAATCCAGGATTTAAAATGTTAAAGAAAATGGGATATCAGAGCAGAAAAGGCTTAGGAAAGTCCCTACAGGAAAACCCTGATCCTATATCAATAACTGGGCAAACAGATAGAAAAGGGCTAGGTCATCAGATTTCTGATGTGGGTCATTGATATTTCTCCTCCACCCACTGCTTTGCCACTAGAGTGGCTAACAAACCTGTATGGGTGGATCAATGGCCCCTTTCACAGGAGAAACTAACTCAACTCCATCAGCTAGTAAAAGAGCAATTGGATGCAGGACGTATTGAAGAGTCAGCGCCTGGAATTCACCAGTATTTGTAATACCAAAAAAGTCAGGAAAATGGGGACTGCTACATGATTTGAGAGCTATTAATGCACAGATTAAACCAATGGGTGCATTACAGCAAGGTCTGCCATCCCTGGCAGGCATTTCCAAGAGACTGGCCTCTTGTAGTAATAGATCTTAAAGATTGTTTTTTTACTATACTATTACATCAGCAGGATAGGCCTGGATATGCCTTCTCTGTGCCTTCTGTTAATCAAAGGGAGCCTGTCTCTTGTTATCAATGGAAAGTTTTGCCCCAAGGCGTGCTTAACAGTCCTACATTATATCAGAATTTTGTAGGAAAGGCATTAAAGTAGCCTTGTAATGTGTTTCCCACTGGCTATGTCATTCATTATATGGATGATATTCTTTTGGCCGCTCCTACAGATCAAATCTTACATCAGTTATTCAGAGAAACAAAACAGGCTTTGACTAAATGGAATCTCAAAATAGCTCCTGAAAAGGTGCAAACCACCTCCCCATACCAGTACTTAGGCACTATTATTACTGAAAGAAGTGTTCAGCCTCAGAAAGTAGTCATCTGTAGGGACAGATTACAAACTTTGAATGATTTCCAACAATTATCAGGGGACATTAATTGGCTGCACCCAATGCTAGGTATTGCTACTTATTAACTCAAACACCTTTGTCAGACCCTCCAAGGAGATTCTTCATTAGACTCTCCTCGGCAACTTACTAAGGAGGCAGAAGCTGAATTATAGCTTGTAGAACAGATGCTTCAGCAACAACATGCCACCCAGTTACAGCCACAAAAGCCTTTGCTTCTGTTTATTCTTCCTACCCCCCATTCTCCAACAGGACTTTTAGGCCAATTCATACACAAATCTGTAATAGTATTAGAATGGCTTTTTTATCCAATCAGACAGTGAAATCTTTGCAAATTTATCTTTCTTTAATTACTCAACTTATAACAATAGGTAGGCATAGATCAAAAATGTTTATGGGATGTGATCCAGACAAAATTATTGTTCCCTTGGATTCCCAACAACAGGCCACAGCATGGGAAATGTGGACTGCATGGCAAATCACTCTCACAGATTTTGTAGGAATAATAGATAACCATTATCCATCAGACAAAATTTTGCAATTTTATGAAGTTCACCCTTTTACCCTTCCTGTAATCACTCATCACAAGCCTATTCCAGGCAGACAGACCTATTTTACTGATGACTCTTCTAAAGGCTGTGCAGCTATTTATGGACCTAAGCATACTGAAACAATAAAGACCTCTGGAGTTTCAGCTCAATGCTCAGAATTAGTGGCAGTTATTCAAGTTTTACAGCTCACCGCTTTGTCTCCTATTAACATTGTCTGTGATTCAGCCTATATTGTAAATGTAGCCAGTCACATTGAGACTGCCACTATTGAAAGCACCCTAGAACCAGAGCTATATAATTTGTTTCTAAGACTTCAACAAACTGTTCACTCTCATGCTGCTCCTTTTCATATTTCTCATATTCGCTGTCACACACAACTTCCTGGACCACTATCTCTAGGTAACAATAAAGCAGATAAACTAATCGGTTCTGTATTTCAACAAGCCCAATCTTCTCATGCATTCCCGCATCAAAACACCTCTGCCCTTACTTGTATGTTTCATCTGCCTCGCAGCCAGGCTTGAGCTATTGCGCAAGCCTACCCCACTTGCCAGCCTGTCCCTGGCATTGCACCCATGGAAGGATGTAACCCACTAGGCTTGGCTCCATATGAAATCTGGCAGATGGATGTTACACATATAGCAGCCTTTGGCAAACTCAGCTATGTTCATGTGACTACAGACACTTACTCCCATATGCTACATGTCACGTGCCAAACTGGGGAAACAGCTGGTCATGTCTGATGACATTGTCTGTCATCTTTTGCCCACATGGGGGTCCCTACACAATGAAAAACTGACAATGGACCTGCTTATGTTAGTCATGCTTTTCAAAATTTTTTACAGTTATGGGCAATCACTCATAAAACAGAAATTCCTTACAATCCTCAAGGACAAGGAATCATAGAGTGGGCACATCAAACATTACAATGCATGTTGAAAAAACAAAAATGGGGACTAGGAGACCAGCTACCACCTCAAACAAAATTACATTTAGCCTTATTTACTTTAAATTTTTTGACTCCTGGTATGGATATTAAGACTCTGGCAGAATGACATTGGCAAATGTTAGAGGGAAAAAGGAAAGTTTATCCAAAGGTATTACAGAAATCCCCAGAAGAAGGACAATGGAAAGGCCCGGTAGACTTACTGATATGGGGACGAGGGTTTGCTTGTGTTTTTACAGGAGATGGACAATCCGTGTGGGTGCCCTCAAGGTGTGTCCGACCATGGAACAGGAGACTGGAGAAATCCATGGATCTCAACTGTGGGCCCAGCTCCTCCAGTACGAGCCATGAGCCAGTTGAATCTGAATGCAAAGACAGAACAAGGACGACTGGAGTCACACTGACATCAACCCCCATAACATGGGGACAGCTCAAGAAAACCACACAGGAAGCTGAGAAACTGCTGGAGCAAAACCCCTGACTCCATGTTTATGGCCATGCTAGCTGTAATATCCTGTGCGGTATGTTTTCCCTGTGCAGAGGCAAAAACTTATTGGGCATATATTCCTAACCCACCAGTAGTACCACCGGTACTCAGGAGCGACACTCCTCCTGAGATATATCATGATCAGGGAGCGTGGACACCAGGACCCCTAACTCCCCCTGACAGAGAGTGATTAGATTCTCAGAACAATGGTATCAATTATACTGCACCATTGGAGGGACTTCTTTATGTGTCACCCAGGATGCATCACTCAACCGCAGTTGCCTTGCAATTCAGTCCCAAGCATGCTTGAGTTACCATGGAAAAATTATGTACCTATTAGGCCTTAGCTCTATTAATATTACTGGTGTAGTTATTAATCACTCCTGGCCCCATCACCCAAATTGTATTGATTGTACAGAATGGGCTCCCTTTGATAATTCTCACCCCTGTCCTTGGACTCAGTGTCTTGGCCCCTTAGCTAGACAACAGTCCATGTTAATGGGAGACATTATCGACTGGGGTCCCCATGGTCATTTAGATGGGAGAAGTGAGAATCAGACCTCATGGCATAAATTTTGCTGGCACTGGTGGCGAAACTTGAACATCTCTTCGCTACATCCCAATCTGCTACACAACTTGCTTGGCACAGAATGGGCTTTAGCCCACCTTTGCCTCAATGGCATTATCAAGGAAAGAGAGGTCCAATTCAGGAGTCAATATGGAAGACAGCACTCCCATTTATGAATGGCAGCATTTGGGTTGGGACACTATCCAATAATAGTAATAATGCTCACTGCAGTTTTAATGTTACCTTTGTAGAAAATACTACCACACAGTTTACAATTTGTATTTTTAATCCGTATGTTTTTCTAGCAGCAAAAAAGGACCAACTCCGGGTAAACAATGCCCAATCGATTTGTGATGCCTGCCAACTGTATCATTGCCTTAATCATAGCACAATACAAACACACAGCATATCCACCCTAATAATTCTAGGTCACATTCCCGGATTATAGATTCCTGTAAATCTGTCCGAGCCTTGGGAGGCCACCCCCGCTTTACATTTTGTAAAACTCCTTCTTATTCAGCTTACTCATCGTGCTCGTAGAGCTTTAGGCATGATAATTTTTGCTATAATTTCCCTAGTCACACTAATAACCTCTGCTGTGTTGTCCTCAGTAGCACTGCACAGCTCCATTCAAACAGCTCAATGTGTGAAAAATTGGATGTGCACAGCCGACCAGGAATGGATGCTTCAAAATAAAATTAACACCAAGATACAAACAGAAGTGGCAATGTTAAAGACTACTGTTCTGTGGCTAGGAGAACAAATACAAAGCCTGAAGTTGCAGCAGCAATTGCATTGTCATTTTAACCCTATTCATATTTGTGTAACTAATTTGGAATATAATCAAAGTGAATATCCGAGGAACTTTGTAAAGGCCCATTTACAGGGAGTTTTACATTCAATGTTACTTTTGATATTAATGATTCACAAAGTAAAATCCTTAACTTGAATAAGCAGACTCAAGTGCTTCAGCCCTCTTTAAAAGCTTGGGCAGAATTCCAGCAAGGTTTAGGGAGCCTTAACCCTTGGACCTACTTCAAACAGCACCTCAATGTCTTTTTTGTGATTATCGGAATAATGTTATTATGTTTCTGTTTTTTGTTCATAGTCTGTAAAATCAGCTGGACCACCAACCGGCAATTGAGAGCTGCACAGCCTGCAATTACCTTTATTCAATTAATACAAAAACAGAAAAGGGGGGAGGTTGGAGGCCGAAAGAATGAGGGTCGTGACCAACTCAGTATACCACTGGAGGCTCTGTGAGCAAACAGCAAACTGTTCTCATGAATGCAGGATGCTGGCAAGCTGACAACTGCATCTGCCACCAGAAGGAATGCTGAGGGCAGTCATACCCCACGTGCAGTGTTCCTTGTGGTTATCTATAGGAACATCTGGAGGCTGTGGTATAAAGAAAGCAATTATGTGAGCCCGTGATAAATCAAGCAGCTGACCAACCACTACCTCTTCCTCCCTGTTGATTCTACCTAATAAATACGAAGGGCTGTAGAAGCTCAGGGCCCTTGTTCCCTAGAAGAAAGGAGCCGCCTGTCTCCTTCTTTAAAACAGATCTTTTTGTCTTTGTCTTCATTTCTGCATTTGTTCTCTTTTGTTCAGTCCCAAACCGACAGCCATAGGCCAGGATGGTCTTGATCTCTTGACCTCATGATCTGCCCACCTCGGCCTCCCAAAGTGCTGGGAGCCACCACACCCAGCCAAAGATGTAGTATTAAGTCATAATCGTGCATGTGTGTATGTGTGTGTTTGAATAGACAGAGTCTCCCTCTGTCGCCCAGGCTGGAGGGCAGTGATATGATCATAGATTGCTGCATACTCAAACTCCTGGGCTCAAGTGATCCTTCTGCGTCGGCCTCCCCAGCAGCTGAGACCACAAGCACATGCCACCACACTGGCTAATTTTAAAATGTTTTCTGTACAGGCTGGGCATGGTGGCTCACACCTGTAATCCCAGCATTTTGGGATGGTTGGCAGGTCCCAGAAGTTTGAGACCAGCCTGGGAAATATAGTAAGACCCCATCTCTACAAAAAAACAAAGACAAATTGGCTGGGTATGGTGCCACACACTTGTGGTTCCAGCTACTCGGGGAGCTGAAGTAGGAGTATCACCTGAGCCCAGGAGGTTGAGGCTGCAGTGAGCTGTGATTGTGCCACTGCACTCCAGCCTGGGTAACAGAGTAAGACCCTGTCTCAACAATTTTCTGTAGAGGCAGGGGTCTCGCTATGTTGCCCAGGCTACTCTCAAACTCCTGGCCTCAAGCAATCCTCCCACCTTGAGCGCTCAAAGTGCTGGGATTACAGGCATAAGCCATCATGCTGGGCTGATAAAATTAACTACAGGACATACTACAGTACCATAATAATTTTGTAGACATCTCCTGTTGTTCACAGTGTTGTGAGTATTCACTTAAAGAAGCCCATGATGTTAATCATCTCCACATGAGCAGTTCATCTCTCCAGTAAATCACATATTGCAGTAAAAAGTGATCTCTCAAGGTTCTAATATATTATTCATAGTGTTTAGTGCGATATTGTAAACTTTAAGTAACGCTATATGGCCTATATGAAGTGCCAGTAGTGATGCTGGAAGTGCTCCCAAGAAGCAGGGAAAAGTCATGACATTATAAGAAACAGCTGAACTGCTTGATATGTACTATAGATTGAGGTTTGCAGCTGTAGTTGCCCACCATTTCAAGATAAATTAATCCAGTATGAGGATCATTGTTAAAAACAAACAAAAAAGGAAATAAAGACATTGCTGCAGCTATGCCAGCAGGCACAAAAATCTTGCATTTTCTGCAAAATATATCTTTTATCTCATTTAAAAATGCAGCTTTCATGTGGGTGCAGAATTGCCATGGGTAAGGCATACAGAGAGACTCAAATACGATTTGAGAAACAGTCATTATATGACAACTCAAAGCATTAGGAAGGTGAAGGATCTAAAGCTGGAGAATTTAATGGCAGCAAGGGAAAGTTTGATAATTTTAGAAAGATGTTTGGCTTTGAAAATGTCAAGATAATAGGAGAAGCAACTTCTGCTGACTACGAGGCAGCCAACAATGTCCCAGGTGCCATTAAGAGAACCACTGACAAGAAATTATATCAACCTGAACAGATTTGTTTTTTGTTTTGTTTTGTTTTTGAGACAGAGTTTTGCTCTTGTTGCCCAGGCTGGAGTGCAATGGCATGATCTCAGCTCACTGCAATCTCCACCTCCCAGGTTCAAGCGATTCTCCTGCCTCAGCCTCCCAAAGTAGCTGGGATTACAGGCACCCGCCACCATGCCCAGCTAATTTTTTTGTTTTTTTTAGTAGAGATGGCCATCTTGGCCAGGGTGGTCTTGAACTCCTGACCTCAGGTGATCCACCCACCTCAGCCTCTCAAAGTGCTGGGATTACAGGCATGAGCCACTGCACCCAGCCTGAACAGGCTTTTAATGCAAATAAAGTGCCCTGTTTTGGGAAAAACTGCCACAAAGGACATTTATTAGTAAGTAAGAGAAGAACATACCAAGATTTAAAACAGAAAGGGATAGGCTAACTCCAGTGTTTTGTTCAAATGTAGTTGGTTTTATGATAAGGACTGCCCTTACCTATAAAACTGCTAACCCCAAACCCTTGCACAAGCTGTCAGTCTTTTGGTTGAACAACAAGAAGGCCTGGACAATGAGAACCATTTTTTCTGGGTTGTTCCCATTAATGCTTTGTTCCTGAAGTCAGGAAGTGCCTTGACAGAAAGTAATTGCCTTTAAAGTTCTTTTGACATTGTACAATGCCCCTGGCCAGCCAGAACCCCAAGAGATCAACACCAAAGTTGTGGAAGTGGTCTACTTGATCCTAAACACCCTCTAATTCGGCCTAAAGATGATGGAGTCATAAGAATCTTTAAATTAGGATCCCTAATCCCCACATTGTTCAAGGGTCAACTGTATATATTGACCAGTATTCATTGAACTGTACATTTTAAACTGGCAAATTTTATTGTGTGTAAATTACACTTCATTAAATCTGTTTAAAGAGAAAAAAAAAATCCATGAGTCCACAGACATAAATGAATGACTGAATGAAGTAGGAAAGAAAAAGTTATACTTTATAGTAAAATGTCAGTTAAAATAGATGGAGATAGAAAATCATCAATGAGAGCTAAACTGGTGAAGTAAAAGATTAATGAGGAAAAGGAGTTTTATATATTTCTAAAGAATCTTTCTTCTGGCCGGGTGCGGTGGCTCACGCCTGTAATCCCAGCACTTTGGGAGGGCGAGGCGGGCGGATCACGAGGTCAGGAGATCGAGACCATCCTGGCTAACACGGTGAAACCCCGTCTCTACTAAAAATACAAAAAATTAGCTGGGCGTGGTGATGGGCGCCTGTAGTCCCAGCTACTCGGGAGGCTGAGGCAGGAGAATGGCGTGAACCCGCGAGGCGGAACTTGCAGTGAGCCGAGATCATGCCACTGCACTCCAGCCTGGGCAAGAGAGAGAGACTCCGTCTCAAAAAAAAAAAAAAATTTCTTCTATTTATTTGCATTTATATAGAAAAACAGTAGAGAGAATGTAAACAACCCAGTCAGGAGGAGACTCCAACACTGAAAAAAATTCGTGAGTACCATATTTACATGTTTTAAAATCATATTTCGTCAGAATTATATTTTCACAACGATAGATATGGTAAAAATGATTTTGCACTTTCTTACAGTACCACAAAACATTTTAATGGAGCAAGAGATTTCTTTTTTCTTTTTTTTTTTTTTGAGAAGGAGTTTTGCTCTTGTTGCCCAGGTTGGAGCGCAATGGCCCTATCTCGGCTCACTGCAACCTCCACCTCACCGGTTCAGGCAATTCTCCTGCCTCAGCCTCCCAAGTAGCCGGGATTATAGGCTCCTGCCACCATGACAGGCTAATTTTTTGTATTTTCAGTAGAGACAGGCTTTCACTATGTTGGCGAGGCTGGTCTTGAACTCCTGACCTCAGGTGATCCACCCACCTCGGCCCCCCAATGTGTTGGGATTACAGACATGAGCCACCGCACCTGGCGGAGTGAGAGATTTCTAACCATAACTGAGACTTTGCTTATTCATATAACTTAATGGTTTATGTTACAAGATAAATAAAAATGATTAGTATTTGGTTAAAAAATTTTAGGCTGGACACGGCCTATTATCTAAGAAATTAGATACATTATATATTTTGCATACAAATTCATTACTAGCTGTGTGATTTGTAGATATTTTATGCTAATCATTTGTAGCTCCTCTTTTTAATGTTAACAAGATATTTTGAAGAGCATTGCATTTAATTATGAGAAAATCTAATTTCTTAATTTTCCTGTTACAGTCTTGTTTGGTGTTTTTATGTAAGAAATATTTGCTTCACTATGATCACAAAGATTTTCCTCCATTATCTCCTAGAAGTTGTATGGTTTGGCCGGGCGCAGTGGCTCACGCCTATAATCCCAGCACTTTGGGAGGCCGAGGCGGGCGGATCACGAGGTTAGGAGATCAAGACCATCCTGACTAACATGGTGAAACCCCGTCTCTACTAAAAATACAAAAAATTTAGCCGGGGGTGGTGGCGGGCGCCTGCAGTCCCAGCTACTCAGGAGGCTGAGGCAGGAGAATGGTGTGAACCCAGGAGGCGGAGCCTGCAGTGAGCCGAGATCGCGCCACTGCACTCCAGCCTGGGCGACAGAGCAAGACTCAGTCTCAAAAAAAAAAAAAAAGAAGTTGTATGGTTTTTGGTTTTACATTTATGTCTATGAATTATTTCAAGTTAATTTTTAGCATAGAACTTGCTGGAACATGGGTTAAATGGTCAGGAAAAGTGGTAAATTAAGGATACAAATTGCTACATTCTTTGGAAAATGAAAGCAAATAGCAAGATGATAGTGTTATTCATAGAGATGAAAGTGACTGTTAGACTTGGTGATAAAAGCTGAGAAAACTGCTCATTTTGGAGCACATTTAAATATCTATCACAGAGGCAAATTGGAAGGTCAGGGAAAAAAATTGGAAAAATGAATCTAGAACTCAGGTAACAGTAAGGATGGTTGGGAAGGTTGATTTCAGAGAAAACTCATGAAGGTTAAGTGACCTGAGGATGCAGAAGTGACCACTGGGCTGAAGTGAAGAACAAATATGGAGAGAAGTGGCAGGCTTGCATGATACACATGCATTCAGTAAAGCAAACACATCACAGCCCAGTGAGTATTCTCAATATCAGCACATCTCTTAAACTAGCACCACAATCAATAATGAAAATCCCCTTCATCCACCAGTGGGTTCTAACTCCTAGAATTTATGATTTCTAGTGCTCTGTATTCTAACATAGATTTTGCTCATCTTTGCATTTTGTACTCTTTTGCTTAATTCTCAGTGGCATATCTTCATTTGGAGAGATGTTTGTCTTTTAAGTCTAGTGGTGGCTTCTTGTCATCCTGGTCCTACTCCTCCTCTTCCTCGTGTTCCTCTTCCTCCTTCTGTTCTTTCTCTTCCTGCTCCTTGTCCCTTTACATCTTTATCTTTATTTTTACCTTCATCTTCATATTCTTTTTCACCAGAAATCCCTCAGGTTGACCAAGATGGTGGTATGTAGCTAAATGTGCCACATGTGGCCTAGAGTGTAGGACTGGTAAGATGTGACTCATAACGATATGGATAGACCATGTAATTCTGGGTTTAAAAAAAAAAAACCTCTGCATGACCTACACTTCAGAGGCCCTTAGAGCTTCCTCAGTAAATTTCTGTTCATTTGTGTCTCTTTGGGTTGGTTTCCTACCTGGGGATGTGACAACATGGATCACAGGCATTACAGTTTCAAGGTACATTTCCATAGAAGAGGATGACAAAATAATTGCCTTTACATAGAAAATGAGTCATAGGAGGTTTCTCTTTGGAATTCTTAATTGTTTACCAACAGTTTCCCTAAATGCACCAAGATTCCACCCTCACGTATGTGGCACTAGGCTACACGAACTTCCAGCTATGACAGGAAGCATTTAAGTTTCTGCTGTAAAGGAAAGAAGAGATTCGGGGCAGAAAGCGTCCTGACTCTGGGGCATTACTGAACTCCCCTGCTGAGGAAGGAATTTTGGGGCCAAACAGCAACAATAAGTCTATCAAGCGTATAGCAAAAATATTCCTGATAGTGTCACATGCCCCACAATATAGAGATATCTAAGGATAATTAATATCAAGGTCTGAAGTGAGATATTTATGGTGGGCCTAGAATATGTGAAAACAATGTTACAGGAATGGCAAGAACCAAATGAACAGAAATAATAGAGACTGTTAAATTATTTCAAGTCCTACTCTGGGTAATTACTCATGCATCACAACAAGAATGATTACTTCAAACTTTCTGATAACTATATAAACACATGCAAAGAAGGAAGCAATATTTTCCGTATTATGGATGCTTTGCCTAGCTTTCTGAAATTCAAAACTAAATATTGCAAGCTAACTAAAAGAGATGGAATTTCTTCTAGAATATCAACCAATACTTCAAGAAAGTTGTTTAAAAATAGCAGAAAGGTCAATATAATAAAATAAGTCAATATCAATATTCCACTAAATCATATTTAATGCAGATATTCATTTATATTTTAAACAGGCAATACGTAAAGTACCTACCTGATTGTTCACTTTAAAGCTGGTGCAAATTAAAGTAACATGAAGGATAATAATGCTTTGCAGATTACTCTTTAAAAATAAATGAAAGAGATATTTAGAGAATATGTGAACTTTTAGAAAAACACAAATAAGAAGAAATGTGACAAAGTTTGAATGAAGTAAGATTTATTCATTCATTTATGTATGTATTTACTTCTGAGACGGAGTCTCGCTCTGTAGCCCAGGCTGGAATGCAGTGGCACGATCTCGGCTCACTGCAAGCTCCGCCTCCTGGGTTCACACCATTCTCCTGCTTCAGCCTCCTGAGTAGCTGGGACTACAGGAGCCCGCGACCACGCCCGGCTAAATTTTTTTGCGTTTGTTTTGTTTTGTTTTTGTTTTTGTTTTTTTTGAGACGGCGTCTCGCTCTGTCGCCAGGCTGGAGTGCAGTGGCACGATTTCTGCTCACTGCAAGCTCCGCCTCCTGGGTTCATGCCATTCTCCTGCCTCAGCCTCCCGAGTAGCTGGGACTACAGGCGCCACCACCACGCCCGACTAATTTTTTGTATTTTTAGTAGAGATGGGGTTTCACCATTTTGGCCAGGCTGTCTCGAACTCCTGACCTCAGGTGATCCGCCTGCCTCGGCCTCCCAAAGTGCTGGGATTACAGGCGTGAGCCACCACGCCCAACCCGTAAAACTCTTAAAATAAGAGGATCATGGCCGGGTGCAGCGGCTCTTGCCTGTAATCCGAGCATTTTGGGAGGCTGAGGAGGGCCGATCACCTGAGGTCGGGAGTTCGAGACCAGCCTGACCAACATGGAGAAATCCCGTCTCTACTAAAAATACAAAATTAGCTGGGCGTGGTGGCACATGCCTGTAATCCCAGCTACTAGGGAGGCTGAGGCAGGAGAATCGCTTGAACCTGGGAGGTGGAGGTTGCAGTGAGCCGAGATCGTGCCATTGCACTCCAGCCTGGGCAACAAGAGCAAAACTCCATCTCAAAAAAAAAAAAAAAAAAAAAGATCAGAAATAAATAATAGTGGAGACAAACGATTGTGATGCCCTACCTTGTTTTAACCTGATTGTCTCTCTCAGCTGAGAGAGCCGAACAGACTCCATTTTTGTTTCTTCACTTGCAGCCCCCTTATCCCCCTCCCTTAAGGACATAACTAGTGCAAGCTGACTCCAAGCACATCCAGGAATGCACTTACTGATAGACACTGAGGCAAGCTGTACCAGCAGCTCCTAGGAACGCACTCAGTTAATGGTACCCAAAGCCCCTGCGTTTATCACTTTGTGATAATTAAGCCCCTGCACCTGGAACTGTTTATTTTCCTGTAAATGTTTGTGTAACCATTTATCTTTTAACTTTTTGCCTGTTCTGCTTCTGTAAAAATTGCTTCAGCTAAACTCCCCCTCCCCTATTTAGATCAAGGTATAAAAAGAAATCTAGCCCCTTCTTCGGGGCCAAGAATTTTGAGCTCTAGCTGTCTCTCGGTCGCTGGCAATAAAAGGACTCCAGAATTAGTCTCAGAGTGTGGCATTTCTCTATAACTCGCTCGGTTACAACACTATAGCCAAAGATTACATTCATAAAGATATTTTTACAATATAGGTGTCTTATTTAATATGACTCCAATCTAAATGGTAATTTTTCTAACTTTCTTAAGTAATTATAAAATGTCAAAATTATAAACAATTAAAAACTAAAGAGAAATGAAGACAATGGATAGCAACAAAAGCTAATTGCTAAATATGGGGGAAAAAGGCCAGGCATGGTGGCTCATGCTTGTAATCCCAGCACTTTAAGGCAGGCGACTCACTTGAGGCCGGTTCTAGACCAGCCTGGCCAACATGGTGAAACCCTGTCTCTACTAAAAATACAAAAATTATCCGGGGGTGGTGGTGCATGCCTGTAGTCCCGGCTACTCGGGAGGCTGAGGCAGGAGAATCGCTTGAACCTGGGAGGTGGAGGTTGCAGTGAGCAGAGATTGCACCACTGTACTCCAGTCTGGGCGACAGAGTGAGACTCTGTCAAAAAAAAAAAAAGGGAAAAAAGAAAAGAAAAAGACGATACAATGTTTCTGCAATCTCATTTCAGTTCCACTTATGATAATAGATACATTATGTAATTTAAGTCACTAACACTTGAGGGCAAAAAAACAGAATAAACACAAACGTGTGGGATAAGGGGATGCTGACCCCACTGTTAGTGATCACCTTGGTTGGAGACCCAGGTTTTATCATACAGATGAAGCCTGCAGGTAGCAAGTTTCAGAGAAATAGATTGTAAATGTTTCTTATCAGACTTAAGGTCTATGCTGATGTTATTGCTGTAGGGGTAGAATGAGGCATGTCCAACCCCCTCTTCCATAATGGCCTGAACTAGATTTTCAGGTTAACTCTATAATGCTGAGAGGAGGGGGTCCATTCAGCTAGTTGGGAGGCCTTTGAATTTTATTTTTGGTCATAGTTTCTACATTAAAAAAAAGAAAAAAATTAAGGGTCGCGTCAATTCTCAATTGTCAACATTTTTAATGTATTGTATGCAATATATGTCAACTTTTGTGTTGAGAAATGAAGATCAAATCGTATTCTTTTATCCTGTGTATGTAATAGGCTTTGCTGACCCTAGTTTGATGGGTTTTTTCCTTTGTCCTCTCTTTATTGGATTGAGTCCTCACGGCGCGGCGGACTGCGGCGTGGTAGGAACTACACCACCCAGAATACTGTGCGCCGAGCGTGCCGGGGCCTTAGACCAATCATTGCCCAGGAAAGGGGCACCTCCGTAAGTGCGCAATACGCCAGAATCTTCCGGCGTCTTTCCGGTGGTGGTCGTTTTTGCTGCCTGCGAGCGCGTCCGCGGGCTGGGCGTTTCCGGCTCGCTGGGTCCGGGCCCGGTAACTGGAGACGGAAACCGGTGGAGGTGGTGTCCGCCCGCAGAGGAGCTTGCCTGGTCTCGGTCTGAGCGTCGCCCAGCGATTTGCCACCGCACGCACACCGGATCCCGGGCTTTACCGCCCGCCTCTCCAGGCCCCGCCCCGCCCAAAGTCCCATGGCCGAGGCAGCGCTAGTGAATACGCCGCAGGTGAGAGCGGAGTCCTCGGATCCTCACCTGGGTCCTCAGGCCCCGGATTGGGGTCACCTGCGTGGGTCTCTGCAGTTCAGGCCCCTTCTCCAGGACAGCGAGGAGTTCTGGGTGGGGTCCTCAGAGCTGACGGGCGGTGAGGTGAAGAAGGGAGAGCGTTGCGTACCGTGGGGGCTGCACGCGCCGAGCCTGGGAGGTGCGCCGGGGTCGCGAGCATTCGGAAACTTGGGGGCGGACCTGTGTCTGCAGGGAGCAGAGAGAATGAGGAGAAGAAGGCACGGCTGCCATGGCAGCCTGAGCAACCGGGGTTTTTAATTCTGAGTCTTTGGGAGCCATGGAGGGTTGTGAACTAAAGGAGAACACGATCTGAGTGAGGGTCTGAAAAAATATTTCAAAGGCAATGAGTGGAGAAAACAGACTGTTATGGAGTGATGAGGGTGGACGCAGGGATACTGGTGAGGAGACTGCTGTAGTAGACTCCAGGAGGATTATGGTGGATTCTGGACCAGACGGGTTGCTGAAGGGACCTAAGTAATAAGAATCTTGGTAGATCTTAAAGGTAAAGCCAGCAGGATTTTCTGCTCCAACATTTGTGCCTATGAGCAAAAGTGGGAGTGGAGTATGATCCCAAGTTTTTCTTTTACCTGAACATCTGAAAGAGTTGACAAAGAAATCTGGTGAGGGAGCAGGTTTCAGGGAAATAGTAGGAGTTGAATTTTGGACGTGGTGTTTCTAAATTGCCACAGAGTGAAGTTGTTACATGGGCAGTTGGAATCATAAGTAGAAAATTCATGGGAGGGGACTGACTCAGTGATGTGTAAATGGAGACAGGCTGGGGCGTAGACTAAAGCCAAGCCTTAAATTTAGACGGGAAATCTTAAGGTTTTACTTTGAGATGAAGAGAGGGAGGGCTGAGGCTGGAGGCTGGGAAAGTGTGGGTCGGCCTTGGCGAAGCTGCCTGCAGATAGGAGGGCCATGGGGTTCCGGGGGTACTTCCAAAGGGAATGTGTAAGGAATACACACTGCATAGGATGGATTTGAGGGTGGGACACTGTGTAGAGTCACCATTCAGAAGACTTGGCGAACTGTTCACTCTATGTGGAGCCAGAGAAAGGTCAGCCAGACTAGCAGAGAAGCCCAAGCCCAGCAAGAGCAGCTCTCCCAGGAAAATACAAGTTTAGACTGTATAGATTTAACAAATTAAATTTATGCAAGCAATTAGTTAACCGAATAAAATGTCACTATAACTCTGTGCTCTAATAAAAAATAAATGTTTGTTTTTTGTCATGCTTTCCTGGCACAGAATTCCTAAAATCGTTGTAATTTCCTCAGTGAAAAGTGTCTTGTGATAAGTCATGGACCGCATAACAACAGTGTTGACCACATCAGTGACGGTGGTCCCATAAGATTATGATACCATATTTTTACTGTACCTTTTCATTTTCTTTCTTTCTGATCAGGAGGCAAACTGCATTTTCTAAGTTTATAAATGTTTAAATGCACAAATAATTATCACTGTGTTACAGTTGCTGACAGTATTTAGTATAGTAACTTGCTGTACAGGTTTGTAGCCTAGGAGCAATAGGCTATGCCATTTAGTAGTTGAACAATGAATGTCTGAACAGTAGTTCCCCCTTATCCTCAGAGGATACCTTTCAAGAACCCCAGTGGAGGCTTGAAACTGCAGATAGTACCCAACCTATATATACTATGTTTCTTCCTAGACTACATACCTGTAATAAAATCCAGTTTATAAATTAGGCAGTATAGGAGATGAACAATAATAACTGGAAATAATATAGAACAATTATACTTTATAAGTTAATAAAAGTTATGTAACTGCAGTTGAGACAATAAAAAAGCAAAAGTTAAATTATAAAAAACATGTGAATGTGGTATCTCTCTAAATATCTTACTGTACTATTCACCCTTGTGATGAAGAAGGGACTAAACTCGGTAGAGTGAGATTTCCTCACACTGCTTAGAATGGTGCACTGTTGGCCAGCGCAGTGGCTCACACCTGTAATCCCAGCACTTTGGGAGGCTGAGGCAGGCAGATCACAAGGTCAGGAGATCGAGACCATCCTGGCTAACATGGTGAAACCCCGTCTCTACTAAAAATACAAAAAATTAGCCGGGTGTGGTAGTGGGCGCCCGTAGTCCCAGCTACTCCGGAGGCTGAGGCAGGAGAATGGTGTGAAGCTGGGAGGCGGAGCTTGCAGTGAGCCGAGATCGCGCCACTACACTCCAGCCTGGGTGACAGAGCCAGGCTCCGTCTCCAAAAATAAATAAATAAATAAATAAATAAATAAATAAATAAATAAAGGATGGTGCACTGTTTAAAACATGAATTGTTTACTTCTGGAATTTTAATATTACTATTTTCAGATTGAAGTTGAAATTTAATACTTATAATTTTCACACTGAAGTTGAGTGTGGGTAACTGAAACTGCAAATAGCAAAACAGCTGATAAGGGAAGACTTCTATACTTGAGTTTTATGAGATGGCTTAAGGTGAGCAGACAGGGTGGAGTCTCTAGATAGCCTCAGAGTGGAGTCAGTCACCAGAAAAATCAAGTGATTATAGAATTTGAACTTTAAGCCCCACCTCTGGCATCCAGGGAGGGGAGCAGAGATCTGGAGATTAGGTTATATAAAATCTTGAACAATGAGTTCTAGAAGCTTCAAGGTTGTGAACACTTGGAAGTGCTGGGAGAGTGACGTAAGAGAGCATGGAAGTACTCTGCCTTACCCCCTCTCCCAGTACCTTGCCATATGCATCTCTTCCATTTGGCTGTTCCTGAGTTACATCCATTATCATAAACTGGTAAACATAAGTAAAATATTTTCCTGAGTTCTGTAAGTGGTTCTAGCAAATTATTGAACGTAAGGAGAGAGGTCATGGCAGCCCCCAAATGTGTAGCCAAGTGGAGAAAACTACGGTGGTCTGGACATTGGCTTGCAATTGCCATATGAAGTGAGGGCAGTTTTGTACGACTGAGCCCTTAAACCTGTTGGTTTAGCTGCAACTCCAGGTAGTTAGTGCTAGAATAGGATTGAATTGTAGGACACCTAGTTGGTATCAGAATCAGAGAATGGTGTGGGAAAAGACACTACATATTTATTATCAAAGAAGCACAGAAGCCTCTAATAATTTGAAAAGATACCACATTCACATAAAGACTTAAATGGCAAGTAACAAACACCAAAGTTTTAAAAAATGTTTACAGAAATCTTAATGCAATAGTCAGTACTAGCTAAATCTTAGCATTGGACACGTATGAATGAGTTTGATGCCTACGATGGCACTACGAGATAGCCACCATTAAGTGTTTCCATTTTACAGATGAAGGCAACCTCAGAGAGGTTAGGTCTTTGTCTAGTGTCACACAGTTGGCAAGAGCAACTTACCCTTTGTAAATGCCACCTTGAACACCTGTATTTCATAGCCTCCCTCTTCCTACAGATTCCCATGGTAACAGAAGAGTTTGTGAAACCATCACAGGTAAGTGGAAGAAGTCCCAGGTCTTCACTGGCCCTGTTCCCTAAAGCCATGGTTGTGACCCACAGATGCAGGTAACAATAATGTCCTGGGACTCTTTTTCCTTCATCTTGGGTCCCTGGGGTCACCTCAGGCCCAGGATGATTAATCAGGGTCAGGAGTTATACAGAGATGTTCCCATTTCTGCATCCAATAGGATGAAGTGATGAAAGGTTTCCTGGGCATAGGCGCCAGCATGTCCAAATGCTTAGAGATGAGAATGATACGGGCATATATAGGGAACTGCAAGTCTGTGCACTGTGGCCAAAACTTTTGCAGTTTGAGCTGTGACAGAGCTAACATGAGTTTCTTTTTCCTTCTTTACAATCTCACAGATACATGATTTGTCCTTTTCGTAGATCTTAGCAAACTCGGAGTACAATATTTTTTTTTCTTGTTAAGAACTCTCACCTTTTCACTTAAAGGAAGTACTTCACAGGTTGTCTTTTCCATATCTGAATGGCTGGTATTATCGCTCTTGTGCTTTGGGGGTATTAAGTAAAATAAGCATTACTTGAACACAAGCACTGTGACAATGAGACAGTTGATAGGATAACCAAGATGGCCACATAGTGATTAACAGGCAGGTAGTGTATTCATCACGGATGTGTTGGACAAACGGATGATTCGCGTCTTGGGCAGAACAGCGTGGGACAGTGTGAGATTTTACCACACTACTCAGAAAAGCACGCCATTTACAATTTTGGGGTTGTTTATTTCTGGAATTATCCATGTAATATTTTCAGACCACAGTTAACCAGTAGTAAGTGAAACCATGGAAAACAAAATTGTGGCTAAGAGCGGGGACGACTGTATATGTATTCAGTGCTATACATTTTATTCTAAGCACCGCTTCGACTGCATCTCACAAACTCTAAGTTGTGTTTTCATTTCATTTAGTTCAAAATAGTTTTAAATTTATCTTGAGTATTTCTTCTTTGTTCCATGCGTTGTCTTGTTTACATCTCCCAGGTATTTTGGGATTTGCCAGCTCTCTTTCCATTACTGCTTTCTAGTTGAATTCCATTGTGATTGCAGAGCAGACCTTGTATTATTTCTAGTAAATTTATTAAGATGTGTTTTATAACTGTGTATTGTAAACTGGGGAGTAAATGCCCTTCGTGGGGTCTCTAGGATCATTCCAACACTGCCGTGGAAATGAAACTCTGAGAAGCATAAAGGATTTATTATATTCATAGGTCCTCATAGAGGGTGGCACAGCAAACCATGCATGGAGCCATATGGAAATAGCTCTCAGGGAGTGGACTCAACCAAGCAGGCAGGGAGCCAAGAGGGAGAGCAAGGACCTGTGGGCAGGTGCCTTTCCTACTGTGTTTGAATGTCATTCAGTCACAGTCAAAGGATGAAAAGAAGGGGAGGTTGTGACAGGGACCAGTCTTAGCATGGTGGGGACCTGGTCACCGGGGTGGGTTGCTCATAATGTATTGGGGATGTTGAAGCATCAGGAAAATAGGGAGTTTTAAAGATATATAAAACAGGCCCAGAATGTGGTCTGTCTGGTTGAATATTCCGTGTGAGCTTGAGAACAGCATGTATTCTGTTCTTGTTGGACAAAGTCATCTAAAGATGGTGATTATGTCCAGTTGATTGATGGTGTTGTTGAATTCAGTTAAGTTTAGTGGTTTTCTGCCTACTGTATCTGTAACAGAAAAGAGTGTGGAAGACTTCAATTATGATGGTGGATTGATCTGTTTCTCCTTGAAGATCTGTCAGTTTTTGCCTCATATAGTTTGATGCTCTGTGGTCAGGCATGTATGTGCTAAGGATTCTTATATCTTTTTGGAAACTGCCTCAACCTCCCGAGTGGCTGGGATTACAGGCGCCCGCCACCACGCCCAGCTAATTTTTGTATTTTTAGTAGAGACAGGGTTTCTGCACATTGGCCAGGCTGATCTCGAACTCCTGACCTCAGGTGATCCACCCGCCTTGGCCTCGCAAAGTGCCTGTGATGTTTTCTTGATAGCTACACATGATGAGCTCAGTAAAAGGAATTGCTGTAAATAGGCCTTTAATAATGTGGTGGTGAGGTGTGTCAGCGGGCAGGGGAAGCATTTTAAGTCCCACAGTTAGGTCTCAGTGTTTTAGTGAGCCTGTTCCTCTTGACTGAAATTCACATGTGTTTCTAAATTGTGTTTATTATGCTTTTTCTCTCCCATTATGTGGAAGAGGAATACTAGAGTGGGTTGTAGTTGGTTATTTCCCTTCCCCCAGATAGATTAGGCTCTGATAATACCTCTGCAGGTTAGGCTCTGATTAACTGTTGTCTCCCAAGGGCAGGCTTTGTTTAGAGGAACACATTGCTATGGCATATTTTAAGATGATTCATTTTCCCCTCTCTGCTGGAAGCACAAGGGGATTTTTTTTTTTTTTCCAGTATTCACCATGAGAACTTGGTTAAGTTTCTGGAGGTAAATATTGCAAGATTGTGGGGGCCCCCTATCAGAGTGCCTCTTGAATTTTCAGCTCACAGAATTGTCCACACAGACCTTCCAGCAATTTATGCATTATAGATTGGGTTTTCCTAACCTAGCACTGGTTTGCATGATGGTTTCCTTTCATGAGTTTCTGCTCCTGTGAGCCTTGATTCCCCTGTATGCCCTCGTTTGTCTCTCCAATCTTGTGGGCAGCGGTGTGTGCTGTGCCCTTATCTTTCCTGTGTGGATCCTAGAATTGTCCATTTTTCAGTCTATTTAACTCTTTACTTGCTATTGTGATAGAGTGGCCACTTCCAAGCTCCTTACATGCAGAATAGAAACCAAAGTCCAGGAGTTAGGCCTTCACAATGTGGAGTCTCATGTTGGGACTTCTTGGTGGTGGTGTTAGGTGCACAGCAAGAGACAGACACATGGAGTTCAGGGAAGGGATCCAAGTGAAAGCTATCCGTCAGCCAGTGGCTGGCCTGTGGACCATGGCAGGTTTAAGAGGAACACTCTTCAGGTCATAGTGGCAGTCCCATCAGTGAGGAAGGATGTAGAGAGTATTCTCTAATGACTGGGTCTCTTGCATGGTCACCTAGATAGAAGTGGGAACCATCACTAAGACAGATAAAGAAGAGTAGTAACCATGGGTGTGTGGGGGTAGGATGAAACGGGTGTCCAGCTGTTGGCACAGTCTTTAAATGGGGAATGTTAAGAGATTCATTCAGAGGCAAAGCAGTAATGGAGGTCAAATAACACCAAGGTCAGGGCTGGTGCTTTTCCTCCCTTTTGCTGGCTCAGACTTTTGTTGGTAACTCTTGGTAGGGCCTAAGTAGTTTCAGACAGTGTGACAGATTAGGTTAAAAGCAAATGAGATTGACTGGGAGAGTCATTCAGCCTGTGGTGGGAGCAGCTGGGGGCCAAGCTTTGACTGAGTGTAGGTGGAGAGAGGAAAGATATGACTGGTGTGGGGACAGCACAGGCAACACTAAGGAGGAAGTGGACTTTGGCAGCCTGAGCTCACACAAGGTCTGAGTGGCTGAAATTGGAACAAAGAGCCAGGCCACATGGGGAAGTCTTCATAACAGTCCTGAGACTGCCTCTGGCTTGGGTCTAACAAAGATGTGTGGTGGTGCTGGATCCTTGTTGCATTTAGCAAGTGCTGCCTGGGTCCCTTGAGCAGAGTGGCATGTGGAGAAGCCAGGTGAAGTACCTGTGTCATGGATGCTGAGGGCAGTGGAGTTCAAGGTGTAGCAGTCATGATCTGGAGATGTGTTCCCATGAATGGTGTGCAACCGGGGAGGGAGTATGGCTGTACTCAGGATCCTTGTACTGGCACTTTAAACCAAGATGGTAAGCACAGGTTTCAGTATATCTGGGTCTCCAGGGAGGTGAACTAGCAGGAGCATGGATGAGATTCCATGATGTAAGGCCCAGAGCCCAGTGGGAGACACCATAAGGACCTGGTATCTCCTCTGAGTTGGAGAACTAGGGAGGAGCGAGATTTACTGGGGTTCCTGGGGATTGAGTCTGCTCATGATTTCATCTGCCCCCATCATGCAGGGCCATGTGACCTTTGAGGATATTGCTGTGTACTTCTCCCAGGAGGAGTGGGGCCTCCTTGATGAAGCTCAAAGGTGCCTGTATCATGATGTGATGCTGGAGAACTTTTCGCTTATGGCCTCAGTAGGTAAGATCTCTTAAAACCACACCATCAACCTCTGCTGGACTCTGCTCTTCCCCTTTTTCCAGGAGTTTTCTGTCTTTCCCAGAGTTGGACATGGGCCCTTCTTCTTTCCTTGGTTCTTGACCTGTGGAAGACATAGGCGTTGTGGTTGCCAGGCCTGGGTTTTTTCTGCCCCAACATCTACTGTCCTGAAGCCTTTTAGTTAAGAGTTTGGGTTCAGACTCTTGTAACTTGCCCAACCGACACCACTTGGTTTTGCCACTCCTTGCTAAGGTGACTGTTCAGTTCTGTGGTGGACCTGTGTTACAGGTTCTCCCCCTGCCTTTAGTAGACGTGTCTTTGGACCTGCCTTTCTCAGGAATTACAGGTACTTACATGGTTGCTATTTGTAGGGAACCCTAGACTATGACAGCAAGACCCCCTCCCAAGGGTTTTTTTGTAATAAATTTCCCTCCTGTAGTCTGTCATGGGTTGGCGCACCCTGGGCCAGTGTTGTTGACCCACCTCCCTGTTTTTCCCTTAGGATTTCTTCTACCTTCCAGGACCCAGATAGTCTCCTGACTTAAGCTGGGGACAGGGGAGAGGCCTGTGTTCCTGAAAGGGTAGTGAAGTCTTCAGCCACAGCAAGGGGGGTTAACAGGGTTTGGGACCTGTGAGTAGGAGCAGTGGGAGGGCATGATTTGAGGGCTGAACTCAAATCATACCAGGCAAATGTCCTATGTTCCCCACTATTTTGGTGCCAGGGCTCATGGCCATACCTCATTTTTCTCTTTTCTCTGCCTGCTTGACAATTTGCCTACTTGTCGTTTCTACTGTGATTGTCCCCTACCTCTGTTCTCCACATCTCTCCTGTTCCTGTTCTGCAGTGTTCTCTAACATTAGCCTATACCTAATGTATTTAATATTATGAGCTGTGCAGATACAGATGTTCCTCAGCTCGTGATGGGGTTATATCCTGATAAACCCATTGTAAGTTGAGAATATCGTAAGTCAGAAATGCATTTAATACACCCAACTTATTAGACATCCTAGCTTAGCAACACAGTAGTGTCAGTTGTTTAGCCTGGTGATTGCATGGCTTACTGAGAGCTGCAGCTTGCTACCACTGCATCACAAGAGTATACACACTGCGTATCACTAGCCTGGGAAAAGTTCAAAATTCAAAGTATGGTTTCTACTGAATGTGTCACTTTCGTATCATCATAAAGTGGAAAAATCATAAGTTCAACCATTATAAATCAAAGACTGTCTACTTAAGCTCTCAAACATCAGCTATCCAGTTGTAATTGCATTTTCCTGGGGTGACACACATTCTATGCAGGTCTCCCCTGTCTCCATCAGACGACGTCCTATTGAAAACCATTGACAGAGAAGGGAGTTGTATGCCCCCTGCCTCTCTTCCCACCATAGTACCCGATTCCTTGTTCTCTTGCTGGTTATGGGTCTTCCCCTACATGGTAACCTTAAGAGGCCTAATACTGCAAGTATTATCTTCCTTGACCTGACTCCAGCTCCCTTGTCCTGAAAACAAACCCATGGCCTGGGTGCAATGGCTCGTGCCTATAATCCTAGCACTTGGGGAAGCTGAGGTGGGAGGATCACTTGAGCTAAGGAATTTGAGACCAGCCTCGACAACATAATGAGACCCGTATCTCCACAAGAAATTCTTAAAAAAAATTAGCCAGTTATGGTGGTATATGCCTGTAGTCCCAGCTACTTGGGAGGCTGAGATGGGAGTGTCACTGGAGCTTGGAAGGTCAAGGCTGCAGTGAGATATGACTGCAACTGCACTCCCATCTGGGTGACAGAGCAAGACCCTATCTCAAAGAAAAACCATGGACTCGTCCCTCCCTGTGTTCCACAGGTATTTGTAATGGAGCTGTTCCCTTCCACCAAAGTGTGCATATACTTCACTTGCATTTTTATGCTTTTAGGTTGTTTGCATGGAATAGAGGCTGAGGAGGCCCCTTCTGAGCAGACTGTTTCTGCGCAAGGAGTGTCACAGGCCAGGACTCCAAAGCTAGGTCCTTCCATCCCAAATGCTCATTCTTGTGAGATGTGTATCCTGGTCATGAAAGACATTTTGTACCTCACTGAGCATCAGGGGACACTTCCCTGGCAGAAACCTTATACTTCTGTGGCCAGTGGGAAATGGTTTTCATTTGGTTCTAACCTGCAACAGCACCAGAACCAGGACAGTGGAGAGAAACACATCAGAAAGGAGGAGAGCAGTGCCTTGCTTCTGAATAGCTGCAAAATTCCTCTGTCAGACAATCTTTTCCCATGCAAAGATGTTGAGAAGGATTTTCCAACCATCCTGGGCCTTCTCCAACACCAGACCACCCACAGCAGAGAAGAGTATGCACATAGAAGGAGGGAGACCTTTCAACAAAGACGTTACAAATGTGAGCAAGTTTTCAATGAGAAAGTTCATGTTACTGAGCATCAGAGAGTCCACACTGGAGAAAAAGCTTATAAGCGTAGGGAATATGGGAAATCCTTGAACTCTAAATACTTATTTGTTGAACACCAGAGAACCCATAATGCAGAAAAGCCTTATGTGTGCAATATATGTGGGAAATCATTCCTCCATAAACAAACACTCGTTGGGCACCAGCAGAGAATTCACACTAGAGAAAGGTCTTACGTGTGCATCGAATGTGGGAAATCCTTGAGCTCCAAATACTCACTTGTGGAACACCAGAGAACCCACAATGGAGAAAAGCCTTATGTGTGCAATGTATGTGGGAAATCATTCCGCCACAAACAAACATTTGTTGGCCATCAGCAGAGAATCCACACTGGAGAGAGGCCTTATGTATGTATGGAATGTGGGAAATCTTTTATTCATTCCTATGACCGCATTCGACACCAGAGAGTTCACACTGGAGAAAGGGCTTATCAGTGCAGTGAATGTGGGAAATCCTTCATATACAAACAGTCACTTCTTGATCACCATAGAATCCACACGGGAGAAAGGCCTTATGAGTGCAAAGAATGTGGGAAGGCCTTCATTCACAAAAAAAGACTTCTTGAGCACCAGAGAATTCATACTGGAGAAAAGCCTTATGTGTGCATCATATGTGGGAAATCATTTATCCGCTCGTCTGACTACATGCGACACCAGAGAATTCACACTGGAGAAAGGGCTTATGAATGCAGTGACTGTGGGAAAGCCTTCATCTCCAAACAAACACTTCTTAAGCATCACAAAATCCACACTAGGGAGAGGCCTTATGAATGCAGTGAATGTGGAAAAGGCTTCTACCTTGAGGTTAAACTTCTTCAGCACCAAAGAATCCATACTAGAGAACAACTTTGTGAGTGCAATGAATGTGGAAAAGTCTTCAGCCACCAAAAAAGACTTCTTGAGCACCAGAAAGTTCACACTGGCGAAAAGCCCTGTGAGTGCAGTGAATGTGGGAAATGCTTTAGACACCGCACCAGCCTCATTCAACACCAGAAAGTTCACAGTGGAGAGAGGCCTTATAACTGCACTGCATGTGAGAAGGCCTTTATCTATAAAAACAAACTTGTTGAGCATCAGCGAATCCACACCGGAGAAAAGCCGTATGAATGTGGTAAATGTGGGAAAGCCTTCAACAAAAGATATTCCCTTGTCAGACACCAGAAGGTACATATAACAGAAGAGCCCTAGCAATTGTTGGGATGTGTAATTGTCTTATTCACTGTAGGACACCAGAGAGCTGATTTTTCAAGGGATCCAACAGACAGAAATTCACCCTCATACATCTGCATATCAGTAGTTGAAAGATTCACTACAAGGTCCAAGTACTTGGGAAGCTTTCTAGAGATTACTTGTACTTTCTAATCTGCCCAGTGTTACAACAGACACTACCATGTGGCATATCCTCACAGTTTTCATCAGTCACTCACATGTGCTCAAGGAATGCAGACCACTGTGCTCACCAAATTCTGAAGGGAATAATATAATAAAAGCCTGTTGAGGGTCTTCTTCCATCTTGCTGAACTGTTCAAGGGAAAGACAAAACCCAACTTTGACCAAGAAGAGCAATCTGGATTCTTGTAGCCCATGGAGGTTTACCTTCTTCATAGGTTTTTTTTTTTTTATGTGATTGCCATAGTGGGATATTCCCTCTCCCACATTACCCAAGAGGGAAATGGGCTGTCTTACCATGTGCTGAAGTATGTGCTCTGCCAGTGTGAAGGGTGAACAGCTCCAACTTTATGTCCCCCCAGGGACATAGTATGAGATCAGAAAATAGTTCTTAGTCCTGTTTGTCTTAATTTTTATTGGTTTCCAAGGTCTCCTAGGAAGGAGAGCAGAGCTGTGTGGTCCTAATCATGGTGTCAATGCCAGATTTATTTGTAGGTCCAGAGGTCTCCCTGAGAAGAGGCATTTGTGACAAACTCAAGTGCTGGGACCTGCATGAATTGTTTATTTGCAGTGATGCTTCATATTTCCTAGCACTGTTCATGGTATCTTATTTCCCAGGTCCTTCATTGTAGCCATGGGCACTGAAGGACTGAATTGGTAGGTAGGTCACTGGTTGTAAGACCTACTGGGGCCAGGTAAGAACAGTAATTGGCCCAGACAGGTAGGTGTGATAAACAGAGTAGAAAAGATTGTAGCCAAGAAGAGTGAATGTGTCCCATCCAAAGGTGCATCCAGATATGTCTGTGTTACTATGGCTTCATGGTTTGGGGGTATATAGAAATTCTCAGGACCTCAGACCTTTGATTCTCCTTTAGCAGCACACATCGTCAGCATAAGGCATCTAAAGATTTTGTGGACTCTCATAACTTATGTACTGTTTTTGAAATGATTGCTGCACGGGCAGGAAAGCAGGATTTGAGAGAACATACACCTTGCCTTCCAGATATGTGGTTTTTGTGATTCACCCAGATCTGTTGTGCCAGTTAGGAATTATCTTTATTACTTCCCGTTTATTGCCACTGCTGAGAAGGCTGTCCTTCCTAACTTGTGAGGAGATGAATCCTTAATAATAAGTAAATCTTGTGTTATCCTATAGTCTGGTTTTCCAAAAGGAGAGGTAGATGCATATTTTTGTGTGGAACCATTTATCTTAAAACATTGAGGTGCAGTTTTCATACACAAAACCTTCTATCTTTTTAAGAATTGTCTGTATGGTTTATTGCCCAGTTAATGGGTTTTGATAGTCATGTTATCTCAGTAAGTGTCTTGTCTTAGAAATATGTGTGTATAGGCTGGGTGCGGTGGCTCATGCCTGTAATCCCAGCACTTTGGGAGGCCAAGGCAGGTGGATCACCTGAGGTCAGGAGTTTGAGACCAGCCTGACCAACATGGTGAAATCCAGTCTCTACTTAAAATACAAAAATTAGCCAGGCGTGGTGGCGTGCATTTGTAATCCCAGCTACACAGGAGGCTGAGGCAGGAGAATCGCTTGAACCTGGGAGGCGGAGGTTGCAATGAGCCAAGGTTGCGCCATTGCACTCCAGCCTGGACGACAGAGTGACACTTCTCAAAAAACAAAAACAAAAAGAACAGATAAGAAATACGTGTGTATATATTCTATTTTGTGTGTTTTCATTCACCTTATTTCATTCAGTCTTCCAAATGAAATGTTCTTAATTTTGATGAAGTCTAATTTGTCTGTTTGTTCATTTACTGTTATTTTGGTGCTATTAAAAAAATTTTATTCTTTGGCTGGGCACGGTGGCTCACGCCCATAATCCCAGCACTTTGGGAAGCCAAGGTGGGCCGGATCACCTGAGGTCAGGAGTTTGAGACCAGCCTGGCCAACATGGCAAAACCCCGTTCTACTAAAAATACAAAAATTAGCTGGGCATGGTGGTGGGCGCCTGTAGTCCTAGCTAGCTACTTGGGAGGCCTAGGTGGGAGGACTGCTTGAACCCAGGAGGCGGGGGCTGCAGTGAGCCAAGATTGCGCCACTACACTCCAGCCTGGGCGACAGAGCAGGACTCCCATCTCGAAAAAAAAAAAATTGTGTAATTATAGGAACTTTGGAAAGATTGTTATTCAACTGATATTACATAAGGTATTTATTTTGTAAATTATTTGCAATATTAGAATTTCTGTCAGCCTACAGTATTTCTCTGCTGTTATTCTGACCTTAACACATTGAAAGAGTTCTTAATTTTGCTTCGCCATCCCTTACGCATACTTAATTTTTGTTATTTTGCCAAATTCCAATTATCTTTACAAGATCATTTTATTTTTTAAAAGAGCTAACCAGACAAGAAAATTTGCCCTTGTTATTCCCACTTCCTATATAGCTTGTCTGCCAAAACCTTTATGCCATTATTCTCATCAGTCTCATTCTCAGGGGTTTCTCTGAGCAAATCCATATAAAAGTGGAACTATATGACATTTCCTGCCCCATTCTCATGCTTCATCTTTAATAGGTAAATTTACCATTTTAAATAGTTTTAAAATTATCTTCACTGTGTGTACTTTGGATTTAATCCTTACTAATGATTAAGATGCTCTAAAAATCAATGTAAAACTAATTTTAAAGCCAGCAGCATAATTTTGTGAGTTATGCCTGAGTATTCAAAAATCCTAACAAGTCAAAAATATTAATTAAAATCAATGTTTAATCTTTCCAATTAAATACTTCCATTCCATAAACTTCAGAACCAAAGTTAGATACCAACAAGAGACTGAAGATAAATACAGTGTCAATAGTATCAAGGGACTAGCCCATATAATATACTTGAAAATCGTATTAATCACCAATAAAGTACCCCACCATAAACAAAATACACAATAAAAAGTCAAGATACAAATAAAGACAGGCCAACATATGAGTAGACCATTGACAGAAGAGGAAAAACAAAAGGCAATGAAAGGATATGAACTAATGTTCAAATGTATTTCAATATGAGAAATACCAGATATATTCTATATCACTTTAAACTTCTAAAATAAAAACTGGAAAGCTGGGTAATTCTAAATATTGTCTGGGACACAGTGATACAGAAACACTTTTGTCCATCTTATGGGAGAGGAAAGGGCAATGTATAACATAATTCCAGTTACATACTAGATCACCATATGACCTAGCCATTCAGCTGCAAGGTACATTTCTCATGTATGGCCATAAGTTTATTTAGAACATAATACTGATGACCTTATTTTTAAGGTTGAATCAAGCTGGTGGTGATATATTTCATAGCAGGAAAATGGAGGAAATACATGTCCATAATCAGAGGATTTGAATCAAGGATGAAAGCTTCATGATGTAAAATATTACATGGCAGTTAAAAACAATTGGCTAGAGGTAAGCCCATGAAATATAGGATAGAAATATAATATTTTGCTGTAGTTTGAGTGAAAAAGAAAAAAAAAAGAATTGTGAGGTCTACAATAAAACATAATTTAAAAATAATTTAATACCACAAAAACTCCAAAGAAAAAAAACCAAAACAACCCAGCCACTTCTTACTAGAACATATGTTCCATGCTTCTATCTCGGCTTCTGGTAGCCCCATGTGTTCCTTGGCTTGAAGATGTTCTTCCTGTGTCTTCACATCGTCTTCCCTCTGTACATCTGCCTCTGTGACCAAATTTCCCATTTTTATAAGGACACAGTCATAGTCAATTAGGAACTAACCTAATGGATTAACTAACATGATTACCTGAGGTTCTGAGGGTAACGACTCCAACATCTTTTTTGGAGACACAAACACTTAACATTGCCCTATGAATTTCTGCAGTTCTTCAAAGGGCAGAGTGAATAATAACCACAGCAATTTCAAGACAAACAGGCTTCCATTGTGAGATGGCTTGTTTAAAGAAACTATTAATTTCCTGCACTCTTCTGATCACTCTGTTGTTCACATTCATTTTAGAATTTCTCTTCCAAATCACTTCTGGTGCTTTCCTTCTTGCTTCTTTCATTTCCTTCAATGTTCTAGTTCTATTATGTTTTTATTCCGTCAGCAATTTCTTAAATTTCTCTTTTCAACCTTAAGCAGTTTTTCTGAAATTATAAAATTTACTGTGAACATTTCAAACATTTCCACATGTGCATGAAGTTAAAGTGAACTCTGACATTCCCCTCTACCCCATCCCTTCCCTCCCTCTACACCCAAGGAGCAAATACCATTTAACTGGGTGAGGATCCTTCCAGACACATTTTTTGTCTGCTTACAAATATTAAGATTTCTAATTAGTCTTTGCATGACCGACTTGCCGAGTTAATTTACCGTCCACATTTCCTCTGTGAGATTTACTGATTGAAGTGCACCAACTGTGAATGGTCATAACTAGTCCCACCCCCACAATCATTTCTCACAGATTAAGCACCATAAGAGCATAGTGCCTTTTATCTAATTTGTTCATTAAATGTAACAAAGTTACAAAAACATGAACATGAAAACGTTTTACCTCTGCCGGGCACGGTGGCTCACGCCTGTAATCGCAGCACTTTGGGAGGCCGAGGCGGGTGGACTACATGAGGTCAAGAGTTCAAGACCAGCCTGGCCAACATGGTGAAACCCCGTCTCTACTAAAAATACAAAAAAACTAGCCGGGCATGGTGGTGGGCGCCTATAATCCCAGCTACTCGGGAGGCTGAGGCAGGAGAATCCCTTGAACTCGGTAGGCAGAAGTTGCAGTGAGCTGAGATGGCGCCACTGCACTCCAGCCTGGGCAACAAGAGTGAAACTCTGTCTCAAAAACAAAACAAAAAACATGTTTTACCTCAATCATAAACTGTGGAAAACGTACAGAAGTTCACAACTTTTACTGTAAGTTCAAAACTACTGACTTAAAAATGGGTGCTAAACAAGTTTAAGTCAATATATTGCACCTGTTCTCATGTGCTTTTCCTATATTAGACAGTAAGTTCCTTCCCTGCTCAAGGGCAGGACCCATAGCCCAGCCATCCACTGCATCCCACTCTTCTAAGTATGACCACAACAGTGAGTGGCCATGGAGCTAAATGACAGGTGTCTCATGAGATTCTTGCCTATCACAGCAGCAAGTTCATAGTAGATCCTTGTACCAAACACTTGAGTGAAGACTGTATGGAAAGAGCTGGAAGCTAAGAAAAACCTACGGTGTCCTTTATCCCATAGAAAACACTCCTGCTTTGGGACAAACTGGGGCCTAGGTCCTCAGGCCTGGAAAGAACCCTTTGATGACAGCCAATATGTTTCTAGAGGGATTTCTCCAACTCTCTTGAACCCAGGGCCTTAGGTACAAGTACAGCCACAGCTACAATACATGCAGCCTTCCAGAGAGAGGATGCAGGAGGGTGGGGGTCCTCAAGAGTCAACTCTCCTTCCCACAGGAGAGGAAACTGTGCACTCTGTCCTGAAAAAACAAAAACAGAGAACTCTTAACTCACCAAGAATTCTATTTATAATATGTGCAAAAGGACTACAGTAAAAGGTACATGCCCACTATGAAAACATGAAATATATATGCAGTGCTTTAAAAGGTTGTGAGGAAAGCTCAGAGTGAGAAAATGATAATTTTCTATTTTTCACACGTTTTAACCTAACATTATCTCATGTAGCTTGAAAACTAAAAGAAAATCTCACAAAAGGAATTTCAAATTACCAGATTCAGGCTAAGTACAGTGGCTCACACCTGTAATCCCAGCTTTTTGGCAGGCTGAGGTGGGTGGATCACCTGAGGTCAGGAGTTCGAGACCAGCCTGGGCAACATGGCAAAACCCTGTCTCTACTAAAAATACAAAAATTAGCTGGGCATGGTAGTACATGCCTGTAATCCCAGCTTCTTGGGAGGCTGAGGCAGGAGAATCACTTGAACCCGGGAGGCAGAGGTTGCAGTGAGCCAAGATCGCACCCCTGCACTCCAGCCTAGGCAACGGAGTGAGACTCCATCTCAAAACACAACAAAACTAATTACCATATTCAGTGCTAGCACCAAGGGACTAAGGTCATGGTGGTTAACTATGAAACTCACGTAAACCTGCCCACGTATATCCTGATTCACCTGTTAAAATGCTAGGCACTTTATTTTGTAGCAAAACTCACGCAAATGTTTATAATATCAGACAATGAGATTCCTCTCCATGTTGTTTTCTTGGGTTTACTGGGTTTACCATGGATTCATCTTAGTTGTGTGTTTTATTTTGCCTGTTTTAGCTATAATTCAATCCCTAGAAAAATGCTGAGGGGGACCTAAAAATACCCCTCTACACAGGATTAAAGAATCTGATAAACACCAGAAAGAATTAGGACTCATCTGAGAAGGCCAAGCAAGTACAAAGTGATCACTGTGTTGCCAGAGAAAATAAAGACAACAAACAGATAGAATGGAATCAGGAAAATGTGAGAGTGCTGAGCATTTGAAACCATATTAGGCTAGGTGTGGTGGCTCACACCTGTAATCCCAACACTTTAGGAGGCTAAGCAGGATGATGACTTGAGTCTAGCAGTTTGAGACAGATCTGGGGAACACAGCAAGACCTCATCTATACAAAAAAATTGAAGGCTGGGTGCAGTGACTCACACCTGTAATCCCAGCACTTTGGGAGGCCAAGGCAGGTGGATCACTTGAAGCCGGGAGTTCCAGACCAGCCCAGCCAACATGGTAAAACCTTGTCTCTACTAAAATTACAAACATTAGCCAGGCGTAGTGGTGTATGCCTGTATCCCAAGCTACTCAGAAACTTGAGGCAAGAGGACCATTTGAGCCCAGGAGTTCGAGGTTACAGGGAACTATGATCATGCCACTGCACTCTAGCCTGGGTGACAGAGCAAGTCCCTGTCTCTTAAAAAATAATGAGTTTATTAATAAAAATCAAAGCCTTAAACAGTCTTAGGTATTGCACATTTTAATGTGGTGCACATTTTAATGTGGCCATCTGTACATGGGTTCTTCTCACCCTAGATATAAAAAAGAAGTGTCACATGAAGATGTTCTCAGTATTCTAATTTCTACTAAATTCAAGAATCTCATGACACAAGCCTTCATATTTCTCACAAAGAATTACTCTCCTCATGGATATCCTCCCAGAGATGTCTGGATCAAAGGCAGCTTCCAAGAAATGCCTGAAGAGCTGCCCTCACTGTCTAACTCTGAGAAAGGATGGCAGTGAATGTATGTTAAAAAAAAAAAAAAGGAATAAAACCCCTTTACCTCTCAAACATTCCCCTACCAAAAAATAAAACTGATCTTACAGCGAAGTCTGTAAGGACATAAAGCAAGAAGATACCTGTAACTGAAGGTTTTCATAAGTTCATAGAGAAAATCCCAAGGTGGGTCAAATTCCAGCATGGCTCTTTATAGGACAAGCAAGTGACAACCTGGTCACAGAAAGTTTTCTCACATCAATAACAATTATGTAGTAACTTTTCATTATGATTCTCAGATAGTAAGATTTCTGCTCTGGCCAAAGACTGTCCTTAATAGTTATATTTGGAATGTCTTTCTCCAGCATGAGTTCTCTGATGTTGATGGAATGCCTTCCACATTTCCCCCTGGTATGAATCCTTCTGCAATGAGTGAGAACTGAGTGGTGACTGAAGGGATCCTTACATTCACTGTATTCACAGGGCTTCTCTCCAAAGTGACTGCTCATGTGTTAGTTAAGAAAGAGCTGACAAAAAAAATGAAAAGTTTCCTGACATTCTTTGCACTCGAAGGACTTCTTCCTACAGTGTGGGTCCCATTATGAATGATAAAATAACAGTGGGTAAAGGCCTTGCTGTATTCATTGCAACAATAGGGTTCTCTCATGTATGGACCCTTTGGTGCTGCAGAAGGTGTGACCTGCGTTTGAAGGCCTTCCCACACTCGATACACTTGTAGGGCATCTCCCCAGTGTGGATGACAGAGTGCTGAATGAGGTACGTGCTCCGGTGAAAGGCTTTCCCACACTGGGTGCATTCATAGGGCTTCTCCCCAGTGTGAATCCGCTGGTGCTGTATGAGTTCTGAGCTGCATCTGAAGGCCTTTCCACATGCCATGCAATCATAGGGCTTCTCTCCAGTGTGGATGATGTAATGTTGAATTAGGTGGGCTCTATTGCTAAAGGCTTTCTCACATTCTTTGCACTCAAAGGGCTTTTCTCCAGTGTGCGTCCTATTATGGCGAATAAAAGTAGACCGGTGGGTGAAGGCCTTTCGACATTGACTACACTCATAGGGTTTCTCTCCAGTGTGGATTGGATGGTGCTGCATGAGGTACGACCTGCGTTTGAAGGCCTTCCCACACTCAAGGCACTTGTATGGTTTCTCCCCGGTGTGGATGAGGTAGTGCCGAATGAGAGTTGAGCTCTGGCTAAAGGCTTTCCCACATGCATTGCATTCATAGGGTTTCATTCCAGTGTGAACCCTCTGATGTCGAACGAGATACCACTTCCTGTTAAAACCTTTCCCACACTGCTTGCATTTGTAGGGGTTTGTCCCTGCATGAATCAAGGCGTCTTTCCCTGGTTGCTGTGAGTCACATTCATGGAGAACATCTGCTGATAACCACTCTTGTAATGCCCTGGAGTGCAGACCATCATCTGTCCCCAAACCTTCACCTTCAAGGCTCACTTTCCCAAGATGGGTCTCCTTGTGGAGGTCTGTCTCTGGTGTCACTTTACCTTTCTGCATTTCCAAAAGCCCTTCCTCATCCCTAGCTCTCCCCAACCTCGAATCACTTGAGGTTGAAGATTCCAGAGTCAGGCTTCCCCGGAGAAAGGCCCGCTCAGATAAGACTGGCGGGTAAGTGGTTGGCTCTCTGGTATGAACTTGTGCTCTGTCACCTGAAGGGCATCAACAAACAAAGGAGGGGTCTTTTAGTGATAAAATATAGAAAAACACAAAATAACCACTTCAGTAGGAAAATGAAGATGAAAATAGTGCCTATGATACTTGCTGCATTTTTACATCTCTAACCCAGGTTACCAAATACTGCTTATGGTCCTTGTATCCTTGACACCATTAAAGGGAAAATCTGGAGGGCAGGCTGGACCGGGGGACAGAGGATCCAGAGTAAAGACATTTCTCTTTACAGTTCAGAGTAAGGAAGAGATAATAGAGTTTTGATGACATTGTCTGAAGGGCATTTGCTTTAAGAATTGAACGCTTACATCCATCTGACAAGGGATTAATAACCAGAATATATAAGGAGCTTAAACAACTCTATAGGAAAAAATCTAAGAATCTGATTTAAAAATGGGCAAAAGATCTGAATAGACACTTCTCAAAAGAATACATACAAATGGCCAACAGGTATATGAAAAACTGCTCAATATAATTGACCATCAAAGAAATGCAAATCAAAACTACAATAAGGTATCATCTCATCCTAGTCAAAATGGCTTTTGTCCAAAAGACAGGCAATAACAAATGGTGGCAAGGATGTGGAAAAAAGGGAACCCTCATACACTGTTGGTGGGAATTTCAATTAGTACAACTACCATGGAGAACAATTTGGAGGTTCCTCAAAAAACTAAAAATAGAGCCACCATATGATCCAGCAATCCCAGTGGAGGTATATACCCAAAAGAAAAAAAAAATCAGTACATCAAAGAGATATCTGCACTACCATGTTTACTGCAGTACTAGGCACAATAGCCAAGATTTGGAAACAATTTAAGGGTCCATCAACAATGAATGGACAAAGAAAATGTGGTGTGTATACACAATGGGGTACTATTTGGCCATAAAAAAGGAGATCCTATCATTTGCAACAACAGGGATGGAACTAAAAATCAAAACAACTGAACTCATGGAGAGAGAGTAGAAAGATGGTTACTGGAAACTGGGAACGGCAGTAGGATGGAGTAGGATCCTACTCCATGGAGTAGTGAGGATGGTTAATGGGTACCAAAATGAAGTTAGAAAAGAATGAATAAGACCTAGTATTTGATAGCACAACCGGGTAGCTATAGTCAAAAATAATTTATTGTATACTTTAAAATAACTAAGGGTATAACTGGATTGTTTGTAACACAAAGAAAGGATAAATGCTTGAGGTGACAGATACTTCCTTTACCTTGATGTGATTATTATGCATTGTATGCCTATATTAAAATATCTTATGTACCCACATAAATTAAAAATTAGCCAGGCGTGGTGGTGCATGCCTGTAATCCCAGCTACTCGGGAGGCTGAGGCAGGAGAATCGCTTGAACCCGGGAGGCAGAGGTTGCAGTGAGCCGAGATTGCACCATTGCACTCCAGCCTGGGCAACAAGAGCAAAACTCTGTCTCAAAGAAGAAAAAGAAAAAGAAATGAAGCCTTTTGGTGCTATAAGAGTTTAGGGAAGTTGCACCTGATGAGACTGGAAAGAAAAAGAGATCATGGAAGGCTTTCTAGAGGAGGTGTCCCATAAGCTGAGTCCTAAAAGAGAAGCCAGAGTCATTGCCAGAGAGAGGAAGTGGGCAATGGGTTGAAGGTGAGGAAGTAAAAATGGGTAGATTCACCCTTTGGGCACCAGATGCCTGGTGAAACCAATATAAAAGGGTGATTAGAGTTGGAGCAAGAAAATGAAGATTCCAGCACAAAAGGGATGGAAGTACACACAGGAACAAATGGTACAAAAGGCCTAGTGTAGTAAGATCTGACAAGTTTCTGCTGTGTCAGGAGGCACAATGCATGGCAGACAAGAGGGTACCGGAGACAGAATGACTCAGTTCAAATCCTGCCTGTGTCAAGTGGGTTGATACTGGAGGATGACTTTCTCCACCAGGTCTCCAATTCCTCAACTAAGAGACTAGGAGACTCAGTTTCTCAGGCTGTCATGAGGTTAAATGAGAAAATGCACAGTTCTTCATGCAGCACAAGTGTTCATTAAATTGTGAGACATTACCCTTATTATTTTCATTGCTGCGCTGGGCAATTTGGGTAATGGCAGTGACACGAGCAAGAACAGCTTCAGTGCTGTGATCTGAGGAAGCTAGCAGCTGTGCGTCATGAAGTGGCAGCATCGCGTGCTTAGAAGAGCCGAGTGCAGCAGCAGTCTCATACCTGGAATGGTGGGGATGGGAAATGGTGCGGCTACTCTGGAAAAATATTTGGGGGTTTGACTTAAAACTGAGCACAGATCTGTCTCTTGACTCCACCAGTCATCTCCTGGGTGTATATGCAACAGAAATGAGTGTTTATATCCACTAAATATTATGGAAAATAGTATTCATAGCAGCATTCTTCATAATCTCCAAACAAGGTAAACAATACAAATGTCAACCAATAGGAGAGTGAAGAAACAGATCCTGATGTTTTCACATAATTTTATGGTACACAGCATATAGGATAAACCCAGCTCATGGACACAATGATGGTGAAAAGAAGAAATACACAAAAGAGAAACTGCTTTGGGGCTCCAATTATGCCCATTCACAACCAATTAAAAACTAGTCCCTAGGAAGAGAGTCTAAACAGTGGCTCCCACTGCAGGAGGAGCTATTGACAAAGACAGGGTGACAGAAACTGCTGAGGTGCTGGAAATATTGTAAATCTTGACCTAGATGAAGAATTCAATTTGCAGAAATGCAAAAATTTAAGCTAAGCCCTTCAAATTTGTACTTATTATTGTATACATAAGATTTTTTTTAGTTTGAGAAATTTTAAACAAAAAAATATTAAAGTCAAGTGTAAACATCTCTTCCAAACATGAGACAACTCCAAGAAGCTTGGCTTTACAAGTGGGGTCAACACAAGTTACAGGGTATTGTAGGTGAAAAAGCATTTTGTCTGTTTTCCCCAAGTGTAAGCAATTTGAGTACACTTTTTTTTTTTTTGTTTAAACTTATATTCACTTTCTGGTTTTGTATTGTGCACACTTTTTATTTGAATATAGATAAGTTGAAGGTACAGACAAAGCAGAGATTTTTTTTAAAAAAAGCAAGTTCCCTGAGAACACAGCAGGTATGATGCAGGCACTGGCAAAGACACTGACCATGACTAGAGGTAAGATCTCCTCCATAGAGGACAAGAGAAGCCAAGTATGAGACCGTGCAGATGAATCTTTAAGAACATTAAATACACATCCTATTTTTAACATGAAATTAATTATATACTGAAACATCAGCTGCTGGGGAAGTGGTGAAAATCTGAAACACATCTGAGTGGCTGCAGGAGCCGGTGCAGGGACAAGAGCTGCCCAGAGGAATGGGGCAGATGTGGGGAGACCTGTTAGGAGCCTCTGGTATGGCCCAGGCAAAAGATTATGAGAGCCTGGACTAGGGTGTTGGTGAAGGAGCCAAGGGAAGCAGTGGAGGTGATGGACTTAGGAGATATGGATCATTTAAAATGAGCAGGACTAGGGATGAATGGATGCTGGGTTTGATGAAGTTAGGTGGAGTCCAGGAGCTATGTGGTGTGTTTCCAGCCTTCTAACCTGCTTGGATGGTAAGACGTTCTCTGAACTGAGTGTCTTTTTAGGCATCAGGAGCTAAAGGTGCCTCTGAGACACTTAAGTGGAGATGTGGGATTGAGGGAATGGGAAGGGAGGTATTTGGAACACAGGGTTGCAGATGGGGCTGGCCAAGAAGCCCAAGGGGAGAGCCCATGACTCAGTGGTGATACAAATCCACAAGGCAAATGGCTCCAGCTACACTCATCAGCACAGATGTAGGGCAGAGAAGGCCAAATGTCACCTTGGTGTTTCTCAGGGCAAGAGGGGCAGGAAGATATGGGGCAAAGGGCTGCTTCCGAGTCTCTGATGGTCTAACTGGAGGATGGATGAGTGGACGGAGAGGGTGGAAAAGAGTGGGATTCACAGCATAATGCAGACAGTAATATCAAGGGGAGGAAAGTCCCCTTTCTCTTGAGTCCAGAAAGAAATGTATGACATTACATTTATGATGATTAAAACTGTTCATGCATAATACTAACTAGCTGACATTTGTTGATCCTATGGACCAGGAACTGAACTAAGCAGTGTCATGTGTTATCTCTACATCCTCTAACAACTCAATGACACAGAAATTATATCACTCTGATTTTGTTGAGTAGAGGAGTCTGAGGTGATGTAAACCAAACCCATTAATTCTTTTCCATGGGCACATAGCCAAATCACATTTGTCAGTCCTGAGCATCTAGGTGTGGCCAAATGCCTAGTTCTTGTCAAGACTATGTGGTTGTCAAGTATGTGTACAACTGGGTATGACTTCTCCCCTTCTTCTTGTTCCCCTTCTACCAGCTGGATTGAGCCAGAGCAACCATAAAGATTCCTGTTCACAGCAAAAGGTACCTGTGTCTGTGAATAATTGTGTGGCTCAGTGCTCACCTGATGATGGACACTATGACCCAAAGTGAGTCAGAAACAACCAGGCCCCCAGAAAGCCACAATGAGCAGTTTCACACAGAAATTCAGAGGCAGTGGTGCCCTCACATTATCTGAAGACTGCCATGACTCCACATGACCAGCTGGTGGCTGCTTACCTGCACAGGTAGCATGTGAGAGGCCTCTCTTCACTATCCACAGCTCCTGCCCATGCTCTAGCAGGTGGACCAACTCTGGTTTGGGAACCCGATGCCCTGTTGATAGCAAAAGAAATAGAATAGGGGTAATTTAATGAGAAAATGAAAGTCTCTCCATCTTGCCTAGGACTTCATGACAGGGTCCAGACATGAATGCAGCTGCTCCCAAAGTAAGCAAAATGCTGATGTGAGCCCTGAAAATCAAGGGCATTGCTCTGAGTGAGCTGTGTTCCCCATAAAAATCATATGTTGACGCCCTAACACCCAACGTGACTGTATATGGAGACAGGATCTTTAGAAGGTAATTAAAATTAAATGAGGTCACAAGGGTGGAGCCTTAATCTGATAAAATTATGGCCTCATAAAAACAGGAGGAGAGAGAGATCTCTCCTCTGTCCCTCCACCTTGTAAGAACACAGCAAGTCAGCCATCTGCAAGCCAGGAAGAGAGGTCTCAATAGGAATCAAATTTGCCGACACCTTGATCTTGGACTTCTCAGCCTCCAGAAGCATAAGAAAATAAACTCTCGTTGTTTAAACCACCCAATCCATGACATTTTATTATGGCAGCCAAGGAGATAAAGACAGGCACAAATCCCACTGTTGGGCTACAACTGCCATGGAGGGTAGTGCTATCTGTCTACACAACACCCACTGCCCATGACCTCCGTCTATGGAAGCCAACGTTGTTCAGGCACACAACACTTTGACAGCCATGGGACATGGCAAAGGTGTGCTGCTTCCTCCAGAAGGCATTTTCTTTCTTTCTTTCTTCTTTTTTTGAAACAGAGTCTCACTCTGTTGCCCAGGCTGGAGTGCAGTGCTCAGCTCACTGCAACCTCTGCCTCCCAGGTTCAAGGGATTCTCGTGCCTCAGCCACCCGAGTAGCAGGGATTACAGGCATGCAAAACCATGCCTGGCTAGTTTTTGTATTTTTAATAGAGACTGGGATTCACAATATTGGTCAGGCTGGTCTCGAGTGCCTGGCCTCAAGTGATCCTCCTGCCTCAGTCTCCCAAGGTGCTACTGCACCCGGCCCCAGGAGGCATTTTCTAACAAATCTAAATAATTGCTTCTCAAACACCTCGTGCTTTCAGAACCACTTGGGGATGCGTGATTCCAACCTCAAACCAAATGAAACAAAATTTCTTCGTGTGAGACCTGGGCATCAGTACTTCCAAAATGTGCCCCCCAAAATTCTGGTGCCCAGATGGGGCTGCAAACCACTGGCTGAGGCTGGACATGGTGGCTCATGCTGTAATCCCAGCACTATAGGAGGCTGAGGCAGGAGGATCACTTGAGGCCAGGAGTTCTAAACCAGCCTGGCCAACATGGTGAAACCCCGTCTCTACCAAAAATATAAAAAATTAGCCGGGTATGGTGGTGTGCACCTATGGTCCTAGCTACTCAAGGGGATGAGGTTGGGAGGATTGCTTGAGCCTAGGAAGCAGAGGTTGCAGTGAGCTGAGATCATGGCACTGCACTTCAGCCTGAATGACAGAGCAAGACTCCATCTCAAAAAAAAAGGAAAAGAAAAACCAGTGGTTGAAATAAATTGGTAATGCAAGAGTCTTCATTAGGCAGGTGACCAAAGCTGGATTCTCATTGTGAAAAGAAAGCATTTATTCCAAGGTGGGAGGATGGATTGAACATGGGGGCCTGCTGCCCCAGTCAAGGCTGCAGCACCCAGCATCCCTGTGAGGAGCCAGCCTGAGGACAATCAGAAGCCTGAACCAAGAAGAAGGAACAGAGAACCAAGACATCCTTGATGGCGTCACTGGGCTACGGCACCGAACAAGCCTGGAGCCAACCACACCTCAGGCTTCTCATCAGGCGAGTTAGTGAATTTCCTTCCAGGTGAAGCCAGTTTGATCTGGTTTTCTGTTATATGCAGCCAAATGCTTTCCACTAGATGTGGTGAGTAAAAGACAGGAGGATTCTGTAGAGAAGACCAATGACTGAGGTACAAGGATCCACAGAAACATCGACTGGCAGATTCTGAACCATAGCCCAGGATTCCTTCAGACATGTCACAGTAAGGTCCACCAATGTGTGCTACATGCCTGGCTTTGAGTTCTGGGACAGGGCTGTGGGAAAGGTGAATCAGATGATCCTTTGGCTCTCCCAAGAGCTGAGCTCCCTGTCACTTTTCACACGCTGGTTCCTCCACCTGGAACACTGTTACCCTCTTCCACCTCCTTCTATCCAGCTAACTCCTACTCAGCTTTCAGGTCTCAGCTCCACTGTCACTTCCTGAGATGCCCTCTTTGGAACACCCACAATAGGTTATGACATCCTGCTTATTTATTCCTAAATTCCCCTCATTTTTCTTTCTAGAACTTATTTCAGTTGTCATCTATGCATTGATGTCCACCTTCCCAACTGAACTCAGAGTGTGCCATCAATTCTAATAACTTCTTTATCCTGACCCACTTTTGTTAAATATTGTATTCTAAAAGGGAAATTTGTTTTGCTCTGGTAAGTGAGAAAGTCAATTTCCCTTCCTACAAATAGAAGTCTGCAATCACAACACAACAAAATCAAAACAATGCCACTAAGTCCCAGGAAACCCTTGTATGTTTCTCAGGGCTAAGTTGGAGGTTGTCCCCTCTGTTAAAAAAAGAAATGAACTGCACTGGGGGAGTGAAAGGAAAATGAAAGACTCAGCGCTGATCTGAGACTTTTTTTTTGAGCCGGAGTCTTGCTCAGTCACCCAGGCTAGAATGCACTGGCGCAATGTTGGCTCACTGCAACCTCCGCCTCCCAGGTTCAAGCGATTCTCCTGCTTCAGACTCCTGAGTAGCTGGGATTACAGGCGCGCACCACTGCGCCCAGCTAATTTTTGTATTTTTAGTACAGACGGGGTTTCACCATCTTGGCCAGGTTGGTATTGAACTCCTGACCTCGTGATCCACCCGCCTCGGCCTCCCAAAGTGCTGGGATTACAGGCGTGAGCCACCACACCCAGCTGATGAGACTTTTATGACAAGAATTAGCGTGCTGGACAGAGAAAGTAAAAGGAATGGCTTTATCAGGGTATCAACCCATGCCATTTGAGGACATTCCTGTGTACCCTCTAAAAACACCTCCTGGATCAACAGAGCATGGATATCAAGCATCAGAAAACAACTAATGACCATGCAGGCACCCAGATGCCTTTGTACAGAGATTGTATTGCTTAGGAAGATATCCGAGGGGCACTGAGGACAAATGTCTTCTGGGGGGCTGCCTGACTCACCCCTTTCTCTAAGAACAGCCCATCACCCATGGCCCCTGCTTAACAGGGCTGTGGCCACAGCTGACCCCACCAGGATGGCCCATCAGCTTCCTTCTTATGCAATCTGGATTAAGGACCTCAGAATGGGCTGAGCACTGGAGTGAGGGTTTGTGTTAAAAGGACATTTTCTACCCCGACAATCTCTGATGCAGACAAAGGGAGACCAGTCAGGAAGAGGTGGGAACAGAAAGGTCTGTCAAGAGAAAGGTGGGCAGTTCCAGTGACCTTTTTGCCTGGCCAAGAATCAGGGTTAGGGTCCTCCTTGGGGATGAGAGGTGAGTCATTACCTAGTGAAACCAGAAGCCCACAGGTCTCCAGCATCACCTCTCGGTACAGGGTCCTCTGGGCCAGGTCCAGCTGTCTCCACTCCTCCCGGGTAAAGGTCACAGCCACATCCTTGAAGGTCACCAACATCTGGAAAGTCAAACAGAAGTAATGCTATTGGCCTTGTGTTGTCGGATAGGATCAGAACCTGTCACTCAGTCTCTAGTCAATGTGCAGAGAGATCCAGGTCTGAATCAACTAGGTCTCCTTTGGGCTGACTTCCGTGCAGGGCTCAAAGGGGAGGCAGATACTGCCTTTTCACATAATGCAATTGTGCCTGAGAGAAAAGCCTTCTATGGGGAAGCTGTTGAAGATGACACAAACAATGGCAATCCCACGAGGACTATGGGAAGCAGAGAGTAAGTACTCTCGCATATTAAAAGAATGGAGGAAAATGACTGATACTAATCCAACCACAATAACAGCAACAGCAGCAGCTAAGTGTGGGGGAAAGAAAAATAGATCAGACCGTTACTGTATCTATGTAGAAAAAGGAAGACATAAGAAACTCCATTTTGATCTGTACTAAGAAAAATTCTTCTGCCTTGAGATGCTGTTAATCTGTAACCGTAGCCCCAACCCTGTGCTCACAGAAACGTGCCGTATTGACTCAAGGTTTAATGGAGTTAGGGCTGTGCAGGATGTGCCTTGGTAAACATGTGTTTGCAGGCAGTATGCTTGGTAAAAGTCATCGCCATTCTCCAGTCTCGGGTACCCAGGGACACAATGCACTGAGGAAGGCCACAGGGACCTCTGCCCAAGAAAGCCTGGGTATTGTCCAGGTTTCCCCCCACTGAGACAGCCTGAGATGTGGCCTCGTGGGAAGGGAAAGACCTTACCGTCCCCCAGCCCGACACCCATAAAGGGTCTGTGCTGACGAGGATTCATGAAAGAGGAAGGCCTCTTTGCAGTTGAGATAAGAGGAAGGCATCTGTCTCCTGCTTGTCCCTGGGAATGGAATGTCTTGGTGTAAAACCCGAGCGTACATTCTATTTACTGAGATAGGAGAAAGCCGCCTTATGGCTGGAGGTAAGACACGCTGGCGGCAATACTGCTCTTTACTGCACTGAGATGTTTGGGTAAAGTCAAACATAAATCTGGCCTACGTGCACATCGAGGCACAGCACCTTTCCTTAAACTTATTTATGACACAGAGTCCTTTGCTCACATGTTTTCCTGCTGACCCTCTCCCCACCATTACCGTGTAGTCCTGCCACATCCCCCTTGCCAAGATGGTAGAGAGAGTGATCAATAAATACTGAGGGAACTCAGACTGGTGCTGGTGTGCGTCCTCTGTATGCTGAGTGCCGTCCCCTGGGCCCACTTTTCTTCCTCTATACTTTGTCTCTGTGTCTTATTTCTTTTCTCAGTCTCTCATCTCCACCTTGCAAGAAATACCCACAGGTGTAGAGGGGCAGGCACCCTTCACTAAGTCCTCTGGTCCTCACTGTGTCCCTGCCAGGCTAAGGCTTCCTTAGCCGTGGTAAAGCAAATAAAGGCCTGACTTAAATCAGGCCTCCTGAATCTGACACTTGCCAGCTATGTGACTATGACGATGTCACATGATCTCTCTAAGGCTCGATTTCCGAATCAACACAATAACTATTCCCATCTCAGCAGGCAGCTCTAAGAACTAAACAGAAAATGTTCACTTAGGCAATCAGTGGAATGCCTAGCACATGTAAGTGCCTGATGTGTTTGGGAACTTTATTAATCCCCTGACAGGCCCAGAGGTAAATGTCGTTATCACTTCCATTTCACAGTCAGCAAAGGCTCAGGGAGCTTTAGAAATCAGGCACAGCCTCACATTTAAAAAGCAAAAGCAGCATTTGAGCACCGCTAAAACACCTCACCAAGCTGCCAGAGAGCAGGCAGGTGGGAGTGAGGGGTGCTTTTAGCTACAGCCAGCACTGCCAGGATGGGTGTGGAACTGCAGCCCCGCAGAGACCTGAGAACAATGTCCTAGACAAAGGGAAGTGCAAGGGCAAAGGCTGAAAATGGGAAAGAGCTTGGCAAGCTCAGGATTCCCTGGACGAATGCAGTGAGAAAGGGGACAATGGAAGAGGAGAAAGATGTGGTCAAAAGGGCAAACCAAGTACAGCCTTGCAGACCACGCTGGTCGGAGGGGGTGGATTTATTGGAAATGTGATGAGAGTCCCTATAAGAGAGGCCTATTCAATCATCAACCATTTATTAAGTACAATAAATGTACTTAAGCCTGGCTGTTCTGGGTCTTGGGAGAGGGAAGCAACAGGCACTCACATTCCAGGGTTGGAAAAAGATCCTAAACAGGCAACTAAATAAATGAGTAAGGCAATGTCAGATGGCCTTAAAGATTCAGATGACAAGAAAACAGAGCAAGGAGACCAAAGAGACTCTGGTCAGCTTTAAACGGTGCAACAGACGAGACCTCTTTAAGCAGCGGACACCGGAGGGAGTCAGAAATAAAGCAAAGGAGGGAGAGGTGGATGAGAAATTAACAACTACGACAGGAGCTGACAGTAATCTGGGCTATCATGAAAGTAATCAGAGTGACTGCTAGAGAGTAACCCTGGGCCTCATGTGTTATCTCCAAAGGGACACTACATCCTGCATGCCATCGCCACTGAACATTTTAATGGACTCGTTTTTCACCTGTAACTAAATGTCTTAAACAGGAAAATATACCGTTAGTTGCAACCCAGCGTCCCTTGCCCTAAACTGAAAGACAAATTCCTCAGCCTGCCCTACCACCTTTTCTGCCCTGGCATAGCAGCAACCGCAAAAACGCTCCTCCCACCTCTTTCAGCCGCTGCCCTTCGTTTTGTAGAGACAGGAGGCCAAGGAGGCCAGAGGGTCAGACTCCTGCTGGGGTTGAGTCTCCAAACCTAGCACAGGCCCAGGGAGCAGCTCCGGAAACAACATCCTGAGCGACGTCCCCGGACCGTGCTGTGCACTGGGACGGACACACACACATCACCCAGGGAGCCGTTCAAGCTGCCTCAACCCGGGGGGGGAAAAGAGTAAATATTTCTACTTTCCGCGCGCAAAAATGAAGGACGAGGACAGTAACGGGACTTGTTCAAGGTCGCAGGCCCGAGAAAGGACATGGTTGGAAGCCACGAGGAGGACTGCGGTCGCTCCTCTCACCTGTGAGGGGTTCCGAGACCCTAAAAGCCCTATTTCATACCACAACGCCGCGCACCCCAGAAACGGGGACGCTCCCCACGCCACCGCGGGCCTGCATTCCGGACCCGGCACCGCGCGACCCCCTTCTAGGCCTCTAAGAAGCAACGGCAGGGACTGCACTGAGGACGACCCCGAGACGCTCGTCGGGCCCGGGACACTGAGGCCGGGTGGCCGCGGGGAGCCGAGCCAGTCTGCTCACCTGCGCCGCGTCCTTCGTCTCCGCCATCCGGCCGTTGGCAGGACGAGGCCGCGTGGGGCAGCTCCCACGAGCTCAAAACCCTACCCCGGGTCCTACAACGGTGCGGAGGTGAGACCCAGTCGCCCTCCCATCCTTCCCGGCACAGTTCTGAGAGTGCGGACCAACACGCCCCACCACAAACGTCCACGCCAGCGAGGCCGGAAGTCCCGCCCCTGTGTCGCGGTCGCCTGCCACGCCTTTTCCTGCGCCGGCCCACTGCCCTCTAGGTAATGTAGTCTTGTCCCGTAAGAGGCCAGGCTTGGCTCTTTTTCCTTTTTTATTATGCACACCATGTTTCTGTATATCTCAGATAATCTTAGTGGAGCGAGTGTACACACTGGATTGTAAATTTTTAAAACTTCCTATTATTCGGATGCCTCAACGTCCCTACAAGCAGGCTGTGAGCACTCGCCCAGGCACCCAGGTAAACGAGTTTGATAAAGGGGGCCCTGCCACGAGGTTCCCTGCTTGCCTCCTCTGAGTGACCCAGTGACATTCCCATGTACCAGTAAAATCTTAACGCCTGGTTACTGCGTCCTCCTCCACCCTGACGCCAGGCACTGTCCATGGGACTGGCGTGGATCTGGATCCCCGCTTCCCGCGTGGAGCCATTCCCGGGACATGCTCATGAGGTTCCGTCTGTGGGACGTCTGCCTCCTCTGTGTGGACTGGTGTTGCCCAGGGCTCAGGAAGGTCTCCAGGGGCCGTGAGTCCCCGCCCGCTTCCGGAGTCCAGCTTCGTGACACCATCGTGAGAAAGAATTCAGGGATGAGTCAAAATGAAGCCAAAGGCAAGACGCTTTTATTGGGAAGAAAAAGTACACATTTTTGAGAAGAGTGTACTTTTCCCAAGAGAAGAGGGAAGTGCGCACGTACGAGGGAGAGCGGGTCATGCACAATGGAGTTTGGGTTTCTAATTTTATGGGCTCTTCTAATTAGGGGGTGGGATAATCATGAGGTTTTTCTAGGAAAAGGTGGGAATTTCTTAGAATTGGGGTGCCAACCATTTTTGTACTAAATGTGGGCGTGCTTGGATTGGCCTGGCACTGGTGGGTGTGTGATTTAATGTGGCAATGAGTGTATAGTTAGGTCTGGGGTAGGAAATGGGTCAAATCTAGCGTCATGGGACAGCCTAGCCCCAATCCTGTTTGTTAAGGTCTCATCAGCCCAGTCTTCTTGTTGGAGTAGCTAATTTTAACAGCTTGATGTTTTCCCCCTTCTCCTGTGACCACACAGCATTCCTATTTTGTGGGTGTTTCTTTAATTAGAGAGTGGAATAATTATTAGGTATTCTGGAAAAGGAGGGAAATTCAGGGACCCACCTGGTTACTGCCCCCTTTCTCTCTTATTTGGGTTTGCCCAGAAGAGTCATGGACATGTCATCCTGACTGGGATTTTGGCCATTCTTTCTCTTATTTTGGGTTTTCTGTTATCCTATGGTTTCTTTGCCTAGTTCTTGTTTTTATTTGTTGTTTGAATTTTTCCATCCTCCTGCAACCACCCAGTGCTATTCCTATATCACTGTGAGTATAAACACCCTTTAACCTTATAGGCTTCTTGAAGTATAATTCCCAAGACCATGTTGCAGTGGTCCTTAAAGAACCAATAAGGCAGAGAGAAACAAACATGTTCCAAATTTTGTTCTCAGGAGTAAACCTTACTCATTTGTTAAAGGCTGTAGCTAGCTCAAAAGAAGTTTCCTTGACTCTGAAGAACAAAACAAGGATCAGCAATGTTCCAAGCAAAAGTCAAAAAGATTATTTCAGTTTTTCTATTAGTTCAGCCTATTCTGTTAACTCTTGTTCTGCTTGATATTTATAAACATTTTAGCTTTTCATGAGTCCTGTATGTTTTTCAGTTATCAGAAACATGCATTTAGGAATACCTGTTAAAGTATTCCTACATCTGATTATGAACCATATTTTGAAGAGGATTAAAACAAGACAACAATTGTCTGTAAATGACAAAATGTCCAGGGTGGTTAGTCAAAAACATGATTGACAAAAAAAATTTGGTTATCTCCGTGGTTTACAATAACAACATAACAACCTTAATTGTGGTTGATAGCGTATACTTTCACATTAGAGTTTTCTAAATCCCATGCAGTTTTGGAACACATATTAATAGTATTTGCTGAATATAACCTGAAGAAGATTAGACATCATTTTGGCAATCCCATGTAACAAAACATGTCAAATAATCCTGCTTGCCTCTTTTCTGGATGCCCCAGGGACACTCTGTAGCATCCAAAAGGTAGGTGTCAAGAAAGACAATTGATTTGTGGAAGCCTGTTAAATATGTTAACAGGCTTAAAATATTTGATGTTATGTACTAGAATTCCAGATTACTATAAGTTATTTATTTTGCCAAAATGATGACTCAAAAATTTGAAAAAGCAAAAACCTTTCATTAGCCTTTACTATTACATGAAAATTGTGTTCAAGAGAGAGAAAGCCAAATTTCACCCTTACATTAGTGTACTATTAATGTCAACCACAATTTTTAATGAAACAATTATAGGCAATTCTATCCAATCTTAACCAGTTTGACAATGAGGTGAGATTTTCACAAACCTTTTATAACCCTTTACAAATTTTGCTAAAGAGTAGATTCGTGCATTAAGAGTTCTTTGTTGTGCTTTTATTTCAATGCTCAATTTACAGAAAACCACATAATACCCTTTTGAATGTAGTCAATATATTCACACAGAGTTTCCTTTGCAAGATTAATTCTTACAATTTTTTCCCCAGTTTGCTTAAACCTTCAGTTGTATTTTATCTACTTTAAGACAATTCTTTATCCCTAGGCAAAACGTACATTGCCATGCCTTCTTATAATTTTTTACAAAAAACACATTTTACTGTTTTTACACGCATTGCATGTAAATCTATTCAGTAGTCTCAATTACATGTCATAATGGTAACTCTTAGCAATTTTTTTTTAAGACGGAATCTCGCTCTGTCACCCAAGCTGGAGTGCAGTAGCACAGTCTTGGTTCACCGCAACCACCACCTCCCAGGTTCAAGCGATTCTCCTGCCTCAGCCTCCCAAGTAGCTGGGACTACAGGCACATGCCACCATGCCAGGCTGATTTTTTGTATTTTTAGTAGAGATGGGGTTTCACCGCATTAGCCAGGATGGTCTCAATCTCCTGACCTCATGATCTGTCCGCCTCAGCTTCCCAAAGTGCTAGGATTACATGTGTGAGCCACCACGCCTGGCCCTACCTTTAGCAATTTTTAACTTTAGTGTAAAACCTGGTAAGCTGTTTTAATTATTTGCTGGGTGCAGATAAAGTTTAACTCCTTCCAGAATAAGTTAGGGGCATGGTTACTTCCATATGTTCCCAGACTTTACCCATTGTGAAGCAGGCAAGTTGAACAGTTCTTAAAGGCCAAAGGAGCAGTACAACCTTAAAACATTTAGCAAACCTACCATCTGATCTGCATAATTTAGACCACATATTTACATCTTGAGTACATTTGTATTTTACCAATAATCCCTAAGACTGTTTTATTTTTAAAGATTAAAGTCACATGAACTAAGAGAAATTACAGTTTTTACTATTCTTTCAAAAAAGATTTGATCGGCCACGCGCAGTGGCTCACACCTGTAATCCCAACACTTTGGGAGGCTGAGGTGGGTGGATCATAAGGTCAGGATATTGAGACCATCTTGGCCAACATGGTGAAGCCCCATCTCTACTAAAATACAAAAAATTAGCCAGGCATTGTGGCACGTGCCTGTAATCCCAGCTACTTGGGAGGCTGAGGCAGAGCAATTGCTTAAACCTGGGAGGCGGAGGTTGCAGTGAGCCAAGATCGCACTACTGCACTCCAGCCTGGTGACAGAGCAAGACTCAGTCTGGGAAAAAAAGAATTTTATTTGATCTAAGTGCTTATAGGCCAATCAATTACAGCTCTTTTTTATAGACATCACACAACACATATATGACTACACAGAGAGAAGAAGATCCAGCAGCTCAGGGTGGAGCCCTTTAAGAATAAGGCTACAAAAGCATGCAGTTTCTGGGGCCTAATAAACAGGCATAGCTTGAAGGCAAAAGCAGATTTTGAGAGGGATTTATCCATCTCTAATTCTTGGGGTTCCATGAGGAAAACAGATTTCCCCCAAATTGAATCTGTGGCACCTTGTCTGTTTTCTCAAGGAGTCCAAGGCCACCAGAAGTCATCCTTGAGCCTTTCATGCATGCACCAAGATTGGCAAGACAGAGTGGAGAAAAGTAATTCAGTTGACTGAGATACAAACCTTTTCCAGAAAAACAAGATCTAAGAAGAGAAAAACATAGAGGCATTTCAAGGACACCTATAACTTGGGTATCCACTTTTAATTAAGCTGAGTGCTCTTTCAGAAATTTCTTCTTTACTAATTAAAACTTTACAGATAATATAAACAATGATCCTTATCTTTTTTTTTTTTTACTGGTTTGCATCACTCTTTGTTCACAATCATGTTCAGGTTCTCCAGTTTACTTTTGGGGAAAGTGGCTGGATTCAGGCAAGGACAGGTTTTTAACTGGACTGTAGATCCCTCTAACAGCAAGGCCTGATATTTGAGGAGGCAATTGTCTGTTAGCCAGAGACTTCCCTTAGAGGATAGCAGTCCTGCTCTATTATATGGGGTCTAAACAGTTATTTTCCGGCTGGATGCGGTGGCTCACGCCTGTAATCCCAGCACTTTGGGAGGCTGAGGTGGGTGGATCACAAGGTCAAGAGATCAAGACTATCCTGGTCAACATAGTGAAACCCCATCTCTACTAAAAATACAAAAGTTAGCAGGGCATGGTGGTGCACACCTGTAGTGCCGGCTACTCAGGAGGCTGAGGCAGAAGAATTGCTTGAACCCAGGAGGCAGAGGTTGCAATGAGCCGAGATCACGCCATTGCACTCCAGCCTGGTGACAGAACGAGACTCTGTCTCAAACAAACAAAAAACAAACAAACAGTTATTTCCCATTATTAACTTGGTGGCCTCTGGCACGAGCAAAGCCACCAATGCAACTTCTTGGAGGAAGGCTGGCCATCCTTTAACCACCAAGTCAAGTTCCTTGCTTAGGTAACCCACTGGCTGTTGAGCTGGACCTCGAGCCTTTGTTAAAATTCCCTGGGCCGTTTCCTTTCTTTCTGATACATAGAGATTAAATGCGTTCCCTATGAGAAGACTGAGGGCTGGTGTTTTAAGTAATGCTTGTTTTAACTGGTTAAGGCTTTTGAGTTTTAAGATTCCAAGTATTAGTTGCTTGAGTTTCTTTTATGAGGTGGTATAAAGGGTGAGGTATTTCACCATATCCAGGTACCCACAGTCTGCAAAATTCAGTAATTCCTAAGAATCCCCTTAACTGTTAAAGGAAATGGGCTTAATCCTTTCCTTACCTGGTGCTCTTGTCCCTTCTGATAAGACTAGACCTAGGTACTTTACTGAAGTCTGACAGAGCTGAGCTTTAGATTTTGAAGTCCTATATCCCCTTTCTGCCAAGAAATTGAAGAGAGCCTCAGTGCTTTCCTGTTACTTCCTTGGTTGGAGCACAGAGGAGACTGTCATTTATATACTTCAAAGTTTAAACTTGAGGGTGAGAAAAATTAGAAAAACATTTGGACAGGGTCTGTTTCAGCAACTTCCTTCTGATATCGGGGGGTGCCTGAGTAATAAACCTGCTCTTTATTGAATTGGGAGACAGGGAGGTGTGTTTCACTAAGGCCTCTCTCAGCCTTTCCATAACGGCTGAGGGATTTTCATCTGATTTTTGATTTAACATGGATTGTTTAGAGTAATTAAGAGGTTTGGTTTTGTTTTTTGCTAGCCTTTTAATATGCACATCAGAAAGTGTATTCCACTCATCTATGCGATGACTAGTCTCCACTTAGGGTTTTCAAGGGGCACTGTTTATCTTCCTACTGGGAATGGGAATCCTGTCTCTTTTTTACCCTCTTTCCCCTTTTGACTGGGTTTCTTTTTTGGCTGGCTATAGGATACATGCTGTTTGTCTGTGAATCTCTCTGCTGCCTTAGGGCTGCCTGTTTCTCAGCAGCAGTTAGAGTTTGGCTTAGGAGTAACATAACATCTCCCCATGCAAGATCAAACATTTGGGTTAGATTTTAGAAAGCTTTTATGTATCTATCAGGGTCATCCAAAAACTTGCCTAAGACCCCCTTTGTTTGTCTAAGGTACTGCAATGATATGGGAACTTGAACTCTAGTGGCACCATGTCCATTGGGCATTTCCTGCAGGGTCAACAGTGAAGTTGAGTTTTCTTGTGTGGCACAGCTGGAGGAGCTGATGCTTGGCTATTGGAGGCCCCAGATAAGGGATGGGGAGGTAGAGCATCCAGAAGTTGCATTTGAGGGGGTTTTCTGACTTTGCGGTGTTGTCCACTGTGGGCTTGTCTGATATGACTCTTAAGAGGGCAGAGTCAATTTTGCAGTGCTTACAAAGAGCTGGGCTGTTTCACAGGGCAAAGAAGGCTTGCACATAGGGGACCTCAGACCGTTTGCCCTCCCATGTGCAGAAAAGATCTAGTTATTGGATATTATTGAAATTAACACTTCCCTCAGCAGCCCAGGCCTATCCATCCTGGAGCTGGTAAGATGGCTATGTCCTCGTACAGAAGAATATAAGCCATTTTTCTTCAGTCTCAGGGTTAAAAGTCTCAGTGTCTCAGGATGCACTCAAGAGGGGTGCAGACTGAAGATGGTTTGTTACCTGTTTTAAAAAGAGTAGGAGAAAAGGCGTCCCTTGGTCTTTTTCCTTTTTTGGTGTGACCCAGGGTGGAAAGAAAGATCGAAAGTGCATCCCACTTCTCTTTCTTCCCATACTCTGGGTCCTGGCCACCATCATAGGTGTCACCCATGGATGCAAGCATGACCTTCACCCGTGGATCTGGAAGAGCTAGTTGGGTGTAATAGTCATGCTTACCTGTATGAGGACCTGACTCTCCACGCTGCTGGTTTCCTAGTCCCAAGTGGCCCATAAGGCTCCCAGGGTACCATAGTGGTCTGGGAGATATTGTATTTGGGTGAGACCCTTTAATGGAGGGAGTGTTTTAATACTATCTCTGGCTTCCCTTGCTATGGCCCTAGCAAAACATTGAAATCCCAGAGAATGGGACCGATTGACTTCCAAATATGAAATCTTCTTTTTATTTAAATGCCAATGTAGTTCAATGCAGAACAGGTGACTTAAAAGAACATAAGGATTGAATGGCTGTTCTCCCGACTATTAAAGGTACAGCTTTGCTGTTAACAGATGGAGCATGGAGCTTAGTCCCTAACAGAGGCACACAGGAGGGAGAGGAATTGGGGAACTAATGGTTTTGCACAAAGGGCAGATAGGGCTCCTTATGGAGAAAAAATCCTATTTCACTTGGTGGCGCTGTAGCATCTGAAATGTTAAATAAGAACTCTGACTCCAAATTCTTTCCAGGAAGAAGTTAGAGGTTTGGGCTTAATAGGCTGTCCCCATTGTATGCCTTCCAGAAGAAGAAAATTAACTTGTCTCATAATGGAACTGTCTAGATTCATTGGGCAGTCCTGAGCTTTTACATGGAGGAAAAACACAACCCAAATGGAGAGGAAGAAGGGTATTCACTCAGCATGAAATATCCCCCCTATACAGTGCCATGAAGGTCTGTCATTAGGGACAAAAAGCTCTCACTAGGTGAAAGTTTAGACAGAAATCCTCTAATTGTTCTAATTAGATCAAACCTCTATAGTAAACAGTTCAAAAATTGTAGTGTCAGGGAATCATCTTCATGGTTGCTGGACTTGTCATCAACATCCCCAGGATCTAGAGTTCCATCTTCTGGCCTATCTGGAAAACCTCACAGACATCTACCCAGTACTTCTAACTAACCATAGCAATCCCAAAGTACCAAAACCCCTACTTATTCAGTGGAACTCTCCTTCACTTAATGGATTCCACCTGAATGTCCCTTCCACACTTGCCATTATACCTGGACTTGAAAAGTTGAGTATATCTCCAGTGCATTAATGATTCTTTTGCACTCACTACTATGTTAATGACACAAAAGCAGACGTTTCCCTGTGATGCTCTGATCTAATTATAGTTACCAAGTTTCCAAGGCAACAGCAAGGTAAATGGTATTTCACTTGTAGGCAAGGAGACCATATATGATGTCTTCTCCCAGACCAGAACACACAGGGGAAAAAATGACTGCCTAATCTGGGAGGGTGGGAGTACTATTCGCTTCTGGAAAACAAGGTTTGTTTGACCACCCCCATTGGAACAGGGGAAGAATATCTCTATAGACCCAACTTGGCAGCAAAGCATAGACATTACACCCTGTAGGACCTCTATGCTCCAACTGGACTCATTTTTGTTTGTGGCCATGAATGAGAAGTCACACGCTGTAACTACTCCTGGCTCCCCAGGGAGCCATCTGTTCTTTTAGGAGTAGCTTTCCCTTACATATCAAAAACTTGGAACAAAGATAAATGTATGTTGACCACCCTTGCCCCTCCAAGGGTCACAGTCTATAACCCAATAAGGCCCAGGAACACCAGAAGTCAACAAGCAATAGGATTAATTCTGGTGGGAATCAGGGCAGCCATAGGACAAGCAGCACCCTGGGGTGTCTTTGCCTACCACAAGTCAACCCTAAAGAACTTGACTCAAACTCTAGAATCCTTAGCCACCAACACAGGTTAGGCACTACCAGCAATTCAAGAATCTCTAGACTCTTTGGCAAATGCAGTTCTCGATAACACACTGGCATTAGATTATCTACTAGCGGAACAAGGTAAAGTCTGTGCAGTTAATAAAACCTGCTGCACATATATTAGCAACTCTGGATAGGTTAACATTCAAAAGATCTATGAGCAAGTGACCCTGTTATGTATATTTTCTTTGGCTCTTGCTTGTTTAACCTCTTAGTAAAGTTTGTGTTTTCTAGATCAATAGTCCCCAACCTTTTTGGCATCAGGGACCAGTTTCATGGAAGACAATTTTTCTATGGATGGGGTATGTGGGGCTGGGGCTGGGGGCTGGTCTCAGGATGAAACTCTTCCACCTCAGATCATCAGGTACTAGATTTTCATAAGGAGTGTGCAACCCCAGTCCCTTGCATGCACAGTTTATGATAAGGTTAGCACCCCTATGAGAATCTAATGCTGCCACTGATCTGGCAGGAGGTGGAGCTCAGGCAGTAATGCTCACTCACCTGCCACTCACCTCCTACTGTGCAGCCCAGTTCCTAACAGGACATGGACCAGTATCCACAGGAGAGGGGTTGGGGTATCCTGTTCTAGTTCCAGGTAAAGACAATGCTGGCACAAGGCTTCCAACCCATCCTTGTCTACTGTTCCAGAGAATGGAAGTGTCCTTCCTTTGGGGACCTTATATGTGGTATCCAGGGATGTTTACTCCTTTAGTGCTAGGCAGGGCCTAGGCCCACAAAATCAGCAGCAAGCAGTCACAGAGCCCCCTTAAAATTAAAGAGGAGTATCTAATCTCTGATGGGAGAGTGAGATAGGAGGCAGGACTCCATACCAGACTGAAGACTGGCTGAAACAGGGAACAGGCACCAAGAGCATATCTACATAATACACACCCACCAGTGCCATGGCAGTTTACCATCACCATGACAACACCCAGAAATTACCATCCCTTTTCTAGAAATTTCCAAATAACCCACCCTTTACTTTGCATGTAGTTAAAAGTGGGTATAAATATGATTGCAGAGCTGCCCCCTGAGCTGATACTCGACACACTGCCTATGGGGTTGCCCTGCTCTGTAGGAGCAGCCACAGAGTTGTAACCCTGCTGCCTCAACAAAGCTATTTTCCATCTACCACTAGCTTGCTCTTGAATTCTTTCCTGAGTGAAGCCAAGAACCTTCTTGGACTAAGCCCCAATTTTGGGGCTCACCTGCCCTACAACGCCACCTGATGTCCTACCTCTGTGCTTTCTAAAACCATCTCCCTTACCACTGGAAGAATATAACTTAGGCCTCAGGAAATGAGGACAATTCATGCTGACGTAAGGAGCTCTTTAAAAAATAAAAAAGCAGCTGGGCGCAGTGGCTCATGCGTGTAATCCCAGCACTTTGGGAGGCCGAGGCAGCTGGATCACCTGAGGTCAGGAGTTTGAGACAAGCCTGGCCAACGTGGTGAAACCTCATCTCTACTAAAAATACAAAAATTAGCTGGGTGTGGTGGCACACGCCTATAATCCCAGCTACTCAGGAGACTGAGGCAGGAGAATCGTTTGAACCTGGGAGGTGGAGCTTGTAGTGAGCCAAGATCATGCCACTGCACTCCAGCCTGGGCGAGAGTGAGACTCCATCAAAAAAAAAAGAGGCAGCATTATATAATAAGATACCTGGGGGATATTGATGGACATGCTACCTTGGAGGCCTGCCTAGCTCAGCCCCTTCTTCGAGAATAATCCACTACCCACAGTCCTGTTAACCAGTCTCTGGGGATACCTGACCCAACCAGGCTAGATCAAGTTTTCTTGCCTGAATTCTGGAATACGGACCTCAGACAGAGGGCAGAGTGTGCTGGGCACTAGGGTGAGGATTTGTGTTTAAAGGGCTGTTTCTACCCCAGTGATCCCCAGTGCAGACACAGGGAGACCAGGCAAAAGCATGTGAGACCAAAACAGAGAATACAACAGGACCTGTGGGTAGAGGGAGAAGGGCTTGAGATGCCTTTCTCACCAGGCAGTATGTGCAAGAGGATGGAATCAGAGGACTAGGGTCACCCACATGGGACAGAAATAAAGCTTTACCCAGCAAGACCAAGAGCCCACAGTTCTCCAGCCTCACATCTTGGTGCAGTGTCCTCTGGGCCAGGCCCAAATATCCACATTTCTACCAGATGAAGGTCAGGGCCATGACCTTGAAAGGCACCAATGCCTGGCAAGTCAAACAGAAAGTTGACCTCAGACTGTTGGATATTAGAACCTATTGCTTGGTCACTGGGAAAGGCGCAGAGAACCAGGACATCTGAGGGTTGAGCTCCATGTAGGGCACAAGGGTGAGGGACACTGCCTCTGAAAATAGGGTAACTGTGGCAGAAGATAAAGCCTATGATGGGGGATGTCATTTCCAAGTTAAGGTTTCTGCTACCCAGGCTCCTTCTGATTCCCTACCTCCCACATGTCCTCCTGCACTCACATTGAGTCATCCCAAGTAATCCTCCAGGTTGCTTGCCTGGCTCCATGCTCTGACAATCATGCTGCGAATGGAGCTGTTCCCTCTAAGCCAGGCTATGCCTACACTGTCACACCTTGTACAAGGAGATTGTGTGTGTTGTAAAAATAGACACAGCCAGTTACTAGATGTGTAGATGCACTTTTACCACAGGCACATTTGTTTTGCTACTACCTCCTCCACTTCCTATTAATCATACCCAAAATTTCTGTACCAATTATGTCCCATGCTTAGCTCCCATCAGCTTGAGTACCACCATCTATGGAATCATGGGCATCAGGGCACATAGGTTCCTTTGCAGAAGCTGGGAAAAAGCTTTGTCTCAACAGTGCTGGGCATTACAGCCTGTAGAACAATGCAATAAATCCATCTTATTCCCTAAAGCACAGGAGCCTGTCATAACAGCCGACTTGTCCTCAGGATGACCTCTGGTCCAGAGAAAGTGTAGGGATCCAGGCCATAAATTAGGACAACAAAATTCTTGCATTGTTTCCTAGGAGGCCTTGAGCAGCAAGGCAAAGTGGACTAAAACCAGAACAAGAACTACTGTCATTTTACTTTTCCTGCACAGGCCAGCAACATTGGGGCCCCACAAAAGCTGTCCATTCCTTTATGTAGGAGCCCAAATGTGTTTTCCAGCCACCTCACACAGTAAACCAAACCCTAAGACCACACATAGATTTAAAAATAAGGCCTTTATTACCACACAAACCAGAGCAATGTGAGGCAGCCAGTTACTAGGTGGTGACTTGGAGGCTGGAAAAACTACCAAGTGTTGTGTGAGAACAAGAATTTCCATGAAGGGAAGCCTTCCACATCAGCTTCCAGCAGAACCCAGGCTGGGCCCTTCTGGCCAAAACTGGTCAGATGTATGCTGTAATCAGTCAGAAAAGGGAAAGAATTCCCCTTAAAGGCTCAGACTGCTCAAGGAATTTCCTCCAAGGGTTGGGAGAATACAGGTGTATCTGCCTCGCCTTAGTATGCAAGGGTGACTAATGATTTAACTCTGGCAAAGGCCTCCAGCAGTTTAGAACATGCAAAGGAGCTCCTGCAAGACACATATGCCTGGAACTAATGGGAGTCTGACCCATCAGGAGGTCTAGAAGTATGAGGTTTAACTTTAGGCAGACGGCTCCTTCACAAAGGCTGTCTATAGCCATAACACTGAAGAAAGACATGGCACATTCCCTGCAGGTCTAAGGCTTTTCTCAGGTTTGGAGTTTCAAGAGTTAAACAATGTTAGATCTTGGGCTGTAGGGTTTTCCACATTTGCTGCTGTCACGAGGCCTCTCCACAGTGTGAGATTTTCGGTGGAGAATGAGGCCAGAGTGTTGTGTAAAGGACTTCCCACATTTGCCACACTCATATGGCCTTTCTCCTGTGTGAACCACTTGGTGTTGAATGAGGCTAGACTTTTGGATAAAGGATTTCCCGCACTGTCCACAGTCGTAAGGCCTTAATCCAGTGTGAATTTTCTGGTGTTCAACGAGGGTATAGCTTTGTCTAAAAAATTTCCCACATTCACTGCACTCAAAAGGCCTTTCTCCAGTGTGAGTTCTCTGGTGCCTAACAAGTTTAGATTTGAACATAAAAGCTTTCCCACATTCCCCACATACATAAGGCCTTTCTGCAGTGTGAACTTTGTGGTGTTTATTGAGGGTGGTTCTTTGGCTAAAGGATTTTCCGCACTCATCACACTCAAAGGGCCTAGCTCCACTGTGAATTAACTGGTGCTGAATGAGGCCACACTTTAGGCTAAATGATTTCCCACACTGGCCACACTCATAAGGCCTTGCTGTAGTGTGAATTCTCTGGTGTACAACAAGGCTGAAGCTTTGTCTGAATAATTTCCCACATTCACCACACTCATATGGCTTTTCTCCTGTGTGAGTTCTCTGGTGTCGAACAAGAGTGGATTTGGACCCAAAGGCTTTTCCACATTCATCACACTCATAAGGCCTTTCTCCAGTGTGAATTCTGCAATGTTCAATAAGGTTGGAACTTTGGCTAAAAGATTTCCCACATTCACCACACTCGTAAGGCCTTTCTCCAGTGTGAACTCTGTGATGTTTAATGAGGGTGGCTCTTTGGCTAAATGATTTCCCACACTGACCACACACATAAGGCCTTTCTCCAGTGTGGATTCTCCGATGATCATTCAGATGAGAGGTTTGGCTAAAAGATTTCCCACATTCACTGCACTCATAAGGCCTTTCTCCAGGGTGGACTCTTTGGAGCTGAACAAGGGAGCACTCACAGCAGCAGGTTTTCCCACATTTGCTAGATTCATAAAGCCTTTTTCCAGTGCAGACTCTAGGGTGAAAAAAAGTGTGTTTGTGGCTGGACTCTCTCCTGCATTGACTCCACTTGTAATGACTTATTCCAACATGAAAGGCCTCCTCACATTTGCTGATTTTGTTTGGCTTCTCATAGTTAGCAATAGCTTGCGGCTGAAGAATGCCCAATGGGGCTAGGAAGTCCTTCCCAACCTCACTGCTGGTGAAAGGCATTCCTGACTCATGGAACAGGCAGCACTGCACAAATGAGGCCTTGTCCATGTCACTTTCCAAGGGTTTCTCTGCACTATGATGCTTCTGGTCCTGGTGAAAGACCGCACATGCCCCAGTCAAGTATAGTTCCTGCCCAGGCAAATCGGTCAGGTGCAAAATGTCGGTCAGGAATGGGACACACATGTCACAGGATTGAATCTTCTGGGTGGATGGACTGGCCTCTGGAGTCCTGACCTGAGGTACTCCTTCTACAGAAACACTTTGCTCAGGTGTCTCTTCATCCTCCATCCCATGCCAACAAACTGAAAGCAGAGAAACACTGATGAAATGCATGTTGACTATGATGGGAGTGTATTAGTCATTTTAAAAACTATTTTCTGAATAATTGGTGTTCTGGCATCTTAAAAACTTTGCTGGCCTGAGCTCAGGAGTTCGAGACCAGTCTGGGCAATATGGTGAAACCCTGGCTCTACTAAAAATACAAAAAATTATCCAGGCGTGGTGGTGGGTGCTACTCAAGAGGCTGAGGCACAAGAATTGCTTGAATCCGGGAGGCAGAGGTTGCAGTGAGCCCAGATCGCACCACTGCACTCCAGCCTGGGAGACAAAGCGAAACTGTCTCAAAAACAAAACAAAACAAAATAAAAAACATTGCTGGCTGGGGAGAGAACGGTGCTTCCAGAGTGAGCCAACTCTTAAGAGATAGCAAAGGGCTCAGCAAGGAGCATAACAAATACACAATCAATCCAGAGCCCATACTCCCAATCACATTTTCTATGTGACTTGGATGCTTCAGGAGCTAATATTCCTCTGCTCTAGTCATCCCAAGGTCAGGCAGGAGACAACTACGCCTAGTGAGCCCCTTTGCCCCAAAGCAAACTACTCAAATTACCCAATCCTAAACTGTTTATTATGTCTTGTGTTACCTGCAGAAACCCCAATAAAGGCTGTGGCTTAATATTTTCCCTCCTCTCTTGCTTCTACCTTCTGACTACTGAGCACTTCCTCATGTGGCCCTGCATGGCATGGTGTTCACATGCTCTTGCTACTGCAGGTGATAAATTCCTATGTCACTGACATTAACGTCTCTGTATTGGCACTCTACTACCTCCATTAATTAAAATCCTGTGGGTACATAACAGGAAATGGGAAGCACCTTCACATATACATCAAGGAATGAATTCACAGTATTGCTTTGAAGCAATATTGGGGAACTGAAAGCAGGATAAGAAAGAGGCTGCTTGGTAGTAGTGGGCCTCTAAAGATCACAAAATGGGGAGGCCTCACCAAACACAGGACGTAAGAATGGGATACAGTACATAAGGAGAGGCAGGGTCTCCAATCTATTCTTTTGCCAAATCCTGTGGCAAGATCTTGTCAGCTGGTGGCACGTGTATGCTGTGCTGAAAGCTGGCATTATTCGGGCCCAAGATAATGCAACTGGAAGTGAGTGGGAGATTCCAATTGCGATCTTGTGTTCAAGAAATATTTAATTGGTATGTGCACAACTCACAACATATCGTGAGTGGGTCAGTGTTGGAAAACATGCTGGGGGGCAGTGCAGAGAAACTGGTGACACATGGAGGGCAGAAAGATGGGGGCAGCACGAGGCCGGATGTCCCAGATGAAGCAATAAGCCAGCAAAGTGTCAAGGAAGAGGAAGAAAACATAGAAATGAGATGTGTCCAGTGGCATTAGCACCAAACTCTGGATGACACAGGGCAAATTCCTGGTAAGATTAGAAAACAGGCTGGATGCCATGTCCTCACCCAGGTGCCACTGACTGAGGCCAGGCTTCCTCTGAAGCCATATTCCCATCTTCACCCTTTCCAACAACCAGGGCTTTCCCACCACCTCTAGATGTGCCACTACTTGGGACCTGAATGAAGCAAGTCCTAAGGGAAAGCTGGGACAGGTGAGTATCCTGCAGTGGCCCAGAGCAAGTCAGCACCCTTGAGAACACAAGAAAGAAAATTAATATCACACAGATCCTTGAAGGAGGTTCTGGCAACCACAGCTCATGGTCCATGTAAATACTGATGAGGAAAATTCTGCAAATTCCTAACACAGGTAGTCAAAGGAAATGTCATCTAGGAGGCAGAATTTGAGACACAAAGTACCATGAATATGGACACAGCCACCCAAAGAGGAAGTGAAGAAGTAAACGGAGATGCATTAGGCTGACTCAAGACACCTAACAGCCAGACCCATCCCTGTGCGTTTTGGGACAGCAAATGTCAGGGCTGATTAAGGAGTGCAATGATTTCATTCCTTACACCACAGCACATATGCCAAGACAGTGGGGAAGTCAGCAAAGCCCACAGTCCAGCAGAGCTGCCTCTGAGGAAAAAGAGGACAGACGAAGACCAGGACACGAGAGTGGGTGTGAGGGCCTTACCCAGCGCAGTTATAAGTGCAAAGTTCTCCAGCATCACATCGCGGTACAGGAGCCTCTGAGCCTCATCAAGGAGCCCCCATTCTTCCTGGGAGAAGTAAATGGCCACGTCCTCAAAGGTCACACAGCCCTGCCATGATGGGGATAGATCTTTCCATGATCAGATTCTCTCCTAGGACCCCAAGTTCATGCCCCCCACACATCCTTCCCCTGCTTATCCCCATACCTAAGCCCCACCTCAGAGGAGATACCAAGCCCCGGTGGCACTGATTCCTGCCCTCTCCTCATGGTCCCATCATCACTGTGTCTTCCCACAGCACCAACAGGCAGGTGGGCCAGGAAATGCCATTTTAAACTCTGGGTCTAGCATATAGGGCTGGATTTTGTCTTGTCAGACAGTTCTCCTGGGGTTTCCAAAATTATGCCACTCACATATAAACAATGATGAGGTTTGCCATCATTCTTATATCCTCAATGCCATGGCCATGGGTTGTTCAGTTCACACTTCCTCTCCATATGCACATCACTCTTTGAAGCACACACTCTCTCAAACAATCTCACTCCCACAGCTATTTCCACCCTGTTGCCCCACACCATAGGCATCTCTCTGGCATCCCCACGATACTTGGAATGCAACATTCAGAAAGTGCTTGGCAAACTGAAATGAGGTCCGGTGCCACTCAGGCTGAATGGTCCCCACTGCCAAAGGCAGCCCTTCAGAGCCCCTGCTCTGAAGGCCTCCCTGCCTGACTCTGTCCCTTTCTACATCCTCAGTCACCCAGAAATACCTGGGGATCTGACACCGATGGCCCTCTTGCACTAGTGCTGCACTTGATGTCCTCTCTTAAGTCACAGCCTTCCTCTCCTGCCAACCCTCATTCAAAGTCTGCCCCAGGAGACCCCCACACCTCAGGCCCAATAACTCCCAGATGACCACCTGTGCCCCTCAACTTATCCACCTCCCTGAAATTCCTGACACCTCAAGGGTTACCACAAAACCCTGGTAGATATATCCAGAGTGAGTGCTGAGTAAGCACTAGTTCCGGTCTCAGTGTCATCTTGTCTCAATTACTTCCAAGCATTGATCTCATGCCCACTCTTCTCCTAGATCCTTGGCCACTTGCCAGATCATCCTTGCTCTCACACCCTACCATAGCCACCTCTCTCCCATACCTGTCTTTGTGATTCCCACCATGACCAACCATGTCCCCAAGCAGAAGAGCCAGTAGTGACCCCCAACCTTCCTTCCCTGGGCTGGTAATAGCATTATCAAAGTGATCACGATTCCACCTCCTAATTGTGTCCCAAGCTATACCCCTAGGCAAGTAGTGGCCACCACCTTTTAAATGTCTCTATCCTGAATCCCTCAACACAGTTCTAGTCCTGTAGGATAAACTATCCACTTCATGTCTAAACTAACTGTCCTTTGAAACATCTCAGACTCTAAAAGATGTCCCATTGGGCCATGTTCAGATGATGATTTTTATTAAAAAATTTTAAAAATAAAGATGGTCCATATCAAAATTTCTGATTATCTCTAGAGATAACTGACTCTACTACCAACTTTACAATCCTCGCTAGTGGAGCTTCCATATTTCCAGCTGCTAAACCCAAACACCTTGCTTTTACCCCTAAATCCTACTTTTCTATCTCAAAATCCAGCCTTCCCTACTTAAAAAAACTGATCTAAAATCCAACTACCACCTCCACAGCCACCACACAAGTCCAGCCACCAGTAACACTCACCTGGACTACTGCAGCAGCCTTCTTCACTATCTTCCTATCTCATACCGCACACTCAGCCTGTTCTCTCAGCTTGGCCACACACAGGGAACCTGATGAGACCTGGATCAGATCACATACCTCCTCTGCCCCCAAACTGTCATTGCTCATCACACACTCCAGAAGAAACACCCGACAACTGACAGCCATTTTTTGTCTGATTCCTGCATCCCAGCTTTCAGTTCCCATGAGAAAGAAAACAGCTGTAGTTTCCTAAACCAGCTCAGCCTGACCTTCAAGCACTTGCTCATCTGGTATCTAAGCCTGAGACAACGTTCCACACCTTACTTTACTGGTTCCCAGCAATAGGAACCATTCTATACCAGCTTCCAGCCTGGATGTATGACCCTGGGATTGATGTTTGTTCAGGATTCCTAGAACCAAGGACCCAAAGAGTGCCAAGAGAAGAGTCCCAGAACACAATCTCAGAGACAAACACTGGGGTCAGCATCAGTGAGGGCCCGAAACACTCTCCACTCACCTGTGTAAAGCCCATAAGTTTAGCTTCTGCAGTCACGGGAACCTGCGGGAAGAGGAAGGCTATGAGAGGTAGGTAACTATGGTGGAAGCTCCATGGGCTCATGCCTCCTTGTTTCCCTGCGCAGCCCTGGAGCCAGGTGACTTGGTGATGACTAAATTATTATTGCTCCTCAGTTCCGTGTGACTCTTACCTGCTGTGGGACCTTGCACAAGGACTCAACTTCCCTGTGCCTCGGTGTTATCCCCCTTCCAGGCTGTTCCAACTCTGAGTAACTTTACAAAAAATTTGAAAAGTCTAACTCAGACCATGTGCCTCGTCTGTTCACAACCACCCATGGCTCTCAGCGTCTTGAAAAGAAAGAGCCTCATTTTGCCATTCGGGCGTGAACGCTACTGGCTCAATCGTCCCAGCAAGATTCACAGAAACCGGCCCCTCCGCCTGCCACACCCTCCACAGCCCACGACACCAGGCTTGTAAATGAGAGCCCCACCCGCGAGGGCCTCATAGTCCTGGACTCTGGGGCCGGGCTGCAGGGACGCAAGCAGGCGCCCCTCATGCAGGGTGTTGGATTTCCGGCGGAGAGGGCAGGTGAGGCCCGGGGGACGCAGCACTCACCGAAGTCGAATCCCTAAGCACGGCCGCCGCCATCGGATTGTGAGCGGAGCGGGGCCGGGAGCGGCGGGCGACCCGGGGCGGGAACCCAGGCACGGCTGCCACCAGCGCCAGCGACCCACCGGCTGATGCGCAGCGGGGCGATCCCCGCTCTGTGCTGGAGGCAGCGTTTCTAACTCAGGCGGCGTGGGCCGAGGTAGAGAACCACCAAAATTACCATCTCGGAGCGGTGCCGGAAGTTCCGCCTTACCGTATGCAACAAACGGAGACAGGTCCGTTCCTGAACGTTGATTGGCTCCGCGTCTTTGCATCTTGGCGCTCGGCATTATGGGTAATGTAGTTCTCAGAAGCCCAGGGTTCTGGTGCCCTCCCTGAGATTCACCCGGAACAAGGGCTAAGCGGCCCGCGGAGGGCGCTAGGAAAAGGCGCGACACCAAGAGCGAGACAGGGACTTGCTGCTCCTTAAAGGGGCCGCTGGCCGATTTCCGCAGTCCCATACCCACTGAAGGGAGTGTCTGGGTTAAGATAAGAGGTTGTAGAGACCAAGGTTCTTATTAAGCAGATGAAGCTTTCACGCAGCAGGCTTCAGAGGGAATAGATTGTAAATGTTTCCTATCAGACTTTGAAAGGTGCCAGACTCTGTTAATTCTTTCCTGGATCATGAAAATAAAAAAACCCTGGAGAGGAAAGGGGATTCTCTGCAAAATGCAGATTCCACAAGACACACCTTTGCAGGGCCTCTTCAAAATATGTCAAATAAATAAAGTTTAGAGTAAAATACTTCAATTCCTTTCAGGGCCTGCTATCTGTCATGTAATGCTATACTACAATCAGGCTGGAATTCACTGTCTTATTGCTACAAGAAGTCTTAAAATCTCTGTTTTAATGTTAATGCTGGTCAGTTGTGCCTGAATTCCAAGGGGAGGAGGGCAAGTCTGACCCTCACTTCCCATCACGTCCTGAACTAGTTTTTCAGATTAACTTTGGAATGCCCTTGGCCAAGAGAAAGGATGCATTCAGATGGTTGGGGGGCTGGGAATTTTATTTTTGGTTTACACTTCTCATGCCTCTTGGAATCTCTGAACCACATACAACGGCCATTTGTTGAGTAAAAGCTTCCAATGCAGGAAACTGTCTCTTTCAGCCTCATGCTATACACCATTAAAACAGTAATTACTGGCAATAAGACTGGGCTTTCTTAAACATACAGGATCTCACAGACCATAAGCCTATGATCCTTCATACCAGCTGCCCATAATACTTTTGATTTTGGAAGCAGCACCCCATAACCTCAGCATGGCTACCAAGGCCTCCTTAAGACAGGGTAGAATGAATAAGATCTAGTATTTGATAGCACAGTAGGGAGACTACAGTCAACAGTAATTTATTGTACATTAAAAACAACTAAAAGAGTATTATAACTAGAATGTTTGTAACACAAAGAAATGATAAATGCTTGTGTACCCTGATATGATTATTACACATTGTATGCCTGTATCACAATATCTCATGTATCCCATAAATATACATACATACTATATACCCATAAAACTAAAAATTTTAAAAGACAGATAAATGGCAAGCAGGTAGATGAAAACGTGCTTAACATCATTGATCACTATAAAAATGCAAATCAAAACTACAATGAGATATCATCTCACTCTAGTTAAAATGACTTTTATGCAAAAGACAGGCAATAATGAATGCTGGCCAGGACAGAGAGGAAAGGGAAACTTCATACGCTGTTGGTGGGAGTGTAAATTAGTAAAGCCACTATGGGGAACAGTTTGGAGGTTCCCCACAAAAGTAAAAATAGAATTACCATATGATACAGTTTACACCCCCCAGAAAAGAAATCAGTATATCTAATAGAGATCTGCACTCCCATGTTTATTGCATCACTATTCACAACAGCCAATATTTGGAAGCTACCTAACTGTCCATAGATAAATGGATAAAGAAAATGTGATGCATATACACAATGGAGTAGTATTTAGCCATAAAAAAAGAATGAGATCCCATCAATTGCAAGAAGACGGGTGAAATTGGAGGAAATTATGTTAAGTAAAATAAGCCAGGCACAGAAAGACAAACTTCACATGTTCTCACTTATTTGTGGGAGCTAAAAATTTAAACAATTGAACTCCTGGAGATTAAGCTTAGAAGGATGGCTACCAGAGGCTGAGAAGGATAGCAGAAATGGAAGGGAAAGTGGGGATAGTTAATGGGTGCAAAAATATAGTCAGATAGAAGGAATAAGACATAGTATTTGATAGCACAACAAGGTGACTACAGTCAACAATAATCTATTGTAGAATTAAACATAACTCACCGGGCATGGTGGCTCACGCCTGTAATCCCAGCACTTTGGGAGGCTGAGGCGGGCAGATCACAAGGTCAGGAGATCGAGACCATCCTGACTAACACGGTGAAACCCCATTTCTAAAATCAAATCTCTAAAATAAATCTCTAAAAATACAAAAAATTAGCCGGGCGTGGTGGTGGGCACCTGTAGTCCCAGCTACTAAGGAGGCTGAGGCAGGAGAATGGCGTTAACCCGGGAGGCATTGCTTGCAGAGAGCTGAGATCGCGCCACTGCACTCCAGCCTGGGCAACAGAGCAAGACTTCGTCTCAAAAAAAAAAAAAAAAAAGAATTAAACATAACTAAGAGTATAACTGGAATGCTTATAACACAAAGAAATGATAAATGCTTGAGGTGATGAATACCATTTATCCCAATGTGATTATTACACACTGTGTGCCTGTATCAAACTACACCATATAACTCATAAATATATACACCTACTATGTACCCCTGAAGACTAAAGATAAGAAATAAAAAAAAAATAAAGACAGGATGGAGCTAAACCTGGGCCCTCTGGAATGTTCTACCTGCAGATGGAGCTGGCCTCCACTATCTTCAGTCCCTTGCTAGATGTCATGGTCCTTGAGGTCAACACTCCCCACACCTGCGGAATCCCTTGGGATTAACTGGGTGAACAGTAATAGAAGTTAGTGGACTATATGAATGACGCTGCCAAGCTATACTTGAATAGCTGTGCCAAATAGACAAACACAGAAAGAAAACACAAAACAACCCATCCACATCCTAAGGGCTTCACACTTTCTTGCACTCTGTCTTCAATGTTTTTTCAGCTTTCTCTTTAGATACTTATTGACTGTTGGTCTCACATAAGTTTAGCCATAGATGGAATTTATTACTGCTTTGTGACCACTGGCAGCCTCCCTCATCTCTGGCTGGGCTTCTCCCTGAAGGACTGGGCCTCAGGAGTAGGTGGGTCATTTGTCCCCTGGGCATGCCACACAGAGCAGGTTTTCCGAACTAGGCTATCCCTCCTCCCCACGTTATCCAGGCAATTCCGCTAGTTCTATGCCTAGATGGACACACATGCTTGAAGTTTGGGGAGCCATGTTTGATCTGATGCGGCAACTCTGAAAGGACAGTGAGGGTGAGGGCAGGTGTTAGGTGGCCATTGTGGGGGCTGCTGGCCTCTGGGACCAGAGGGTAATGAGGTGCACAACCGTGTCACCTAGAGGGTGCCAGTGTTAATAAGGAAAAGGGTTGCTGTCTGACGCACACAGAAGCCAATGCCATGGCACCAGGTTTTTGAGAAAAGCAAACCTTTATTGCAAGTCGACAAACAAGAAGACAGGAGTCCAGCTCAAATCTGTCTCCCCAGTATGGGGTTTGGGGCAGCTTTTAAGGATTAGGAAGGACAGGTTGGTAAGCACTGGAAGGGTGGATTTTGATTGGAAGGACTTCAAAGAAATCTATTGATGGCAAGGCGGGGATGGGGGTGTTATCACCCAACATTCAGAGACAACAGACCCCTTGCTTTCGGAAGTGTTTCAGCACTTGGGTTCCAGCCATAGCCTGATATTTTGGTTTCCTGTGGTGACAGGGTGGAGTCTGGTAGGTGAGACTTCAGCTCCGAGTGTTGGGTCAATGTTTTGTTTTCTTTTCTCTTTTCTTTTTATTTATTTATTTATTTATTTACTTATTTATTTATTGAGACAGGGTCTGGCTCCGTTGCCCAGGCTGGAGTGCAGTGGCATAATCATAACTCACTGTAACCGTGATCTCCTGGGCTCAAGCGATCCTCCCACTTGAGCCCCTGGGCTGAGCGATCTACTCAGCATCCTGAGTAGCTAGGATTACAGGTGCACCACCATACTCGGGTAATTTTTTAGTTTTTGTAGAGACGGGGTCTGGCTATGTTGCCCAAGTGATCCTTCCACCTCAGCCTCCCAATGTGCTTGGATTACAGGTGTGAGCCACCGCGCTGGGCCTGACATTTTCTTTTCTGCACATTCTCTAGCTGTGAAACTTGCAACTCTTTAGCTCTGTGCCTGCAAAATAACTGGACATTATGTTACCAACAGAGGATGGCCAGATGAGACTGGTCCAGTGGTTAAACCTGCACCTTCATGGAGGCCATTATGAGTATCCCTACAGGCCGAGTCTCAGGGTGCCCCCAGAAGCCCATACTAGCCGCTGTAAGGCAGAGCATGGACTTCCCCTCGGGGACTAAATCCCATTCTTGGGCTCCAGAGGCCTTGTTCCTACCACTGTACGCCACCGCTTGGGGTGCCCTGGGAACCCGCCTACCTCCCTACTGCCCTGAGGGCGGTTGGAGATGGTCCCAGCAGGTGTGGGAGATGAGGTAGGAGACGTCTTCAACGGGGTCCAAGGCTCATCTGGACCCAGTTCTCAGCCGAGGGGCGGTGGAGAGGGCGTCAGAAAACGCAGGAACGGCTCCCAGACCCAGGAGGGGACTCAGGGAAGCAGAGGCGCTTTCCTCGGCGGCTCTGGGGCCTTCCCAGCTCGCCCGGCCCCCTGGAGGAGACGAACCCCGGGGTGGAGCTACGGAGAACCCCTTCCCATGGGACGTCTCGGCCCCGCCTCCCGCCTCTGGGTACAGTCAAAGGGCTCAGGTCAGAGCAGGAGCAGCCGGGGGCGCGGCCCCCACGTGGCCTCCCGGGACACGTGCCCACAGAGCGACACCTACGTCGCTCCTGTCTTTCACAGAATAGCCTTGGCCCCGGCACGGCCTCGAACGCCTTGACCCCGCAAGGGAGGGGGACGAGGCTCCTTTGCTCCCGCAGGAGCGTCGAATACGTGTGGAATACGCGTCGGTGTGGATCTGGCCTCAGCTTCCTGAGCCTGAATCAATGCTTCTAATCACGTGGGCGCTCAGCCGCGACGGGACCACAGAAATCGACCAGCGGCCTGTTTAAGGAGCGACAAGGCCCAGCCCTCTCCTGCATTGTGGCGACGCCATTTCCCTGCGCCCCCAGCGCGGCCGCTTGGCTTTTGTTTGAGGTGACGCTGGGCGGCAGCATCTTTCCCTCAGCCCTGGGGACCAGCGGGGACTACAGAACCCAGAAGGTTTTGTCTCCAGCCGCAGGGATGCTGAGCCAATCCGCGCTGAGAAAAGGGTCGTTTCCGCTTTGGGACCAATGGGTCGGGGAGGGACTTCCGGTATCACTTCAGTGGCGGTCATTTTTGCAGCGCTTGGGTGCATCCAGACCGTCAGAGCTTTGGGAGCGCTTTGTTTGGCGACAGTCGGAAGGCGCGAGGGGAGGGGTCCTCCCGCTGAACAGTGGGGGTTCTAAGGGTCGGCGGCGGCGGGGTTGACGGCTTTGCCTAGGTCCCTGCGCCCGTAGCTGTCGGGTCCCGGCCCCGCTCTGCCCACAGGCTCCGATGGCTGCGGCCGCGCTGAGGGCCCCGACTCAGGTGAGCGCTGCCTCTACTGGGCCTCACCCTCCATCCCCAAATTAGTGCCTTCTTGGGTCACTACGGTCGAGATCCTCATGTCCAGTACAGTGGGGGCTCGTGGGTGGGGTCCCTATTTCCAGAACTTGGGTGATGGGGCACGGAAGAGGGTGACAGGCAAAGGGACCAGCGTTTCTAAACTCTTGGAGACACAGTGAAGAAGGTTCATACCTGGAGTGCCAAGGTGAGGAGTTTTCCCTCAATTCTTAGGATGCTAGGAGCCGTGGAGGGTTGTGTACAGAAGCGGCATATGGTCTGAGTTAGGTCTTTCGAAGTTTTCCAGAAACCTCATGGAGTTAGACTAGAATAGAATGGAATAACACAGAGGCACAGGGAGGTTGAGTTCTTGTGCAAGGTCCCACAGTTGCTAAGAGTTGGCACTGAGGACTGGAACGCTGAGGCTCAGAAATAATGCAGGCATCCTCAGTCCACCTGGCTCTGGCCTGGACAGGAATCCAGGGAAGCCTGAATCCGTAGAGCCCTGTATGGTCACCTGCCTTTCATGATCTTTGGCTTTCCACAGGTTACTGTGTCTCCAGAAACACATATGGACCTCACAAAGGTGAGTGGAGGGTGTCCCAGGCCCTCACTGGTCCTGGCCCCATCCTGGGGTTTTTTCATGGATCTTTTTGCCACCATCCAGTTCTTTGACCTAAGGACTCTTCACAAACTCGAAGCTTGACATCCTGATTCTAGACTGGTGGTTATTTGTAGACATTCTTATTGCTGGCAGACAATGGAATGAGGTGTGAAAGGTTGCCCCGCCTACGTACAATAATGTGTAAGGTTGGCAGTGAAGCTGAGCTGATTCAGGGAAACACAACTCTCCTTTCTTTCTTATGGGAACTCAGAGCAGCAGGGCAGGACTCAGGCCTGGAATGGCTCTGAGAAATTGGGTGTTTTTTCTGGAGGTGATGAGAACAATGGGAGGTTTAGAGAAGAGAACGGAGGTTATCTGACACTGGTCTCATCAGGTTCACTGTTAATGCGGCATAGAGAATACTCTGTGGGTGTGATGGAGGCGATAGAAAGACCAGGGAGGAGGCTACTGCAGTGGCCAAGGTGAGTTTTGATAGTGGCTTCACCAGTGTGGTGGCTGTGAAGGTAGAAGAAGTGGCTGGATTCTGGGTCAGAATTTTAATTAGGCCTGCTTGCATTTTCAGATTTTGAGGGTAAGAGATACTGGTCAAGCATTACTCCAGGCGTTTTGAATTTAGCATCTGGAAGGATGGAATCTCCATCAAATAGCATGTAATAGGATTGATTTTATTTTTATTTTATTTATTTATTTGTCTATTTTTAGACAGTCTCACTCTGTCACTCAGGCTGGAGTGCAGTGGCTCGATCTCGGCTCATTGCAACCTCCACCTCCCGGGTTCAAGCAATCCTCCTGCCTCAGCCTCCTGAGTAGTTGGGACTACAGGCACATGCTACCGTGCTACCATGCCCAGTGAATTTTTTTTTTTTTTTTTTTTTTTTTTTTTGTATCTTTAGTAGAGACAGGGTTTCACCATGTTGGCCAGGTTGGTCTCAAACTCCTGACCTCAGGTGATCCACCTGTCTTGGCCTCCCAAAGTGCTGGGATTACAGGCGTGAGCCACCATGCCCAGCCAATTAATTTTCATTAAGGATAACAGGAGTTTTGTCTTTAGCTATTATCATAGTCTGAGATATTCCAAAGAATGATATATGGAGACATCAGGTGAGTAGCTGTCCATGTACATCTAGAATTCTGGAAGTGGTTTAAGATGGAGAAATCCAAAAGGTGGTGGCCAGTGTTTGGCCCAGAGTAGCTATGGGTCACAATTAGGAGTGGGTAATCCTGGTCATGAAGATAATGCTATTTATAATGCAGGAAAGGGCTGGGTGTGGTGGCTCACACCTGTAATCCCAGCACTTTGGGAGGCCGAGGCAGGCGGATCACTTGAGGTCAGGAGTTCTAGACCAGCTTGGCCAACATGGTGAAACTCCGTCTCCACTAAAAATACAAAAATTAGCCAGGCGTGGTGGCAGGCACCTGTAATCCCAGCTACTAGGGAGGCTGAGGCAGGAGAATTGCTTGAGCCCAGGAGGCGGAGGTTGCAGTGAGCCAAGATCACGCCACTGCACTCCAGCCTGGGTGACAGAGTGAGACTCCACCTCAAAAACAAAACAAAACAAAAAAACAGAAAAGGAAAGGTTGGGGCTATGACTGTGTCTCATGCTTGGACACGTGGTAGAGGTGGTGAGCATCACAAACAGTTGTGAGAGAAAAGTGGTCATGGGAAGATTGTAGGAAAGAGGATGATCTGGTGTATTAGTCCATTTTCACACTGCTGATAAAGACAGCAAGTCTCTAGGAAGTTCCAGACTTTCCCATATTTTCCTGTCTTCTTCTGAGCCCTCCAAACTGTTCCAACCTCTGCCTGTTCCCCAGTTCCAAAATTGCTTCCACATTTTCAGTTATCTTTACAGCACAGCCCCACTTTACTCATACTGATTTACTGTATTAGTCCATTTTCATGCTGCTGATAAAGATGTGCTCGAGACTAGATAATTTGTAAGGAAAAAGAGGTTTAAGGGACTCATGATTCCACATGGCTGGGGAGGCCTCACAATCATGGTGGAGGGTGAAAGGCATGTCTTGCATGGCAGCAGACAAGAGAGAACTTGTTCAGGGGAACTCCCCCCTTATAAAACCATCAAATCTTGTGAGACTTATTTACTATCATGAGAACAGCATGGGAAAGGCCTGCCCCTATGATTCGATTACCTCTCACCAGGTCCCTCCCATGACATGGGAACTGTGGGAACTACAATTCAAGATGAGATTTGGGTGGGGACGCAGCCAAATCATATCATCTGATAAGTGGTCAAGGCTTCCAAGGCATTAGGGACATAAGACAGACATGGAGATAAAGAAATAATTAGTAGAAGATGACACTGAGGCCAGGTACAGTGGACTGTGTCCCTGCAAAATTCATATGCTTAAACCCTAATTCCAGTGTGATGGTATTTGGAGGTTGGGCCTTTGGGAGATAATTAGGTCATGAGGGTGGAGCCCTAATGAATGGGATTAGTGAGTGCTCTTTAACAAAGAGGCCAGAGAGCTACTATCTAGTGCTCTTTCCAACAAGTGAGGATACAAGAAGTCAGCAGTCTGCAACCTGGAAAGAGCCCCTACCAGAACCTGACCATGCTGGCACTCTGATCTCAGGCTTCCTGCCTGCAGATCTGTGAGAAATAAATTTCTGTTGTTGATAAGCCACCCAGTTTGTGGTATTATGCTAGCAGCCCAAACTGACTAAAACACTAGGACTAGTGCTTATTCACCATGGTAAAAACTCGCCAGGAATTTGTTGTGACCCTTGGTGAGTCTGGGGAGGGTGTCAGTCAAGCAGTTGAATAAGTTTAGGAGTACAAGTGTTCATCTGTATGAGTCATTAGGTTGGAGGTAGAGAGCCACTGAGAGTCTGTGCCACTGAGGCCACTGATTTTGAATGAGGGTTAAGAGGTGAGAAGAAGGTTGTTGATTGAAGAGGGGACATCAAGTGCAGCACAAGTGGAGGACGGCCATCGGTGTCTGACATCAGGTGATTCTTGGTGGCTGAGGTTGAAGCAAGGAACAGAGTCAGGAAGATAGCCCTTCAGAGCAGGGTGGGGGCTGTCTATGACAGTAGGAACCATCAGAGGTCTGTGTAGCACTGGATGATGTCTCAATTTGGCAGGCAGAGGGGTGGAGGTGGCCGTGGGAGTGAGACTGAGCGAGTATGGTTCAAAGAATGATGTGTACATGGAGAGGGAGTGTGAACTGAAGGACCCAGGCCCCTGGCATTGAGGACTTAAGGGTCAAAGGTGAAGCCACATTTGATTGTGTCTAGGAGGCACTATCTGAAAGACTCTTGGGGAACTGCCTGACAAGAAGGGATACACCCCTACATACTGGGCCCAAAGTTTAGATGTGGTGCATCCTGCCCACCTCCTGGTTGGTGCTGTAGAAGGATACAGTGATCATTGGGACCATGAAGAGAGAGTGGGCATCTGTGTCACCAGGGCCTGTATTTCCTTAAGGTGGGGATGATTGCTTGGGTGGATGAACTTGTGGAGGCGTTGATTGTGGAGTGACCTGTCCCCATCATGACAGGGCTGTGTGACCTTTGAGGACATCGCCATTTACTTCTCACAGGACGAGTGGGGACTTCTTGATGAGGCTCAGAGACTCCTGTACCTTGAAGTGATGCTGGAGAACTTTGCCCTTGTAGCCTCACTGGGTAAGGCCCTAATACCAACTCCAGTGTCCTGGTCTGTCTATGGTCTTTTGCTGACTTCCCCACTTTCTTGGGATATGTGCTATGGGATCCAGCACTGTGCACTGCCTGAGTAGCCCTAACACCTGCTGCCCAGTGGTCTGGGAACACCTGCCACTGGGCAGCAGGTGTTCTTCAGTCAGCCAAATGGATCTCTGTTGCTTGCTCTCTTCTTGGCTGGGTGTCTGTGTTCAGATCCATGACACCTTGTGTCCCAAGTTCCCTGCACCCCCATCTGCTAGCTGACATTTTCTTGTGGCTACCTGTGTCATGATTGTAGTCATTGTCATTGTCTATACTTATGGGGACAATGGGCTCTTCTTACTCCTTCTAGTTTGTTTGTTTGTTTGTTTAATGATATTAACTTTCTTGCCCATGGGCTGTTGTGTGCTGAGTCGTTCTGCATCAGTGCTGATCACTCACATGTTCTGTCTTTCTGGTAGGACTTGGCTTCATGAAGGTCCCACATGGCTAGACAACTGAGGGTGTGCGGAGAAACCTGGTTGCTTTATAGGGTGAACATGGTCTCAGAGAAGGCCTGGGCTTGTTGAGTGGCAACTGGTTGGGGGCATGATATCCGGGCTGTTTTCCGATCACATAAGGAGCCTGTCCTGTCTTCACCACTGTTTGGGTGCACATGCCACTGGCCAAATCTCATTTCTATATTTTCTTCTCAGTACTTGACACTTTTCTCTCTTATTATTTTTATCTATGACTTCTAGCACCTGGCTACCTCCACCTTTCTGATCTTCATGCATCATCTGCTTCTCTGCACTGCTCCCTCTGCAATGTTTTCCAACATTGACACACACATAATGTCTCATGAAGTATGTATATATGATCACATGAAGATATGTGATCATATCACTTGCTACTCAGTTTCAATTGTATTTTCCTGGGCTTGGGCACAGTCAACCTTCTGCAAAGCATGCAGGTGTCACCAGCAGACAAGGTCCTCCTGAAGACTATGTGGTGAGTTTTAGGAATTGGAAGGCTACTCAAGGATAATTTTTGAGGCTGTTGGTAGAGGAATGGTTTGAAGGCAATGCCATTCCCTGTCCTTCATCCCATCCTTGTGTCCTTTATTTGGTGAGGCCTCCCTCATTCTGTGATCTTTAGAGATCCAGTATTGCAAAGCAACCCCTTCCTCAACTTGCCCCCAGCTCCATTATCCTCAAAACAAACCTGGTGAATCATTCGTTTGGTATGTGTGTAATGGGGCTTCTTGCTCTCAGCAGAGTCAATGTATATTTCATCAGCGGTTCTCTGCTTTCAGGTTGTGGCCATGGAACAGAGGATGAAGAGACACCTTCTGACCAGAATGTTTCTGTAGGAGTGTCACAGTCAAAGGCAGGTTCATCCACACAGAAGACTCAATCCTGTGAGATGTGTGTCCCAGTCCTGAAAGATATTTTGCATCTAGCTGATCTCCCTGGGCAGAAACCATACTTGGTTGGAGAATGTACAAACCATCACCAGCACCAAAAGCATCACAGTGCAAAGAAATCCTTGAAGAGGGACATGGACAGAGCCTCATATGTGAAGTGCTGCCTATTCTGTATGTCATTGAAGCCCTTTCGCAAATGGGAGGTTGGAAAGGACCTTCCAGCCATGTTGGGGCTTCTGAGGTCCCTGGTCTTTCCTGGAGGCAAGAAACCCAGCACAATTACTGAATATGGGGAAGACATTCGCAGTCAAAAAAGTCATTACAAGTCAGGTGAATGTGGGAAGGCTTCCAGGCACAAACACACTCCTGTTTACCATCCAAGAGTCTACACTGGAAAAAAGCTTTATGAGTGTAGCAAATGTGGGAAAGCCTTCCGTGGCAAGTACTCACTTGTTCAGCACCAGAGAGTCCATACTGGAGAAAGGCCTTGGGAGTGCAATGAATGTGGAAAATTCTTTAGCCAAACCTCCCACCTGAATGATCATCGGAGAATCCACACTGGAGAAAGGCCTTATGAGTGCAGCGAATGTGGAAAATTATTTAGACAAAACTCCAGCCTTGTCGACCACCAGAAAATACACACTGGAGCAAGGCCTTATGAGTGTAGCCAGTGTGGGAAATCCTTTAGCCAAAAAGCCACCCTTGTTAAACACCAAAGAGTTCACACTGGAGAAAGGCCTTATAAGTGTGGTGAATGTGGGAATTCCTTTAGTCAAAGTGCCATTCTTAATCAACACCGAAGAATTCACACTGGAGCAAAGCCTTATGAGTGTGGCCAGTGTGGGAAATCCTTTAGTCAAAAAGCTACCCTCATTAAACACCAGAGAGTTCACACTGGAGAAAGGCCTTATAAGTGTGGTGACTGTGGGAAATCCTTTAGTCAAAGCTCCATCCTTATTCAACACCGGAGAATTCATACTGGAGCAAGGCCTTATGAGTGTGGCCAGTGTGGAAAGTCCTTTAGCCAAAAGTCTGGTCTCATTCAACACCAAGTGGTTCACACTGGAGAAAGGCCTTATGAGTGCGACAAATGTGGGAATTCCTTTAGCCAATGCTCCAGCCTCATACATCACCAAAAATGTCATAACACATAGAGGCCTCATGAATGCAGCAAATGTGGAAGCGCCTTCAACTCAAGATCTATCATCATTTAGCTCCTGAAAGTCCACACTTAAGTAGAGCCTTAGACCTACAGGGAAAGTGCTGTCTCTGTAGTATTGTAGCAGTAGAGAGCCTTTGTGAGGGAGCCATCTGCCTGAAGTTGAACCTCATTCTTCCTTGTTTCTCTGGTAGAAACCATCTACCCTCTACCACCTTGCACAGTGGGCATTGGTCACCCCTATGTGCTAAGACAGGGCAGACATCTGTGTGTTCTCTTAAGTCTTTGGAGGAAATCTTGAGCAATCTAAGCCTTTAGAGAAAATTCATTCTTTTTTCTGACTGATCACAGCATACGTGTGACCCAGTTTTGGTCAGGAGGGCCCAGCCTTGGTTCTGCTGGACACTTAGGTGCAAGGATTCCCTTCATGTAAATTCTTGGTCTCACATGACACTTGGTCATTCTTCCAGCCTCCAAGTCACCACGTGGTGAATGGCTGCCTCACATTGCTCCAGTTTGTGCACTAATAAAAGCCTTATATTTGAATCTACCTGTAGTCTTGGGGTTCTGTTTACTGTGTGGGGTGGCTGGGAGACAGACTTCAACTCTATATGAAGGAATGGATGGCTTTTGTGGGCCTCTGCAGGAAAGTAAGATGACAGAGTAATTCTAATTCTGGTTTTGGTCATACTTGCTTTGCTACCTAAAATCTCCTAGGAAAAAATGCAAGGTTTTGGTTATTCTAATTCGTGGCCTGGATCCCTATTCTTTCTGTGAGACTAGAGGTCATCCTGAGGAGAGGCCAGCTGTTATGACAAGCATGTGTGCTTCAGGGAATAGGACAATTTTATTCCATTGTTTCCAGAGGATGTCATATGATGCCCAGTGCTGCTGAGAAGCTTTTCATGGGGTTCTACAAGGAGACACGCCCTGATATCAAACATTCCCTAGGCCGATGTCACGCAGAAGACAACGTGAGTCACATGTGAACTGTAATTGGTACAGAAATACCTGGGTATTTCTGTACTGTGTGTACTGTAGCAAACTAGTTGGAATGTGCCTCTTATAAAAGTACATTTACAAATCTTCCCGTGACTGTGGCTTTGAGCAGTCATAGGACCTAGAAATCTGTGTATGTCCAATAGCTGAGGTTATTTTCAGCAAAAATAATTAAAGGGTTTTATTTTTTAATTCTTGTTGGTTTTCTAGGTTGTTCACCTCAAGTGCATTGCTGTAGAGGCAGAAAAAGGAGGATAAAGATAACAGAAGTGCTATAGGCCAGGGATGTATTGATAGCTCTTGTGATTTCCACCAGTGTTGCTGTTGTCTCAAATTGCCACAGCCTTCATTGCTTGCCAACATTTCCTGCATGGAGGGACTCATGGTTGCCCTTCCCCAGGCCTGAAGAGAGAGTGCAGTCAACATGAGATTGCTAGGCATTCTGGTTTCTGAAAGTTGGGTGATCAGATACTTTATTTTGAAACATGTTTTACCAACTTTCTTGATGTGTAAGTGACATGCCATAGTTTACATCCATTTATGGTGTATAATTTGAAGAGTTTGTCATACAAGCCTGTGAAACCATCATAATCATGATCATGAACATATTCATGATTCACCTCTTGCTGTTTTACAATCTCTGCGTGTACTTTGCAGGCCTTCAGGAGTCCTGTCATTTACTTTCCCTACAGGAGAATAGTTTGTGTTTTCTAGGATTTTATGTGAATTGAAACGTAAAATACTTACTCCATTTTTCCTGATGATGCACAGTTTTTTTTTTTTTTTTTTTTTTGAGATGGAGTCTCACTCTGTCACCAGGCTGGAGTGCAGTGGCACGATCTTGGCTCACTCCAACCTCCTCCTGGGTTCCAGCGATTCTCCTGCCTCAGCCTCCTGAGAAGCTAGGACTACAGGCATGCACTACCACGCCCAACTAATTTTTGTATTTTTAGTAGAGTTGTGGTTTTACCATGTTTGCCAGGATGGTCTTGATCTCTTGACCTCATGATCCACCCGCCTCAGCCTCCCGAAGTGCTGGGATTACAGGCGTAAGCCACCACACCAGCCGATGCACAATTACTTTTAAGATTTATCAATATTGCTTATGTGAATAGTTCATTTGTATTGCTGAGAAATGTCTGTGGATATGTCACAATTTGGATAAACAGTTGGATGCTTTCCAGTTTTGGGCTGTTGCAAATAATGCTACTATGAACATAGGCATATAACTCTTAATATGCAGAAATGCTTTATTTCTCCTGTGTCAGTAGTACAGTGTACGTGAATGCGTCACTTTTAAAGACACGGCCAGACTATAACCTAACTGTACCATTTGCATTCTCATCAACAGTATGTGAACCTTCTTATTTCTCTACATTCTTGCCATACTTGGTATGGTTAGTCTTTTTAATTTTAGTTGTTTTAATAGCTGTATAATAGCATCTGTCTGTGATTTTATTGCATTTTTCTGGTATTTTATGGTATTGAACATTTGAACATCTTGTATCTAGTTGCCACCTGTATATCCTCTTTGGAAGAATGTTTATTAATGTCTTTTGCTTATTTTTAAATGGATGTTGGTGATACTTTTTCATTAATAAATAGACGTATAACAAAGACTTATGTTGAAACTTTACTCATTCTTCAGTAATGTGATGCACTTATTTGCTAAATGATAAAATTGTTTTCAAATACTGGGAAAATAATTTCTCAGTTTTTTGGTCTATTCACAGTGTAACAACTACAGACACTATATACCTGAAACACTACCTTCATTGACAAATTCTCTATCACTTTCTTAGGTCTAACCATTCAATGAAACAAATAAGCCCTAGTTTTTAATATTTGCCAATTTCCCTGGTAAAATACTCCCACCATGGCCAATTACAAGGTGTCAAAATAATGTCACTGAACATGAATTGAGAAGAAGTGGGTAGCGTCACACCATTGTATTCTACTTTCACCATGCCAATACAGTAGCCACAGATAACCTGAAGAACATGTATGTAGGAACCATACAGCCTGTGGTGTGGCAAGACTGATGCCATCTTGAAGTGAAGCTGTCATGGTCACCTATGTTCTGAAGCAGTAGCATAGATATCAAAATGCTTCTCTCCCCCAATGGTCATGAGTCTTGGCAAGAAAGTCTGAAGACGTGAACAGCTGCACGTTTTACCCTAAAAACTCCAGGCCGGGCGTGTTGGCTCATGCCTGTAATCCCAACACTTTGGGAGGCCAAGGTGGGCAGATCACGAGGTCAGGAGATGGAGACCATCCTGGCTAACATGGTGAAACCCCATCTCTACTAAAAATAGAAAAATTAGCCGGTTGTGGTGGCTCATGGGTGCCTGTAATCCCAGCTACTTGGGAGGCTGAGGCAGGAGAATCACTTGAATCCAGGAGGTGGAGGTTGCAGTGAGCCGAGATCACGCCATTGCACTCCAGCCTGGCAACAGAGCAAGACTCCGTCTAGAAAAACAAACAAACAAACAAACAAACAAACAAAAAACTCCAGCCTTGTTGACCACTACAAAAAGGGTCCTATAAAGGATGTAAAGGAAACTGCCTTCTGGAGGGCAGATACAGGGATCCATTGTCTCACAGCTGCACAAGACATCACTTCTGTTCATGAGTCCCTATGAAATATTTCTGAAAACAATTTGGCCTCTTTCTCCTTCTTTGGCCTTTCAGCTTCGTTGGCCTTTGGGATAGATTTTCATACACCTGCTCACTATAGAACAATGTATATATAAGAGTAAAACAGTAAAATGATTAAGAAGTGACTTTTGAGTATTTATTACTTGTGTTTTTAAAAGTGGCTTAAGTGAAATCTAGTTGTCTTAAATTCTGCATATTTAAAGTATACAATTTCTATTTTAATATATACTTGAAACCATAAGTTTCCACCTGCCCTTTTTAGTCCATCCCTCTTAACAAGTAATGGGTACAAAAACTTATTTTTCCTCTTCTAATGGATATTTTCAAATATATACACAAATGGAAAGGACTGTGTTCAGATGCACTATGAAACCTTTCTAAATCTTCCATTATTACTTATCATTTAGTAGCCATTCTTGTTTCAACTCTTTTCACACATAATTATTTTACTTACAATTCCCACATCTTGTCATTCAATGCTGCATCTCTTCAGAATGCATTTTCAAGCATAAGAGCTCTTTCATAATTCCTATAACTTTATCAATCATTATTTAAGGCATCATAAAATATATCATCAGTGCTCAGTCGCCTCGAATTGTCTCCAAAATTGATTTTTAAGACAAATTCATTGCAATCAGATCCAAAATGAATCTATATGGCTATTAGTAGTTTCATCTGGTGAGTCTATAATAATACACAGCTACCACTTTTTATTATTATTCTTGAAGTTGATGAGACATTTGTCCAGAATTTGCCACATTCTGGAATGGTGCGTGTTTTTGTTTTGTGTCTCTCTGATGTCATTTAACATGCTGACCCTTTCTTCATATTCCTGTGCACTAGATATTAAGGAAATGGGTAACTGAACTCTGGTCCTGCAGATAGGTGTGCAATAGTAACACACTTATGCAGTGTGACTGTGTTGTGTGTATGTGTATGTCTATTCAAAAGGTGACATTCACAGACATCTGGAGGCTTAGAGATTATTGAAAAAGGAAAAAAGGAAGAAGCACTTTGTTTTTGCTTCCTCTAAGATACCTGAGAAAGTTTCTCAACTGATTTGAAATGTGAAACAATGCCAAAACAATTACCATAGATCCAGTAATACTGCTTCTTGGTTTTACTGAAATGAGTTAAACATTTATGTCCACACAAAATCTTGTACATGAATATTTATAGCACCTTTGTTCATAATTGGCAAAATTTGGGAGCAACCAAAATGTCCTTCAGTAAGTGAACAGGTAAGTGTGGTACATTTAGAAAATGGTATATTTATCCACATTAAAATAAATAATACAAGATATGGAAGAACTTAAATACATATTTCTAAGTGAAAGGATCTGATATGGTTTGGCTGCGTCCCCACTCAAATCTCATCTTGAATTATAAGTACCACATGTCATGGGAGGAACCCAGTGGGAGGTGATTGAATTATAGGAGTGGGTTTTTCCCACGCTGTTCTCATGACAGTAAATTAGTCTCACGAGATCTGATGGCTTTAAAATCGGGAGTTTACCTGCACAAGCTTATTCTCTTTGCCTGCTGCCATCCACCTAGGATGTGACTTGCTCCTCCTTGCCTTCTGCAATAATTGTGAGGCTTCCCCAGCCACGTGGAATTGTGAGTTCTCCATTAAACTGCTTTCCTTTGTAAATTGCCCAGTCTCGGGTATGTCTTTATCAGCAGCGCGAAAACGGACTATTACAGGATCCAAACTAAAAGGACTACATACTGTGATTTGAACTATATGACATTCCAGAAAAAGCAAAACTATGGAGAGAGTAAAAAATGAGTGGTTGCCAGGGGTTTGGGGGAAGGGAGGAAGGGATGAACAGGTGGAGCACGGAGGACTTTTAGGGCAGTGAAACTACTCTGTGATACTACCGTGGTGTGTATACAAGTCACTATACCTTTGTCAAAACCCATATAACATCCAGCTAGAGTAAATCCTAATGTAAACTATGGATTTGGGATGATAATGATATGCCAACGTACCATCAATTGTAACAAATATACTATTCTAGTGGGGAATATTTATAGTGGAGTGGCTGTACATGCATGGGACAAGGGATATGTGGAAGCTCTATAATTTTTTGCTCAATTTTCCTATGAACCAAAACTGCTCTAAAAAATAATCTATTAAAACTTTACCAGCCTGAGCAACATGGCGAGACCCCGTGCCTACAAAAAATCAAAAAATTATCAGGGCATAGTGGTGCAGGTGCATGTCTGTTACCAGCTATTCTGGAGGCTGAGGTGGGAGGATTGCTTGAGCCCAGGAATTCAAAGCTACAGTGAGCTCTGATTGTGCCACTGCACTCCAGCCTGGATGACAGAGTGAGACCCTGTCTCTAAAAAATTAAAATTAACTAATTTGCAAATTAGTTTAAAATATGTATTTTGCAATGTTTGTGCTGTGTATTTGTATAACTCAAGGGAGATTAATTTTAACAAATTGAATTTGGCAAGCCAGTTATTTCCATGAGCAGCCTAGTTAATTTATCTACTTAAACAACAAAAACAAGTAGATATGCAGATTTTCTGGCACTTTCCAAGCTTACTATTTCCCTATTTTGACTATTGGCCTAAGAAATTGCCATAAGAGCTGTGTGTACCTGTAGCCCCAGCTACTTGGGAGGCTGAGGCGGAAGGATCACTTGAGACCAGGAGTTTTAAACCAGCCTGGGCAACATAGCAAGAACCCTGTCTGTAAAAAATATATATATATATATTTTAAAAATTAACTGGGCACAGTAGTGAATGCCTGCAATCCCATATACTCAGGAAGCTGACACAGAAATGTCGCTGAAGCCCAAGAGTTTGAGGCTGCAGTAATCTATGATCCTGCCACTGCACTCCAGCCTGGGCAACAGAGCAAGACTCTTCCTCAAAAAAAAAAAAAATTACCATTAGACACTCAAATATGCAGGCAAAATGAGTCCTTTGTGGAGTCACTCAGAAGGGCTCCCCACTTACCTTTCTATATGAAATCATGCTGGAGCCACACCTTCTCCCTTTCCTTTTCAGACAGGACTTAAATTCAGCAACTGAAGAGCTATCTGCTCTATGTGTCTTCAGGGTAAACATTTCCAGAGCCAAGCCAAATGTACTTACAGACTTATATATGACTGCACTAAAAAAAAGCAAAGTAAGTCTATGTTCAGTTCAATTAATTATGTTCAATATTCTTTTTTTTTTCTCTCTTCTGAGATGGAGTCTCACTCTGTCACCAGGCTGGAGTGCAGTGGTGTGATCTCGGCTCACTGCAACCTCCACCTCCTGGGTTCAAGCGATTCTCCTGCCTCAGCCTCCCAAGTAGCTGGGACTACAGGCGCACGCCACCACACCCAGCTAATTTTTGTATTTTTAGTAGAGACAGGGCTTCACCATGTTGGCCAGGCTGGTCTTGATCTCTTGACCTCATGAGCCACCTGCCTTGGCCTCCTAAAGTGCTGGGATTACAGGCATGAGCCACCGCGCTTGGCCTAGCCACAAGATTATTAATAGTTGTGATGTATAATGTTTTGTGTCGACTTGCCTGCATTAAGGGCTACCCAAACAGTTGGGAAAACCTTAGTACAGGATATGTCTGTGAGAATGTTTATGGAAGATATTAGCAGTTGAGTCTGTAGACAATGTAAAGGAGATCTGGCCTCATCAGTGTTAGGGGCCAACATCCAATGCTTTGAGAGCCAAGATAGAACAAAAAGGCAGAGAAAGAGCAAGTTACTCTCTTCTTGCCCTGGATCATCCACCTTCTGTTTTCCAACATTAAAGTTCTTGGATCTTGGGCCTTTGGACTCTGGAACATACAAGAATGACCCTCACCCAGTTCTCAGGCCTTCAGCCTCCAACTGGGAATTTCACCATAGGCTCCCTTGGTTTTCAGGCCTTCAGATGCAGACTGAATGATACCACCCACCTTCGTGTCTTACCAGGTTGCAAAAGGCATATCCTGGGACTTCTTAGCCTCCACAACTGGATGAGCCAAGTCCCATAATAAATCCCCTCTTGTACATCTATGTATCCTATTGGTTCTGTGTTTCTCTGGAGAATCCTGACTAATACAATAGCTTTCAGTAATTTTCATTTCACAACTGTTTTTCTAAGATGATCTCAACTCCCCATGCAAGCACTGTCCCTGCAGTAACAGTATCAATGATCAAAATTTCCCATCAAAGAGATGAAAGCTAGGTGTCCCAAACCTTTATTCTGGTATTCTGATGTCCCCTTTGCACAAGTGCTCTGACTGTGAACACTACAGACACTGTTCTACTTTAAAATGGCATATGCTACGTGGCTCTTCTGTTCAGAAAGTTGCTACAATCCTAAAAGAAGCATATCTAAGAATATGGAGGAAGAAATATTATATGAATACAACACTGTTCCTTACAGGGCTAGACAGACTCACCGATTACACAGGCAGGAGAGGCATTTTCTGTGAGACAAAATTCCTCTTTCGTCCTCCAGCTTCGGTGCGATCTAACGGATGTTTTATCATTCCTGTCATGGCGCTATGTAAACTCTATTTCCCTTATTCCTTACTGAGCATAATGAAACTCACAAAGCTGACTCTAACGTTCTACTTTACATAAATGTGTGGAGAAAGAAGGTAATGTTTACTAGGCTCTCGCCAAGGGTAGAGGCATTTTGTATCTGAATAACTCTGACTACCTAGGTGACTAGTTGTACACAATACCCTCCAAAAATCTCTGTATGGTACCTTAAAAAAGCAGCGAAGCTCCTCCCTTGTCCAAGGAGGCTGGAGACACCACCTCTCAGCCTTCCCCTCCACCTTTCTCCATAGCAACGGGGCCATTCCTCCCTGAGGTCCAGGAGAAGGGCGACCTCTGCCAGCCCAAGAAGCGGTGAGAACTACATTACCCAGAGGCCCGTGCGCCAGGCTCTTGGCGTGGAGCCAATGAGGCTCAGGGGAGGGACATTTCCGCTCTGTCCAACTTGTCGGGGCGGAACTTCCGGCGTCCTCCCTGTGGCGGGCACTTTGGCTTGTGTCAGATCCGCGAGTGCCGGATCTGGACCTAGGTGCTGACAGCGAGAAGGCGCGAGGAGAGTCGTTTTCTCAGCTGCACAGCCGGGGCCTGACGGTCGCCGGCGGTAGTGACAGCTTTGCTCTTGTCTCCGCCCGGATCGTCCACCGCTCCCGGCCCGCTCCGCCCAGAGTCCGATGGCGGCGGCACTGAGGGCCCCGACCCAGGTGAGCGCTGCGTCCTCCCGGCCTCCTCTGCCCTCCCCACCCGAAACTGAGGGACGCGTGAAGGGCTTTCTGCAGCCCAGACCGCACTGTCCGGCACAGTGAGGCGCTGGTGCTGGATCTCGTTTCTGGTAGTGTGGCAGGGAGCGGGAGAGCGACACGGTCAGGGGGCTGCGCGGGCAACGGCTTGGAGCTGCGCCTGAGCCGGGAGGCTGGGGAGACCCAGGCCGGCCTCACGCGTGCAGGTAGCAGAGGGTGGGGCAGCGCCGCGCTGCATTGGCCCCACTGAGTTTCACCAGCACACTGAGGGCCACAGCGCGTAGGACAGAAGAGGGGCACGGCCCCAGTCACGCTTCTGAAAGTTTCACAAAAGCTGTTCAGAGGAACGCGCTGGAAGGGCAGTGATGATAGCAGGCATGGAGGGACCTAGTCTTTTTACGAGGTCAGAAAGCTGGTAAAAGTCAGCACCAAGGACTGACACCCAGATACAAAGCAGTCATCCCAGGACACCTGGCTCTGGTGTTCCACATTGGAACCAGAAGTCCATGGAGCCACACTTTGGTCACCTGCCTCTCAGAACATGTTTCCTCCCACAGATTGCCACTAGTACTTATAGGTCCGTAAGAAGCACTTGAAGACCCTACAAGGGTAAGTGGAGGAAATCCAGAAGCTCATTGATTCCAGCAATGGGATCTCTAGGATTGGGACTGTGGTGACCTGGGATTCTTTACTTACCGCTTTTCCAGGCTTTGAGCCTAGGGACTCTGAACAAAAATATGTCCAGGGTGGGTATTATATGAGGTGGTACCTGTTGCTGGCAAATAATAGGATGAATGTGGAAGTTTGTCCCAGAGATAAGTACAGGTGTTTGGAGCTGCTTGGAGGTGAGGCTGAGCTGGTTAAGAGAACCTCAAGTCTCATTTCCTTCTCATGGGAACAGAGAGCAGAGGTACAGGAGTTAGAAACTAAATGGCTGTCTCAGATGTCTTTGTTCTGGAGATGATGGCAGCAATGAAGATTTGGAGCAGAAGAGGGAGGTGATCTTTCCCAGGCCTCATGAGGCTCCTGTGGCTGAGCACAGACAACAGACTGTGGGTTTAAGGGAGTTGGTAGCAATACCAAAGAGGAAAGAGGAGACTACTGCAATAGTCCAGGTGAGTGTAGATGATGTGGGCCAGAGTAGTGGCCACAGTGTGGCAGAAATGGTTGAATTTTGGATTGTAGGTCGGCTCTGATTTTCTGGTATTGGGACTGAGAGATAAGAAGGGGTGACTCAAGGCTTTTTGAGTTTAGTAGCTGGAAGCATAGAAGCTCCACCTACTGGGAGAGCCAAGTAGATAGTAGGATTGTTTTTCACTCAGGACATCAGAAATGTGTTTTGTCCATGTTAAAAATATGAGATGTTTTAGAGAATAAGTAAGTAGCTATATCAAGTGGCTAGGTGGACACACAGGTCTTGGACTCTGAGGAAGGGTGCAGGATAGAGACTTCAACAAAGAGTGGAGGATATTATTGAACTAGGATGGAGCCCTATGTCTGTTAGGCCATTTGCATTACTATAAAGAAATACCTAAGGCTGGGTAGTTTATAAAGAAACAAGGTTTATTACAGCTTATAGTTCTGCAGGCTGTACAGGAAGCTTAGCGCTAGTCTCCACTTCTGGTGAGGGCCTCAGGAAGCTTCCAATAATTGCAGAAGGCAAAAAGGGAGCCAGCAAGGCAGGAGGGAGGCACCAGTCTCTTTTTCGCAACCAGGTCTCATGTGAACTTATTACTGTTGGAAGGATACTATGCCATTCATGAGGGATCCACCTCCATGACCCAGATAACCTCCAACTAGGCCCCACTTCCAACATTGGGGATCACATTTCCAAGTGAGATTTGAAGGGGACAAATATCCAGGCTATATCAGTGTCTTACCTTGGGTTGATAATGAAATAACCTATATTGGTGGCTTAAACAACAAAAATTTGTTTCTCACAGTTCTGCAGGCTAGGAAATTCTACATCAGGGTGCCTCTAGATTCACTTATTTGTGATGGGCTGCTTCTTGACTTGCAGTGGCTGCCCTCTTGCTTTGTCCTCACATGGCCTTTCCTGGGAGGGAGTATGTAAAGAAAGCAAGGAATCTCTTTCTTTCTATTCTTACAAAAGCATTAATTCCATGATGAGGGCCCCACTCTTTTGACCTTATCTAAATCTAATTACCACCCAAAGATTCCATCTCCAAATACTATCACATTATATTAGGCTTCATTGTGTTAGTGCTTCAACGTAAGCATTTTGTAGGTGGGCGTGGGGCAGAAACATTAAGCCCATAACATCATAGATCCCATTTAGTAGTGGGATTCCTGGTCATGATGATAATATTAATAGCAGGCCAGGAAGGGGAAGGGTGGGAGCCACAAGAGGGTACCATACTTGGGTATCTGGATGGATGTTGTGGAAATCACAAATACAGGTTATAGAGGGAAGCAGCCCTAGGAATAATACAGAGAGAGGATACCAGGCAGGTGGCCAAGGGTTATGAAGGATGAGTGAATATAAGATGGATGTGGAGGCTGCATTAGTCCGTTTTCATGCTGCTGATAAAGACATACCTGAGACTGGGAAGAAAAAGAGGGTTAATGGACTTGCAGTTCCACATGGCTGGGGAGGCCTCACAATCATGGTAGAAGGCAAGGAAGAGCAAGTCACATCTTACGTGGATGGCAGCAGGCAAAAAGAGAGTTTGTGCAGGGGAACTCCTCTTTTTAAAACCATCAGTTCTTCTTTTTTTGAGATGGAGTCTTGCTCTGTTCCCCAGGCTGGAGGGCAGTGGTGAGATCTCAGCTCCCTACAGCCTCCACCTCCCGGACTCAAGGGATTCTCCTGTCTCAGCCTCCCAAGTAGCTGGGATTACAGGCATCCACCACCACACCCAGCTAATTTTCATATTTTTAGTAGAGACGGGGTTTCACCACATTGGCCAGGCTGGTCTCAAGCTCCTGATCAAGTGATCCGCCCGCCTTGGCCTCCCAAAGTGCTGGGATTAGAGGCGTGAGCCACTGCAACCAGCCTTAAAACCATCAGTTCTCATGAGACTTATTCACTATTGCGAGAACAGCACAAGAAAGACCCACCCCCATGATTCAGGTACCTCCTACTGGATCCCTCCCATGACACATGGGAATTGTGGGAGTTACAATTCAAGATGAGATTTGGGTGGAGACACAGCCAAACCATATTAGAGACATAATGGGATTTCAGACAAGATGAGGCTGAAGCCAGACCTAATGCTTTACTGCTGTATAGCCTCACCAGGATCTTATGACTGGCTCCTATGCCTAGGGAGTTTCATGCAGGCTGGTGGATCAGTTTAGGGGCAGAAGTAGTCATCTGGGAGCATCACTTAACCTTGGGTGGAGGGCCACCAGGCAAGGTTTTGAATGAAGGGTAGCAAGACAGTTACTGTTACTGTTACTGTTTAGTGCAGTTACTGTTTAGTGCAGTACAAGTTGGAAAGGGCCATGTGTATCTGAGATGTGTATGTGGTTCTGGGTGGCTGAGGTTGATGAAAGGAGTAGACTCAGGTAGGGAGGGCTTCAGAGCAGGATATGGGGCTGCCTGTGGCAGTAGGGACCATCATAGGTCTGGGTAGTCCTGGAACTTGTTTGAATTTGCAAGCACTTTCTAGATGTCTTGTGCTGAGTGACATATAGGAAGGCAGGAGAGATGCCTGTGTTGTGGGATCGGGGTGGAGGTGGCTGAGGGAGTGAGTTGGGTAAGAGAGGTGTGGTGGAAAGAGTGATGCACATATGAAGACGGAGTGTGAGCTTTTGTTTCATGAGTCTGGACATTGAGGACATGAGGGTGAAATGTGAACCCAGACCTTCAGTTGTGTTTGGGAGCCATGGTCTGAGGGATTCCAGGAGAATTTATAGACACAAGAATGTGGTTTCTATCTGTCCACCTGCCTGTTGTTGCTGTGGGGGAACACAGTGACCAATGAGACCATGAGAGACTGGGCATCAGTGGCATCAGGGCCTGTTGTATTCGCTGAGGTGGGGAGATGGGGAGGAGGGTGAGCCAGGGATGGATGTTTGGGGGAATCAACTTGGGGTCCTAGGAAAGATGCTGATCATGGAATGAACTGTCCCCATCATAGCAGGGTTTTGTAGCCTTTGAGGATGTGGCCATTTACTTCTCCCAGGAGGAGTGGGAGCTCCTTGATGAGATGCAGAGGCTCCTGTACCGCGATGTGATGCTGGAGAACTTTGCAGTTATGGCATCCCTAGGTAAGGCCCTCCTATTCCTCCCAGTGTCCTTTGTGGGTCTCTCCTTTTCCCCTGTCCCTGAGGCAGCTCTGTCCTTTCTTCAGTTAGACCCTGAGCTCTACAGACCTTCCCACTTTCTTGGCATATGTATTCTGAGGGACATCGCCAAGCAAGGCACTCTCAGACTGTCCTAACACCTGTTTCCTCTAGGTATGCAGTGAAGGGTCTGAGAGACAGGATCTTTCTTTCAACCTAAAGGATTTGTCCTTGCCTTCTCCATGACAGGATGGCTTTCTCCAGTTCTAGGATGCTCTTTGTTCCATGTTCTGCCTTTTGCTTCTAACTAAAATCTCAAGCTGCCTGTTTCAGGAATTGCAGGTATCATCATGGTAACTACTTAACTGGTCCATAGGCTTTTCATAAAGATCCACCTGAAAGATTTTCTTGTAACATTATTTTTCACTGCTGTAGTTTGTCATGTGCTGAGTTGCTCTGTGCCAGTGCTGGCTGTGCACCTCTCTGGTCTTCCCTTTAGGGCTTACATCTTATAGGTCCGGTATAGTTGCACAACTGGGATTCGGGGATGGCTCTGGTTGCTTTACAGGGTGCAAACAGCAAGATAGTCTCAGAGGAGGCCTGGCCCTAATGAGTGACAACTAAGGGAGGGCAAGACACTAGGGCTGTTTCTAATCACACCATAAACCTGTCCTGAGTTCTCAGTGATTGGGTGCCGATTCCATAGGACATATATCATTTCTCTCTTTTTTTTCTTTTCTACACATGTTCTGATTTTTATTTCATCCATGACTTCCAGCCCTTAGCTGCTACCAATTTCTGGCCTCCATGTGTCACCTGTTCCTTTCCAGTGCAACTTCTAGAGTGTTCTCTAACACTGACCCACATGTAATATGTTGTCAGATGTGCACATGTTTTTAAATAGTCCTTCCACACCTAGTATTCAGTTCCCATGGGTGTCTACTGGGCCTGGACACCAATAATCTTCTGTGCAGTGTACCGAAGTCCTCTCTTCTCATCAGGGGAGGAAGTCCTGATAAAAGCTTTTGGCAGAATAGTGAGTCAGAGACCCTACCTGTTCTCTCTGAGTTGTGCCCCATCTTTGTGTCTTTCATCTCATAAGGCCTCCCTTGTTCTGTGACTTGTAGAGGCTTTTTTCCCCAAATTTCCACCAGCTCTCATATCCTAAAAACATTTTCTTAGACTCATTCTTTGACACACATTTTTGATGTAACTTCTCACACCGTAGTAAACCTGTGTTTTCTCAGCATTTCTCTTCTTTCAGGTTGCTGGTGTGGAGCAGTAGATGAGGGGGCGCCTTCTGCAGAGAGCGTTTCTGTGGAAGAACTGTCACAGGGCAGGACTCCAAAGGCAGATACATCCACTGATAAGAGTCACCCCTGTGAGATTTGTACCCCAGTCCTGAGAGACATTTTACAAATGATTGAGCTCCAAGCCTCACCCTGTGGACAGAAATTGTACTTGGGTGGAGCATCAAGAGATTTCTGGATGAGTTCAAACCTTCACCAGCTCCAGAAGCTTGATAATGGAGAGAAGCTCTTTAAAGTGGATGGGGACCAGGCCTCATTTATGATGAACTGCAGGTTCCATGTGTCAGGAAAACCCTTCACGTTTGGGGAAGTCGGGAGGGACTTTTCAGCCACCTCAGGACTTCTCCAGCATCAGGTGACTCCCACCATTGAGAGACCACACAGCAGGATTAGACACTTGAGAGTTCCCACTGGACAAAAGCCTCTCAAATACACTGAATCCAGGAAATCTTTTAGAGAGAAATCTGTATTCATTCAACACCAAAGAGCTGACTCTGGAGAAAGGCCTTACAAGTGCAGTGAATGTGGGAAATCCTTTCGTCAAAGTTCTGGCTTTCTTCGACACAGGAAAGCACACAGTAGAACAAGGACTCATGAATGTAGTGAATGTGGGAAATCATTTAGTCGCAAAACTCACCTAACTCAACACCAAAGAGTTCACACTGGAGAAAGGCCTTATGACTGCAGTGAATGTGGCAAATCCTTTCGCCAGGTATCTGTCCTCATTCAACATCAACGAGTTCACACTGGAGAAAGGCCTTATGAGTGCAGTGAATGTGGGAAATCTTTTAGCCACAGCACTAACCTCTATCGTCACAGGAGTGCCCACACTAGCACAAGGCCTTATGAGTGCAGTGAATGTGGAAAATCCTTTAGCCATAGCACTAACCTCTTTCGACACTGGAGAGTTCACACTGGAGTAAGGCCTTATGAGTGTAGTGAATGTGGGAAAGCATTTAGTTGCAATATCTACCTTATTCACCACCAAAGATTTCACACTGGAGAAAGGCCTTATGTGTGCAGTGAATGTGGGAAATCATTTGGCCAGAAATCTGTCCTCATTCAACACCAAAGAGTTCACACTGGAGAAAGGCCTTATGAGTGCAGTGAATGTGGGAAAGTTTTTAGCCAAAGCTCTGGCCTCTTTCGACACAGAAGAGCTCACACTAAAACAAAGCCTTATGAGTGCAGTGAATGTGAAAAATCATTTAGTTGCAAAACTGACCTCATTCGACACCAGACAGTTCACACTGGAGAAAGGCCTTATGAGTGCAGTATATGTGGGAAATCTTTTATCCGAAAAACCCACCTCATTCGACACCAGACTGTTCACACTAATGAAAGGCCTTATGAGTGCGATGAATGTGGGAAATCCTATAGCCAAAGCTCTGCCCTCCTTCAGCATAGGAGAGTTCACACTGGAGAAAGGCCTTATGAGTGCAGAGAATGTGGGAAATCTTTTACCCGCAAAAATCACCTCATTCAACACAAGACAGTTCACACTGGAGAAAGGCCTTATGAATGCAGTGAATGTGGGAAATCCTTTAGCCAAAGCTCTGGCCTCTTAAGACACAGAAGAGTTCATGTGCAGTGAATGTGGGAAATTATTTTGTCACTTTTTTTTTTTTTTTTGAGATGGAATTTTGCTCGTCACCCAGGCTGGAGTGCAATGGTGCAATCTCAGCTCACTGCAACCTCCGCCTCCTGGGATCAAGTGATTCTCCTGCCACAGCCTCCTGAGTACCTGAGATTACAGGCACCCACCACCATGCCCAGCTAATTTTTGTATTTTTAATAGAAACAAGGTTTCACCATGTTGGTCGGGCTGGTGTTGAACTCCTGACCTCAGGTAATCCACCTGCTTCAGCCTACCAAAGTGCTGGGATTACAGGCGTGAGCCACCATGTCTGGCTTGTGTTGTGACATTTAACACAAGATTTCCCAAAGAAGAAAGGCCTTATATATGCTGTGATTGTGTTTTTGCTTGTTTGTTTGTTTTAACTTGGTATGACGGCACTGGAGGCTAGCCTTTGAGAAGAGCCTTCTCTGATGTGACTCATGTATCCAAACATCCATGGATTTCCCATAAATTTGAGGTATGTGGGAAGCATGTGTAGCTATGTTGTACTCTCTAAACCTGCCCAGGGACCTTACCAGATTCGTGTCACTGCCAGTTTCTGCGGCTGAAGCCTTTTCATCACTACCCGCTGGGAGACCCACAGAGTGTGCATCAATCACCACCCCAACATGCTCATGGAGGCAGACTTCTTCCATTAGTTGGAGGAAAGCATGAGTAGTCTAAGCTCTTAGGGGGGTTTCTCATTTCCTCCTGTGGCTACATAGTGCATATAACTACCCCAGTGTTGGCCCCAGGACCTGATCTGAGTTCTGCTGGCAGCTTCCAGAGGATTGCCTTTTTTGAGGACATTGTTGATCTCAGGCGATGCTTGTGATGAAGCATTTTTTAGCTTCCACCACGTACCAGGAACTGCCTGTTAACTGGCTTGTGCAATGATAAAGGCCTTTTGTTTAAGTACCTTTAATCTTGTAAGTTGTATTAACTGTGGAGTAGTTTGGAAACATAATAGGACTCTGTCAGCTTAAAAGGGTATATAACATTTGTGGGGATTCAAATTTTGTTTGCCTCAGAGGGGACAGTATGCTGACAGAATATAGCTTTTGCTCCATTTTTGGCCTATTTCGCATTGTTACCAAGGCCTTCTAGGAGACACTGCAGGGCTTTCTGGCTCTGATTTTTGCCTGCATGTGGGCTCAGAGGTCATTCTGCAGAGGGGGCAGTTGTGACAACTTCCATTGTTTCTGGAGACAACACGAAGTTTTTCTTGTTGAGTGAGGATATCACATAATGCCCTGCAATGTTTAGAATCCCTTAATGAGGTCCTGTGAAGGAGCTGTGTCCCTTGAAACACAGAATTCAGTGAGCTAGCGTCCCTAGCTATAAAACCATGGGGCTGGAGCGAAACATAATTGGTAAAGAAACGCTGGGTTGAATAATAGGGAATGGAGGAGACTGCAGCAAATTAGATGGACTGTTCCTCATATAAGGTTTCATCCGGCCGGTGCAGTGGCTCACACCTTTAATCCTAGCACTTTGGGAGGCTGAGGTGGGTGGATCACAAGGTCGGGAGTTCAACAGCCTGGCCAAGATGGTGAAACCCTGGAAGGCTGAGGCAGATAATTGCTTGAACTTGGGAGGCAGAGGTTGCAGTGAGCTGAGATCACACCACTGCACTCCAGCCTGGGTGACAGAGCGAGACTGCGTCTCAAAAAAAAAAAAAAAAAAAGATCCATTCAGGCCAGTCACAGTGGCTCATGCGTGTAATCCCTACACTTTCCGAGGCCATGGCGTGCAGATCACTTGAGGTCAGGAGTCAGAGACCAGACTGGCCAACATGGTGAAACCCCATCTCTACTGAAAATACAAAAATTAACCAGGTGCAGTGGTGCACGTCTATAATCCCAGCTGCTCTGAAGGCTGACGCACCGAGAATAGCTTGAACCCGGAAGTTGAGGTTGCAGTGAGCTGAGACCACACCACTGCACTCCAGCCCAGGTGATGGAGTGAGACTCTGTTTCCAAAAAAAAAAAAGGCTGGGCGTGGTGGCTCACGCCTGTAATCCCAGCACTTTAGGAGGCCGAGGTGGGTGGATAACCTGAGGTCAGGAGTTCGAGACCAGCCTGGTCAACATGGCGAAACCGTGTCTCTACTAAAAGTACAAAAATTGTAAAAGTAAAAAGTAAAAGTAAAAGCTGGGTGTGGTGGCGGGCACCAGTAATCCTAGCTACTCAGGAGACAGGCAGGAGAATCTCTTGAACCTGGGAGGTGAGCCGAGATCGCACCATTGCACTTCGGCCTGGGCAACAACAGCGAAACTCTGTCTCAAAAAAAAAGTATCCACAAATGTTCCAGTGACTATGACTGCAAGATCACTGTGTGCAGAAATCTCTAGAAATGTGTGTCTTGTAGCTCAAGTTATTACTAGAGACAACAAGGGTTTTGTGGATTCCTGTAGCCTCTCTGGCCTGTTTACTTCAAGGCCATTGCTGCACAGACAAAAAAAAAAGGATGAAGTCAAGAGAGATTCAGTTGTCCTTGGTGCGGCTTTTGTGATCCAGTAGCAATCCTCTTAACGCTGATGGAAATGGCCTTCATTGCTCACCTGTATTTCCTGCCACTGAAGCAGGTCTGCCTCTACGTGGCCTGGGGAGCTAGATGGTAGAGTCAATAGAGACTTAGTAAACCAGACTTTTTGAAGTGTCAATGACCAAGATTGTTAATTGCATCCATTAAAAAAAAATCAAGTTATAATTGATGTGGAATAAATTATATATATTTAAAGTGTACAACTTGATAAGTTCTGACATAAATGTAAACCCATGGAAGCATTGTTGTAATCATAAGAATGAGCATATCTCACCTGCATATTTTACTTTTGCTCTTTTATAATACATTTCAGAATATGCAGGCAACTTTTAACATTCCTTTGCAATTGAGTGACTTGAATTTTCTGGAATTTTATTTTAGACATCATAAAGTGTGTATTTTTTTGTGGTTTTATTTATAAAACTTCCCCTTAGGTAAGGGCCTGAGGTTAACTTTGGAGGTGACAGATATGTCCAACACCATTGATAGGGTGATGATTTCAAAAGTGTACATATATGTGTGTGTGTGTGTATGTATATATATATATACTTACTGTTTTAATATGTGCAGTACATTGCATGTTGATTACACCTCAATGAACCTATAAAAAGTTATTCCATTTAAAAATCTGGGCCTCCCACTTCTATTGGAAACTGGACAACTTGACAGCCTGCAGTGTTTTGAAACAGCATGGATTGGGTGTCTTGTTTCCAGCATATGTCCCATGTTCCCCAACACTGTTCCTCAGGAAACAGGGAGGAACAGCTGTTCCTCAGGACCTGCTGAGTGGCCATATTCCCTGAAGGCCAGAAAAGTAACAAGGTGACCGTTTTGGACAAAATTCTGAGCTTAAAACCTTGCCTGAATCAGTAGCCCCCAAATTCATTGTGCACATCTTATAATTTCCAAGAACACACATATTAAGTGAATATTTTTATGTTTATAATTGTGAAATGGTCTGTTCAGGGCTGTCATTCCTCAACCTTTTTTTTCAACCACCCTCTCATTAAGGAAGCATATGTATTAATCATGGTTTCTGTTTTTTGTATTATATGTCTTGACATCTTAAAATTCTTGCTGGTGACAGAGAGACTTACCCTACCAGAGGTAGCTAATTTCTAAAAATAGTAAACAACTACCTTGAGAGCAAGGCAAGCCAACTACCCTCTTTATCTAACTCTTACTCACCAAGCCAATACTTTCCCTGCACTAAATCATCCCAGCGTTACTGCCAGTGATTTTGCAGCAGTCCGCAGCAATTTTGGACCTTGCCTCCTCAGAAGAAAATTCAACCGAGGAGGCAGAGGTTGGCTTAAGGCAGAGGAAGAGACCAAGGCAAGTTTTTTTTTTAGCAGGAGTGAGAGTTTATTAAAATGTTTTAGAGTAGGAGTGAAAGGAATCAAAGTACACTTGGAAAAGGGCCAAGTGGATAACTTGAGAGATCAAGTGCCCCACTTGATCCCTTGGCTTGGGACTTTATACATTTGCTTATTTCCCAGGCTCTTTATTCTCCTTCCTTGGGTAGGCTGTTGCTTGACTACTGCATGCACAGTGGTCTGCCAGTACTTGGGAGGGGCCGCATGCAGTTTGTTTACTGATGTCATACATATACTCATTTGGGGTGATCTTCCCTTACAAGTCATGCACCCCCAGAGGAAGGTCAAATACCAAATTTTGCCATCTTGCCCCATTTTGTGCATGCTCGAAACCTTATCAGGGGTTGCGGTTCACTGGCTCCAGGTGTTTTCTATCTGTTGGAAAACTCTTTTCCCTCCTGGTACCAATCATGGCCACTTATCATCTCAGAGGGATAGTATTATGCTTTCCTGTCCTTCACCCAATGGGAGCTGGACATCTCGGGGGTCCCTCTCTTGTTTTGTTTATTATCTCAGAGGAAAAGATTTATGATTGCCTGTCCTTGACTCCAAAATTGCCTGACATTCCTGGGGTCTCTCTCTCCTGCCCTACTCTTATCTACCTACTCTAACACCAGGGTGAGGGTATGAGGCAACTAGAGACCACCCCTGTAAATCGAAGCCAACCAGAATTATTCAGACTAGCCAGTACTCAGCTGTTTGCTCTGATCTGGCCTAGGCTTTCCCCTAGCTCTTGCTTCTTCCTTTAGACTGAAACCTGTTCCTCCTGTGGCCCTGCATGGCATACTGTACTTCCCATTTCTAGGGAAATTCTGAGTAACATTAAACTTTTATTTCACTGGCATTGAGCTCTCCATGTCCTTTTCCAATAAAGACCCATCCACAAATTGGCCTCTCTTGGCTATGTAATATTACATATAATTCCAGCACTTCTCAATGCCTTCACCTTCTCTTTTCTCCATTATGCCTGCCACATTCTAACATTCCATATAATTTAGCATTTTTTTTCATATTTCCTCCTCTTTCTTGAGTACAGCGTAAGCTACTGGGGTCTGTCTCTTGTTTTGTAAATGTCCCATGCAGTTAAGATAGTGTCTGAAATACAGTAGGTGTTCCTTGAATATTTGTTAGAACTATGAATAAGCATAATACTACAGCATCCCTGTTCACCTTAATATTCTGATAGCACTTTCTAAATGTTTTCTTTACTTCTCCTTCCAGGTATTATTGAGTGTTTTCAAGAATGAAAAGAGGCCTGGCATGGTGGCTCACATCTGTAATCCCAACTTTTTGGGAGGCTGAGGTGGGAGGATCCCTTGAGCCCAAGAGTTTGAGGCTGCAGCAAGCTATGATCATGCCACTACACTCCAGCCTGTGCAACACAGTGAGATCCTGTCTCCAAAATTAAATAAATAAATAAAATTACATTTTGGAGACTAAACGCTGCTTGTAGTCATAGTTCTAACACAGCTGTGTGCTCAGCTTCATTTGCTCACTTCTCAGAATTCAATGTCTCCTGCTCAAATTTTGCTGTCATCTTAACCGTTTTCACTTATCACAGATATGTTTCTCCAGGTCCATTTCATCATGTATCTGTGAATAACTACAGAATTATTAACTTTGAGTAATTTGGCCGGGCGCGGGGGCTCTCCTGTAATCCCAGCACTTTGGGAGGCTGAGGCGGGCAGATCACGAGGTCAGGAGATCGAGACCATCCTGGCTAACACGGTGAAACCCCATCTCTACTAAAAATACAAAAAGTTAGCCGGGCATGGTGGCAGGCGCCTGTAATCCCAGCTACTCCGGAGGCTGAGGCAGGAGAATGGCGTGAACCCGGGAGGCAGAGCCTGCAGTGAGCTATGATCGCACCACTGCACTCCAGCCTGGGCGACTGAGCGAGACTCCGTCTCAAAAAAAAAAACCACAAAACAACTTTTGAGTTATTTAAACAAGTCACAAATGTTTTTGTCTTTCTTTCCCCATACACTCGCCCTTCTTTCTTTTTTAAAACCATAAATAAATCCCAATTCTCAATTCAGACACTGTCGGTGTAATTGCAGGTGAAATGAGAATCACCTCCCAGCCAAGAAATGTGATCCCAATTTTCCAAATCTTTATTTCTGGGTTCAGACACCACATTTTCAGCCCCTGTCTTGGCATATAAAAGCATTTATAATGGTTCTTCTTTTCAGATAAGAAACATCACCAAAAGGAAATAGATATATCTCAACTTTTGGGCTAGGAACTCTCATTTGGATAAAAGAATATTTCTCCTTTGGTTGGACATTAGTGACCATACAGGCAGGAAAGGTGCCTTCCTTGACCACCTTCTCTCGCCTGTCTTCCTCCTTATGGTTCTCTCAGGTATTTTTTTTTTCTGAGGAAACCAGAGGAAGAGCTCTATATTAGTCCACTTGCCTCAGGGAGCTCCAGCATCCCTCCATAGCCACTGTCTGGAGACCATTCTTCCACTCCATGGCCCTGCCTGGGGACAATTCTCTGTTAACTCTGACCCAACTGAGGCTCACAAAACTGACTCAAAGCTTCCCTCTACAGTACCCATATTTTTTAAATGAAGGAAATTTGACTGAACTATGAGTGGACTCAGAGTGACATTGGATGTTGTGTGTCCATTTGGTGGTGTGGCTTCAGGGAACATCTGTAAGAATATATCCCAATATTTCGGGGATCCCTGCAGACCTCACTACACAGGACCTGGTTGAGGGTCCTTTAAAAGGAGCGAAGCCACGCCCTGACCTCAGAGTCTCAGGGCATAATTTCTCAGCGCCCCTCGCAGTAACATTTGGCCTTTGCCCAGCGTGCAGGGGAGTTAGCCGTCACCACGGCCAAGTGCACATGAGAACTGCATTGCCCAGAAACCTGTGCGCCGCCCGGCGGCGGCACTCTTAGGGGCGTCTCCCTGCGGACGGAAGCTCTCTGGGCAGGACTTCCGGTATCTTCCTCGCGGTGGACATCTTGTCGGCTCTTAGGTGGAACCATCGGAGCAGAAGCTCGGGGTTGCTGGGCGGTTCCGAGGTGACGGAAGCGGGAGGGTGCGGGAGAAGTCGCTGTTCGCTCTGCGGAGTGGCTCGCCAGCGAAGACCCCGCCTGCGCCCCCGGGGACGGACGACCGCGGTGCCAGGGTCCCGCGACCTGGGACCCCCTCGCGGCTCCGTGTGGTCTACGAACTGTGATGGCGGCGGCCGCGGTGATGGGCCCGGCGCAGGTGGGTGCTGCCTTTCCCGGACTTTCGCCCGCCCCAAATCCTGAAGTTCCAAATGAGGAGCGCCTGTCTGAGTCCCTGCAGCGCAGGCCCCAGTGTCCAAGGCAGCGGGGCGCTGGTGGGTGGGGGCGAGTGTGACTGGCAGAAGGGCAGCCTGAGCATAGGTTTGGAGCTGGACTGAGCCGGTAGCAGTCGGGAGCGTGTGTGAACCGTAGTCAGGCCTGCAATGTCGAGGGGAGAAGTTGCTCCTTCATTGCGAGGACTATAGGAGCCATGGCGGGTTTTGAATGGTGGAGGGAAGGGATCCGAAAAAGGATTTTTAAAGTATTCCAATGTTTGCTGAGGAGGAAACCGACTACAGTGAGGTAGAAACGATGAGGATGGAGGCAAGGAGACCTTTGAGGAGGTCCGTGCAACAAACTCCGGAAGTGTTGCGGTGGTGGCTGGGCCAGAGCAGTGGCAGGAGGGGTTGGGTGGGGAAGTCATGAGATTCTGGGTAGATTTTTAAAGATGGAACCAATGGGGTTTCCTGCTGCATCAGATGTGGTCGTGAGTGAATGTAGGGAGGAAAGGGCTATCCAGGGTTTTTTTGGCCTGTTTTCCTTCCTGAACATGTGAAAGAATGGAAATTGGTAAGTCACAGCAGGGAGCACGTTTCAGGGGCATCAGGAATTGGGTTTTGGACTTGGTGAATCTAAGGTGTTCTGCACTGGAGGTTCACATGGGTAGCTGAACATGCAGGTCTGGGGTTCTAGAGAGGGAGTTGTGCTAGAGACTTCAATGGGTGAGGCATAAAGTCAAAGCCTGTAGTAGATCAGATTTAGAGGGTGGAATTTCAAGGAAGTTATTTTGTGTGGCCTCTGAAGTGAGAGGTGGGTTTAGGGTGGAAGGCCAGGGATGAAGGGGTGGACACTTAAGATTCCTTCCAGAAAGGAGGGGTCCTGGCATGTGAAAGCATTCTAGATGGTGTTGTTGGAAGTCAATGCTTGGTGCTGCAAAGTGAAACCAGCACTCAGGCAAAAGTTTTCTCAGCAAGGCAATTTACTTCTGTGCAAGTGTGCTGCCTGTGTTAATCACGATCCCAAGAGCACACTGAACAAAGGAGGGAAGGGGTTTTTATCTCTAACCCATAGTCCCTACCTTCCTCTGTGTCACTCCCCCATGGGCTGGGGTCGGACCGCTTAATCTAAGCTGAGCCAATTGGGTATTTGTGAGTATTTTCCAAATAAGGAAGAGGGAAGGGGAAGGTGAGTTACAGTGGTGGGACATGTGAGTTGTGTAGGACGTGTGGTTTTGGCGGGGGCAATGGGTGCAAAGTGAGTAAGGGAACAGATGTGAATTATTGATTAGTGCTTACAGGAAGGTTGTTTATAGTAACTAGGGGCAAGGAGGCATGGAGAACAAGAAAGATTTGAGAACAAAGAACAAGGAAGTTAACAGGCTAAACCTTTGAAGAGGAATTTTATTATATCTTATAGTGTCAGCAAGAGGAGAGGGCTGTAGAGCATAAGTAGCCTGGCCTGCACTGGAGACCAAGGTGAGGGATGCAGTAGGTTTGCCACCCTACAGGCTCAGCATGCCTTCATGGGCGCTGCCTGTGGAGCAGTCCCATCCCCAACCAGTGCATTGGTGCCTCAGTTACCCAAACCCTCAGGTAAGCAGAATTGATGAACATCTCTAATGAAGGATCACTGCAGCTCCCCTTCAGAGGAATATGTATCAGGTAGGCTGGTTTAGTGCAAGGGCTAGTGTACACCTTGCAAGTACGCAGAAGGAACTAAAAAATGTATGTACAAAGTAAGGGAAATTTATACTAGCACTTAATGATTGGTCAAAATATTAAGTTGCCTTGAAGTATTTTATTACAATGGAAAAATCTTAACCAAATTTTCTTAAAAGCTTTAAAGCAGGCAAAACAAACCTAATTTTTCAAAAACTCATCAGTTCATTTGCATGGATAGTAGTAGCTGTTTCAAAGGCACTTGAGATGTACAGACAAGCCTGATACAAACAGTAGCCCTATGAGGTGGGTGCCGTTATTATCCCCACTTTTAAGATGAGGACACTCAGACGCTGGTCTTTATGTTCACACAGCTGGTGGGAGCCAGCACTGAGCTCTGAGTATCTGAAGTAAGAGAGGTAACCCAAAATCATTCCTGCCAAAGGGCAGGGTAGGCAGGGCTTAGGGAAACAGTTCAGTCGATGAGATCCCACTGTGGGAACCTGCCACTCCCAGCTTCCCTCCTCTTGTGAGGTTGCCATGGTGGCAGAAACTTATGATTCCTACCTAGATGAGAGTAGATTGTCTCAGGCCCTCACTTAGCCCAACACACCCCCATTATCTCAGCAACTCAGTGTGGAGAATGATAGTGTTCTGGGACTCTTCAGTGTCCCTTCTGCCTACCGTTTTTGGAGGTCCTGCAGTCACCCAAAGCTCTGTGTTGTAAATTCTGTTTTGGAATTATGTGGAAGGGTTTCCATTTCTGGCAAGCAATGGGATGAAATGTGGAACATTATCTCAGGCATAGGAACCAGCATGTGCAAATACTTAACTTAAGGCTAAACTAGGAGTGTTCGGGGAACCTCAGGCCTCCATTATGTCTGGTGGGATCAGACAGCAGGGACAGGATTCAGCCCAGAAATGGCAGCCTGAGGATCTGGGTTTGTATGCTGAGAGAATTGGGAGCCACTGCAGGTTTGGAGCTAGGAGGGAGTGATCTGACTTTGGTCTTAACCAACTTTCTCTGTACAGTGAAAAAAGACTGTGGGAGTGAGGATGAAGGAAGGAATACCACTGAGGAGCTTAATGCAACAGTTCAGGTTGGACCAGAGTGGTCGCTGTAGAGGTGGGAGATGTGGATGGATTCTGAATCATTTTTCTTAAAGTGGGACCAACCAGATTTTCTGATGTGGAAGATGAGAAAGAAAAGGCAAGGGGTGAAGGAAGACCCTGGATTTTTTAGTCTGAGAAGATAGAAAGATGCCATCAACTGAAGTGACAAAGTTGGTGGTAGGAGTACCTTTCAGAGGTAATATCAGGAGTGCAGTTTGGCTATGTGGAATCTACCATGTTCCAAAGACACTTGAGTGGAGGTGTCAAGTAGACAGCTGGACACAGAGATCTGAAGTTCAGAGAAGGGATTCAGGTTGGAGCTATCCACAGGGTGGCAGCCAGCATGTGGATCAGGATGGAGCTTTGCTTCCAATTTAGAGAGAGAATCTTTAGGTCATGGTGACAGTGCCATCAGCACACTGTAAGGGCAGACACAGCAGGGTAGAGGTAGGGGCCATCTTAGAGTCTAGAAGAGGGAGGGAAATGTCCTTGGGAGGAAGGGGAATAATAGGGTCAGGCAGGTGGCAAAGCGTTCCAGGCAGAGAGTGGATGTGAGGTGAAGTACTGTCGTAATAGAAGTGAGGTGGCAGTGAGGCCAGAGCCAGTGCTTATTCAGCTCTTTATGTGCTCCTCAGGCTTCCATGGTGACCTTTGGTGGGACCTGTGGAGTTTCAGTCAAGCTAGTGAATTAGCCCAGGGACAGATTGGGTCAGTAGGCAGAATCCCTGTGCTTGGGGTAGGTGCCCAGTGAGTGTGGGTTTTGAATGAGTTAAATGTTGAGAAGCCTGTGACTGACCTCAGTAGTACAACAACAAAGCAGAAAAGGGCTGAGTTTATCTGGGATCTGCACATGGTTCTGGATTGCTGAATTGACCCATGAAATAGAGCCAGGAGGGGAAGATTTAATAGGTGGATTCAGGGCAACCCATGGCAGTGTGGCCATTGATCAGGACCAGATGTAATCCTGGATGCATTATCCAAGCATTCTCTGGATGCTGTGTGCAGATTTGCATGTGGGGAAGCCATGGAGGTACCAGTGTTGTGGGTGTCCATAGATGTAAAGGAGGTATAGCCAAAAGGGTGATGTGCACATGGAGATGGAGTGTGAATTCATGAGCCCAGAGCTTTGGTATGGAGGGTTTCTGAAAGAATGCTGAGCTCAGGTTTGTGTATGAGGAATAATCTGTTGATCCCCAGGGAGCTGGCTGATAGGAGAAGGGTTGGGTCCTACTTACCAGGCCCATGGTGTTTTATCTGTCCACTTGCCTGTTCTGAGCTGGACAAAATGATTAATGGAATATGAGTCGAGAACAGGCACCAATCACACCAGGGCCTGTTATCTCATTTGAGTTAGATGTGACAAGGAGTCCTGGAGAGAGAGGCTGTCCTTAAGCTCAGTTGTCCACCTCACACGGGGCTATGTGACCTTCAAGGATTTATTTGTTTACTTCTCTTAGGAGGAATGGGAGCTGCTGGATGAGCCTCAGAGACTCTTCTATTATGAAAGAATGGCTTCTGTGCTTTGCATTTATAGTCTCCCTGGGTAAGGCCCCAGTATCCCATTTTTCTGGGCTGGGTCCTACTCTTCCTTTTTGCCCTAGGGGTTGCTCTTTCCTTTCCATAGCTAGAGCATGGGTACTGCTCTCTTCTCTGATTCCCTCACATAGGTCCCCTGGGTGCCTAGGCTCAGCTAGATGCATTGCCCCCTCTCTTCCCTGTGTTCCTCAACTCCTGCTGCCCTGAAGCCTTGCCAGGAAGGGTTTGGAGATCAGGGGTCCTAAGGTGACCCAGTGAATTCTGCTTGGCCTCTCCCTGGCCAGGTGACTGTCCACACTCATGACACCTCTGGACTCCAGGCTCCACCCGCTTCCTCTAATTGTAATTTCCTTGAGTCTGCCTGTGTCCTCAATTTCAGTCATCATGGTCACCACTTGTGGGCCCACTGCACTGTTCCTGCAGGACAATTTTCTGAGGTTCATTTTGTAGCATTTGTTTTCTTGCAATTTTGCATGGGTGGGCTACTCTGGCTAGTGCTCTCAGCCTGTTTCACCTTTCCCCTATGCTTTGTATCTTCCAGATCCTCTGTGGTTGTTGAATTGTAACAAGAGAGAGAACTCTGGCTACCTGAGAGGGCATGACTCTAGTCACAGCAGGAGGGGCTTGGACAGGCCCTGGTGAGTGGGAGCTGAGGGACGCCATAACCTCAGGGCTGGGTTCCTGTAGTTCCGGAAACCTATGTTGTGCCCATCACAAGTGCCAAGGCCAGAGGCCCTAACTTATTTCTACCTTTTTATCCCCATTCTGTACACTTTTGTCATTTCTAATCTGACTTCTGACTCAGGGCTGTCTTCTCCCATTCTCTACCAGAGGGGCTCTAGTAGAGCAATAGCTCTCTCTGCAATGCTTTCCAATATTGTACTACACTTACACTATTGTGTCATAAGATGTGTGCATATCTGTAAATAGTCCCTGAACACGTTACTTATTTTTAATCACATTTTCCTGGGCCTGTACTCACATTTCTGCATAGGAGTCACCTGTCACCCACAGTCAGCCAAGGTCCTGCTAAAAGTCATTGCAGAGGATTAAGTTGGAGACCTTGTACTACACCCCATCCTCGTGTCTTTGTTTCTTGTGAGGCCATCTCCATTCTGTGACTCTTAGATTCCAGTACTGTACAGCAGCCCTTTTTTCAACCTGATCCTAGCTCTATTCCACCAGGAAACTTAGGTACTCAGTCCTGGGTACAGCAGACACATATTTGTGATGTAGTTGCCCCACCCACCAAAGTCAGCATGTACATCAATAGTATTTTTCTGCCTTCAGGTTGTTGGCATGAAGTGAAGGATGAAGAGTCATCTTCTGAACAGAGCATTTCTATAGCAGTGTCACATGTTAATACTTCCAAGGCAGGTTTGCCCGCACAGACGGCTCTCCCTTGTGACATATGTGGCCCCATCTTGAAAGATATTTTGCACCTGGATGAACACCAGGGTACACACCATGGACTGAAACTTCACACATGTGGGGCATGTGGGAGACAATTCTGGTTCAGTGCAAACCTTCATCAGTACCAGAAGTGTTACAGTATAGAGCAACCCTTAAGAAGGGATAAAAGTGAGGCCTCAATTGTGAAGAACTGCACAGTTAGCAAAGAACCTCATCCGTCAGAGAAGCCCTTTACGTGTAAGGAGGAGCAGAAAAACTTCCAGGCTACTTTGGGTGGCTGCCAACAAAAGGCCATCCACAGTAAAAGGAAGACACACAGGAGCACTGAGAATGGGGATGCATTTCATGGTGAACAAATGCATTACAAGTGCAGTGAATGTGGGAAAGCTTTCAGCCGCAAAGACACACTTGTCCAGCACCAGAGAATTCATAGTGGAGAGAAGCCTTATGAGTGCAGCAAATGTGGGAAAGCCTTCAGCCGCAAAGCTACACTTGTTCAGCATCAGAGAATCCATACTGGAGAAAGGCCTTATGAATGCAGCGAATGTGGAAAAACCTTCAGTCGAAAAGACAACCTTACTCAGCACAAGAGAATCCACACTGGAGAAATGCCTTATAAGTGCAATGAATGTGGGAAATATTTTAGCCATCACTCCAATCTAATTGTACACCAGAGAGTTCACAATGGAGCAAGGCCTTATAAGTGCAGTGATTGTGGGAAAGTCTTCAGACACAAATCTACACTTGTTCAGCATGAGAGTATTCACACTGGAGAAAATCCTTATGATTGCAGTGATTGTGGGAAATCCTTTGGCCACAAATACACCCTCATTAAACATCAGCGAATTCACACTGAGTCAAAGCCGTTTGAGTGCATTGAATGCGGGAAGTTCTTTAGTCGAAGTTCTGACTATATTGCACACCAGAGGGTTCACACTGGTGAAAGGCCTTTTGTGTGTAGTAAATGTGGGAAAGACTTTATCAGAACCTCCCACCTTGTTCGACACCAAAGAGTTCACACTGGAGAAAGGCCATATGAGTGCAGTGAATGTGGGAAGGCCTACAGCTTAAGCTCCCACCTCAATCGGCACCAGAAAGTTCACACTGCAGGCAGGCTTTAGGAGTGCTTTGAATACAACAGGACTCATCAATCAGATGTTGAATTTCATGTATCTGAACATTGACACAAAGGAGATACCTTATGGTGCCAGGTACGTAGGAACCTTCTAGGGATATGTTGCACTTTCTGACTTGCTCAGGTTTTTTGCCAGAATTATGTCACTGTCAATCCATGTGGCCGAAACCATCTTAACTCTGCCAGCTAAGAAACTCCAGCATTGGGGAAGGCAGGGTTTTGTATTCTCCAGTCCGTGGAGAAAATCATGAAATGCCTGAGTTCATTGGGGGTCCTCATTCCCTTCTGTATGACAGGTATAGGTATGGATATGACCCATTTTTAGCCAAGAGGGTCTGAGCTGTATCTGCTGGTGGCTTATACAAAAAGTTTACTTTCTTCATGGATATTCTTGGTCTCACATACTTGTAATCAAGTTTTTCCAGCCTCCAAGTCACCTGGCCTGGGAAAGTACTTGCCTCATGTTGCTCTGGTTTGTGATAATAAAGGCTTTACAGTTTAAGCCACATTTAATCTTGGGGCTTCTTCTTATGGTCTGGGGTGGATTGAAAACAGGCTCTGCCAAACTGAAGACAGCCTTTGTGCGGTGCCTCCAACTTTGCCTCAAATGGGACAGTGTGTTGAGGGAGAATAGTTCTTAGTCCAGTTTTGATGTTAACTTCCATAGCTGACAAAGCTTGTTAAGTAAGAATTAAGATCTTGTGTAGACCTGATTTGTCTGGATTTTAGAGTTATTTGAGAGCCCATATTTCACCTTGAGGAGGGTGCTGCTGCTGTGGCAGCCTGCAGTGTTTTGAAACAGCATGGATTGGGTGTCTTGTTTGCAGCATGTGTCCCATGTTCCCCAACACTGTTGAGGGAAAGCTGTTCCTCAGGACCTGCTGAGTGGCCATATTCCCTGAAGGCCTGAATCTGTTTCACAGGCCACTGTTGGTAAGATCTAAAGCATCCAGTAGGGAAACAAAATTGATAAATATTGAGCGTGAGTAATTGGGATTGGGGAGATTGTGGCAAACTAGAGGGGAAGTGCCCATTGTAAAAACACATCCACAGACAGTCCAGGCACTAAGGCTGAATGGGATCAGGGTATCCAGAAATCTCAGGATCTCCAGGGCCATGTTACTGTTAGGTCAAGGTCACTGGTGCAGCAACGAATGTAGTTTTCCTAGATTCCTCTCCCTCCCTGGGCTCTTTACCTAATGTCTTTGCTGCACAGGTGGTAACCCTGGGAGTAAAGAGGTGTGGTCCAAGGAAGTAGCTTTTGTGACCAGCTGGAGTTTCTGGTGACTCTGTTAGCAATGGTCCTCCTCATTGTTTGCCAGTTTTTCTTACTACTGAGGAAGAGATTGTCTTCCCAAGATATTTGGAGTGATAAGAGTCACCATAGTGAGGTAGAGTCACTCTTAGTGATGTCCAGTTGTCCAGTTTCCAATAGAAGTGGGAGATCCAGATTTTTAAATGGGATAACTTTTTATAGGTTCACTGAGGTGTAATCAACATGCAATATATTGCACATATTTAAAGTGTACGAGTAAGTCTTGATACACACACACACACACACACACACACTTGAAACTATCACCCTATCAGTGGTATTGGACATATCTGTTACCCCCAAAGTTAACCTGAGGCCCTTAACCTTTCTCTCAGTGCTCGCCTTCCCCCAGAATCCCTAGGCAACCATTGAGTAGTTTTCACTGTAGGTAAATTTGTCTTTTCTAGAATTTTATGTAAGTCTGTCTATAAAGTGTTAATTTTGCATGCTGTCTTTCATGCAACATAATTTGAAATTTGTCCATGGTATGTATGAACAGTCCATTTTAAAATTACTGAGTCATATTCTGTATGGATATACCACAGTTTATCCATTTATCTTAATTGATGTCTGTACTCCACCCCCATTTTTAAATATTAAAAAGCTGCTGCAAATATTGATGCATGAGTCTTTATGTGGACACTTAGCTGAGAACATTTTTAAGCAGAGGTTTTGAAGGTGTGACCATATATCTTACTAATTATAGTAAAATATATTGGAAAAGAGATACATATAGGGAAGAACTGCGAAACAGAAAAGACCTAAGATTTGATGATTTGGGAAATTCTCAGCCCATCTTAATTGGAAAAAAACAAACAAACCATTGAAATTAAGAGATTCATTGTTAGGAAAGATAGATGTTTTAGAGAGAGCGATGTTTTAGAGAGATAGCCAAGGATGTTTGCTGATACCGGGATCAAAACATACATCAGAACACTGTCACACAAAAAGCTCTTTGAAGAGATTAAATGTGACTTGTAGATCCCCTCAATACAAACAATTTATAAGAAGTTTAAACTATCACTCATCTCAGCAAAAGCCAAAAATATAGATAGGGGATTCCCTAGGAGGAATAATCTGCATAAACCTCTTTTCTAATGTTGTGAATTTCAGTGATGTACAGGAGACTCACAAAATTCTTGAAAATTTTATACCAGTGGAAATGCTCACCTTGGGTCTAAAGGGACCTTGACAGTATGAAGTTAAAGGGTGTAATATTCTATACATGGGACTGGCTGCGGAAACAGGTGCAAGCCCTTGCTACCTTTCATGAGAAAGGAAGGATGACTCAGAGCAGAGGAGAGTCCAGTGGGCAGAGTCCTGAACCATGTGATATTCCCATGTCTTGACTCCCAGTGGCATTTGCCAAACTAGATTTCAGATTTTCTTGGGATTGGTGGTTCCATTTTTTTTGTTTTCCCCCCTTCCATTTCCTCCCCTTTTGAAACAATGCATATACATATAACTATTATCCTAGGTCTTTCCCAACCTTTTGTTTGGGAGCAGATAACTAGTTTTCTAGTTTTACAGATCCAAATGAGACAGGAATAGCACTGGGTGGTCGCAGGAGGATGGAAAATCTCAACACCCTGGTTTTGGTGCAGCTGAAAAAAAAAAAAAGAAAAACCCAAACAACAGCTGCAACGGGAACTAGGCAAAGAAACCGTGGGATAACAGAAAACCCAAAACAAAAGAGAAAACTGCCAGAACCCCAGTCAGGGTGACATGTCTGTGACTCTTCCAGGCAAACCCAAATAAGGGAGGAGGGGTGGTAATCAGGGGTCCCTGAGATCCCCTCCTTTCCCAGAATACCTAATGATTACCCCTATTAAAGGAACACCCATACAATTAGAAACCCAAACTTTGTTTTGCATGACTTGCTCTCAGGGGCACTCCCACACTTCTCTCTTGTGTGTACTTTTGCTTCACAATAAAAGCTGCTTGCCTTTGCTTCATTGTGACTCGTCACTGAATTCTTTCAATGGTGTTAAGAACCTGGATGCTGCTGGGGCTGGGGTCTCACCAACAATGTCCAGAGACCCCCCCTGAACCCCCCAGCAACACAGAGAAGAATTGTGCCCCAAGATGGGATTATACCTAGAGCCTCATCCATATTGGACTTAGACAATTTAGATGAAATTGGAGACTTTAGCTCAGTGTGGAGGCGCACACCTGTAGTCCCAGCTGCTCAGGAGGCTAAGGCAGGAGAATCGCTTGAACCCAGGAGACAGAGGTGGCAGTGAGCCAAGATTGCGCCACTGCACTCTAGCCTGGGCAATAAAGCGAGACTGTCTCAAAAAAAATAATAAAATGGTAAAAGGCATCAAATTTTTGAGGGGAAATACCTATTGGTGAACTGAAAACTCGACAACAGTTCTGGTGTGTGGGATAACATGTTAATAGCCTTGATCATTTTGAATTTCATAATCATAAATGGGATTTTGTTTTTGAGATGGGGTTTCACTCTTGTTGCCCAGGCTGGAGTGCCATGGCACTATCTCAGCTCACTGCAACCTCTGCCTCCCAGGTTCAAGCGATTCTTCTGCCTCAGCCTCCCGAGTAGCTGGGATTACAGGCATGCACCACCACGCCTGGCTCATTTTGTATTTTTAGTAGAGACAGGGTTTCTCTATGTTGGTCAGGCTGGTCTTGAACTTCTGACCTCAGGTGATCCGGCTGCCTTGACCTCCCAAAGTGCCGGGATTACAGGCATGAGCCACTGTGCCTGGCCTTTTGGGATTGGTTTAAAGAGCTGTGGAAGACAATTGAGCAATTACCACAGAGATTAGCAATGGAGTTCCTAGTATATTTGAAAATGAATAAAATTGTTCCTGGGAAAATTAACAATAGTGATCTCAGTCTAAATTACAGAGTAAGCGATTCAGAGAGGATAATATGCCACATATGCATAGATTTGTTTAAAACAGTAAATTATATAGCACTGTAAAAATGGAAAAAAATACTATTAGAACAACAAACAATTAGGTTGATGAAGCACAATAAGAGACTAATGAAAAGGAAAGAAATGAAATTACTTAATATCAAAATGTATGAAATAAATTTAAGCCATATACAAGCATGCCAAATTAACTTGTGAGATTAACAAAGATTGTATTAATTGGGGAAAAAGACTAGGAGTCTGCAAATCCTAAGATTAGGCTTAACACTAAGCCTCTTACAAACTTCAAGTTTTCAAAAAGGCTCAAGGTTTTCTGGTACAGAGGTACTATCGGAGCACAGTTCAGATTTAACTTAACATTACGTTATTTAGGCCAGGCACGGTGGCTCATGCCTGTAATCTCAGCACTTTGGGAGGCTGAGGCGGGCAGATCACGAGGTCAGGAGATGGAGACCATCATGGCTACCACAGTGAAACCCCATATCTACTAAAAATACAAAAAATTAGCCGGGTGTGGTGGCAGGCGCCTGTAGTCCCAGCTACCCGGGAGGCTGAGGCAGGAGAATGGCATGAACCCGGGAGGCGGAGCTTGCGGTGAGCCGAGATCACACCACTGCACTCCAGCCTGGGTGACAGAGCAAGACTCCACCTCAAAAAAAAAAAAAAAAAGAAAGAAAATTACAGTCTTTAGGAAACTAGATACTCATCAGAGAGTGTATGTGACCAGAATAAGCCATCTTACGACGTCTAGATGACACACTACTTACGCTGATTCAAAATTACCTGAGCTACTTCAACATAGGACATAGCAAAACACTGATAATTACATTACTATATACTTATAAAAGATGCTTGTGGCTGGGTGCAGTGGCTCACACCTATAATCCCAGCCCTTCGGAAGGCCAAGGCAGGCGGATCATCTGAGGACAGGAGTTCCAGACCAGCCTGGCCAACATGGTGAAACCCCATCTCTACTAAAAATACTAACATTAGGCAGGAGAATTGCTTGAATCCGGGAGGCAGAGGTTGCAGTGAGCAGAGATTGCGCCATTACTCCAGTCTGGGCGGCGAGAGCAAAACTCCGTCAAAAAAACAAAAACAAAAAAAACAAAAAAACCATGCTTTCAAATCTGCCTAACAATTATAGCTTCAGAGTCCTTGTATTCAGGATTATCTATTTGTAACTTACCACTTTTTACAAATATTTTTCTTACACTAAATTAGAAAGAATGTTTGGTCTTGTAGGTGTCTGAGAATCTTTAGTAAAATACCCCTACAGATTCTATTTTGGAATCATGGTTTTAAAAAAAGCAAAAGTGTGTATTTCCAATTAATTGCTGCAGAGATGCCAAATGTCCACTCAGTAGTTGTGAGTAAAACAAATTGTCTTATTGCTCTTCACTTCACAGGCAAATAAACTCTTCGAGTGATTGTGTGAAGTTCAGAGTATTTGGTCAGGGATGAAATGGAGGCTAATCCAGACAGGTTATAAGAGAAAATATGGAATAGAGATTCTAGGGGCACTAAAGCAAATGCATGAGGTGGTCTATGCTTCTGAGTCCCTCATAGTATGTTCCTTCTGAGTATTTGTATTCTAAACCTCAAAATTACAATTTTTTGTATAACATTTCTTACTGGATTCTCCAAGATATAATCTACTTTTTGAAGAATATGACATTTATGTAGAAATAGTGGTTACTTACCAAACTGGTATTTGCTACTAGGAAAGTAGCATCAGTTTTTGGCATGGGCATCTGAACTCTGAGAATAAGGTTTGGGATTCCATGACCTCATCTCCTTGCTGGGAAGTGATGGTCATTTTATTCTTCCACCTGTAATTGCAGTGACAGTGTCTCCAAGAGGATTGGAGATGATCTCTGAAAAAAATTTTTGAAGTTAGAAAATTGTAGAAAGTTATTAACATTAATTACTGGAGTTATCCATTTAGAATGACATCATACCTAAAAGAGAAAATTATCTGTGAAATGGGAACAAATAAAGGTAAATAGAGGAAACAGTTCTAAGACACGGGACATGTAAGTTGAACCCTTGGTTATGCTGGAATCTTGGCTCCTATGAAATTCTTTTTTTTTTGAGATGTCTTGCTCTGTCGCCCAGGCTGGAGTGCAATGGCGCGATCTCGGCTCACTGCAACCTCCGCCTCCCAGGTTCAAACAATTCTTCAGCCTCAGCCTCTCAAGTAGCTGGGATTACAGGCGCCCACCACTGCGCCTGACTAATTTTTGTATTTTTAGTAGCGATGGGGTTTTGCTATGTTGGCCAGGCTGGTTTTGAACTCCTGACCTCAGTTGATCCGCCCGCCTCGGCCTCCCAAAGTGCTGGGATTACAGGCGTGAGCCACCGCGCCCAGCCGAAATTCTTATTTCTACAAAGTCTGACATTTTTTCATTCATACGAATGGTGAGGAATAACAAACTTGGAAGGAAAGAAATAGTAAAAAGAGAGTGAGAGTACAAAGGTGAAAGAGTTGAGGGAAAGCATTACTCAACATCTTATCTGGTTCAGAGGCTCATCTAGATTTGTATTTACAGCAGTGAACAACCTACAAATAAATGTATTCTCAAGTAGGCTTTATTCAAATTAAGAGATGTGGTCTGGAAATAATAAAGAAAATATTGGAAAATATACACTAAGTTATAAAGAGACAGATTCTATGGAAAATATCAGAATACCAGCACCAAGTAATAACGAACACGTGAAGTAGGTAGAATTTCTATAGGAAATTTCTATAGTCAGGGTTGTCCTTATAGTGGAGATAATATTTGAGCATATATTTAAAGCACAGCAGAGAGAAAGTGATTTGTAAACACAGAGAAAATGTGCTATGGAAAAGAAATAGCCAGTACAGTGTCCAAAAAGCCTGGAAGTGAAACAAATCATGTGGTCAAAGCACAGTTCAAGAGTGACTGGTGATGGTTTTTATACCATCAAAAATCTCCCCAATGTGCACAATTACCCATGTATCCATTCACATGCCATTATCTCAGACCTCCTTGTCAACTGTCTTCTCAAACATATTCTTCCTTGCCCTTGATCACATTGCCAGGTCATGGACTGCTATCCTGTGAAATACTTGTTCTTTGGACACTTATTCCTCCTCATAAAAAGGTTTACAAGGTATGCCACTTGTGACTTCACCTATGGGGAAAATTTTGATCCCCAACTATCTTTCAAGAGGATGCAGAATATGGCTCTGAGGCAGCCACAGTTTTTTTTTTTTTTTTGAAATTTATCTTTTTTTCCCACCCTGCCTTATGGTGCTGACACAATCTTTTTTATTACTAGGTTTTTAAGAGCACTTTTAGGTTTGCAGTAAAATTAAGGGGAAGGTAAAGAGATATTCCATATACTCCCTGCACCTACATAAGCATAGCGCCCCCCACCCCAACCGCAGTGGCACATTTGTAGCAATTATAAACCTACACTGACACATCATTATCATCCAAAGTCCCTACTTTACGTTAGGGTTCACTCTTAGTGTTGTACATTCTATGTGTTTGGACAAAGGTACAATGACACGTGTCCACTATTAGAGTGTCATATAAAATAGTAATCCTCTGTGCTCCACAAATTCACCCCTCCTACCCTTCTAAACCCCCAGCAACCACTGATCTTTTTACTCTTTCATACTTTTACCTTTTCTCAAATGTCATTAATTGGAATCATACAGTATATTGCCTTTTCAGATTGGCCTCTTTCATTTAGTGGTATGCATACAAGGTACCTCCATGTTTTTTCACGTCTTGAAGATTCATTTACCTTCAGCATTGAGTAATGTTCCATTGTCTAGATATACTACAGTTTCCTTTCTTTCTTTTCTTTTCTTTCTTTCTTTCTTTCTTTCTCTCTTTCTCTCTTTCTCTCTTTCTTTCTTTCTTGAGACGGAGTCTCGCTCTGTCGCCCAGGCTGCAGTGCAGTGGCACGATCTCGGCTCACTGCAACCTCCACCTCCTGGGTTCACGCCACTCTCCTGCCTCAGCCTCCCGAACAGCTGGGACTACAGGCGCCTGCCACCATGCCCAGCTAATTTTTTTTTTTTTTTTTTTTGTATTTTTAGTAGAGACAGGGGTTTCACCGTGTTAGCCAGGATGGTCTCGATTTCCTGACCTCATGATCCGCCCACCTCGGCCTCCCAAAGTGCTGGGATTACAGACGTGAGCCACCACGCCTGGCGATATACTACAGTTTCTAATCCATTCACTTACTGAGGGACATTTTTGTTGCTTCCAAGTATGCCAATTTTGGATAAAACTGCTATACACATACATGTACAGGTTTTTGTGTGGACATAAATTTTCCACTCATATGGATAAATTCTGAAAAATATGGTTACCGTATTGTATGGTAAAAGTGTGTTTAGTTTTGTAAGAAACCACCAAACTCCATTTCAAAGTGGCTGTACAACTTTGCATTCCCGTCAGCAATGACAGCTCCTGTTGCTGTACATTTTCTCAACCATTTGCAGTTGTCAGTGTTACAGAGGTTGTTCATTCTAATAGATGTGTAGTGGTATCTCAGTGCTGTTTTAATTTTCACTTCCCTGATGACATATGATGGGGATTATCTTTTCATACACTTATTTGCCATCTGTGTATCTTCTCTGGTGAGGTATCTAAACCTAAAATCTTTGCCCATTTCGTTTTTTAATCAAGATGTTTCTTTTTTTTCTTTTTTTTTTTTTTGAGACGGAGTCTCACACTGTCACTAGGCTGGAGTGTCGTGGCATGATCTCGGCTTACTGCAACCTCCACCTCCTGGGTTCAAGCGATTCTCCTGCCTCAGCTTCCCAAGTAGCTGGGACTACAGGCATGCGCCACCACGCCCAGGTAATTTTTGCATTTTTTAGTAGAGACAGGGTTTCACCATGTTGGCCAGGATGGTCTTGATCTCTTGACCTTGTGATCTGCCTGCCTCAGCCTCCCAAAGTGCTGGGATTACAGGCATGAGCCACCAAGCCCGGCCCTGAAAAATTTACACAATTATACAAAACTTACTTAACCTATGCTTCATTACCTCATGAGGAGTACTGGGAAGTTTTGAGTACGTGCAATGGATGGAAACATTGAATTTGGACATAAAGAGTTGTGTCCTTTTTTTTTTTTTTTTTTTGGAGTCTTGCTCTGTCACCCAGGCTGGAGTGCAGTGGTACGATCTCGACTCACTGCAACCTTCACTTCCCAGGTTCAAGTGATTCTGATTCCCCTGCCTCAGCCTCCCGAGTAACTGGGATTACAGGTGCCACCACCACGCCCGACTAATTTTGGAATTTTTAATGGAGACGGGGTTTCACCATGTTGGCCAGGCTGGTCTTGAACTCCTGACCTTAGGTGATTCGCCCACCTCGGCCTCCCAAGGTGGGAGCAGCAATCACACCTGCTGGGATTACAGGTGTGAGCCACCGTGCCCAGCCAGTTATGTCATTTTTCACTAGTTTCTCAGTTGATTACCTGAAAGTATGAATTTTTAAAGCACAATAGGATTCAGCAGTCTCAGGTAGGAAAAAGGTAACCTGGAAAGATCCCTGCATGTGAATGCACACACAGCTTTCAGGGATCTGAGGAAATTCAGCATGTGTAGGATATAGAGGAGATACATGGTAGGAGGTGAAGCAATATGTAATGGTTGGTTCTGTAATATAGGCCCAGCCAAGAACTCTAACCTTTTTCCTAAAAACAATGACAAGCCCATTGTGAGATCTAACCAGATGTACAATAGTAGTCATTCCACTTATACATTTTTGTAGTAAATGTGTAAACAAATACATTATATATTTGATAAAATCATTTCACAACTTTTAATTTTATTTTATTTTACTGGAATTAATTTGTCCTAAAGGATCATTTTTATTGTGAAATGTAAAATTTGATCTAATATATATAAAATGTATATGTGTACATTTAACAATGTGCATATATGTACCTTAAAATAATATAAACTTTCTGGGCGACGGAGTGAGGCCCTGTTTAAAATAATGATAATAATTTGATATTTTGTGCATTAAAAACTTTTGTCTGGGCATGGTGACTCATGCTTGTAATCTCAGCAGTTTGGGAGGCTGAGGCAAGAAGATTGCATGGCCCTAGGAGTTTGAGACTAGCCTGGGCCCTATAGGGAGACTCCATTCCTACAATAATTTTTTTTTTAACTAGCCGGGTGTGGTGGTGTGCTTGTAGTGCCAGCTACTCAAGAGGCTGAGGTGGGAGGATCACTTGAGCCCAGGAAGTGGAGGCTGCAATGAGCTATGATTGTTCCACTGTACTCCAGCCTGGACAACAGAGTGAGACCCTGTCTCAAAAAAAAATTAAATGTTTTGATTATACAAGGAAAATGAACATTCATGTATTAAAGCTTCATGTTTTATGAACAAAACTGACTTTGCAGGCAGGAGAGCGTTTTCTGGGGGCACCAGAAGCAGGGAACTCTCCTTGTCCGTTGGCTTCAGGGCTGCCCACTATCCCTCCACTATCTTCCCATCGTAGCCCTGTCTGGTGTCTTTTGTCCCTGACAAAACCTACAAAAAGTGACTTTAACACTTCAGGCTGCATGCATTTGAAGAGCAATAAGATAACGTTTTTTCGCTTCCCACTACCAGTGGAGATCTGCTGGGGTGGGCTGCATGGAATCTCAAATGATGTCTAAATACTGAAGTGAACCTCTACACTAGAGACTGATATACAGCTGACCCTTAAACGACGCAGGGGTCAGGGATACCGACCCCTGCGGAATTGAAAATGCTTGTATTACTTTTGACTCCCCTAGACCTTAACTACTAATAGCCAACTGTTGCCCGGAAGCCTTATGAAGTTGCCCGGAAGCCTTATGAATTACATAAACTCCCAGTCGATTAACACATTTTGTATGATATATGCATGATATATGCATAATATATATGATATATGCATTTTGTATGATATATGCATTATATATATTTTAGTATAAGAACTATACTTATACTAAAACAGACCAGAGAAAGGGTATCAGGAAAATTGTAAGAGGCTCGTTGACATTTCACCCAATTAAAAAAAGGAAAATAAAAGAATACGGAAGGGAAAATACATTTACTAATCATTAAGTGGAAGTGGATCATCATAAAGGTCTTCATCCTTGTGTTCTTCATGCTGGGCAAGAGAATGAGGTCTTGCTGTCTCTGGGGCAAGAGGTCGGGGAGCTGGAAGAGGCAGGAAAAGGAGCACACTCGAAGTAACGTTTATTGGGGAAAAAAAACACCTACGTGTAAATGGACCCGCACAGCTCAAACCTGTGTTGTTCAAGTGTCAACCTACTTAAGACCTCAAACACCGAAGCCCCTCAGTCGCCCTGGAAGGCAGCAGACGCAGCTTCCTAGCGCTCCCAGCTGTCTGCACACAAGGCGCCCTCCGTCGCAGCCTTGGGGAGACTACATTACCCAGAAAGCCTTGCGTCGAGCGGCAGTACTTTGATCCAATGAAAATCCAAGACAGGGGCATTTCCGTGTGGGTGTACCCCCGCCCCCCCCCAGGGCGGGACTTCTGGCGTCTTCGCAGCGGTCATTTTGGCTGCCCTCCCGGAGGTCCGTTCTGTCAGCCGCTTTGGTACGCTGCATCGGGATCGAAGTGACGGACCGTGAAGGCGCGAGAGTCAGGTCTGAGGGTCGGGGGCAGAGCCGCCCGCGAGGCTGGCCTGGGGATAGCGGTGCTCGGGTTCCCCCCGGGTCGCCCGCAGCTCCCGGTCCAGCTCCGCCCACAGACTCGGATGGCGACCGCACTGAGGGACCCGGCTTCGGTGAGCGCTGCGATCTCCGGGCCTCCCCCGGCCGAGATTCTTAAGTCCCAAGTGAGGGGCACCAGCTCACGTCTCTGTAGCACAGGGTCGGGGACACTGAGGCTCGTGGGTGGGGCCCCTATTTCTGACATCCGATGTGGTGGGCAGGGGGACAAGGGACAGGACCGGCGCGTGCAGGGCTTGGACGGGCAACCGAGAAGGGGGCATTCAGGAACCTGGGCTCCACATTGTTACTGCAGGGAACAAAGTTTGAGAGAGATCTACCTTTATTCTTAGGGCCGTGGGAGCCATAGAGAGCTTGCGCAAACGAGAGACACCATCTGAGTTAAATTTGAAAAATCCTCTGCAGGCTGTTCAGTGGAAGAAAAGACTTTAGAGATGGATGAGGACGTTGAGGCAGAGGGAGGTTGAATATTTTTCCAAGGCCACACAACTGGTGAGAGGCAGCACTAAGGACCGAGGCGCACAGGTTAGACAGTCGACCCAAAGTTACGTGGCTCTGGGCCGGGGCAAGGGTACAGGGAAGGCCTGTGCCCATGGAGCACTGCCATGATCACATTCCTCTGAGGCCTGCGTCTTTCCACAGGTTCCCATAGCTACAGAGGTGCTTTTCAAACTTAGGTAAGTGGAGGTATCTCAGCCCCTCACTGGTCTGGAATGTCCCTCCACCCTCCCCAGACAGATATTTTCTTTAGATTTGTGGTGTCATGGGACTCACCTACCATTCTCTCAGCGTTTGGTTTGGGAACCCTGGAGAATCCCTGAGCTAAGGGCCCTGAGTCCAGGCCAGTGTTTCCATTTGGAGCAGCCAATGGAAAGATGGGTGAAAATTTATGATAGGAACAGGTAGGTACCAGCTTTTGGAACTCCTTGGAGGTGAGGCTGAGCTGGTTCAGGGAACTGCAGGTTTCCTTTATTTCTGTGAAGTTTGGCATCTATTGTGAGGAAGTTGGAGTTTGGGATCAGAGGAGGGAGATTTATCTAACCCAAGTGTTGACAGGATACAGAGTGGAAAACAGAATGAACACAGTGACTAATGGGAATGTGAAGAGACAACAGGGATCAATGACACCAAGGTCTGCTGTCTCTTCTGACTTGGGGATCTTGGGAGGAGAATGTATGGGGACATGGATTTTGAGTCTTCCAAATTGAGACTGTTCATGGTTTCATCAATCCCTATTATGCTAGGGAAGTGTGACCTTTGAAGATGTGGCCGTGTACTTCTCCTGGGAGGAATGGGATCTCCTTGATGAGGCTCAGAAACACCTGTACTTCGATGTGATGCTGGAGAACTTTGCACTTACGTCCTCCCTGGGTAAGGCCCTCATACTCACCCTTGTGCCCTGGACTAGGCTCTCTGTTTCTCCTTTTCCTCAGGAGCAGCTCTGTCCTCATATCTGGACCATAGGCACTGCCTCCTTCCCCAGTTCCCTGGGTAGATGTTGTGGACTGAGTGCAAGCCTACTTCCCTTATCGTCCCAGCCCAAAAGCATCTTGGGTAAGGATTTGGGATCAGTAGTCTTACAGTAAGCCTAATAGATCCCACTTGACTTGCCTTCTCCCTGTCTGGTGACTTTCTAGATCTATGGCACCCAGTTTTCCCTCCCTTCGTGTACCTAACATTTATTTGTGCTAGACTGTGACATGAAATGTAGTCACTGACATTGCCACTATTTACACAGACTGTTCTTCAATCACCAACCTTTCCATTAACAGCAGAACACTCTAACGAATTGCGCCACAGAGACACTACACAGACTGTTCTTATAGAAACCTCCTTCAAGGTGTTTTTCTTTGTTTTTAATTGTAAAATATATATAACAAAATTTACCATTTTAATCATTTTCAAGTATATAGTTCAGCGCATTTAGTACATTCGCATTGTTGTGCAACCATCACCACCATCCTTCTATAGTACTTTTTCATCTTATAAAACTGCAACTTTGTACTCATTAAATAATAACTCTTCCCATCCCCTGGCAACCACCATTTTACTTCTGGTCTGTATGAATTTGTCTACTGTAAGTACCTCATATGAGTGGGATCACACAATATTTGTTCTTTTCTATCTGGCTTACTTCACTTAGCATAATATCTTCAAGGTTCATCCATGTTGTAGTGTATATCAGAATTGCTTCTTTTTAAGGCTGAATAATATTCCTTTGTATGTATTACAGTTTGTTTATCCATTCCTTCATCAGTGGACACAGGTTGTTTTCACCTTCTGGCTGTTGTGAATAATATTACTGTGAACATGGGTGTACAGATACGTATTTGTGTCCTTGCTTTCAATTCTTTTGGGTATTGGCCCAAAAGTAGAATTTCTGGATCATAAGGTAATTATTTTTAATTTTTAAGGAACCACTAAAATTGTTTTTCATAGCAGCTGCACCGTTTTACATTCCCACAAGCAGCTGACAAAGGTTCCAGTTTCTTCACACCCTCACCATCACTTGTTATTTTCTGATTTTTTTGATAAGTCATCCAAATTGGTGTGAGGTGATATCTCACTGTGGTTGTGATTTGCAGATTACTGATATTGAGCATCTATTCATGTGCTGATTGGCTATTTGTATATCTTCAAATGATATTGCTTATTCAAGTCCTTTGCCTATTTTTAAATTAGGTTTTATTAATTATAATTAGAAGTATTAAATATAATTTTTTATTGAGCTTTAAGGGTTATCTGTGTGTTCTAGATATTCCCTTATCAGATATGTGATTTGCAAATGTTTTCTCTTATTCTGTGGGTTACGTTTTTAGTGTGTTGATAGGATTCTTTGATGTACAAGTTTCTCATTTTGATGAATTCAGTTTTACTTTTTTACTTTTATTGTCTATGCTTTTTATATCATATCCAAGGAATCATTAACAAGTCCAATGTCATGAAGCTTTTTCTTTGCTTTAAGACTTCTATAGTTTTAGTACTTACATTCAGATCTTTGATCTGTTTTGAATTAATTTTTATATGTGGTGTCAGGTAAGGGACCAACTTCATTCTTTCACATGTAGATATCCAGTTTTCCTAGCATCATGTGTTAAAAATTTGTCTTCTTTCTCCTGGTCAAAAATCATTTGGCCGGATATTTGAGGGTTTATTTCTGGGGTCTCTTCTAGTCCATTGATCTATATGTCTTTCTTTATGGGAGTACCACACTGTTTTAATTTCTATAGCCTTGCAGTAAGTTTTGAAATTACGAACTGTGAGTCTTCCAACTTTCATCCTTTTCAAGATTGTTTTAGCTATTCTGTGTCTCTCGATATTTCAAATGAATTTTAGGATGGATTTTTTTATTTCTGCAAAATAACGTCATTTGGATTTTGATAGGTATCGCACTTTCTATAGATTACTTTGGCTAGTATAGACATCTTAACAATATTGAGCCCTCTAGTCCATGAGCAGACATGTGATCTATTTTATTAATGTTTAATTCATTTTAGCAAAATTTTGTAGTTTCTAGTGTACAAGGCTTTTACTTGTTTGGTTAAGTTAATCTTTAATGTTTTATTCTTTTTGATATCAGTGGAATTGTTTACTTTTCAAATTGTTCACCATTAGTGTATAGAAACGTAACTGATTTTTGCGTGTTGTATTTATATTCTCCTATTTGCTGAATTTCCTTATTAGTTGTAACAGTTTTTCAGTGGAATCTTTATGGTATTCCATGTATATCATCTGTGAGCAGGGATAATTTTACTCCTCCTTTCCCATTTTGGTCCCTTTTCTTTCTTTTTCTTGCCTAATTGCTACGTTGAACAGAAGTGCTAAAAGTAGGCATCCTTATCTTGTCCTTAATCTTAGAGGAAAATCTTTCAGTCTTTCATTGTTGAGTATAATTTTAGCTGTAGGTTTTTTTTTTTGCATATGGATTTTATTATGTTTAGGTAATTTCCATGTATTCCTGGTTTTGTGAGTGTTTTCCCCACGAAAAAGTGTTGCATATTGTCTAATGCTTTCAGTGCATCAGCTGAGATGATCGTTTTAATTTTTTTAGAGATGGGGTCTTGCTATGTTACACAGGCTGGTCTTAAGCTCCTGGCCTCAAGCGATCCTCCTGCCTCAGCCTACCAAGTAGCTGGGATTACAGGTGTAAGCCACCACTTTGATCAGTTTTTGTTTGTTGAACCATCCTTGCATTCCAGGAATAAATTCTATCTGGTCGTAGTGCATAATCCTTTTAATATGCTGTTGAATTCAGTTTGCTAGTGTTTGGTTGATGGTTTTTGCATTAATAATCATCAAGGATATTGGTCTGTAGTTTTATTTTCTTACACAATCTTTGTGTCATTTGGAATCAGGGTAATGCTGGCCATACAGAATGATTTTAGATGTGTGTATGCTACAGTTTTTTGAGAGAATTTGAAAAGGATAAGTATTAGTTCTTAGTTAAATGGTTGGTAGAATTCATCTGTGAAGCCATCAAGTCAAGGGCTTTTCTTTAAGGTTTGTCTTTTTTTTTTTTTTTTCTTGAGACAGAGTATTGCTCTGACACCCAGGCTAGAGTGCAGTGGTGTGATCTTGGCTCACTGCAACCTCCACTTCCTGGATTCAAGCAATTCTCCTGCCTTGGCCTCCCGATTAGCTGGGGTTACAGGCACATGCCACCACACCTGGCTAATTTTTGTATTTTTAGTAGAGATGGGGTTTCACCATGTTGGCCAGGCTGGTCTTGAACTCCTGACCTCAGGTGATCCACCCACCTCAGCTTCCCAAAGTGCTGGAATTACAGGCATGAGCCACTGCACCCGGCCAGGTTTGTCAATTTTGATAACCTTTTCAAAGAAACACCTTTTGGTTTTGTTGATTTTTTTTATATTGTTTTTCTCTTCTCTATTTTATTTATCTAGACTTTAGTCTTTATTATTTTTTTCCTGCCAGCTTTGGTTTTAGTTTGTTCCTCTTTTTATAATCCCTTAAGTTGTAAAAATAGATTGTTGAGTTGAGATCTTTCTTCTTTTTAATGTTTATAGCTATAAATTTCCCCTTTAGTACTGCTTTTACTGCATCTCCAATTTATTTCCCTTCTGATTTCTTCATGGCCCCATTGGTTTTTCAATATTGTATTAATTTCTACAGATGTGTAAATTTTTTAGTTTCCTTCTATTAAGAGTTCCCAACCTCATCCCACTGTGGTTGGAGAAGATACTTTGTATGATGTGTGTCTAAATCAAATGAGGCTTAATTTATGGTCTGTCCTGGAGAATGTTTTCGGTACACATGAGGGGAATGTATATTCTGTTGTTGTTGGGTAGAATGCTCTTTATATATTTGTTAGAGCTAGTTGGTTGTTTAGGTCCTCTGTTTTCTCTCTTCTCTCTGATTGTTCTATCCACTGCTGAGAGTCAGGTATTGATGTCTCTAACTGTTATTGTAGAACTATCCATTTCTCCCTTCAGTTCTGTCCATTTTTGCCTCATGTGTTTTGATGGTCTATTATTAGGTGCATAAGTGTTTATAAGTGTTATATCTTCTTGCTCTACTGAACCTTTTATTAGTATATAATATCCTTTTATATCTCTTGTTACCCTTTTTGATTTAAAATCTCTATTGTATGATATTAATGTAGCCATTCTTACTCTTTTTTGCTTGCTATTTGCATGGAATATCTTTTTGTAGGCTGTCACTTTCACCTCATTTATATCTTTGGATCTAAAGCAAATCTCTTGTAGACATCATAAAGTTGGATCATGGGTTGTTTTTATTTTAACCCATTCTGCCAATCTTTGTCTTTTGGCAGAGTTTAAGCTAAAAGTTGGGAGCGTTTAAGGCATTTATGTTTAAGGTAATCACTGATAAGGAAGGGCAGACTTCTATCATTTTGCTCTTTGTTTTCCCCATGTCTTATAGCCTTATAGCATTTTTGATCCTAATTTCCTGCATTACTGCTTCTTTTGGGTTTGGCTCACTTTTTTTTTTTTTTTTTTTTTTAGTGAAACTTCTTAATTCCTTGTCATTTCCTTTGTGTACTTTTTTTTTTTTTTTTTTAACGGTGTCTCGCTCTGTTGCCCAGGCTGGAGTGCAGTGGGGCGATCTCGGCTCACTGCAACCTCTGCCTCCCATAATCAAGTGATTATCCTGCCTCAGCCTCCTGAGTAATCCCTCCTGGGATTACAAACGCACACCACCACACCCAGCTATACTGGTCCCAAACTCCTGACCTCAGTTGATCCACCCACCTCAGCCTCCCAAAGTGCTGAGATTACAGGTGTGAGCCACCACGCCCAGTTGTTTGTATACTTCACGTAGCTCTTTTTTTAAAATAGTTACCATGGGGATTACATTTAACATCCTAAAGTTACAACACTCTAACTTGAATTTATACAAACTTAACTTCTTTAACTTTCCTTGTTCTTTTTTGTGCCATGTTGTTCTGGGCCAGTGTTAGTTGCTCACATGTCCTGTCTTTCCCTTAGGACTTACGTTATCCTGGTCTCATGTAGTTGCTCAACTAGGGCTAGGGGAAGTGCCCTCTGTTCTTCACAGGATGTTCATGACTCCAGCCTCAGCAAGATGGGATCAGAGAGGGCCTGGCCTACATGAATGGCACTTGGGAAAAGGCATGTCATCAGGTCTGTGTTTAAATTGCACCAGGAACCTGTCCTGTTTGACTTGTCTTGATGCCATTGCCAGAGACACTTCACTTTGACCTTCCCCTCTTCACTCTTAACAGTTTACAAACTTGTTATTTCTACTACTTGTCATTTTTATTTTGACTTCTAGCTAACGCTAATCCTCACCTCTCTGGACTCCTTATCCTACCTGTTCTTTTCACTGTTCCCTCTGTAGTGTTCTTTAATATTATTTTGTCCTGAAGTGTGCATATCTCCCTTAATAGTCCCTGAACACCAGTTACTGTTCCAGTGAGATTTTCCTGGGCCTTGGCATACACTTCACAGCATCACTTGTCACCAGCAGATATGATCCCACTAAAAGCTATTATCAGAAGAATTAATTGTAGAACATGCCTCTTAGTCCTGGGCCATACCTTAGCCTTGTGCACTGTACCTGGGAGGGCCTACCCTATTGCGTAACCTTAGGGACAAGTAATGCACAACAGCTGCTTCCTCAACGTGACCCCCCCAACTCACTTTTCCTAAAAACAGGCCCATATACTGGTTCTTTGCTGTAACTGATGTGCATTTGCAATTGCATTGCCTACTCCTAATAAAGGTAACATGTACTTCACCATGATCTCTTTACTTTTAGGTTGTTGGTGTGGAGTGGAACATGAGGAAACACCTTCTGAACAGAGAATTTCTGGAGAAAGAGTGCCACAGTTCAGGACTTCCAAAGAAGGTTCATCTTCCCAGAATGCCAACTCCTGTGAAATACGTTGCCTGGTCTTGAGAGATATTTTGCACTTGGCTGAACACCAAGGAACAAACTGCAGGCAGAAACTACACACATGTGGAAAACAATTCTACATCAGTGCAAATCTTCAACAGCACCAGAGGCAGCACATTACAGAGGCACCTTTCAGAAGTTATGTGGACACAGCCTCATTTACACAGAGCTGCATAGTCCATGTGTCGGAGAAACCTTTTACCTGCAGGGAGATCAGGAAAGACTTCCTGGCCAACATGAGGTTTCTCCATCAAGACGCCACTCAAACAGGGGAGAAGCCAAATAACAGTAACAAGTGTGCGGTGGCCTTTTACAGTGGAAAAAGTCATCACAACTGGGGAAAATGCAGTAAAGCCTTTAGCCACATAGACACACTTGTTCAGGACCAGAGAATCCTCACTAGAGAAGGACTTTTTGAGTGCAGTAAATGTGGGAAAGCATGTACGCGAAGATGTAACCTCATTCAGCACCAGAAAGTCCACAGTGAAGAAAGGCCTTATGAATGCAATGAATGTGGAAAATTCTTTACCTACTACTCCAGTTTCATTATACATCAGAGAGTTCATACTGGAGAAAGGCCTTATGAGTGCCCTGAATGTGGGAAATCCTTTAGTCAGATATACAGCCTCAATAGCCATAGGAAAGTTCACACTGGAGAAAGGCCTTATGAATGTGGGGAATGTGGGAAATCTTTTAGCCAAAGGTCCAACCTCATGCAGCATCGCAGAGTTCACACTGGAGAAAGGCCTTATGAATGCAGCGAATGTGGGAAATCTTTTAGCCAAAACTTCAGCCTGATTTACCACCAGAGAGTTCACACTGGAGAAAGACCTCATGAGTGCAATGAATGTGGAAAATCCTTTAGCCGAAGCTCCAGCCTCATTCACCACCGGAGACTTCACACTGGAGAAAGACCCTATGAGTGCAGTAAATGTGGGAAGTCATTTAAGCAAAGCTCCAGCTTCAGTTCACATCGGAAAGTCCACACAGGGGAAAGGCCTTATGTGTGTGGGGAATGTGGGAAATCCTTTAGCCATAGCTCCAACCTTAAGAACCACCAGAGAGTTCATACTGGAGAAAGGCCTGTTGAGTGCAGTGAATGTAGCAAATCCTTTAGCTGTAAATCTAACCTCATTAAACACCTGAGAGTTCACACTGGAGAAAGGCCTTATGAGTGCAGTGAATGTGGGAAATCCTTCAGCCAAAGTTCTAGCCTCATTCAACACCGCAGAGTTCACACGGGAAAAAGGCCTTATCAGTGCAGTCAATGTGGGAAATCCTTTGGCTGCAAATCTGTCCTCATTCAACACCAGAGAGTTCACATTGGAGAAAAGCCTTAGCTATACTGAGAATATGCAATTTCCTTTTAGTGTAATTATACTGAAGGAGTACACCTGTGAGAGAGACAAGAACCTGATTTGGAAGCCCCAACATCTAAGGATATACAGTGGGCAGATTCCCCTTAAGTTCCAGGTATGTGTTACACTTTCTAACGTGCCATTTAGAAAGTGTTAGACTTTCTCACCTGCCATTTATGGCTCTTGCCATTTATGTCACTGACAGTTTCTGAGGCAGAAGCCGTATCACGTCTACCACCTGTGAGGTCCACACAGTGTGTATCATTTACCTCCTGAACTTGCTCAAGGAAGCAGACCTCTGCTTCTCCCCATTTGCTAGAAGAAATCATGAATAGTCTGAGTCTTCCTCTCTGACAAGTTAGGGCATGGACTTGACCCAGCTTTGTGCCGGAGAACCCAATATGAGTGTTGTTGGCAGCTTGCCAAGAAGGACTGTCTTTTTCAAGACATACTGGTTTCATGTGACACCTCCATGGATTTTTTTCCAGCCTCTAAGTCACCAACTTGGGAACTGCTTGTCTCACGTTGCTTTGTTTTTTACAATAATAAAAGCATTATTATTTAAGCTACCTTTATCTTGGCATTTGATTCACTCTTTGAGGTGGTTCAAAAACAGAATCAGGCCCTGCCAGCTTTACAGAGTAAACACCTTTGGAGGGAGAGGGAGGTGTCATATGCCTCAGTGACAACAGTATAATGGAAAAATACAACTGTCTTTCCAGCTTTGGCCTAATCTGAATTTGAATTATTGCCCAAGGCCTTCTAGGAAATACTGCAGGATATTATGGTCTTAATTCGTGGACTGGATGCCAGGATTTTTTGTGGGCTCAAAGGACACCCTGAGGAAGTGGGAAATTGTGACAAATTCCATTGCTTCTGGGAACAAGATGAATTTTGTTGTTATTCACAAGGGTTATTACATACTGCCCAGCACTGTTGAGGCAGTCTACCCCCGGTGCTGCCAAGGAGCCAAGTGCCCCAATACAATTTAGTAGGCTACTGTCACTGTAAAATGATGGGGGAGCCATAATTGGTGTGGAAACACTGGGTTACTAGGGAGTGAAGGAGACTGCAGCAAACTAGATGGAATGTGCTCCTTGTAATATGTTCTAGTAATTGTGCAGGATCAGTGTGTACAGACATTCTTAGAATTTCCAGGCATGTGTATTTTTTGTAGCTGAGGTGACTGTCAAAAAATAATAAACAACCTAAAGGTTTCGTGTATTCCAATAGCCTTTCTGGGATGTGCACCTCAAGGACATTGCTGCATAGGCCAGGAAAACAAGCATAGAAAGAAGGGGCGGGGGATGTCCTTCCAGGAATGTGACTTTGTAGCCTACCATCATCCTGTGTTTAAATGAATTCAAATCAGTTTCATTGATTACCAATATTTGCTGCCCACTGAGGCAAGGTGTCCCTCCAAGGTCATCAGGAAAGAGAGTTAATGTAGGGTTACCAAACCTAGTCAAAAACACATACCATCATTATAATTATTACAATGAACATATTAGTCACCTCGGATTTACCTCAGGCCTTTTTCTAAGCTCTCCCTCCCCTCTCTGGCCCTCAAGGCAACCATTGATTTATACCTTCATTTATAATAGGTTTGTTTGTATTTTCTATAATATATGATTTTATTAATAAAATGTCTTTTTTTCCAGTTTCATTCATGATGCATAATTATTTTGAGATTCTTCAATGGAGCTTATATGTGGTGGTCATTCTTTTTATTGCTGAGTGGTATATTTTTTATGGATATACTATTTGTTATCCATTTGTTTATAAGCATTTAGGTTTTATCTAGTTTTGGCTATTACAAATAAAGCTGCTAGAAATGTACAATTCTTCATATGTGCATTTTTTTCACTTCTCTTGTGCAATGCCTGAGACACAGGATAAGTGAATGTTTGACTTATTAAGAAATGGCCAAAAATGGGCTGGGTGCGGTGGCTCACGCCTATACTCCCAGCACTTTGGGAGGCCGAGGCAGGCAGATCACGAGGTCAACAGATCGAAACCATCTTGGCCAACATGGTGAAACCCCATCTGTACTAAAAATACAAAACTTAGCTGGGCGTGGTGGTGCGCGCCTGTAGTCCCAGCTGCTTGGGAGGCTGAGGCAGGAGAATCACTTGAACCCAGAAGGCGGAGGTTGCAGTGAGCCAAGGTCACACCACTGCACTCCAGCCTGGCAACAAAGTGAGACTCTATCTCAGAAAAAAAAAAAAGAAAAGATAAATGGCCAAATTGATCTAAAATGGCTGTTTGCTCTTGCTTACCTACTGGGAATGTGTGAGAATTCCAGCTGTTCCACATCCTTGCCAATACTTGGCATGGTCTATCTTTTAGAATGTACCCTTTTAATAAGTGTGCAGTAGTTTTAATTGCATTTCCCTAAGGATTCATGATGTTGAACATTTTTTCATGTGTTTATTTGCCAAATGTATATCTTCTTTTTTACACTTTTTTTTTTTCTTTTGAGACGGAGTCTTGCTCTGTCGCCCAGGCTGGAGTGCAGTGGCGTGATCTCGGCTCACTGCAAGCTCCGCCTCCCAGGTTCACACCATTCTCCTGCCTCAGCCTCCTGAGTAGCTGGGACTACAGGTGCCTGCCACCATGCCCGGCTAATTTTTTTTTTTTTTTTTTTGTATTTTTTAGTAGAGATGGGGTTTCACCATGTTAGCCAGGATGGTCTCGATCTCCTGACCTCGTGATCCGCCCGCCTCGGCCTCCCAAAGTGCTGGGATTACAGGCGTGAGCCACTGCACCCAGCCTGCCAACTGTATATCTTCTTTGATAAAACGTCTGTTCATATACGTTATCTGTTTGTTAGGAATTGTGTCTATTTTGCTTTTCATTAACAAATAACTAGTTTTTGTTCCACAATTAATTTCATGCTATGCACAGTGTAATTACCACATACACCACACACTTTTAAATTTAATCTGTATTATTCACATATTCTCTATCACATTCTTAAGTCTAGACACTTAGTAGTACAGTGAATCAAGCTATGGTTTATAGTGATGCCAGTTTCCCTGGTGTAAAACTTCCCATTGTGGCCAATTTCAAACTGTCATCATGTCACTGAATTTGGGGTTGGGAAGAGCCATCAGAAACATACCATTTCCATAATAGTGATCCATATTTAAATTTACTTCTAAGTAAATTTATTTGCAAGTTTACTACCTGCAAATAGCCTCTAGAATGTAGACAATAAAACATAGTAAAATGATTAGGAAGTGACAAATTTTGAATATTTGTTTTTTAAAAAATATAAAAGGTATAATTGACAATGCAAACTGCACATATTTTTGAATGTACATTTTGATATTTTGATACACGCTTATACCCTTAAAATCAAAAATTTCGTTGAAAACAAGTGAAAAGACAATCTGTAATACTGTTAACAGTTAACAGTTAAGTTATTCTGTTAAATACATCAGTTGTCCAAAAAACAAAGCAGGCAACATATTTGAAATACAGGCAGTTCTTGCTCTATTCATCTTCATGAACTGAAAATGCCTTGACAAAACATGAGAAAGAATGGAAGTTAACAATTGAGATGAAATTTGCCAACATTTATTTTGGAATCAAAGTCTATTTTCATTATGAATCCTCTGGGATTTTGTAACATAAAGTTTTCTAGTGCAAATACATTGGGATTTATTAGGATTTACTGATAAAGAACTCGCAGTCACATTTTAGTTGTCCATATTATATATTTGGTACATTCTGTGATAACGGAAAGTACAAATAGCACTAATGTTTTGGGGAAGAAAATAGCTACTTGTTGCCTCCTTCCCACAGAACCAGGGCTAGATAATGAGGAGCACATCTCACTAACTGATCACACAGCTGTCTGTAGACATTTGGCCAGGAAGAGCACTGTGGGATGAATCAAACAACCAGGAAATCAGGTGGAGAATCAGAAGAGATGCTACTGTTTGTTTTCAAGTAAATCAGGCTATCTCCAGAAGGATCATCAATCATAGATAAGTGTTTACTTCTAGTGTTACACAGGTAGAACAGAAAGTATGTTAAATTTATATGTATTTGAAAGAAAAATTTAAGCATGAAGTAAAAACTGAAGGAACATTCTAGAAAAGTTTTAGTACACAAAATAAGAGAATGTAATTAAACGGTATTTCACTGTAGATTACTGCTACTTTGGTCTCACCCATTAAATCCCCTATACCTCACATAGTTGACATGAACAAAGCCATTCATTATTCCACTGGCAAATACTTTCCTGTTATATATGTTCTATTCATTACCTATTCCAACAGCCTCTCATACACATTCACCTTCGAAGGTGATTTCAACAGTTCTCAGCTGGGCGCAGTGGCTCACGCCTGTAATCCCAGCACTTTGGGAGGCCGAGGTGGGCAGATCACTTGAGGTGCACATCATCTGGTGTGCTTAGCATTACTCCATTTCTGATACTGTTAGAAGGCAACTTCTAACTTTGTCAGCTCCAACCAATCCCAAGCTGGCCAAGCACCTATTGGGTCTCTTTCGCTCCTGGAGGCAACATAGTCTCCATTTACAAATACCACTCAGGCCTATTTATTCACCCATCCACAAAACAGCCCACTTTTGGAGGCCTTTACAACAGAAGGCCCTAGAGTCAGTTCAGATGACCATATAACAGACATTTCCTTTAGTGCCTCCTGGAGATTCCTTCATGGTAGAAGCTCTGGTGGACTACCCACTAGACTCTCTTCTTAGACTCTGGACCACACATCTGGCCATAAGCTGCCCATGGGCTTCTGGTGCAAAAAACTGCCTGTTTTGTCCTCATGTAACATGCAATTAGAGCAACAACTGCCAGCTACATACTGGGACCTCTTAGAAACAGAAGCTCTCACAGGACCTGAACCATGACACACTCCACCCAGTTACACATTATTACCTAGGTCATGAAAGCAACACCTACAAGCTCAGCCTGATCACCAAGGCCTTGATACAGGATGGAGCCAAATCTGGGCCCCCTGGTGTATCTCACTTGGAAAAAGAGGTGGCCTTCTCTGTCCTCAGTCTCTTGCCAGATGCCATGGTGAAGGAAGTCTCCTCTCTCCTGGGCCCTTGGCAGCCCTGGAATCAAGTAAGTAAACAACAAAGGGAGAACACATACTTTATTGACAGTAATGCCACCACTACATGAGCTGGAGCTCTCTGGAGGTCTGCTGCTTTTCTTCTAAACAAGACACACTGCTGAAGGATGGGAACTGCAGGCAGTCATTTTAGCGCTGGAGGCTACCTTGGCCAACAAATTACCTCAATTACACTTCTAGTCCTTTGGTGCAACCAATGGCAACAATTTCTCATTCAAGATCATACTCTTGGGGTAAACAACTTTAGGAATTTCTTGCCTCTCAGATATCAAAGATATAAATTAAGATCATGTATGTCTCCGCCCACACCAAGGCTCAGACTGCTGAAGCCTAACTTAATTCCCAAGCTGGTAGATTACAACAATTTTCAAAAACTAGGACCAAAACTTTGTTGGATGACCTTCCAGGCCCATTCCTTTATTTTTGGCCCAATAGGCCCATGAAACAACAGTCATAGAGGAACCTCTATGAGGAACCCAATCTTGAAGACTGGGGCTAAACACAAAGTGTTTCCCCACCCCTCTACCATGGCCAACATGATGACGGGTCAGTGCACTCTGTGGGAATACCTGTCATTGGCAAGACAACTGAGGTGTGCTATTCTGGATCCCACTTTTAGTCACGTGGCAGGTAGATTTTACCAGGTCACTGCCTCTGTCTACCAGTGCCACTTGTTATGCTTTGACTGTGGTTGATGCCTACCGCTGACATCTTACTTGTCTACCCCACTAGACATGGCACTGCTGAAGCTACTATACAGCACCACAAAACGCTCCTATTCCCTTTGGAGTTCCCGACAACAGCGGTGAACAAAGCTCGCATTTTAGACAAAGCATTCGAGAGAACTTGCGACATTCCAATCAGTCCCAGGCTGCTGGTTTTATAGAATGCCACAATGGCTTACTTAAAACTTAATAGAAATTATGAAATAGCATATGGTCTTATAGATGGGTCTTTTTCCTGCCATTAGACCTTATTATACTAAATTCCCAGCTCTATTCCCTGCCAAAATGCACTGAAAACATCTCCATTAGATTTCGTTGCCCTCTGTGGTGACACTTCACATAACAGAGCTTACAAAGATCATATTGAACTAGGCATTCCTCCTGTTCTTCCTCTTTCTGCTATCACTTTTCAGTCCCCATCCTGACTGGAAAGAAAGACAGACTGAGGGTGGATTGTGAGTTATGGTCCTCATGAATGAATGCCCCTTTGGCTTCCTGCCAGAGCCATCTGGCACCCTGCTAACGTTGAGTCGCCTAAGGCAGGAGTTTTGCCAAATATTCTTGGTTATAAAGGATACTTAATTACAAATGCCCATAATGATCTCACTCAGGAAAGAGAAATCATGGCTCCAAGACCCACAACCACACCGTGTCAATAACAGGCCAGCAAAGACCAAAACTGAATTTGTCTAACAGCATCCTCCACTAAGGAACGCAGGCTCCCCCTACCTCATTGGCAGTTTTGTACACCTGTGTGTGTGTACGCCGTAGGCTCCCCTTCAACTGCCTCACCATGTCACAGCTTATTCAGCTGACTGTAAGCCTTACCATGGCACTCTCCACACACTCTCCACACATCAATGTATTTGGCTGGTCACACCTCAAACCTAAACTTGTTCTCCTGGACTTCTCTTAAAAATGCCAACTCCAGTTATTCAAGATGACCCACTATTATGTCTGACCAAAATGTTCACTGGCAATAATTCATACCAAATACCAAGTCCAAGACTTTAGCCCCTGAGAACTTATTGGTTGTATTTCCCGAAATACCCCTCGCTTCTGAAGTTATTGAGTCCTTAATCTCAGACTTCTCTTAATTTGACTTGCACTACGTGCATTTTGGGGCCAAATATAACCTTTTGTTATCCTGCCAAAAAAAGTTCTGTATTTTGATTGTGATGGTGATTACATGTATCTCCACACGTGATAAAATTGCATAGAACTGGCCAGAAGTGGTGGTTCATGCCTGTAATCCCAGCACTTTGGGAGGCCAAGGCTGGCAGATCACAAGGTCAGGAGTTTGAGACCAGCCTGGTTAACACAGCGAAACCCCGTCTCTACTAAATATACAAAAATTAGCTGGGCATGGCCGGGCCCAGTGGCTCACGCCTGTAATCCCAGCACTTTGGGAGGCTGAGGCGGGTGGATCACGAGGCCAGTAGATCAAGACCATCCTGGCTATCACGGTGAAACCCCATCTCTACTAAAAATACAAAAAATTAGCCGGGTATGGTGGCGGGCGCCTGTAGTCCCAGCTACTCAGGAGGCTGAGGCAGGAGAATGGTGTGAACCCAGGAGGCAGAGCTTGCAGTAAGCTGAGATCATGCCACTGCACTCCAGCCTGGGTGACAGAGCGACACTCTGTCTCAAAAAAAAATTAGCCAGGCATGGTGGCGCGCACTTGTAGTCCCAGCTACTCAGGAGGCTGAGGCAGGAGAATCGCTTGAACCCAGGAAATGCAGGTTGCAGTGAGCCAAGATCACCCCATGGCACTCCAGCCTGGGTGACAGAGCGAGACTCTGTCTCAAAAAAAAAAAAAAAAAGCATAGAACTACACACACACAACGAGTATATAAAATGGTGAGCTCTGAAAGAGGTCTGAGGATTGAACCAATGTGGCATTCCTGGTTTTGGTAATGTACTAAGGTTATATAAGATGCTACTATTGGGGAAAGTAGGTGAAAGGTACTCTGCACTATTGATATGGTTTGGATATCTGTCCTGCCCAAACCTCATGTTGAAATGTAATCTCCAATGTTGGAGGTGGGGCCTGGCAGGAGGTGATTGGCTCATGAGGGTGGTTTCCCCTGAATGGTTTAGCACCACCCTTTTGGTGCTGTCCTCATGATAGTGAGTTCTCACGAGATCTGGTTGTTTGAAAGTGTGTGGCACCTCCAACTTCGCTCTTGCTCCTGATCCCACAACTACATTTGCAACATCCTGCATATCTGTACTTCAAAATAAATTCTTAAAAATTTTTCACTGTTCTGTATATTTCCACAGTGTGTATAGTTCACTGTTCTGTATATTTCTACATCAGAATGTGTAATTTTCGGCTGGGTGTGGTGGTTCACGCCTGTAATCCCAGCACTTTGGGAGGCCGAGGTGGGTGGATCACCTGAGGTCAGGAGTTCGAGACCAGACTGACCAGCATGGTGAAACCCCCTCTCTACCAAAAATACAAAAATTAGCTGGGTGTGGTGGCGGGCACCTGTAATCCCAGCTACTCAGAAGGGTTAGGTTACTCACCACTATACTAATGAGGATGAAGCCTCTTTTTTTTTTTTTTTTTTTTGAGATGGAGTCTTGCTCTCGTTGCCCAGGCTGGAATGCAGTGGTGCGATCTCGACTCACTGCAACCTCTGCCTCCTGGGTTCAAGCAATTCTCCTGCCTCAGCCTCCTGAGTAACTGGGATTACAGGCGCCTGCCACCACCCCTGGCTAATTTTTGTACTTTTAGTAGAGACAAGGTTTTGCTATGTTGGCCAGGCTGGTCTTGAACTCCTGGCCTCAGGTGATCTGCCCCCCTCGGCCTCCCAAAGTGCTGGGATTACAAGCGTGAGCCACGATGCCCAGCCAAAGTCTCTTTTTTATAAGGGCCTTAATCATACTCTTAAGGGAGGAGCTGTCATAACAACCTAATCACCTTCTAAAGGCCCCATCTCTTAATCTCATAATACCATTGCATTAGAAATTAAGTTTTAACATGAATTTCCACCAGCCTCAGGGGCTCACACCTGTAATCCCACCACTTTGAGAGGCAGAGGCGAGTGGATCACTTAAGCCCAGCCTGGCCAACATGGTGAAACCCTGTCTCTACTAAAAATACAAAAATTAGCCAGGCATGGTGGCAGACACCTGTAACTCCAGCTGCCTATGAGGCTGAGATGGGAGAATCACTTGAACCTGGGAGGTGGAGGTTGCAGTGAGCTAAGATCACACCACTGTACTCCAGCCAGGGGGACAGAGTGAGACTCCATCTCAATAAATAAATAAATAAAGATAATGTTAGCCCAAACGGTGCCATTTTGTAAACCCTGGACAGAGTGGAAAATTCCACTAGGTCTTTGGCTGTGAGAAACATCCTGCCAGACAAGTCCCAAGCCTAACCACCTGACTGCAGGAAATCCCTCCCTTATCAGCAGCTAACCACAACGCCCCACCCCAGTCTGCAACAAGCCCAGACCTCTCCCGCCTAGACCTATAATTACCCCAATCTGTAAGCAGGGGTGGACTCCAGCGCTAGCTGGTGTGCCCCTCTACAGGCCTTTGTTCAATAAACCTGTGTTGCCATAGAGCCATCTCCATTCCGTTCCTTCTCCCTTCCTTGCTCTCAGTTCTGAAACCCGGGACGAGGCTTGGGTTCACTTGGAGGAATCCCTTTTTGCAACCTGGGAAGCAGTGAGCAGCGGCAGCTCATCCCAGGTGAATTCCCAGATCCTAATTAGACCCTTCACTCCCAGCCCCGTCTTCCTACCACTTTCCCTTTTCTCTCCTTTTCCACTAGGAGGCTCCAGCAAGGATCACTCCAATTACTGGACATCATATCCAACACCAGTCTCCGATTTCTGGGTGAGTTCCCCTTTCCCCCTCTGGATTCCTCTCATATTTCCAGAAAGCCCAGTGCCAGGTGAGAGAACTCCCCAGTCACCACTGGGTAACCCTGACCTGCCTTCTCAGGGGATGTCCTCAGAATGCTCACTGCTCCAACCCCCAAGGGACTGTGAAAAGCTTCAGGGATGCCCCAGCTCTTCTCCATCCCTCCTCATGATTGGAATCAGGATACTCACCACCCCACACACCTATCTCACCCTCCTGGCCACCAATATGGGGCAGGGCTCCTAAAAACCCCCTCAAGACACCCCTCTCAGATACTCATCCAGAACCTCAAAACCCTGGGCTTGGTGGACTCCATTAAAACCAAACGCCTTATTTTCCTTTGTAATGTGGCTTGGCCCCAATATAAGCTGGACAATGTAGTTGATGGCCGGAAAACAGGACATTGAACTTCCAAATTCAACGTGATCTAAAAAGCTTTCTCCAATGCAATGGTAAATGGTCCGGGGTGCCCTATATTCAGGCCTTTGTTTATCTCTGTTTGTGGTCCTCTCTCTGTCAATCCTGTTCACCCTTTCAAATCCTCCTCTTCAACAAAAGACCCACGAAAACACCTCCTCTTTCGGACAAGCCTTCCTCCTCTGATTTTGACCCAGTCGATGAACCTCTGCCCTTGAACCCCTCCTCACCACCATATCCTCCTCCTTCTCCTTTGGCTCCATCTCCCCCTCTGGCTCCTCCACCCCCTCACCATCATCCTCCATCCTCCCTTCTTTCTCCACTGCATACACAGTCCTGTGCCTAACACCCTCCCGCTGAAGGCCATGCCCACATCCAAAACCCTTTCAGAGTCCTTCCCTTGTGGGAGATGGCAGGGGCTGAAGGCATAGTCTGAGTCCATGTTCCCTTTTCCCTAGCTGACCTCTTCCAAATTGAAAAGAGACTCAGCTGTTTTTCCACAGACCCTGCCTCCTTCTGTAAGAGATTTTTGTACATCACTCAATCTTATGACCTAATCTGGCATGACCTTTATGTCATCCTCTCCTCCCCTCTTACCCCTGAGGACAGGGGACATGTCTGGACAGCTGCTCAGGCTCACACTGATGCTCTCCACCACCAAGATGCAGCTCATAACCCAGTTGGGGCCTTGGTTGTCCCCAGAACTGATCCCAGTGGGATTATCAGCCAACTTCCCCAGACAGGTAAAGGCAATATCATAAGATAACATGCCTCCTGGCAGGCATGAATAAAGCCACTCTTAAGGTAGTCAACTATGAAAAGATAAAGGAAATTATTCAAGGCCTTGATGAAAATCCTGCTCTTAACCAGCCTGATCAACACGGTGAAACCCTGCCTCTACTAAAAAATTAGCCGGGCATGGTGGTGCGCCTCTGTAATCCCAGCCACTCAGGAGGCTGAGGCAGGAGAATCACTTGAACCTGGTAGGTGGAGGTTGCAGTGAGCTGAGATCACTCCACTGCAATCCAGCCTGGGTGACAGAGTGAGACTCCATCTCAAAGAAGAAAAAAAAAAAAAAAGGAAAGAAAATCCTGCTCTTTTTCTTTCTCGCCTTTCAGAAGCCATGATTAAATATACCACCTAAAGCCCTCAGGCCAACAAGGGCAGAATCTATCTCCACTTACATTTCATTTCCCAGTCAACCCCTGATATTCAGAAAAAAACTCCAAAGACTGGAAGATGGCCCTCAAAATCTCCAGAGACTTAATCAAAGTGGCCTTCAAAGTCTCTAACAATAGGGAGGAAGAACCGAAAACCCAAAAGTTCAAAAGGTACTAGGCTAAATACCAGGTGCTGGCAGATGCCATACAACAGGGTTCCCAATGCATACAAAAATCCTCAACCTCAGGACAGCCCTCACCAGGAGCCTGTTTTAAGTGCAGCCAACAGGGTCATTGGGCAAAAGCCTGCCCTAATCCCAGGCTGCCCTCAAAACCTTGCCCCATCTGTGGTATCAAGGGACACTGGAAGTCAGACTGTGCTCAGCAAGACGCTTCATCCTGCTTGACCACCTCTAACTCAAACAGGTCCCCCATTCCAGATCCCAGTCTGGCAAGCATTCTTGGCCTGGCCACTGAAGACTGACAGGATCACCCACCACCATCACCACCTTAGAACCCAGGGTAACACTGTCAGTCTCTAGTAAGCTCATGTCTTTCCTATTGGATACTGGGCAACATACTCAGTTCTACCAGAGTATTCTGGACCTCTCCTCAGTTCTTCCATCACTATTTTAGGAGTTGATGGAATACCCTCTAAACATAAACAGACTGGCCCCCTATTATGTAACCTAGTCAACACTTGCTTCACCCACTCATTCCCGGTCATCCCTCAATGTCCCACCCCTATTTTGGGACTGAATATATTAATCAATTCCAGTTTTCCATAGAATTTACCCCCTGTCATTCTACCCCTTTTATTTTACTCTGTCAACTGGACGCTTCCCTCTCCTCTCCCTCATCTTCCTTATCCAATTTGCTAGCCTCTGTCAACCCCAAGATTTGCGATGTTTCCAAGCCAACAATAGCAGCACACCACACCCCAGACAAAATAACCTTTCAAAACCCTTCTACATTCCTTTGTCAGCCCAGTACCTCCTTAGCCCAGCTGGCCTCAGAGACCTCAAACTCATTCGTTGGAAATTCCTGCAAGCCCAAATTCTCAAGCCTGTTAAATCTCTCCACAACACCCCTATCTATCCTGGCCATCTGGAAAACTGATGGGTCCAACTACCTGGATTTTTTATTTATTAACCAGGCAGTGGTGCCCATCCATCTGGTGGCCCCCAACCCCTACACTTTACTTTCCCATATCCCCCCACCTCCACCACTCATTTATCTGTATTGGACTTGAAGGACACCTTTTTTCACCATCCCCTTGGATCCAGCCTCCCAAAGCCTTTTTGCTTTCACCTGGACAGATCCTGATACTCACACATCCACACAGCTAACATGGACTATATTCCCACAGGGGGGCTGGAATAGCCCCTGCTTATTTGGACAGGCCCTCACCAGGGACCTGGCTAAACTTCCCCTTGCTCCTAGCACCCTCCTCCAATACATCAATAACACCCTTCTCTGTAGCCCCTCCCTTAACCTATCTATCCATCCAACACATCATTCAGCTTCTAGACTTTCTCCATTCTTGGGGATATTAGGTCTCACTCACAAAGGCTCAAGTAACCCAACCCCAGGTTACCTACCTGGGACTTATCCTAATCCCTAATATTCAGGCCATACCAACCCAATGGAAGAAGCTAATCTGGGATATGCCCCTTTCTCATACAAAGAACCTCCTTTCCTTCTTGAGCCTTGTGGGATACTTCTGGCTATGGATTCCCAACTTGCTGACCAAGCTGCTGTACACCACATCATGTGGGCCCATCCTAGAACACCTGGATCCAGTCTGTACCATTGACTCCCAGTTCAAAAAACTGAAAAATGCCCTTTCAATGTCGCCAGCACTGGGACTACCCAACCCCAACAAGCCCTTTACTCTGTATGTTCATTCTAACCAAGGCCTTGTTCTTGGGCTACTCTGTCAAACATTCAGCGGTACCCCACAAGCCATTGTATATCTCTCAAAACAACTGAACTCAGTCATCTAAGGTTGGCCACCCTGTTTAAGGATCTTATGTGTGTCTATGCTGTTGGCCTCAGAAGCTCAAAAACTCACCCTCTATCAATACATTACCATTGCACCGTCTCATAACCTACAGGAACTCATGAGTCATTGCTCCCTTCTTTCCCTCCTGCTATCTTACTTACAACAAACACACACCTCCTACATAAACAACCTTCTAATCACCTATCAAAGATGTAAAGTTCTTAACCCAGCCACCCTCTTCCCTATAAGGACCTTTGACTCTGAACTCTCTCACTCCTGCTTGGACTTTTTAGATTCCCTTTCCTTCCCTTTCCGACACATATCAGAGACCCCCTTACAGGGGACACCTACATGGTTCATTGATGGGAGCTCTTTTAAAGAGCCATGTCTTGCAGCAGGCTACACCATCGTTGCCAAACACAAGCTCCTAGAGTCCAATACTGTCGCATCCCCTACCACCTCCTAACAGGCAGAATTAGTCGACCTAACTAGGGCCCTCACCCTAGTAATAGGAAAAAGGGTCAATATTTACACTAACTGTAAGTATGCATACCACATTCTACACTCCCAAGCCTTAATCTCACAGGAAAGAGGTTTTCTTAGTACCAAAGGGACCTGCATAGTAAATGGCAAACTGATACACAGGTTGCTGGAGGTAGCTAAACTACCATTAGAGGCCACCATTATCCATTGCAATGGACACCAGAGAGCTACAGATGCCATAACCAAGGGAAACATTATGGCAGACTCAGCAGCCTGGCAGGTGGCCCACAACATCCCATCACTGTTGTCCATTTTCCCAGCAGACATCCCTCATACACCCAGGAGGAACAAGTCAAACTAACACTGGGGCTACCCAAAGGGAAGGCTGATGTTATCTTGACACAAACTCATCTTGCCCAAATCTCAAGAACTCTCTGTTCCCTCCCACATCCACAACCACTTCCATGCTGGTTATTACCACATGCCCCAGTTTTTAAAATCTTACACACACTCCACCACCATGACAACCAACCTTGAATGTTTAACCAGTCTGCCCAGTTTGTGGTCAGACTTCCCCTGAAGGGGCTCGTAAACCACCTCCTTTCTCCACTCATCGGGCATGAGGCCATTTCCCAGAACAGGACTGGCAAGTTGACTTCACCCATATACCCCCTGTAAAAAAAGGAAAGGGCCAACTACAGCCTGGGAAAAATATCTGTGAAACCTCTATCTAATAAATGATGAGTATTCAGAATACATAAAACATCCCTACAAATAGCATAAACAACACAATTTAAAAATAGGCAAAAGTTCAAGACCAGCCTGGGCAACATGGCAAAACACTGTTTCTACAAAAATTAGCTAATAAGCTGGGCATGGTGGTGTGTGCCTATGGCCCCAGCTACTTGGGAGGCTGAGGTGGAAGGATCACTGATTCCAGGGAGGTTGAAGCTTCAGTGAGCTATGATCAAATCACTGCACTCCAGCCTGGGCAACAGGGTGAGATATCATAGCTGTAATTCCAACGCTTTGGGGGGCTGAGGAAGGCGGATCACTTGAGGACAGGAGTTCAACATCAGCCTGGCCAACATGGTGAAACCTCGTCTCTAGTAAAAATACAAAAATTATCCGGGAGTGTCCAGGAGTGGTGGCAGGCACCTGTAATGCCAGCTACTCAAGAGGCTGAGGCAGAAGAATTGCTTGAACCTGGGAGGCAGAGGTTGCAGTCAGCTGAGATCACGCCACTGTACTCCAGCCTGGGCAACAAGAGTGAAACTCCGCCTGCCCTCCGTCTGTCTGCGACAGAGCTAGACTCCATGTCAAAAAAAAAAAAAGGCAAAATATTTGAACACATTTTTCACTAAAGATGATATATGAATGATATATAAATGCATGAAAATAAGTTCAGAATTATTACTATTTAAGGAACTACAAATGAAAACCACAATGAGATACCACTACATACTCATTTTGATGAGTAACATTAACCGAATGATCACACCTAGCTGTTGAAGATATGAAATAAACTGGAGCTCTCATACATTGCTGGTGGAAATGCAAAATAAATAAATTTGGAAAACACTGTAGCCGTTATTAAAGTTAGTTGTCCACTTATCATTTGATAAATTAATCTCATTCCTAAGTATAACCTCAAGAGATGGAAACGTGTCCATAGAAATACTTGTATAATCATTCCTCAGTATCCATGGGGGACTGATTCCAGGACCCCCAAGGATACCAAAACCTGAAGATGTTCTAGTCTCTTATATAATATGATGTGGTATTTGCATATAACCTGTGTATATCCTCCCACATAATTTAAATTATAATTTAAATTACTTATAATACCTAATACAATGCAAATGCTGTTTAAATAGTTGCTATACGTTGTCACCTAATACAGTGTAAATGCTGTTTAAATAGTTGCTACACAATAGTTGTAATGTTTAGTGAGTAATGACCCAAAAAAGGTCTGTACATGTTCAGTACAGATGCAATTTTTCTTCCAAATATTCAATTTGCAGTGGGTTGAATCTATAGATGCAGAACCCATGGATATAGAAAGCCAACTGATTTTGCGTGTTATCAACAATTTTCTTCAAAGCTAAAGACTGGAAAACAAAAACAAATGTCTATGCACATCTGAATGGGTAATTGTGTTACATTTATAAATAGAATATTCCTCATAAACGTCAAGGAATGAACTACTGACATAAGGGAAAAAAACATTAATCTGAATCTCAAAAGCATAAGTGAAGGAACCAAACTCAGAAGTCTATATACAGTAAAATTTCTTTCAGATAAAAATCTAGAAATGGTAAAACTCAAGTGGCAAAATGCAAATGAGTGATCCTCAGATCTGGGCCTAGGAGGAAGGGGCTGACTGCAAAGGGCAGAAGAGTACATAGGGTGATGAGAACCTTCTCTATCAGGATTGTGGTAGTGGTTACATGCTGTTTATATTTGTCAGCACTCATCAAATTATACACTGGAAATTGGGGATCATCCTATTTGTATTATACTGCACTAAATTTGTTTAAGGAAAATAATAATACACACCAAAAATATTCATGGCTCAAGAAGTAATATACTTCTGGCCGGGTGCAGTGGCTCAGGTCTGTAATCCCAGCACTTTGGGAGGCCGAGGCAGGTAGATCACCTGAGATCAGGAGTTCAAGACTAGCTTGGCCAACATGACGAAACCCCGTCCCTACTAAACAGGCAAAAATTAGCTAGGCATGGTGGCACGTGCCTGTAATCCCAGCTACTTGGGAGGCTGAGGCAGGAGAATCACTTGAACCCAGAAGACAGAGGTTGCAGTGTGCCGATATCATGCCATTGCACTCCAGCCTGGGCAACAGAGTGAGACTGTGTCTCAAAAAAAAAAAAAAAAAAAAAGAAGTAATATATTCCCAAATTGCTCTCAAAAATACTCTTCCTTAATCTTATAAAGAACATCTGCAAAATCCTAGAGTAAATACAATAACTCATGGTCCATTATTAAAATATTTTCGAGACCAGAAACCAAAGGAGGATGGTCACTGTCTGCACATATAGTCAATTATATTGAAAGTCCTATCTCATGCAATTAGGTGAGACAAGAAATATATAATCTGTAAAGAAGAAAGAAAGCTAAGTTCCTCGCCCCCTTAAAATATATCTTAAATGTCATTTTCACTGTAAGTCCTACTATGAACACCTGATTTACTGTTTCACCCCATCCTTACCAACTTTACTTCTCGGCTGTATCCTGCTCTGTAGGACCCCTCATTTTCTAATACACTATCAGCCTAATAACGTGGGTGCTTTGCTTACTGCTTACTGTCTGTTTCTATCAACTAAGTCTAAGTTCCATGTAGGCAATTTTCTTTTTAATTTTGTGTGTTGATATACCCCATATAATGAAAAAATGACCCGACCCACAAAAAATATGCAATAATTTTTTTTGAGGGGCAGAGCCTTGCTATGTCATCCAGGCTGGAGTTCAGTGGCATGATCACAGCTAACAGCAGCCTCGAACTCTCAAAATTCTTGGGCTCAAAGGATCCTCCTGCTTCTGCCTCCCAAAGTGCTGGTATTGCAAGTGGGAGCCGCTGCACCTGGTCTCAATAAAGAGTTTTTGAAACACTGAAGAAATATGACATACCAATTTCCTATTCATTTTTACCTCTCCAGAAATTCTGTCTAATTCATTCACTGTCTCTACCTTCAAGTTACCTTTGTTCTATCGGATGATTAAAACACACACACACAGCTCTATATTCTGCTACCAAAACCTTCAAAGCAGCCAGGAATCCAGCAGAGCCATATTCTCACCTTCATTCTCTTTCTCCTTAGATCTTGCTGTCCTCTGCTTACCTGCCCTACAGATCAATTTTATTTTTACTTTTTCATTTTTTCCTACATAGGGTGTTCCTCAGCTACTTCTGTCATTCCTATTAGATATCTTTATGATTCACCATTAATAGTTTCAGTAATATACACAATACTCAAATATTCTTCGCAAATAACCTCCATTCTCCTTACAGATGGTCGCTGCAATTACAGGTGAAGTGATAACCACTTCCCAGCAAAAAGGTGAGATCACGGAGTTCCAAATCTTTATCTCAGGTTCAGATGTCCTTTCCACACCTGTACAGATGCCGTCACTCCATCATTCTGACACCAGATGCCAAGTGAGTAATTCATGCTTTTCAAGTAAGTTTCAGGTCCTTAGATGGAAACTATCTCAGAAAATTCAGTATTAATTGTTCTCTGTAAAACATTTCTGGGTTTGGAACACAAAAGAGTTTATATAGCAGGAAGGTCATTTGCTGAGAAAACTAGACACACATCGCATCCTGCCTATATGCCACAGATAAAGGCTTGATGCTACAGACATGTTAAGAACAGTTAGATGACAATGGTGAGCTCTTGGTGCTGTGCAGATACCTGGTGTCTGTGAGACAGGTGCTGATATGTGCATTTCTTCTGTGAAACAGCAGGTTGTGCAAACTGGAATCTGTAATGTCTCCACATTCTGTCATCAGCAGAAGACTCTGAACATTTTTCTACTGTTTAAATGAGTCTCAATTATCCCATTTATAATAATGCAAATTTTACTTACAGATAAATATGGAGGAGTAGAGGAGGGTTGTGAGTTTCAGCCATGAAAAATTCATGGAGCTTAAAAATCCCTAAGTATCTCACCCTGCAAACAGATAATTATATTTCTAAAAGTGTCTTGACATTCTCATTCTCATGTACTCACAGTACTTTTCTCTATCCTCAAAGTTTCTGAATTGCTTCTCTGTTCCTGTCTCCTCTGTTATTCTGCCTCCCTCCTCCCTTCCTTGCCTAGTTTAAGTGGATTTTTAGCAAACAAAAGTGTTGACCAGAGGCTGTGAGTGAAGGGCATTTTTACCTCCCCTGGCCCCCAGTGTAGATTCCTCTTCTGTCTCCACACAATCCTTCAGATCAGGATAAAATTGAGCCTTCATTACTAGTTACTATGATTTTTGAAGAATTGGTATGATTGATTACCACAGCAATGGTGTTTGGACTTTAGAGAAACTTTATTAATGCCCACACTATGTCTACTGACCTACATTTTGTTACTTAAATTCATTTTAAGATTTCTCTTCCAAAAGTTTTCCAGTTATTCTCCTCTTTTGATTCATTGATCCCCTATATTTTTATTTTACCAGTAATTTCATAACTTCTCTTAATATTAAAATATTTTAATGAATATTTGGAATAAACGTATGTGTCTATGGTGAATACTCACTGGGACACACTATCCCCCTCCTTCTTCCACATCCTCAACCTAAGGAAGGAACACTGTCTACAAGTGGTGAGGATCCTTCCAGATAGATTTTCATTAATTTACACAAATTTTGCAAGATCTCCTTTAACTCACCTCTGCTTGACTTACTGCTGAGTAAATTCTTTCTCCATATTCCCTTCATGTAACGTGCTAATCAGTGACCATAAATCACACACGATTGTTACTGGTGAAATCAATGCTTTCAACTCCAACACGTCTGTCTCCACAGGTTGATGTATATATTTATCAACAGGGAGTTTTCTCCTCCCAAAAGTAATGCCATTTGCTCTATTTATTCAATGGCATAAGTGATTTACTGTAATAAAAACTACTAAACTATAATCACAAAAAGGAAAACTTTTTATTTTTATAAAGCCTAAATAAAATGTGCCAGAAACAAAAATTAGAGATTCTTTAAAAATCCTATTGAGGTAAAAGTGAGTGATAAAAGTAGACCTGTATAAATACAAGTCTGTGAATATTCTGTACTCAGAATTTTGACATCTTCAAGTGTTTTAGCTTACTTTAAAGAACTACCATGCTGGGCGCGGTGGCTCATGCCTGTAACCCCAGCACTTTGGGAGGCTGAGGTGGGCAGAAAATCTGAGGTTAGGAGTTCAAGACCAGCCTGGCCAACATGATAAAACCCGTCTGTACTAAAAATAAAAAAATTAGCTGGATGTGGTGGTGCATGCCTGTAGTCCCAGCTACTCAGGAGGCTGAGGCAGGGGAATCACTTGAACCTGGAAGGCAGAGGCTGCAGTGAGCTGAGATTGCACCACTACACTCCAGCCTGGCCAACAGAGCGAGACTCTGTCTCAAAAAAAAAAAAAAGGAAAAGAAAAAAAGAACTGCCAATTGTAAATTTGTAAATCATGTTTAATTATGGTTTATGATAGAAAATAAAAGAAACATAAAATTTCTTCCAGAAGAATTTAACCCATAACAAATTTGAGCAAAGTAATACAAGCTACAATTAAAATAAGTCATTTCAATTTCATTTGAATGTGAGCCAAACATTTTATGTTTTTATTTTTTTCTCAGGATTATATCTTTTTATATGTTGTATTTTTTTCTTTTATCTGGCTATTAACAATAGTAAAGTGATTGATAACTTTCTCTTTTACATTCTATGTATTTAAATATCTTATTTAGATTGTTTTAATTTGCAATTATTTTTCATTAATATTTCATTTTATTAAAAATTGACTTTTTTCAGTGTTTACATATTAACGGCTTACCTATCCAAGATTGTAAAAATATACAAATATTTTTACCACTGAGAGATTTGGTTTTTTGTTTGTCTGTTTTTGTTTTTTGAGAGGGAGTCTCACTCTATTGCCCAGACTGGAGTGCAGTGGCACAATCTCAGCTCACTGCAGCCTCTTCCTCCTGGTTCAAGTGATTCTCCCGCCTCAACCTCCCATGAAACTGGGACTACAGGCTTGAGCCACCACGCCCAGCTAATTTTCGTATTTTTAATAGAGATGGGTTTCACCATGTTGGCCAGGCTGGTCTTGAACTACTGACCTCAAGTGATCCACCTGCCTTGGCCTCCCAAAGTGTTGAGATTACAGGCGTGAGTCACTACACCCAGCCTAAGATTATGCTTTACTTTGGGTTTTTTGTTGTTGTTGTTGTTTAACAGGCTGTCATTTGTCACCCAGGCTGGAGTAGAGTGGCACGATCTCAGCTCACTGCAGCCTCAACCTCCTGGGTTCAAGAGATCCTCCTGCCTCAGCCCCTTTTCTGCCCCCCACCGCCCACCCCCAATAGCTGGAACTACGGACATACCACCACTCCCAGCTAATTTTTGTACTTTTTGTAGAGACTGGATTTCACTATGTTTTCCAGGCTGTCTCCAACTCCTGAACTCAAGTGATCCGCCCGCCTCAGCCTCCCACAGTGCTGGGATTACAGGCCCCTGAAATCATGTGATCCGCCCGCCTCAGCCTCCCACAGTGCTGGGATTACAGGCGTGAGCCACCGCACCCGGGATTGTTATTCTTCACTTTGAATCCCACATGTTATTTAAAGCTAAGACCTGAGGCAAAAAAAAAATCACTTCTATATTTCAGCTAATACTATTTTATTACTAGGTAATAAGTCCCAATATTTACATTTATGTACACATACACACACATTTCCTTTCTATACCATTAAGATAATGGTAGACCTTTATGTCAGGAAAATGCTATAGGCTGGGCGCGAGTGGCTCACGCCTGTAATCCCAGCACTTTGGGAGGCCGAGGCGGGAGGATCGCTTGAGCCTAGGAGTTCGAGGCCAGTCTGGACAACGTGGTAAAACCATGTCTCAAAAAAAAAAAAAAAAAAAAAATTAGCTGGGCGTGGTATCATGAGCCTGTAATCCCAGCTACTTTCAGCTACTCGGGAGGCTGAGGTGGGAGGATTTCTTGAGCCTGGGAGGCAAAGGTTGCAGTGAGCCCAGATCCCACCACTGTACTGCAGCCTGGGTGACAGAGTGACAACCTGTCTCAAAAAAAAAAAAAAAAAAAAGCCATTGTTAATTGAATTTGTCTTTATTGAACAAATCCTCTTCATTGCATGCTTTAAATTTTGATTTGTTTAAATTTTATTGAATTTTAATAAAACGATTTTGAAATTACTAGAGAAGCCCAGGCGCTGTGGCTCACGCCTGTAATCCCACCACTGTGGGAGGCCAAGGCGGGTGGATCACCTGACGTCAAGAGTTCGAGACCAGCCTGACCAACATGGTGAAACCCCGTCTCTACTAAAAATACCAATTAAAAAACAATTAGCCGGGCTAGCTGAAGGCACCTGTAGTCCCAGCTACTCAGGAGGCTGAGGCAGGAGAATGGCTTGAACCCGGGAGGCGGAGATTGCAGTAAGCCGAGATCGTGCCATTGCACTACAGCCTGGGCGACAGAGAGAGTCTCCGTCAAAAAAGAAAAAGAAGAGAAAAGAAAAAGAGAAAGGAAGGAAGGAAGGAAGGGAGGAAGGTAGGAAGGGAGGACGGGAGGAAGGGAGGAAGGGAAAAGAAATTCCTGGGCAGATGAAGGTGAGGGGTCGGGGTCGGGCGCGGCGATGCCGCAGCTGCAGGGCTCGGTGGACTCGGCGAGCAAGAGCCCCAGGGCGCTGCTGGCGGCGGGCGAGGAGCTGGGGCGCGGCGGGGGGCGGCTCTAGGCGCTGTGGCCGCTCAGCGTCTGGGACCCAGCGCCGCCCCGGTCAGGGAATCCTTGGTGTTCCCGCCCCGCAGCACCCGGGGCGGGGGAGGAGTCGGCGCGGTCGTGCGGCCGTGGAGGACAGCGAGACCCGGGGGCTGCGGCTGCCGGCCGAGGGGCCCCTGGGACCGTGAGAAGCAGCGGCGGGAGCTGGTCACGGGGCAGGGAGCGCTCAGCGGTAAAGACGGCTTCATCTGACTCCAGGGCTGGCAGGCGGCCCGGATGGCATGCCGTCTCCTGCGGAGAATTCCAATTTCCCCCTAAGTCGCTCAACAAGCCAGAAGGTTTTCGGATTCGAATTCAAGTGGGGCAAGCGAAGCCGCCTTTCCTTCTTAAACAGATGGAATCCCTGGTCCACAAACGTACCCTGTGCCAATTTCATACAACACGCTATGGCTGCTGCGGATGAGAACACAGCAACCCTGCCAGATGGAAAGCTTCAAGGCTCTGTGAATCCAAGGTCAAAAACGCCAAAAAGGAAAGTCCTTTTCCAGGACAAGCGCACGCGTGCTGGTCGTGGAGCGCCCCCTCCTCATGGAGACCGGCCTGGGATTGATGTCCTTCATTAACAATGAGGCTAAACTGGGCTATTCCATGACTGACCAGGGGCAAAATAGGCTTTTAGCCAGCGGCATTCTGGGAGCTCTCCCCACTAAGAAGGCCAAGGGATGTGGGGTCTGAGAGCCTGGCAGTCCTCATGCAAAGCCGCTGCTGGCTAGAAGCATAGGGGTCTTTTACCTTTTGGGATCTCTGCACGATTAGAATAGTAAAGTGCATAGTAATTGCATATTGCACTCTGCAAATGCAAGCTACAGACAAAAGCGAAAAGAATCTAGCTGCCACTGTGCTGCTAGGATTCCATTTTCTGTAACTTCAGTTCTGATACTTTTCCTGGAGTGTATCTACTTGGCTTCTGGCGGTTCTTCCCATCCCAGCCACTCCAGCATGCTAAATCCCGCAGCACACCCCTTACCATTTGTGTAGGCTGCTAAATACAGGGAGGCACCTGGTATCTCCACTGTCTGCAGACACAAATATATTTACACTTGGTGTCAAATTTTGTATTTTAAATTTTAATACTTTTTTTTTTTAAAGCTCATACAAAAGCAGCCAGCAGACAGGTTCACTGACATCAATCTGCACCTGTCAGCTCCTGGGTGAATCATTGTTCTTTTGTAAATGTGTGTTTGACCTAAAGTCACCCTTTTTCTAAAATTAATCCAAGGCCGGGCGCGGTGGCTCACTCCTGTAATCCCAACACTTTGGGAGGCTGAGGCGGGTGGATCACCAGATCAGGAGTTCGAGACCAGCCTGACCAAAATGGAGAAACCCCATCTCTACTAAAAATACAAAATAAGCTGGGCAGCCCACGTCAGTAATCCCAGCTACTCCGGAGGCTGAGGCAGGAGAATTGCTTGAACCCGGGAGGTGGAGGTTGTGGTAAGCCGAGATCGTGCCACTGCACTCCAGCCTGGGCAACAAGAGTGAAACTCCGTCTCAATAATAATACTGATACTTAAAATATCTTTGCGAGGCCCAAGTAGGTTTACAGAAAATCATCTTAGGACAATTTTTTAATTTGAGAAAGTCACTTTGGCAGTTCTTTGCACACAATTTTGACAAGCGTATGTATTATAAGTTGTATTGTATTCATATTTAAAAGGGAATTGGGTAGTTTGCCTTTTGAAGAATGCACTTTTTAAAAAGGAACCATATCAGATCCTCATGAAGCAGCCGATGCCTGCCATGGTTCCTACAGGTCCCGTACAGACTCGGGGCTTTGTCCAAGTCTCCACTAAACATGCTAAGCTTCGATGCGCCCTGGAGAATTTCCACGGGGTGATCCACGCACCTCCGTGAGATCCTGCAGCTTGCTTGTATGACTGGAAGCATTGGATAAGCTTCGCGTGCTGGCTCTCCAGTTCTTTCCTTCTCTTTACGACTGTTGTAGCTTTTAGCTAATGGAGTGGTGCGGTCCAAGTGCGGCCACCTACGGGAGGTGCAGGGCTGCCTCGGAAGCTGGCAGGGGACCCCAGTCTTTGCGTTCATAAAGACATTTAGAACCGGATGAATGTTGTTCCTTTTTTGAAGTTGTTATTAAAGTAGGTGCAACAACCAAAAATAAATAAATAATAAATAAATTGACTAAATATTTTTTCTCAAAAAAAAAAAAAAGAAAGAAAAGAAAGTCACCAGGTGTGGTGGCTCACGCCTGTAATCCCAGCACCTGGGGAGGCTGAGGTGGGCGGATCACCTGAGATCAGGAGTTTGAGACTATCCTGGCCAACATGGTGAAACCCCGTCTCTACTAAAATACAAAAATTAGCCGGGTGTGGTGGCGCATGCCTTTAATCACAGCTACTCCGGGTGCGGAAGTTGCAGTGAGCCAAGATCGCGCCACTGCACTCCAGCCTGGGCGACAGAGCAAGACTTTGTCTGGAAAAAAATAGAAAGTTAACAGTTTTGTTTATTTTCCTACCAGGTTTTTATTATTATTATTATTATTCTAATTGAAATCACTGTTTCCTACATACTGAGGCGGATTGGCTTTGTCTTCTTGGAAACAAAGGTTATTTTCCTCACTCACACTGGAGCGGGGATACTCACCAGACACAAGTTGAGATGATGCTGGATGTAAACGGGTCATCTATTTTTACCAAAGGCAGCACTACCTGCCTTCCCAATTGATCAGAAAAGCATTTGATAGTTGTCTTTGTAATATCCTTATTTGATTAAATTACTATGTGGATTTCACATTTATTTTTATTGTTTTGTGCCTGTTTATTCTATGCCTAAGTTGGGGTATCACCAGGTCATTTCCTCCACCATCTGTGTTTCCCCAAGGATAAATCTTCCTGCTCATGCCCTTCACTCCTCCATTAGCCCATTCCCTAGAAAGCTGCTGGTTTTACACAGTGGCTGTGTGTCTTTGCCTTCTTAATGTAGCATTCAGAGTCCCACTCTGGAGCCAGGTATCAAATCCTAGCCCAGCCACTTACAGGCCATGTAGCACTGGCCAAGGTACTGAACTTCTCTGTGCCTCTGTTACTTTGATGTTAAAATGGAGTTATTTAGGATCTACTTTACAGGACTGTTGTGATGGAAATGGGTTAACGTACAGAAAGCACTGAGAACAGAGTCAAATATGCCCTGACTGCTTAAAGGTTAGTTATTATGATCCCTGATGCTCTTACTACTCTTACTGATATCATCATGCCTCAGGTCTAACTGCTCCCAGAGTTACACACCAGCATGTCCAACAGCTGGCTGTATATCTGAACTCAAAAATCCAATAACCTCCTCCAAACAGAAATTGCCAGCTTTTCCCCCAAAGCTTTTCCTTACAGCTCCTTACAGAGCTCAAGGAACTCCTTGAGACTGCAGAAGCAGACATGAAATGCTTTCAACCCACCACAAATTAACAACTGGCCTCCAGTGGTACTCACATTGTCTACGTTTTTCATTGTTTTTTGTTTGTTTGTTTGTTTGTTTGTTTTTGAGACGGAGTCTCACTCTGTCGCCCAGGCTGGAGAGCAGTGGTGCGATCTTGGCTCACTGCAACCTCGGCCTCCCAGGTTCGAGTGATTCTCCTGCCTCAGGCTCCCGAGTACTTGGGATTACAGGCGCCTGCCACCATGCCTGGCTAATTTTTGTATTTTTTTAGTAGAGACGAGGTTTCACCATGTTGGCCAGGCTGGTCTCAAACTCCTGACCTCAGGTGATCCACCCGCCTCGGCCTCCCAAAGTGCTGGGATTACAGGCATGAGCCACTGCGCCCAGCCCATTTTTCATTGTTGTAGCAGAGAAGTATCCCTGCTTCCATCAAGAGCCAATTTTCCTGTCACAGTTGGTTTAATGACATAGTTGGTGACAGGACCTAAACCACCAGTGGAAAATTGGCTCTTGATGGGAGCAGGGATACTTCTCTGTATGGAGTATATGTGGATGAAACTCCTTGGAGAAATGGACTAGTACACAGTCTTATAATGTGAGGATTCAGAACATAATTCCTAATGCGGGGAAGTCAAGCAGACATTTCATCAGTGGAGTACCAGGAGATTCAAACTCTGTACCCAACAGTGATAGGGGGACAATCTAAGCCCCAAGAGGCTGCATGCCTGATGGAGCAGATGAAACACATGGCTGTAATTAGCTCCCACCCCTTCGATACGTTCTCAACTCCACCAAAGCCTCAGCCTGTATGAGGGTGGAAAGTGGGGAGGGAGAGTGCAGGGAAGAAGGCACATCTTCCACCACACTAGGTGACCAGGCGCTTCTCACCATTTTAACTCCTCCATCTCTCTCAAGCCTCATGTTAAGTCTATCAAACATCATATGCTTTCTCAATATAAAATATGCACCAATTTCTCCCTTTCCACTGATATAATCCTAGTCTCAACCCCTGTCATCTTTTTGATGGATTAGGAATGCCTTCTCTGGGTCCTGGGCCCCCTCTGTTTCACCAGCCTGGAATTGGCACAGAAGGAGACACAGCATTAGCCTTGCCCTCTGCCACCCTTGTAATTCATAAATCTCTGAAAACTTAAAAGTTTGAGCAAAAGTTTGTCATGTTTCTATGAGTAATTTATAATAAAACTTGATCAGAATTTGTGAGACTAACGTTTGTCTTTATATTTTCCTTCTTTTTTTTTTTTTTTTTTTTTGAGACACAGTCTCGCTCTGTCGTCCAGGCTGGAGTGCCGTGGCGTAATCTCGGCTCACTGCAACCTCTGCCTCCTGGATTCAAACAATTCTTCTGCCTCAGCCTCCTGAGTAGCTGGGATTACAGGCGCATGCTACCACGCCCAGATAATTTTTGTATTTTTAATAGAAACCGGGTTTCACCATGTTGGTCAGGCTGGTCTCAAACTCCTGACCTCATGATCCACCTGCCTCGGCCTCCCAAAGTGCTGGGATTACAGGCGCGAGCCACCACACCCGGCCTGTCTTTATATTTTCATTTAATGTGGACCTTGTTACATTTTACCGCAGATTTTGTATTTTTTTGTGTGTTTGTTTGTTTGTTGGTTTTTGAGACAGTCTACCTCTGTCGCCCAGGCTGCAGTGCAGTGGCACAATCTCAGCTCACTGCAACCTCCGCCTCTGTGGTTCAAGCAATTCTTCTGCTCAGCCTCCTGAATAGCTGGGACTACAGGCACACGCCACTACGCCTGGCTAATGTTTGCATTTTTAGTAGAGATGGGGTTTCACCATATTGGCCAGGCTGGTCTCGAACTCTTGACCTCGTGATCCGCCCACCTCGGCCTCCAAAAGTGCTGGGATTACAGGCATGGGTTTTTTTTTGTTCGTTTTGTTTTGTTTTTTTTTAGAGACTTGGTCTCCTTCCATTTCCCAGGCCAGAGTTCAGTGGGGCGGTCATAATCCACTGTAGCCATGAACTCCCTGGCTCAAACAAGCTACACAGACACGCCACCATGCCTGGCTAACATTTTTAACATTATTTTTGGTAGAGACAGGGTCTTGCTTTGTTGCTCAGGCTAGGGATTCACAGAGTCTTGCTCTGTCTCCCAGGCTGGAATGCAGTGGCGCAATCTTGGCTCACTGTAGCCTCTGCCTCCCAGGTTCAAGTAATTCTCCTGCCTCAGCCTCCCAAGTAGCTGGGAGGTGCCCACCACCATGCCCGGCTAATTTTTGTATTTTTATTAGAGAAAGGGTTTCACCATGTTGGCCAGGCTGGTCTTGAACTCCTAATCTCAGGTGATCTGCCTGCCTCAGCCTCCCAAAGTGCTGAGATTACAGGTGTGAGCCACTGCACCTAGCCTGCAGAAATATTAATGTGTTTGTTTATGACCTGTTGACCCAGGACCAGTGATGGTATAGAACACTGTATTAGAGACATGGAGCTGGGGCTGGATGAAGATTCCATCAGTAATTCAATCAACAGACAAGTGTTATCCAATCACGTCTTTAAATCAATCACTGACATGGAGCTGGGGCTGGATGAAGATTCCATCAGTAATTCAATCAACAGACAAGTGTTATCCAATCACGTCTTTAAATCAATCACTGATCCCAGCCCCTATAAAAGGGAGCAGCCTTAGGAGGCACATCAGATAAACCCAGTGTGGAAAGCTAGTCACACATCAGCTCAGTGTTCGGCCCGGGATTACCCAGTCAACCAAGAAGGAGGTAAGCTTCCATAATGGAAGGAAAATTTTGTGTCTTTGAGTGTGTATACATTTTGTGTCTTTGAGTGTGTATACATAATTTTGTGTCTTTGAGTGTGTATACATGTGTATGTAGGCATAGCTATTTCAGGAAAATTCCTAACTACAGAGATATGGGGGTCTCCCAGGTGTAGGGAATGGTCTTTTGTTACAACAGCTCTGACCCAAAAGGGCTTGATGTTGTGAACTCTGTATAAAGGCCTGGTGTGACTGAAGATTTTTCTTCAAAAAGTCTATCGTATGACTTTATGTTCTAGTAATTCTTTTTTTTTTTTTTTCGAGACAAGATCTCTATCACCCAGGCTAAAGTTTAGTAGCCCCAATCACAGCTCACTGCAGCTTCAGCCTCCCCAGGCTCAAGTGATCCTTCCACCTTAGCTTCCTGAGCAGCTGGGACCACAGGCGCACACCACCACACCAGGTTAATTTTTCTATTTTTTGTAGAGACAGGATTTTGCCATGTTGCCCAGTGTGGTCTCAAACTCCTGGCCTCCAGTGATTTGCCCACTTTCAGCCTCCAAAAGTGCTGGGATTACAGATGTGAGCCACTGTGCCCAGCTTAGTAATTCCTTTGTATTGCATTATATGAAATATGTAGCTGGGTGTCATTAGAGATCATAAAGCCCAGGATACAGACCCAGACCTGATGGGTAGCATGCCTGCGTCACAGTTTGTAATTGCCAGACTCCAGATTAGAGCTCTGGTAGCCTTGTTTTGAATTCCCAGGTTCTGGGAAATAAGCCATAATACTTTGCAGTCTTGTCTATGTGGGACGGAGTGCATGTCTCCAAGTGTGAACATGTGGTCTGTGTGTCATAGGGGAGAAAGGGTGGGTAATCCAAAAAGAGAACCTGGAGGGAAGTGAAATGAAGGGGAAGCCATGGGTTCCACAGGGAAAAAAAAAAAGAGAGAGAGAGAGAGAGAGACCAATGTCCCTGCATATAGAGAACCAGCCACAACACCTAAGATGGAGCTTGAGAAGTGTAGAGCTGGCCCAGGAAAGCCTCATAGGACAAGGACTCAGTGCTTTTCCCTGAGGGCAAAGGGGAGCCATCCAGAGAGTAGAGTGGGGTATGATGTGAGCAGATTAGCATTTTATAAACGTTGACTGGAAGCATTATGACAACTGGGTTAGGGAAAGGCAAGAATGTGTTCCATTGTCTCCTAGGAGATTTTACCAGGATCACCTCTGCCTTATTAACTGATGCGATCAGGGTAGCAGATCTGGTCTAATCAGACCAGATGAGATTAACACAAAGCAGGAAATAACATTAACTAACAGAAATCAGTTAGGTTTTTGTGTGTCCACGTATTACTCCTACCATTTTCTGATTTTATGGCATGAAATTTGCTTTTTTCAAAATTGCACAAATCTTTGAAACGTTAACCATATATAAAATTGGAGAAAAAACACAAAAATAGCAATGATATATTAACAGAAAAGGGATTAAATTCTTTATCCATTTAGGATTTCAAAGGGTGTGTCTCTAGTTGTCCAGATAATCTGACTTGGGATTAGAAATCAATTTCAAGCAATGCAAACTCACTTTTACTTCTGAATCCTAAACATCAGTAGGAAAGGACAGGGAGTAAAAACAGATAAACATAAAATAGTAGCTTTGGTTAAAGCAGTAAAGTTCTAAGGAATGGTAACTGTTAATGGGAAAAAAATTCAAGCAGAAAAGGTGCTAAGAATGTTTCCTAAGGAATGTATCCTTTCACAACACAGTGGGTGTAGCTGGTAGTGGCCTTGCAGATGTCTGTGCCTAATAAGTTTTCAGCCAGAGAAAGGTGTCATTTGTATGGATTCTGGCTTGTCTTTTCTATTTCATTCACTTCTTTCTCTTTTTCTTGTTTTCCCTAGCTTTATTGAGGTATAATTGACAAAGATTGTATATATTTAAGGTGTACAACGTGACACTTCTCTCTCTATATATATGTATACTTTGCAAAATGATTACCACGATCAAGCTAGTTAACATACTCATCACCTCACATAGTTATCTTTTTTTTTTTTTTTGAGACAGAATCTTGCTCTGTCACCTAAGCTGAAGTACAGTGGCGTAATCTCAGTTCACTACAACCCCCACCTCTCAGGTTCAAGTGATTCTTGTGCCTCAGCCTCTCAAGTAGCTGGGATTACAGGTGCATGCCACCACACCCAACTTATTTTTGAATTTTTAGTAGAGGTGGGGTTTCACCATGTTGCCAGGCTGGTCTTGAACTCCTGGCCTCAAGCGATATGCCCACCTCTGCCTCCCAAAGCACTGGGATTACAGGGGTGAGCCAATTATCTTTTTTATATCATGAGAACACTGAAAATCTAGCAAATTTCAAGCATACAATATATATTAGCTATAGCCACCATGCCGTACATCAGATCTCCAGAGCATATTCATTTTTTCCCCCTAGCCTGAGAAGGACATGGTGACATTTAATTAATTAATTTATTTATTCATTTATTTTGAGATGCAGTTTCACTCTGTCACCCAGGCTGGAGTGCAGTGGCACGATCTCGGCTCACTGCAACCTCCATCTCCTGGGTTCAAGCGATTCTCCTGCCTCAGCCTACCGAGTAGCTGGAATTACAGGTGTGCACCACCACAGCCAGCTAATTTTTGTATTTTTAGTAGAGAAAGGGTTTCACCATGTCTCATCTCAAGTGATACGCCTGTCTCGGCCTTCCAAAGTGCTGGGATTACAGGCGCGAGTCACCGTGCCCAGCCACATATTTATTTTATAAATGAAAGTTTGCCATAGGCATAGTAGCTCACGCCTGTAATCCCAGAAAGGCTAGAGTGAGGAGCAGTCACTTGAGTCCAGGAGTTCAAGACAACCTGGACAAAATAGCGAGACCAAGTCTCGAAAAGAAAATTTTTAAAAAATTAGCTGAGTGTGGTGCGTGCCTGTAGGCCCAGCTACTCAAGACGCTAAGGCAGGAGGATCGCTTGAACCCAGGAGGCTGAGGCTGCAGTGAGCTGTCATGGCACCACTGCACTCTAGCCTGTCTGACAGACGGAGACCCTGTCTCAAAATAAATAAAGTTTGCACCATTTGATCAACATCTTCCCATATGCCCCACCCTATGCCCCTGGCAACCACCCTTCTACTCTCAGTTTCTAATACTTTATTTTCTGATGATGATGATGATGATGATGATTATTATTATTATTATTATTATTATTATTGAGACAGAGTTTCTGTGTTGCCTAGGCTGAAGTGCAGTGGCCCAATCTCAACTCACTGCAACCTCTGCTTCCCAAGTTCAACCCATTCTCCTTGCTCAGCCTCCCGAGTAGCTGCGATTACAGGCATGCACCATCACATCTGGCTAATTTTTATATTTTTAGTAGAGATGGGGTTTCGCCATGTTGGCAAGGCTGGTCTTGAACTCCTGGTTTCAAGTGATCTGCCCGCCTCGGCCTCCCAAAGTGTTGGGATTACAGGCGTGAGCCACAGTGAAAAGAGTTTTTTTGTTTTAATTTCAACTGCTTGTGATAACACAATATTACAATATTCCGTTCATTTTGGTTTATTGGCATTGTAATAGACATCTCCCTAAATTCACCTAGGCTAATATTTGGTGAATATTTTATTTTATTTTAGAGTCAGGGAGTACATGTGCATGTTTGTTACAAAAGTATTCTGCATATTGGTGGAAATTGGACTTCTAGTGTACCTATTACTTAAATAGTGAACATTGTACCCAATGGGTAATTTTTCAATACCCATTTCCCTCCCAACTCCCCCGCTGGAGTCCCCAGCATCTGTTACTTCCATCCTTATGTCCATGTGTACCCACTGTTTAGCTTCTACTTATAAGTGAGAACATGCGGTATTTGGTTTTCTGTTTCTGAGTTAGTTCACTTAAGATAATGGCCTCCAGCTCCAACTATGTTGCTGCAAAGGACTAATTTCATTCTTTTTTATGGCTGCATAATATTCCATGGTATGTATTTCACATTTTCTTTATCCAGTCAACCACTGGTAGACTCTTAGGTTGGTTCCATGACTTTGCTCTTGTGACTAGTACTGCAATCAAAATATGAGTGCAGGTGTCTTTTTTTATATAATGATTTCTTTCCTTTTGAGTAGATACCGAGCTGGATCAAATGATGGTTCTATTTTTAGTTCTCTGAGAAATCTCCATACTGTTTTCCATAGAGGTTAACTGATTTGCATCCCCACCAAATTTATTGAATACTCTTTGTAAACAAAATCAAGACTCTATAAATATGTTTGAAATATTTTCTTTCATTATTTCACTGGTTAGGGAGCAATCCAATGTTTCATAGAGATGATAGCTCAAGCAGAAAACTTTTAACAATAAATTTTGTTGTAACTATTTTGTAAAATATTTTTCACATCAAGTTTTTTTTGTTTTTTTGTTTTTTTGTTTTTTAAGAAAGAGTCTCACTCTGTCACCCAGGCAGGAGCTCAGTGGCATGATCCTGGCTCATTGCCGTGCCCACTTCCCGGGTTCAAGGGATTCTCCTGCCTCCACCACTGAAGTAGCTGGGTTTACAGGCACGTGCCACCATACCCAGCTAAGTTTTGTGTGTGCGTGTGGCTTTTTTTTTTTTTTTTTTGAGACGGAGTCTTGCTCTGTTGGCCAGGCTGGAGTGCGGTGGCGCGATCTTGACTCACTGCAATCTCCACCTCCCGGGCTCAAGCAATTCTCCCATCTCAGCCTCCTGAGTAGCTAGGACTACAGGTGCACGCCATCATGCCTGGCTGATTTTTGTATTTTCAGTAGAGATGGGGTTTCACCATATTGGTCAGGCTGGTCTCGAAATCCTGACCTCAGGTGATCCACCTGCCTCAGCCTCCCAAAGTGTTGGGATTACAGGCATGAGCAACCACACCCGGCAAGTTTTGTATTTTTAGTAGAGATGGTGCCTCACCATGTTGGCCAGGCTAGTCTCGAACTCCTGACCTCAAGTGATCCGCCCTCCTCGGCCTCCCACAGTTCTGGGATTATAGGAGTGAGCCACTGTGCCCAGCCAAGGATATTTCCTAAAGTTCTAGTTTATTAAGTGCCTTTTTCAGGAATAAACATTGGCATTTAAACATTTAAAATGCACTCATTGAGATGATTTTATTACATTCTTGTATCCATATCCCGTTAACGAAGTAAATTGCATTGATTTTTGAATTTTAACCCAAACTTCCTGCATTTTGGAAATGAACACCATTTGCGATGTATATGTGAGTAGATTTTATTTTCAAATATTTTGTTTTGGATAATTTTAATGTATTTGTAAAATTTTGTTATCAGGAAGTGCTGACCTCAGTAACTAAAGTGGGTAGTGCTTCCTCTTATATGCTCTGGGAGAGTTTATGTTAAGTTATAATTATTTCTTTGAATTCATCCATAGAGCCATCTAGGCCTAACTTTTTGGTTGATTTGTCTTTAATTATGCCAGTGGTGCAATTAATTACTCATCTCTTTTCTATTTCTAGCTTGCAGTTTTAAAGAATCCACCAACTGTTGAAACAAATCCCTAGAGACACAAGGCAAGAGACTGAATCATCAAAGTAAAGTCTCTCTGAGAATTATTGCTAAGAATGGCTTTAGATCTAAGAACCATATTTCAGTGTGAACCATCCGAGAATAATCTTGGATCAGAAAATTCAGCGTTTCAACAAAGCCAAGGACCTGCTGTTCAGAGAGAAGAAGGGATTTCTGAGTTCTCAAGAATGGTGCTCAATTCATTTCAAGACAGCAATAATTCATATGCAAGGCAGGAATTGCAAAGACTTTATAGGATCTTTCACTCATGGCTGCAACCAGAAAAGCACAGCAAGGATGAAATTATTTCTCTATTAGTCCTGGAGCAGTTTATGATTGGTGGCCACTGCAATGACAAAGCCGGTGTGAAAGAGAAATGGAAATCAAGTGGCAAAAACTTGGAGAGATTCATAGAAGACCTGACTGATGACAGCATAAATCCACCTGCCTTAGTGAGTACAGGGTTCTAACTTCTGGGATGAGAGACAAAGGAAAGTAAGGAATAACTTACAGTCAGTTAGAGTTGTCTGGAAGTTAGAGAAGCTATTGGAGGTCCAGTTATTAGTCAGCTCACACTCTCCCACCATTCTCACAAAGAATAATCTTCAATGTCCTAAGTTCTCAAGAAAAAAAGCAAAAAGGTATATATCTGTTTATTCTGTAGGACATATAGGAGCCAAACATATTGATGTTTGATTAACTTAATTTTAGTCTGCATAATGGCAGACTCTGAGAAATTGACTTTTTGGCATGATATCAGCTCACTGCAACCTATGCCTCCCAGGCACAAGTCATTCTCGTGGCTCAGCCTCCAGAGTAGCTGGGATTACAGGCGTGCTCCACCAAGCCCAGCTAATTTTTGTATTTTTAATAGAGACAGCGTTCCACCATGTTGGCCAGGCTGGTCTGGAACTCCTGGCCTCAAGTGATCCGCCTGCCTTGGCCTCCCAAAGTGCTAGGATTACAGGTGTGAGACCAGCCTGAAATTGACATTTAAATGAAGACATCAAGGTTGAGGAAGAAATGTCTTGACAAGAGCTTGTTCTTCTGTCAGGGAACTCTTAATCAAGAAAGACATTCTAAAGAAGCAATTACAGTAGATCCTTATTCTCAGAGCCCATATTTGCAAAATTGCTAAAATTTATTTGTAAGCTTAAAATAAATACCTGAGGCATCTTCTCCGTCATTTTCAGATATGTGCAGGTGGTAAAATATTTGATTTACCTTAGGTGCATGTTTCCAGGTGAGGTTGAACAAGGCCACAACCTCACTTCCTATTTTGGTTCCTACAGTGTAAATAAGTGTCCTTTTCACAGTCTATTTAGTGGCACATTTTTTTTTTTTTTGCTTTTTATTGATAACTTTGTTGTTTAAAGTGACACTGAAGTAAAATGCTGAAACACTGTCTAGTCTTCCTAAGTGCAGGAAAGTTGCTATGTATTATGGAGATAATACATGTGTTGGATCCTCTGAGTTCAGAATTAATAATATATATTAAATGGGGTGTCTTTGAACATATACACACATAAAACAAACTCATGTATTGATCAGTTGACAAAAATAATGTAGCCAGAAGCTCACAGGAAACTAACCCTGAATTTTTCCTAGGGGAAATGATTCAGTACTTGTAAATTCAATGTCCATGTGACTTTATTAAACATAAGAGCTTGTAGTAACAAGAATAACACCATCAGAGATGGTGGACAAAATATGTGATAGCCAATACTTGAGGGAGCTTGTGAGAGCCTGTTAAGGACCACTTTTCCAAAAAGTCTTCTGTTACACAACAGATTCAGATACAACAGTGATCTGGCTTTCTTTACAGGTCCACGTCCACATGCAGGGACAGGAAGCTCTCTTTTCTGAGGATATGCCCTTAAGAGATGTCATTGTTCATCTCACAAAACAAGTGAATGCCCAAACCACAAGAGAAGCAAACATGGGGACACCCTCCCAGACTTCCCAAGATACTTCCTTAGAAACAGGACAAGGTAAGTCAGGTGAATCTGCACAACTGAGGAGTGTTCTATGTGGACCCCTTCTTAAGTACAACTTCATTGAGTGTCTATTTTCACAGGATATGAAGATGAACAAGATGGCTGGAACAGTTCTTTGAAAACTACTCAAGTAAATGAAAATATTACTAATCAAGGCGATCAAATAGTTTCCCTAATCATCATCCAGGAAGAGAACAGTCCTAGGCCTGAAGAGGGAGGTGTTTCTTCTGACAACCCATACAACTCAAAAAGAGCAGAGCTAGTCACTGCTAGATCTCAGGAAGGGTCCATAAATGGAATCACTTTCCAAGGTGTCCCTATGGTGATGGGAGCAGGGTGTATCTCTCAACCAGAGCAGTCCTCCCCTGAGTCTGCCCTTACCCACCAGAGCAATGAGGGAAACTCCACATGTGAGGTACATCAGAAAGGATCCCATGGAGTCCGAAAATCATACAAATGTGAAGAATGCCCCAAGGTCTTTAAGTATCTCTGTCACTTATTAGCTCACCAGAGAAGACACAGGAATGAGAGGCCATTTGTTTGTCCCGAGTGTCAAAAAGGCTTCTTCCAGATATCAGACCTACGGGTGCATCAGATAATTCACACAGGAAAGAAGCCTTTCACATGCAGCATATGTAAAAAGTCCTTCAGCCACAAAACCAACCTGCGGTCTCATGAGAGAATCCACACAGGAGAAAAGCCTTATACATGTCCCTTTTGTAAGACAAGCTACCGCCAGTCATCCACATACCACCGCCATATGAGGACTCATGAGAAAATTACCCTGCCAAGTGTTCCCTCCACACCAGAAGCTTCCTAAGCTGCTGGTCTGATAATGTGTATAAATATGTATGCAAATATGTATATTCCTATAGTATTTATCTACTTAGGATATAAGATATAATCTCCTGATTATGCTTTTTTTCAATTTATTGTCTTGCTTCATTAAAATGTAAGGCTAAGGAGAGCATGGAATTTGTCAGTTTTGTTCACTAAAGTATTCCAAGTGGTTGGGAAAGTGGAACATTTCCAAGAACCAATAAATTTCTGTTGAATAAATGAATGAATCCATAATGTTGATATCCTTTTTTAAAAAAAGAGATGGGGCCGGCCGCAGTGGTTCGGCCTCCCAAAGTGCTGGGATTACAAGCGTGAGTGACCGTGCCCGGCTTTTTTTTTTTTTCTGAGTCAGAGTCTTGATCTGTCGCTCAGGCTGGAGTGCCGTGGTGTGATCTTGGCTCACTGCAACCTCCACTTGGAGGTCCAAAATTAATCATAGACACCAAACCACAGATCCAGAAATCTCAGAGAAGAGGAAGCAGTGTAAATACCAAAAACCTACGACTAGGTACATCATATTCAAACTACAGAAGGCCAAAGATAGAGAAATTCTTGAAAGAAGATGGAGGTGGCAGAGGGCACTTTACCTGCTGAGGAACAAGGATGAGATTTAGAGTAGAATTCTTGTCAGAAACCAGATAATCAAGAAGGGAATGGAGTGAAAGTTCAAAATTTAGAACAAAAAATAAAACCCCACCCTAACATCTATATCCAGCAATGTTATCTTTCGAAGGTGGAGGAGAATAAAGCTTTTCTCACACAAATACTAAAGAATTCATCCCCAAAGGTCCTGTTACAGGGTCCCTGCATTACATGTGAAGCAATCCAGTAGTTATTTGAAGGTCAAATTAGATTAAAGATGTTTAGGCTGGGCACAGTGTCTCATGCCTGTAATCCCAGCACTTTGTCAGGCTGAGGCGGGCAGATCACTTGAGTCCAGGAGTTTGAGACCAGCCTGAGCACAAGGCAAAACCTCATCTGTACAAAAAATACAAAAAAACAATTAGCTAGGTTTGGCGACATGCGCCTGTAATCCCAGCTATTTGGGAGGCTGAGATGAGAGGATCACTTGAGCCTGGGAGGCAGAGGTTGCAGTGAGCTGAGAACAGACCACTGCACTCCAGCCTGGGTGACAGGCTCAAAAAATTTTTAAAAAGATGTTTATTGTAACTTCTAAGGGAGGAATTAATATATATATATATTTTTTGCTGGCAACTTTGATTAATTTAAACATACAAAAATTAGCTGGGCATGGTGGTGTATGCTTGTAACCCCAGCTACTCAGGAGGCTGAGGCAGGAGAATCGCTTGAACCCGGGAGGTAGAGGTTGCAGTGAGCTGAGATCGCGCCACTGCACTCCACCCTGGGTGACAGAGCAAGACACTGTCTCAAGAACAAAAACAAAAAAGCCCAGGCGCAGTGGCTCACCTGAGGTCAGGAGTTCAAGACCAGCCTGGCCAACATGGTAAAACCCTCGCTCTACTGAAAATACAGAAATTAGCCGGGCATGGTGGCTGGCGCCTGTAGTGCCAGCCACTTGGGAGGCTGAGGCAGAAGAATTGCTTGAACCTGGGAGGTGGAACTTGTGGTGAGCCAAGATCAAGCCATTGCACTCTAGCCTGGGCAACAGAGTGAGACTCCGTCTGGGGAAAAAAAAAAAAAAAAAAAACTGATAAACAAATTCACCTGTGTAGCTGAATTCAAAGTCAACATGCAAAAGTCAACATGTAAAACTCATATGCCCTTCCATACACTAACAATGAAAAATCTGAAAAGGAAATTAAGAAAACAATATCATTTGCAATAGTAATGTATATGGTCAAATGATCTCAACAAGGCTACCAAGACCACTCAATGGGGAAACGATGATCTTTTCAGCAAATGATGCTGGGAAAACGAAATATTCACATGCTAAGGAATGAAGGTGAACCCTTACCTAACACCAAAAACACAAATGAACTCAAAATGGACTAACAACCTAAACAAGACCCAAAACTATAAAACACTTAAAAGAAAATATAGGGTGAAAGTTTTATGACATTGAATTTGGCCATAATTTCTTGGATTTGACACCAAATACACATGTGACAAAAGAAAAATAGACCAATTAGACTTCATGAAAATTAAAACTTTAGTATATCAAACAATAACAAAGTGAAAGAGAAACCTATTTAATGAGAACAAAATACAGGTTGAATATCCCTGAGCCAAAAATCTAAAATCCAAAATGCTCCAAAATCCAAATTTTTTTTTCTTTTTTTTTTTTCTGGAGACGGAGTCTCCCCCTGTCGCCCAGGCTGGAGTGCAATGGCGCGATCTCGACTCACTGCAACCTCTGCCTCCCAGGTTCAAACGATTCTCCTGCCTCAGCCTCCCAAGTACTGGGATTACAGGCGCTCGCCACCATGCCCGGCTAATTTTTGTATTTTTAGTAGAGACAGGGTTTCACCATGTTGGCCAGGCTGGTCTCGAACTCCTGATCGCGTGATCCACCCACCTCGGCCTCCCAAAGTGCTGGGATTACAGGCGTGAACCACTGCGCCCGGCCCGCCCGACTAATTTTTGTATTTTTAGTAGAGATGGGGTTCCGCCATGTTGGCCAGCCTGGTCTCGAACTTCTGACCTCAGGTGATCCGCCCGCCTCGGCCTTCTAAAGTGCTGGGATTACAGGCGTGAGCCACCGCGCCCAACCCCCTGAAATAATATTTTTTGCCTCTAGGGGCACCCTGAGCTTCGTGGAGTCTGAAATAATGTCTCTAAACACTTAAGTGATCAGTTACGGAAAACACTTCCCAGAAATCTGGGAAAAGCCCCTTTAAGAAGGAGTAAATACTTCCTTCTACCCTAGAGGCCGAAGTCGCCATTTCCCTGCACGGGGCACAGCACCTCAGAATACAAGTTCGCAGAGGTCAAAGCAGTGGACACACTCCGAAGAGCTCCGTGGAGTTTTGGAAACTACATTATCCAGAGTGCAGAGCGCAAAACGGCGGCGGAGTTGAGCCAATGACAGCCCAAGATAGGAACACTTCCGCGCATGTGCAGCGCGACGGGCCGGAACTTCCGGCGTCCTCCTCGTGGCGGTCATTTTGGCCTCTGTCCTGTCTGTCCAGCCCGCCAGTCTCTGCAGCGGAGGTCGCGACTGAGGGACGGGACAGAGAAGGCGCGAAAGTGGGCCAGAGGTTCTGCGACGCCACCTCGGGTGAGCTGCGCCAGGCCCGGGATAGGGACTGTTGTGTTCGAATGCCCGCCCCGGTCGGCCGCCACTCCCTGCCTAGTCCACGGAGCTCAATGGCGGCAGTCGCGCTGAGGGACTCGGCTCAGGTGAGTTGTGCGTCCTCCGGGTCTCGCCTACTCTCCCCCAGCAGAAGCCCTAAGGCCCAGTGAGGGATGCCTGCTCACAGCCCTGCAGCCCAGGCCCCAGTACCCTGGACAAGAAGGCGCTTGTGGATTGGACCCGTTTGTGACGCCCAGTGTGTACGGAAATGTGACGGGCAGGGGACTGGCGCGTGCAGAACTTGGAGCTGCGACTAAGCTGGGGGGGATTCAGGAGCCTGGGGTCCATCTCGGGTCTGCAGGAACATAGAGTGAGGCAGAGTTGCACCTGACGAATTTGACGATTCTGAGGACACTGGCAGCCTTCGAGATTTGTGAACAGATAGGGACACTGGGCTAGGATTTCCTAAAGCTATCCAAAAGTTGCTCAGGGGAAGAACAGGCTGAAGAGAGGTAATAGTAGTTAGGCATATGAAGACTGAGTTCTTGTCCAAGCTCACGCAGCTGGTAAATTCAGCACTGAGAACTGAGGTGCGGAGATAGTACAGCCAGGCCAGGCCACCTGGCTCCAAAACTGGCCCAGGGTCATTGGGCGATCTGAGCCTCGCCACTCGTCTAGCCTTGGGCCCTGAGACTTTGAGCAAATACAAAGCCCAGAGTCTTAAGTCCAGGTTGGATTATATGAAGCTGTTGGCAGCCGGGGGAAAGGAGATGTAGAAGGTTGTCCAAGGCAAAGTTACCAGTATATGCTAAGTTTGGAGAGGAGGCTGAGATAGTTCAGGAACCTACAATTATTTTCTTCTCATGAGAACAGGGAGCAGTGTGGTAGAAGTCAGACCCGGAATGGTTCCCTGAGAAGTTGAGTTGTCTGTTCGTTACTTAATAGTAACAGTGGGAGTTTTGGAGTGGAAGAGGGAGGTGATCTGATTCTGGTCTTATTAGGCTCCCTGTGGCTGCAGCATGGGAAGCCGACTGAAGGATGAGGTGGGGAGACCTGGGAGGAGACTACTGGGATAGGCCAGGTGAATGTGATAGAATGTGATAGGCCAAAATGGTGGCTGTGAAGATGCGAGAAGCAGTTGGATTCTGGATTCATTTTTTAAGTAGGGCTGCCTGAATTTTTAGTTTTGAGAAAGAGAATGGAGTCAGGGATGACTGAAAGGTTTTATTTTGGCAGTTAGAAGTGTGGAAGCTCCATCAACTAAGATGGGGAAGTACATAGTAGGAGTAGTTTTTATTTGGGATATCAGAAGTTTTATTTTTGACCTGCTAAGAGTATGAGAGCTTTCAGAGAATGGTTCATGGGCTGCTGGAACTGTAGGTCAGGAACAGTGAGGAGAGATTCAGAATGGAGACTTTTCCAAAAGGTAGTGGACAATCTGTGGGCCGGGGTGGAGCTGTGGATCACATTTAGTAGAGGGGAAGCCTGCTCACAATAATAATAATAGTTGTCAAGGAAGGGGAGGGGAAGGTCAAGGACAGGTCTCCTGCGTGAGCCCCTGGTTGTGTGAGGTGTTGCAACACAGGTCTTGGACAGAAGTGTTCACGGTGAGGGTCGTACAGAGATTATGATCTAGCATGTGGCCAAGGCTTCTCAGGGGTGAGTAGACGTGAGATGAATGTAGAGGCATAGGAGTTAGACAGGATGATGCTAGGACTGGTGTGTATTCACCTCTCTGCAGACTGACTAGGGTTTTATATTAACTCTTGGTGGGATCTGGGAAGTTTCAGTCAGGCTGTCACGTTATCTTAGGGGCATAATTGGCCATCTGTGGGACTCGATGGGCTCGGGGTAGAGAGCCACTGGGGTTGGACCTTGAATTAGTGGTAGTTGGAGAGAGGAAGGCTGTGACTGGTGGGGGGACAGCAATCACAGCCCAGAAGTGGAAGAGGCCTTGGTTATCTGAGATCCACAGGTGATTCTTGATGGGTGAGGTTGAAGCAAGGAATAGTCAGGTAGAAAGGCCTTCATGGTATGACTTGAGGCTGCCCCTAACTTTAGGCACAGTTAGAGATCTGGGATAGTACTGAACCGTATTTGAATTTGCCAGCCACTCTCTGGGCCCCATGTGCTGAGTAACCAGTTGGGAGGCCAAGGAGATGCTCATGGTATGAGGCAGGAAGTAAGCTGTGGCTGTGGGAGTGACACTGTGAGAGAAGTGTGGTAGAGTGATGTGCACATGGAGACAAGAATGTGAAGTGGTGGATCCTTGGTGTTGAGGACACAAGGGTGAAGTATGAACCAAGACCCTTGGTTGTGTTTGGGAGCCATGGTCTGTTGTCTTCCAGGAGAGTTTCCTTACAAGAGAGTATGGTTCCTTGCATGGCAGGCTCAGAGCTTAGATACTTGCCCACCTGCCTGTTGTTGCTGTGGGAGAACACAATGACCAATGGGACCATAAGGAGAGAGGGGGCATTAGTGTCACCAGGCCCTGTTGCATTCTTTCAAATGAGAAGATGGAGAGGAGGATGAACAGGGGATAGATGCAGCAGCGATGAATTTGGGGTCCTAGGAGAGATACTGATAATGGAATGAACTGTCCCAATCATGGAAAAGCTGTGTGACCTTTGAGGTTGTGGCTGTGGGAATGCAGCTGTGTGAGACAGGTGTGGTTCAAAGAGTGATGTACATGAGAAGAGAGAGAATAAACTGAGGGCCATATGGGTGAACTGGAGTCAGAGGGGTAAAGGGTAAGCCCGTGTTAGTTGTGTCTTGGAAGATCAATCTTGGGGACTTCACGGGTATTGCCTGACAAGACAAACGTCAGATCACTCACACCCTGTCTATGGCCAGTTCTCTCTCTAGCTGGTGTTTGTGAGTAACAAGAGGTATAGCCTACCTGCCGAGTCCAGAGCTTAGATAGCATCTATCTGTTCACAGGCCTGTTGTTGCTATTCGAGGACTCAGTATCAGTGGAACTGTGGGGAGAGGGTAGGCATCGGTGGCACTGTGGCTGGTTATCTCCGCTGAGGTGGGCAATAGGGTGACCTGGGGATGGATGTTGGGGGCAAGAGGATAATGAACTCCGGGTCTGATCGTGGATTGAACTATTCCTGCTGTGACAGGGTATGACCTTTGAGGATGTGGCCATTTATTTCTCCCAAGAAGAGTGGGAGCTCCTTGATGAGTCTCAGAGGTTCCTGTACTGCGATGTGATGCTGGAGAACTTTGCACATGTAACATCCCTGGGTAAGGCCCTAGCATCCCTCCGAGTGTCTGCTTTTCTTTTTGACCCCAGAGTTACCTCTGTCTCAGGAGTCTTGCTGTCAGCCTAGTGGATCTTATTTTTCTTGTCTTCCCCCTGTCAGGATGACTGTGTACAGATTCATGGTACCTTGTGGCCCAGTTTCTGCCCTTTTCCTCTAGCTGCCATTTCCTTATGTCCACCTATATCAGAAATTACAGGCATTGTCATAGTTACTACTTACGTGAACTACGGAGCTCTTTTTACAAGACTCTCCTTTGAGTGTTTTTTGTGAGTGCTGGTCACTCCCTTGTCCTCTCTTTCCTTAAAACTTACATCATTCATGTGTTATGTGGTAGCACAATGAGGGCTGCAGGGAGAGCCCTAGTTGCTTCACAGAGTGAACAAAGCAAGATGGTCTCAGAGGAGGCCTGGCCCCAGTGAGTGGCAGCTGGGGAAGGGCATGACATCATGGTTGTATTAGAATCATATCCGGAACTTGTGATGTGTCCAGCAGTATTTTGGTGCAAGTGCCACTGGCCATAACTCGTTTCTACTTCTACTTCCCTATACAATACTGTGCTGAATTGTCATTTCATCTGTCACTTCCAGTGTTTGGCTACCTCCACCCTCGTGGTCTCAGTGTGTCACTTGTTCCTCTCCACAGCTCACTTCTTTTCAGTGTTGTTCAGTCTTGACTCACTGTGTTGTGAGGTATGCACACAGCCTCAAATAGTCCTCCTTGATCACCAGCTATCAAGTTTCAATTGGATTTTCCTAGGACTGGACAACAGCAGTCTTCTGTACAGCACATACATCACTAGCAGACAAAGTCCTGCTGAGGGCTTTGGCAGAGAGTGAGTTGGAGACCCTCCTTCTCCTCCTGTGCTATACCTCATCCTTGTATGCTTTGCATGATGAGATGACATCTCTAAAATCTTAAAAAGCCCAGTACTTCAAACCAGCCTATTCCTCCCCAGTTCCGTTGTTCTCAGAACAGTTCCATGCACTCAGTTCTTGTGTCTCACACATTTTTGTGATACATCTTTCTCCTTCCATGAAAGTCAGCATGCATTTCATCAGCATTTCTCTGCTTTCAGGTTATTGCCATGGAATGGAGAATGAGGCGATAGCTTCTGAGCAGAGTGTATCTATACAGGTCAGGACTTCTAAGGGCAATACACCCACCCAGAAAACTCACCTCAGTGAGATTAAGATGTGTGTCCCAGTCTTGAAAGAGATTTTGCCTGCGGCTGAGCACCAAACCACATCCCCTGTGCAAAAGTCATACTTGGGTAGCACAAGCATGAGAGGCTTCTGCTTCAGTGCTGACCTTCACCAGCATCAAAAGCATTACAATGAAGAAGAGCCCTGGAAAAGGAAGGTGGATGAGGCTACATTTGTGACCGGCTGCAGATTCCATGTGTTGAATTATTTCACCTGTGGGGAGGCCTTCCCAGCCCCCATGGACCTACTCCAACACGAAGCCACTCCCAGTGGTGAGGAGCCACAGAGTAGCAGCAGCAAGCATATACAGGCATTTTTCAATGCAAAAAGTTATTACAAGTGGGGTGAATACAGAAAAGCTTCAAGCCACAAACACACACTTGTTCAGCATCAGAGTGTCTGTTCTGAAGGAGGGCTTTATGAGTGTAGCAAATGTGAGAAAGCCTTCACTTGCAAGAACACACTTGTTCAGCACCAGCAAATTCACACTGGACAAAAGATGTTTGAGTGTAGTGAATGTGAGGAATCCTTTAGCAAAAAGTGCCACCTAATCTTACACAAGATAATTCACACTGGAGAAAGGCCTTATGAATGCAGTGATCGTGAGAAAGCCTTTATCCATAAATCTGAATTCATTCACCACCAGAGACGTCACACTGGAGGAGTGCGTCATGAGTGTGGTGAATGTAGGAAAACCTTTAGCTACAAATCTAACCTCGTTGAACACCAGAGAGTTCACACTGGAGAAAGGCCTTATGAATGTGGCGAGTGCGGGAAATCCTTTAGACAAAGCTCTAGCCTTTTTCGACACCAGAGAGTTCACTCTGGAGAAAGGCCTTATCAGTGCTGTGAATGTGGGAAATCCTTTAGACAAATCTTCAATCTCATTCGACATAGAAGAGTTCACACTGGAGAAATGCCTTATCAGTGCAGTGATTGTGGGAAATCTTTTAGCTGCAAATCGGAACTCATTCAACACCAGAGAATTCACAGTGGAGAAAGACCTTATGAGTGCAGAGAATGTGGGAAATCCTTTAGACAATTCTCTAACCTCATTCGACACCGCAGCATTCACACTGGTGATAGGCCTTATGAGTGCAGTGAATGTGAGAAATCCTTTAGCCGCAAATTTATCCTGATTCAACACCAAAGAGTTCACACTGGAGAAAGACCTTATGAATGCAGTGAATGTGGAAAATCCTTTACCCGCAAATCTGACCTCATTCAACACCGGAGAATTCATACTGGCACAAGACCTTATGAGTGCAGTGAATGTGGCAAATCTTTTAGACAGCGCTCTGGCCTCATTCAGCACCGGAGACTTCATACTGGAGAAAGGCCTTATGAATGTAGTGAATGTGGAAAGTCTTTTAGCCAAAGTGCTAGCCTCATTCAACACCAGAGAGTTCACACTGGAGAAAGGCCTTATGAATGTAGTGAATGTGGGAAATCCTTTAGCCAGAGCTCTAGCCTCATTCAACACCAGAGAGGTCACACTGGAGAAAGACCTTATGAGTGCAGTCAATGTGGGAAACCCTTTACCCACAAATCAGACCTTATTCAGCACCAAAGAGTTCACACTGGAGAAAGGCCTTATGAATGCAGTGAATGTGGGAAATCCTTTAGCCGCAAATCTAACCTCATTCGACATCGGAGAGTTCACACTGAAGAAAGGCCTTAAATGTGAAGGGAATGTGCTATTTCTTTATTCAGTATAATAGCACTGGAGGAGACTGTGGTAGCCATCTTCGTAAATTTAAACTTTGAGCACCCACAGTGGGGTATTCTTCATAAGTTTCAGGTATGTGGGAAGCTTTGAGGAGGTTCATTGTAATTTCTAATCTGCCGAGGCCTATAGCCTGATTTATGTCACTGCCAATTTCTGAGGCTGAAGCCATTTCACATTTCACCCCTACCACCTGGCAGGTGCACACCATGTGCATGAGTCACTTCCCCACAGTGCTCAGAGAAGCAAACCTCTGTACTCTCCCATTTGCTTGGGGAAATTATTAATAGCCCAAGCATGTAGGGGGTCTTCATGTCTTTTCTCTGACTTTAGAGTATACGCCTAACCCAGTTGTGGTCCAGAGAATCTGAGTTGTACTGTCAGCTTTCTAAGGATTACCTTTTTAAGGAACATTGTCGGTCTCACATGATGCTTGTAATGAATTTTTCCACATTCTGATTCACCAGCCTGGAAACTGCTTGGTGCACATTGCTCTAATTTATAATGTTTTTATAAAGGTTTTAAAAAAATATATGCACCTTTAATCTTGGGTGTTCTATTCATTGCATAGAATGACTTGTAAGCAGAATAGTGATGTCAGCATGAAGGGGTGAATAGATTTTGTGGAGATCTCAAACTTTCTGTACTCAGAAGGGACAATGTGATGGCAGAAGACAGCTCTTTGTTCTGTATTGCTCTAATTGGCCTGCTGCCCAAGGCCTCAAAGTAGACTGCCAGGCTTTGTGTTCCTGTATTGTGGCCTGGTGCCATTTTTGTCAGGTCAGAGGTCACCATGAAAAGGAGGCAGTTGTGACAATCCCCAGTGCTTCTGTGAACGTGAATTTTGTTCAGTTGTCCACAAGAGATCCACATAATTCCTAGCACTGGTGAGGGGAATCTGTTGCCCAGGTCCTGCAAAGGAGCCATGTGCCATGGCATATAAGTCAGTGTAGACTGGTGCCATTTGTTGTCAGACTATAGGTGTGGAGGTGAAATTACAGGTTCAACAGTAATTGGGACAGAAACTCCAGGTAAATGGGGAGTGGAGAAGACTGCAGTAAATTAGATGGAATGACTCTTCTAAAAGTTCATCTACAAATTTTCCAGTGAATATGGTTGTGTAGGATCAGTGCATACAGAAATTCTCAGGATCTTCTGTTTACTATCGCTGAGATCATTATCAGAAAATAGTCTGGCCGGGCATGGTGTAATCCTAACACTTTGGGAGGCCAAGGCGGGCGGATTGCCCGAGCTCAGGAGTTCAAGACCAGCCTGGGCAACATGGTGAAACCCCATGTCTACTAAAATACAAAAAATTAGCCAGGCGTGGCAGCATGCGCCTGTATTCCCAGCCACTTGGGAGGCTGAGGCAGGAGAATCGCTTGAACCCAAAAGGCGGAAGTTGCAGTGAGCTGAGATTGCACCACTGCACTCCAGCCCAGGCGACAGAGTGAGACTCCGTCTCCAAAAAAAGAAAATAGTCTATAAAGGTTTTGTGGCTCCTTGTATCCTGTCTGGGCTGTTCACCTCAAGGCCATTGCTATGCAGGTAGGAGAACAAGAATAGAGAGAAGGATCATTCCGTGGTCCAGGGATGTGGCTTTTGTGACTCAGCCAACATTCCTATTAATTCAGGTGGCAACAGCCTTCATTGCTTGCCAAAATTTGCTGCCCCTGAGGCAAGGTTGCCTCTCTCAGGGCATGAAGAGAGAGAGAGATGGTGAAGTCCATATCAGGTTGCCACGCTGATTTAAAAGAAAAAAAAAGGACCATCTAGGCTCTTAATTTTGAGCCACTTTTTAAAGCTTTTTGAAGGTCTAATTTGTATAACTGACATGCAACAAAGTACACGTATCCAAAGTGTACAGTTTGGTAAAGCCATGAAACCATCATTACAACCATAAAAATGAATTTATGTGTCACCCATATATTTACCTTGTATCTTTTTATAATCTTTCTCCCTTCCCCAGCTCTTCAGTTTCAACTGATTTCCTTTACAGTAAATTAGTTTGCATTTTCTGGAATTTTTACTGAGATACATACACACACACACACACACACACACACACGTACGTATACGCATATACGTATACGTATATATATACATATGTGTTTATATATGTGTGTGTATATATATATACTTACTGGTTTTCTTCATGCTGTATAATTATTTTGAGATTCAAAAATGATGAATCTTTGTATTGCTGAGTATCATGCTGTTCTATGGATAAGTCAGTGTTTATCCATGTGTTTAGGGACATTTATATTATTTATAGATTTTTGTATATTACAAATAACGCTGCTGTAAATACTTGAATTCATTTCTTTATATGGATATGTGTTTTATTTTCCTCGTGTTAATAACTCAAACTGTAATGTCTTAGTTACAATGTAGGTGAATGTTTAGCATTTTAAGAAATGCCAAATTTGATCTAAATGGATGTTTCCTATTGTAGTCCCACCAAGGGTGTATGAGAGTCCCGGTTCTTTTACATCCCTGCCAGTGCTTCATGTGGCTAATCTTTTTTATTTTAGCTCTTTGAATGTATGAATAGTGGTATCTCACTGTGGTTTTCATTGCATTTCCCTAAAACTTCATGATATTGAGCATTTTTTAATGTTTTTATTTGCCACCTGTGTAACTTCTTCGGTAAAATTAAATTTTCTTTTAAAAATTCCTCACCACCCATTCCAGAATTTGCGTGTGTGTGTGTGTGTGTGTGTGTGTGTGTGTGTGTGTGTGTGTGCATGCGCACACAGGGTCTCCCAGGCTAGTCTTTTAACTCCTGGCCTTAAGCATTTTTCCTACTTTCCAGCCCCAGCCGTGGTCAATTTGTTTTTTCTTTTTTTTTTTTTGGGACAAGAGTCTCACTCTGTCACCCAGGCTGGAGTGCAGTGCTGTAATCTCGGCTCACTGCAAGCTCCGCCTCCCGGGTTCAAGTGATTCTCCTGCCTCAGCCTCCCGAGTAGCTGGGACTACAGGCGCCCGCCACCATGCCCGGCTAATTTTTATATTTTTAGTAGAAACAGTTTCACCATATTGGCCAGGCTGGTCTCAAACTCCTGACTTTGTGATCCTCCTGCCTTGGCCTCCCAAAGTGCTGGGATTACAGGTGTGAGCCACCGCACCCAGCCACCGTGGTCAATTTCAAACTGCCATATTGATGTCACTGAACCTGGAGTTGGGAAGAATTTCTGGTAACACACCTTTGTATTCTGTTTCCAATACACTGGTAGAGTATCCAAGATAGCCAGAAGAATAAAGACGACAATAAAACAGTAAAATGATCAGGAAGTGGCAAGTTTTAAATATTTGTTTTTTAAACAGTTTTATTGAGATATAATGGACTTAAATTGTATGGGTTTTTATCCTTCACCTTAGAAGGGATTCAGTTGTATATTTTTAAAATATATATTTTGATGTTTTTATACATCTTACATTCCCAAAACCAAATGTTTCTTCCAGCCCTTTTCAATTTATCCTTTGCAACATATAAATTACTGATAGAAGGACATATTCTGCCTTTTGTAGGGGCTATTTACAAATGTCCATAAATGGAAGACATCATTATAAAACCTGATGAACCCTTTCCCAGTCTTCTATCATTTATCTTTTTTTATTTTTATTTTTATTTTTATTTTTTTTTTAGACAGGGTCTCGTTCTGTTATCCAGGCTGGAGTGTAGTGGTGGATATATCGTTTTGTGGTCATTCTCTTTTTTTTTTTTCAGCATAAACTATCAAGCAATTAATGGTTCTTGTTTCATCTGTCCCCATGTGGATTTATAATCAGATATTTCGTTAAAGGCATAAAGTCTTCAGATTGCATTTCTAAAATTTAAAGACCATTTCGTAACTATAAGATTAACATACAAAATAAAAATTGTATGTGTACAAAATTATAAATGTTTTATACACAGTACTGAATTGTATCAAATAAGCAGTTATTTGATACTGCTGCTTATTTAAGACAGATTGCTATCAGCATACAAAATATATTTGATGTTTAGTAGGTGTGTCTTTGAGTTTATTAACCTATACGTACTGCTTACTTCTTTAATATCTATGTAGCATTGCTAAACTGCTTGTCCATTAGCTTCCCACGTTGTGCCGGGCGCAGTGGCTCACGCCTGTAATCCCAGCACTTTGGGAGGCCGAGGCGGGCGGATCACGAGGTCAGGAGATCGAGACCACGGTGAAACCCCGTCTCTACTAAAAATACAAAAAATTAGCCGGGCGTGGTGGCGGGCGCCTGTAGTCCCAGCTACTGGGAAGGCTGAGGCAGGAGAATGGCGTGAACCCGAGAGGCAGGGCTTGCAGTGAGCCGAGATCGCGCCATTGCCCTGCAGCCTGGGTGACAGAGCGAGACTCCGTCTCAACAAAAAAAAAAAAAAAAAAAAGAACTTCCCACATTGTTGATTTGGCTTATTAAATCTCAGATTCTGTTCAGTGTGTTCACCGCTCACTCCGCCCCCCATTCCCCAGTATTTCCTGTATACTAGATATTGATGAAATGAGTGATTAAGATCTGTTCCAAGTGGACAGGTTTATGTTGGTGACAAACCTGGAAACACAGTGTGTCTTTTGCTACCACAACATGAGCAGCCTGGAAATAAACATTACAGGTATTGTGTGTGCTGGTTGTGAGACAGGTGTGCAGTAGTGACAGCACATCCTAGCAAGATACACATACATCTGTGGCATACATTGACAGATGTAGGAAACTGACACCCCCCTAGCACAGCCTGGAGCCATTTGTGTATGCCACATCCGCAACAGAAAAGATGTATGACAAACCTGAAACACACACACAGGTATGTGCAAAACACGCAAGGATCCTGTGACACGGGGTGGAGATACTGACACACCATAGCAGTCTCCACAGAGACCTGTGAGACGGACATATGCTAGGGATACCCAAAAATCTGATATGTGGGGCCAGGCGCGGGGCTCACGCCTGTAGTCCCAGCACACTGGGAGGCCGAGGTGGACAGATCACAAGGTCAGGAGTTTGAGACCAGCCTGGCCAACATGGTGAAACCCCATCTCTACTAAAAATAGAAAAATTAGCCGGGTGTGGTGGTGCGCACCTGTAATCCCAGCTACTCAGGAGGCTGAGGCAGGAGAATCACTTGAACCTGGGAGGCGGAGGCTACAATGATCCGAGATCATGCCACTGCACCCCAGCCTGGGCAACAGAGCAAGACTCCGTCTCAAAAAAAAAAAAAATCTGATGTGTGGGCCACAAACACAATTGCACTCTCTCTGTGGGGCAATTGTGATGAGGCAGGCACAACCTGATGTGATAATACTACTCCCTACACACATCACTGCATACTAGATGATGTACTGATGAGGGAACTGGTTCATACCCCAGCACAACCTGGAAATACACATGTGTGAGCAGGTTTGACCTAAGCAGGAGAATAGGATGTTTATGGGCTTTATAGGAGGGCTCAGCCAGATTCAGCCAGTTTCAGAAGTAATTGGTCAAGTACAGGTGGGAGAAGGAACGCTCTTGGGGATTAGTACTCATTGTCAGTCATTGATTTTACACAGGGCTGGGGAGGAGCAGTTGGGACTAAGGACACCTGCTAGAGGGGTTGGGAGGCAAAAGCCATGGGTACAGAGACGCGTGATGGTCACGCTGGACATTCTCAGTTCTTCATCTTCTCTCCCAATGTCTGCAGTAGTGACTGATAACTGAGTGTCAGTTCAGTATGGTGTGAAGGAAGCATCCTATGGTGGTGTTTAGATGGAAGACCGAAAGGACCCCAGGAATGAATCATTGCATGGGGTTGTGAGAGAGCGATGTGTTTGGAGTGACACCAAGGGACCCTGTTGGAGGTGTTCAGGCAGTGGCAATGCTGACCATGGGAAGCAAGTTTGTGGAGAAGGACTTGAGGCCCCAGGTGGCAGTGTCCCAGTGTGGTTACTCATGTTCTGGGCTTAGCAGACTTGGCAGAGAGGAATCTGTCCAGAGTCTCCTGCATTTCCAGTCAGAGGAATAAAGGGACCAAGGCAAGCCAACCCAGTTCAGTGTAGACCTCAGCTGCTTGTGTGAGAAACACACTCACCCATCCAAACCCAAAGAATGGACTAAAAGACACGAAGAACAGCAAAAGTGAGACTTTCAATAACAGTCTTGCAAGATCAGGGGACTGGTGTAGGCAGGCACATCTAGGGTAGTCACAACAGGTAGTTTATCTCCTTGCTTGCAAGTCCCTCCTCCAAGATACTCATTGGTCCAGTACTATGAGGTTACAGTCTTCCCAGATGTCGTCTAAGTTTCATTATCCCCCTTATAAGGTTAAACCCCGGTCCCCTTCCCTGCTTAAGTTTTGATTTCCAATAATGAAACATTCTTCCCTTTCATGGCCTGACCCCTCCTCTACATTCTGTGTACCTATTGTGACCTTCTAGATGCATGAGCCGTGTGGTTTGTTACATTTGCAGGCTGGCTGCCAGTACTTAGATTTATCATGCCTTGAAAATGGGCTATTTAAAATATTTTCCCACACTTGGCAGCTGTGGTCGTGTATGGATGTTGCTTGCCCTCTCTGAACTGCAGATACATTAAGAGACAGGAATGATCATTCCTCTCTACTCTTTTTGGGGGGAAGAAGGAATAAGTAATGAGGTAATCCTTAGGAAGCGGGTCAATATTAGCTCCACATGAAAACAGTAGTCTTGGCCAGGCGCGGTGACTCACGCCTGTAATCCCAGCACTTTGGGAGGCCGAGGTGGGTAGATCACCTGAGGTTGGGAGTTCAAGACCAGCCTGACCAACATGGTGAAACCCCATCTCTACTAAAACTATAAAAATTAGCTGGGCGTGGTGGTGCACGCCTGTAATCTCAGCTACTCTGGAGGCTGAGGCAGGAGAATTGCTTAAACCCGGGAGGCGGAGGTTGCAGTGAGCCGAAATTGTGCCATTGCACTCCAGCCTGGGTGACAGAGGGAGACTCCATCTCAAAAAAAAAAAAAAGAAAGAAAAAGAAAGAAAAGAAAGTAGTAGTCTTGATTGTCAGCATCCAGGGAAGTGTGCAAACCATTCTCGTCTCAGCCTCCTGAGCAGTTGGCACTACAGGCGAACACCACCATGCCTGGCTAATTTTTGTATTTTTAGTTGAGACAGGGTTTCGCCATGTTGGCCAGGCTGGTCTCAAACTTCAGGCCTCAAGTGATCTACCCTCCTTGGCCTCCCAAAGTGCTGAGATTACAGATGTGAGCCACTGTGCCCAGCCGGAATTCCTTTTTTTTTTTTCCTTTTGGAGACGGAGTTTCTTGTTGCCCAGGCTGGAGTGCAGTGGCACTATCTCGGCTCACTGCAACCTCCACCTCCCAGGTTCAAGCAATTCTCCTGCCTCAGCCTCCTGAGTAGCTGGGATCACAGGCATGTGCCACCACACCTGACTAATTTTGTATTTTTAGTAGAGATGGGGTTTCTCCATGTTGTTCAGGCTGGTCTCAAAACTCCTGACCTCAGGTGATCCGCCTGCCTCGGCCTCCCAAAGTGCTGGGATTACAGGCGTTAGCCACCGAGCCCAGCCTCTTTTTCCCTTCGTTTTATTCTAATCAACCATTGAGGTTCAAAGAGGGTCTCTAGTCACTAACCCAGCCCCGCCCCAGCCCACTCAGCCCCTGTCCCTGGTGTGAGCCACCGCGCTGCCCAGCTGGAATTCTTCAGAGTAGAAAAAAGGGAAGGCTTTAGGTGTGCTAATTGGAGTCTGTGGGTCTGAGGAAGCCGAAGGCAGGCTAACTACAAGTAGGGCCTACTCTGTGATTGGTTAGGGACACATACTTGATTTCATCCATTTGTTCTTAAATTGGAAAGGGAGACAAACATTAGAGAAGCTGTTAGTCAAGTCCTTGACAGGGGTTGTTTGGGACTTTCTCAAGGTCACTTCCTTGGGAAGGAGTCCTTCAGAAATTCACACTGAGATCTCTGGACTCTGCAGCCAGTGCTTCTTCCAAAAATTCCATCCAAGTAGAAGCTGTGGGGTCAGGGGGTTCTAAGAAGCCCCATTTCTCTTTCTCTTGTACCTTAAGACCTGCCTGGATCAGGTAAATGATAAGGCATCAACTCACTAGGTGCTGGAGATAGTGCTCGGCCCTGCTTACCACCTGCCTACCACACCTTTTGCCAGGATCCCAGAGAGTACTGTGAGCACTCCTATTCCACAAACATAAAACTGAGGTACCAAGAGGCTGCAAAACCAGCAGAGTCCTGATGCTGGGCAGTGGCAGAGGAGGGATTAAACCCAGGGAGCAGAGGGCCTGGGGCAGCCAGGCACCGGAAGTGCTGCAAGCACCAAGACCCAGGGTGGTAACTTGCAGGGGGAGGCCAGAGCATGAAGGCAGAGGGAGGTTTTGGGTGCAGCCTCCAAGTAGGGAATGGACAGTTTCAGTGTTGAGGCAGAGTGGCAAAGACAAGAGACCCACAGCACCCAGGAAACCCCTCAGCTATAAATACAGTCCCTCAGCACTTTTCACTCCCCTTCCTAAGGATACTATCATCACCCTCTCCTCACCTTGGAAAGAAATCAGGGCTCCAACTAGAGCTGCCTTGCTGGAAGCTCGCACTGTCCTGTCCCGATGTATCATCCAGCAGCCCCAAGGCAGCTCCCCTCATTATCCTCTGTCATAAAGATATGATAAGTTTGCTTTTCCTCTAGGTAAAGCCAGTAAGGTAATAGAGCATCACCTGTTAGGATGAACTATGTGTGACAAATGGTGCTGTCAAATTCGTATTTGAGGACTTGTTGTTGTTTATCTTGAAAACGTGTGTAATGGGCTACATCTGCTAGGCCATATGAAGGAGTGAGGCTTTTTTCTTACCTTGCAATTTCTTAGTGGATTGTCTGTGATGTGCATCACATTCTGGTTTAATGCTTAATAAAAGCGTTTTCTGTCTCTACCTTCGTGGAGAGGATTTCTGGGTTGGGAGAAGGTTTTGTATTTATTTCACTGTTGCCATCACACACCTGTCTGCTGGGACAAAATCTCAATCACCGATTTCATCAACATCTAGTGTACAAGTTAAACAATGTTAGAGATTCAATAAGCCACATCTAGAATACAGCAAATTCTAATTAAAAAATGACTCAGCAACTTCAAGAAATAAGAAAACAAAGGTAAATGGAACCTGTAGGTTACAGACTTATGAGATACAACTACTGAAAGCTATTAAATATACATTTGGATCCTGAATAAAAATGATCTTCCTTAAGAAACGCATTGTTTTAGACAACTGAGAAAACAGAAATGATAAAATATTTACATTTTAAAATATATTTGTGTGATTTTTTGGGGGGTTATAAAAGAGCCTTTACATTTTAAAATTGCATTCTGAAGAGGCTATGCATTAAATAATATGATGTCCGGGATTATAAGTAAAATAACCCACTAGTACACATGAGGACCGATGAAACATAAATGACTATGAAATGATAAATGGTGAAGGAAAAAAAAATAGTGAAGGAAGACTGGAGAAAGGTTCATCTGGCTTCATAACAGTCTTTTCCATCTTTTTTTGTAATTGAACACAGCGGTAACAGGAGACAAAATATGTCATTGTACCAGTAATTTTACACAATGAAAATTAATTTTATATGTTGAGAATGAACTAAAAAGACAGAAGGAAACTGGGTTCCAGGGTGTAAGCATGTATGAAAATATCAAAATATGCATTTTAAATATAAGCACTTTAAGTTCCATTATACCTCAAACTACTTTAAAAAACTACTCAAAATATCCATAACGAATGAATGAATGAACGAATACTGGTATATCCACAGAACATCATACTTCTCAGCAATACAAAAAAAAGAAACTACTCATAGAGGTATAATGATGAATCTCAAAATAAATACATGACTATACCCAGGGATTAAAAAAGAGTAAATACATTATGGTTTCAATCATATAAAATTCTAGCAAATGAAAACTAATGTATTATAATGGAAAGTAAATCAATAGTTGCCTATAGGCAGATAATTATTAAAGGACAATGAGGTAACTTGTGGAATGACACGTTCATTGTCATGATTGTGAAGAAACAACTTCTTCCTAATCATTTCACTACATTTTATTTTCTACATTCTTGAGGTTATTCGTGGCCACTGTATCAGTATGGTAGAAACAGAATATATTAGGATGCTATCAGCAACTCTTCCCAATTCTACATTCAGTAACATGTTGGCAGTTTCAAAATTGGCATGGTGGGAGCAATTACAGGTTAATATGAATATCAAAGCTGATCAAATTATATAGTTTAAATATGTACCATTTATTCTTATTAAAATTATTATCAGGTTAGTGCAAAAGTAACTGCCGTTTTTGCATGTTGGATTTTGCCATTTTATATTGGAAAACATTCTTAAATAAATGTGGTTATACATCATTTTAATAGGCATTTCTCGCTTTATGTTTTTTTGCTGACTTACTACTTGCTGTTTATGTTTATTTTAGACTATGGAAATGTTAGACAAAACTCAAATTTCAGCGATTTTTTTGAGATAGAGTCTTGCTCTGTTGCCCAGGCTGGAGTGCAGTGACATGATCTTGGCTCACTGCAACCTCCACCTCCTGGGGTTCAAACAATTCTCGTGCCTCAGGCTCCCCAGTAGCTGGGATTACAGGTGCATGCCACTATGCCCAGCTAATTTTTGTATTTTTAGTAGAGACGGGGTTTCACCATGTTGGCCAGGCTGGTCTCGAACTCCTGACCTGTGATCCACCCACCTCGGCCTCCCAAAGTGCTGGGATTACAGGTGTAAGCCACCGCATCTGGCCTCTTTTTTTTGAGACGGAGTCTTGTTTTGTCTGTCGTCCAGGCTGGAGTGCAGTGGCGTGATCTTGGCTCACTGTGACTTCTGCCTCCCGGGTTCAAGTGATTCTCCTGCCTCAGCCTCCCAAGTAGCTGGGACTACAGGCACATGCCACCACGCCCGGCTAATTTTTGTATTTTTAGTAGAGATGAGGTTTCAATATGTTGGTCAGGCTGGTCTCTAACTCCTGACCTTGTGATCCACCTACTTCAGCCTCCCAAAGTGCTGGGATTACAGGCGTGAGCCACCGCGCCCGGCTGAGATTTTCTTACTTGAGTTCACAATGGGTCGTAAAGCAGCAGAGACAACTCACAATATAAACACATTTGGCCCAGAAACTGCTAACGAATGTACAGTGCAGTGGTGGTTCAAGAAGTTTTGCAAAGGAGACAAGAGCCTTGAAGAGAAGTAGTGTAGTAGCCAGCCACTGGAAGTTGACAATGACCAATTGAGAGCAATATTAGAAGCAGATCCTCTTACAACTACATGAGAAGTTGCCTAAGAACTCAATGTCAACCATTCCACGGTTGTTCAGCATTTGAAGGAAATTGGAATGGTGAAAAAGCTTGGCTGGGCGCAGTGGCTCACGCCTGTAAATCCCAGCACTTTGGGAGGCCAAGGTGGGTGGATCACATGAAGTCAGGAGTTCGAGACCAGCCTGGCCAACATGGTGAAACCCCATGTCTACTAAAAATGCAAAACTCAGACGGGCGTGGTGGCGGGTGCCTGTAATCCCAGCTACTTGGGAGGCTGAGGCAGAAGAATCGCTTGAACCTGGGAGGCGGAGGTTGCAATGAGCTGAGATAGTGCCATTGCCCTCCAGACTGGGCGACAGAGCAAGACTCTGACTCAAAAAAAAATAAAAATAAAAATCATGGTTCAAAACCACAGTTACTTTTGCACCAACCTAACAAAATATGGTTCAAAATAAAAGTCTGAATTTCCTATTGTTTTTGGAAAATCAGGTTTGACAACCCTATGTTGATTCCACCATCTCTCTCCTCATGTCCTGGGAGAGGATTTTGCCTCAGTGATCGCAAATACAAGTGAACAGTGAAGGCCATTTCCACCTGACTCAACAGAAATGTTGGCTGGATCACAAAGGCTATATCAACGGCCTAGACCTCCCTTCTCTATCCTTGTTTTCCTGCCTGCATAGCAATGACCTTGAGGTGAAAATCCCAGAGGCTACAGGATTCCATAAAATTTCTGACAATGACCTCAGCTACACAAGATACACAATTCTGTAGGTCCTGAGGATTTCTGTACCTGCTCATCCTTAAGAGCCATAATAACGAACATCATGGAAACCTCTGTAAAAGGGGCACATTCTATTTATTGCAGTGTTATTGCAGTTTTCCACTCTCTATCAATCCAGTACTTCTATAACAATTATAATTCCTACTATAATCTTACCACCTGTGGTGCTACCCTGTGGAATTCAGGATATCAAGGCATACAGGACCTGGGGAACAAATTTCCCCCCCTGGCACTGAACACGATGCAGTATTCCTTGTGAACAAGAGAACAATTTCATGTTGCTTTCAGAAGCACCAAAGGATGTCAAGTAACTGCTACCTCCTCAGGCTGACCTCTATGGCATCCAGGATATAAATTAGGACAATACCCTGTAGTTTTTTCTCAGAGGCCTTGAATAGCAATGAAAACTAGGCTCAAACTAGAGAGCTATATTCTGCCATCCTACTGTCCCTGTCCCTGTCCCTGTTGAGCTACACAATGTTTGGGATCTCCAAAAAAAGTTATTCACCTTCATGTTAGCAGAACCCAACTGTTTTCAAACCAACCCATACATATAGAACCCCCAAGATTAATAAGGCCTTTGTTATTGTACAAACCAAGGCAATAAGAGGCAGGTGGTTCCCACAGTTGGTGATTTGAAGGCTGGCAAACTCTATCAAGAGTCATGTGAGACCAACAATATCCTGAAATATGTAGTCCCTCTTTTCAGGTCACCAGCAGAGTCCTCTGGGCCAAACTGGGTCAGGTCCATGGCCTAACTCATCAGAAAGGAAAAAAAAAAAAAAAGGAATAAATGCTTAGGCTATTTACAAATTCCTCCCACGAACAGAACACCAAGGTTCACTTACCTGAATACACTGGGATGGGTGAGTGGTGCACACTGGTGGTCACCTGCCAGGCAGTAGAGGTAAAATGGCTTCCACCATAGTATCAGCAGAGACATAAATCTGACATGGGTCCTGGGCAGGGCAAAAGGTACAATGCAGTTCACACATACCTGGAATTTATGCAGATGTTCAGATATAGGATATTCAATTCAGGCTGATGCCACCCTCATAAGGGATCTCCTTCAGAGCTGTTATATCAACTGGACATCCCTACATATCAAAAGTGTCTTTCCCTTGTGAACTGTGTGGCACTCAATGAGATATGGCCTTCAGCTGAAGCTTTCTGACATTCACTGTGTACTCAAGGACTTTCTCCAGGGTGCTAACAGATTTTCCACATTTGCCACTCATAAGGCTTTTATCGACTATGAATTCTCTGATGTTTAATAAGGCTGGAGTTATGGCTAAAGGATTTCCCACATTCCGTGCACTCATAAGGCTTCTCCCCAGTGTGAACCCTCCTGTGCTTAATGAGGCCGGAATTTTGAGTAAAGGATTTCCCACATTCACTGCACTCATAGGGTCTTGATCCAGTGTGAACTCTCTGGTGTTTTCGGAGACTGGAGCTGTAGGGAAAGAACTTCCCACATTCACTGCACTCATAAGGCCTCTCCCCAGTGTGAACTCCCCGATGTTGAAGGAGTGCAGACCTTTGGCTAAAGGATTTCCCACATTCGCTGCACTTATAAGGCCTTTCTCCAGTGTGAACCCTATGGTGTTCAATGAGGCTAGAGTTTTGGCTAAATGACTTCCCACATTCGCTGCACTCATAAGGCCTGGATCCACTGTGAACTTTCTGGTGTTTTATGAGACTGGAATGATATGTAAAAAACTTCCCACATTCACTGCACTCATAAGGCCTCTCCCCAGTGTGAACTCCCCGATGTTGAAGGAGTGCAGACCTTTGGCTAAAGGATTTCCCACATTCACTGCACTCATATGGCCTTTCCCCAGTGTGAACTCTCCGATGTTTAATGAGGTTAGACTTGTTGCTAAATAATTTTCCACATTCATCACATTCATGAGGTCGTACTGCAGTGTGAACTCTCCGGTGCTGAATGAGACTAGAGCTTTGCCTAAAGGACTTCCCACACTCTCGACATTCATAAGGCTTTTCTCCAGTGTGAACTCTCCAATGGTCATTGAGACTGTAGCTTTTGCTAAAGGATTTCCCACATTCACTGCATATGTAACATCTTTCTGTAGTGAGGGTTCTCTGCTGCTGAACAAGTGTGTGTTTACCGCTGAATGCTTTTGTGTGTTCTCCACAGTTGTAATGAGTTTTTCCTCTGTGACTGATGGCCCCACCGTCGCTTTTGCTATTTGATTGCTCCCCAGTGTGAGCAGCCTGTTGATGGAGAAATCCCAACTTGGCCAGGAAGTCCTTCCCAACTTCTCTGCAGGTGGAAGGCTCCCCTGACACATGGAATGTGCAGGTCTTCACAAACAAGGCTCTGCCCACATTGCTTCTGAAATGTTTTTCTCCAAGGTGCTGCTTCTGGTGATGAACATCTGCAATGAAATACAATTATTTCCCACATGCCCCACCTCTATATAATTTCTGCCTATGATGTGTCCCCTAGGGCCCAGCCAAGAGCAAAATGTCTCTCAAGACCAGGCTACACGTCTCACAGGGGTGGGCCTTCTAGGGAGAAAGATCTGCCTTAGAAGTCCTGAGTTGGGTCACTCCTTCTAAAGAAATGCTCTTGTCAGAAGGTGCCTCCTCATCCACCACTCTATGCCAAAAACCTAAAAGCAAGAAATGCTAGTGAAGTGCACATTAACTATGGTGGGATGGGGCAGCCCTTATACGAGTGTGTGTATGACAAACCCAGGAACAAGTCCATGGGATCGTTTGCATGACAGTAGAGTTGGGTTCAGTTGCAGATGAGGCTGTTTAGCAATTCTAGGATAAAGATTACAAGAATGGGCTGGGTGCGGTGGCTCACGTCTGTAATCCCAGCACTTTGGGAGGCCAAGGTGGGTGGATCACAAAGTCAGGAGTTTGAGACCAGCCTGGCCAATATGGTGAAACCCCGTCTCTAGTAAAAATACAAAAATTAGCTGGACATGGTGGTGGGTGCCTGTAGTCCCAGGACTCAGGAAGCTGAGGCAGGAGAATCACTTGAACCCGGGAGGCGGAGGTTGCAGCGAGCCAAGATTGCACCACTGCACTCCAGCCTGGGTGACAGAAGGAGACTCCGTCTCAAAAAAAAAAAAAAAAGATTACAGGAATGTGGGAGATCTCAAGAGGTAAAGGCCACAACCATGAGGTATCACAAAGAGAGAGGCAGGGTCTAAAACTAAATCCTCTGCAAACAACTTTAGCAGAAGCTTATCTGCTGGTGACACATGAGTGCTATGTAGAATAGTATATGCAAGCCCATGGAAATACGACTGCAATGCAGCAGCTGGCCTTCAAGGACTGTTTAAGAGTATGTGCAAGGACAGGCGCAGTGGCTCACACCTGTAATCCCAGCACTTTGGGAGGCCAAGGTGGGTGGATCACAAGGTCAGGAGTTCAAGACCAGCCTGGTCAAGATGGTGAAACCCCATCTCTAAAAAAATACAAAAATTAGCCAGGTGCAGTGGCATGCGCCTGTAATCACAGCTACTCAGGAGGCTGAGGCAGGAGAATTACTTGAACCTGGGAGGCGGAGGTTGCAGTGAGCCGAGATCATGCCACTGCCACTCCAGCCTGGGTAACAGAGTGAGACTCCGTCTCAAAAAAAAAGAGTATGTGCATACCTCATGACACACTATATAGAGGCTAACGTTAGAAAGAACTGCAGGTGTAGCAGTGAGAAAAACAGATAAGATACGGAGTCCAGAGATGTGAGGATTAGCCCCAGGCTGGATGTTAAGAGCAGAAGTGACAAGTAGTAGAGCTGACTTGTCAGCAAAATGTCAAGAATGGTGAAGGGAAACCGGAAGTGAGCTGTGACCACCGGCATTGGCACCAAAATGCTCGCCAAACAGAACAGGTTGCTGCTCTGATACAGCATCTGGATAATGTAAGTACTAAGGGAAGAAAGAACAGAAGAGCAGCCTGCACTGTCCCACAAAAAACTCAGCACATGACAGCCCACAGGAAACACACACACACACACACACAAATACTACAAAGAAAATTTCAGAGGAATACTTTGTAAGAAGAGTCCATGGTCTACATAAGTAGTGACCATGTCAGTGACAATAACTCCTGGCATAGGCAGGCATAATGAAATGCCAGCTCGGGATGGAAGTAGTAGCTGGGGCACACAGGATCCTCAAATCTGGAAAAAGTCACCCAGACATGGAGGGGACAATCAAGGTGGGATCCACTAGGGTGACTGCAAGACTGCAGACTCTGAATCCTTCCCTGTGAGGCTGTGAGGAAACAGGTACTGGGGCTCCTCAAGGAGAGGAGAAGACAGTATGCACACCTTAGTCTTACCAATGACAGAACTATGCAGGGAACTGAGAAAGAAGCAGAGCCCATAGTCTTGTCATGAGAAGGACAGACCTGCCTATAGAGAAAAGAGGAAGGGCACAGACTAGCTCAGGGCACAGGAAAGGGTAAAAGAACCTTACCTAGAGAGGTTAAAAGAGCCAAGTTCTCCAGCATCACCTCACGGTACAGGCATCTTTGAGCCTCATCAAGGAGACCCCATTCCTCCCAGGAGAAGTGTACGGCCACATCTTCAAAGGTCACAGTGCCCTGCCACAATGGGAACAGATGAAACCACCAAGAGCCCCTATCCCAAGGACCCACAATGCATACCCCCACATCTTTACCCCATGCCCATTCTCTTCCCAAGCTCCCCAACTGAGAGGAGAAACCAGCACATGGATAAATAGGCATCTAAGCTGGGGGCCTGGCATGGAAGGATCCATACTATCCCATCATGAAATCCCCCTGAAATGTCCAAGGTCATCTAAGTCTCAATACCAGGGCCCTGCAGCTGTCACTTACTCCCTTTCCAGATGCACGTCATTCTTCAGAATACACATCCCTCCTATCTCCAGACACCACAGCCCCAAGCCCAGGGCTGCCACCTCACTGCCCACACCATAGGCATCTCCCTGCTCTTACCTCCCATGTCACTGTTTTAATCTCTTCCTCTTTACCCCATTAGCGAAGGCAGGATTGCCACACTAGGGTTATGGATATGGACAAACACACAATACCTGACACTAGAAAGACGATACAGCAGTTGGGTATGGTGGCTCATGCCTGTAATCCCAGCACTTTGGGAGGCCAAGACGGGTGGATCACGAGGTCAGGAGTTCAAGACCAGCCTGACCAATATGGCGAAACCCCATCTCTACTAAAAATACAAAAATTAGCCGGGCGTGGTGAAGCACACCTGTAATCCCAGCTACTCAGGAGGCTGAGGCAGGAGAATTGCTTGAACCCAGGAGGCGGAGGTTGCAGTGAGCCGAGATTGCGAAACTGCACTCCAGTCTGGGCGACAGAGCGAGACTCCGTCTCAAAAAAAAAAAAAAAAGAAAGATGACATAGCAGTTTATTAATCATATGCACATAGAACCTGGGAGATGAGGACAACATGTACCACACAGGGTCACATGGGGGTCTAGTCCAGAAAAAAAGTGAATAACCAAAAACTGTGGGATGCAAGCACTTTGAGAACAAAAGGATCAACTGCCCCCTGGTTCCCACAATGGGCTTGTTTGGAAAACTCCATGACCTGGTAGGGAGCTGAAATCTGCTACAAAGTGATAGGCACAATGGGAGGGAAACTTGTACTCAGGCCATTTGATGCCACCCTGATTTCACCAGATGTCATACTGGGCCTTAATTTTAGACTTTACACCATAACTTAGCACACAGCATCCAGAGTATGCTCGACAAATTCAAACGGATCTAATACTACCCTAGATCTCCCAGGGCATCCACTAGTGGTAGCAGCCCCAAGTCCTATGAGGGCTCCCTGGCTGGCTCCATTCTTTGCCTCAGATTTAGGCCACACAGAACCACGTGTGCATCTCAGATACCCACGGCCCTATTCCACTTCCGTGCTGCACTTGCTAGCCCCTCAGCAGTAACAACCTTCCTCTGTCCACTTAACACTCAAAGACTAGCTCCACTGATCACCTAGCCCAGGCCAAGTGACTGTCACAGATGACCACGTTGGCACCTGGCCTTATCCTCCAGGTTGAATAAACACCCTAGGCCCCATCAAAGTCATCAAAAAATCCTGGTGATTCCACAGAGTGCTGAATAAGCACAAAGGAAAAAAAGGACAGCCATTTGCCTCAAATACACCTATGCCTCTGCATCCACCTTACATCCACTCTTTCCTTGAAAGTGTATGCCACCTGCCCAACTATCCTCTCCAAACACCCTACCTCCATAGCCACTAACCTCCCTTACCTCTGTTTAGAAAGCCCAAGAACATCACCCACTTATCCAACCAAAAGGCTTGGTCCTTAGCCCCCATTCTGCCCTTCCTGGCCAAATAACCTGTACCACCATGCCTAAAGATTAACCCTTGTAGGCCGGATGCGGTGGCTTACGCCTGTAATCCCAGAACTCTGGGTGGCTGAGGCTGGTGGATCACCTGAGGTTGAGAGTTCAAGACTAGCCTGACCAACATGGAGAAACCCTGTCTCTACTAAATAAATACAAAATTAGCCGGGCGTGGTGGCGCATGCCTGTAATCCCAGCTACTTGGGAGGCTGAGGCAGGAGAATTGCTTGAAGCCGGGAGGCGGAGGTTGTGGTGAGCCAAGCTCGCGCCATTGCACTCTGGCCTGGGCAACAAGAGCGACACTCCATCTCAAAAAAAATAAATAAATAAAATAAAAAAAAAATAAAAAGATCAACCCATCTAAATGTAATCCACAGCTCACTCACCTTAGTCCACACAATGACCACCACATTTTGGATGTCTCCATTCTGAAGCACTCCCCAGATTTCCAGACCTGGGTGTTCAGCCACCTACTTAATGCCTACTTAATGTCTCTGAAACATCTCAAACTCTTACATGACCAAATAAAGCTCCTGTTGTCTCCAGTGAATATTACTGTTAATACCAACTTCTCCATCTCAGTTGAAGAACCATGGGGTCGTCGCTGAATCCTGTTTCACTCCCTCGCTGTCTACATCAGAAAATTTAGTTGCTCCCTTTAAAAATTTGCATCCAGAATGCAACACATCTCCTAATCAATGACTCTGGTCCATTACCCTGGACTGGCTGTAGCTTCCACTCTGATCTTCTTTCCTCTTCCCTCAACCCCACAGTCTGCTCTCCACGCTAACAGGATGGACCCTGTTAGGACTTTGGTAAGATCACCTCCCTCTTCTAACCCAAATCTCTCATTACCTCCAGAATAGGTACCCAACTTCTCAGGCAGCCACTGCAGTCCTGACTCCTTCCCCCTGCTCTTTGTTCCCAGCTAAAAGGAAACAGATCTATGGTTTCCTCAAAAATCTCAGCTTAGTTTTACTAAGCACTTGCGCCTCCTGATACCAGTGCCAGAGATAACCTTTCACAAGTTTCCACTGGCTGACAAAAATGGGAACACCTCAGTATAACCCCTGGCATGGACTTAAGAGCCCTGGGCTTGGAATTTCTCCAGGGCACCAGACCCAGGACTGGGGTAACAGCACTTAAGAATACTAGGAAACCACAATCCCAAGAACATGGGGGTAGGGGCTACTGAGGGACCGAACACTCTCCACTTCCCTATGTGAGTTCCATACGCCCTTCTACAACTGGGAGAACCAGGGAAAGAGGAATGCATCCCTGGTGAGGCTAGATGAGCTCAAGCCTCCCTGTAGCCCTGCCTGGCCCTGAACTCAGGCTGGCTGTTTTACTCTCTGGTCTCAGTGCTGTCACCTCTTGCCAACTGTAGGGCAATGAAAAAAAGATGTAGCCTCCCACTATCTCAATGTCCTCATCGCCCCATCGCTGCTCTTCCTGTGAACAGTCTTTGGGAAAGTTTTTAAACCCTAACATAGGGCGGGCGCGGTGGCTCACGCCTGTAATCCCAGCACTTTGGGAGGCCGAGGCAGGAGGATCACTTGTCAGGAGTTCCAGACCAGTCTGGCCAAAATGGTGAAATCCCGTCTCTACTAAAAATACAAAAAATTAGCCGGACGTTGTAATCCCAGCTGCTGGGGAGGCTGAGGCAGGAGAATCGCTTGAACCCGGGAGTCGGAGGTTGCAGTGACCCGAGATCGCGTCATTGCACTCCAGCCTGGGCGATAAGAGCGAAACTCCGTCTCAAAGAAAAAAAACTAACATAAATGGCGTCCCTCCTTTGTTCAGAACTCTCCGTGGCTTCTAGCGTCCTCACAATGACAGTACAACCCTAGGAGTAACTCTGCCTCATATTCTTCGTTCCCTGCAGAAAACAGCTTTCCGAATTCTCCTGGCTCAGTCGCGCCTCAACCTTTGCACGCGCCGGTTCCTCCGCCTGTCACGCTCTCCCACACCTCGTCACACGTAGTGTCAGAAAAAGGGCCCCACCCACGAGCGCCTCAGTGTCCCCGACCCTGGGCTGCGGGGACTCGAGCAGGCGCCCCTCACTGATGGCTTTAGAACGTGGGTGGGGGAAGGTGTGTGAGGACGGGAAGACGCAGCACTCACCTGAGTTGGCGTCCTCAGAGTGGCCGCTGCCATCAGACTCTGCGGGTAGAGCTGGGCCGGGAGCGACGGGCGACATTGGTAGGGACCCGGGGACAGCGGTCCCTATCCCAGGCCTGACGTGGGTCCCCCAGGGCGGCGTCGCCAAGGCTTAGACGCTTTCGTGCAGCAGGGACGACGACTCCCCTCACGCCTTCGTGGCCCCAACTCGGCGCTCTGCTATCTCTGATCCGGTGAACACACCTCAGAGAAGCTAAAATGGCCGCCACGAAGAGGCCCCCCCCAAAAGTCCCGTCCTTTCTTTTTGTGACTCTCAAGGAAAGTCGGTTTTCTGAGCTCTTACTGGCTTAGTAGCGTGGCGTTCAACGCAGAGCATTCTAGGTAATGTAGTTTTCATAGATCCCGAGGTGGGTGCCGGGGACCCTTTGCACCAACCTCTTGGAGTAAAAGCGAAGCTCCAGGGCGCTGGGCGATGAGAAATGGCTTATCCAAGTCCTAGGGCAGTGGAGGGGCTTCGCCCTTTCTTAAATGGGTCGTAATCAGACAGCATATTAGAGGTGCCATCTGCAACTGATCACCCAAGTGTTTGGGGAATATTATTTCAAACTTCATAAAGTTCAGCAGGCTCCCAGAGGCTAAAATTATTATCAGACGCTCCCTAAGGCTGCCAATCCAAATATGTACATCATTCCATAGAGCCATTCAGACACGAAATATATCCACTAGTAGAGAAGCTAATAAACATTACCATATAAGTTTATTCCTTTTTTTTTTTTTTAAGACAAAGTTTCCCTCTGTCCCCCAGGCTGGAGTGCAGCGGCGCCATCTGGGATCACTGCAACCTCCGCCTCCCAGGTTAATCGATTCTCGTGCCTCAACCTTCCAAGTAGCTGGGACTATAGGCGCGCGCCACCACGCCAGGCTAATTTTTTGTATTTTTAGTAGAGACAGGGTTTCACTATGGTGGTCCCAAATTCCTGGCCCCAGGTGATCTGCCCGCCTCAGCCTCTCAAAGTGCTGGGATTACAGGCGTAAGCCACCGTACCCAGCCTCTATCATATTACATTTCAAATGTATGCACTCCGAAGCATTGAAGTCAGTCTGTGCACTTTTGGTCAGGGACAGGTGAAAAACTACTTCAGATAGTGGCATAATAGTGCTTCTAGAAGATAGAAGAGAAATGTTAGATCACCTTGAAACAGTAGTACAAAGGTAGAATTCTGTCTGATTCCAACAGAAAACATCTTTTGCCTGCATAGTCAATTATTGTGTCCAATTACTGTGTCCAGTCAATAACTGTGTCCAATTCACTGAGCAACGCTTTTATCCATTTCATAATTCTTACTTGATATCTGAGATATATTCCTTTTAGAAGTCTAACATCAATCTCAAAAAACAATGAAAGAAATGCTACTTTGATAAGAGACAAAGGGGAGAGGTGGGACTTCTTAATCAGAAAGCCGGTGAAATGCACTTGAAGGAAGTGAGAAATGAGCCATGTGGGTATTTTTAGAATAAATTCCAGGCAGAAGAAGCAGGTTACTAGAGTGCCTGGATGGATGGAGACTTCACAGGGCACTTCGGCATTGGAGGGCCTAGGGCTCCAACCCAGCGGGCCTTCATCTGCTTTGCTGGCTGCAGAGACACTCAGGGTATATAGGTGAGAAATCTCTTTTTTTTTTTCTTTTTTTTTTTGAGATGGAGTTTCACTCTTATTGCCCAGGCTGGAGTGCAATGACGCAGTCTTGTTTCACTGCAACCTCTCCACCTCCTGGGTTCAAGCGATTATCTTGCCTCAGCCTCCCAAGTAGCTGGGACTACAGGCACACACCATGACACCCAGCTAATTTTTGTATTTTTAGAAGAGACGGGGTTTCACCATGTTGGCCAGGCTGGTCTCGAACCACTGACCTCAGGTGATCCACGCACCTCGGCTTCCCAAAGTGCTGGGATTACAGGCATGAGCCACCGAGCCTGGCCGAGAAATCTCTGCCGCTTTGTTATAAAGTTTTGGAGCCGCAAAATAAATAGCACTCGAATATAAAATTTTCTTTTTAATTCTCAGCAAGGTAATGTACTTTTTTTTTTTTTTTTTTGAGATGGAATCTTGCTCTGTCACCCAGGTTGGAGTGCAGTGGCGCGATCTCGGCTCACTGCAAGCTCCGCCTCCCAGGTTCACGCCATTCTCCTGCCTCAGCCTCCCGAGTAGCTGGGACTACAGTTGCCCACCACCATGCCTAGCTAATTTTTTGTATTTTTAGTAGAGACAGGGTTTCACCATCTTGGCCAGGCTAGTCTTGAACTCCTGACCTCATGATCCACCCACCTCGGCCTCTCAAGGTGCTGGAATTACAGGCGTGAGCCACTGCGTCCGGCCCCAACATTTATTTTAACGTTCAGATTCTCCCAGATGTTTGGACAGTGGGAACTCATTAAAGCTGTGCTCTCTGCTTTTTTATGTCAATATTATTGATAATTTCATTACTTTCTAATCCAAAAATATTTTCAGGCTCATGTTGTACCCTTGCTGTCCCAGCCCCAGAATCAGCCTCTTTTCCAAGGAGCTCTGGTTTTCTTCAATAGATAACAATGCTTGTAAATATTAGTAAGCATTAGCTGTGCTCTTTTCTACTGGTAAATCATTGATTATTAGGTCCTCTTGGGGAGAAAGCAGATACATACACATGCACGCACACTTTTTTTTTTTTTTTTTTTTTTTTTGAGACAGAGTCTTGCTCTGTCGCCCAGGCTGGAGTGCAGTGGCACGATCTTGGCTCACTGCAAGCTCAGCCTCTGAGGTTCACGCCATTCTCCTGCCTCAGGCTCCTGAGTAGCTGGGACTACGGGCGCCTGCCACCACGCCCGGCTAATTTTTTGTATATTTTTAGTAGAGACAGAGTTTCACCGTGTTAGCCAGGATGGTCTCGATCTCCTGACCTCGTGATCCGCCCGCCTCGGCTTCCCAAAGTGCTGGGATTACAGGCGTGAGCCACCGCGCCCGGCCACTTGCACACATTTCTATACAAATTTATTTCTACATCTATATTTACATCTGCAAAGACTTGAAAAATTCAGATATTTGAAATGACTCATGGGACTGAAAGCACTCTGTCATAAGGCTTTTATTTAAATATAAAGCATACAGTACAGCTAGAGAAAGACAGAACAGGCATCACGGCTCAGAAAGATCTGGACACATGACCCTCAGGATTCTTATTCACAAGTGGACATGCTTCATCTCTGGACTGTGCCACTAATATATATGGGATGGAGCTTGATTTCAGAAGAATTAATAACAGAAATTTCCAATAGGGACTTTTATGTCCCTCTGGCTGCATGACCCAAGCCAACCTAGCCATTTATGCCAGGTAAAAGCCAGCTGTAAAGACACGAAAAAATTTCAGAGTTTAAGCAGCACATTGTAACTCCCACTGCCTTTCTTTGCTAAAAGTCAAACTAGATATCCAGATGTCCCCAGAGATAAGCATAAAATTGTCCTATTCCAGCTATAAAGTGTTATCTATTCTCCACAGTCATCCCTTTGTTGGCTGGGTATTTTTAATTACAAATCACTCCTTCTTAATATTACCCTACATCATTTTCACTATTTATAGAACAGAACAAGCAAAAAGGGCAGCTGTCAAAATACTTTGTGTGCATTATTTGAGAAGTGGGTATTGCTTCAAAATATTTCAGAAAATGAAATAGCCCAGCACAAAGGTTCATAATCATGCACAAGATTGGCTACTATTTTACCTCCTTCCATCATCAACTTTAATAACAGTATCAATAGACTCATTCAATTCAAAGTTAATTCTAGTTCCTCTCCTAGCCAATATTTTCCACGGATAGAACATCTTGTGGTTGTTTTAATTCAATTTCTCACTTCATTTTATAATCTGTATCAGTCTTATCATAAGCTTTGTTTGAAATGTGTTAGTCAATTTGTGATGCCATAAAGGAATATCTGAGATTGGGTAATTTATTTAAAAAAAAAAAAAGAGGGAGATGTATTTGGCTCACAGTTCTGCAGACAGTACATGAAGGAAAGTGCCAGTATCTGCTTTTGGTGAGGGCCTCAGGAAGCTTACAATTTTGGCAAAAAGTGAAGGAGAGCCAGCATGTCACATGGTGAGGGAGGGAGCAAGAGAGGTAGGCAGGAGGGGCCAGGCTTTTCTAAACAACCAGATCTTGCATGAACTCAGTGAGAACTCACTCACTACCATGAGGACAGCACCAACCCATTCATGAGGGATCCACCCCCATGACCCAAAGACCTCTGACTAGGCCCACCTCCAACGTTGAAGGTCACATTTCAACATGAGATTTGCAAGGAACATACATCCAAACCATATCAGAACACATCAAATTAATTTTACCAAATATACCAGTATTACACCAAATAGCAGATAACATTATGAGTCTGATCATGATCATTACAAAATAAGTCAAAATTACAGTATATTCTCCACCTTTCCTTCAAATTGGGGTTCTTGCCCGTATACCAAATATATATGTTTTTTAGACATAGGTTCTCACTGTCACCCAGGCTGGAGTGTAGTGGCACCATCATGGTTCACTGCAGCCTCGAGCTCCTGGGATCAACTGATCCTCCCACCTCAGCCTCCCAAGTAGCAGCTCATATACCACATATTGTCCTACAAAAGGGTTTAAATCCAGGGCCAAGTATCATCCAGAGAATTTATTTTTATTTATTTATTTGACTCTCGTTTTGTCACCCAGGCTGGAGTACAGTGGCACGATCTCAACTCACTGCAACCTCTGCCTCCTGCGTTCAAGTGATTCTCTTGCCTCCACCTTGAGTAGCTGGGATTACAGGCACCCACCACCATGTCTGGCTAATATTTGTATTTTTTTTTTAGTAGAGACGGGGTTTCACCATGATGTCCAGGCTGGTCTCGAACTCCTGACTTCAAGTGATCCACCAGCCTCAGCCTCCCAAAGTGCTGGGATTACAGGTATGAGCCACCATGTTCAGCCCATCCAGAGAATTTAAATGTTCTTCTGAGGGCAGAGTAAATGCATATTGGGGACTATCCCTAATGAATGAAAATTGGCTTTGGCTTCCTAATGGAAAAGAAGGCATGAGCCAAATCTAGTACAGAATACTGATCTCTCTGAGCTTGCAGCACAGCTTTAGTTGTTGATGCCATATCAGATATAGCTGATCAAATGGGGGGACACCAATTTATCAAGTCTTCCGTAATCTATAGTTAACTTACCAGATCCATCAGCTTTTCTTCCAGGCCATCCTCGACCGAGACTGGAGTGCAGTGGTGCAAACATGGCTCACTGCATCCTCAAACTCCTGGCCTTGAGTGATCCTCCCCTCAGCCTCCTGAATAGTTAAGACTACAAGCATGTTCCACCACACTCAGCTAATACGTTTTCAAATTTTTTGTAGAGAGGAGGTCTCACTATGTTGCCCAAGCTGGTCTCAAACTGCTGGGCTCAAGTAATCCTCCTGCCCTGGCCTCCCAAAGTGTTGGGATTAGAGGTGTGAGCCACCGCACCCAGCCCATCCTAGACTACTAAATAGGGAATTTTAGTAATATACCTGCATCTAAAAGATCCTTAATTCAAGTCAACATTTATTTACCCCAGGAATTCTATGGTGTTATAATCACTTGAGTGAGCTTAGCTGATTCTGAAGATTCCATCTAGCATGCTCAATTAAAACAGGACTAAAAGCAGATTTACATGGCATCCTATCAATTCCAATAATGCCTTGTGGTAATGGTGAAGCAAAAATCATACATAATTTCTGTCCATAAATGCCTCTATAGACCATATTTCTCCAGCTGCAAGCCTTCTCTAGCTGTATCACTATGTTCGTGTAATTGTATTTCCTTTTAAGTTTACATTAGCTAAGTTATAGCAACATCGATCATCAATTGTAGTAAAGTTTTCTCACTGCCTGCAGACCATTTACTTCATTCCAATGAAAGTGAACTTGAAGTCCCAGCTAGAGGTCATGAGACCCTAACAAGGTCATGAGATCCATTGTCAAAGGAAATTAAATTTTGGGACCCCAAACCCATTTAGCCAAGGGGAAAAGTCAAGCTGGGAACTGGGTCATGCAAACTTGCCTCTACCTTTCGGTTCCTAAATCAAATGGCTGCAAGATGAAAAGCTACCCACTTTCCCCATATTTTACCCACAAGGAAATTACTGGTGAGCTGTTAAAACTTCACCATGGTGGCCGGGCGTGGTGGCTCACGCCTGTAAGCCCAACACTTTGGGAGGCCAAGGCGGCTGGATCACGAGGTCAGGAGTTCGAGACCAGCCTGGCCAAGATGGTGAAACCCCATCTCTACTAAAAAAAAAAAAAAAAAAATACAAAAATTAGCCAGGTGTGGTGGCAGGTGCCTATAATCCCAGCTACTTGGGAGGCTGAGACAGGAGAATCACTTGAACCCAGGGGACAGAGGTTACAGTGAGCCAAGATCATGCCACTGCACTCCAGCCTGGGCGACAGAAGTGAAACTCCATCTAAAAACAAAAACAAAAAACAAAAAAAAAAGAAACAAACAAAAAACTTCACCATGGAAATGCAAACTGATAGTTTATCTTTACAGGTGCGGTCACCCCAGCCTGTCAGACACAAAATGCCTACCCCATTTCCTCTGTGTTATCTTATGTAAAATGCAGATTCCCCACATCTTTCTTTTGCCCCCTTTTTTAATGTGAAAACTGTGTGCTTCTCAATATCCCACCCTTTCCTCTTTAAATTTGGAGCCCTAAAAATCATCTTCAGAGAAAAGCATAGACTTGTCTCCCGGGTGGGTCATTAACTTTGGCAAATAAGTCTCCAAAATGATTGAGACTTGTCTTGTCATTTTCTTCAATTGACATCATCATTCAGTCATAATACTCCCCATTTCTCTCCCTGGTTATAATCAGAGCAGGCTCTGAAGAGATTATACTTGTCACCTTTTTATAATTTTGACATTTTGAAAAATTATCAAGACTAGGGTGAATTAATTAGTTCCAGATCTTTCAGTAGACCAATTATTTTTACAGGGATTCAATACTTTCAGTAACTACTCCATCTTCCTTTCTTGTTTAAGGTCATTTTTGATCAACCATCTAAACATTTTTATCCAATTCTGTTTTCCTGAGGTTTCTTCCATCTCTTTTTATTTATTTATGTATGTATTTATTTATTTATTTTGAGATGGAATTTCACTCTTGTCACCCAGGCTGGAATGCAATGGTGCAATCTCGGCTCATCGCAACCTCTGCCTCCTAGGTTCAAGCAATTCTCCTGCCTCAGCCTCCTGAGTAGCTGGGATTACAGGCACGCACCACAACGCTCGGCTAATTTTTTTGTATTTTTAGTAGAGATGGAGTTTCACCATGTTGGTCAGGCTGGTCTCCAACTCCTGACCTCAGGTGATCTGCCCACCTCACCCTCCCAAAGTGCTGGGATTACAGGCATGAGCCACCGCGCCAGGCTATCTCATCTCTTATTTTTAGTTACTTTTCTTCTGAATGATTCTTACTTTTCCCTCCCCCTCCAGTATTAAGTCTTATTCAAGACAGCTCAATAAGGAGGTCCATAACATCAAGCCTCATATCATGTTGCCTCCCCTTTTACCATGACATCAATTAGCTGGGTCTGCAGGATGGAGTTAGGAAAAGGTATGGTAGTGTACTTAACTACAGGCTAGAATCTACAGCTGATATAGTTTAGATGTGTGTCCCTTCCAAATCTCATGTTGAAATGTGACCTCCAGTGTTGGAGGTGGGCCTAATGGGAGGTGTTTGGGTGTTTTGCAGGACATTTAGTTATCCCCTCCGACCCACAGACTCCAGGTCCTACTTATATTCTTCCTCCTGTTTGTGAGTGAATCACATAACTTGTGCAATCTCAATCCAAGGACTAGAAGCCAACCTATTCACAAAAAATCTTCCTCACCAGCCTCTACCATATTTCATTCTGCCCAATAACTCCTTAGCCATTATTATTTAAAATGGACTCAGAGATCATAGCAAATATCCCATTTTCATCACCAAATGAAAAAATTTCAAAAATGTAATTGAAAATACTCACAAAACTCCACAGAGAATACTCGCGTGAGGTTTTGTTAAGGCAAAGGGTATGGTGCAGCAAGAGAAAGAATGCATGCCCATATGCTATGTCAGACACAAATCCAGGCAGTTTTCCAGACTCCCATTCATACACTGATATGATTCACTTCCAGATCAAGCCACCAATATCTGAGAGAGAAATGCTGGCTTCAGGAGAGCTCAAGTCAGAGGATCCCAGCAGGGATTTTATACCCTTCTGGGGTAACACAGTTGAGCCAGAGTGCCTACCTAATCACGTATGCCAACCAGAAACCATCAGCAGTCAAACTTGCCCTCCATATTGTCATGGGATCTTCCAGATGTTAAACAATAATAATAAAGCTCACTGCATTTAAATGTCAAAATGAGATACCTAAAGTCCCTACAGACAAAACTAGAGCTTTTCCAGTCCAATTTTAAACTAATTCCATCTTACACAAAACAAATGCACACTATATCAAAATTTGGGGGATGCTGCTAAAGCAGTACTTACAGGGAAATTTATAGACTATATTATTATACAAGAAGAGAGTTCACAAATAAATGACAGTTCATTTTAAGAAATTAGGAAAACCAGCCAGGCATGCTGGCTCATGCCTGTAATCCCAGTGCTTTGGGATCACTTGAAGCCAGGAGTTCAAGACCAGCTTGAGCAATACAGTGACACTCCACCTCCAAAAACAAAAACAAACAAAAAAGTTAGCCAGGTGTGATGGCACATGCCTGTAATCGCAGCTACTTAGGAGGCTGAGGATTACTTGAGCCCAAGAGTTCAAGGTTACAGTAAGCTATCATAGTGCCACTGCATTCTATCCTGGGTTGACAGAGAGAGACCCTGTCTCAAAACAAAAAAGAAAACTGGGAAAACACAGACAAATCCTATAGGCAACCCTATATAGACTCTATCCTCTCTTGCCTCTTGCTTCAGGAGCAGCCCTGCCTCAGTGACAGCAAAAAGTGGCAACCAAGAAAGCTATTTCCACATGATTCACCAGGAACACTGGCTAAGTTGCAAAGCCATGTCCCTGAAATGCTAGATCTTCCTTCTTTCAATCTTGGTTTTCCTACCCACTTACGCACCCAGCAATGGTCTTTTTTTTTTCTTTTTTTTTTTTTTTTTGAGACAGAGTCTCGCTCTGTCACCCAGGCTGGAGTGCAGTGGTGCGATCTCGGCTCACTGCAAGCTCCGCCTCCTGGGTTCATGCCATTCTCCTGCCTCAGCCTCCCAAGTAGCTGGGACTACAGATGCCCACCACCACGCCTGGCTAATTTTTTGTATTTTTAGTAGAGACGGAGCTTCACCGTGTTAGCCGGGATGGTTACAATCTCCTGACCTCGTGATCCGCCCGCCTCAGCCTCCTAAAGTGCTGAGATTACAGGCGTGAGCCACTGCACCCGGCCCCAGCAGTGGTCTTGAGTTGAGCCATCTAGAGTCTATGGGAATCCACAAAATGTTTAGATTTGCCCTGGGAGTGATGCTGACCACAAAAGAGACATAGCTGTGGAAGTTCTGAAACTTTCTGTATACTCTCATCCTATATAGCCATAGTATGGGAACATCTGAGCATGTACCTTTAGAAGTGGCACATCCCAGGCCAGGTGCGGTGGCTCACGCCTGTAATCCCAGGACTCGGGAGGCCGAGGCAGGCGGATCACCTGAGGTCGGGAGTTTGAGACCAGCCTGACCAACATGGAGAAACCCTGTCTCTACTAAAAATACAAAATTAGGGCTGGGCGCAGTGGCTCACGCCCGTAATCCCAGCACTTTGGGAGGCCAAGGCGGGCGGATCACGAGGTCAGGAGATCGAGACCATCCTGGCTAACATGGTGAAACTCCGTCTCTACTAAAAAATACAAAAGAATTAGCCAGGTGTGGTGGTGGGCACCTGTAGTCCCAGCTACTCGGGAGGCGGAGGCAGGAGAATGGCAAGAACCTGGGAGGTGGAGCTTGCAGTGAGCCAAGATTGCGCCACTGCACTCCTGCCTGGGTGACAGAGCCAGACTCCGTCTCAAAAAAAAAAAAAAAAAAAAAATTAGCTGGGCATAGGTGACGCATGCCTATAATCCCAGCTACTCAGGAGGCTGAGGCAGGACAGTCACTTGAACCCAGTAGGTGGAGGTTGCAGTGAGCCAAGATCACGCCATTGCACTCCAGCCTAGGCAACAAGAGTGAAACTCCATCTCAAAAAAAAGAAGTGGCACATCCCTTGTAGTGTGCTGCAATCTCTTCAACTCCCTATTAGTCATACCCAGTGTTTCTATACCAATTATAATTACCACCTGGCTCCTAGAGGTCCTCCAGACAAGGACACCTGCCTATTAAATTCTGAACACAGACTCCTTGACAAGAAGCAGGGGCCAGCTTCCCAATAAGTGCTTGGAAATATGGAACACTGGATGGGAACCAGTGACCAAACTCATGCTCCCAGGTGCTCTAGAAGTTGTTACAACTGATCTCTCTTCATGGTTACCTCCAAACCTACAGTAAAACTGGCATCCAGGTCACATGATTTGTCTCCCAAAGCCCTGCAGTCTGTCTTAGAAGGGCTTGAACAGCAACGCAAATTAGGTCAAAGCTGTAATCAGAGCTGTTCTCTGCCATTTGCTCTAAGGGACAGAAAACAAGGACTCCCACAAAAGCTGTTAACTTGTTCATGCTGAGAACACACCTGTTTCCTCAACAGACTCCAAACAATAAACAGAACCCACAACATTAATGGTGGCTTAAAGAACAGGCCTTTATTATCATGAGCAACGTGAAGCAGGCAGTTCCAGAGCTGGGTGACTTGGATATTGGATATATCCATAACGAGCATCATATGAAACCAATCAACACAGGTAAGTCTCTGCAGGCTATTTGCAGAATCCTTCTGTGTCCTCTTGAACAAAGCTGATTATTTCCATGCCATTTACATCAAAAGAGAGGAAATTAAGACCCCTAGTGGGCTGTGAGACCACTCACAACACCTTTTAGGGACTGGGGAGAGAAGAGAGGTCTGCCCGTCACAAACATGCTGGGGTAAATAGTAAACGCAGTATGATTCTGCCAGATGGTAGGAGCAGATGGCACCTGCCCCAGCAAAGGCCAATAGCCATTTAAAAAGTGCAACACAGCTGCTGAAAGCATCTCACATACTTGGCACTCACAGGGAATCTCCCCAGTGGGAATGTCCATATCTATGAAGTTTCACTTCTTACTGATGGTTCCCTCCCAATGGCTGCTCCCAGAGTTCCACTCTAGGGTGAGCTGTTAGGCTGAACAGAGACAGCACATTGCTTGGACTGCTAAGGCCTGTGTCCAGTGTGAAATTCCCAATGGCGGGTAAGGTTCAGCCTCCAGGGGAAGGCTTTCCTGCATCTGCTGCACTCATTAACTACTGCTAGTTCCCCACCATACAGTAAGTCGGGGGCATTGGCCTAAGACTTTCCCCCACATTTGCTACACTCTTAAAGCTTTTCTCCAGCATGAACCCTCTGGTGCAGAACAAGTGTCTGTTTCCGGATGAATTCTCTCCCGCACTCACTACACACATAAGGCCTTTCCCCAGTGTGGACTTTCCAGTGCCTGATGAGGTTGGGTCTTTGAGTGAAGGCTTTCCCGCACTTGCTGCACTCATAAGGCTTTTCTCCAGAGTGAACTTTCTGGTGCTGAATGAGTTTGGAGATGCAGCTGAAAGCTTTACCACATCTGCTACACTCATAATCACTGCTGTGAATTCTCCAGTGTACATTAAGGTGGGAGCTTTGGCTAAAGGCCTTCCCACATTCACTGCACTCATAAGGCCTTTCTCCAGTGTGAGTTCGTTGGTGCAGAACAAGTGTGTGTTTCCGACTGAACTCTTTCCCACATTCGCTGCATACATAAGGCCTGGCTCCTGTGTGAACTTCCTGGTGTCGAATGAGATTAGACTTACTACTAAAAAATTTCCCACATTTGCCACACTGATAGAGTCTTTCACCCGTGTGAACTCGCCTGTGCTCAATCAGGCCGGAGATTTGTCTAAAGAATTTCCCACATTCGCTGCACTCGTATGGCCTTTCTCCAGTGTGAACTGTCTGGTGTTTAAAGAGGTCATAGCTTTGACTGAAGAATTTCCCACATTCGTTACACTCATAAGGCCTTTCTCCAGTGTGGATTCTCTGATGCCGAGCAAGTGTGTCTGTGCGGGTGAAGGCTTTCCCACATTCACCACACCTGTGATACCTCTGTCCCATGAGAAAGCCACTCACAAGCTTAGTGCTCTTGTGGGGCTTCATGCTGCTGTGAGAGGCCTGATGCTGAAGAAGGCCAGATGTGGCTGAAAAGTCTCTCCTACCTTTCCCACATGTGAGGGTCTTCTCTGGCACATGGACTCTGCAGCTTTTCACAGAGTCTCTGCCCTCCTTCCTTGGGAAATGTTTCCCTCCATTGGGCTGGTTCTGGTGCTGGTCAAAGTCTGTACTGAACCAGAATTGCTTTCCACATGCCCCACACAAGTATGGTTTCTGCCTGGCTTTTCCCCCATAGTATTTAGCCAGGTGTAAGGTATCTTTCAATATTGGGCCACATATGTCACATGGGTGAGACTCCAGCTCTGCCACGAAAGTCCTGACCTCTGACACTCCTGCTACAAAAATGCTCTGCTCAGAAGATACCTCTTCATCCTCCACTCCATGCCAACAACCTGAAGAACACAGAAATGCTGATTAAATGCATATTTACGGGTGGGAAGGGGCAACCTCATCGTATATGTGCATTTGACACATGCAGGAATAAGTTCATGAAACTGTTTTCAGAATGAGAGGCATGGTCAGAGTGAGGAAGGAATGGCTTTGAGGTAGTGAGCCTCTGGAGGTCATACCATGGGGGAGTGCTAATGAAGGGCCAGGATATAAGAATGGAACCAAACAAATGGCTTCCAGTAGGGCCTTGACTGTTAGTGACTCGTGAGTGCTATGAAAAATGTATCCAGTCCCAGGAAAATCCAACTGCAAGTGAGCAGCTGGTGTTCAAAGACTATTTAAGAATATATGCACATCTTGTGAACATTAATTGCAGGTCAATACTGCCAAAAAATGCAGACAGAGAAGTGGTAAAACATGGGTGTAAGGTGAGGGCCAGAGGTGAGGGTGGCAAGGGGCTAACAAACTAGAAATGATATATCTTCGTGTCAAGAACAGGAAAGGACAGATAGAAACGCTGTGTGGCCACTGGCCCTGGAAACAAACACTGATGTGAACAGTTAATGTTGCCAGTTTTGAACCCAGCTTTGACATCGTGCCCTTCCCCGATGTCCACTCACCAGGTCTAAGTCCCCTCTGGGCCTCTCTTTCTGTGGCTGAAGTCATATCCACCTGGTCATACACCCAGGGCTCTTCTCCTCGCTCTAGTTTCATGACTGCACGTGATCTGGAAAATGCAATTCCTAAGGGAAAGTCAGAACAGGTGAGCAGCCAGCACTGGCCCATGGCAAACCACCCTATGATGGACTTCAGGTAAGAAAAATAACCTGGGAGGAGTTGTGCAGGAATAACCCAAAGGTCCCTATAAGTGACTATGTAAGTGCCTATAACTCCTGACAAGGTCAGGCCCTAGAAAATGTCACCTGAGCTGGGCGCAGTGGCTCACACCTGTAATCTAACACTTTCAGAAGTCAAGTCAGGGTATTACTTGAGCTCAGGAGTTCAAGACCAGCCTGGGCAACATGGCGAAACCACATCTCTACAGAAAAATTAGCTGGGTGTGGTGGTGTGTGTCTGTAGTCCCAACTATTCAGGAGGCTGAGGTGAGAGGATGGCTTGAGCCTGGGAGGTAGAGGTTGCAATGAGCTGAGATCGTGCCACTGCACTCCAGCTTGGGCAACAGAGCCAGACCCTGACTCAAAAAAAAAAAAAAAGAAAAGAAAATGTCACCTGGAGAAAGGGACAGAACCTTGGGCACAGAGGCATCATAATTTTGGACAGAGTCACCAGTACAGAAAGCGAACAGACCTAGTGAGATCCACTGGGCAAACCACAAGTCTCATGACCCCAAACCCTTGGCTGCACGGCTTCAGGACTACTCAGCAAGTAGGGAGGACACTCCATACAGCTTAGCCCTGGCATCCTGAGCACCTACTCCAGGAAACTGGTGAAGGAAGCGGTGCTCATGATCCCACCATAGGAAGAACAGAGTGGTAAAGGCAGAAAAGCATGAGGACCTTACCCAGTGAGGCTAAAAGTGCAAAGTTCTCCAGCATCACATCGTGGTACAAAAGTCTCTGAGCATCATCAAGAAGCTCCCATTCTTCCCGAGAGAAGTATACAAACACATCCTCAAAGACCACACAGCCCTGCAACAAAAGGGACAGGAAGGACCATAAAAAGTCTCTTGACCAATGATCCCCAGTCTACCTACCCACAACATCCTGCTAACTAACCTCCCAGGTTCCCAAGTCAGAGATACCAGGCACTAGTACCACTGATCCTCACTCTCTCCTGATCACCCCAGCAATCACTGTGTCCACCCACCACAACAACAGACAGGCTGACAGATAAATGCCATTTACACTCTGAGCCAGCCAACTCCCCTGGGGTACCCAAGATCACAAATCCCAGGTATGAACCTAGGCTCATTTTTCTCAGTTAAGCCCCAAGTCACAGGACCGTCAGCTCACACTCCCTCCTCTCATACACATCACTCTCTGGACTATGTCTCCCTCACATCTCCAGCTTCCCCCCCACCCTACTGGCCCACCCCATCTCCCTGGACTCCCCAAATGTCACTCTACACATAGCATTAAGAGTGCTTGCCGAAGGCAGATCACGAGGTCAAGAGAGCGAGACTATCCTGGCCAACATGGTGAAACCCCGTCTCTACTAAAAAAAAAAAAAAAAAAAAAATACACAAATTAGCTGGGCATGGTGGTGTGTGCCTGTAGTCCCAGCTACTTGGGAGGCTGAGGCAGGAGAACTGCTTGAACCTGGGAGGCAGAGGTTGCAGTGAGCTGAGATCACACTACTACACTCCAGTCTGGCGACAGAGTGAGACTCCATCTCAAAAAAAAAAAAAAGTGCTTGCCAACAATCAGTATCCCATCTTGCTCCAAACCATCAATGGCCCCATTGCCAAGGAAAGCCCTATTGTTGCTCTGAAAGCCTCCCAATCTGGCCCTGTTCCTTTTTTCAATCACAGGCACCTCAAACCACATGCAGATCTCAGGTATCCTCAACCCTCTTCCATTTCTTTGTTGCACATTGTACCACTGTTTGATATGGATTGGATGTGTATCCCCTACAAATCTCATGTTGAAATGCAACCCCTAGTGCTGGAGGCCCAGGGAAGCCAAAAGATTGGACACCCCTGATTTAAAGTGAGAGATGTGTAACTACTCCTTTAACTTGAACTCTTAGAGGCCACTGTAGGGTTACTAACTGACCTGATTTCAATATTGCTGTGTGTCAGGGAATAGGAACGCTTAAAGAGAGGGAGAAGGATGGGGATCAGCTGGTCAGTGAGGCAGTCAGAAGACACATAACAATTTTTTTTTTTTTTAAGACAGATTCTTGCACTGTTGCCCAGGCTGGAGTGCAGTGGCACGATCTTGGCTCACTGCAAGCTCCATCTCCCAGGTTCACACCATTCTCCTGCCTCAGCCTCCCGAGTAGCCGGGACTACAGGCGCCCACCACCATGCCCGGCTAATTTTTTGTATTTTCAGTAGAGACAAGGTTTCACCATGTTAGCCAGGATGGTCTTGATCTCCTGACCTCGTGATCCACCCGCCTCGGCCTCCCAAAGTGCTGGGATTACAGGTGTGAGCCACTGCGCCTGGCCGACTTTAGGCATTTGACACAGATCTCTAACTAACTAAATGCAGGCAGCAGGAGATAAATACCCATGCTCAGCTGCATCATGAAAACAGAAGAAACTGGAACACATTCAACACCCTCAACACATTCCAGCTACATCAAGAGAGTCTGGTTCCTACCTTCTGGCCTCAGGATAATGACAGAATGTAGTACATCCTAAGTTCCAGAGAGTTACCAAAAACAGAGACAGCATTCTGGACAAACACAAAGATTAGAGAAGCACCCTAAATCTTTGGCCAGATGGATTCGTGAGATCCTTCTACTACACTAGGCAAGACTGGGAGAAGTAGTGAACTTTTTTTTTTTGAAATGGGGTCTCAGCCGAGCATGATGACTCACACCTGTAATCCCAGCACTTTGGGAGGCCGAGGCGGGTGGATCTCCTGAGGGCAGGAGTTCGAGACCAGCCTGGCCAACATCGTGAAACCCCGTCTCTACCAAAAATACAAACAAATTAGCTGGGCGTGGTGGCGGGTGCCTGTAATTCCAGCTACTCAGGAGGCAGACAGGAGAATTGCTTGAACCCAGAAGGCAGAGGTTGCGGTGAGCCAAGATTGTGCCACTGCACTCCAGCCTAGGAAATGTGGTGAAACCCCGTCTCTACTAAAAATGCAAAAATTAGCTGGGTGTGGTGGTGGGCACCTGTAATCCCAGCTACTCGGGAGGCTGAGGTAGGAGAACTGCTTGAACCCAGGAGACAGAGGTTGCAGTGAGCCGAGATCGCGCCACTGCACTCCAGCCTGGGTGACAAGAGCAAGACTCCATCTCAAAAAAACAAAACAAAACAAAACCCGGCCAAGGCATGGTGGCTCACTCTTGTAATCCCAGCACTTTGGGAGGCCAAAGGGAGTGGATCAACTGAGGTCACGAGTTTGAGACCAGCCTGGCCAACATGGTGAAACTCTATCTATTAAAATACAAAAATTAGCTGGGCATGGTAATGCATGCCTGTAATCCCAGCTACTGGGAAAACTGAGGCAGGAGAATCACTTGAATCTGGGAGGCAGAAGCTGCAGTGAGCCAAGATCGCACCACTGCACTCCAGCCTGGGTGACAGAGCGAGACTCGTCTCCAAAAAAAAAAATAAATAAATAAAATAAAACCAAAGCCAAGTGCAGTGGCTCACAACTGTAATCCAAACACTTTGGAAGGCTGGGGCCGGTGGATCAGTTGAGGTTGGGAGTTCAAGACCACCTGGGCCAACACGGTGAACGTCCCCCCAACTCCCCCGCCCCCACCCCACCCCTCCCACCTCCCCACCCCACCCCACCCCTCCCACCTCCCCACCCCCGTCTCTACTATAAATACTAAAATTAGCCAGGGGTGGTTGCGGGCACCTGTAATCTCAACTACTCGGGAGGCTGAGGCGGGAGAATCTCTTGAACCCGGGAGGTAGAGGTTGCAATGAGCCACTGCATCCCACCCTGGGCGACAGAGTGAGACTTCGTCTCAAAAAAATAAATAAATAAATAAATAAACTAAAACTAAAAACACACAAAATGAGGGTGAGATAATCAGATAGTAACAAATTTATAGCACACTACCCATCGTTGCCATCCCAGGCCAAACTCCTCATACCCTACAGCTCTCTCCTCCTGCAAACACTGAAAAGAACCCTTTCAAATGGCAGGACCCTTCTCTTCTGGGGGGAGTCTCAAGAATGCCCACTCCCTCTTCCCTGCCCTCCAGTCCCAGCCTTCTCATCTCTTACCCCAGAGATATGAAATAACATACTTAAGACTGCCCCACTTAAATCTGACCTCCTGGCCTTGACCTACTCCAGACCACTCCCTTCACCCCAAAGATATTCTAAGCCCAGCCCCTTCCCCACAACTTCAGACCTTCCTCTCTAGTTGCCTAAGTGAGGAAGCCTCCACTCTGAGACATCTCAAAGTCACCATTCCAAAATCCAAACGTTCATGGAAAAACAACAAAAACACCTTGCTCTTTCATGCCTTACTTTCAGTCATAGCTGCATATGATGGAGCAGAAAATCCTGTTGGTTTCAAATTTAAAACCTACCCAGAATATGATCACTTCTACCCACTCACCTGCCATTACTCTTGGTACATCCACCACCAAAGCATTCCTGGAATCCACTGCAGTAGCCTCCTTACCGGTCTCCTCGTATCCATCCTCGCAGTCCCCACCCCAAACTAATGTTCTCCCCTGAGCAAATTTCGAGACACTTAAAATCCCAGCTAAGATCACGTCCTTCTATTCAAAACCCTCAGTTAATCTCAACGCCCTCAGAATGAAGCGACAACTTCTCAGCCTGCCATTCCAGTCACAGTTCCTCAAAGTCTGCTCTGTGTTGATGAGAACCCTGTCTCCCAAATGTTTGGGGGTCAGCAGCACCCCCGAGCCTTTACCTGCGCCGTCCCCTCCGCCCGTAACTCTCCCACACCCACCCACACCGAGATAGGACCCCGCCCCAAGAGTGCGTCGCTGTCCTGGGACACAGGGGCTGCAGGCACTTTACGATTCGGAGTCGGAGAAAGGGTGACTGAGGGCCCGGAGGACGCAGCACCCACCCGCGCGGAGTCCGTTAGCTCCGCCATAGGACCGTGGGCGCGGACAGCTGCCGGGAGCGGCAGGCGTCTCGATCGGGGACGCAGGCACTTCCGTCCCTGCAGAGCATCAGACGCGTCTCGGGACACTGGGGACAACATCTCCTCCGCGCTTTCCCGACACCTCCACCTGCGGCCCACACAAGCGTTACAGAACCCCGGCCAGGTGCAGCCTGACAGAAACAAACAAAATGTCCGCTACAAGGAGGAGCCGGAAGTCCCGCCCACGCACCCCCCGCAGGCACTGAAACACCCCTCTCCTGGGCCCTCATTGGGTATGCAACGTATAGGTTTGTGGGTAGAGTGTGGTTCCCACTGAGCTATCCTTCAAGGCAGGGGATTCTCGGCCTGGGCTCTTGGGAAAACTCGAAGTAGGAGGGCCAAGTTGTTTGGGAAAAGTAACCCGAGTTTCAAAGGGCTAACAGGACTTCCGTCCTCTTTTTTTTTTTTTTTTTTTTTTTTTTTTTTTGAGACAGAGTCTCGCTCTGTCGCCCAGGCTGCAGTGCAGTGGCGCGATCTTGGCTGACTGCAACCTCCGCCTCCCGGGTTCAAGCGATTCTCCTGCCTCAGCCTCCCAAGTAGTTGGGACTACAGGGGCCCGCCACCACGCCAGGCTAATTTTAGTACTTTTAGCAGAGTACGGGATTTCACCGTGTTGGCCAGGCTGGTCTCGAACTCCTGACTTTGTGATTTGCCTGCTTCGGCCTCCCAAAGTGCTGGGATTACAGGAGTGAGCCATGGTGCCCGGCTGACTTCTGTCCTCTTAAAAGGCCTGGACCTAGATTCCCTGGAGTGTAGTATGCACCGATCGCAGAAATGTTGAGACATTTCAGATGTTCCCCAAAGCTGCAAAACTAAATAGATACACCACACCACAATGTCTCTTTGCGTACACTCACAGCTAGAAGCTAATAACTATTACCTTGTTGCTTTTTAAATATGTGTGCACTCAAGCTTTACAGTAACTTTTGTGAGCTTCAGTTTGGTCAGAGACGGAAGAGAAAATATTCCAAACAAGGCCTTGGAGTGGAAGAAGGAAGAGGGATGATGTGGAGCCTCCCTGAAACCAGTGGACAGATTTCTTCAGAAAACTCTTCCTGCCTGGGTAATCAGTGATGTCTCCATCACAGCAAAACACAGTGCAATTACCATTTAACCTGTCATTGTCATTGTAAGTACGGTGTCTGTGTTAGGAGGTGAGATTATCCCTGGGGGAAAAATCCTGACAGCTATTAATAATGATTCCGTAGTTATTTGAAGATAATGAAAGAAATTGCTCTGAGGAAATATCTGTGATAGATGGACAAAGTTAAGATCTCAGGAAAGTTTGAGCCTGAATACTAAAGTATGAGAAGTGAAAGAATGAAGTTAAGCATGTGGTTGTGTTGTGATCTTGACCACACTTTGTCAACAAAATGTGACTCTTTTTTCCTGAAAATGCTGAGCAATTGTAAAGAAGATATCAGAATGGTAAAAATCAACAGTGAAGTTGTGCTGTCTTGATAATTCACTGTTAAAATACACATCCAAGGAACACATACGAGCTCTCAGTAGGTGTTTTTCAAATGTGTTAGTAGCATGAAAGACATCACTAATAAAATTTCCAAGATTCCTATACATACAGGACATGTCCTGCATATAATGATTTTTGTCCTGCATCACCTTTTGACTTTGTCACAATACCCTAAATAAATCTTCTAAAGAAGGCAACAGTCTTAAAGAAAAGAATTTTCAACCTGGAATTTCATATCCAGCCAAACTAAGCTTCATCAGTGAAGGAGAAATAAAATACTTTACAGACAAGCAAATGCTGAGAGATTTTGTCACCACCAGGCCTGCCCTAAAAGAGCTCCTGAAGGAAGCACTAAACATGGAAAGGAACAACTGGTACCAGCCACTGCAAAAACATGCCAAATTGTAAAGACCATCAAGGCTAGGAAGAAACTGCATCAACTAATGAGCAAAATAACCAGCTAACATCATAATGACAGGATCAAATTCACACATAACAATACTAACCTTAAATGTAAATGGGCTCAATGCTCCAATTAAAAGGCACAGACTGGCAAATTGGATAAAGAGTCAAGACCCATCTGTGTGCTGTATTCAGGAAACCCATCTCACGTGCAGAGACACACATAGGCTCAAAATAAAGGGATGGAGGAAGATCTACCAAGCAAATGGAAAACAAAAAAAGGCAGGGGTTGCAATCCTACTCTCGGATAAACCAGACTTTAAACCAACAAAGATCAAAAGAGACAAAGAAGGCCACTACATAATGGTAAAGGGATCAATTCAACAAGAAGAACTAACTATCCTAAATATATATGCACCCAATACGGGAGCACCCAGATTCATAAAGCAAGTCCTTAGTGACCTACAAAGAGACTTAGACTCCCACACAATAATAATGGGAGACTTTAACACCCCACTGTCAACATTAGACGGATCAACGAGACAGAAAGTTAACAAGGATATCGAGGAATTGAACTCAGCTCTGCACCAAGCGGACCTAATAGACATCTACAGAACTCTCCACCCCAAATCAACAGAATATACATTTTTTTTCAGCACCACACTACACCTATTCCAAAATTGACCACATAGTTGGAAGTAAAGCACTCCTCCGCAAATGTAAAAGAACAGAAATTGTAACAAACTGTCTCTCAGACCACAGTGCAATCAAACTAGAACTCAGGATTAAGAAACTCATTCAAAACCGCTTAACTACATGGAAACTGAACAACCTGCTCCTGAATGACTACTGGGTACATAACGAAATGAAGGCAGAAATAAAGATGTTCTTTGAAACCAAGGAGAACAAAGACACAACATACCACAATCCTGGGACACATCCAAAGCAGTGTGTAGAGGGAAATTTATGGCACTAAATGCCCACCAGAGAAAGCAGGAAAGATCTAAAATTGACACCCTAATATCCAATTAAAAGAACTAGAGAAGCAAGAGCAAACACATTCAAAAGCTAGCAGAAGGCAAGAAATAACTAAGATCAGAGCAGAACTGAAGGAAATAGAGACACAAAAAACCCTTCAAAAAATCAATGAATCCAGGAGCTGGTTTTTTGAAAAGATCAACAAAATTGATAGACCGCTAGCATGACTAATAAAGAAGAAAAGAGAGAAGAATCAAATAGATGCAATAAAAAAATGACAAAGGGGATATCAGCACCGATCCCACAGAAATACAAACTACCATCAGAGAATACTATAAACACCTCTACGCAAATAAACTAGAAAATCTAGAAGAAATGGACAAATTCCTCGACACATACACTCTCCCAAGACTAAACCAGGAAGAAGTTGAATCTCTGAATAGACCAGGCTCTGAAATTGAGGCAATAATTAATAGCTTACCAACCAAAAAAAGTCCAGGACCAGATGGATTCACAGCTGAATTCTACCAGAGGTACAAGGAGGAGCTGGTGCCATTCCTTCTGAAACTATTCCAATCAATAGAAAAAGAGGGAATCCTCCCTAACTCATTTTATGAGGCCAGCATCATCCTGATACCAAAGCCTGGCAGAGATGCAACAGAAAAAGAGAATTTTAGACCAATATCCTTGATGAACATTGATGCAAAAATCCTCAATAAAATACTGGCAAACCGAATCCAGCAACACATCAAAAAGCTTATCCACCATGATCAAGTGGGCTTCATCCCAGGGGTGCAAGGGTGGTTCAACATACGAAAATCAATAAACGTAATCCAGCATGTAAACAGAACCAAAGACAAAAACCACAGGATTATCTCAATGGATGCAGAAAAGGCCTTTGACAGAATTCAACAACCCTTCATGCTAAAAACTCTCAATAAATTAGGTATTGATGGGAACGTATCTCAAAATAATAAGAGCTATCTATGACAAACCCACAGCCAATATCATACTGAATGGACAAAAACTGGAAGCATTCCCTTTGAAAACTGGCACAAGACAGGGATGCCCTCTCTCACCACTCCTATTCAACATAGTGTTGGAAGTTCTGGCCAGGGCAATCAGGCAGGAGAAGGAAATAAAGGGCATTCAATTAGGAAAAGAGGAAGTCAAATTGTCCCTGTTTGCAGATGACATGATTGTATATCTAGAAAACCCCATCGTCTCAGCCCAAAATCTCCTTAAGCTGATAAGCAACTTCAACAAAGTCTCAGGATACAAAATCAATGTGCAAAAATCACAAGCATTCTTATACACCAATAACAGACAAACAGAAAGCCAAATCATGAGTGAACTCCCATTCACAATTGCTTCAAAGAGAATAAAATACCTAGGAATCCAACTTACAAGGGATGTGAAGGACCTCTTCAAGGAGAGCTACAAACCACTGCTCAATTTAATAAAAGAGGATACAAACAAATGGAAGAACATTCCATGCTCATGGGTAGGAAGAATCAATATCATGAAAATGGCCATACTGCCCAAGGTAATTTATAGATTCAATGCCATCCCCATCAAGCTACCAATGACTTTCTTCACAGAATTGGAAAAAACTACCTTAAAGTTCATATGGAACCAAAAAAGAGCCCGCATTGCCAAGTCAATCCTAAGCCAAAAGAACAAAGCTGGAGGCATCACGCTACCTGACTTCAAACTATACTACAAGGCTGCAGTAACCAAAACAGCATGGTACTGGTACCAAAACAGAGATATAGACCAATGGAACAGAACAGAGCCCTCAGAAAATAATGCCGCATATCTACAACTATCTGATCTTTGACAAACCTGAAAAAACAAACAATGGGGAAAGGATTCCCTATTTAATAAATGGTGCTGGGAAAACTGGCTAGCCATATGTAGAAAGCTGAAACTGGATCCCTTCCTTACATCTTATACAAAAATTAATTCAAGATGGATTAAAGACTTAAATGTTAGACCTAAAACCATAAAAACCCTAGAAGAAAACCTAGGTAATACCATTCAGGACATAGGCATGGGCAAGGACTTCATGTCTAAAACACCAAAAGCAATGGCAACAAAAGCCAAAATTGACAAATGGGATCTAATTAAACTAAAGCACTTCTGCACAGCAAAAGAAACCACCATCAGAGTGAACAGGCAACCTACAGAATGGGAGAAAATTTTTACAACCTACTTATCTGACAAAGGGCTAATATCCAGAATCTACAATGAACTCAAACCAATTTATAAGAAAAAAAACAACCCCATCAAAAAGTGGGCAAAGGATATGAGCAGACACTTCTCAAAAGAAGATATTTATGCAGTCGAAAAACACATGAAAAAATGCTCATCATCACTGGCCATCAGAGAAATGCAAAACAAAACCACAATGAGATACCATCTGACACCAGTTAGAATGGCGATCATTAAAAAATCAAGAAACAACAGGTGCTGGAGAGGATGTGGAGAAATAGGAACACTTTTACATTGTTGGTGGGACTGGAAACTAGTTCAACCATTGTGGAAGTTGGTGTGGCGATTCCTCAGGGATCTAGAACTAGAAATACCATTTGACCCAGCCATCCCATTACTGAGTATAAACCCAAAGGATTATAAATCATGCTGCTATAAAGACACATGAACATGTATGTTTATTGTGGCACTATTCACAATAGCAAAAACTTGGAACCAACCCAAATGTCCAACAATGATAGACTGGATTAAGAAAATGTGGCACATATACCCCATGGAATACTATGCAGCCATAAAAAATGATGAGTTCGTGTCCTTTGTAGGGACATGGATGAAGCTGGAAACCATCATTCTCAGCAAACTATCACAAGGACAAAAAACCAAACACTGCATGTTCTCACTCATAGGTGGGAATTGAACAATGAGAACACATGGACACAGGAAGGGGAACATCACACACTAGGGCCTGTTGTGGGGTGGGGGGACGGGGGAGGGATAGCATTAGGTGATATAACTAATGCTAAATGATGAGTTACTGGGTGCAGCACACCAACATGGCACATGTATACATATGTAACAAACCTGCACGTTGTGCCCATGTACCCTAAAACTTAAAGTATAATAATAATTTTTTAAAAGTCTATTCAAAGGGATAATATCGAGAATTTCCCAAAGATATTAGGAAGGATTATCTTTCCAAGAGAAAGATATCAATATTCAAGTACAAGAAGGCTGTAGAATACCAAGCAGATTTAACCCAAAGAAGACTACCTCAAGACATTTAGTAATCAAATTACCAAAGGTCAAGGGTAAAGAAAGGATCCTAAAAGCAGCAAAAGAACAGAAACAACACACAAAGGAGCTCCAATATGCCTGGTAGAAGACTTCCCAGTATAAACCTTATAGGCCAGGAGAGAGTGGCATGATGGATTTAAAGTGCTGAAGGAAAAAACTTTTATCCTAGAATAGTGTATTTGCTGAAAGTATCCTTCAAACATGAAAGAGAAATAAAAACTCTTCTGGATGAACAAAAGCTGAAAGATTTTTGTCAACACCAGACTTGTCTTACAAGAAATGTTAAAGGGAGTTCTGCAATCTAAAAGGATGTTAATGAGCAACAAGAAATCATCTGAAGGCACGAAACTCACTGGTAATAGTAACTACACAGAAAAAAAAAACAATATAGTAACACTGTAACTGTGATGTGTAAACTCATATCTTGAGTAGAAAGACTAAAATATGAACCTATCAAAAACAATTCCAACAAGTGTTCAAGACATAGACAGTACAATAAGATATACATAGAATCAAAAAATTTAAAAGCTGGGTGACATAGTTAAAGTGTAATGTTTTTATTAGTTTTTCTCTTGTTTGTTATTTGTTTATGGGATCAGTGTTGTCATCAGTTTAAAATAATGGGTTATAAGATATTATATGGAAGCTTCATGGTAAACTAAATTCAAAAACCTAGAACAGATACCAAAAAATTTTTAAAAAAGAAATTAAAATATACAACCAGAGAAAATCACCTTCACAATAAGGAAGACAGGAAGGAAGGAAAGAAGGAAGAGAAGACCACCAAACAACATGGCAGCAGTAAATCCTTACTTATTAATAATAACATTGAATATAAATGGACTAAAGTCTCCAATCAAAACACACGGAGTTGCTGAATGAATAAAAATAAAGACCCAATGCTCTATTGCATACAAGAAACACACTTCACCTATAAAGACACACATAGATTAAAATAAAAGGATGGAAAAAGATATTTCATGCCACTGGAAACGACGAAATAGCAGGAATAACTACATGTATATCAGAAAAATAGATTTCAAGAGAAAAACTGTGAAAAGAGACAAAGTCACTATATATAATGCTAAAGGGATCAATTCAGCAAGAGGACATAATCTTTGTAAATATATATACACTCAACACTGGAGCACCCAGATATAAAAGTAAATATTATTAGAGCTAAATAGACAGATAGAGTCCGACACAGTGATAGCTGAAGATGACAACACCCCACTTTCAGCATTGAACAGGCCTTCCAGACAGAAATGGACTCAATCTGCACTATAGAACAAATGGACCTAATAGATATTTATAGAACATTTCATCCAACAGCTTCAGAATACATATTCTTCTCAGCACATGGATCATTCTCAAAGAAATACTATATGTTAGGCCATAAAATATGTCTTGAAACTTTTTTAAATTGAAATAATATCAAGTACCTTCTCTGACCACAAGGCAATAAAAGTAGAAATCAGTAACAAGTGGACTTTCAAAATGCTACAAACACATGGAAATTAAACAGTCATCTTCTGAATGACCAGTGGGTCAATTAAGAAATTGAGAAGTTGGGCTGGGCATGATGGCTCACGACTGTAATCCCAGCACTTTGGGAGGTGGAGCCAGGCGGATCACGAGGTCAGGAGTTCAAGACCAGCCTGACTGACATGATAAACCCTGTCTCTACTAAAAATACAAAAATTAGCCGGGCATGATGGCACACACCTGCAATCCCAGCTACTCAGGAGGCTGAGGCAGGAGAATTGCTTAAACCCAGGAGGTGGAGGTTGCAGTGAGTGGAGATTGCGCCATTGCACTCCAGCTTGGGAGACAGAGTGAGACTCCATCTCAAAGAGAAAAAAAAAAAAAAAGAAAGAAATTGAAAAGTTTTTTGAGGCCAGGCGCATTGGCTCATGCCTGTAATCCCAGCACTTTGGGAGGCCAAAGCAGGTGGATCACCTGAGGTCAGGAGTTCGAGACCAGCCTGATCAACAAGGTGAAACCATGTCTCTACTAAAAATACAAAAATTAGTCGGGCATGGTGGCGGGCGCCTGTAGTCCTAGCTACTCATGAGGCTGAGACAGGAGAATTGCTTGAACCCAAGAAGGTGGAGGTGGCAGTGAGCCGAGACTGCGCCGCTGCACTCCAGCCTGGATGATGGAGCAAGACTCTGTCTCAAAAAAAAAAAAAAAAAAGAAAAGAAAAGTTTTTTGAAACAAATGATAATAGAAACACAGCATGCCAAAATCTGTGGGATACAGAAAAATAAGTACTAAGAAGAATGTTTATAGCTATAAGTGCCTACATTACAAAAGTAAAAAGAAAACTTTAAATAAACAACCTAATAATGCATCTTTTTTTTTTTTTTTTTTTTTTTTTTCTTTTTTATTGATCATTCTTGGGTGTTTCTCGCAGAGGGGGATTTGGCAGGGTCACAGGACAATAGTGGAGGGAAGGTCAGCAGATAAACAAGTGAACAAAGTTCTCTGGTTTTCCTAGGCAGAGGACCCTGCGGCCTTCCGCAGTGTTTGTGTCCCTGGGTACTTGAGATTAAGGAGTGGTGATGACTCTTAACGAACATGCTGCCTTCAAGCATCTGTTTAACAAAGCACATCTTGCACCGCCCTTAATCCATTCAACCCTGAGTGGATACAGCACATGTTTCAGAGAGCACAGGGTTGGGGGTAAGGTCACAGATCAACAGGATCCCAAGGCAGAAGAATTTTTCTTAGTACAGAACAAAATGAAAAGTCTCCCATGTCTACCTCTTTCTACACAGACACAGCAACCATCCGATTTCTCAATCTTTTCCCCACCTTTCCCCCCTTTCTATTCCACAAAACCGCCATTGTCTTCATGGCCCGTTCTCAATGAGCTGTTGAGTACACCTCCCAGATGGGGTGGTGGCCGGGCAGAGGAGCTCCTCACTTCCCAGTAGGGGCGGCCGGGCAGAAGCGCCCCTCACCTCCCGGACGGGGCGGCTGGCCGGGCGGGGGGCTGACCCCCCCCACCTCCCTCCCGGACGGGGCGGCTGGCCGGGCGGGGGGCTGACCCCCCACCTCCCTCCCGGACAGGGCGGCTGGCCGGGCAGAGGGGCTCCTCACTTCCCAGTAGGGGCGGCCGGGCAGAGGCGCCCCTCACTTCCCCGACGGGGCGGCTGGCCCGGCGGGGGGCTGACCCCCCCACCTCCCTCCCGGAGGGGGCGGCTGGCCGGGCAGAGGGGCTCCTCACTTCCCGGTAGGGGCGGCCGGGCAGAGGCGCCCCTCACCTCCCGGACAGGGCGGCTGGCCGGGCGGGGGGCTGATCCCCCCACCTCCCTCCCGGACGGGGCGGCTGGCCGGGCGGGGGGCTGACCCCCCCACCTCCCTCCCGGACGGGGCGGCTGGCCGGGCGGGGGGCTGACCCCCCACCTCCCTCCCGGACGGGGCGGCTGGCCGGGCAGAGGGGCTCCTCACTTCCCAGAAGGGGCGGCCGGGCAGAGGCGCCCCTCACCTCCCGGATGGGGCGGCTGGCCAGGCGGGGGGCTAACCCCCCCACCTCCCTCCCGGACGGGGCGGCTGGCCGGGCCGGGGGCTGACCCCCCCACCTCCCTCCCAGACAGAGCGGCTGGCCGGGCAGAGGGGCTCCTCACTTCCCAGTAGGGGCGGCCGGGCAGAGGCGCCCCCCCCACCTCCTGGACAGGGCGGCTGGCCGGGCAGGGGGCTGATCCCCCCACCTCCCTCCCGGACGGGGCGGCTGGCCAGGCGGGGGGCTGATCCCCCCACCTCCCTCCCGGACGGGGCAGCTGGCCGGGCGGGGGGCTGACCCCCCCACCTCCCTCCCGGATGGGGCGGCTGGCCGGGAGGGGGGCTGACCCCCCCACCTCCCTCCCGGACGGGGCGGCTGGCCGGGCAGAGGGGCTCCTCACTTCCCAGTAGGGGCGGCCGGGCAGAGGCACCCCTCGCCTCCCGGACGGGGCGGCTGGCCAGGCGGGGGGCTGACCCCCCCACCTCCCTCCCGGACGAGGCGGCTGGCCGGGCAGAGGGGCTCCTCACTTCCCGGTAGGGGCGGCCGGGCAGAGGTGCCCCTCACCTCCCGGACGGGGCGGCTGGCCGGGCGGGGGGCTGACCCCCCCACCTCCCTCCCAGACGAGGAGGGAGGACGCTCCTCACTTCTCAGACGGGGTGGCTGCCGGGCGGAGGGGCTCCTCACTTCTCAGACGGGGCGGTTGCCAGGCAGAGGGTCTCCTCACTTCTCAGACAGGGCGGCCGGGCAGAGACACTCCTCACATCCCGGACGGGGCGGCAGGGCAGAGGTGCTCCCCACATCTCAGACGATGGGCGGCCGGGCAGAGACGCTCCTCACTTCCCAGATGTGATGGCGGCCGGGAAGAGGCGCTCCTCACTTCCTAGATGGGATGGCGGCCGGGCAGAGACGCTCCTCACTTTCCAGACTGGGCAGCCAGGCAGAGGGGCTCCTCACATCCCAGACGATAGGCAGTCAGGCGGAGACGCTCCTCACTTCCCAGACGGGGTGGCTGCCAGGCAGAGGCTGCAATCTCGGCACTTAGGGAGGCCAAGGCAGGCGGCTGGGAGGTGGTTGTAGCGAGCCAAGATCACGCCACTGCACTCCAGCCTGGGCGCCATTGAGCACTGAGTTAACGAGACTCCGTCTGCAATCCCGGCACCTCGGGAGGCCGAGGCTGGCGGATCACTCGCGGTTAGGAGCTGGAGACCAGCCCAGCCGACACATCGAAACCCCGTCTCCACCAAAAAAATACGAAAACCAGTCAGGCGTGGCGGCGCACGCCTGCAATCGCAGGCACTCGGCAGGCTGAGGCAGGAGAATCGGGCAGGGAGGTTGCAGTGAGCTGAGATGGCAGCAGTACCGTCCAGCTTCGGCTCGGCATCAGAGGGAGACCGTGGAAAGAGGGGAGAGGGGAGAGGGGAGAGGGGGGAGGGGGGAGGGGGGAGGGGGGAGGGGGGAGGGGAGAGGGGAGAGGGGAGAGTGCCTCCTTGCAGTCTCTTGAATTCTTGACCTTAAGTGATCTGTCCCCTAATAATGCATCTTAAAGAATTAGAGACACTAGAGCAAACCAAACCCAAAGTGAGTAGAAGAAAATAAATAGCTGGGCGCAGTAGCTCACGCCTGCAGTCCCAACACTTTGGGAGGCTGAGGCAGGTGGATCACCGGAGGTCAGGAGTTCGAGACCAGCCTGACCAATAAGGTGAAATTCCATCTCTACTAAAAATATAAAAATTAGCCAGACGTAGTGGCAGGCACCTGTAGTCCCAGCTACTCAGGAGGCTGAGACAGGAGAATTGCTTGAACCCGGGAGGTGGAGGTTGCAGTGAGCCAAGATCACGCCACTGCACTCTAGCCTGGGCAACAGAACAAGACTCTGTCTCAAAAAAAAAAAAAAAAAAAAGGAAAATAAAATAATAAAGATTAGAGCAGAAATAAATGAAACTGAAACAAAGAAAACAATACAAATGTGTTCAACAAAATTATTGTTTTTTTGTTTGTTTGTTTTTTGTTTGTTTTTTTTGAAATGGGGTCTTGCTCTTATCACCCAGGCTGGAGTGCAATGGCAGGATCTCTGTTCACTGCAACCTCTGCCTCCTGGATTCAAGCAATTCTCCTGCCTCAGCCTCCCAAGTAGCTGGGATTACAGGCACCCACCACCATGCCCGGCTAATTTTTGTATTTTTAATACAGACGGGGCTTTGCCATGTTGGTCAGGCTGGTCTCGAACTCCTGACCTCGTGATCTGTCCACCTCAGCCTCCCAAAGTGCTGGGATTACAGGTGTCAGCCACCACGCCCGGCCGAGAAATTGGTTTTTTGAAAAGTAAACAAAATAAAAAATCCTTTAGCCAGACTAAGAAAGATAAACCAAATAAAATAGAAGTGAGAAAGAAGACTTTACAGCCAATACTGCAGAAATTCAAAGGGTCATTGGAGGCTACTATGATCAACTGTATGCCAAAAATTGGAAATTATAGAAAAAATGGACAAATTCCTAGACACATATAACTTACCAAGATGAATTATGAGGAAATCCAAAACCTGAACTGACAAATAGCAAGCAATGAGATTGAGGCTGTAATAAAAATTTTCCCAGCAAAGAAAAGCCTGGGACCCAATGGCTTCACTACTGAATTTTACCAAACATTTAAAGAACTAACCCCAATCCTACTCGAACTATTCCCAAAAATAAGAGGAGGAGAAAATACTTCTAAACTCATCATACAAGGTTGGTATTACCCTGATACTAAAATAATTTTTTTTCTATTTCCATTTCAATAAGAAATAAGAGAAAGTAAAACAAAGACATATTTGAACCTAATGTATTCTTCAGTGATATCATTCCTTTACTGTAAGGAATACTTTTTTTTTCTTTTTTCTTCTTTTTTGAGACGGAGTCTTGCTCTGTCACCAGGCTGGAGTGCAGTGGTGCGATCTCGGCTCACTGCACCCTCCTCCTCCCAGGTTCAAGTGATTTCCCCTGCCTCAGCCTCCCAAGTAGCTGGGACTACAGGCGTGCGCCACCACGCCTGGCTAATTTTTTTGTATTTTAGTGGATACGGGGTTTCACCATGTTGACTAGGATGGTCTCGATCACCTGACCCCGTGATCTGCCCGCCTCGGCCTCCCAAAGTGCTGGTATTACAGGCGTGAGCCACCGCGCCTGGCCGGAGTACTTGTTTTTCAATACCACAGGAGCTATGAGCTGGTCCTCCATTTTGTATCAAAGAATGTGTCCCCAGGTGACAAGATGCAGATTCCAAGACATTGAATCAATATGATGCCACCATCGCTTTCTTTCTGTTCTATGACATCTTTCTAGTCTTACCTTACTATTTCCTTGGCTCTAAGTTGGTTTTTCCTGAGTTCTCAGAAATTGAAATAATACACACTTTGTAGAAATAAGAATTTCATGTTAGTCAAGTCTCTAGGATGGCCATGGGCTCCACTTAACTATCTCAGAACTTACAGCCCCATGTCCTCTGCTCACTATCCATTGAGATTTATGTGTTCTCAGACTTCACAGAAACTTTTCTAGCTACTTATGTCATTCTCAGTGGTAACTTCATTTATCCACAATATTAACTAATTTTCTCAGTCCAAGCTGTTTTCCAGAGGTAATCTCCAGTCCCCATGCTGAAACTATCATTGTACTTACTGCTGAAATGATAGTTCCTTCCCAGCAAGAAGGTGAGATTATCGTACCCAGAATCTTTTCTCAGGGTTCAAATATCCACTTTCCCCATGGCAGGAATGCTGACACTCCAGCCACGGTTTTGTAAATGTGAATTAATAAATACCAACTATTCCCAGGTGAGTGTTGTGGGTGGCAAGCTACCCAGGTGCTGAGGCAAGAGACCGAGGGCACGAGCCATTCCAGTATAATAAAATATATAAAACAACAAGAGTTATACTAGATCTAGATCATAGATGTGATTATATATGAATATCATTAATCATTAGTTTGTAGCAATTACTCTTTATTCCAGTATTATAATAATCCTCGCTCTATAATCATAACCTAGAAAAAACCAGGCCATACAGAGATAGGAGCTGAGGGGACACAGTGAGAAGTGACCAGAAGACAAGAGTGCGAGCCTTCTGTTATGTCCAGACAGGGCCACCAGAGGGCTCCTTGGTCTAGCGGTGATGCCAGCGTCTGGGAAGTCTGGTCTAGCGGTAGCCTTAGTGTCAAGGAAAAACACCTGCTACTTAGCGGACCGGGAAAGGGAGTCTCCCTTTTCCCCGGGGGAGTTTAGAGAAGACTCTGCTCCTCCATCTCTTGTGGAGGGCCTGACTGATGTCAGGCCCACCCGCAGTTATCCGGAGGCCTAACCGTCTCCCTGAGATGCTGTGCTTCAGCGGTCACGCTCCTAGTCTGCCTTCATGTTCCATCCTGTACACCTGGCTCTGCCTTCTAGATAACAGTAGCAAAATTAGTGAAAGTACTAAAAGTCTCTGATATGCAGAAATAATGGTGTAAGCTGTCTCTCTCTCTCCCTCTCTCTCTCTGCCTTGGCTGCCAGGCAGGGAAGGGCCCCGCGTCCAGTGAACACGTGACCCACATGACCTTACCTATCATTGGAGATGACTCACACTCTTTGCCCTGCCTCTTTTGCTTTGTGTCCAATAAATAACAGTGCAGCTAGACATTCAGGGCCACTACCAGTCTCCGCGCATTGGTGGTAGTGGTCCCCCGGGCCCAGCTGCCTTTTCTCTTATCTCTTTGTCTTGTGTCTTTATTTCTACACTCTCTCGTCGCCGCACACAGGGAGAGACTCTGTGGGGCTGGTCCCTACAGAGTGTCACTATCAAAAGGAACCAGTTCTGCTCTAAGGTTGAGACATACTCTGAGGGACCTGGAGACATGGTGCAACCTCCTCTCCTTGCCTTATGCCTCTCCTCTATATTTCCTCTGAAACCTTCTTTGAATATTCTTCCTTCCATTCCTGACTGAAAATATTAAGCCTCACAAAGTCCACTGTAAGATCTTTACCAGTGGGAAATGAAGAAGACTGTTTAAAGTATTTGAGTGGCCATTTAGTGTCTTTATAACATTTTTTGGTTATGCATTTTTGTCTTTTTGGGGGCATGATTTGCAAATTGAGTCTCTGGTATTTTACTAACTTGTGTTTGATGAGTGAAAGAGTTAATACTTCCTCTCCCATTAGTGAAAGGAAAGACACTTCAGAAACATGAATAAAAGATTGTAAATTGGAAATAATAAGGTAATCAGATATGTAAAGAATCTAGGCCAGGCGTGGTGGCTCACGCCTGTAATCCCAGCATGTCAAGTGATTCTCCTGCCTCCACCTCTCTAGTAGCTGGAATTACAGGCACCTGCCACTACACCCAGTGAATTTTTGTATTTTTAGTAGAGACAAGGTTTCACCATGTTGGTCATGCTGGTCTAGAACTCCTGACCTCTGGTGATCCACCCACCTCGGCCTCCCAAAGTGCTGGGATTACAGGCATGAGCCACAGCGCCCAGCTTCCTGACATCGCTTAATGCATAATCTCTTCACAGCGTATTTCCAAAGTCCAAGGGCTCTTTCATAACACCTACAACTGGTTCCATCAGAAATGTTTAAAGCATAACAAAATATGTTATCATCGTCCATTTTTTTCTATTGTCTCAAAAATATCTTTGTTCTTTAAGCAGCTTCATTGCAATGAAATTCCCAAATGTGGGCGTGGTGGCTCACGCCTGTGGTCCCAGCACTTTGGGAGGCTGAGGCGGGTGGAGTTTGGTTTGGGGAACCCCATTTTCTTGGGCACCTTATGTAAACTTACTGCTGCAAAATTGAGCTATAGTCAGTCTTACCAAATTTGCTTCCTATTGTGGGCCTTTCAGATGCTAATAAAACCATTAGATTAATTAATAAGATAGACAATGATGAAAGGTACAGGGGAGAGTCAAATAGCTCCTTCCAGGAAGGTAGAAATTTTTAAATAGTTATAAAGAAAGAAGACAAATAAAGAAAACACGGATAGGAATGAAACTAAGAGGAAAAAGAAAAGGGGGAAATCATGATACTCATCCCAGCATGATAGAAATCTTTAGATGGCTATTAGATGGAAATTAGATGAATAAAATAAAAACTGATGGGATTAAAACAAAATTCTGAATATAACACTATTGAAGGTTGGGTGGACCAAAGGAAGTTCCTGTTGATCCCCCAACATTAAAGGGCCTTAAGCTAAGTTGCTGTAGTTCCTGAAGTTTGGATAAATTTTAAAAGCCAGAAGGTAAAGATACAATGAGAAACCCCACCTGGAATGCCTAGGGTGATGGTTAGACTGGTTAATCAAGGTAGCACTTGGAAAAAAGGCCAAAGTCTCCTGGCCTGAACCCTGGGTGGAAACCTGAAGACATCTGCACAAGAAAGGGTAAAATGGTCTGGAGAGAAGAGTCCTGGGACTAGAACATAAAGTAAAAGTTGACGGGACTATGAAAGTTGGAATGTTAAACATGCTTTTTTTTTTTAAGTTGTACTACCAATAAACTGAGTTCTTTCCCTACTTTGAATTGGTCACAAAAAAAAGAACACCCAATTTGGGAAAAAAAAAAAGGCAAGAAAGTTTTATTTCTGAGCAGAAATGGAGAATGAGTAAGCTCTTGCTCTAAATGCCTCTTCTCCCTGAACATAGAAGGCATGGGGTTTTTAAGAACTGAGCGGCCGGGCACAGTGGCTCATGCCTTTAATCCCAGCACTTTGGGAGGCCGAGACAGGTGGATCACCTGAGGTTGAGAGTTCGAGACCAGCCTGACCAACATGGAGAAACCCCGTCTCTACTAAAAATACAAAATTAGCCGGATATGGTGTCTCATGCCTGTAATCCCAGCCATAACATTAATTTATTAGGCAAAACACTCCTTGCCATGGAAACAGAAATAAAGAATAGCCACTTCCCAGCAATAACATGAACTCCTGGATTTAAGACACAACCAATATCAACAGGTGGAGAGCATCTTCTGCATACGTGCTCCACCTTTGAAAACTGCAGCCATTTATCACTACCAAAATAGTATTTCTTTCATTGGTCTTCCTGTAAGATTGATAAATCTTAGATAAATTAATCCAGAATTAATTGAATATAAGTTGGAATCTCAAGCGAGGGATACTAAGTGGATAAAAGTGTTGCTCAATGTACTGGACACTATGATTGATTTTATAGGCAGGAGAGTTGTCTTCTGTGGGAATCACAGACAGAGATTCAGCATGTATTCCTGCTTTAGGGAACACAACATTTCTCCTCTATCTTCCTTGTCTTGTCCTATCTGGATTAGTTCTCTCTTGTCCCTGACAGACTGAGAAACTGACTCTAATGCCTCAGAGTGCATTTATGTGAATTTATAACACAATAATGTTTATCAGCCTCTGCTCCCAGTACCGGGATTTTGCGACTGAAAGACTGTTCAAAACGTTATGATAATTTGGATTTTTAGTCTTTGGGGGCATCCTAAATAATAAGTTTAGCATCGGAGAGCTCGAGTTCCCCAAAATCTAAAATAATATTTTTTCAAATACTTGAGTGATCAGTTACAGACACTAATCTCCAAAAATCTCAATACGGGTTCTAAGGCTAGGTGAGACTATCCTCTACCCTAGAAGGACATGCACTTTAAGGACAGACCGCTGAGGTGGAGCTGGGCCTTTCCTGCAAGTAAGTGAGCATGATGGTAGGGTATACCTGACAGCATAGTTTGACAGGGGATATAGACTTTCAAGGAGAAAATAGACATGAAATAGATACATGCAGAAGTATAGTCAAATTGAGGGAAGATGACACTTAGGCCAGAGTGGTGTTTATTCACCACTCTGTGCAATCAAGCGCCTCTGAGAAGGCCTTCTTTACCGCCTTGGAACTGTCTTGAAACCTGAGGAAACTACATAACCCAGAAATCTCTGCGTCGAATGACAGCGCGTCAGAGCCAATGAAGGCTCAAAATAAAGGCGTTTCCGCGGAAACAGTATAAAGGTGGGACTTCCGGCGTCCTCTACTAGTGGCCATTTTGATTGGTGTTGGGTGTATTTTCCAGTGAGAGACCGCGGAGTGTTGGGTCGTGTAGAAGTGACTGAACCCAGAAGGTGGAGACGAGACGTTGTCCCGACTGCACAGAGGCTGCTCTGCAGCTCCTTAAAGGCGCTAGGCGTGACCCGCACCAAGGCCGGGATCGGGACCACCGTGCCCGGGTACCTGCACTGCTCGCCCCCTCCTTTCGACCCCGCTTTCCCCACCCAGTCGGATGGCGGCGGCCGCGCTGAGGCCCCCGGCTCAGGTAATTGTGGCGTCTTCCGTGCCCTCAGGTCACCTCATCTTTACCTAAGTCCAAAAGCAGAGAGGAAGCGGCGCCTGCTCAAGGTTCTACAGCCTGAACCCGGCGCCACTGAGGCGCTCTCTATGGGCCCCCGTTTTTGACACCCGCGGGATGCGCTCAGGAGAGCTACAGGCACAGGGAGCGGTGCAGGCAAAGGCCTGGAGATGAACTGAGCCGAGAGCATCGTAACCTAGGGTCCACAGGCACCTGTCGGGAGCAAAGTGTGAGGCAGAGCTCCTCCTGGAAGAGCAGGCTGAGGACTGTGTGTTCACCCTGAGAACGCTGGAAGCCATGGACAGCTTCCAGCAAAGGAAGGAAAAGATCAATGTCCAGGCTTTAAAGGTTTCCCAAAGTCCAGTCGAAAAAGAACACAGGGGATGACTTTCGGGCCCTGGGAGGTTGAATTCTTGTTCAACCTCTACAGATCAGATAGGTGCTAAGAGATGACATTTTGTACTGAGGCGCTCAGTTCAGACAACCAACTCGCGTTTACCTAGTTACAGGGCCAAGAAAGAGTTCAGGGAGGCCTGAGCTTATCAAATCTCATCAGGGATACATTCTTGTAGCTTGTGCCTCTCCTCTCAGGAACACCTGGCTGCAGAAGCACTTGCAGAACCTCCGCAGGGAAGCGGAGGGTGTTATTCCCTCACTGGCCCTAACTCCTATCCACATGCTCTTTAGATTGGGATGTCCTGGGATTCTTAGGTACCTTTTTTTTTTTTTTTTTTTAAGTTTTTTGATATGGGAACCCTGGAGGAACCTTAAACCCAGGATCCTAAGTCTGTGACACAGGATATATGGAGGTATTCCCATTTCTGTCAACCAGTATAAACATACTTGGAAGGTTAACCCAGGAGTTAGTACCAGGATGTGAAATGCTTAGAGGTGAAACTGACCAGAGGGAGGAGGTGATGTTGCCACAGTTTGATCTGGCTGTAGTCTCCTCTGGCTCTACAGTGGAGAACAGACTGTGGGGTTGAGAGAGGAGGAAATAAGATGAGAGTTGAGGCTTTTGCCGTAATCCAAGTGAGGGTTAACAGACCAAGATTCATGGCTAAGGAGATGTGGCTGGATTCAAAGTTGATATTTTGTAACAAGCATCTAGGTTTCCTAATACGCAAAGTAAGGGCATGAAGAGAGCAATCAGGGGCCCGAGGTTTTTGGTCTTAGTACCTGTAGCTATGGAAGCTGCATCAGCTGAGATGAGCATGTTGGTAATAAACATAATTAGAATATTATGCAAATATCAGGATGACTGTTATGGCCATATGAAGAGTCAGAGACGAATAAGTGTAGGCATCAAATGGCTATGGACATGCAGGTTGGGATATCTGGAAAGGGATTGACACTGGAGACATCTAATATATGGTAGCTAATGTGTATGCTATGGTGAGTGAGCCATGGGTCACATTAAGGAGAACACACTTCAGATTCTGGTGGTAAATCTTTTAGGGGACCAGAAAGCAGTGGTTGAATGATGAGGACTGCATCTGTTGCTTGGGTCCCTGGGTAATGTTACTGGGCTTCCTAAACACTGGAGAGGTAGGTAAGTGACCGTGATGGTAGGGTATACCTGTCAGCATAATTTGACAGGGGACATAGACTTTCAAGGAGAGAATAGACATGAAATAGATATATGCAGAAGTGTAGTCAAATTGAGGGAAGATGACACTTAGGCCAGAGTGGTACTTATTCACCATTCTGTGCAATCAAGATTTGAGATGACTTTGGTAGTGTGTGGGGGGTTTCATTACGCGTGCTGAATATGCTCAGGGAGAAATATGGTCATCTGTGACAGTAGGTCTTGGGCCCTAAATGGATTAAAAACAGGACTTTTTTTTTTTTTTTGAGACGGTGTCTCACTCTGTCGCCCAGGCTGGTGTACTGGTGTATAGTGGCGCAATCTTGGCTCATTACAACCTCCACCTCCCAGGTTCAAGTGATTCTCCTGCCTCAGCCTCCCGGTAGCTGAGAATACAGTTGCGTGCCACCACGCCCCACTAATTTTTTTTTGTATTTTTAGTAGAGATGTGATTTCACCATATTGGCCAGGCTGGTCTCAAACTCCTAACCTCATGATCCACCTGCCTCAGCCTCCCAAAGTGCTAGGATTACAGGTGTGAACCACCATGCCCATCCAGGACTGGTCTTTAAATGGCAATGGTATTAGGTGAATGGAAGTTGGTCCGTGTTGCTGAAGGGTAAGCCATTGCAGCACAGAAGTGGAATAAGACCATGGATATCTGAAGTTACATGTGGTTTTGCATGGATGTGGAGTAATGCAAGGAGGCATTCATAGAATTATTAGGGACTACCACTGCTAATGGGAACCATGGTCATTTTGTGTTATTATTGGATCCTGTTTGAATATGTGAAGCATATTGGATGCTGTCAGCCATATTGTGGTATAAAGCCAAAAGTGGAGGCCCAATATGATGTGTCACCTTGACATCTAGTGATATTGGTATGACCTCAAATGACCTGAGAACCAATTCCCTTCCCACTAGGCTCTTTTAGATAATAATCAGCATGGCCTAATAATCCTTTTATTAGGGAGACCAGGCAGAATTCCTGGTTATTATACTTTGTAGTGAGTTTCAATTTTATCCTTACCCACAGTGTTATTCAAACAAGCCAGTTGCATCCTCCTAAGGGATTCGGGGGTCATCACACCCTCTTCATTTTAAAAGCTTGCATATCATAGTTTCTGGTTATGCGCTGTTATCCATAGTGCAACCCCTGTGTAGTCCTTCATGATGAGGGATGTCCTCTTCTAGACTTTGAGTGTATTTGATTGTTAAACATATTTATAGCACCTGTCTAGTGTTTGATGTCATGTGTTTGGTCATTAATATAACTGTAAGGTGAAAATCTCACCCTTACTGGTAGAAGGAAGAAGAGGGTATAAACATACTTTAACTTGTGGGGAGGCAGAGGCCAATGTGGGAGGCAGTTTAGTGGGGGTGGCCATGGGCATGTGTCTGTGCAGTCTAAAGAATGACGTGTATTTTGGCCTAGCACAGTGGCTCATGCCTGTAATCCCAGCACATTGGGAGGCTGAGGTGGGTGAATCACTTGAGCTCAGGATTTCGAGACTAACCTGGGCAACATAGTGAAACCTTCTCTCTACCAAAAATACAAAAAAAAAAAAAAAATTAGCCGGCACGGTGGTATGCACCTGTATCCCATCTACTCGGGAGGCTAAGGCCAGAGAATTACTCGAGCCCAGTAGACAGAGGTTGCAGAGAGCTGAGATTATGTCATTGCACTCCAGCCTGGGCAACAGGAGTGAAACCCTATCTCAAAAAAAAAAAAAAAAAAAGCAAAAAAGAGGAATGATGTGTATTTAGAGAAGGAGTATGTCTGATAGACTGAGGATGCTGCATTGGGATTTACATGACTTCATCTCTACCAGGGGCATTGGCTATCAGGAGGTATGGACCGCTTTACATCAGCACCAAAACATAGAAATCTATTGGTTCACCCACTTCTTGTGGCTGATGGCTGCACACCATGACCAGTGAGCCCATGAGAAGATAGTGACACCAGTGGGCCTAGTTTCTCCTTGTAGTTTAGGACCTTGGGAGGAGGAAGGGCAAGGGTGGATAAGTGGATGACCATATGGAGTGTTTGTGGTTTCATCTGTCATCATCATGGCAGGGCACTGTGACCTTTGAAGATGTGGCTGTGAACTTTTCCCAGGAGGAATGGAGTCTCCTTAGTGAGGCTCAGAGATGCCTTTATCATGACGTGATGCTGGAGAACCTGACACTTATATCTTCTCTAGGTAAGGCACTCACACTCTTCTCTGTGACCTCAGCTATTGTCTGTCTGTCCCCATCTTTTTTCCCCATGGCAAGACTGTTTTCCTCACTTCAGGAGCCTGGGCACAGGTTCCTCTGTTAGTTCCCTGGGTAGGTTCTATGTGGTATGTAGGACTGAGGTGTGTGCACTGCCCTCTCTTCTCCTTGAGCAGCCCCAACACCTGCTTTGCTGCAAGCTCCCAGAGAAGGAGCTTTACAGGCACCATAATGCATCCCACCTTGCTTGCCCTCTGGCTGTTGAGTAATTTTTCTAGATCAGAGACTGGTATGCACAGGTTCTGCTTCCTTGCTCTAGGTGACATTTATTCATGACTGCCTGTGCTAGGAATTCCTCCCATCACTGATGTTCTCAATACTTACATGCACCATAGGTTGTTCTTGCAAGACCCTCCTTATAAATTATCTTATTTGTTTTGTTTTGTTCTGTTTTGTTTTCAAAGTCTTACTCTGTCACCCAGGCTGGAGTGCAGTGCTGCGATCATAGCTCACTGTAGCCTCAATCTCCCAGGCTCAAGCAATCCTCCTTCCTCAGCCTCTGGAGTAACTCGGACTAGAGGCTTCTGCCACCACATCCCACTAATTTTTATTTTTATTTTTAATAGAGATGAGGTCTGGCTGTATTGCCCAGGCTGGTCTCTGACTCCCAACCTCACGTGATCCTCCCACCTCATCCTCCCAAAGTGCTGGGATTACAAGCATGAGCCAGTGTGCCCTGAGTATTTTTTGCTTTTTTGTTTTTTTTTTTTTTCAGACAGGGTTTCACTGTCATCCAGGCTGCAGTCTACTGATGCAATCATGGTTCACTTCATTCTCAACCTTCTGGGCTCAAGTAATCCTCCCACCTGACTCCTAAGTAGCTGGGACTACAGGAGCATGCCACCCTGCCCAACTAATTTTTGTTCATTTGTATTTTTGGTTTTGGTTTTTTTTTTTTTTTTGAGACGGAGTCTTGCTCTGCCACCCAGGCTGGAGTGCAGTGGCCCAATCTCGGCTCACTGCAACCTCTGCTTCCCAGGTTCACACCATTCTCCTGCCTCAGCCTCCCGAGTAGCTGGGACCACAGGCACATGCTGCCACACCTGGCTAATTTTTTTGTATTTTTAGTAGAGACGGGGTTTCACCGTGTTAGCCAGGATGGTCTCGATCTCCTGACCTTGTGATCCACCCGCCTCGGGCTCCCGAAGTGCTGGGATTACAGGCGTGAGCCACCGTGCCCAGCCTCATTTGTTTGTTTTGTAGAGATGGTGTCTCATTATGTTACCCAGGTTGGTCTTGAACTCCTAGGGTCAAGTAGTCCTTCCAGTTTGGCCTCCCACAGTGCTGGGATTATAGGTGTGAGCCACTGCACCTGGCCAAAAATTATCTTTGTAGTATTTAGTTTTCTTTCCTATGGGCTATCATGTGCTGATTTTTTCTGAACTGTTGGTTGGCTATTCTTCTCTCTTGTCTTTCTCTTATTCTTTATGTCATCCATGTCTCATGTAAATTCCATGTATATCTTTGCAGTGGAACTGAGAGTTCTCAGTGATCCAGAAGTTGCAGCTAAACCCAGGCTCAGCATGATGGGCCCAGAGGGAGGCCACCTCTGAGGAGTAACACCCTGGAGGAAGACATAACATTAGGGATTTAGGAAAGTCATACTAGAAGCTCTCCGATTTCACAAGTATTTACCTGGCAACATGACGAGCCATATGCTGTTTCTGTCTTCCCCATTCTTGAGAGTTTCAGACTTCACCGTTCTACACCCTGTCACCTCTCCTCTGATGCCAGCCCAGGACTAATCTTCACATCTCTGGATCCCACCTGGACCCATTTTTCTCACATTTCCATCTGCAGTGGACTCCAATACTGGCATATCAATTTTGTATTAGGAAGTGTGTACACATTGCTAAGCCATACCTGACCAACAACTGCTTTGTTGTACTCGTATTTTCTTGTGACACACAAACAAGTGTATCTAACAGAGGTATTACTCCATGGAAATTGCAGAAACAGAATGTTGCCTTTAGGTTGAAGATAAGTCTTCTTCATATTACTGGGTTAGAATGATTACAGAATGTAGGGGGCCACATGATGTGAAGGAACCAACAATACATGCACTACAGGAAGCAGAGGCAATTCCTTCCTGTGCAAACATCTAAAGGACCTTCATAAAGTATGTGGATGCTATATAAAAGGATATGTCTAGGCCCAAGTAAATGTAAGTACAACAAAGCAGCTGTTGATCAGGTATGGCTTAGTAATACTTCCCTTCGGAAGTACCTTGCATTTTACCAGCATTTTATTTCTTTTAGGTTGTTGGTATGGAGCAAAAGACGAGACACCTTCTAAGCAGACCCTTTCTATACAACAGGAGTCCCCACTCAGGACACATTGGACAGGTGTATGTACCAAGAAGGTCCACCTCTGGGGAATGTGTGGCCCTCTCCTGGGAGATATCTTACACCAGGGAACACAACACAATCAGAAATTGAATGGGTTTGGGGCATATGAAAAAAAATTGGATGACGATGCAAACCATCATCAAGACCAGAAGCAGCACATTGGAGAGAAATCGTACAGAAGCAATGCCAAGGGAACATCTTTTGTAAAGAACTGTAAATTCCCTATGTCACATGAGCCATTTATCTTTCATGAGGTTGGGAAAGACTTTTTGTCCAGCTTGAGATTACTCCAACAAGAGGACATTCACACTTCAGAGAAGTCAAACTTTGAAACTAAGCATGGGATACCTCATTACATCTGTGGAGAGTCCACAATACCCTTTAGCAACAAACACTCACTTGTCCTTCACCAGAGACTTCTCCCTAGAGAAGGACCTTATGTATGCAGTGATTCTGGGAAATTCACTAGCAAAAGTAATAGTTTTAATAATCATCAGGGAGTTCACACTGGAAAAAGACCTTATCAGTGTGGACAATGTGATGAATCATTTTGGTATAAGGCCCACCTCACTGAACACCAGAGAGTTCACACTGGAGAAAGACCTTATGAGTGTGGAGAATGTGATAAATCTTTTAGTCATAAGCACAGTCTTGTTGACCATCAGCGAGTTCACACTGGAGAAAGACCTTATGAATGTGACGAATGTGGGAAATCTTTTAGCCATAAGCGCAGCCTTGTTCACCACCAGCGAGTTCACACTGGAGAAAGACCTTATCAGTGTGGAGAATGTGGGAAATCGTTTAATCACAAGTGCAACCTCATTCAGCATCAGCGAGTTCACACTGGAGAAAGGCCTTTTGAGTGTACGGCATGTGGGAAGTTATTTAGGAGCAACTCCCACCTAAAGGAACACCAGAGAGTTCACACTGGAGAAAGACCCTATGAGTGTAAAGAATGTAGGAAATCATTTAGGTACAAGTCACACCTCACTGAACACCAGAGAGTTCACACTGGAGAAAGGCCATATGAGTGTAGAGAATGTGGGAAATGTTTTCATCAAAAGGGCAGTCTCATTCAACATCAGCAGATCCACTCTGGAGAAAGGCCACATGAGTGTGGAGAATGTGGGAAATGTTTTCATCAAAAGGGCAGTCTCATTCGACATCAGCAGATTCACTCTGGAGAAAGGCCACATGAGTGTGGAGAATGTGGAAAGTGTTTTCGTCAAAAAGGAAACCTCATTAAACATCAACGAGTTCACACGGGAGAAAGACATCATGAATGTTGAAAATTTGGCAGATCTGTTGGTAAAAAGAGCACCCTCATTCAACATTCGTGAGATCACACTGGAAAGCGCTTATGAGTGTGGAGAATGTGCAAAATCATCTAGCCAAAAGGTTGGCCTCATTCAACAATAGCAAGATCACACTGGGGAAAGGCTTTCTGAGTGTAGAGAATGTATGAAATCCTGTACATAGAAGTTTTGCCTCACTAAATACCAGAAGGGTCACACTGGAGAAAGACCCTATAGTTACGGGGAATTTGGGAAATTACCTAACAAGAAGTCCCACCTCACTGAACACTACTGAGTTCACAGTTGAGAAAGGCCATATGACTGTAAGGAATTTGTAAAATTATTTAGCCAGAAGAGCTGCATTACTATTCATCAGATAATTTACAATGGAGAAAGGCCACATAATAATTTCTCACATAATAAATGTGAGAAATCATTTCCGTACAGCTCTGCGCTCCATGTTCGTAAGAGTTCACACTGGACAAAGCCTTATGAGAGCAGCGAGTAGAAAATCCTTTGTGGGAAAACTCTGGTTTCATTAAACACAGGAGAGTTCATGCTAGAGAAAGGCCTCAACAGTGTAGCAAATATGGAAAGACATTCACTAGAAGTTCTGCCCTGCAAGTTCACACTAGAGAAAGCCCTTCTCAGTGAAGTAAATTTGGAAAATTGATTAGTCAAACCTCTGTGCTCCTTCAAAATCAGAGTTCACACTGGATCAAGGCTTTATGGTGTGACAAATATGGCACATTCTTTATCTAAATGTCTAACATATTATGCACAGACAAACTTCTGCTGTGGAAGTGCCTTTTGAGTGCAGAGCATTTGCGAGGGCTTCACTCTGCTTTCACTGGATACCAGAATGTTGACAGGAGAAAAATAACATAGATGTGTGGGAATATTACTTCTTTTCCAGTGTAACTGTGGGAGAGAGCCCTTATGAGGATGCCATCAACCTATATTGAATGTCATATGTCCAATAGCTGCATAAATTCCAGGTATATGGGAGCTGTATTGCATTTCTTATCCTGCGTATGTCCTTGCCAGATTTATTTCATTCTTAGGTCTCTGGAAAAAGCCATTTCATCTCTACCACTCGGCAGGTACCTACAGTGCATCACTCATGCACTCCATCATATTCCAGAAAAAAAGTTCAAGTTGTCTCCCATTCAGCAGTGGTATTTTTGAGTAGCCTCTGCACTCGTTCCTTTCTCATTTCTCTATGAAGAGTTGGGCCATGGACCTGACTCAGTTCTGGCCTAGAGCAGAAGTGTCCAGTCTTTTGGCTTTCCTGGTCCACATTGGAAGAAGAATTGTTTTGTGCCGCATGTGAAATACATTAACACTAATGATAGCTGATGAACTTTTTTTTAAAAATCACACAAAAACCCTCATAATGTTTTAAGAAAGTTTACGAATTTGTGTTGGGCTGCATTCAAAGCTGTCCTGAGATACATGCGGCCCACAAGCTGCGGGTTGGACCAGCTTGGCCTAGAGAATTTTTCTGATTACTTGACAAGATGGGCTGTCTTTCCTAGGAATCTCATGATTGTCATGATTCTTAAAATGGAATTTTCCAGCCTCTAACTCACCAACCCAAGTACAAGCTGCCTCTCATTGTTCTAGTTTCTGCTATGATGAAGTCCTTATTTAAGCTTCCTTCAATCTTGGGAATTGTATTGACTGTATTGTGTGAATTGTATACTCACTGCATTGTGTGGCTTAGATACAACATGGTTCTGGTACCATGAAGGATTCTGGTACCATGAAGGTTTGTTGGGGTTACTAAACTGTGTGACTCTTAGGGAACAGTATGAAGGCAGAATATAGCTCTGCATTTGTGGCCTAGTTTGGATGGCTGCCTAAGGCCTCCAAATAAAGACTTCAGGGCTTTGTGATCTTTATTTTTAGATGAAATAGTGCAATAATATGTGTTTTCATAAATCAACCTGAGTAGGGGACAGTTTTAGTGACACACTTTGGTGCTTCTGAGAACAGCACAAAATTATTCTCTTGTTTATAACGGATATTGCATTCTGCTCAGTACTGGTGAGGGAAATCTGTTCTCAAGTCCTACAGTGCATTCATGTGTCCTGAAGTCCAGAATTCTGTAGGATAGTGTCCTACATTATAAGCCTGGAGAAAGAAATCATAATTCTTTAATTTTTATTTTTTTAGGGACATGATGTCACTCTGAAACTCAGGCTGGAATACACTGGCATGGTCATACCTCACTGCGGCCTCAAACTCCTGGGCTCAAGTGATCCTCCTGCCTCAGCCTCCCGAGTACCTGAGATTAGCCCAGGTAATTTAAGAATTTTTTATAGAGATAGGGTTTTGCTATTTTACCCTGACTGATGTTCAACTCCTGGCCTCAAGTAATCCTCTAGCATACGCCCTTGAAAGCACTAGGATTACAGGTGTGAGCCACCATGCCCAGCCCAAAAATAATTTTTGTAGAATTAGCATTTCTAGGTAGTGAAGCAGACTGCAACAGAATAGTTGGGATATACTTTTTTTAAAAAGGCATCCACAATGATTCAGTCACTATGTCTGTGATGGACAAGCAGGTACAGAAATTTTCAGGACCTCCATAATTATGAATCTAGTGTAGCTTAGGTCATTGTCAGACTAAATCTAAAGGTTTTTTGGATTTCTGTAGCCTATCTGGGCTGCATACCAAAAAGCCATCCCTGAATTAGTAGGAGGAAGAGGATAGGGAGAAAGGAAATCTCTTAGTCCAGTGATGTGGCCTTTGCAACCAGCCGGCATTCCAATTTAATCAAGTGGAAATGATCTTCCTGGCTCATAAGTATTTGGTATCACACAGGCTAATTGCCCCCCTTAGGGCGTGATGAGAGTTAGGAGAGTCAATGTAAAATCACATAACCTATTTGTCAAAAATAATGTTAAATCCAGATAGTTCTTTCAAATTAAATTTTTAAAGCTGTAATAAGACTGGGCATGGTGACTCATGCCTGTTATCCCAACACTTTGGGAGTCCAGGGTGGGAGTATTGCTTGAGGTAAGAAGTTTGAGACTAGCCTGGGTCCCATAGTAAGACCCTGTCTCTTAAAAAATAAATACTATCTTTCTCTCTGGCCTCTCCATCCTCCAGACAATCACTGAATTACAATATTTGCTTAACAGTAGATTAATGTCAATTTTCTGGAATTTTATATGACTGATATAACATGTTTCCTCCTTTCATACCTGAGTACTCTCCTGAGCCCTATTTATTTAGATGTTCTTCTTTTTTCTTTATCATTATTTTTATTTCACGTAGCAGGGATGCATATTTTGACATTCATCAATCATGATATATGAGTAGTTCATTCTTTTTATCTTAGAATATGACATGCTATGGAAATCACTGTATACGAATTCATCTGCTTATGGATATGTTATTGCTTCTTATTTTTGTCTGTTAGGAATAAAACTGCTTGTTAAGCACATTTGAATGCAATTCTTCATATAGATAAGGTTTCATTTCTCTTGTTTGAATGCCTTGGTGTGCAGTGCCCAACTCACATGGTAGATGAATGTATACCCCTCTCCCAACTCCAGGCCGCACAGCTTACAGCTCCAAGAGAGACTCCTTCCCTCCACTTGAGGAGAGGAGAGGGAAGAATAAAGAAAACTTTGTCTTGGAACTTGTTCCAGCTCAGCTACAGTAGGATAGGGCACCAGGCTGAGGCCCCTATTCTAGGCCCTAGCTCTGAATGACATTTCTAGATATACCCTGGGCTAGAAGAGAACCCACTTCTTTGAAAGGGAGGATCCAGTCCTGGGAGGATCCATCACCTGCTGACTAAAGAGTCATTGGGCCCTGAATAATCAGCAGTAATACACAGGCAGTACTCACCATGTGCCATTGGTGAGACTCAGACGCTGGCTTCATGTGTGACCCAGCACATTCCCAGCTGTGATGGCTTTCAGGAATGACTCCTGCTTGAGAAACAGAAGAGTAAAGAAGACTTTGTCTTACAGCTTAGATACCAGTTTGGCCACAGTAGGGTAGAGCACCAAGTAGGCTCTTAGGGTCCCTAATTTCAGGCCTTGGCTCTTGGATGGCCAGAGGAAAGCCCACTGCCCTGAACAGTGTCCCAAGCCTGGCAGCACTCACCACAAGCCTGTGAGTCCCACAGTCCTGGACTGGTGAGGACCATGGGGAGAGACACCTCTGCTTGTGAAAACAGGAGGGAAGAGTGAGAAGGACTTTGTCTTATGGCTTGGGTGCCAGTTCACCTGCAGTAGAACACCAGATAGATTCCTAAGGTTTCCCACTACAGGCTCTGGCTCGCAGATGGCTTTTCTGAATGTGCCTAGGATGGGGAGGAGCTTGCCACTCTGAAGGGAAGGACATAAACCTCGCTGGTTTTGCCCCCTGCTGATTGTAGAGTCCTAGGGCCTTGAACAAACACGGAGTAGCCAGGAAGTGGTCAGTATGAGCCTTGGGCAGCACCCAGTTCTCTGCTGGCTACAGGTCTGACCCCACATGGTCCCATTGGTGGTGGCACAGGGGTACTTGTGTTACTGCTCCTCCAGCTAAAGGCAGCTCAGCACAAAGAAACTTTGGAAACCTGCCAGCAAGAGACTCAATGACCCCCATGAACACTTGAGCTGGCAGGGAGAGCTGCTTAGAGCAGTGGTAGGGACAGAACTCCAGCCAGTGCAGAGCCCAGAGGATTTGGGGTGGGAGCATCTCTAGTGGAGCACAGCTAGACACGCCCATATTTCAAGGTTCGCCTTGCTTCCCTAACAGACTTTAGCCCTAGGGAAGTCAGACCTGATCAGTGCAGGGCATTCTTGCCGATAAGTTGGGGATGGTTGGACCTGAGCACCTCTTGGTCAGCTGGTCTCTCCCAGGGCTCCAGGCTACCCACACCTGCTTGCAGTGCGACCTCGGTTGCCCAGGTGGGGTCCTTTATGGGGGTGTACATCATAGCTCCTGTGCTGGTGAACTGCAGTTGAGAAATCCCATAGTCGTGCAACAGCCCACCTGCACCTTCCCAAAACTGCGGCCTCTCTGAGACACTTTGCCTGCATGCATTCACCTATGGCCACCCCCGACGTTGCTTTGCCAGCATATGTGCACGCAAGTGGACCTTGCCTTCTCTTTTCCACCAGCATGCGTGTGCATGTGCACCCTGTCATGCTACAGCTGCCAGTGTGAGCACACCTCATCCCCCCAACTTTTCGCTGCACCACCATTGCTGTCAGAGCATTCGCGATCCCAGAGACTTCCAGCCTGCACCTGCCAGCACCCCACCCCTGGACCAGCACAAAACTACACAGACCAGCAGACACACTCCACTCACCAGTATCAGCTGCTACCCATGTGAATGCATGCACAGAGGGTACAAACAGTCCTGCACCTGCCAGCACCTTGCCTCCATATTAACACCACTGCTGGTGTGAATGTGTACTGGGACATCAATGGAACCCCCTTCCCTACCCCCCCATGTTGTGCTGCCACCACCAGCACTGTGAACACTCACGTGGAGGCTGGCACCCCTACACCCACCAGCACTCCATCACAGCCAATAAACGTACACCCCACCACTGCCATTGCTGCTGGCATGTGGGAACAAGGATGGATCCTGCTGCCACCACCCTAAGCACTGGGGCTGGCACTGCCCTTCAGAGTGTTGTTACCAATAGTCTGGGAACAACTTAGACCCTCCAGCATGGCAGGTTTCTGACCTCCAGGGATCATAGGACAAAGCTGGATGCCTGATACCAAGCCCCGTGTATTAGAGCACACCGTCTAGCAGTCCTGAACTGAGCCTTGGACCCCTAAAATGCTCCAGAAATTAAGACAGTTGACTGGAGCCACATTATACCACAAACTCTTAAGGGCACCAAAAAGGATAAAAGAAAAAGAAGTCCATCCAAAGTTCAGCAACTTCAAAGATTGAAGAAATATCAGCCAACAAAGATGAGAAAGAACCAGGGCAAGAACTCTGGTAACCGAAAAAGCCAGAGTGTCTTCTTACTTCAAAACAACCACACTAGTTCCCCAGCAGTAGTTCCTAACCAGACTGAGATGGCTGAAATAACATAAATAAAATCCAAAATATGGATAGGAATCAAGATCATTGACATACAGGAGAAAGTCAAAAACTAATCCAAGGAATCTATTGATTACAATAAAATAATACAGGAGCTGATAGACAAAATGGCCTTTATAAGAAAGAACCAGACTGACTTAATAGAGCTGAAAAATGCTCTACAAGAATTTCATAATGCAATCACAAGAATTAACCGCACTTTGGGAGGCCAAGGTGAGCAGATCGCTTGAGGCCAGGAGGTTGAGACCAGCCTGACCAACATGGCAAAACCCTGTCTCTACTAAAAAAATAATAATAATACAAAAAATTAGCCAGTTGTGGTGGTATGTGCCTGTAGTCCCAGCTGTTTGGGAGGCCGAGGCATGAGAATTGCTTGAACCCAGGAGGCAGAGGTTGCAGTAAACCGAGATTGCACCACTGAACTCCAGCCTGGGTGACAGAGTGAGATTCCGTCTCAAAAATAAAAATCAAAAAAAGAGAGAATGCTGAATATGGGATCCAGTCTCTTTTGTCTTGTAGGATTTCTACTGACAGGTCTGCTGTTAGCCTGACAGGGTTCCCTTTATAGGTGACCTGTCCCTTCTATCTAGCTGCCTTTAATATTTTCTGTTTCATTTCGACCTGGAAGGATCTGATGACTATGTGTCTCAGGGATGGTCTTCTTTGTAGTATTTTGCAGGGGTTCTCTGCATTTCCTGAATTTTAACGTTGGCCTCCCTAGCGAGGTCGGAGAAATTTTCATGAGTGATATCCTGAAATATGTTTTCCAAGTTGCTTGGTTTCTCTCCCTGTCTCTCAGGCATGCCAAAGAGTCATAGGCCACTTTATATAATCACATATTTCTTGAAGGTTTTCTTCTGTGTTGTTTTTTCTTTTCTTTTCTTTTTTTTATTTTGAGACTGAGTCTTGCTCTTGTCGCCCAGGCTGGAGTGCAATGGCGCAACCTCGGCTCACTGCAACCTCTGCCTCCCTGGTTCAAGCAATTCTCCGGCCTCAGCCTCCCGAGTAGCTAGGATTACAGGCGCCTGCCACCATGCCCAACTAATTTTTGTATTTTTAGTAGAGATGGGGTTTTGCCATGTTGGCCAGGCTGGTCTCAAACTCCTGACCTCTTGATCTGTCCGCCTTGGTCTCCCAAAGTGCTGGAATTACAGATGTGAGCGACCGCACCAGGCCTGTTTTTTATTTTCCCTGAGTTGTTTCAGAGAGCCGGCCTTCATGCTCTGAGATTTTTTTCCTCAACTTGGTCAATTCTTGTGTTTTTTTTTCTTTTTCTTTTTTTTGAGATGGTGTCTCACTCTATTGCCCAGGCTGGAGTGCAGTGGTGTGATCTCAGCTCACTGCAAGCTCCACCTCCCGGGTTCATGCTATTCTCCTGCCTCAGCCTCCCGAGTAGCTGGGACTACAGGCGCCCGCCACCACGCTTGGCTAATTTTTTTGTATTTTTAGTAGAGACAGGGTTTCACCATGTTAGGCAGGATGGTCTTGAACTCCTGACCTTGTGATCCACCCGCCTTGGTCTCCCAAAGTGCTGGGATTACAGGCATGAACCAATGCGCCCGGCTCAACTTGGTCAATTCTGTTAATTCTTTTTTTTTTTTCTTTTTTTTGAGACAAAGTCTCACTCATGAGGTCTGGATCAAGACCGCTTTTCGGGTGACAGTGTCAATTGTCTACAGACTTAGGGAAAATTTTAATGGCCACACCAGTACAGATACAGGTAGCTCCAAATAAACCACTTCCCAATATTAAACAGTATTCATTGAAGCAGGAAGCTATAAGCTGGGTATGGTGTTGCACACCTGTAGTTTCAGCCTCTGTAAGCAGACAGGGAGGATCTCCATGGATTATAGGAATATAATCAACTTGAGCAATTACCCTGTTTTACAGCCTCCTCCCCTTCTGCCTGTACCTCTCCAAACCATGGTTTGAATGCAATCACCTTGTTGGGCTAAAACAGCTCCTGACAGACCCCAAGCAGTGTAGATGAACCCAAGTTAACTTTCCTTATTAACATGCTGAAGTCTCCACTCTGGAAGGAGCTATAGCTTCATTACCATAACATGCTTTCTATGTGCTGGTATGACTCACTGCATCTGTGCAACTGGGACCCCAATTCTACATGCACTGATGCACCTTGTCCCATCACCATTATACCATAAAACTCTCCTGTTACTTGTCCTCAGGGAGACACTGCTTTGGAGAATACTCCCAGTGTCCTCTTCACTTGAGCCAAGTAATAAAACTATTGATCAATACCTGTGTTCTCTGGCCGGGTGAGGTGGCTCGTGCCTGTAATCCCAGCACTTTGGGAGGCTGAGGCGGATGGATCACCTGAGGTGAGGAATTCAAGACCAGCCTGGCCAACATAGTGAAACCTCGCCTCTACTAAAAATACAAAAATTAACTGGGCATGATGGTGGGCGCCTGTAATCCCAGCTACTCCAAAAGCTGAGGCAGGAGATTCACTTCAACTGGGGAGGCGGAAGTTGCAGCGGGCCAAGATCTCGCCATTGCACTCCAGCCTGGGTGACAAGAGTGAAACTCCGTCTCAAAACAAACAAACAAACAAACAAACAAAAACCTGTGTTCTCATGGAAAGTCATTTGTTATGCACCAGGTGAATGAACCTGGTATTTTTCAGGTAACACTACTCAGGATGCTGAGGCAGGAGGATCCCTTGAGCCCAGGAATTTGAAGCCACCCTGGGCAACATAGGGAGACATCATCTCAAAACAAGAAGCTATAATAGGAATAAAACAAATAACCAAAGATTACCTTGAAAAGGGATTGATTATCCCTTCCACCAGTCCTAATAGTCCCATCTTCCTGACACAAAACCTCACAGGAAAGGATGAAGATTTATACAAGATTTGAGAACTATTAATACTACTGTGATTCGGCCGGGCGCAGTGGCTCACACCTGTAATCCCAACACTTTGGGAGGCCGAGGTGAGCAGATCACGAGGTCAGGAGATCGAGACCATCCTGGCTAACACGGTGAAACCCTGTCTCTACTAAAAATAGAAAAAAAATTAGCCAGGTGTGGTGGCGGGTACCTGTAGTCCCAGCTACTCGGGAGGCTGAGGTAGGAGAATGGTGTGAACCTGGGAGGCGGAGCTTGCAGTGAGCTGAGATCACTCCACTGCACTCCAGCCTGGGCAACAGAGTGAGACTCTGTCTCAAAAAAAAAAAAAAAATACTACTGTGATTCCTCATCAACCAGTAGTTCTAAACCCCCACACTCTTTTATCCAATGTACATGTAAACTGTGAATATGTCACTGGTGTTGATTTATGCAGTGCTTTTTAGGCATACCAATACACTGACAGTATTTGTTTGCCGTTACCTAGATTGGATATCAATATATCTGGACTGTTGTGCCTCAAGGTTATACCAAAAGCCCAACTTATTTTTCACACATATTAAAGGCTGACCTAGCTGAGCTAAATTTCTCTTGTTATGCTTCTCCAATCTGCATAATTATAAAAAGGACTCCTTGCACTTCCTGGAACAAAAAGCAAAAAGAGGTCATAAGCTGTCTACAGAAAAACTCCAGTTTTGCTTTATGAGCTATCTACAGAAAAACTCCAGTTTTGCCTTACAGAACTAAAATATTTGGAACAACTAATTCCTAGGGAGAAACTACAGATACATCTGGATTGAGTAACCGGACTTCTTGGATACTCTAATCCAAAAAGTAAAAGACAGCTTTGGCCAGGCACGGTGGCCCACGCCTGTAATCCTAGCACTTTGGGAGGCTGAGGTGGATGGATCACCTGAGGTCAGGAGTTCGAGACCAGCCTGACCAACATGGAGAAACTCCGTCTCTACTAAAAATACACAATTAGCCAGGTGTGGTGGTGCATGCCTGTACTCCCACCTACTCGGGAGGCCGAGGCAGGAGAATTGTTTGAACCTAGGAGGCAGAGGTTTCAGTGAGCCGAGGTCGCAGCATTACACTCCACCCTGGGCAACAAGAGCGAAACTGCATCTAATAAACAAACAAACAAAAAAAAGACAACAGGATTTTAGGCTTGGCTGGCTACTGTCATAGCTGGATGTCCAATTTTTCTCTAATGCCACAGACTTTATATGCATTGTAGAAAGATCAACCTAACCTCATACACTGGACATCAGAAGGACAAATAATAAATAAAGAAAAACCTTACAAGCCCCCGCTTTGGCCCATGCAAATTATTAGCTGCTGTTTTTCCTTTCTTTGTTTTTTGCGATTTTTTGTTCATGTAAGCCATGGCAGTTCCCTGGGTGTTCTCATTGAAAAACCTGGAGGACAATGTAGGGCTACTGGTTATTATAGTCAGCAATTAGACCATGTAGTACATGGGTGACCTCTTTGTCTGAGGGCCATTTTTGCCACTGCCATGCTCCTTACGATTACTCAGAAAATTGTAATGGAGGCTCCTCATTCTATAGAAGCTCTTTTGAATTCACATAATACACAGCAATTTTCCATTAATAGATTGGTTTCTTATGACATACTTACACTGTCTGCTTCATATGCTGCCCTCTCTATCTGTAATACTCTTAATCCTGCAGTGCAGCTTCCTGAAACAACAGATGAAATATTTCATCACTGTATTCTACTCACAGAATTGGTGTCCAGACAGGATTTATAGGACACATCATGTAAAAATGTTGATATTATCTGGTTCACAGATGGATCGGATCTAAAGGATACATTTTGAAAATACTGAGCAGGCTACAACCTTGTGTCTCTTGTGGACATCAGAAAGAGCAATCCCGCCGGGTGCGGTGGCTCATGCCTGTAATCCCAGCACTTTGGGAGGCTGAGGCGGGCGGATCACAAGTTCAGGAGTTCAAGACCAGCCTGGCCAATATGGTGAAACCCCGTCTCTACTAAAAATACAAACATTAGCCGGGTGTGGTGGCAGGCGCCTGTAGTCCCAGTTACTTGGGAGGCTGAGGCAGGAGAATCACTTGAACCTGGGAGGCAGAGGTTGCAGTGAGCCTAGACTGCGCCACTGCACTCCAGCCTGGGTGACAGAGGGAGACTCTGTCTCAAAAAAAAAAGCAAAAAAAAAAAAAAAAGCGATCACTTGCCTCAAGTAAAATCAGCACAGCTAGCTGAATTAACAGCACTCACCAGTTTGTCAACTGGCCAAAAATCAAATGGATAATATTTATACTTAAAGGTATTATGCTATTGGTGTAGCTCATGACCTTGGGATGTTATGGAATCAGGCTTTTTTTTTTTTGATACAGAGGCTTGCTCTGTTGCCCAGGCTGGAGTGTAGTGGTGCAATCTTGGCTCACTGCAACCTCCTCCTCCCGGGTTCAAGCAATTCTCCTGCCTCAGCCTCCCGAGTAGCTGGGATTACAGGCGCTCGCCACCACCCCCGGCTAATTTATTTATTTATTTTTTAGATGGAGTCTCGCTCTGGCTGGAGTGCAGTGGCGCAAACTCGGCTCACTGCAAGCTCCGCCTCCCGGGTTCACGCCATTATCCTGCCTCAGCCTCCCGAGTAGCTGGGACTACAGGCACCCGCCACGGCGCCCAGCTAATTTTTTGTATTTTTAGTACAGACGGGGTTTCACCGTGGTCTCTATCTCCCGACCTCATGATCTGCCCACCTTGGCCTCCCAAAGTGCTGGGATTACAGGCATGAGCCACCATGCCTGGCCAATTTTTGTATTTTTAGTAGATACAGGTTTTCACCATGTTGGTCAGGCTGGTCTCGAACTCCTGACCTCATGATGCACCCCCACCCCCACCCCCCCCACTGTCCCCCAAAGTGCTAGGATTACAGGCATGAGCCACTGTGCCTGGCCAGTGAGGTTACTTAACCTCCCCCAGATATCTAATTAAACATGGCTCTCAAGTTTCTGATCATTTAGAAGCCATCCAATTATCAAAAAAGAATGTTTTATTAACGTTCCTGAACATTCAAACTCACCTCTCCAAAGAGTAAAAAAAAATTATTTCGCAGATCCAGCAGCAAAAAGACTCTCTTGACACCAATATCACATGAAACTATAAAAGTCACTACATTCAAAATAAGTGCCATTGAACAGGAACTCCAAGGGATTCAAAAAGAGGCTTCAGGTAAGAAAAAGTAGATATGGCTAACAAAGCGGTAATGCTTTTCCCCCATTTACAAATTTTGGTGTGGACCCAACAGGAGACCCATCTTGCCTTTGAGGTTTCAATTTCTTATGGTACAACATGTTTATGAGCCAACTCACGGGAAATCTGAGAAAATGATTGTTTGGGGAAAGAAAGACTACTGGAAACCCTCACCTCCATTACCGAATAAAGTTTACACTAAATATCCAATTTAATTTATACAAAGCATAATCCAAGAAAGCTTTTTTTTTTTTTTTTTTTGAAACGGAGCCTCACTCTGTCCTCTGTCACCCCGGCTGGAGTGCAGTGGCGCGATCTTGGCTCACTGCAGCCTCCGCCTCCTGGGTTCAAGTGATTCTCCTGCCTCAGCCTCCTGAGTAGCTGGGATTACAGGCATGCGCCACCACACCCAGCTAATTTTTCTATTTTCAGTAGAGACGGGGTTTCACTATGTTGGTGAGGCTGGTCTCGAATTCCTGACCTCGTGATCCGCCCACCTCTGCCTCCCAAAGTCCTGGGATTACAGGCATGAGCCACCGCACCCGGCCAACTTTTTTGTTTGTTTGTTTGTTTGTTTGTTTGAGACGGAGTCTCGCTCTGTCCCCCAGGCTGGAGTGCAGTGGCGTGATCTCGGCTCACTGCAACCTCCGCCTCCCAGGTTCAAGCCATTCTCCTGCCTCAGGCTCCAGAGTAGCTGGGACTACAGGCGCCTGCCACCACGCCCAGCTAATTTTTTTGTATTTTTAGTAGAGACGGGGTTTCATCATATTAGCCAGGATGGTCTCGATCTCCTGACCTCGTGATCCGCCCGCCTCGGCCTCCCAAAGTGCTGGGATTACAGGTGTGAGCCACCGCGCCCAGCCAACTTTTTTTTTAAGTATAGAAAATTTTACAGGTTGGGCGCGGTGGCAGGCGCCTATAATCCCAGCTGCTCGGGGGGCTGAGACAGGAAAATCGCTTGAACTTGGCCAAGAGGCGGAGGTTGCAGTGAGCCGAGATCGCAGCAATGCACTCCAGCCTGGGTGACAGAGCGAGACTCCATCTCAAAAAAAAAAAAAAAAAAAAGAGGTGTAGATTTCTCAGAACTGAGGTTCCCTCCCCTTTTTAGACTATATAGGGTAACTTACAAACATTGCCAGGGCATTGGTATACTGTCATGGCGCTGGCGGGAGTTAGCATGCTAATGCATTATAATTAGCGTATAATGAGCAGTGAGGATGACCACAGGTCACTTTCATCACCATCTTGGTTTTGGTGCGTTTTAGCCAGCTTCTTTACTGCGTCCTGTTTTATCAGCAGGGTCTTTGTGACCTACATCTTGTGCCAACCTCCTGTCTCATCCTGTGACTAAGAATGCCTAACCTGGGAATGCAGCCGAGTATTTCTCAGCCTTACTTTATCCAGCCCATTTTCTTTTTTTTTTTTTTTTTTTTTTTGAGACGGAGTCTTGCTCTGTCCCCCAGGCTGGGGTGCAGTGGCGCGATCTCGGCTCACTGCAAGCTCCGCCTCCCGGGTTCACGCCATTCTCCTGCCTCAGCCTCCCGAGTAGCTGGGACTACAGGCGCCCGCTACCACGCCTGGCTAATTTTTTGTATTTTTTAGTAGAGACGGGGTTTCACCGTGTTAGCCAGGATGGTCTCGATCTCCTGACCTCGTGATCCGCCCGCCTCGGCCTCCCAAAGTGCTGGGATTACAGGCGTGAGCCACCGCGCCCGGCTATCCAGCCCATTTTCAAGATGGAGTCGCTCTGATTCCAATGCCACTGACAATGATAAGCACTTGCCAGCAAAGAGGTGAACTCATGGATTTAAGGCACTTGAAATATCTCAGTGTAAAAGCACCCTGTGCATGTAGCAGGACGAGCCGCAGACAAAACCTCTCAGACACCGAGTTGCAGAAGGAAGGGCTTTATTCAGCTGGGAGCATTGGCCAGCTACTGTCTCAAAATCTGAACTCCCGGAGTGCACAGTTTCTGTCCCTTTTAAGGGCTCACAACACTAAAGATTTCACATGAAAGGGTCGTGATTGATTTGAGCAAGCAAGGGGTATGTGACAGGGGCTGCATGCACCGGTGGTCAGGGAGGAACAGAACAGGGCAGGGAGTTTCGCAATGTTCTTCTATACAATCTAAGGAATCTATGAATAACATTGGCTTCTAAATCATAAGTTGATTTTTAACTACTGGGTTTAGGCCAGGCGGGCCTAGGCCTGGTTTCGGGCCTGGCGCGGGGTTGCCTGTCTTTGGTTTTACTTCCTTGTTGTTTTTACTGAATATAAAACAATGTGAGAGGGTCTCTCTCTTCTCTCATGCATACATACTCCATGTTTGAACACCGCAGCCATTGTCCTGTAACATAATAGCATTTGTCTCATTAGCTTTTTGATGTTGATATCAGATTTCTAGAGGAATCTGTAGTATTAAAGATATAAATAAAAGTGTTGCTAATGGGCTGAGAACGGTGGTTCACGCCTGTAATCCTAGCACTTCGGTAGACCATTGCAGGCGGATCACTTGAGGCCAGAAGTTCGAGACCAGCCTGGCCAAAATGAGGAAACCCCGTCTCTACTAAAAATACAAAAATTAGCAGGGTATGGTGGCACACGCCTGTAATCCCAGCTACTAGGATGGTTGAGGCACGAGAATCGCTTGAACCCGGGAGGCATAGGCTGCAGTGAGCCAAGATCACACCACTGCACCCCAGCCTGAGTGACAGAGAGAACTATGTCTTAAAAAAAAAGACAAAAAAAAAAAAAAAAAAAAAAAAAGGAAGAAGCCGAGCATCACAAATTCTGAAATAAGAAGTCTCCAAACACGCGGGCAATCAGTTGCACACAGTACCCCCAGAAATGTGCGTATGGCCTCTTCTAAGATGGGAGACCCTCCTCCGCATCTGGACCTGGAGTCGCCATTTCCTAGCGCCCCTCGCAGTGGAGCTTGCCCCTTTCTTCGGAAAGTCGGAAGAAAGCCACCTTAAGCGCTGCCCATGTCTGGGAACTACATTACCCAGAATCCGCCCTGCGAAATGGAAACGTGGCTGAGCCAATGAAGCTTCAGAGAAGCCGTGCCATTGCCGGGGCACGTAAAGTCAAGCCAGGACTTCCGGCGTCCTAGCCGTGGCAGCCATTTTGGCCTGTCAGGTCCATCCGGCGATGCTGGGTCTGGACGAGCTCGGGAGGAGTGGTTGTGGCCATTGCACACAGGCGGATCTGTGGCTCGGCGACGCCGCTGGTCGCGACCCGGGACAGGACAACGACAGGAACACCGCCGAGCCCGCGTTCCCCCCCCGCCCAGAGTCATGGCGGCAGCAGCCGCTCTGAGGGCCCCTGCTCAGGTGAGCGCTGCGACCTCTGGGCCTTACCCACCCTACCCACCCAGACCCTGAGGCCCCTGATCCTGAGGGCCGCCTCCTCGCGTCCCTGCAGCCCAGGCCTCTGTCAGGGACGGAGAGGCGCCGGCGGGTGGGATCCCTGTTTCCGACACCCAGTTGATGCGGTCGGCAGAGCGAGACTGGCGGAGGGCAAAGGCCTGCAGGCGCGACTGAGGCAGGAGGATGCGGAACACGGGGACATCGTGTGTCTACTGGGAAAGAAGTGTGAGCCGGAGTTATTTCTTTTTTTTTTTCTTTTTGAGACGGAGTCTCACTCTGTCGCCCAGGCTGGAGTGCAGTGGCGCGATCTCGGCTCACGGCAAGCTCCACCTCCCCGGTTCAAGCGATTCTCCTGCCTCAGCCTCCCGAGTAGCTGGGATTACAGGCGTGTGCCACCACGGGGTTTCACCATGTTGGTTAGGCTGGTCTCGAACTCCTGACCTTAGGTGATCCGCCCGCCTCGGCCTCCCAAAGTGCTGGGAATACAGGCGTGAGCCACCGCGCCTGGCCGAGGCGGAGTTGTTTCTTCAGTACCAGGCTGAGGGTTGAACTTTGACTGTGAGGACGCTAAAAGCCATGGACAGTTTTGAACAAAGGAGGAAATCTGTGTTAGAGTTACGATTCCCAAAAGATGTTCGAAGGAAGAACAGAGTTGAAGGCAGTGATGAGGACATTGAGAGGTTGAATCATTGAGAGGTGACATTGAGCACTGGGCCACAAGATTAGAGACTCAGTCTGAGGTCATCTGGCTGCAGGGCCAAAAAAAGCTTACAGAGAAGCCTGAGTCTATCAAATCCGAGCACAGACACATTTGTGAAAGCCCTGCCTTTTGGCACACCTCATGGCTACAGAAGCACTTACAGAATCCACAGTAGGAAGTAGGGGATGCTCTAGTCCTTCACTGGTCCTCATCCTAACCCACATGTCTAGATCTTGGCATCTTTTTTTTTTTTTCGGCGACGGGTTCTCACTCAACACCCAGGCTGGGTTGCGGTGACGCGATCACGGCGCAGCACGGCCTCGACCTCTCCGGGCTCAGGAGAGCCTCTCATCTCAGTCTCCCGAGTAACTGGCTTTTTGTATTTTTAGTAGAGGTGGGGTTTCACGGCCGGGCGCGGTGGCTCACGCCTGTAATCCTAGCACTTTGGGAGGCCGAGGCGGGCGGATCACGAGGTCAGGAGTTTGAGACCATCCTGGCTAACACGGTGAAACCCCTCCTCTACTAAAAATACAAAAAATTAGCCAGGCCTGGTGGCACACACCTGTAGTCCCAACTACTTGGGAGGCTGAGGCAGGAGAATCGCTTGAACCCGGGAGGCAGAGGTTGCAGTGAGCCGAGATCGCGCCACTGCACTCCAGCCTGGGCGACAGAGAAAGACTCCGTCTGAAAAAAAAAAAAAAAAAAAAGAGAGAGAGAGAGAGATGGGGTTTCGCCATGTTGCCCAGGCTAGTCTCGAACCCTTGGGCTCAAGCAGTCCTCTTGCTTCGGCTTCCCAAAGTGCTGGGATGCCAAGCAGGAACTACCGCACCTCCTAGGACACTTAAGTGCCATTTCTCCGGTCCTTCAATCTGGGGATCTTGGAAAAACCTCAAACCCCAAACCTACATCAGTGACATAGGTTATGGGGAGTTGTTGCTATGTCTGTCAACTAATGTAACACATGTGGAGGGTTCACCCAGGAACTGATACTGGGGTGTGCAAATACTTAGAAGTGAAACTAGAGGGGTGAGGTGATGTTACCAATTTCTTAATAGGCGCTGTCTGGTTACTGAGTGGGCAACAGACTGTGGGGTTGAGGGAGGAGGAAGATCAAACTGGAAGCTACTGCCCTAGTCGAGGTGAGGATTAATGGACTAGAGTTGTGGCTTAGGCAATGTGGCTAGATCTGGATTTGTGTTTTTTAGAGAGGCAAGTCAATTTTTTTTTTTTCCCAAGATGGAGTCTGGACCTGTTGCCCAGGCTGGAGTGCAATAGTGGAATCTTGGCTCACTGCAACCTCCGCCTCCTGAGTTCAAGCGATTCTCCTGCCTCAGCCTCCGGAGTAGCTGGGATTACAGGCGCGCGCCTCCACACCCAGCTAATTTTTGTATTTTTAGTAGAGACTAGGTTTCGCCATATTATCCAGGCTGCCTCGAACTCCTGACCTCGTGATCCACCCGCCTTGGCCTCCCAAAGTGCTGGGATTACAGGCTTGAGCCACCATGCCCAGCCCGGCAACTCAATTTTTAAATGTGAACAGTGAGAGCTTGAGAGGATTCAGGAAACACCCCTGGGTTTTTGATCTTAGCAGCTGTAGCAATGGGAGCTGCATCAACTGAGATGAGCAAGTTGATAGCAGGTGTAATATTCACTGAGGCTATCAGGAGGTTTGTTTTGGCCATTCTGCGTGGAAAAAAATACAAATTGCTTTTGCTCTGCTCTCCCCCACAACAATCAACACAGAGTACTTCTGTGACTAGATAATGTGTGGATGGTTTTCCTCATACACCAAGTAGTTCTGCAGTGGACATCAGATCCCACAGGGTGAAGTCTCAGTCCCAGGGGACTGTCCGCCAACCCCTTTCGATGCCAATCACAAGCCCCAGGAATTTTTTTTTTTTTTTTTTTACCTGTCCTTTGACTGACTTGCTAAAAATCAGGTTCCCATGACCCCTTCCTCGGCTTCCATTAAATTGCTAGAGCCAGTCACAGAACCTCAGGAGACGCTTTAATTTGCCAGTTTATTTTAAAGAGTATTTATTACAAAGGTTACAGATGAAGAGATGCATAAGGGGAAGCGACCCAGAGCTTTTATGATCTTCAGGCACACCACCGTCCAGGAACTTCCATGTGTTTGGCTATTTGGAAGCTCCCCAGACCCTGTCTTTATGGGGTTTTATGGAGGCTTTATTACATAGGCATGATTAATTAAATCATTGGCCCATGCTGATCAGCTTAACCTTTGGCCCCCTCTCCCCTTTCTGGAGATTGGGGTATGGGGCTGAACTTCCCAGACCTCGAATCCTGACATAGTCTCTTTTCCCTGACCGGTCTCCATCCTGAAGTTATCTAGGGGTTTCCAACCATCAGTCAACTCATTGCCATTCAAAGTCACTTATAAATTTGAGAATATCATGAATTTTAGGAGTTGCATGCCAGAAAAGGAGATGACCAAATATATATTTCACAATATCACACCCATATTAAGATTCTGAAATGTATTAGATACTACTTAGTGGAGCTATTAAATGGGCAGCTGGACACATAGATGCAAATATCTGGGGAAGCGTTGATATTGGAGGTATCTAATATATGGTAACTACTGTGTGGACTGAAATGATTGAGTCATGGCTCACATTTGGAAGGCAGAACCTTCAGATTATGTTGATGACACCATTGGACAGGAAGTGGAGTTTGGGTTTCCTGCTTGTGTACCTGGTGATGGTATTGGATTTGAGAAACACAGGTAAGGGAGGTAAATGGCCATGAAGGGAGGATACAGCTGTTTCTTCTTCTTTTTTTTTTTTTTTTTTTTTTTGAGACAGTTTTGCTTTGTCGCCCAGACTAGAGTGCCGTGGTGCAATCTCGGCTCACTGCAACCTCCGCCTCCCGGGTTCAAGTGATTCTTCTGCCTCAGCCTCCCGAGTAGCTGGGATTATAGGTGCCTGCCACCATGCCTGGCTAATTTTTGTATTTTTAGTACAGACAGGGTTTCACCATCTTGGCTAGGCTGGAAAGGGAGGATACATCTGACAGACTAGTTTGGCAAGTGACATAATGCTTCCAAGGAATGAATAGACTTGAGATGCATGCTGACGCATAGGAGTAGCTGAGGGAAGATGACACTCAGGCCGGAGCTTGTGTTTATTGGCCACTTTGTGGCCTTACCAAGATTTTGAGATGACTTTAGTGTGGCCTGGGGTGTTTGATTCAGCCTGGTGGATGTGGAGGCAAATATGGTCACCTTGTGAGAGTCACTATGCATGAGATTGATGACCAGTGGTTCTGGGCTTTGAATGGGGTTAGGTGGACAGAAGAAAGTCATAGTTGCCGGGCATAGTGGCTCACACCTGTGATCCCAGCACTGTGGGAGGCCAAGGTGGGCAGATCACGTGAGGCCGGGGGTTCGAGATCAGCGTCGCCAACATGATGAAAGCCCATCTCTACTAAAAATACAAAAAAAGTAGCTGACATGGTAGCAGGCACCTGTAATACCAGATATTCGGGGGCTGAGACAGGAGAATCGCTTGAACCTGGGAGGCAGAGGTTGCAGTGAACCGAGATTGTGTCATTGCACTCTAGCCTGGGTGACAAGAGTGAAACTCCGTCTCAAAAAAAAAAAAAAAAAAAGTCAGCCGGGCGCGGTGGCTCACACCTGTAATCCCAGCACTTTCGGAGGCCGAGGTGGGCGGATCACTTGAGGTCGGGAGTTGGAGACCAGCCTGACCAACATGGAGAAACCCCGTCTCTACTAAAAAATATAAAATTAGCCAGGCGTGGTGGCTAATGCCTCTAATCCCAGCTACTCGGGAGGCTGAGGCAGGAGAATCACTTGAACCTGGGAGGTGGAGGTTGCAGTGAGCCGAGATCGCGCCATTGCACTCCAGCCTGGGCAACAAGAGTGAAACTCCATCTCAAAAATATAAATAAATAAATAAAAAGTCATAGTTTCTGAGGATAGCAAATGCAGCACAGAAGTGGAATAGAACCATAAATATCTGAAAATGCTAGTGGTTCTTTTTGTCTGTGGATTTATGCATGGAGGGCTTCATAGAATGATTTGGGGCTACCATTGCTATTGAGAAACATTGGAATTCTGTGGTAATTTTGGATTCCTTTTTAATTTACCAAGACTACTGTGGATGATGTCAGCCACATTATGGTGTAAGCCCTAAAGTTAAGGTCAGTATCATGTGCTACCTTCATGTCTGGTGATACCAGTACTACCTCTAATGGTCTGAGTGCAAATCCCCCTCCCCACTCTGCTCTTTGGGATAATGTGTCCTAGCCTAACTACCCTTTTAATCAAGAGGACTAGACAGAGTTCCTGGTTATTATTTATTTGTAGCAGGTTTCAGTTTCTTTTTTTCTTTTTTTTTTTTTTTGAGACGGAGTCTCGCTCTGTCGCCCAGGCTGGAGTACAGTGGCGGATCTCAGCTCACTGCAAGCTCCGCCTCCTGGGTTCATGATTCTCCCGCCTCAGCCTCCTGAGTACCTGGGACTACAGGCACCCGCCACCACGCCCGGCTAATTTTTGTATTTTTAGTAGAGACGGGGTTTCACCATGTTAGCCAGGATGGTCTCGATCTCCTGACCTCGTGATCTGCCCACCTCGGCCTCCCAAAGTGCAGGGATTATAGGCGTGGGCGTGAGCCACCGCACCCAATGCAGGTTTCAATTTCATTTCTACCCACAGAGTTACTCAAGCCAGTTGCAGCTGGGTGTGGTATCGCACACCTGTGGTCCCAGCTACTCAGGAGGCTGAGATGGGAGGATTGCTGGAACCCAGGAAGTTCAGGCTGCAGTGAGCTGTGATTGTGCCACTATGCTCCAGCAGGAGTGACAGAACAAGACCCTGTCTCAAAAATTAAAAATAAAAACAAGCCAGTTGCATTCTTTTACGGGAATCAGGGACTATCACACCCTCTTGATTGAGCAAAGCTTACATACCACAATCCCTGGTTGCTCTTTTTTTTTTTTTTTTTTTTTTTGAGACAGGGTCTTGCTCCGTTGCCCAGGCTGGAGTGCAGTGGTGCCATCTGGGCTCACTGCAACCTCCATCTCCTGGGTTCAAATGATTCTCCTGTCTCAGGCTCCTGAGTAGCTGGGACTACAGGTGCATGCCACCACACCCAGCCAATTTTTGTATTTTAGTAGAGACGGGGTTTCACCTTGTTGGTCAGGCTGGTCTCGAACTCCTGACCTCAGGTGATCCACCCGCCTCGGCGTCCCGAATTACTGGGATTACAGGCGTGCGCCACCGTGCCCGGCCACTCTCTCTTATGCATAGTGCAACCGCCATGTGGCTCTCTGTGGTGAGTGGTGTCCTCTTCTCTCAAGCGCTGAGCATATTTGATTAATGAACTTTCTTGATGACTTGTGTTCAGCGTCAGGTGTTGTGTTTGGCCATCATCATAACCCTAGGGTGAAACTCCTACTCTTTACCAGTAGAAGAAAGGGGGATTAAAATACTGTAACTTCTGGCAAGACCAGAGAGAGGCCTATAGTGTGGGCAGTTAGGTGGTGGTGGCAATTGGCATGTGTCTGTGGTGTCCAAAGATGGGAAGGATGTGTACGTACATAAGGATTATGTTTGAAAGGCCTCAGGCACTGCACTGGGATTCATGTGACCTTTGCTGTACCAGGGGAATTGCTAGAAAGGAGAGGATGGAACCCTTTATTTCAGGACCACAGCATAGATACCTGTGTGCTTATCTGCCTCTTGTTGCTGACGGCTATGTGTCATGATTAATGGTCCCATGAGGACACAGTGGCACTAGTGGGCAAAATTTCTCCTCTGAGTTGGGGATCCTGGGAGGAGGAGGATGGGCAAGGGTAGATATGTTGGGGAAGTGGACTGTGGGTCTTCAGCATAGGGGCCATTTGTGGTTTCATCTATCCCCATCATAACAGAGCAGTGTGACCTTTGAAGATGTGGCTGTAAACTTTTCCCTGGAGGAATGGAGTCTTCTTAATGAGGCTCAGAGATGCCTGTACCGTGACGTGATGCTGGAGACCTTGACACTTATATCCTCCCTGGGTAAGGTACTCATATTCACCTGTGACCTGAGTTAGTCTGTGCCCCTCACCTTTATGCCTTATCTCTTTCTCACACCAGGACCATGGACACAGCTTCATTCTCCAGTTCTCTGGAGAGGTTCTGTTGTTGGTTGGACTGAGGTGTACGTACTGCCCTCTCCTTTCCTTGAGCAGGCCCAACCTGCTTTGTTGCAGGCTTCCAGGGAAGGAGTCAGGGTCAGGAGTCTTAAAGTCACCCTAATGCCTCCCACCTTGGTTGTCCTCTGCCTGTCTGGGTGACTGTGCAGATCCAAGGCTTCTGTTTGTCTCAAGTTCCGTTTCCCTCCTTTAGCTCACATTTGTTCATGCTACGAATTGTCGTCACTGATGTGGTCATTATGTACATGAACCACAACCTATTCTTGCAATACCCTACTTCAAAATTCTTTTTGTAGTATTTCATCAGGCACAATAACACCTGTCATCCCAGCTCTTCAGAGGCTACTCGGAGCCCAGGAGTTTGAGGCCAGCCTGGCCAACATAGCAGGTTCTCATCTCTAAAAATATATAGGAAGGAATTCTTTTTGTAATATTTAGTTTCTTTTCCTGTGGAATATCAAATGCAGAGTTGTTCTGAGCCAGCATTGGCTGTTCGTCTGTCCTATTTTTCCCTTAGTACTTACATTATCGAGTTTCCATGTAGTTGCTCATCTTGGTGGTGAAATGAAGAGCCCGTGGTTGTCCCTAACATGTAAATGAGTCCAGCCTTAGCAAGGACTTGGGGCAGCTTGGTTCTGAAGAATAGCATGTGAGTAAGGTCATGACATCAGGGCTCTATTCAAATTATGCCATAGACCTCTTCTATTTGACTAGTATTTTCATGCCAATAGAAGTAGCCCCACTTTATGTCTTTCCTTCCCCATTCTTGAGAGTGCCAGTTTATTAGTCCTACACCTTGTTGCTTCTGCTATTACATCCAGCCCAGGACTAATTTTCATATATCTGGACTCCACGTCTCACCTATTTTTCTCACGGCTCTGTCTGCAGTGGTCTTCAATATTGGCTCATGTATTTTGTATTATGAAGTATATACCCATTCTTTTTTTTTTTTTTTTTTTTTTTGAGATGGAGTTTCGCTCTTGTTTCCCAGGTTGGAGTGCAATAGTGCGATCTCGGCTCACTGCAACCTCCGCCTCCCAGGTTCAAGTGATTCTCTGGCCTCAGCCTCCTGACTAACTAGGATTACAGGGGCCCACCACCACGCCCGGCTAATTTTTGGGGTATTTTTAGTAAAGATAGGGTTTTACCATGCTGGCAAGGCTGGTCTTGAACTGACCTCAGGTGATCCACGCCCCTCAACTTCCCAAAGTGCTGGGATTACAGGTGTGAGCCACCGCGCCCAGCCTCTATGGAGTATATAATCTTTTTTTTTTTTTTTCTTGAGACAGTTTGCTCTGTTGCCCACGCTGGAGTGCAGTGGCACAGTCTAGGCTCACTGCAACCTCCGCCTCCCAGGTTCAAGCAAGTCTCCTGCCTCAGCCTCCCGAGTAGCTGGGATTACAGGTGCATGCCACCACACCTGGCTAACTTTTATTTTTAGTAGAGACGGGGTTTTGCCATGTTGGCTGTTGACCAGGCTGGTCTCAAACCCCTGACCTTGTGATCCACCCGCCTTGGCCTCGCAAAGTGCTGGGATTAGAGGCATGAGCCACGGTTCTCGGCCACGTATATACCTATTCTTAACAGTCCCTGACCAAAGGATGTTGTGCTCTAGTCATGTTGGGGGGGGCCTGGACATATTATTTATATAGTACTCACATGTCATCAGCAAATAAGGTTCCACAGGCAAGTTGTTTGCAAATGAAGGAGTTATAGACCCTGCCTTTATTCTGTCTGTTGCCTCATTTAGTCATGCCCTTGACAATATGAGGCCTTCTATATCTGTGATAATGCTAAGCAGCCCCAACCTCAACCTGAACCCAACTCCCTGTTTGTGCAAATAATTCCATAGACTAGTTTTTTGGTTTGTCAGATACTCTTGTGGGTAGGCTGCATACTCAACAAAGTCAACATGTACCTCACCAGCATTTCTTTGCTTTTAGGTTGTTGGCATGGAGGGGAAGATGAGGCAGCACCTTCTAAGCAGAGCACGTGTATACATATATACAAAGACCAGGGAGGTCATAGTGGAGAAAGGCCTTATGAGTGTGGGGAATATAGGAAATTATTTAAGAACAAGTCCTGCCTCACTGAACCCAGAAGAGATCACAAACACAGGAATGTTCGCACTGGAGAAAGGCCTTATGAGTGCAGCAAATATGGGAAATTATTTCACCAAAAGCCTACACTCCATATTCATGAGAGATTTCATACTGGGCAAAAGACCTATGAGTGCAGTGAGTGTGGAAAATCATTTCACCAAAGCTCTTCACTCTTGCAGCATCAGACACTTCACACTAGAGAAAGGCCTTATGAGTGTATTGAATGTGGGAAAGCCTTTACTGAAAAGTCCAGTCTCATTAACCACAGGAAAGTTCACTCTGGAGCAAAGCGTTATAAATGCAATGAATGTGGGAAGTCCTTTGCTTATACATCTAGTCTCATTAAACACAGGAGGATTCACACTGGAGAGAGGCCTTATGAGTGCAGTGAATGTGGGAGATCCTTTGCTGAAAACTCCAGTCTTATTAAACACTTGAGAGTTCACACAGGAGAAAGGCCTTATGAATGCGTTGAGTGTGGAAAATCATTTCGCCGAAGCTCTTCACTCTTGCAGCATCAGAGAGTTCACACTAGAGAAAGGCCTTATGAATGTAGTGAATGTGGGAAATCCTTTAGCTTAAGGTCCAACCTCATTCACCATCAGCGAGTTCATACTGGAGAAAGGCATGAGTGTGGGCAGTGTGGGAAATCCTTTAGCCGAAAATCTAGCCTTATTATACATCTGAGAGTTCACACTGGAGAAAGGCCTTATGAGTGCAGTGACTGTGGGAAATCCTTTGCTGAAAACTCCAGCCTTATTAAACACTTGAGAGTTCACACTGGAGAAAGGCCATATGAATGCATTGATTGTGGAAAATCATTTCGCCACAGTTCTTCGTTCCGTCGCCATCAGAGAGTTCATACTGGAATGAGGCCTTATAAGTGAAGCAAATTTTGGAAATTCTCTTGCCCAGGCTTTTTGCTCCTTCAAGGCCAGAGAGTTCACACCGGATCAAGGTGTTATGAGTGTGACAAATGGGGAATATTCTTTAGCTAGAACGCTAGCTTCTTTACATAAAAGAGTGCTCCCACTGAAGAAGTGCCTTTTGAGTGCAATGAATGTGAGAAAGCCTTCAGCCCTCTCATTGGTTACCACAATATTTACATGAGGAAAATACCACAGATGTGGAGGTAATATTATTTTTTCTTCATTATAACACTGGAGGAAACCCCTTATGAGGATGCCATCTGCCTAAATTGAATGTCATACATCAAATAGCTGCATACATTCCAGGTATGTGGGAACTGCATAGTATTTTTCGACCTGCCCAGGTCTCTTGCTAGACTTCTGTGACTTACAGTTCTCTTCTAAAAAGCATTTCACCTTTACCACTTGGCAGGTGCCCACAGTACATCATTCGCCTAACTCATCATGATCCAGAAGTAACTTTGATTTTGTTTCATTCAACAGAGGGATTTTTTAGTATCCTCAGCACTCATTCTATTCTCATTTCTTTCTCTCCAATGAGTTAGGCCATGAACCTGACTCATTTTTGGCACAGAGGACTCTTCTGATAACTTGAAAAAATGGACTACCTTTTTCAGGGATCTTTTGGATCTCACAGAATTCTTAAGATGGAATTTTCCAGCCTGCCAGTCATGAATCTCAGACAGTCTGCCACCTATTGCCCTGATTTGTGTTATAATAAAGGCCTTGTTGCTTAAGACACCTTCAGTCTTTGCAGGAGGGCATGGAAGCTCCAAGTGCTTTTCTCATGCTTTACCCTATGCATCTCTTTATCTGCATCTTTTGTACTATTTATAATTAACCAGTAAGTTATTTTCCCTGAGTTTTATGTGCCATTCTATCAAATTAGTCAAATCCAGTTGGGGGGTCCACGGGATTTGTGGTTTATAGCTCATCAGTCAAAAGCAGAGGCTCTGGGGCTTTGATTGTCATCAGAAATGGGAGCCTCAGTCTTGGTGACTGAGTCCTCAAACTGGGGGATGTGATGCTATCTGCAGGTAGATAATGACTGAGTTGAACTGGAGGACCCCCAGCTTGTGTCCACGGGAGGATTGCTTGGTGTGTGTGGAAAACACCCTGCACATCTGGTCACAGAATTATTCCATATTGATTGTTGTTGTGTTGTGTGACAGACAATAGAGGAAAAGTTTATTTTTTTCTACACATATGCTGTGGCTTCCCTTCTATTATTCCATATCTTTCAACTCCTGCCATACTATTTCTTTCTCTCCAAGTTTTTGTTCTTCCTCAGAGTTCCCATAAATGGAAAGGATACACACTTCGTTGAAATAAGAATTTCATGTTAGCCAAGTTTTCAGGATAGCCATGAGTTTCACTTAATTATCTGAGAACTTAGAGCTTACTGTCCTCTACTTACTATCCACTGAGACTTAATGTGTTCTTGGCCATCACAGAAACTTTACTAGCTACTTATGCCATTGTCAATGGATAACTCTCTGAATCCACATTAATAACTTTGTAATTAGCTTAGTCCTCAGCTGTTTTTCAGAGATAATCCCCAGTCTTCATGCAGACACTATCACTGCACCTACAGGTGAAATGATAATCACTTCCTAGCAAGGAGGTTGGATCATGGAATACAAGATAATTTCTCAGGAATCAGATGGTCTTGTTCCACACCTGCAGGAATGTCAACATTGCAACCACCATGGCAAATATTGATTTAATAAACAATTACTATTCCCAGATAAGTGTCAAAATCTTAGAAGAAATTGTCATATCTTAGACAATTTAGAAGTGATGGAGGGTGGATGATGAGAAATTATCGCACCACTGCACTCCAGCCTGGGCGACAGAGCAAGACTCTGTCTCAAAAAAAAAAAAAAAAAAAAAGCTTTACTCACATAAAGTGAAGAACAAGAAGACTTTTTTGAGTAGATGTTTAGTGTCCTTATAACATTTTTTGTATATGCATTTTTTTCCTTTTGGGAACATGATTTACAAATGCGAGCTGCAGGGCTATTGCATTAACGTGTTGAATGCAAGAGTTAAAACTTCCTGTCCCATTTAGTGAATGGAAAAATACTTAAGTTACATGAATAAAAATTGTAAATTACAAATAGCAAGATAGTTAAGGATGTAAAACATGTCAATCCCTAAATGTTACTTAATGACATCATGTTTTATAGGTACATTTTATTTTCAGTTACTAGTATTTTATTCCCTTGCTGGAAAGATGTCCAGTGATTCTGAATCAGTACAGGTGTGTGGGATGTCATCTAGAAGTCATAAAATGGCTTATTCAGATTAACCATGTTATGACCACTCACACTCGCTGATACATATCTTCCTGTCACTTCCGTGGAGAGTGAAATTTTCTCTTTTATTTTTTATTCTTTGAGACAGAGTTTCACTCTTGTTGCCCAGGCTGGGGTGCAATGGCGTGATCTCAGCTCACTGCAACCTCCACCTCCCAGGTTCAAGTCATTCTCCTGTCTCAGCCTCTAAGAGTAGCTGGGATTACAGGTGCCCACGACCATGCCCGGATAATTTTTGTATCTTTAGTAGAGACGGGGTTTTGTTATGTTGGCCAGGCTGGTCTCAAACTCCTGACGTCAGATGATCCGCCTGCCTCAGCCTCCTAAAGTGCTGGGAGTACAAGCGTGCGCCACCACGCCCAACCAAAATTTTCTTGATAACACCCTAATTATATTCCCACAAAACCTTTGTAGTCAGAGAAAATCTGTAGTTTATAAAGACAAAGTTTTTAGTAATGAGAGCAGTTTTAGGATCTGTAGGCTCTTGTCTGTATAATTAATACAACATTTCTTAATTCACATATGAAATGTTCTTTTTTGTTTTTTTTTTTTTGGAGACAAAGTTTTGCTCTTGTTGCCCAGGCTGGAGCGCAGTGGCACGATCTCGGCTCCCTGCAACCTCCGCCTCCTGGGTTCAAGCGATTCTCCTGCCTCGGCCTCCTGAGCAGCTGGGATTACAGGTGTCCACCACCACACCCAGCTAATTTTTTGTATATTTAGTAGAGACGAGGTTTCACCATGTTGACCAGGCTGGTCTTGAACTTCTGACCTCAGGTGATCCACCCGCCTCGGCCTCCCAAAGTGCTGGGATTACAGGCGTGAGCCACCGTGCCCGGCCTGTTCTGCTTATATATGACTAAAATTTATGTGAAAATTTCTGTATAAGGCCAGGCTTGGTGGCTCACGCCTGTAATCCCAGCACTTTGGGAGGCCAAGGTGGGTGGATCACCTGAGGTCAGGAGTTTGAGAACAGCCTGACCCACATGGAGAAACCCCATCTGTACTAAAAATACAAAATTAGCTGGGCTTGGTGGCGCATGCCTATAATCCCAGCTACTTGGGAAGGCTGAGGCAGGAGAATCGCTTGAACCTGGGAGGTGGAGTTTGCGGTGAGCCAAGATCATGCTGTTGCACTCCAGCCTGGGCAACAAGAGCAAAATTCCGTCTCAAAAAAAGAAAAAGAAAATTTCTGTACAAAATATTTAGATTTCCTTCCTATTCTCAATATATTAGTGTGCTTTATCATTCTAACTTTTTGGTATTTTGATTATGCTAGTAATTTCTTAGTTTTGTTCAATTTTAATGTGATATATAAATCAATATATTCCCTGATAAATTTTTACATGATTTATATAAATTTGTTGTTGTTGGCCGGGCATGGTGGTTCACACCTGTAATCCCAGCACTTTGGGAGGCTGAGGCAGACAGATCATCTGAAGTCAGGAGTTTGAGACCAGCCTGGCCAACATGGCGAACCGTCTCTACTAAAAATAAAAAATTAGCCGGGTGTGGTGGCATGCACCTGCAGTCCCAGCTACTCGCGAGGCTGAGGCAGGAGAATTGCTTGAACCTGGGAGGTGGAGGTTGCAGTGAGCCAAGATGGCTCCACTGCACTCCAGCCTGGGTGATAGAGTGAAACTCCGTCTCAAATAAATAAATAAATAAATTTGTTGTAGTATATTTTCTCCTTGAATTACTTACTCTAAAACAAGTAACTTTACTAACCTCTACTTGGTCTACCTGGTTAATTAATTCTTTCTTTCTTTTTTTTTTTTTTTGAGACGGAGTCTCACTGTGGCCCAGGCTGAAGTGCAGTGGCACAATCTCAGCTCACTGCAACCTCTGCCTCCCAGGTTCAGGTGATTCTCCTACTTCAGCCTCCCGAGTAGCTGGGATTACAGGTGCCTGCCACCACGCCTGGCTAATTTTTCTATTTTTTGTAGAGATGAGGTTTCACCATTGTTGGCCAGGCTGGTCTTGAACTCCTGACCTCAGGTGATCCAGCCGCCTCGGCCTCCCAAAGTACTGGGATTACAGGCGTGAGCTACCATGCCCAGCCTAATTAATTATTTTTCAAATATCTTTAAACTGATCCAATTCATGATCCTAAAATGCACAGTGGCAAATGCTGTTAGAGTACATTATTCTACATACTGAATCTTCTGTTTCCATAGTTAAGTTTCTGGTTTATTAGGAGACATTTTTTTTTCTTTCCAGAATTTTAATGCAAGTTTTACTTTTTCAAATTAATAAAATGTTAGCAACAGAGAATAACTTGGGAAAACAAGCAGCATTTTTATTTCAATCATTCTTCATTTGAATGCACTAGGAAGCTGGAGAATTTTAGACTCTTAAGAAATGTACTTTAAAGCTAGGCACCATGGCTCTGTAGTCCCAGCTTCTCAGAAAGCTGAAACAGGAGGATTACATGAGCTCGAGTTTGAGTAAGGCCTGGGCGACATACTCTCTTTAAAAAAATTCAGTTCATGCGGGTGCGGTGGCTCACGCCTGTAATCCCAGCACTTTGGGAGGCTGAGGCAGGCGGGTTGCCTGAGCTCAGGAGTTCGAGACCACCCTGGGCGAGACGGTGAAACCCTGTCTCTACTAAAATACAGAAAATTAGCCGGACGAGCCGGCATGCGCCTGTAGACCCAGCTACTCAGGAGGCTGAGGCAGGAGACTTGCTTGAACCCGGGAGGCGGAGGTTGCAGTGAGCCGAGATGTGCTACTGCACTCCAGCCTGGGCGACAGAGTGAGACTCATCTCAAATAAATAAATAAGATAATAAAATCCAGTTCAGTAAAATGTGCCTGATAAAATATAAGTGACTACTGGCCGGGAGCAGTGGCTCACGCCTGTAATCCTAGCACTTTGAGAGGCCAAGGCAGGTGGATCACCTGAGGTCCGGAGTTTGAGACCAGCCGAGTCAACATGGTGAAACCCTGTCTTTACTAAAAAATACAAAAATTAACTGGGTGTGGTGGCACATTCCTGTAATCCTGGCTACTTGGGAGGCTGAGGCAGGAGAATTGCTTGAACCCTCCGGGCGGAGGTTGCAGTGAGCTGAGATCACACCACTGCACTCCAGCCTGGGCGACAGGGCAAGACACCGTCTCAACAAAACATATATAAGTAATGAATGAATATTATGTCAATATTCTAAGTCAGAATGTTACTGTAATACTTTTTAATTCTCATTCCATTTAAAATAACTGGTTAATTTTCAAATCATAATGAAATTTTTACAAATTTATGTGTAGTACAAAGCATGCATATACATTCATATATATTATATGTATATATAGCCTTTAAAAATATTTATGAGCTTTATGCCGGGCGCAGTGGCTCACGCCTGTAATCCTAGCACTTTGGGAGGCGGAGGCGGGCGGATCACGAGGTCAGGAGATCAAGATCATCCTGGCTAACACAGTGAAACCCCGTCTCTACTAAAAATACAAAAAAATTAGCCGGGCATGGTGGGCCGCTGTAGTCCCAGCTACTCGGGAGGCTGAGGCAGGAGAATGGCGTGAACCCGGGAGGCGAAGCTTGCAGTGAGCCGAGATCACGCCACTGCACTCCAGCCTGGGCTACAGAGCCAGACTCCGTTCTAAAAAATATATACACACACACACACACACACACACACACACACACACACACACACACACACTAGCTTTAGCTTCCAGTAGATGCAATTTATGTCTTTATGACCCTATGTAATGAAATGTCCATTTTGATTCGTGGCTCTTGATGGCATCTCAAATGATGTCTTAGATCTGCGAAGAAGCTCAGCATCACAAATTCTGAAATAAGTCTCCAAACACACGGGTAATCGGTTGCACACAGTACCGGCAGAAATGCGCGTATGGCCTCTTCTAAGATGGGGGAGCCTCCTCTGCAACTGGACCTGGAGTTGCCATTTCCTAACGCCCGTCGCGGTGGAGCTTAGCCCCTTCTTCCGAAAGTCAGGTTGGAGGCGGCCTTTAAGCGCCGCGCGTCTCTCGGAACTTAAATATTACCCGGAATCGTCTCTGTGAATTGGAAAGCCCAATGAAGCCTCAGAGAAGCCGCGCCATTGCCGAGGCACATAACGTCACGCAGGGACTTCCTGCGTCCTCGCCGCGGTGGCCATTTTGGCTTGTCAGGACCATCCACCTATGCTGCGTCTGTACCTCTTTGTCAGGACCGAGAGCGCGCGAGAGCAGTGGTTGTGCCCATTGCACACAGGCGGATCTGAGGCTTGGCGACGCCGCTGGTCGCGACCTGGGACAGGACGAGCACAGGAACCGCCTGGCCTGCGTCCCCGCCCGCGCATGAAGTCGTGGCGGCGGCCGCTCAAGTGAGCGCTGCGACCTCCAGGCCTCACCCGCCATCCCCACACAGACCCTGAGACCCCTGACTGTGAGGGGCGCTTCCTCGCGTCCTTGCAGCTCAGGCCTCTGTCAGGGACCTAGAGGCGCCGGCGCGTGGAATCCCTGTTTCCGACACCCGGTTGATGCGGTCGGGAGAGCGAGGCTGGCCGAGGGACCGGCTTAGGCAAAGGCCTGGAGGCACGACTGCGCCAGGAGGATTCGGAACACAGGGACATCTTGTGTCCACTGAGAACAAAGTATGAGTCGGAGTTATTTCCTCAGTACCAGGCTGAGGATTGATCTTTGTGAGGACCATAGAAGCCATGGACAGTTTTGAACAAAGGAGGAAATCTGTGTTAGAGTTAAAGATTGCGAAAAGATGTTCAAAGGAAGAACGGAGTGTAAGGCGGTGATGAGGACAGTGAGGCATTGAGAGGTTGAATATTTGCTCAAGGTCACATAGCTGCTAAGAGGTGACATTGAGCACTGGGCCACAAGATTAGAGACTCAGCCTGAGGTCACCTGGCTACAGGGCCAAAAAAAGCTTACAGAGAAACCTGAGTCTATCAAATCCCAGCAGGGACACATTCCTGAAAGCCCCGCCTTTTGGCACACCTTCTCATGGCTATGGAAGTATTTAAGGAACCCACAGAAGGAAGTATAGGATGCTCTAGTCCCTCACTGGTCCTCATCCTCACCTATATGTCTAGATCTTAATGTCCTGGGAATTTATTTATTTATTTAGCGATAGAGTGTCACTCTTGGTACCCAGGTTGGAGTGCAGTGATGCGATCATGGCTCAGCATAGTCTTGACCTCCCCAGGCTCAGGTGATCTTCCCATCTCAGTCTCCCGAGAAACTGGCTAATTTTTGTATTTTTAATAGAGACGGGGTTTTGCCATGTTGCCTAAGATGGTCGAAAACTCCTGGGCTCAAGCAATCCTCCCGCCTTGGCCTACTAAAGTGCTGGGATTACAGGCGTGAGCCGCTGGTCTGGCCAGGCCTCCTAGGACTCTTAAGTGCAATTTCTCCTGTCCTTCGATCTGGGGATCTTGCAAAATCCTCAAACCCCAAACCTAAGTCACTGACACAGGCTATGGAGAAGTGTTTTCATGTCTGTCGACCGGTGGGAAACACATGTGGTGGATTAACCCAGGAATGATACTGGGATGTGCAAATGGCTTAGAAGTGAAACTGGAGAGGCCGGGCGTGGTGGCTCTCGCCTGTAATCCCAGCACTTTGGGAGGTCAAGGCGGGTGGATCGCTTGAGGTCAGGAGATCTAGACCAGTCTGGCCAACATGGTAAAACCCAGTCTCTACTAAAAATACAAAAATCAGCTGGGCATGGTGGCGGGTGCCTGGAATCTCAGCTACTCGCAGGCTGAGGTGTAAGACTCCCTTGAACCTGGGAGATGGAGGCTGCAATGAGCCAAGATTGTGCCAATCTGCACTCGAGCCTGAGCAACAAAGTGAGAATCCATCGCAAAAAAAAAGAAAGTGAAACTGGAGGGGGTTAAATGATGTTACCAGTGTTTTAACAGGTTCTGTCTGGTTACAGAGTGGACAACAGACTGTGGGGTTGAGGGAGGAGGAAGATCAAACTGGAAGCTACTGCCCTAGTCCAGATGCTCAAATCCTGACAGTCTTTTCCCTGACCAGTCTCCATCCTGAAGTTATCTAGGGGTTACCAACCATCATTCAACTCATTACCATTCAAAGTCACTTATAAATTTGAGAGTTTCATGAATTTTAGGAGTTCCATGCCAGGAAAGGAGATGACCAAATATATATTTCACAATATCACAGCCATGTTAAGATTCTGAAATGTAATAGATAATACTTAGTGGAGCTATCAAATGGGCACCTAAACCCATGGATGCAAATATCTGGGGAAGGGTTAATATTGGAGCTATCCAATATATGGTAGCCACTGTGTGGAGCAAGATGAGTGAGTCATGGATCACATTTGGAAGGGGCAACCTTCAGATTATGGTGGTGACACTACTAGGAAGACAGGAAGTGAAGGTTGGGTTTCCTGCTTGTGTACCTGGTGATGGTATTGTACTTCAGAAAACAGGTGAGGGAGGTAAATGGCCATGAAGGGAGAATATATCCGGTAGTCTAGTTTGGCAGGTGACATAGGCTTCCAAGGAATGAATAGACATGAGATGCAAGCAGAAGCATAGGAGTAGCTGAGGGAAGATGACACTCAGCCTGGACCTTGTGCTAATTCGCCACTCTGTGGCCACACCACGATATTGAGATGACTTTTGTGGGGCCTGGGGTGTTTCATTCAGCCTGGTGGATATGGAGGCAAATAAGGTCACCTTGTGAGAGTCACTAGGCCCGAGATTGATGGCCAATGGGTCTAGGCTTTGAATGGAGTTAGGTGGACAGAAGAAAGTCATAATTTCTGAAGATAACAAATGCAGCACAGAAGTGGAATAGGGCCATGAATACCTGAAAACACTAACGTTCTTTTTTCCTGTGGATTTATGCATGGAGGGCTTCGTATAATGACTTGGTACTACCACTGCTATTAGGAACCATTGGAATTCTGTGATAATTTTGGATTGCTTTTTAATTCACCAAGACTACTGTGGATGATGTCAGCCACATTATGGTGTGAGCCCTAAATTTAAGTTCAATATCATGTGCTACCTTCATATCTGGTGATACTAGTATTACCTCAAATGGTCTGAGTACAAATCCCCCTTCCCACTCTGCTCTTTTGGATAATGTGTCCTAGCCTAACTACCCTTTTAATCAAGAGGACTAAGCAGAGTTCCTGTTTATTATTTATTTGTAGCAAGTTTGAATTTCATTTCTACACATAGAGTTAATTCAAACAAGCCAGTTACAGCTGGGTGTGGTGTCGCACACCTATGGTCCCAGCCACTCGGGAGGCTGAGGTAGGAGGATCCCTGAAACCTGGAAAGTTCAGGCTGCAGTGAGCTGTAATTGCACCACTACGCTCCAGCAGGAGTGACAGAGCGAGACCCTGTCTCAAAAATTAAAAACAAGCCAGTTGCATCCTTTCAAGGGAATCAGGGGCTATCACACCTTCTTGATTCAGAAAAGCTTACATACCACAGTCCCTGGTTGCTCTCTCTTATGCATAGTGCAACCCCCATGTGGCTATCTGTGGTGAGTGGTGTCCTCTTCTCTCAAGTTGTGAGCATATTTGATTAATTAACTTTCTTGATGACTTATGTTCAGCATCAGGTGTTGTGTGTTTGGCCATCACTATAACCCTAGGGTAAGACTCCTACCCTTATCAGTAGAAGAAAGGGGGAATAAAATACTTTAACTTCTGGCAAGGCCAGAGAGAGGCCTATGGTGTGGGGGAGTTAGGTGTTGGTGGCAATTGACATGTGTCTGTGGTGTCCAAAGATGGGAAGGATGTATAGGTACACAGGGATTATGTTTGAAGGTTCTTAGGCACTGCATTGGGATTCATGTGACCTTTGCTATACCAGGGGAATTGCTAGAAAGGAGAGGATGGAACCCTTTATTTCAGGATCACAGCATAGATATCTATTTGTTTATCTGCCTCTTGTTGCTGACGGCTATGTGTCATGATTAGTGGTCCCATGAGGACACAGTGGCACTAGTGGGCAAAGTTTCTCCTCTGAGTTGGGGATCCTGGGAGGAGGAGGATGGGCAAGGGTAGATATGTTGGGGAAGTGGATTGTGGGTCTTCAGCACAGGGGCCATTTATGGTTTCATCTATCCCCATCATAACAGAGCAGTGTGACCTTTGAAGACGTGGCTGTAAACTTTTCCCTGGAGGAATGGAGTCTTCTTAATGAGGCTCAGGGATGCCTGTACCATGATGTGATGCTGGAGACCTTGACACTTATATCCTCCCTGGGTAAGGTACTCATACTTAACTGTGACCTGAGTTAGTCTCTGCCCCTCCCCTTTATTCCTCTTGGTAATAACGTCTTTCTCACATCAGGACTGTGGCACAGCTTCATTCTCCAATTCTCTGGATCAGTTCTGTGGTTGGTAGTACTGAGATACATGTACTGCCCTCTCCTTTCCTTGAGCAGCCCCAGTCTGCTTTGTTGCAGGCTCCCAGGGAAAGAGTTAGGGTCAGGAGTCTTAAAGTCACCCTAATGCATCCCACCTTGGTTGTCTTCTGCCTTTCTGGGTGACTGTGCAGATCTAAGACTTCTTTTTTTGAGACGGAGTCTCGCTCTGTCACCCAGGCTGGAGTGCAGTGGCGCAGTCTCAGCTCACTGCAAGCTCTGCCTCCCGTATTCATGCCATTCTCCTGCCTCAGCCTCCCGAGTAGCTGGGACTACAGGCGCCCGCCACCACGCCCGGCTAATTTTTTGTATTTTTAGTAGAGACGGGATTTCACCGTGTTCGCCAGGATGGTCTCGATCTCCTGACCTCGTGATCCGCCCGCCTCGGCCTCCCAAAGTGCTGGGATTACAGGCGTGAGCCACTGCGCCCGGCCTCCATTGCATTTTTCAACCTGCCCGTGTTCCTTGCCAGACTTATGTGACTGCCAGTTATCTTGCAAAAAGCATTTCACCTTTACCACTTGGCAGGTACTCACAGTTTCATCATTCCCCTACCTCATTATGATCCAGAAGTAATTTTTTCTTTCATTCACCAGGGGGATTTTTTAGTATCCTCAGTACTCATTCCATTCTCAATTCTTTGTGTCTGGTGAGGTAGGCCAAGGACCTGACTCATTTTTGGTGCAGAGAACTCTTCTGGTGACTTGAAAAGATGGACTACCTTTTTCAGGGATCTCTTGGATCTCGCAGGATTCTTTTTTTTTTTTTTTTTAAGATGGAGTCCTGCTCTGTCACCCATACTGGAGTGCAGTGGCGCGATCTCGGCTCACTGCAAGCTCCACCTCCCGGGTTCACACCATTCTCCTGCCTCAGCCTCCCAAGTAGCTGGGACTACAGGTGCCCGCCACCACGCCCGGCTAATTGTTTTTTTTTTTTTTTTTTTTTTTGTATTTTCAGTAGAGATGGGGATTCACTGTGTTAGCCAGGATGGTCTCGATCTCCTGACCTCGTGATCCACCTGCCTCAGCCTCCCAAAATGCTGGGATTATAGGCGTGAGCCACCGTGCCCGGCCCTCACAGGATTCTTAAGATAGAATTTTCCAGCCTGCCAGTCACAAATCAGACAGCCTGCCTGCCGCCTATTTCCCTTGTTTGTGTTATAATAAAGACTCTGCTGCTTAAGACACCTTCAATCTTGAGAGCTGTATTTACAGTGTGGAATTGTTTGAACACTGGATTTGCACATGGGCACGGTGGCTCATGCCTGTGATCCCAGCACTTTGGGAGGCCGTGGCAGAAGGGTCAGTTGAGGTCAGGAGTTCCAGACCAGCCTGGCCAACATGCTGAAACCCCATCTCTACTAAAAATACAAAATTAGCCAGGCATTGTGGCATTCGCCTATAATCCCAGCTACTTGGGAGGCTGAGGCACAAGAATCACTTTAACCTGGGAGGTGGAGGCTGCAGTGAGCTCAGGTAATGCCACCCCATACCCGGATGAGCAACAAGAGCGAAACTATCTCAAAAATACCATAATTTTGGGGTTCATAGGTCAACCTGAAAGGGTGGCAGTTTTCATCACAATCTCTGGTGCTTCTGAGAGCAACATGAAATTGTTCTCTACCTCACGAGGGATGGTGCATTATGTTTCAGTGCTGTTGAGGGTACCTTCACAGGTTGTGAGGTTATAGTGGAAATGATAAGTTTTTTGGAATTACTGCATTTTAAAAGGGCTTCTACTATGATCCAGACATGGCTGTGAAGGATGAATACATACAGAAATTCTCAGGACCTTCTTAATTGAATCTTATGTGGCTAAGGTCAGTGCTGGAGAGAATAACCTAAAGATTTTGTTATTTGTGGTAGTCCTTCTGGTCTAATTGACCTAAAGGTCATTCCTGCATAGGCAGGAGGAAGAAGACAGGGAGCAGGGATGTCCATTAGACCACTACGTGGCCCATCACGTGACCAGCCGTCATTCTTTCTGAATCATCTGGAAATGGTCTTTACTGTTCGTCATGTTTTTGTTACCATGAAGGCTAGTTGCCTCACTCAGGTTGAGGAGATGATACAGCAATAGTTAATAAACCTCTTGCAAAAATCAAGTCCAGATTTTTAAAATTACATTTTTAAAGCTGTAATAAGAAATAAATCACTTTTTTTTTTTCTTTGAGATGGAGTCTCGCTCTTGTTGCCCAGGCTGGAATTCAGTGGCACGATCTTGGGTCACTGCAACCTCTGCCTCCCAGGTTCAAGCGATTCCCCTGCCTTAGCCTCCCGAGTAGCTGGGATTACAGGCACCTGCCACCATGCCCAGCTATTTTTGGTATTTTTAGTAGAGGTGAGGTTTCACCATGTTGGCCAGGCTGTTCTCAAATTCCTGGCCTCAGGTGATCCGCCCACCTCGGCCTCCCAAAGTCCTGGGATTACAGGCATTAGCCACCATGCCTGGCCAAAATAAATGACTTTCAAAAAAACTGCACATATTTATTTTTATTTATATTTATTTATTTATTTGAGACAGAGTCTGGCTCTGTCGCCCAGGCTGGAGTGCAGTAGCACAATCTCAGCTCACTGCAAGCTCCGCCTCCTGGGTTCATGCCATTCTCCTGCCTCAGCCCCCTGAGTAGCTGGGACTATAGGCGCCCACAGCCACGCCCGGCTAATTTTTCTATTTTTAGTAGAGACGGGGTTTCACCGTGTTAGCCAGGATGGTCTCGATCTCCTGGCCATGTGATCCGCCTGCCTCGGCCTCCCAAAGTGCTGGGATTACAGGCATGAGCCCCCGTGCCTGGCCAAAACTGCACATATTTAAACTGTACAGTGTGATAAGTTTTGACATTAATAAACCTGTAATATGATCCATCACCTTCATATTTACCTGGAGTCTGGTAACGTCTTTACCTCTGCCTTCCAGATGACCATTGATAACTTTGCTTTATAATAGATTATTTTACATTTTCTACATTTTTATACGTGATTTGATGTCGTGAAGTGTTTAATCTTTATCCCTGGATGGTATCGTGCAGTATATTTATTTTGAGATTTGTCAGTGATGATACTTGAGTAGTTCACTCCTTTTTATATTGCTGAGATGACATGCTATGAAATATCACTGTATATTCATTCATCTGTTTATACATCATTAATCTATTTCTCATTTTTGGCTTCCATAAATAAAACTACAGACACTTTAGTACAGTTCTTTATGTAAATATGTTTCTTTTTTATGTGTTACTATCTGGGGGTTCAATAACTGAATCAGAATAGGTAAATCTATAGCTTTTTGTTTGTTTGTCTGTTTTGAGATGGAGTCTCGCTCTGTCACTCAGGCTGGAGTGCAGTGATGCAATCTCGGCTCACTGCAACCTCTGCCTCATGGGTTCAAGCAATTTTCCTGGCTCACCCTCCGAAGTAGCTGGGACTACAGGCACATGCCACCATGCCCAGCTAATTTTTTTGTATTTTTAGTAGAGGTGAGGTTTCACCATCTTGGCCACGCTGGTCTTGAACTCCTGACCTCGTGATCTACCTACCTCAGCCTCCCAAAGTGCTGGGATTATAGGCATGAGCCACTGCATCCAGCAAATGTATAGCTTTTTAAGCAACACCAAAGTGTACTGTAAAATTAATATGGTTGTTCCCTTTAGTGTTACTGTCACCAGTGTCCATGAATTCCACTTTCATGTTTTTATCAGTACAGAATATGGATAGTCTTTTTTTTTTTTGAGACAAAGCCTCTCTCTGTCGCCCAGGATAGAGTGCAGTGGCGTGATCTCGGCTCACTGCAACCTCCACCTCCTGAGTTTGAGCAATTCTTCTGTCTCAGCCTCCCTAGTAGCTGGGACTACAGATGCATGCAACCACGCCCGGCTAATTTTTTTGTATTTTTATTAGAGACAGGGTTTCACCATGTTAGCCAGGATGATCTTGATCTCGTGATCCACCTACCTCAGCCTCCCAAAGTGCTAGGATTACAGGCGTGGGCCACCACACCCGGCCAATTTTTTGTATTTTTAATAGAAATGGGGTTTCACCCTGTTAGCTAGGATGGTCTCGATCTCTTGACATTGTGATCTGCCCGCCTCAGCCTCCCAATGTTCTGGGATTACAGGTGTGAGCCACCGTGCCCAGCAGAGAATATGGATAGTCTTTTAAATTTTTACCCTTTTTTATAAGTGGATGTTCCTTCTTTAGTAAAATGTCTATTTATATATTTTGCTTGCTTTTTAAATTCTTATTTATTTTTAGAGAAAAGATCTTGCTCTGTCACCCAGCCAAGAGGGCAGTAGTTTGATCATAGCTCACTGCAACCTCAACCTCCTGGGCTCAAGCGTCCTCCCACCCCAGCCTCCTGAGTAACTGGGACTAAAGGCACATGCCAGCACACCCACCGAATTTTTAAATTTTTTTGTAGAGACAGGATCTCATTATGTTGCTCAGGCTGGCCTTAAACTCCTAGGCTCAAGCAATCCTCTCACCTCACCCTCTCAAAGCACTATGTCTGGCAACTCATTTTCTTCTTCTCAAATGTATTTTGCCTATTTCCGTTTTCATTAAGAAATAAAATATGGTTGGGCCAGTGGCTCACGCCTATAATCCTAGCACTTTGGGAGGTCGAGGTGGGTAGATCACCTGAGATCAGGAGTTCAAGACCAGCCTGACCAACATGGTGAAACCCCATCTCTACTAAAAATATAAAAATTAGCCAGGCATGGTGGCGGGCTAATCCCAGCTACTCGGGAGGCTGAGGCAGGAGAATCACTTGAACCTGGGAGACAGAATTTGCAGTGAGCTGAGATGGCACAACTGCACTCCAGCCTCAGCAACAAGAGCAAAACTCCGTCTCAAAAAAAAACAAAAAAAAAACACCAGGGGTCACATCATTGACCCTTCTCTCTCTCTCCCTCACCTACAACATGCAAAGATCTACTTGTTCCTTTATTAAAAATATAGGTAGAATGTCTCCTTTTCTCCCATCTGCACGGCATTCACCTGGTCCATCAACTCATCTGAATTATGCTGCTAAACTTCCCTCCGTGCTAACTGCCTCCTCAGTAATCCAGGAGTCTGTTCTCCTCCAGTGTGCAACCAGATAGATCCTATGAACATCTGGATTAGACCACCTCTTTCCCCATCCAAGCATCCCAGCATCTCCAAAACAGATGCCCAGCTTTTCAGGCAACCACATTACAGGCCTGAATCTTGACCCGGCTTCTTGTTCCTATGAGAAAGAATAGATGCCTGCCGTACATAGGTCCCAGCTCAGTCACACCTCAAAGCATTTGCACAAAATGGTATGAATTCCTAAAATAGCTTTCTACACCTGTTTCCATTGGTTGCCAGAAATAAGAACACTTCTATTAATCCTTGGCTGGTACTCAGGACTCTGAGCTTGGTGTATCCACAGGTTCTCCACTCCAAGAACTGGGAAAACATCAAGTGAACACTCAAGACACCATAATCTCAGACACCACACAGGTAGTGTCAGGTTCAGGGAGAGACTGGGACACTTTCTCTTTCCCTGTGTTGGCACCATAAGCATTTTCAGTGTTCAGAACCCATGAAAATAAGGCAACTGTGACCAGCTCCAGCTGATCAAACCTCCATTGATCCCTACACAACCATAAAGCCAGGGGCCCTGGGGCTAACTAATTAACTGATTTCAATCCTCAGTGCTCCTTCTTACCACCTATGGCCTAGAAAGAAGACTCCACTTCTCAGTGCCTCATTGTCCTCATCATCCTTATTCCAGTCTGTTCTCTGAGAGGCTTTTGGAAACTTTTAAAGTTCTACCAAGGACACGACCCTCTTCTGTTCACAAATCTCCATACATCCCAGAACACTCAGATTGAAGGCACAACCCCTAAGACAACCAATACAGGTGTGACTCTGGCTCATCTTCAGTTTTTACTAGGGCCTTTTTTTTTTTTTTTTTTTTTTGAGAGACGGGGTCTCACTATGTTGCCCAAGCCGGTCTTAAACTTCTGGACTTATGTGATCATGACACAACATGGTTACCAGGTTCTGAAATGTTCATGGCTCAAATGCACCTCCAAGCCTTTGCACCTACTGGTTCCTCTACCTGTATTACTCTACCTGGGGTGAAGCCTGTAATACACAGCATTTACCTGAGCTAGGTCCCTCAGTGTGGCTGCTGCCATCAACTGTGGGTGGAGCAGGCATCACCCCAGCCAGTGCCTATGAGCCTCAGACCTGCCACTTGGGAGCAGAGATGACTACTCCTCTTGTGCCTTCTCAGTCCCAACCCAGTACTCCCTGGCCTGACAAGCATGCCCAGAAATCCCTCATCCTGGGCCTTGCAACTAGCACCTTCTGGGTAAAGTACTTCTCAGAGCTCTCAGCCAACAATGGTGGTATCCTCCAAGAGCAAACCGAATGCAGACCATGTTACACTCTGAGGGCTGCTGGAAAGCCCTGCTCACACCTCAAGGGAGGAAGACTATTGATTCTTTGTAAAAGCATCAAATAGGTATCACATCAGACTCTAGGAAGCTCATCCTGCACCCAGAGAATAAAAATACTATTTGAGATGCTCCCAAACTTTACTTATCTAAGTGGCCATATCATTGGCATCATTCAGACTTACAATGTGTGCACTCAGAGCTGAGAACATTAAGTATTGATTGCTCTTTAAATTCATGTTACCCAAATTATTACAGTCAGTTTTGTGAGTTTCATTGTTTTGTTGGGAACAAAAGAAAATTCTCCATAAGACATAATGACAGGATGGGTACAAAAAACAGTTAGAAAAAATGAATAAGACCTAGTATTTGCTACCATAACAGGGTGGCTGTAGTCAAAATAATTTAATCATACATATGAAAATCACTAAAAGGGTATTAATTGGATTGTTTATAATACAAATGATAAATGCTTGAGGTGATGGAGACACCATTAACCCTGATGTGATTATTACATATGGCATGACTACATCAAAATATCTCATGAAATCTACAAATATATACACTATTATATACCCACAAAAAATAAAAATAAAGGCTGGGTGCCATGGCTCACACCTGTAATCCCACCACTTCAGGAGGCCTGAGGTCGGGAGTTTGAGACCAACCTGGCCAACATGGAGAAACCGCGTCTCTACTGAAAATACAAAATCAGCTGGGCATGGTGGTGCATGCCTATAATCCCAGCTACTCGGGAGGCTGAGGCAGGACAATCGCCTGAACCCTGGAGGTGGAGGCTACGGTGAGCCGAGATCGTGCCATTGCACTCCAGCCTGGGCAACAAGAGCGAGACTGTCTCAAAAAATAATAATAAAATTAAAAAAAAAAAATTGCTGGACACAGTGGCTCACACCTGTAATCCCAGCACTTTGGGAGGCTGGGGGCAGGCACATCACGAGGTCAGGAGTTCGAGACCAGCCTGACCAATATGGTGAAACCCCATCTCTACTAAAAATACAAAAATTAGCCGGGCATAGTGGTAGGTGCTTGTAGTCCCAGCTACTCAGGAGGCTGAGGCCGGAGAATTGCTTGAACCCGGGAGGCGGAGGTTGCAATGAGCTGAGGTCGCGCCACTGCACTCCAGTCTGAGCAACAGAGCTAGACTCCTTCTCAAAAAAATAAAATAAATTAAAAAATAATAATAATAAAGATGTAACGACAGGGAAATAGACAGATGTTGGTACACCCTGAAGCAGGTAGTGAAGCTGGCAGTTGGCCACTGGTTCCCACAGAAAATTGCTCTACTGATGCCAGCAAACCCCAAAAATGGAGCTCAATCCAGGAGGGTTCCTGGCTTCATAAAGGAAATAATTCAAGAGCAAGCCAAGAGTGTAAAGTGAAGGCAAAGCAAGTTTATGAGAGCAAGAGAACAGGAAAATGGCTGCTCCACAGACAGAGCAGGGCTACTCCACAGGCAAAGTAGCACCCGTGGATTGTTGGCTAGCTATATTTATAGCTACTCCTCCTTAATTATGTGCTAAATAAGAGGTGGGTTATTCATGAACTTTCTAGAAAAAGGTTGGAGAGTTCCCAGAACCAGGGGTTCCTTCTCTTTTAAACTACATGAGGTAGCTTCTGGGCATTGCCATAGCATTTGTAAACGGCCATGGTGCTGGTGGGAGTGTCTTTTAGCATGCTAATACATTATAATGAGCATATAATGAGCAATGAGGGCAACTAGAATTGATGTTCATTGCCATCTCAGTTTCACTGCTTTCAGCTGGTTTCTTTAGTGCATCCTGTTTTGACCAGATCCTGTTTCATCATGAGCAGGGTCATGACCACTGCTCAGAAACAAGTCCTGCTGACCTATGTCACTGTTTGAAATGCTTATTCTTCAGTGCCATAAAGAAATAGCACTTGAGGCCAGGCACGGTGGCTCACGCCTGTAATCCCGCACTTTGGGAGGCCGAGGCCGGCGGATCACGAGGTCAGGAGATCAAGACCATTCTGACTAACATGGTGAAACGCCGTCTCTACTAAAAATACAAAAAATTAGCTGGGCGTGGTGGCGGGCACCTGTAGTCCCAGCTACTGGGGAGGCTGAGGCAGGGGAATGGCATGAACCCGGGAGGCGGAGCTTGCAGTGAGCCGAGATCGTGCCAATGTACTCCAGCCTGGGCGACAGAGCAAGACTCCGTCTCAAAAAAAAAAAAAAAAAAGAAGAAAGAAATAGCACTTGAACATAGATGTATTTCATAAGGCCATTTTTACTTCCTGCAGAAAGGGTGCACTTGCCAGCAGTTTTGCAACAGGAGCACACTGAACAAAGAAGACAGGGTCATGTATAACCTGAGGCGTTCACCCTCCTGCCGGTTTCCATTGCCTGGAACAGGACCTCATATTCTGTATGTGTCCTGATTGGCTAGTAACTTAGAACCTTTTAAAAGAGGCAAAGGTAGAGGAGAACAAAGGAAGGAGGAAGTAACTTGTGGAGTGCTGAGAAAGGTGAAAACACTTTTAACCAAGGAAGAGGAACAGGCTATGACCTAATGCTTGCTTGGAGCAGTATAAGCATGCCAGGGCAAATAATTAGGCTAAACTGTCAGAGCTAAGAACATGAAGTACATTGATTTCTTTATTATGGCTAGCAGATATTTAAGAATGCTAGCACAAGTCTTTCAATAAATGTCGCTTTTAAGAGAAGTTACTATTTATTCCTAATTAGATGGGGAGGAAAGTCTTGAAGAGGAACCTGTACTTTACTTTTAGCAATATTCCCTCTCTTTTTATTTCATAATTCCTCTTCAAACTTATTTAATGTTTTGACTTAATTGCTTTTTTTGTCCTTCTAAGAGAAGTAATTTTTTTTTGAATAGGGAGGAGGAGAGTTAGCAGTTAACTCTGTAACAGTGGCAGAGACAAGTTTTTGTATAAAACTTTGAAGGTAGGGAATATTATAACAGCCTACAAGAATAAGTACACTAATAACAAGAGTGAACAAGGTGAGAATTGAAGTTAAAATTTCTTTTTATTCACTGAACTAATGTTTTATTATTTTAGAAAAGGGGTTATTTATTTTACAATTCTTGGCAAATTTATCGGATAGGGCTGTTAACCTTGGTAGCGCTTTTGTTATAGTTCTATCGGGGCAGTATTATTAGGAACAAAGGTACAATACTGAGTTTTGTATAAAACATTTAATTTATTGGTCTTTGTGGGGAATTAGACGCATTACCACTCTGTTACAGCTGAGGCATTAATTTTGTAGCTTCACCAACATTAATTGGTTTGCTTTCATGACACTGCTGAGGAATCAATTCTTTCTGCAGAGGTTCTGAGTTTTAATTATGACACAAACATCTCCTTTTTCTGCTAATTATTTAAAGCTATTTTATTTTTCTACGCCATCTGGCTAGTAGATCCTAATTGCTTAGCTATCTGTTTGATGGTATCCTCAGTGTAATTTATGAATTGTTGGTGATTGTAACATAGCTTAGTCTACATTTTTTTATAGTTACCAGAATGATGTGGATTTAAATTCTGCAGCTATTTGATTTTGTGCTTTAAACTTATCGGGCACTTCTCACAGGACCTTAATAGCATTTATGTAAACCTGAGGATTAAAGGACTCATACGTTTTTCTTGGCCTGTGGTGTTTTGTCTTTACCTTTGTAGATTGATGAAATGCCAGGATGAAGGGGATACCCAATTGGATTACAGCACAAGTACTGCTCCAATTATTTGGCAGAGTGTCCAGTAAAGGTCTTCCACTTACCACTATACATTTGTTTGGGGATGGCTAAGCATGGACTGATGGGCAAGGTCTTGGAAAGGCTTGAGCTCTTTGCATCATTTAATGCTTCCAAGGAACACTAAATTTTCCTCCTGACCTGAGACGCACAAAGTAAACTTCGTGCATTCAGCATTCAGCATTCAGAGGTGGAAGCCGGATTGCCGTAGGGGGCTGACCTGCAGGGTGTTAAATTTCAGGAAATAGCAGAGAGAGCTCAGTATGTTGGATTATCCCAAGCAATGGGATTTTGAAAAAGAGCCACCGTACAGTCCTTATCTGAGTGGAAAGGGGATAATCTGGGATTCTGGCCTACTGTGCGTACAAGTGTAATAATCGCTTTTATTTGAAGTGCTAATGGATTATTTAATCCATTTCAGCCAGGCATTTGCATCTTGATATTTTGTCTTGACAGCGAAGGTCTGTCTTAGATCTCTTATTTTTACAAGACACCTTAGTTTTACCAGATGTAGGAGCAACTGGTGTGGGATCTAGATCTGAGGCAACTTAAGAAGGGAAAGATGAGGGAATAATGTGTATTTTTAAAATAACTGGGGGGTCTTTTTTATTTATGTTAATTTTTTTTTTTTTGAGACGGAGTCTAGCTCCGTCACCCAGGCTACAGTGCAGTGGCGTGATGTCAGCTCACTGCAACCTCCGCCTCCCGGGTTCAAGCAATTCTCCTGCCTCCGCCTCCCAAGTAGCTAGGATTACAGGCACCCACCTCCGCGCCCGGCTAATTTTTGTATTTTTAGTAGAGACGGGGTTTCACCATCTTGCCCAGGCTGGTCTCAAACTCCTGACCTCAGGTGATCCACCAGCCTCGGCCTCCCAAAGTGCTGGGATTACAGTCATGAGCCACCACGCCCAGCCTATTTATGTTAATTTTTATACCATAGAAGCGACTAAGGGCGTGTCTAGAGTTCCTTATAAGGTGGAGGTGGTGATAAAGAGAAAGACAGGGTTATATTGACAAGGCTGACAGTAAGAAGGGGTAGTCCTTTTAGTGAAATACATGAGGGGTTTTAGGTCTGCACAAACCTTTTTGTGGAAGTCTAACTTTGCTCTTGGGTAGTTTGAGTGATGCAGTCCTATTTACTACAGCGTTGCCAGGCGGTAGGAGCAGAAAATTGGTGTCTTGGCTGCAGGTCATTACAACAATGAGTGCTAGGAATAACTGTGTCAATTAAAGGGCTGGGATATAAATGTTTGTGTGAAAAGGCTAGCTGCTGTTGATCTTTTACATTTCTACAAGGTATGACAAAGCAAGCATTAAAGGCAATAGTCTGAGTGAGTCAGACTTAGTTACATTAATAACAAAGGAGCTAATAACAGAATAAGAAAAGGAAGCAGTATAGAAGGCATATGAAAATTAATCTTTCTTTAACTTAGTAGGGCTTGATCCTAGTACAGTAACCCATGATTCTGAGAGGAAGATGTTTTCTTGACTTGAGTATGGGGGGTCCATTTTTTTTTTTCCTCAGCTGTGTGGACGGCAGTCTCAGGGGTTAACAGCATAAAATAGGGTTCTTCCCAGGCTGGTTTGAGTTTTTTCTTTCTAGCTTTTGATGAGGATGTGGTTTTCAGGCTGGTGCTGGTGTACTGGAAATTCTAGGGGTGGTACCTGTGCTAAAAGACTTTTAGGTCCGAGGGAAGTTAAAGTGGAAGATAAATTAAGTATAGGATTTTTGCTGCATATTCTGGGGCTTTAGGCCTCATGGTGACACCTCCTGCTCCATTCTTGTTCAGCGCCACCCAGGGGAGGCTGCAGCCCTGCCCCTTCTTAATGTCTTGGCCTTCTTGTGGCCTTCACCACCCTTGTTCACTGTGGCCTTCAGGATGAGGGGCCTTGTGACTTACCTGGCCATCTTAGGGCCTTAAGAAAGCTAAATACCATTGTATATTTGTCAATTTTTTGTATGATTTTATATCAAATAAGTTAAATTTTATCTTTAGTGGCCAGGCGCGGTGGCTCACGTCTGTAATCCCAGCACTTTGGGAGGCTGAGGCGGGTGGATCACCTGATGTCAGGAGTTCGAGACAGGCCTGGCCAACATCGTGAAACCCCGCCTCTACTAAAACTAAAAAGTAAATAAATAAATAAATTTATCTTTATATTAATATGCTACTAATGTTAAACTTAATTTTAGTAAGATCTTATAGACATTATTTATCTAATTTTAATGTCTGACTATAAGGCAAGACTTTTACAGACTCTTTTTATAATTTTTGTTAAAGAGCACGTTGGTGCTTTAAGAAAAATCTATCGTGCTTTAATTTTAACGTCCAGTTCACAGAAAAACTGGATGACACCCTTTTAACTTTAGCCAATATGTTTACACACAGAATTTGATACCCTCTTAACTTTAGCCAGTATGTTTACACACAGAATTTCCTTGACAATTAACATTTTAAAACTTGCTTAAACCTTTAAAACAAAAAAATTGTCTTAACCTTTAGTGTAGGTAAAAATCCATATTCTTATGCCTCCTTGTAATCTTATTAAAAGTGTATTTTATTTTTCTTACATACCTTGTAAACTGTTTAATAATAATTTTACATCCAGGAGGCCTAATTACTTTTAAATTATACAGTATTTATTGCATACATTCCCTTTTATAGCTTTTCTTACGACTTTCACAATCTTCAACATGTCTTAACTTTCTGCCTTCCTTTTACACTATTTTTTTCCTAGTTTCACCTCCTTTGTCTTCTTTTGATTTCTGTCTCTTCCAGTTTCTCTCTTACTCTTTCCTTCTTTTTCTTTCTCTCATTTGCACTCTATTTTCCGCTCTCTCATCCCGTTTCCCTTTCTTCCCCGGACTTCTCCCGCTCCTGCCGCAAGCAGGGCTGGGCCACCGCACAGGCCCCGCCCCCGACCCCGCGCTGCTGTTTTTCTTTTTTTTTCCCCTGATTTCCCCTCTTACTTTTTTTTTTTTTTTTCCTTTTCTTTTTACACTTAGTTTCTTGGGCTGAGTGGGATTTGCGTGGCTGCAGTCTGGGCCCCCGGCAGTCACTAGCCTAGAGGCTTGGCAGATATGCCTGCCGCAAATTGCAAGAATTACGCCTTTTCACCTCCTCTGCTCTCCTCCCGGAGCCGGTGCCCACCCTCTTTCTCACAAACCGCAGGGCTGGGGAGAGGGACTTAACCTTTGGCCTGCCTGCCTGGCTGTTTGGCTCTGCGCTTGCTGTTTTTGGTTTCTTTCTCTTCTACTGGTCTTTCCTTTGTCTTTGCCAGCCACCTATGCTGCTGTTTTCTCCTCTGCTTCCCTCTCCCCTAGGGGAGGGACCGGCAGGAGTGGAGCTACTGTTTCTTTCCCTGAGAAGAAAGGAAAGGGGAGTTCTGAATATTTTTCTTACTACTGGAGGTTTGTGTGAGGTTCAACCCCCCAACAATAGGGATTTCTCACCTCTAAGCCATCCTAAGGAATACTTTACCACCCCTGCGGTTTTTCTCTCTTTGGTATGTCCTAACCAAGGAATGCTTTACCATCCCGGCTTTTTCCTTAGTCCCGACCACCAAGGAAATACTTTACCGGCTCCTGCGGCTTCTCCTTCCTTGGTCTGTGCACAGTTGTCATTCCATTACATGAGGATCTTTAAGCTAGGTTGCTGGCCAGTTTTTTTTTTTGCCCCCATTGCTGAGAGCCCAGGTTTATTCGTCACACCGGGTGGGTCTCAATTTCTTACCTATGAGGACCTTGCAATGAAGTAGGGGAGCGCTACCCCATGAGAGAGGACTGGAGACCGCCCCCAGAGAAGAATGTATCCCCGTACGGATTGCCACCAAATTGTTTGAAATGCTAGTTCTCCGGTGCCATAAAGAAATAGCACTTGAACATAAATTTATTTAGTAAGGCCATTTTTACTTCCTGCAGAAAGGGTACACTCAGCCAGCAGTTTTGGCACGACAGTACACAACTAAGGAGACAGGGTCATTTATAACCTGACGCGTCCACCCTACTGCTGTGTCCGGTTTCCACTGGCTGGGATGGGGCCTCACATTCTGTATTTGTCCCGATTGGCGAGCAACTTAGAACTTTTTTTTTTTTTTTTTTTTTTTGATGGAGTCTCACTCTGTCGCCCAGGCTGGAGTGCAGTGGCAGGTTCTCAGCTTACTGCAAGCTCCACCTCCCGGGTTCACGCCATTCTTCTGCTTCAGCCTCCCAAGTAGCTGGGACTACAGGCTCCCGCCACTATGCCTGGCTAATTTTTTGTATTTTTCCTAGAGTCGGGGTTTCATGTGTTAGCCAGATGGTCTTGATATCCTGACCTCGTTACCCCCCCGCCTTAGCCTCCCAAAGTGGTGGGATTACAGGCGTGAGCCACCACCCCCCACCACCGCCCAGCCAATTTAGAACCTTTTAAAAGAAGCAAAGGTAGATGAGAACAAAGGAAGGAGGAAGTAACTTGTGGAATGCTGAGAAAGGTGAAAACACTTTTAAACAAGGAAGAGGAACAGGCTATGACCTAATGCTTGCTTGGAGCAGTATAAGCATGCCAGGGCAAATAATTAGGCTAAATTGTGGGAGCTAAGAACATAAAGTACGTTGATTTCTTGATGACAGCTAGCAGATATTTAAGAATGTTAGCACAGGTCTTTGAATAAATTTTGCTTATAAGAGAAGTTACCGTTTATTCCTAATTAGGGAGGAAAGTCTTTGAAAAGGAACCTCTACTTTACTTTTTACAGTTACTATGAGGATCACTATATCAATGTTTCTTAATTCATATGCTAAAGTGCACTCAATTTTTTTTTTTTTTTTGAGACGGAGTCTCGCTCTGTCGCCCAGGCTGGAGTGCAGTGGTGCGATCGCCAATTGCCGCTCAATGCAAGCTCTGCCTCCTGGGTTCACGCCATTCTCCTGCCTCACCCTCTGGAGTAGCTGAAACTACAGGCACCCACCACCATGCCTGGCTAATTTTTTGTATTTTCCCTATAGAAGGCGTTTCACCATGTTAGTCAGGATGATCTCGATCTCCCGACGTCGTGATCCGCCTGCCTCGGCCTCCCAAAGTGCTGGGTTTACAGGCGTGAGCCACCACGCCCTGCCCTCAATTTCTTTTTTCACATTGACATCTATCTCAAAGGAAAAGCAACTTAACCAATGCCTTTGTGGTACACATCAGTGGCTACAACTTTCACAATTACAGCACAGATAAAAAAGGCCATCTGAATGACAGCATAAACATGGCATCTGAGCTCCAAAATTTCATCTCCTTACAAGAAAGTGGTTATTATTTTCCAGTGACTGCAGGAATAGTTTCACACTGGGTACTGGGATTATCTCAGAATAAATGTTTTTATTTTATTTTTTTTGAGAGAGCGTCTAACTGTCGCCTAGGCTGGAGTGCAGTGGTGTGATCTCAGCTCACTGTAACCTCTGTTGCCTGGGTTCAAGTGATTCTCCTGCCTCAGCCTCCTGAGTAGCTGGGATTACAGGCATGTGCCACCACGCCTGGCTAATTTTTGTATTTTTAGTAGAGATGGCGTTTCACCATGTTGGCCAGGCTGGTCTCAAACTCCTGACCTCAAGTGATCCACCCACCTTGGCCTCCCAAAGTGCTGGGATTACAGGCGTGAGCCACCACACCTGGCCTCAGAATCAATTACAGGCGCAGTGGCTCATGACTCAGGCCTGTAATCCCAGCACTTTGGGAGTCCAAGGCAGGCAGATCATTTGAGGCCAGGAGTGTGAGATGAACCTGGTAACACGGCAAAACCCCATCTCTTCTAAAAATCAAAAAACAGCCGGCATGGTGGCTCACGCATGTAATCCCAGCTATGTGGGAGGCTCGGGTGGGAGAATCGCTTGAACCTGGGAGGCGGAGGTTGCAATGAGCCAAAATCACGCCACTGCACTCCAACCTGGTCGACAGTCTTTAAAAAAAAAAAAAAAAAAAAAGCAGCCGCACGCGGTGGCTCACGCCTGTAATGCTAGCGCTACGGGAGGCCGAGATGGGTGGATCACGAGGTCAGGAGATCGAGACGATCCTGGCTAACACAGTGAAACCCTGTCTCTACTAAAAATACAAAAAATTAGCCAGGCGTGTTTGCGGGCGCCTGTAGTCCACAGGACTGGCTGAGGCAGGAGAATGGCGTGAACCCGGAAGGCAGAGCTTGCAGTGACCTGAGATTGCCCCACTGCACTCCAGCCTGGGGGACAGAGTGAGACTCCACCTCAAAAAAAAAAAAAAAAAAAAAAACACAAGCAGCAACTCAAATATCCATAAACGGATGAATGAATATACAATGACATTTCATGGCAGACTATACTTCTCAGCAATATACAACAAATTAACTCATGTCTACATTGATATCAAAATAAGCATGATGCAGGAGAGCACCCAGGGATTATAAGAGGAAACACTTTATTACATCAGTCAGAAAATTCTAGAAAATGGAAAGTATTATACAGCAGAGTAAATCAATGGTTGTCTGCATAGAGAAAAACTTTATAAAGGCTCCAGGTAAATACAAAGGTGATAGATTAGATAAATTCATTATTGTGACTCTGATGATGGTTTCATGGGATTATAAGAAAATTCAAGCCAGGAGCAGTGGCTCACGCCTGCAATCCCAACACTTTGAGAGGCCAAGGCGGGCAGATCACGAGGTCAGGAGATTGAGAACTTCCTGGCTAACAGGGTGAAACCCCATCTCTACTAAAAATACAAAAAAGGTAGGAGTGGTGGTGGTTGCCTGTAGTCCCAGCTATTAGGGAGGCTGAGGCAGGAGAATGGCATGAACCCAGGAGGCAGGGCTTGCAGTGAGCCGAGATTATGCCACTGTACTCCAGCCTGGGTGATAAAGCGAGGCTGTCTCAAAAAAAAGAAAAAAAGAAAAAGAAAATTCAAGACTTATCCTACAGCTCAAATATGCATACTTTATTGGATGTCATTTATACATTTTATTTTTGAAACAGGGTCTCACTCTGTGGTCCAGACTGGACTGCAGTGTTGCAGTCTCGGCTCACTGCAACCTCTGCCTCCCAGGCTCAAGCAATCCTCCCATGTAGCAATCCTCCCACATGACAGCTCTCCTGTGAGTTATGCAGCCAGACTTCTGGATAAATATCCTGTATTTGTCACACTAGTAAGGCCTTCATTCAGTGTTAACTATAATCCTGAAGGAATACAGAGGTGTGGCTACAAAACTGCCCAAATTTATTTTACTTGTAAGGACTCTTCTCTAGTGTGAACTCTCCAATATCCAAGGAGAGCAGACCTTTGGGTAAACATTTTCCACATTTGCTGCAATCACAGGATCTTACTCAGGTGTGTATTCTCCAATATTTAATGAGACTGGACTCACTGCACTCATAAGCCCTTTCTTTTGTGAACTCTCTGATGATGACGAAGTGAAGAGATTTGCCTAAATTTTTTTTCACATTCACTGCACCCGTAAGGCTTTTCTCCAGTGTGAACTCTCCTGTGTTTAGTGAGACTGGAGCTTTCGGCAAAAGATTTCCCACATTCACTGCACTCATAAGGCTTCTGACCAGTGTGAACTCTCTTATGAACACGGAATGTAGAGCTGTGGGTAAATGACTTCCCACAATCACTGCATTCATATGGCCTTTCTCCAGTGTGAACTCTCTGGTGTGCAATGAGGTGGTACTTGTGCCTAAAAAATTTCTGACAAACCTCACACTCATATGGCTTCTCTCCAGTGTGAATTCTCTGGTGTACAAGGAGGTGGGACTTACTGTTAAATAATTTCCCACATATCCCACATGTATAAGGTTTTTCTCTAGTGTGAACTCCTTGATGATTACTGAAGCTGTCATATTCGCTAGAGGATTTCCCATATTCACACCACACATAAGGTTCTTCTCTAGGGAGCAGTCTCTGGTGCTGACTGAGTATATCTTTGGTGCTAAAATGTTTCATGCATCCTCCACAGCTGTAATGGGTTTTTCCCCCATGAAACAGAGACACACACTCAGTTTTGCTGTTTGACTTCCCAGTGTGAGTGGCCTCTTGCTGGAGTAATCCTGACCTGAGCAAAAAGTCTTTCCCACTCTCACTGAAGACAGATGACTCCCCTGACACATGCAACTTACACCTCTTCGCAAACAACGCCTCCTCAACACTCTCTCTGTAGGGTTTCTCTCCAATGTGCTCATTCTGGTGCTGATGAAAGTTTCCACTGTCATACAATTTATTCCCCCAGGCCTCACACCTGTGCAGTTTCTGCTTGTGATGTGTTCCCTGATGATCTGCCACATGCAAAATGTCTCCTAAGATCGGGCCACACATCTCACAGGGGTGGGCCTTCTTGGGAGACACACTTGCCATAGGAGTCCTGACCTGAGTCTCTCTTTGTATATAAATACTCTGCTTAGAAGGTGCCGCCTCATCTTCCACTCCACACCAACAACCTGAAAGCAAGAAAATGCTGGTGAAGTGCATGTTAACTCTGGTGGGAAGGCACAGACCACCCACAAGTGTATCTGACAAACTGAGGAATTACTCCAAGGAAATACTTGGAGGAACAGGATGTTGGCTTCAGGTGGAAGATGGTGCTATGTATTATTACTGGACTATAACGGTCACAGAATGTAGGAGGCCTCATAACATAAAGGACACAACCATCTATGTAACACAGGGAGTATAGGCAGGGTCTACAATTCCTGCATCTGCAAACCACTCATCTGCAGAATTTATGTCCTCATGACATGTGAGTGCTGTAGAGAGGGATTTGTCCAGGCCAAGGAAAACACAAGCACAACACAGCAGCTTCTGCTTGAGGACAGTTTAACAAAGGGTACACATTTGCTAACACAAAACCTGTATGCTAATACTGGAAACCACTGCAGATGAAGATGTGAATAAAATTAAGATGTGAGGTCCAGAGATGTGAAGATTATTTAGGGGAATAAATATCAGACTACAAGCTCATGTACAAATCAGTTAAAGGATTTAAAAAAAAAAAAAAAAAGTACAACTGACAAGGAGTACAACTGACAATTCTGAGGTTCTTAACAATGGGGAAGAGGCCAGTACCAGTGGCTCACAGCTGTAAACCCAATGTAGGAAGATCACCTGAGCCCAGAAATCCAAGACCAGCCTGGGAAACATGGTGAGACCCTGTCTCTACAGAAATTATTTTTAAAATGGCCAAGCATGGTGGCTCATGCCTACAATCCCAGCACTTTGGGAGGCTAAGGCAAAGGGATCACTCAGGCCCAGGAGATCAAGACCAGCCCGAGCAACACAGCAAAACCTCTCTACAAACATTAGCCAGGCGTGATGGTGTGCACCTGCAGTCCTAGCTACTCAGGAGACTGAGGCTGGAGGATCACTTGAGCCCAGGAGGTTGAGGCTGTGTGAACTATATTCACACCACTGCACTCCAGGTAACAGAAATGACAGTGTGAGAACCTGTCTCAAAAAAGAAAAGAAAAGAGGAGAGGAGAGGGGAGGGAAGGGGGGAAGAGGGAAGAGGAAAGAGAAGAGAGAAGAAAAGGGCCAGGCGCCGTGGGTCATGCCTGTAATCCCAGCACTTTGGGAGGCAGAGGTGGGCGGATCACCTGAGGTCAGGAGTTTGAGACCAGCCTGACCAACATGGAGAAACCCTGTCTCTACTAAAAATACAAAATATTAGCCTTTGGGGAAAAGAAAAAGAGATCAGACTGTTACTGTGTCGATGTAGAAAGAAGCAGACATAAGAGACTCCATTTTGTTCAGTACTAAGAAAAATTATTCTGCCTTGAGATGCTGTTAATCTGTAACCCTACTCCCAACCCTGTGCTCCAGAAACATGTGCTGTGTCAACTCAAGGTTAAATGGATTTTGGGCTATGCAGGACGTGCTTTGTTAAACAAGTGCTTGAAGGCAGCATGCTTGTTAAAAGTCATCACTACTCCCTACTCTCAAGGACCCAGGGACACAAAACACTGCCTAGGAAAGCCAGGTATTGCCCAAGGTTTCTCCCCATGTGATAGCCTGAGATATGGCCTCATGGGAAGGGAAAGACCTGACAGCCAGACGCCCGTAAAGGGGCTGTGCTGAGGATTAGTAAAAGAGGAAGGCCTCTTTGCAGTTGAGATAAGAGGAAGGCATCTGTCTCCTGCTCATCCCTGGGCAATGGAATGTCTGGGTGTTAAAACCCAACTGTATATTCCATATACTGAGATAGGAGAAAACCGCCTTAGGGCTGGAGGTGAGACATGCTGGAGGCAATACTGCTCTTTAAGGCATTGAGATGTTTATGTATCTGCACATCAAAAGCACAGCACTTTTTTCTTTACCTTGTTTATGATGCAGAGACATTTGTTCACATGTTTTCCTGCTGAACCTCTCCCCACTATTACCCTATTGACCTGCCACATGGTAGAGATAATGATCAGTAAATACTGAAGGAACTCAAGAGACTGGTGGCGGCAGGGTTCCTCCGTATGCTGAGCGCCAGTCCCCTGGGCCCACTTTTCTTTTTTTTTTTATTTTTTATTCTTTATTGAGACGGAGTCTCGCTCTGTCGCTCAGGCTGGAGTGCGGTGGCACAATCGCGGCTCACTGCAAGCTCCGCCTGCCGGGTTCATGCCATTCTCCTGCCTCAGCCTCTCCGAGTAGCTGGGACTACAGGCGCCCACCACCACGCCCGGCTAATTTTTTGTATTTTTAGTAGAGACGGGGTTTCACTGTGTTAGCCAGGATGGTCTCGATCTCCTGACCTCGTGATCCGCCCGCCTCGGCCTCCCAAAGTGCTGGGATTACAAGCATGAGCCACCGCACCCGGCCCACTTTTCTTTCTCTATATTTTGGATCTGTGTCTCTTTCTTTTCTCAAGTCTCTCATTCCACCTGACGAGAAACACCCACAGGTGTGGAGAGGCAGGCCACCCTTCATTAGCCGGGCATGGTGGCACATGCCTGTAATCCCAGCTACTCAGGAGGCTGAGGGCAGAATTGCTTGGGCCCGGGAGACAGAGGTTGTGGTAAGCGAGATCGCACCATTGCGCTCCAGCCTGGACAACAAGAGCGAAACTCCATCTCAAAAAAAAAAAAAAATGGAGAAGGCCAGGTGCAGTGGATCACGCCTGTAATCCCAGCACTGTGGGAGGCAAAGGCAGGCGGATCGTGAAGTCAGGAGTTTGAGACCAGCCTGGCCAATATGGTGAAACCCCATCTCTACTAAAAATACAAAACATAGCCAGGCGTGGTGGTGCACGCCTGTAGTCCCAGCTACTTGGGAGGCTGAGGCAGAAGAATTGCTTGAACCTGGGAGGTGGAGGTTGCAGTGAGCCAAGATCGCACCACTACACTCCAGCCTGGGCAACAAAGTGAGACTCTGTCTCAAAAAAAAAAAAAAAGAAAAAAAAAATATTAGCTGGGCATAATGGCATGCACCTGTATTCCCAGCTTCTCAGGAGGCTGAAGCAGGAGAAGTGCTTCAGCCCAGGAGGCAGAGGTTGCAGTGAGCAGAGATCAAGCTACTGCACTCCAGCCTGGGCAACAGAACAAGACCCTTTCTCAAAAAACAAACAAACAAAACCAAAAACAAGAATGAAGGAGAAAAGACGATACAGAAATCATGTGTGCTTACTTGTCTGGCCCCAAAAATACTACTGAAATAGAAGAGGTTTCTGTCATGATTTGAATAAAACTCTTGACATCATGCATCACTGTCCTAGGATGCTATTTTTCAGGGACTCAGAACCCATAATGCTGAGGCCAGATTCATTTGCATCTTCTGACCACAGAAGATGATCCCACCACCAAGATAACCAAGTACATGAGACATACATGATGTAAGAACAAAGGGAAAGACAGAACAAGGAAACAGCCAACACTGGCTTAGAACAACTCAGCACATGACAGCAGACAGGAAACAATATTACAAAAAGAATTTCTGTTTTTTGAGACGGAGTCTTGCTCTGTTGCTCAGGCTGGAGCGCAGTGGCACAATCTCAGCTCACTGCAACCCCTGCCTCCTGGGTTCAAGCTCTCCTCCCACCTTAGCCTCCCAAGTAGCCAGGATTAAAAGCGTGTGCCACCACACCTGGCTAATTTTTATATTTTCAGTAGAGATGGGGTTTCACCATGTCAGCCAGGCTGTTCTCGAACTCCTGGCCTCAAGTAATCCACCTGCCTTGGCCTCCCTGAGTGCAGAAATTATAGGCATGAGCCACTGCACCAGACCTATGAAGAGAATTTCTAAGGATGGTATTAACAAGAATAGTCTATAGTCTATGTAGGCAGTGACAATGTCAATGAAGACAATTCCTGGCACAGGGAGGCATGAAGAAATAACAGGTGGAGGAATGAATTAGATCCCGAACCTGAAATCTGGATGAAATCACACAAACATCCACAGGACAAACAAGGTAGCCTGCATTAAGTTGCCTGTAAGACTTCCGACTCTGAATTCTTCCCTGGGAGCTCAATAGCAGGTGTTGGGGCTGCTCCAAGAATGGAGAGGGCAGTATGCATACCTCAGTCCTACCAACCAAGAACTGAAGTAGGAAGCTGTGTCCATGCTCCTGACATGAGAAAGTCTTGCCAATAGAAAAAGAGGGGGAAAGACAGAGACTAGCTCAGGTCACAGGGGTGAGTGTGGGCAACTTACCCAGGGAGGACATAAGTGCCAGGTTCTCCAGCGTCACATCACGGTACAGGCATCTCTGAGCCTCACTAAGGAGATTCCATTCCTCCTGGGTAAATTTCACAGCCACGTCTTCAAAAGTCACTGTGCCCTGTTATGATGTTGACAGATGAAACTACAAACCACCCCTATGCTGAGGTATCACAATCCATCTCTCCCACACATCTACTCTCGCACATCCTCCTCTCAAGGTCCTCAAACATAGGAGAAACTAGGCCCACTGGTCATGGGGTACAGCCACCAACAACAATAGTTAGTTGAACAAATAGGTATCTGTGTGGTGGCTGTTATATAAGAGTCCACCCCCTCCTGACAGGCACTTCCCCTAGTATGGCCAAGGTCATGGAAAGCCCAATGTGGCACCTTCAGCACAGCAGAGATACCCTCTCTGAACGCACCTCATTCTTTTTTTTTTTTTTTTTTTTGAGACGGAGTCTCGCTCTGTCACCCAGGGTGGAGTGCAATGGCGCGATCTCGGCTCACGCAACCTCCGCCTCCCGGGTTCAAGCGAGTCTGCTGCCTCAGTTTCCCAAGTAGCTGGGATTACAGGCGCCCGCCACCACGCCTGGCTAATTTTGTATTTTTAGTAGAGACAGGGTTTCTCCATGGTTGGTCAGGCTGGTCTCTACCTCCGGACCTCAGGTGATCCGCCCGCCTAAGCCTCCCAAAGTGCTGGGATTACAGGAGTGAGCCACTGCACCCGGCCCCACCCTCCACTTTCTTGTATGCGTTCCTTAAATGCTTCTACAGCCATAAAGGCCTGAGGGAAGAGGCTGACTTTACAGGACTGTGTCCCTGACAGGATCTGGTAAGCTCAGGCCTCCCTGAACGCTTTTGTGTCCACGGAGCCAGGTGACCTTGGACTATTGTCTGACCTGCGTGTCTCAGCACAAAGTGTCATCTCTACCACCTATATGATCTACAAGGATTCAATCTCAAAGGGCCCCAACGTCATCCCCTCTCTACTCTGTTATTTATTTGGCCTTTAGGAAACTTTAAAAGCCTGGACTTTGATCCAGTCCCTTCTTTCTTGGAAATTCTCCTATTTCTAGTGTCCTCGCAATGATTTCACAGCCCCCAGCCTCCTTGCTTTTCCAGGAGGAGTTCCGCCTCACAGGTTGTTCCCTACAGGCGCCTGTGGACCCCAGGTTCCATCCTCCCGGATCCGTCCATCTCCAGGCCATTGCCCGTGCCCCTCCCTGTACCTGTCGCTCTCCCCACCGCATCCCACGGGTGTCTGAAACAGGGATCCCTCCCGAGAGCGCCTCAGTGTCCCGACGCCGGGTCCGGGTTGCAGAGCCGTGAGCAGGTGCCGCTCCCTCGCTGCTTTAGGACTTGTGTGACTAGGAGGTGACCGGAGAGCACGGAAGGCGCCACAATTACCTGAACGGGGAACCTTAGCGCGGCCGCCGCCATGGGACCACGTGGGGTAAGCTGGGTTGAGAGCAGCGGGAGCCGTTAAAGAGCTGCAGAGTCACGTCTGTGCAAAGAGAAGAACGACTCTCGACCTCCTGGATCCAGTCACCACCACGGTCCCAACACAGCGCTCCAAGGACTCCCTAACGCCAATGGAAATGGTCGCTACTAAAGGGCGCCGGGAGTCCCGCCTCTACCTTACTTGCGCACACGGAAACGCCTTCAATCTGAACTCTCACTGGCTCTGCCGTGCTGTCATTTGACGCAGAGCTTTCTGGGTAATGTAGTTTCCCAGGTTCCAAGGCCGTAAAGAGAGAGATTCCCAGGGGCGCTTCCGAAGGAAAAGCCCAGCTCCACCTCCGGGGCCCTCAGGGAGGCCTCCTGACCCGCACGGTGGCGCGCGCCTGTAATCCCAAATTTTGAGAGGCTGAGGTGGCAGGACTGCTTGAGCCCAGGTGGTCCAGGCTGCACTGAGCTATGACTGCACCACCGCACTCCAGCCTGGGCGACAGAACCTGTCTCAAAAGAAAAAGAAATGTTAATTAAGCGTTTGTGCTGTTAAGGGAGGAGACCACCCCTCATATTGTTTTATGCCCAATTTCTGCCTCCAAAGAAACAAGTAAAAACTAAAAGGCAGAAATGAAATACACAGGCAGACCGCCAGGTGCCAACCCTGGGCCTGGTTAAAGATCGACCCCTGACCAAACCGGTTATGTTATCTATGGATTCCAGACATTGTATGGAAAAGCATTGTGAAAATCCCTGTCCTGTTCTGTTCCGTTCTGATTACCACTGCATGCAGCCCCCAGTCGTGTACTCCCTGCTTGCTCAATCGATCACAACCCTCTCATGTGGACCCCCTTAGAGTTGTAAGCCCTTAAAAGGGACAGGAATTGCTCACTTGGGGAGCTTGGTAGTTGGAGATGTGAGTCTTGCCAAAGCTCCCGGCTGAATACAGCCCTGCAGCTTGTCCTGCTACATTTCTTGGTTCCCTGACTGGGAAGCCAGGTGATTAACAGATAGTCGAGGCAGCCCCTTAGGCAGCTTAGGCCTGCCCTGTGGAGCATCCCTACAGGGGACTCTGGCCAGCTTGAGGGACGCAGAACCTGAGAGCACTCCCGGGTAGGCAATTGCCCCGGTGGAACACCTCGCCAGAGTGGCGCGTGGCAGGCCCCCACAGAGGATCAATGCAGTGGCTGAACACTGGGAAGGAACAGGCACTTGGAGTCCGGACATCTGAAACTTGGTAAGACTAGTCTTTGGAAATTGCCTACTCCATTTGAGTGGAAGGGTGGCCTGATCACCCACGGCATGCCTGTACCGGCACTTTGGTTTTTGTTTTTGACTTGATTTGGATTGCTTGATACTTTGGTTTTGGTTTTGACCTGGCTTGGATTTCCGGATACTCTGATTTGGGTTTTGATTCTGGTTTGGTGTAAACTGTAAAAGTGTATGTGTGCCCTTTTTACCTGTTCTTTGTTTTGTGGTGTGCGTGTGGTGTGAGCGTGGTGTTTTGTCTCAAAGAAGCATGGGTCAGGCACAAAGTAAGCCCACTTCACTAGGAACTATGTTGAAAAATTTCAAGAAAGGATTTAAGGGAGATTACGGTGTTACTATGACACCAGGAAAACTTAGAACTTTGTGTGAAATAGACTGGCCAGCATTAGAGGTGGGTTGGTCATCAGAAGGAAGCCTGGACAGGTTCCTTGTTTGAAAGGTATTGTGTCCAGAATTGGTTCCTTCCGGTGGGTTCTTGGTCTCGCTGACTTCAAGAATGAAGCCGCAGACCCTCACGGGCAGTGTTAAAGTTCTTAAAGATGGTATGTCTGGAGTTTGTTCCTTCAGATGTTCAGATGTGTCTAGAGTTTCTTCCTTCTGGTGGGTTCGTGGTCTCGCTGGCTTCAGGAGTGAAGTGGCAGACCTTCGCGGTGAGTGTTACAGCTCATAAAGGCAGTGCGGGCCCAAAGAGTGAGCAACAGCAAGATTTAGTGCGAAGAGCAAAAGAACAAAGTTTCCACAGTGTGGAAGGGGACCTGGGCGGGTTGCTGCTACTGGCTGGCCAGCTTTTATTCCCTTATTTGACCCCACCCACATCCTGCTGATTGGTCCATTTTATACAGTGACAGAGCGAGACTCCATCTCAAAAAAAAAAAAAAAAGAAGAATCTCATTTTGAAGCCAAAACCATCAGAGTGACCATTCCAATTATGTGCTGAGCATAATTCCATCTCTTAGACATCAGTGCTAACATTTCTCTGAGGCCCTAAGTTTTTTCACCATCTACTGATGTTTCCTCAGAACTACTTCTGTCAGAACTGTTGAATAATTACCTAGTCAGTGTTTTTTGTTTTTTTTTTCCACACGGAGTCTCGCTCTGTCGCCCAGACTACAGTGCAATGGCTCAATCTCGGCTCACTGTAACCTCTGCCTCCTGGGTTCAAGTGATTCTTCTGCCTCAGCCTCCCGAGTAGTTGGGATGACAGGTGCGTGCCACCACGCCCAACTAATTTTGTACTTTTAGTAGAGACGAGGTGTCACCATATTGGCCAGGGTGGTCTCAAACTCCTCACCTGGTGATCCACCCACCTCGGCCTCCCAAAATGCTGAGATTACAGGCATGAGCCACCATGCCTGGCCTATCTAGTCAGTATTAATAGGCTTTCGTATCTTGCATTTTACAACTGTTTCTCTCATGTAATTTTAATTTTTCATGCAGAACACTCCCTGCTCTCTTAAGATAAATCAATGATAATCACTTCCCATCAATGACATGAACTCATGGATTTAACAAATGCCCAGTATGACCAGATGGAGAGCACTACCTTTAAGGACTGTAGCTATTACCACTATCAAGCTACCAAATCTTTTATTGTTGTTTATATATATAAAACTGACTTCAAATTCCTAAAAGGAGTTGAATATAAGTTAGAATATCAAGTAAAGGATACTAAGTGGGTAAAAGTGTGGTGCAATTAATTGAATGCTACAATTGATTTGTGAACCCCCCAAATTTGAGACAGGTCTCAGTTCATTTGAAAAGTTTATTTTGCCGGCCAGGCACAGTGGCTGACTCCTGTAATCCCAGCATTTTGGGAGGCCGAGGCAGGCGGATCACGAGGTCAAGAGATCGAGACCATCCTGGCCAACAAGGTGAAACCACTAAAAATATAATAATTAGCTGGGCAAGGTGCTGCGCGCTTGTAGGCCCAGTTACTCGGGAGGCTAAGGCAGGAAAATCGATTGAACCTGGGAGACGGAGGTTGCAGTGAGCCAAGATCTCGCCACTGCACTTCAGCCTGGCGACTGAGGGAGACTCCATCTCAAAAAAAAAAAAGTTTATTTTGCCAAAGGTGAGGACGCATGCCCGTGACACAGCTTCAGGAAGTCCTGACGGCACGTGCCCAAGGTGGTTGGGGCACAGATTGTATGTTTTGTTTTGTTTTGTTTTGTTTTGTTTTGTTTGAGACGGAGTCTTGCTCTGTCGACCATGCTGGAGTGGAGTAGCGCAATCTCTGCTCACTGAAAGCTCCGCCTTCCGGGCTCACGCCATTCTCCTGCCTCAGCCTCTCTAGTAGCTGGGACTACAGGCGCCCACCACTAGGATGGCTAATTTTTTTTTGTATTTTTAAAAGAGACGGGGTTTCACCCTGTTAGCCAGGACGGTCTGGATCTCCTGACCTCGTGATCCGCCCACCTCCACCTGCCAAAGTGCTGGGATTACAGGCCTGAGCCACCGCGCCGGCTGGTTTTATACATTTTAGGGGGGCATGAGACATCAGTGAATATTTGTAAGAATTACATCGGTTCTGACCAGAAAGGCGGGGACAACTCCAAGCAGGGAGGGGACTTCCAGGTCACATGTAGGTGAGAGACAAATAGTTGGATTCTTTTTCGTTTCTGATAAGCGTTTCCAAAGGAGGCAATCAGACTATGCACCTGTCTCAGTGAGGAGAGCGATGACTGAATAGAATGGGAGGCAAGTTTGCCCTGAGCAGTTCCCAGATTGACTTTTCCCTTTAGCTTAGTAATTTTGAGGCCACAAGATTTTCCTTTCACAGATTCTATCAGCAGGAGAGTTGTTTTCTGTAGGAATCACAGAGATTCAGCTTTGCACTCCTGCTGTAGGGGAGCGCATCTCTAACTTCCTTCATTTGCCTTAGGCACTCTAAGGCTTCTGAGGGCCTTCGGACACATTATAACACAACAACGCTTATCAGCTTCTGCTTCCAGTGCAGGTATTTTGCGACTGAACGACTGTTTCAAACGGTGTGGTAATTTGGATTTTTAGCCTTTGGGAGAATCCTAAATAATAGTTTCAGCTTGAGCTCCCTATTATTTACCTTGAGCTCCCCGAAATCTGAAGTAGTATTTTTCCAAATTCTTGAGTGATTAGTTACAGACACTAGTCTCCAGGAATCTCAATACGGCTTCTAAGGCTAGGTGAGACCCCTCCTCTGCCCTAGAAAGGCGCCTTTTTTTTTTTTTTTTTTTGAGACAGAGTCGTGCTCTGTCGCCCAGGCTGGAGTGCAGTGGCGCGATCCCAGCTCACTGCAAGGAGGTTCACGCCATTCTCCTCCAGCCTCAGCCTCCGGAGTAGCTGTGACTATAGGCGCCCGCCACCACGCCCAGCTAACTTTTTTTTTTTTTGAATTTTTAGTAGACACGGGGTTTCACGTGTTAGCCAGGATGGTCTCGATCTCCTGACCTCGCGATCCGCCCGCCTCAGCCTCCAAAAGTGCTGGGATTACTGGCGTGAGCCACCGCGCCGGGCCTCAGGGCGCGCTTTTAAGGAGAGTTCCTGACATGACGGTGGGCTTTTCCTGCAGATGCACCTCTGGGTAGCGCCCTCTTTACAGCCTTGAAACCTGGTCAACTACATTACTCAGAAAGCTCTGCGTTGAACGAATGCCGTCAGAGCCAATGAGGGCTCGGAAAGAAGCATTTCCGTGTGTGCGCCTAATGTAGGGTCGAGACTTCCGGGGTCCTCTTGTAGCGGCCACGTTGATCTGCGATACGCGTGTTTGCCCAGTGAGTGGCCCCGGACTGCTACGTGGGACTGCGGTGAATGAACCCAGAAGGTGGAGAGGAACCGTTCTCGGTGCACAGAGGCGGCTCTGCAGCCCGGTGAGGGCGCCTGCTGCTCCCGGGCAGTGCTTTCCCCAAGTAGTCCGATGGCTGCGGCTGCGCCGAGGCGCCCTACTCAGGTAATTGTGGCGTTTTCTGTGCCCTCAGGTCACCTCATCGTCACCCAGGTCCTAAACCAGCGAGGGAGCGGCTCCTGCTCACGGGTCTGTAGCCGGTACCCGGCGTAGGGACACTGAGGCGCTGGCAGGAGGGGTCCCTGTGTAAACGTCCAGTGGGTTCACCTTGCCAGCTGCCTAGACAGAGCCGATTTGTGAAGACAGGGGAATTGTAAGGAGAAATAGTAATTCACGCAGAGCCGGCTGTTCGGGAGACAGGAGTTTTATTATTATTCAAATCAGTCTCCCCGAGCATTTCCGGATCAGAGTTTTCAAAGTTAATTTGGCGGGTAGGGGCTTGGGAAGTGGGGAGTGCTGAACGGTCAGGTTGGAGATGGATTTATAGAGGGTTGAAGTGAGTTTTTCATGCTGTTTTCTGTTGTGGGTGGGATGGCAGAACTGATTGACCCAGATTACCGGTCTGTGTGTTGTCAGCTGATCCATTCAGTGTAGGATCTCCAAAATACCTCAAGCACTGATCTTAGCTTTTACAATTGTTATGTTATCTTCAGGAGCAACTTGGCGAGGTTCAGACTCTTGGAGCCAGAAGCTACATGACCCCTAAACGGTAATTTCTAATCTTGTAGCTAAACTGTTAGTCCTGCAAAGGCAGGCTGGTCCCCAGGCAAGAAGGGGGTCTTTTCAGGAAAGGGCTATTATCAATTTTGTTTCAGAGTGAAACCATGAACTGAATTCCTTCCCTAAGTTAATTCAGCCTGTGCCCAGGAATGAACAAGGACAGCTTAAAGGTTAAAAGCAAGATGGAGTCGGTTAGGTCTGATTTCTTTCACTGTCATAATTTCCTCAGTTATAATTTTGCAAAGACGGTTTCACCTGTGTTTGACATCAGTGGGATGCGGTGGGGAGAGCAACAGGCACAGGGAGGGGCCTAGGCGATGGTCTGGAGATGGAGGCAGCTGGGAGGATGGAACCTGGGGTCCACAGGCACCTGTCGGGAACGAAGTGTGAGGCTGAGCTACTCCTGGAAGAGCACACAGGCTGAGGGCTGTGCATTCATCATGAGGACGCTAGAAGCCATGGAGAGTTTTGAAGAAAGGAGGGACATGATCCAAATCCAGGCTTTTAAGATTTCCCAAAGGCCAAAGGAAGAACATTGTAGAGACAGAGGATGAGGACTTTGGGGCCTTGGGAGGTTGAATCCTTTTTGTAGCTCACATAGGTGGTAGAGATGACATTTTGCACTGAGACAAGCAGGTCAGACAACCAGCCTGAGTGCCACCTGGCTCCAGGGACAAGAAAGGGTTCAGGGAGGCCTGAGCTTATCAAATCCCGTGACATGTTTGTAATGTCTGCCTCTCCCCTCAGGCACTCCTGGCTGCAGAAGCACTTAGGGAACCCACACAGGAAAGTGGAGGGTGTTCAATCCCCTCATTGGTCCTGACCCCATCCACAGGTTCTCTAGCTTGTGGTGTGCTGGGACTCTTAAGTGCCATTTTTTCAGTCCTTTGATCCGAGGACCCTGGAGAATCTCTAAACCCAGGATACTAAGGCCATGGCAGGTTATATGCAAGTATTCCCATTTCTGTCAACCAATGTAAACACCCTTGTAAGATTAACCCAGGATTTGCTACCAGGTTGTGAAATGCTTAGAGATAAAACGGATCAAAGTCAGGAGGTGATATTACCACAGTTCTACTGGCTACCGGCTTCATCTGGTTGGACCTTGTTGCATAGACTGTGGGTTGAGGGAAGAGGAAGAAAGGTCAGAGATAAGGCTCCTGCCATAATCTAGGTGAGGCTTAATGGATCAGATATGTGGTAAATCACTTGGGTCTGGATTCAGGATTCACTTTTTGTAAAAAGACAGCTAGGTTTTCTTTCTTTCTTTCTTTCTTTTTTGAGACGCAGTTTCGGTCTTGTCACCCAGGCTGGAGTGCAATGGCATGATCTCTGCTCACTGGAACCTCCGCCTCCCGGGTTCAAGTGATTCTCTTGCCTCAGCATTCCGAGCAGTTGGGATTCCAGGCATGAACCACCACACTTGGCTAATTTTTGTATTTTTAGTAGACACGAGGTTTCACCATGTCGGCCAGGCTGGTCTCGAACTCCTGACCTCAGGTGATTCACCTGCCTCGGCCTCCCAAAGTGCTGGGATTACAGGCATGAGACACCGTACCTGGCAGACAGCTAGGTTTTCTCTCTCTTTTTTTTTTTTTTTTTTTTTTTTTTGAGACGGAGTTTGCTTTTGTTGCCCAGGCTGGAATGCAATGGCGCGATCTCGGCTCACCGCAACTTCCATCACCCGGGTTCAAGTGATTCTCCTGCCTCAGCCTCCCCAGTAGCTGGGATTACAGGCATGCACCACCACCCTGGCTAATTTTGTATTTTTAGTAAAGATGGGGTTTCTCCATGTTGGTTAGGCTGGTCTTGAACTCCCGACCTCAGGTGATCCGCACGCCTCAGCCTCCCAAAGTGCTGGGATTACAGGTGTGAGCCACCATGCCCAGCCGACAGCTAGGTTTTCTAATGTGGGTGATAAGAGCATGAAAGAGGAATTGGGCATGAGCCCAAGGTTTTTGATCTTTGCAGCTGTAACCATGGACGCTGCATCTGCTGACATGAAGTTGGTATTGACACAATATTCACTGTGGATAGCAAGAGGGTTGTTTTGTCCATATGAAGAATCAGAGACCAATAAGTCTTGGCATCAAATGGATAACTAGACATACAGGATGGGATATCTGGGAGGGTGTTGATAATGGAGACATCCAATATATGAAAGCTAATGAGCGAACTACAGTAAGTTAGTTATGGGTCCATTTAGGAGGACATGCTTCAGATTATGGTGGTAAATCTTTTCAGGGGCCAGGAAGGTGTGACTACAGGCTGAGGAGTGGATCTCTTACTTACGTCCCTGAATGATGTTATTGGGCTTCCTAAACACCTGAGAGGGTGTGAGTGACCATCATGGCAGGATGTATCAGACGGTAGAGTTTGGAAGGGGACATAGACATCCGAGGAGAGAATAGACGAGATAGATGCATGCAGAAGCATAGGAGTAATTCAGGGAAGATGACACTTAGGCCTGAGTTGGTGCCAAAGTTGTAACTATTTATCACTGTCTGGACTCACAAACGTTTTGAGATGACTTTGGGAGTGCCTGGGGAGTTTCATTCAGCCTGGTGCATATGGGCAGTGAAAAATATGCTCATCTGTGATAGTAGATGTGGTTTGGTTCACAAATCCAGGGGCTGGGCTTTAAACGGCATTAGGTGGACAGAGGAGGGTTGCTACAGCTGAGGTCTCAGCTGGTGCAGCACAGAAGTGAAATAGGGCCATGGATATCTAAAGCCATATGTGGTTCTGTGTGGCTATGGAGTCATTCCGGGAGACGTTCACAGGATGATTTGGGATTACCACTGCTATTGTAAATCATGGAAATTCTGTGTTAATATTGGATCCTATTTGTATTTGTCAAGCATAGTCTGGATGTTTATCCACATTTTGGTATAAGGCCAGAATTGAAGGCCCAATATGATGTGTCACTTTGACATCTTGTGATAGTGGGACAACCTTAAAAGGTGTGAGCACAAATCTCATCTCATTCCCACTCTGCTGTCTTGAATAATGTATCCTAGCCTAACAACCCTTTTTATCAAGGCGATGAGGCAGGGTTCCTCTGGGGGAAAGAAAGAGAGATCAGACTGTTACTGTGTCTATGTAGAAAAAGGAAGACATAAGAAACTCCATTTTGACCTGTACTAAGAAAAATTATTCTGCCTTGAGATGCTGTTAATCTGTAACCCTAGCCCCAACCCTGTGCTCACAGAAACATGTGCTGTATTGACTCAAGGTTTAATGGAGTTAGGGCTGTGCAGGATGTGCCTTGGTAAACATGTGTTTGCAAGCAGTATGCTTGGTAAAAGTCATGGCCATTCTCCCGTCTCGGGTACCCAGGGACACAATGCACTGCGGAAGGCCGCAGGGACCTCTGCCTGAGAAAGCCTGGGTATTGTCCAAGGTCTCCCCCCACTGAGACAGCCTGAGATGTGGCCTCATGGGAAAGGAAAGATCTTACTGTTCCCCCATCCTGACACCTGTAAAGGGTCTGTGCTGAGGAGGATTAGTGAAAGAGGAAGGCCTCTTTGCAGTTGAGATAAGGGAAGGCATCTGTCGCCTGCTTATCCCTGGGCAACAGAACGTCTCAGTGTAAAACCCAATTGTATATTCCATCTACTGAGATAGGAGAAAACTGCCTTAGGGCTGGAGGTGAGACATGCTGGAGGCAATACTGCTCTTTAATGCATTGAGATGTTTATGTATCTGCACATCAAAAGCACAGCACTTTTTTCTTTACCTTGTTTATGATGCAGAGACATTTGTTCACAGGTTTTCCTGCTGACCCTCTTGCCTCTATTACCCTGTTGTCCTGCCACATCCCCCTCTCCGAGATGGTGGAGATAATGATCAATAAATACCGAGGGAACTCAGAGACCAGTGCCATCAGGGTTCCTCCGTATGCTGAGCCCCGGTCCTCTGGGCCCACTTTTCTTTCTCTATACTTTGTCTCTGTCTCTTATTTCTTTTCTCAGCCTCTCATCCCACCTGATGAGAAATGCCCACAGGTGTGGAGGGGCAGGCCACCCCTTCACTCTCTCAGTTATTTTTATTACACCAGTAATTTCCTCATTGTGTTGAATCTTACAGTGGCTTATAAATCGATATGTACCTAGAAATGTTTAGCCAGTTCATGTATATTTGATGTATCACATTTTTTCCTTTGAATCACATACTCTAAAAGAAGTAACTTCCTCTTACTAACCTCTGCTTTTCCTAAGTGATCAATTAATCCTCTTTAGATAATTATAATTCTCTTTTCAACACTTAGAACTAATCTATAAAGAAGGACTATAAATCTATAAAGAACTTTCCCACCCGGGCACAGTGGCTTTGGTTCAACGCTTCTCCACCTTTTGGCTAAGATCAAGTGTGAGATGGAGTTTCGCTCTCATTGCCCCATCTGGAGTGCAATGGTGAAATCTCAGCTCACTGCAACCTCCGCCTCCCAGGTTCCAGTGATTATCCTGCCTCAGCCTCCGGAGTAGCTGGGATTACAGGCGCCTGCCACCACACCTGGCTACTTTTTAATATTTTTAGTAGAGACAGGGTTTCACCGTGTTGGTCAGGCTGGTCTTGAACTCCTGACCTCAGGTGATCCACCTGCCTAGGCCTCCCAAAGTGCTGGGATTACAGGCATGAGCCAGTGTGTCCGGCCCCCAGCATCATTTTCTTCAGAGAATATTCGAGGAATCTTTTTATGGCTTGGCTTCCTTTTTTTTTTTTTAATTTGAGACGGAGTTTCGCTCCTGTTGCCCAGGCTGGAGTGCAATCAATGGCACGATCTCGGCCCACCACAACCTCTGCCTCCCAGTTCAAGCAATTCTGCCTCAGCCTCCCGAGTAGCTGGGATTACAGGCATGCACAATCATGCCTGGCTAATTTTGTATTTTTAGTAGAGACCAGGTTTCTCCATGTTGATCAGGCTAGTCACGAACGCCCAACCTCAGGTGATCCACCCACCTTGGCTTCCCAAAGTGCTGAGATTACAGGCGTGAGCCACCATGCCCGGCGATGGCTGGGCTTTCATTGGGTGTGAAGTCTACAAACAGCATCTTCAATTTAAACTGTCAGTTAAAGTTCTTAAGATTTAGGAAATGATGGAGCTTGGAAAGTTATGAGATTACAAAATTCTGGAAAGTCCATTAGAAAAACCACAGGATGGAAAAAAAAATAAGCCAGGCAACAAAGCTTCAGAGGTCCCTGCTGGCCCAGGGACAGATACCTGCAGTGTCCAGCATCTCAGTGAACATGATCTACTTTCAAAGGCAGGGGCTTAAAGCGAGGGTGGGGTGGGACTGGTGGAAGCAAAGGCTCTCCCCATCACCACCTTGGTTTTAGGTAGGGATTTTAATTTAACCGAAGGACATCTCTCAACTTGGACAATAATTAATCCCTCAACAGCACCTCATATCTGCTATGGCTTTGCAGCGCAGCAGAAAGAATGTTTAGTATCTAATAGATAAAAATTTCATCGAAAAAATTAAAATATTCTTGCAACACCCCCCCAACACCAATTCCTATTCTAAAGTGAATCTATCACTTGTGCTGTTGATACTTGACCATGTACTTAATTGGAAACCTAGATCCAAAAGACTGAAACTGAATCTTCACCCCAAAATGAAAACAAAATAAAATGAGTAACTTGAGGTTTATGGCATATAGTTTAGGTAAACACACACACAAGGAGAAGGGGGAAGAGGAAATGGAAGGTGTCGGAAGCAAAGCTGAGTGACAGAACACATTCAGTCAGGGCAGATGTCTATACAGAGTGTAGTGCAACCTCAGGAAAAGCTTCATATGGATTCATGCGCACGCGTCTGGAGGCACCAGATCCCTCCATGGCAGATCCAAGAACAGGGAGCTGAGGGAGAAGGCCATTCCCTTCATTCCAGTTTTAGAAGCTCCACATCGAAGACGAGAGTGGCGTGTGGTGGGATGATGCCTGGGTGCCCAGTGGCACCGTAGGCAGAATCTGGAGATATATAGTCAGTTGGGCTGTCTGACCCACACTCATCTAAGCAACCCTTTCTTCCCAGCCTCGGATCACCTCCTGCTAAAAATTAAGGGGCTTGTTTCTGTCCCGGGAGGAATCAAATTTCTTTCCATCTTCAAGCATCCCGGTGTAGTGCATCACGCAGGTCTGGCCGTGCCTCGGGAAGGTGCGCTCCTCTCCTGGGGAGATGGTTTCCACCTGCACTCCCATGGCGGCGGCCGATGCTGGGTGGGCGGGTAGCGCGACGGGCGGTGTGGACCAACAGCGACCTGGCGGCGGTTCCACAGCTCTGGCTAGACCCTTGGCTTTTATTTATTTATTTATTTATTTATTTATTTTTTGATACAGAGCCTCTCTTTGTCACCCAGGCTGGAGTGCAGTGGCACGATCTTGGCTCACAGCAACCTCTGCCTCCCGGATTCAAGCGATTCTCCTGCCTCAGCCTCCCCAGTAGCTGGGATTACAGGCATGCGCCACCATGCCCAGCTAATTTTTGTATTTTTAGTAGAGACGGGGTTTCACCATGTTGGCCAGGATAGTCTGTAGCTCTTAACCTCGTGATCCCCTCACCTCTGCCCAGAGTGCTGGGGTTACAGGCGTGAGCCACTGGGCCCGGACTTTTTTTTTTTTTTGGCCAGGCGCGGTGGCTCACACCTGTAATCCCAGCACTTTGGGAGGGCGAGGCGGGCGGACCACGAGGTCAGGAGATCGAGACCATCCTGACTAACACGGTGAAACCCTGTCTCTACTAAAAATACAAAAAATTAGCCGGGCGTGGTGGCGGGCACCTGTAGTCCCAGCTACTCGGGAGGGTGAGGCAGGAGAATGGCGTGAACTCGGGAGGCGGAGCTTGCAGTGAGCCGAGATCATGCCACTGCACTCCAGCCTGGGCGACAGAGCAAGACTCAAATCACAAAAAAGAAAAATCGACCCCTGACCTAATCAGTTACGTTATACAGATTACAAACATTATATAGAAAAGCACTGTGAAGATCCCTGTCCTGTTCTGTTCCGTTGTAATTACCAGTGCATGCAGCCCCCAGTCATGTACCCCCTGCTTGCTCAATCGATCACGACCCTCTCACACAGACCCCCTTAGAGTTGTGAGCCCGTAAAAGGTATGGGAATTGCTCACTTGGGGAGCTCAGTTGTTGGAGATGTGAGTCTTGCCAAAGCTCCCAGCTGAATAAAGCCCTTCCTTCTTTAACTCGGTGTCTGAGGGGTTTAGTCTGCAGCTTGTCCTGCTATACCTATGATTTCATCTCCAACCCAACCAATCAGGACTGCCCACTTCATGGCCCCCTATCTACCAAATTATCCTTTAAAAACCCCAGTCTCAGGAGGTGGAGGTTGCAATGAACCGAGATCATGACCTTGCACTCCAGCCTGGGCAACAGGAGCAAAACTCCATCTCAAAAAACAAACAAACAAATAAACAAAAAAAAAAAACCCAGTCTCCAAGTTTTCAGGAAGACTGATTTGAGTAATATTAATAAGACTCCAGTCTGCTGTTCATCCAACTCTGTGTGAATCAAACTCTTTCTTTTACAATTCTCCTGTCCTGATAAATTGGCTCTATCTGGGCAGTGGGCAAAATGAACCCGCTGGGTGTTTACACATTCATTTTAACAATACAATAATGGTTATTAACCTTTGCATTAATCTCTGCTTCCAGTGGAAGAATTTTGCATCAAAGGACCACTTGAAATGATAGGTGAATTTAGATCTATAGCCTTTGGGAGCACCTACACTAACTCTGAAATAATATTTTTCCATACACTAGGGTAATCAGCTACAGCTAATAATTGCAAGAAATCTCAATAGGAGTTTTAAGGAAAGGCAGGATGATCCTCTGCCCAGTAGAAAGATCTGCAATCTTTTATTTATTTATTTATTTATTTTTATTTTTTTCCAATACAGAGTCTTGCTCTGTTGCCCAGGCTAGAGTGCAGTGGCACAATCTCAGCTCACCGCAACCTCTGACTCCTGGGTTCAGGAGATTCTCCTGCCACAGCCTCCTGAGTAGCTGGGATTATATGCATATGCCATCATGCCAAGCTAATTTTTGTATTTTTAGTAGAGGTGGGGTTTCACCATGTTGGCCAGACTGGACTTGAACTCCTGACCTCAGGTGATCCACCCGCCTCAGCCTCCCAAAGTGCTGGGATTACAGGCGTGAGCCACCCACGCCCAGCCCTTATTTTTATTTTTTAGAGAAGAGGTCTTGCTCTGTTGCCCAGGCTGGAGTGCAGTGGCACGATCTCGGCTTACTGCAGCTTCAAACTCCTGAGCTCAAGCGATTCTCCCTCCTTCAGGCTCCCTAACCCTAACCCCAACCTTGGGGCAGCTGGGACCACTGGCCCGCCTGACCTCACCCCACTAATATTTTTTATTTTTTGCAGAGACAGGATATGGGGAAAAGAAATCAGATTGTTACTGTGTCTATGTAGAAAAGGAAGACATAAGAAACTCCATTTTGATCTGTATTAAGAAAAATTGTTCTGCTTTGAGATGCTGTTAATCTGTAACTTTAGCCCCAACCCTGTGCTCACAGAAACGTACTGTATTGAATCAAGGTTTAAGGGATTTAGGGCTGTGCAGGATGTGCCTTGTTAACAATATGTTTGCAGGCAGTATGCTTGGTAAAAGTCACCACCATTCTCCATTCTCTATTAACCAGGGACACAATGCACTGCGGAAAGCTGCAGGGACCTCTGCCTGAGAAAGCCTGGGTATTGTCCAAGGTTTCCCCCACTGAGACAGCCTGAGATATGGCCTCATGGGAAAGGAAAGACCTTACATCCCCCAGCCGGACACCCTTAAAGGGTCTGTGCTGAGGAGGAGGAGTGAAAGAGGGAGGGCTCTTTGCAGTTGAGATAAGAGGAAGCCTTCTGTCTCCTGCTCATTCCTGGGAATGGAATGTCTCGGTGTAAAGCCAACCATTCCCATTCGTTGTATTCTGAGATACGAGAAAACTGCCCTGTGGCTAGAAGCGAGATATGCTGGCAGCAACACTGCTCTGTTGCTCTTTGCTACACTGAGATGTTTGTTTAAAGTGAAACATAAATCTGGCCTATGTGCACATCCACGCACAGTACCTTTCGTTGAACTTATTCATGATACAGATTCCTTTGCTCACGTGTTTCCCTGCTGACCTTCTCCCCACCATCACCCTGTTGCCCTGCCACACTCCCCTCACCAAGAGAGTAAAAATAATGATCAATAAATACTGAGGGAACTCAGAGACCGGCGCCGGTGAAGGTCCTCACATGCTGAATGTGCCAGTCCCCTGGGCCCACTATTCTTTCTCTGTACTTTTTCTCTGTGTCTAATTTCTTTTCTCAGTCTCTCGTCTACACCTGATGAGAAATACCCATAGGTATGGAGGGGCAGGCCCCCTTCAAACAGGATTTTGCTTTGTTGCTCAGGCTAATCTCTAACTCTTGGCCTCAAATGATCCTTCTGACTTGGCCTCCCAAACTGGTGGAATTACAGGAGCTAGCCTCCATACCAGTCAGGACGCATATCTTAAGGATACTCCTGAGGTGGAGCTGGGCTTTTCCTGCAGAAGCGCCTCTGGGAATTGTGCCCTTTACCCTCCTTGTTACCTAGGGAACTACATTACCCAGAAAACTCCGCATGGAATGACAGAGTGGAAGAGCCATGGGGGCTCAGAATAAAGGCATTTCCTGTGTGCACGTGACAATGGGTCCGGACTTCCGGCGCCCTCTGGTGGCGGCCATTTTGATTGGTGTTGGGTTTATTTGTCGGAGAGGCTCCTGAGCGCTAGGTCGGCACTGCGGTGACTGAACCCAGAAGGCGGAGAACAGTTGCCCTCTGCTGCACAGAGGCGACTCTGGAGCTCTGTGACGGCGCCAAGCGTGACCCACCCCTGGGCCAGGATAGGGACCGTCATGCCCGTATCTCCTGGCTGGTCGCCCTCTCCTCCCAACCCTGCTTTAAACCACGTGGTTCGATGGCGGTGGCGGTCACGCTGAGGCTCTCTGCTCAGGTAATTGTGGTGCCTTCCATGCCCTCAGGTCACCTCATCGTCACCCAAAAGCCTGTAGTCTTGCAAGGAAGAGTCTTTGAGGTGGCAGAGCCGTAGGCAGCAGATGCTGAGTTTTTATTAGGAGTGACTGTCAGGACAGCCCTTTTGAGCTGCTGGAGGCCTAATCTTTTATAGTCACTGTTGTACCTGAGCGAGTTAGAGAAAACGCCACACTTTGAGACGAATTAAGAGTCCGTTTATTTAAAAAAAAATCCGTTTATTTAGCCGGCGGCCAAGAGATGGGTAACGCTCAAAGTTCTCGCGGCCCCAAAGAAGGGGCTAGATTTTCTTTTATACTTTGGTTTAGAAAGGGGAGGGGGGGGTCTAGTTAAAACAATTTTACAGAAGTAAAGTAGGCAAGAAAAGTTAAAAGGATAAATGGTTACAGGAAAGTAAACAGTTCCAGGTGCAGGGGCTTTAAGACTATTACAAGGTGATAGATGCGGGGCTTTGGGCGTTATCAATCAGACGAATTCCTGGGAACTGCGGATATAGCTCGCCACAGTATCTTATCAGTTAATTGCATTCTTGGACGTGCTGGGAGTCAGCTTGCACAAGTTAAGTCCTTGAGGAAGGGGCTGCCAGTGAAAGAGCCAAGATGGAGTCTGTCTGGCTCTCTTAGCTAAGGGAGAGTCAATTCAGGTGGAAACAAGTCTAGGTGATTAAAGGAAAGGGAGAATCTAAAAACAGGGTTAGTAAAAACAAGGTTGGGCATTACATCACAGAATCCTCTAGTGAGAACTGATAGTGGAAGAGTGTGCTCGTTGGTGACCTTACCTCATTAGATGCAGTCTTTATTTTTTTATTTTTTTGAGACGGAGTTTCACTCTTGTTGCCCAGGCTGGATGCAATGGCGTGATCTCGGCTCACCGCAATCTCCGCCTCCTGGGTTCAGGCGATTCTCCTGCCTCAGCCTCCCGAGTAGGTGGCATTACAGGCATGCGCCACTGCACCTGGCTAATTTTTTGTATGTTTAGTAGAGATGGAGTTTCTCCATGTAGGTCAGGCTGGTCTCGAACACCTGATCTCAGGTGATTCACCTGCCTCGGCCTCCCAAAGTGCTGGGGTTACAGGCGCGAGCCACCGAGCCCAGCTTATTTTATTTATTTATTTATTTTTTGAGACAGAGTCTCAGTCTGTCACCCAGGCTGGAGTACAGTGGCGTGATCTCGGCTCACTGCAACCTCCACCTGCCAGGTTCAAGCGATTCTCCTGCTTCAGCCTCCCAAGTAGCTGGGATTACAGACACCCGCCACCATGCCCGGCTAATTTTTTGTATTTTTAGTAGAGACGGGGTTTCGCCATGTTGCCTAGCCTGGTTTCGAACTCCCGAGCTCAGGCAATACGCTCGCCTCGGCCTCCGAAAGTGCTGGGATTACAGACGTGAGCCACCGTGCCTGGCCGTCTTTATTTTTTTATTTGTTTACTAAACAAAACATCTTACCCTTTATAGCAGAGTGCCCTGTGAAATACAAATTGTCTTTTTCTTTTTGTTTTTTTTGAGACAGAGTCTTGCTCTATTGCCCAGACTGGAGCGCAGTGGCACAATCTCGGCTCACTGCAAGCTCCACCTCCCGGGTTCATGCCATTCTCCTGCCTCAGCCTCCCGAGTAGCTGGGACTACAGGCGACCGCCACCATGCCCGGCCGGCTAATTTTGTGTATTTTTTGTAGAGATGGAGTTTCAGTGTGTTAGCCAGGATAGTGTCGATCTTCTGACCTTGTGATCCACCCGCCTCGACCTCCCAAAGTGCTGGGATTACAGGCAGAAGACACCGCACCCGGCCTTTTTTTTTTTTTTTTTTTTTTGGAGACAGAGTCTCCCTCTGTCACCCAGGCTAGAGTGCAGTGGTGCAATCTTGGCTCACTGCAACCTCCGCCTCCCAGGTTCAAGCAGTTCTTCTGCCTCAGCCTCCCGAGTAGCTTGGACTACAGGCATGCACTACTATGCCCGGCTTATTTTTGCATTTGTAGTAGAGACGGGGTTCCACCATGTTGGCCAGAATGGTCTCGATCTCTTGACATTGTGATCCGCCCGCCTCGGCCTCCCAAAGTGTTAGGATTACAGGCATGAGCCACTGTGCCCGGCCAATTCTATTTAATTATTTTAATTTCTTTGCTGAATTTATCTGATAGAATTCTGAATTTTTTCTCCGTGTTTGTCTTGAATTTCTTGGAATTTCCTCAAAATAGCTATCTTGAATTATCTGTCTGAAAGGTCACGTATCTCTGTTTCTCCAGGATTCGTCTTTGGTGCTTTATTTAGTTTGTTTGGTGAGGTCACGTTTTCCTGGATGGTGTTGATGCTTGTAGATATTCGTCAGTGTCTGGGCATTAAACAGTTAGGTGTTTATTGTGGTCTTCACAGTCTGGGCTCATTTGTACCTGTCCTTCTTAGGAAGAGTTTCCAGGTATTTGAAAGGACCCGGGTGTTGTGATCTAAGCTGAATCTACTTTAGCGGGAACCCCACACTCAGTAATGCTGTGACTCTTGCAGACTCAGAGAGCTATACCAGCTTTGTGGTCTTGAATAAGATCTGAAAGATTTCCCTTGATTAACAGGTAGAGACTCTTGTTGGGTCTTCCCTCACTTTGTCCCAGCATGTCTCTGTCAGTGCTGAAGTGCCTGAAACTGGGAGTTGGGACAGAAGCACCCCTTTAGCTACCACCACTGGGACTGTGCTGGGTGAGAGCTGAAGCCAGCACAGCACTGGGTTTCACCCAAGGCTCCTGTGACCACTACGTGGCTATCGCCTGTGTTCCCTCAAGGCCCTAGCCCTGTACAGTCAGCAGGTGGCAAAGCCAGACAGGCTTATGTCCTTCTCCTTAGGGCGGTGAGTTCCCCAGGCCTCAGGTTGGTATACAGATGCCATCCATGAGCCAGGGATTGGAGTAAAAATCCTTAGAAATCTACCTGGTGTTCCTTTGCACTGCAGCTGAGCTGGCACTCAAACTGCAAGCTACAGCCCTTCCCACTCTTCCATCCCCTTTCCACAGGCAGAGCAGCCTCACTCTGTGGCCACCACCAGCACGGGCCCACAGGGAGTGCTGTCAGACTACCACTGAGGTTCCATTAAGGGCTAAGAGCTCTTCAGTCAGCTTGTGGTGAATGTTGCCTGGTCTGAGGCTGACTCTTCAAGACTCACCCAGGGCAGGTCCAGCAACGTCATCCACGAGCCAAGGCCTGGAATCAGGGACCCCAAGAGGCTTCTTGGTGCTCTATCCCTCTGTGGTTGAGCTGGCAGCTGAGGTGCAAGACAAGGTCCCCTTTACTTTTTCCTCTGTTATTCTCAAGCAGGTGGGGTCTCTGACCGTAACCACCACAGCTAGCAGTGTGCTGTGTTACATCTGAAGCTGGCGTGTCTCAGAGTCTCACCCAGTGCCATCGCATACTACCTGGGTACTGCTGCTAGTTATTCAGGGTCCAAGGGTTGTTTAGTCAGAAGGTGATGGGTCCTCCCATGACTGAATTCTTCCCTTCAAGGCAGCAGGTTCTGTTTTGGTCCAGAGTGTGTCTAGAAATATTATCTGGGTGGGCCTGGAATGGGGCCTCACAACCCTGCCCAGTGCCCTATCCTGTGGCTGAGGTGACATCCAAAATGCAAGACAAAGTTCTTTTTGCTGTTCCCTCTCCTCTCCTCGAGTGGAAGGAAGGAGCCACGTAGCCTGGGGTTGCATGAGGGGTGGCACAAGCACACCCTTAGCTACCTCAACTGGTGTCTCAGTAGGTTGTGCTCCCCCAACCCAACCAGGTCCCCTGGCTCGGAGCCCAGCTCAGCACAGGACATGCCTAGGGGTTGCAGTCCTTGTGGCCTCGACTGCCTTTCAAGTTTATTTAGGACTTCAGAGCCCTCCAGCCCACAGTGGCAAGGCTTGCCAGATCTCAAGTCCTGACCATTGGGGTGGGCGATTCCCCTCTGGCTGGGCTGGTCGCTATGCTTACTCCCTGGGTAGGCGTCCGTTGAGTTCAGCCCAGTTTTGCTTTCTGCTATGACAGGGAAGCACTGAGTTCTGTGCAACGTCTGACAGTCACTGCGCTTTCCCTTCCCAGGAGCACAGATTCTCCACAACAGGCAGGCACTGCTGGGGGATGGGGAGGGGTGGCATTGGCAACTCAAGACTCTACAACCCCTTTTAGTGCCATTTCCAGTAATACAAAATTAAATCCAGGTACTGTGAGTGCTCATTTGATTTTTGGTTCTTACAAAGGTGATTTTTTTCTGTGTTGATAGTGTTTAAATTTGGTGTTCTGGGCCGGGTGTGGTGGCTCACGCCTGTAATCCCAGCACTTTGGGAGGCTGAGGCAGGCGGATCAACTGAAGTCAGGAATTTGAGACCAGCCTGGCCAACATGGCAAAACCATGTCTCTACTAAAAATACAAAAATTAGTCAGGTGTGGTGGCAGGTGCCTGTAATCCCAGCTACTTGGGAGGCTGAGGCAGGGAGAATTAGGGAGAATTGCTTGAACCCCGGAGGCAGAGGTTGCAGTGAGCCAAGGTAGCACTACTGGACTCCAGCCCTGGTGACAGAGCGAGACTCTATCTTTAAAAAAAAAAGAAAAAAATAAAAGGTGTTCTGTTAAGGGTATGATGGGTGCAGCTTTCTATTCTGCCATCCTGCTCTGTTGCACCTCTCGAACTCAGTCCTTTCAACCGGAAACACTAGAGAAACCCTAAACCCTAGGCCCTAAGTCCATAACGCAGGTTGTATGGAGGTATTCCCATTTCAGTGAAACTGTGTAAACACTTAGAAGGTCAGCCCTGGATTTGGTAGCAGTATGTGAAATGCTCAGAGATAAAACTGATCAGAGTGGGGAGGTGATGTGACTTCTCTGCCTGGCTCCACATTGGAGAAAGGAACATGGGGTTAAGGGAGGAGGAAGGAAGACAGCGTTGAGGCTCATTCTGTCATCCAGGTGAGGTTTAATGGATGATTGTTGGCCAAGGAGATGTCGCTAGAATCGTGATTTACATTTGGTAAAGGAGCGGCTAGATTTTCTAATGCGGTCGGTAAGGACATGCAAGAGGGTTTCAGGTATGACGCTGGGGTTTTTTTGTTTTTGCTTTTTTTTTTTTTTTAGGTGGAGTCTTGTTCTGTCACCAGGCTGGAGTGCAGTAGCATGATCTCTGCTCACTGCAACCTCTGCCTCCCAGGTTCAAGCAATTCTCCTGCCTCAGCCTCCTGAGTAGCTGGGACTACAGGAGGCACATGGCATCACGCCTGGCTAATTTTTGTAATTTTAGTAGAGACAGAGTTTTTCACCGTATTGGTCAGGCTGGTCTTGAACTCCTGACCTCAGGTGATCCACCCACCTCAGGCTTCCAAAGTGCTGGGATTACAGACTCGAGCCACCGTGCCTGGCAACCCTAGGGTTTTTGGCCTTAGCAGCAGCAGTGATAGAAGCTGTATCAGCTGAGATGAGCAAGTTGGGAGTAGGCATAATATAGTCACTGGGAATATAAGGAGGGTTGTTTTCACCGTGCTCAGACCCTGAGATGCTTGTCCACATAGGTTGGGATATCTGGGAAGGAATTGATATTGGAGACATCCAGTATATGATAGCTAATGTGTGGACTAAGGTGCGTTAGCCATGGGTCCCATTTTGGAGGGCACACTTCATAATAAGGTAGTAAATCTTTTAGGGAACCAGAAAGGACTGGTTGGAGGCTGAGGACTAGATGTTTTGCCTGGGTCCCTGGCGGACATTATTGGCATTCATAACCTGTGTTATGCATTCACACAGGAGAGGGAGGTAAGTGACAATGAATGTAGGGTGTATCAGAGGGCATAGCTTGTCGTGGGGCAGACTTCCATGGAGATAATAGAGATGAGATGCAGGCAGAAGTACAGAAGTAATTGAGGGAAAGGTCATCATTGCTGAGGGGCTGGCAAGTGTAGCACAGAAGTGGAATAGGGTCATGGATAGCTGAAGCCACACATGGTTCTGTGTTTCTATGGAGCCATGCAAGGAGGTCCTCACAGAATTACTTGAGACCACCACTCCTTTTAGGATCCAATAGAATTGCAATTCTGTGGTAATATTGGATCGGTTTGAATGGGCCATACACTCTGGATGGTGTCAGCTACGATGTAGTGTAAGGCCAAAAATGAAGGCCCAATGCGATTTGCCACCTGGATGCCTGGTGATATTGGTATGACCACAAATGGCTGAGTGCAAGTTTCTTTCCCATTTAACTCTCTTTTTATATATTTAAAATTTTTTCTCTCATGTATGTATGTAGAAACAGGGTCTTGCCTTGTCGTCCAGGCTGTTCTTGAACTCCTAGGATCAAGCAGTGCTTCCACTTCGACCTCTCAGAGTGCTGGGATTACAGGTGTGAGACACCATGACTGGCCACTTCACTCTCTTAAGTAATATATCTGAACGGGTGCAGTGCCTCATGCCTATAATCCTAGTACTTTAGGAGGCCGAGACGGGTGGATCATTTGACATCAGGAGTTTGAAACCAGCCTGCCCAATATGGTGAAACACCATCTCTACTAAAAATTAACCAGGCATGGTGGTACACGCATGTAATCCCAGCTACTGAGGAGCTGAGGCAAGAGAATTGCTTGAACCCAGGAGGCGGAGGTTGCAGTGAGCTGAGATTGCACCACCCCGCTCCAGCCTGGGTGACAGAGCGAGACTCCGTCACAAAAAAAAAAAAAAAAGGAATGTATCCTAGCCTCTGAAGCCTTTCGATCAATGGGACCAGGCAGAGTTCCTGTTATAGTTTGTAGTGAGTTTCAATTCCATTTTTATGTCCAGAGTTATTCAAATAAGTCAATGGCATCCTCCTGAGGGAATCAGGCCATTACACTCTCTTCATCTTACAAAGCTTGCATGCCATGGCCATGGTTGCTCTCTCTTATCCACAATGCAACCCCCATGTGGCTCTCTGTGGTGAGTGGTGTCCCTCTTATCAGGCTGTTAATATATGTGATACCTTTTTTTTTTTGAGGCACAATTTTGCTTTTGTTGCCCAGGCTGGAGTGCAATGGCGTGATCTTGACTCACTGCAACCTTCGCCTCCCTGGTTCAAGTGATTCTCCTGCCTCAACCTCCCGAGTAGCTGGGATCACAGGTGCCCACCACCACGCTCAGCTAGTTTTTTTTTTTTTTTTTTGGTTTGGTTTTGTTTGAGATGGAGTCTCGCTCTGTAGCCCAGGCTGGGGTGCAGTGGTGCTATTTCGGCTCACTGCAAGCTCCGCCTCCCAGGTTCACGCCATTCTCCTGCCTCAGCCTCCCAAGTAGCTGGGACTACAGGTGCCCGCCACCACACCCAGCTAATTTTTTGTATTTTTAGTAGAGTCGGGGTTTCACCGTGTTAGGCAGGATGGTCTCGATCTCCTGACCTTGTCATCTGCCCGTCTCAGCCTCCCAAACTGCTGGGATTACAGGCATGAGCCACGCCCCCGGCCTAGTTTTTTTGTATTTTTAGTAGAGACGCAGTTTCACTATGTTGGCCAGGCTGTTCTCAAACTCCTGACCTCAGGCGATCCACCCGGCTCAGCCTCCTAAAGCACTGGTACTACAGGTGCAAGCCACCACGCCTGGCTCAATGCATTTGATTTGGAAACTGCTCTTGACGACATCTGTAGAATATCAGATGTCATTTGTTTTACCAAAAATGTAACCCTAGGGGGAGATTTCAACCCACACTAGTAGAAGACAAAGGAGGAAATTAAGATACTTTAAGTTGGCTGGACACAGTGCCTCATGCCTGTAGTCCCAGCACTTTGAGAAGCTGAGGTGGGTGGATCACAAAGTCAGGAGTTCGAGACCAGCCTGGCCAACATGGTGAAATCCTATCTCTACTAAAAATACAAAAATTAGCCAGGTGTGGTGGTGCACACCTGTAATCCCAGCTCTTCAGGAGGCTGAGGCAGGAGAATCCTCAGGAGAACCCAGGAGGCAGAGGTTGCAGTGAGTCTAGATCGTGTCATTGCACTCCGTCTCAAAAAAAAGGAAAAAAAAAAGATACTTTAAATTGTGGCCGGGCACAGTGGCTCACGCCTGTAATCCCAGTACTTTGGGAGGCCGAGGCAGATGGATCATGAGGTTAAGAGATCAAGACCATCCTGGCCAACATGATGAAACCCCGTCTCTACTAAAAATATAAAAATTAGCCAGATGTGGTGGCAGGTGCCTGTAGCCCCAGCTACTTAGGAGGCTGAGGCAGAAGAATTGCTGGAACCCAGGAGGCAGAGGTTGCAGTGAGCCAAGATTGTGCCACTGCACTCCAGCCTGGCAGCAGAGGGAGACTCCATCTCAAACAAACAAACAAACAAAAAAAGATACTTTAAGTTGTTTAAAGGCCAGAGAGAGGCCAGTGGTGTGTGGCAGTCACCTGGGGATGGACATGGAATGTACCTGGAAGTCTGAAGAATGAGGTGCGTTCAGAGAGGGTATCTCTGCTGTGCTGAAGGTGCCACATTGGGCTTTCCATGACCTCAGCCATACTAGGGAAAGTGCCTGTCAGGAGGGGGTGGACTCTTACGTCACAACCACCACACAGATACCTATTTGTTCAACTAACTATTGTTGGTGGCTGTACCCCATGACCAGTGGGCCTAGTTTCTCCTATGTTTGAGGACCTTGAGAGGAGGATGTGCGAGAGTAGATGTGTGGGAGAGATGGATTGTGATACCTCAGCATAGGGGTGGTTTGTGGTTTCATCTGTCAACATCATAACAGGGCACAGTGACTTTTGAAGACGTGGCTGTGAAATTTACCCAGGAGGAATGGAATCTCCTTAGTGAGGCTCAGAGATGCCTGTACCGTGATGTGACGCTGGAGAACCTGGCACTTATATCCTCCCTGGGTAAGTTGCTCACACTCACCCTGTGACCTGAGCTAGTCTCTGTTTTCCCCTGTCTTTCCCCATTGGCAAGACTTTCTCATGTCAGGAGCATGGACACAGCTTCCTGCTTCAGTTCTATGGGTAGGTTCTTGGTTGTAGGTCTGAGGTGTACATACTGCCCTACTCCTTTCTTGGAGCAGCCCCAGCACCTGCTTTACTGCAGGCTCCCAGGGAGGGATTCCCAGTCAGAAGCCCACCTTGTTAGTCCTGTGGATGTTTGGGTGTCCTTGTCCAGATTTCAGGTTCCTGTGTACCCACAGTCTACTTCCTTTCTCTAGCTGCTATTTTCTTATGCCTTCCTGTGGCAGGAATTGCCTTCACAGACTACATCACTGCCTATATAGACCAGAGGCTGTTCTTGCAAGATCTTCTTTAGAAATTCTCCTTGAAATACTCAGTTTTTTTCTCTCATGGGCTGAGTTGTTCTGAGACAATGTTGGCTGTTCCCTTGTTCTGTCTTTCCCTTAGTGTGTGCATCATTCATGTCCCATGTATTTGGTCATCATTGTGGTGGGAGGCACAGTCCTCCTTTTGATCCAGAAGATGCAAATGAATTCAGCCTCAGCATAATAGGCTCAGAAGGAGTGAGTCCCTAAAGAGTGGCACCCTGGGCTGGGGATGGTGGCTCGCTCCTGTAATCCCAGCACTTTGGGAGGCCCTGGCAGGTGGATCATGAGGTCAGGAGTTCAAGACCAGCCTGGCCAAGATGGTGAAACCCTGTCTCTACTAAATATAAAAAAATCACTCGAGCATGATGGCATGTGCCTGTAGTCCCAGCGACTCAGGAGGCTGAGGCAGAGAACTGCTTGAACCCAGGAGGCAGAGGTGGTGAGCCCAGATCATGCCACTGCACTCCAGCCTGGGTAACAGAGCGAGACTCTGTCTCCAAAAAAAAAAAAGCAGCACCCTGGAGGAAGTCATGGAGTCAGGGCTTTATTGAAAGCATACCAGGAACCTATTCTACTTTAGTAGCATTTTTGTGGCAAGAGAAGTAGGCACACATAATTTGTCTTTTCTTCCTCATTCTTGAGAACATCACACTTGTCACTTGTCTATCTTATCATTTCTACTCTTTTTTTTAACCTTTGACCTACTTGTACATGAACTCGTACCCTAATATCCATTCTCCTATCTAATCTTCACATCTCTGGACCCCAAATCTCATCCATTTTACATATGTCACCATTTGCGTGTTCTCCAGTATTTGCATAGAGATTTGTGTTAGCAAGTGTATACGCTTTGTTACAAACTGTCCTCAAGCAGAAGCTGCTGTGTTGTGCTTGTGTTTTCCTTGGCCTGGACAAATCCCTCTCTACAGCACTCACATGTCATGAGGACATAAATTCTGCAGATGAGTGGTTTGCAGATGCAGGAATTGTAGACCCTGCCTATACTCCCTGTGTTACATAGATGGTTGTGTCCTTTATGTTATGAGGCCTCCTACATTCTGTGACCGTTATAGTCCAGTAATAATACATAGCACCATCTTCCACCTGAAGCCAACATCCTGTTCCTCCAAGTATTTCCTTGGAGTAATTCCTCAGTTTGTCAGATACACTTGTGGGTGGTCTGTGCCTTCCCACCAGAGTTAACATGCACTTCACCAGCATTTTCTTGCTTTCAGGTTGTTGGTGTGGAGTGGAAGATGAGGCGGCACCTTCTAAGCAGAGTATTTATATACAAAGAGAGACTCAGGTCAGGACTCCTATGACAGGTGTGTCTCCCAAGAAGGCCCACCCCTGTGAGATGTGTGGCCCGATCTTGGGAGACATTTTGCATGTGGCAGATCATCAGGGAACACATCACAAGCAGAAACTGCACAGGTGTGAGGCCTGGGGGAATAAATTGTATGACAGTGGAAACTTTCATCAGCACCAGAATGAGCACATTGGAGAGAAACCCTACAGAGGGAGTGTTGAGGAGGCGTTGTTTGCGAAGAGGTGTAAGTTGCATGTGTCAGGGGAGTCATCCGTCTTCAGTGAGAGTGGGAAGGACTTTTTGCCCAGGTCAGGATTACTCCAGCAAGAGGCCACTCACACTGGGGAGAAGTCAAACAGCAAAACTGAGTGTGTGTCTCCCATTCAGTGTGGGGGAGCTTACTATAGCTGTGGAGAATCCATGAAACATTTTAGCACCAAACATATACTCAGTCAGCACCAGAGACTTCTCCCTCGAGAAGAATGTTATGTGTGCTGTGAATGTGGGAAATCCTTTAGCAAATATGCTAGCTTCAGTAATCATCAGAGAGTTCACACTGAAAAAAAACATGAATGTGGAGAATGTGGGAAATCCTTTAGCAAATATGTTAGCTTCAGTAATCATCAGAGAGTTCACACTGTGAAAAGACCTTATGAATGTGGAGAATGTGGGAAATCCTTTAGCAAATATGATAGCTTGAGTAATCATCAGAGAGTTCACACTGAAAAAAAACATTATGAATGTGGAGAATGTGGGAAATCCTTTAGCAAATATGTTAGCTTCAGTAATCATCAGAGAGTTCACACTGGGAAAAGACCTTATGAATGTGGAGAATGTGGGAAATCGTTTAGCAAATATGCTAGCTTCAGTAATCATCAGAGAGTTCACACTGACAAAAAACATGAATGTGGAGAATGTGGGAAATCCTTTAGCAAATATGTAAGCTTCAGTAATCATCAGAGAGTTCACAGTGGAAAAAGACCTTATGAATGTGGAGAATGTGAGAAATCTTTTAGTCAAAAGAGCAGCCTCATTCAACATCAGCAATTTCACACTGGAGGAAAACCTTATGGGTGTGAAGAATGTGGGAAATATTTTAGCTTAGAAGGATATCTTAGGCGCCATCAAAAAGTTCACGCTGGAAAAGGGCCTTATGAGTGTGGAGAATGTGGGAAATCTTTTAGTTCAAACGTGAACCTTAAGAGTCATCAGCGCATTCACACTGGAGAGAGACCTTACAAGTGTGGAGAATGTGAGAAATCTTTTAGTCGGAAGCCCAGCCTTAGTTACCATCAGCGCATTCACACTGAAGTAAGACCTTACAAGTGTGGAGAATGTGGGAAATCTTATATTTCAAAGGGGCACCTTAGGATCCATCAGCGCATGCACACTGGAGAAAGACCTTACAAGTGTGGAGACTGTGGGAAATCTTTTAATGAAAAAGGACACCTTAGGAGTCATCAGCGAGTTCACACTACAGAAAGACCTTATAAGTGTGGGGAATGTGGGAAATGTTTTAGTCACAAGGGTAACCTAATTCTACACCAGCATGGCCATACTAGAAAAAGGCCTTATATGTGTTGGGAATGTGGAAAATTATTTAAGAAGAAGTCTCACCTCCTTGTACACCAGAGAATTCACAGTGGAGAAAAGCCATATGCATGTGAGGCTTGTCAGAAATTTTTTAGGCACAAGTGCCACCTCACTGCACACCAGAGAGTTCACACTGGAGAAAGGCCATATGAATGCAGTGATTGTGGGAAGTCATTTACCCACAGCTGTGCATTCATTGTTCATAAGAGAGTTCACACTGGTCAGAAGCCTTATGAGTGCAGTGAATGTGGGAAATCTTTTGCTGCAAGCTCCTATCTCACTAGTCACAGGAGAGTTCACACTGGTCAGAAGCCTTATGAGTGCAGTGAATGTGGGAAATCTTTTGCTGGAATCTCCAGTCTCACTAATCACAGGAGAGTTCACACTGGAGAAAAGCCTTATGGGTGTAGTGAATGTGAAAAAAAATTTAGGAAAAGCTCTTCACTTCGTTACCATCAGAGAGTTCATGAAAGAAAGGCCTTATGAGTGCAGAGAATGAGTCCAGTCTCATTAAATACAGGAGAGCACACACCTGAGTAAGATCTTGTGATTGCAGCAAATGTGGAAAATGTTTACCCAAAGGTCTGCTCTCCTTGGACATTGGAGAGTTCACACCAGAGAAAAGTCCTTACAAGTAAAATAAATTTGGCAGTTTTGTAGCCACACCTCTGTATTCCTTCAGGATTATATTTAACACTGAATGAAGGCCTTACTAGTGTGGCAAATATAGGCTATTTATCCAGAAGTCTGGCTTCAAAACTCACAGGAGAGCTGTCACTACGGAAATGCCTTTTGAATGTAATGTTTGCAAAAAAGCACTGTGCCTTCTGTCATTGAATCCTAGAACACTGAGATGAGAAAAACACTGTAGATGTATAGGTTAGATATATAGGGAATGTTATTATTTTTTCCTTTTTTTGGAGAGAGGGTCTCACTCCATCACCCATGCTGGTGTGCAGTGCTGCGATCGTAGCTCACTGCATCCTCCACCCCCTAGGCTCAAGTGATCTTCCCACCTTAGCCTCTATGTAGCTGGGTCCACAGGCATGCAGCACCATGCCTGGCTATTTTCTTGTATTAGTAGATATAGGGTTTTACCATGTTTCCAGGCTGGTATCGAACTCCTGAGCTCAAGCAATCTGTACACCTCAGCCTCCCAAAGTGCTGAGATTGTAGGTTTGAGTCACTGTGCTCAGCCAATTATGTTTTTCTGTGTAACATGGGAGGAGATCCTTTGAGGGCACCATGTGCCCAAATTGAAAAAACTCCAGGCATGTGGCATCTGTATTATATTTTTTACTATGCCCTGTTATCTTGCTAGACTTATGTGACTGCCACTTATCTGGCAAAAGCCATTACATCTCAGCTACTTGGTAGGTACCCACATTGCATCATTCACCTATTTCGTATTCTAGAAGTATATTTTGGTTGTCTCCCATTCACGAGAAATATTTTTTTTTAAGTTTTTTGGTTGGTTGGTTGGTTGGTTGGTTGTTTTTTTTTTTTTTTTTTTTTTTTTTTGGAGACAAAGTCTCACTGTCACCGAGACTGGAGTGCAGTGGTGTGATCCTGGCTCATTGCAACCTCTGCCTCCTGAGTTCAAGCAATTCTCCTTTCTCAGCCTCCTGAGTAGCTGGGATTACAGGCGCCTGCCACCACACCCAGGTAATTTTTGTACTTTCAGTAGAGATGGGGTTTCACTATGTTGGTCAAACAGATCTTGAACTCCTAACCTCGTGATCCACCTGCCTTGGCCTCCCAAAGTGCTGGGATTACAGTGTGAGCCACTGCTTCTGGCCTTTTTAAAAATTTTTTAAATTTATATTTTTTGTAGAGACAGGGTCTTGCTGTGTTGCACAGTCTGGTCTTAAACTGCTGGTCTCGAGTGATCCTTCTGCCTGGCTTCCCAGAATGTTGGGATTATAGGCATGGCGTAAGTCACCATGCTGGGACTTTTTTATTTCTTTAATTTTTAATTCCAGATCTAGTCACAGAGGGATTTGTTGAGTAGCCTCAGCACTTCGTGCTTTTTCATTTCTTTCTGATAAGTTACACCATGGACCTTCCCCATTTTTGTCCCAGAGGACTCTTGTGCTGACTTGAAAAGATGGACTATTTTGGCTAAGCATGGTGGCTCATGCCTGTAATCCCAACACTTTCGGAGGCCGAGGTGGGTGGATCACAAGGACAGGAAGGAGTTCAAGACCAGCCTGGGCAATATAGTGAAATCCCGTCTCTTCTAAAAATATAAAAATTAGCCGGGCATGGTGGCGCACCTGTAGTCCCAGCTACTCAGGAGGCTGAGGCAGGAAAATCGCTTGAACCCCGGGAGGTAGAGGTTGCAGTGAGCTGAGATCGTGCCACTGCACTCCAGCCTGCGTCCTGCTACCTTGAAGGACAGCATAGCTAAACTGCGTGGCCCAAGGGACAGCATGAATGCAGAATATAGCTTTCTTCACTTGTGGCCTATTTGCATAGCTGCTCAAGGCCTCCAGTGGACGACTTCATGGCTTTGTGGTCTTCATCTGTAGCATGGATACTACAGATTGTGGGTTCATAGGTCAGCTGGGTACAGGGCAGTTTTTATAACAACCTCTGGTGGGTTTTTTATTTTAGTGTCAATATCACACTGAAAGATTGGTGATTTTTTTTGAACCAGACAAAATTCTCTCTTATGAGGTATATTGCACTGTGCTCGTTACTGTTGAGGGAACTCTGTTCAGCAGATCTTACAAGGCACACATGTGCCATGACATCCAGAATTCTATAGGGCAACATCACAGGTTGTAAGGCTATAGGATGAAATTATAATTTTATGGTTACTTAGTTACTGCATTTATAGTCAGCAGAGGGGACAGCAATAAAGTTTTTGAAATATATCTTTTTTTTTTTTTTTTTTTTGAGACACAGTCTCACTCTGTCACCCAGGCTAGAGTGCTGTTGCACCATCTCGGCTCACTGCAACCTGTGCCTTCTGGGTTCAAGCGATTCTCCCACCTCAGTCACCCAAGTAGCTAGAATTACAGGTGCATGCCACCACACCACTAATGTTTTGTGGTTTTAGTAGAGACGGGTTTCACCGTGTTGCACAGGCTGGTCTTGAATTCAACTCTTGAGCTCAGGTGATCTGCTCACCTCCGCCTTCCAAAGTGCTGGGACTACAGGTGTGGGCCGCTGTGTTTGGCTGAAATGTATGTCTTTTAAAGGAGTGTCCGCAGTTATCCAGTCACTGTGTCTGTGATGGATAAGCAGATACAGAAATTCTCAGGACTTCCATAATGATGAATGTTGTGTAGCTAAGCTTTGGTCAGAGGAAATAATCTAAAGGTTTTGTGAATTCATGTAACCTTTTGGGCTGCTCACCTTAAGGTAACTCCTGTATTAACAGGAGGAACAGAATAGGGAAAAAGATCTCAGTTCAGTGATGTAGCTTTGTGACCAGCCAGTGATCCAGTTCAATCAGGTAGAAATGACCTTCCTGCTACATCAATATTTGCTTCTATGGAGGCTAGTTTCCCCACTTAGGGCATGAGAAGAATTGGTGAAGTCAACATAAAATTGCCAAACCTGTCACCAAAAATGATGGCAAATCTGTATTTTTCTGTTAAACCATGTTATAAAAGCTGTAATAAGGTATAGGCTGAGCATCATGGCTCATGCCTGTATTCCCAGCACTTTGGGAGGCCAGATTCCTTGAGCCCAGGAGCTTGAGACCAGTGTGGGAACATGGCAAAACCTTGTCTCTAGGAAAAATAGCCAGGTATGGTGGCATGTACCTTAGTCTTAGCGATGTGGGAGGATTGCTTGAGCCTGGGAGGCAGAAGTTGCAGTGAGCTAAGATTGCAACGCTGCAGTCCAGCCTGGGTGATAGAGTGACACCCCATCTTAAAAATAAAATAAAGATATAAATGACATCCAATAAAGTACACATATTTGAGCTGTAGGATAAGTCTTAAATTTTATTATAATCCCGTGAAACCATCATCAGAGTCACCATAATGAATTTATCTAATCTATCACCTTTGTATTTACTTGGAGCCTTTATAAAGTTTTTCTCTCTGCTCTTCAAACAACCATTGATTTACTTTGCTGTATGATACAGTACTTTCCATTTTCTGGAATTTTCTGACTGATGTAATAAAGTGTTTCCTCTTACAATCCCTGGGTGCTCTCCTGCATCATGCTTATTTTGATGTCAATGTAGATATATGAGTTGTTCATTCGTTTTATGTTGCTGAGAATTATAGTCTGCCGTGAAATGTCATTGTATATTCATTCATTCATCCATCCATTTATGGATATTTTAGTTGCTGCATACTTTTTTTTTTTTTTTTTTTCAAGACTCTCTACCAGGTTGGAGTGCAGTGGTGTGATTTTGGCTCATTGCAACCTCCACCTCCCAGGTTGAAGTGAGTCTCCCACCTCAGCCTCCCACGTAGCTGGGATTACATGCGTAAGCCACCATGCCCAGCTGTTTTTTGTATTTTTGGTAGAGATGGGGTTTCACTGTGTTACCGGGTTCATCTCAAACTCTGGGCCTCAAGTGATCTGCCTGCCTTGGCCTACAAAAGAGCTCAGATTACAGGCCTGAGCCATGAGCCACCGCACCTGTAATTGGTTGTGAGGCCAGGCACGATGGCTCACGCCTATAATCCCAGCACTTTGGGAAGCCCAGGTGGGTGGATCACTTGAGGTCAGGAGTTTGAGACCAGGCTGGCCAACATGGTGAATCCCCATCTGTACTAAAAATACAGAAATTAGCCAGGCATGGTGGCGCATGCCTGTAATCCCAGCTACTCACTCGGAAGGCTGAGGCAGGAGAATCACTTGAACCTAGGAGGCAGAGGTTACAGTGAGCTGAGATCACACCACTGCACTCCAGCCTGCGCAACAGAGTGAGACTCTGTTTCAAAAAAGAAAAAAAAAAAACATTTATTCTGAGATAATCCCAGTTCCCAGTGTGAAACTATTCCTGCAGTCACTGGAAAATAATAACCACTTTCTTGTAAGGAGATGAAATTTTGGAGCTCAGATGCCATGTTTATATTGTTATTCAGATGGCCTTTTTAACCTGTGCTTTAATGGTGAAAGTTGTAGCCACTGATGTGTGTACCACAATGGCATTGGCTAAGTTGCTCTTCCTTTGAGATAGATGTCAATGTGATTAAAGAAATTGAGTACACCTTAGCATATGAATTAAGAAACATATGGACATAGTGATCCTCATAGTGACATAGATCAGCAGGACTTGTGTTCTGAGCACTGGTCATGACCCTGCTCATGATGAAACAGGATCTGGTCAAAACAGGATGCACTAAAGAAACCAGCTGAAAGCAGTAAAACTAAGATGGCAAGAATATGAACTCTAGTTACCCTCATTGCCTCACTGCTCATTATATGCTCATTATAATGCATTAGCATGCTAAAAGACACTCCCACCAGCACCATGGCCATTTACAAATGCTATGGCAATGCCCAGAAGCTACCTCATGTAGTTTAAAAGAGAAGGAACCCCTGGTTCTGGGAACTCCCCACTCTTTTTCTAGAAAATTCATGAATAACCCACCTCTTATTTAGCACATAATTAAGGAGTAGCTATAAATATAGCTAGCCAACAATCCACGGGTGCTACTTTGCCTGTGGAGTAGCCCTGCTCTGTCTGTGGAGCAGCCATTTTCCTGTTCTCTTGTTCTCATAAACTTGCTTTGCCTTCACTTTACACTCTTGGCTTGCTCTTGAATTATTTCCTTTATGAAGCCAGGAACCCTCCTAGATTGAGCTCCACTTTTGGGGTTTGCTAGCATCAGTAGAGCAATTTTCTGTGGGAACCAGTGGCCAACTGCCAGCTTCACTACCTGCTTCAGGGTGTACCAACATCCGTCTATTTCCCTGTCATTAGATCCTTATTATTATTTTATTTTTTTGAGACGGAGTCTAGCTCTGTCGCCAGGCTGGAGTGCAGTCGTGCGATCTCAGCTCATTGCAACCTCTGCCTCCAGAGTTCAGGTGATTCTCCTGCCTCAGCCTCCCGAGTAGCCGGGACTACAGGTGTCTGCCACCATGCCCAGCAATTTTTTTAACATGGGTTTTGCTGTGTTAGCCAGGATGGTCTTGATCTCCTGACTTCATGATCTGTCCACCTCGGCCTCCCAAAGTGCTGGGATTACAGGCGTGAGCCACCGTGCCCGGCTAATTTTTGTATTTTTATTAGAGATGGGGTTTCACCATATTGGTCAGGTTGGTCTCGAACTCCTGACCTCATGATCCACCTGACTCAGCCTCCCAAAGTGTTGGGATTATAGGCATGAGCCACCGCACCCAGCAATTTATTTATTTTTTATTTTTTATTTTTTTTGAGACAGAGTCTCACTCCTGTTGCCCAGGCTGGAGTGCAATGGCATGATCTCGACTCACCGCAACCTCCACCTCCAGGGTTCAAGTAATTCTCCTACCTCAGCCTCCCGAGTAGCTGGAATTGGAGGCATGCAGCACCATGCCTGGAAAATTTTGTACTTTCAGTAGAGACACGGTTTCTCCATGTTGGCCAGGCTGGTCTCGAACTCCCGACCTCAGGTGATCCACCTGCCCTGGCCTCCCAAAGTGCTGGGATTACAGGTGTGAGCCACCATGTCTGGCCTTTATTTTTTGTGGGTATATAGTAGTGTATATATTTGTAGATTACATTAGATATTTTGATGTAGCCATGCCATATGTGATAATCACATAGGGTAAATGGGGTCTCAGTCACCTCAACATTTATCCTCTGTATTATAAACAGTCCAGTTATACTCCTTTAGTTATTTTTAAATATATGATTAAATTATTTTGACTATAGCCACCCTGTTATGGTAGCAAATATTAGGTCTTATTCATTTTTGCTCACTGTTTTTTGTACCCATCCTGTCATCATGTCTTATGGAGAATTTTCTTTTGTTCCCAACAAAACAATGAAACTCGCAAAACTGACTGTAATGATTCAGTCTATGTGAATTTAAAGAGCAATCAATACTTAATGTTCTCAGCTCTGAGTGCACACATTGTAAGTCTGAATGATGCCAATGATATGGCCACTTAGATAAGTAAAGTTTGGGAGCATCTCAAATAGTATTTTTATTCTCTGGGTGCAGGATGAGATTCCTAGAGTCTGATGTGATACCTATTTGATGCTTTTACAAAGAATCAATAGTCTTCCTCCCTTGAGGTGTGAGCAGGGCTTTCAAAGGCAGCCCTCAGAGTGTGACATAGTCTGCATTCGGTTTGCTCTTGGAGGATACCACCATTGTTGGCTGAGAGCTCTGAGAAGTACTTTACCCAGAAGGTGCTAGTTGCAAGGCCCAGGATGAGGGATTTCTGGGCATGCTTGTCAGGCCAGGGAGTACTGGGTTGGGACTGAGAAGGCACAAGAGGAGTAGTCATCTCTGCTCCCAAGTGGCAGGTCTGAGGCTCATAGGCACTGGCTGGGGTGATGCCTGCTCCACCCACAGTTGATGGCAGCAGCCACACTGAGGGACCTAGCTCAGGTAAATGCTGTGTATTACAGGCTTCACCCCAGGTAGAGTAATACAGGTAGAGGAACCAATAGGTGCAAAGGCTTGGAGGTGCATCTGAGCCATGAACATTTCAGAACCTGGTAACCATCTTGTGTCATGGAAAGTGGGGAACTACATTACCCAGAAAGCTCTGCGTTAAACGACAGCCGGTCAGAGCCAATGAGCACTCGGAAAGAAGGCATTTCCACGTGTGCACGTAACGTAAGGCCGAGACTTCCGGGGTCTCTAGTAGCGGCTGTGTATCGGTGATGCGGGTGTTTCCCCAGTTTGTGGCCGCTGAGTGCTGGGTGGGACCGCGGTGACTGAACCTAGAAGGTGGAGAGGAATCGTCCTCGGTGCCCAGAGGCGGCTCTGCAGCCCCGTGACGGCGACCACTGCTCCCGGGCCGTGCTTCCCCAAGTAGTCCGATGGCAGCGGCTGCGCCGAGGCGCCCGACTCAGGTAATTGTGGCGCCTTCTGTGCCCTCAGGTCACCCCATCGTCACCCAGGTCCTAAACCAGCGAGGGAGCGGCTCCTGCTCACGGGTCTGTAGCCGGTACCCGGCGTAGGGACACTGAGGCGCTCGCAGGAGGGGTCCCTGTGTAACTGTCCAGTGGGTTCACCTTGCCAGCTGCCTAGACAGAGCCGATTTATGAAGACTGGGGAATTGCAGTGGAGAAATAATAATTCATGCAGAGCCGCCCTGCTGTTCTGGAGACAGGAGTTTTATTATTACTCAAATCAGTCTCCCTGAGCATTCTGGGATCAGAGTTTTCAAAATTGATTTGGCGGGTAGGGGCTTGGGAAGTGGAGAGTGCTGATCAGTCAGGTTGGAGATGGATTCATAGGGGGTTAAAGTGAGTTTTTCATGCTGTTTTCTGTTCTGGGTGGGATGGCAGAACTGATTGACCCAGATTACCGGTCTGTGTGTTGTCCGCTGATCCATCCAGTGCAGGATCTGCAAAATACCTCAAGCACTGATCTTAGATGTTGGGGAAACCAGCCCCACACCACCCAGCAGATACCCCGAGTCCGGCGGAGACAAAGGAGTTAGAAAGAGACAGAATACGCATTTAAAAGGCGGGTCCAGGTGGCCAGAGCATTGGAGGCTTCCTGGCGGCCCAGAGCTCTTTGGCTCCACCCAGTTTATTGGTTTACAAGCTCTTTGTTCTTATGGCTGATTGGAGGGGGAGGAAGGGATCAGGAAAAGGATTAATCAGTAAAGGAGAACTCGTGAGTCATTCGATAAGATGTAAAGCACTGGCCGTTTCTGTGAATTTCCTTGAACAAAGGTGTGTGTCTAAACTACTTAAGATCTTTAACTTAACTGAAACGGGTGGCTGCGGGTTTCAGGAGGAGCCAAGATGTTTGATTATGCTCCACTGCTTCAAGGGAGTGTGATCTCCCTGAGCAACCCATGGAATGCTGCTGAAGAGTTATGCTCTCGGGGCATAAAGACATGAAGGCAATAAGGAGACTTTTCTCCTCAGAGGCCGCCCATGGCTTCCCATGGGTGTCTCACACAGGGGAGACCAACTCAACTAGCACCCCAGAAACTCACATTAGGTTTTACAATAAATAGTAACGTTATCTTCAGGAGCAGCTTGGGGAGGTTCAGACTCTTGGAGCCAGAAGCTGCATGACCCCTAAACCGTAATTTCTATTCTTGTAGCTAATTTGTTAGTCCTGCAAAGACAGGCTGGTCCCCAGGCAAGAAAGGGGTCTTTTCAGGAAAGGGCTATTATCAATTTTGTTTCAGAGTGAAACTATGAACTGAATTCTTTTCCTAAGTTAATTCAGCCTGTGCCCAGGAATGACAAAAGACGGCTGAAAGGTTGGAAGCAAGATGGAGTCGGTTAGGTCTGATTTCTTTCACTGTCATAATTTCGTCAGTTATAATTTTGCAAAGTCGGTTTCACCTGTTTCTGACACCAGTGGGATGCAGTGGGGAGAGTGACAGGCACAGGTAGGGGTGCAGGCAATGGCCTGCAGATGGACAGAGCTGGAAGGATGGAACCTGGGGTCCACAGGCATCTGTCAGGAACAACGTGTGAGATGGGGCTCTTCCTGGTAGAGCAAGCAGGCCAGGGGCTGTGCATTCATCATGAGGATTCTAGAAGCCATGGAGAGTTTTGAAGAAAGGAGGGACATGATCCAAATCCAGGCTTTTAAGAAGTTTCCCAAAGGCCAATCAAAGGAAGAACATCATAGAGAGAGAGGATGAGGACTTTGGGGCCTTGGGAGGTTGAATCCGTTTTGTAGATCACATAGATGGTAGAGATGACATTTTGCACTGAGACAAGCAGGTCAGACAACCAGCCTGAGTGCCACCTGGCTCCAGGGACAAGAAAGGGTTCAGGGAGGCCTGAGCTTATCAAATCCCATGACATGTTTGTAATGTCTGCCTCTCCCCTCAGGCACTCCTGGCTGCAGAAGCACTTAGGGAACCCACACAGGAAAGTGGAGGGTGTTCAATCCCCTCATTGGTCCTGACCCCATCCACAGGTTCTCTAGCTTGTGGTGTGCTGGGACTCTTAAGTGCCATTTTTTCAGTCCTTTGATCCGAGGACCCTGGAGAATCTCTAAACCCAGGATACTGAGGCCCTGGCAGGTTATATGGAGGTATTCCCATTTCTGTCAACCAATGTAAACACCCTTGTAAGATTAACCCAGGATTTGCTACCAGGTTGTGAAATGCTTAGAGATAAAACGGATCAAAGTCAGGAGGTGATATTACCACAGTTCTACCTGGCTACGGGCTTCATCTGGTTGGACCTTGTTGCATAGACTGTGGGTTGAGGGAAGAGGAAGAAAGGTCAGAGATAAGGCTCCTGCCATAATCCAGGTGAGGGTTAATGGATCAGATAAGTGGTATAAATCACATGGGTCTGTATTCAGGATTCACTTTTTGTAAAGAGACAACTAGGTTTTCTTTTTTTTTTTTTTAACGTGGAATTTCAGTCTTGTTGCCCAGGCTGGAGTGCAGTGGCGCAATCTTGGCTCACTGCAGCCTCTGCCTCCCAGGTTCAAGCAATTCTCCTGCCTCAGCATTCAAGGTAGCTGGCATTACAGGCACCCACCATCATGCCCAGCTAATTTTTGTATTTTTAGTGGAGACGAGGTTTTACCATGTTGGCCAGGCTGGTCTCGAACTCCTGACCTCAAGTGATCGTCACGTCTCGGCCTCCCAAAGTGCTGGGATTATAGGCATGGACCAATGCGCCTAGCCAAGACAGCTAGGTTTTCTTTTTTTTTTTTTTTTTTTTTTTTTTTTTTGAGACGGAGTTTCACTCTCTTGTCCAGCCTGGAGTCTAGTGGCACAATCTCAGCCCACTGCAACCTTCACCTCCTGGGTTCAAGTGATTCTCCTGCCTCAGCCTCCTGAGTAGCTGGGATTATAGGCATGTACCACCACACTCGGCTAATTTTTCTATTTTTAGTAAAGTCGGGGTTTCACCATGTTGGCCAGGCTAGTCTCAAACTCCTGACCTCAGGAGATTCGCTGGCCTCTGCCTCCCCAAGTGCTGGGATTATAGGCACGAGCCACCATGCCTTGCAGACAGCTAGGTTTTCTAATGTGGATGATAGGAGCACGAAAGAGGAATCGGGCATGAGCCCAAGGTTTTTGATCTTAGCAGCTGTAACCATGCACACTGCTTCAGCTGAGATGAGGTTGGTGTTGACATAATATTCACTGTGGATATCCAGAGGGTTGTTTTGGCCATATGAAGAATCAGAGACCAATAAGTGGTGGCATCAAATCAATAACTAGACATACTGGATGGGGTATCTGGGAGGGTGTTGATACTGGAGACATCCAATATATGAAAGCTAGTGAGTGAACTATGATTAGTTATGGGTCCACTTAGGAGGACGTGCTTCAGATTCTGGTGGTAAATCTTTTCAGGGGGCAGAAAGGTGTGATTACAGGCTGAGGACTGGATCTCTTACTTACGTCCTCAATTGATGTTACTGGGCTTCCTAAACACCTGAGAGGGTGTGAGTGACCATCATAGCAGGACATTTAATACAGTAGAGTTTGGAAGGGGACATAGACATCCAAAGAGATAATAGACAAGAGATAGATGCATGCAGAAGCACAGGAGTAATTCAGGGAAGATGACACTTAGGCCTGAGTTGGTGCCAAAGTTGTAACTTTTTTTTTTTTCAGATGGAGTTTCACTCTTGTTGCCCAAGCTGGAGTGCAATGGTGCCATCTCGGCTCACTGCAACCTCCACCTCCTGGGTTCAAGCAATTCTCCTGCCTCAGCCTCCCAAGTAGCTAGTATTACAGGCACCTGCCACCACAGCAGGCTAATTTTTGTATTTTCGGTAGAGACAGGGTTTCACCATGCTGACCAGGCTAGTCTTGAACTCCTGACCGGGTGATCTGCCTGCCTCGGCCTCAAAGTGCTGGAATTGCAGGCGTGAGCTACTGTGCCTGGCGAGTTGTAACTATTTATCACTGTCTGGACTCATAAACGTTTTGAGATGACTTTGGGAGTGCCTGGGGAGTTTCGTTCAGCCTGGTGCATATGGGCAGTGAAAAATATGCTCATCTGTGATAGTAGATGTGGTTTGGTTCACAAATCCAGGGGCTGGGCTTTAAATGGCATTAGGTGGACAGAGGAGGGTTGCTACAGCTGAGGTCTCAGCTGGTGCAGCACAAAAGTGAAATAAGGCCATGGATATCTGAAGCCATATGTGGTTCTGTGTGGCTATGGAGTCATTCCGGGAGACATTCACAGGATGATTTGGGATTACCACTGCTATTGTAAACCATGGAAATTCTGTGTTAATATTAGATGCTATTTGTATTTGTCAAGCATAGTCTGGATGCTTATCCACATTTTGGTATAAGGCCAGAATTGAAGGCCCAATATGATGTGTCACTTTGACATCTTGTGATAGTGGGACAACCTTAAAAGGTGTGAGTACAAATCTCATTCCCACTCTGCCTTCTTGAATAATGTATCCTAGCCTAACAGCCCGTTTTATCAAGGTGATAAGGCAGGGTTCCAGGTTGTTATATTTTGTGGTGGGTTTCAATTCCATCCCTACCAGCAGAGTTATGGAAACAAACCATTGCATATTCCCAAGGGAATCATGGGCCGTTATACCCTCTTCATCTTGTGAAATAATTTTATTTGTAGGCGCTGGGTGTGGTGGCTCACCCCTATAATCTCCTCACTTTCAGAGGCCAAGGCTGGTGGATCACTTGAGACCAGAAGTTCAAGACCAGCCTGGCCAACGTGGTGAAACCCCGTCTCTACTAAAAAAAAAAAATACAGGCCAGGCATGGTGGCTCACGCCTGGAATCCCAGCACTTTGGGATGCTGAGGTGGGTGGATCAGGAAGTGTGGAGATCGAGACCATCCTGGCTAACACAGTGAAACCCCGTCTCTACTAAAAAAAAAAAATACAAAAAATTAGCCAGCTGTGGTGGTGGGCACCTGTAGTCCCAGCTACTCGGGAGATTGAGGCAGGAGAATGGCCTGAACCCGGGAGGCAGAGCTTGCACTGAGCTGAGATCATGCTACTGCCCTCCAGCCTGGGGGACACAGCAAGACTCCGTCTCAAAAAAAAAAAAATTAGCCGAGTGTAGTGGTGCATGGCTGTAATCCCAGCTACTTGGGAGGCTGAGGCACAAGAATCACTTGAACCTGGGAGGCAGAGGCTGCAGTGAGTCATGATTGTGTTCCTGCACTCCAGCCTGGGTGGCAGAGCTAGACTATGTCTCAAAAAAATCCCCCAAAAATAAACTTTTACTTCTGGGGATGCCAGAGAGGGGCTGAAGGTTGGGGAAACTCTGGTAGGGGTGGCCATGGGCATGTGTCTGTACAGTATAAAGAATGATATATATTTAGAGAGCGAGGTTGTCTGATGGACTCAGGCAGCTGCCTTGGGCTTTACGTGACCTTGGATATCGCTATTCAGAAGGGGGTGTGGGCTTTTTTGTTTTGTTTTTTTTTTGAGATGGTGTCTCGCTCTGTTGGCCAGGGTGGAGTGCAGTGGTGTGATCTCGGCTCACTACAAACCCCGCCTCCTGGGTTCATGCCATTCTCCGGCCTCAGCCTCCCGAGTAGCTGGGACTACAGGTGTCCACCACCATGCCCGGCTAATTTTTTGTATTTTTAGTAGAGACAGAGTTTCACCATGTTAACCAGCATAGTCTCTATCCCCTGACCGCAAGATCTGCCCGAATCAGTGTCCCAAAGTGCTGGGATTACAGGCGTGAGCCACCGCACCCAGCCCAGAAGGGAGTGGACCTTTTTATGTCAGGACCTCAGCATGGATACCTATTTGTCCACGTACTTCTTGTTGCTGATGGCAATTGACCAGTGGGCCCATGAAGAGACAAAGGCACCAGTGGATGTGGTTTCAACTCCATGTTGGGGACCTTGGGAGGAGGATGGGCAAGGGTGGGTGTGTGGGAGAGGTGAGTTGTGGTACCTCAGCAGAGGGGCTGCTTGTGGTTTCATCTGTCACTATCATAGCAGGGCACTGTGACCTTTGAAGATGTGGCTGTGAACTTTTCCCAGGAGGAGTGGTGTCTTCTTAGTGAGGCTCAGAGGTGCTTGTACCGTGATGTGATGCTAGAGAACCTGGCTCTCATATCCTCGCTGGGTAAGTTGCTCACGCTCACCTTTGTGACCTGAGCTAGTGTTACTGTTCCCCTGTTTTTCATTGACAGGACTGTCTTTCTCACTTAAGGAGCCTGGACACAGGTTCCTTCTACACTTCTCTATGTAAGTTGTGTGGTTGGTAGAAGTAAGGTGTGTGTATTGCCTTTTCCTCTCCTGTTTTTTTTTTCTGAGACAGTGTCTCGCTCTGTCACCCAGGCTGGAGTACAGCGGCGCCATCTCGGCTCACTGCAAGCTCCACCTCCTGGGTTCATGCGGTTCTCCTGCCTCAGCCTCTCAAGTAGCTGGGACTACAGGCGACTACCACCACGCCTGGCTAATTTTTTTTGTATTTTTAGTAGAGACGAGGTTTCACCGTGTTAGCCAGGATGGTCTTGATCTCCTGACCTCGTGATCCACCTGCCTTGGCCTCCCAAAGTGCTGGGATTATAGGCGTGAGCCACCACGCCCAGCCACCTTTTCCTCTCCTTAAGCAGCTCCAACACCTGCTTTGCTCCAGGCTCCCAGGGAAGGAGTCAGAGTCAGGAGTCTTATAGGCACCTTAATGTATCCACTTTGCCTGCCTCTGGCTGTCAGGTGACTGTCCAAATCGTTAGCTCTTGTGTGCCCAGGTTCTATTAACACTTCCTTCCTCTATCTGACAATCCTTCATGCTTCCCTGTGCCAAGAATTGCCTTCATTGACATTGTCACTACCTACGTAGACCATAGACTCTTCTTGCAAGACCCTGCTTAGGAATTCTCTTGTAATACTTAGTTTACTCTCCTGTGGGCTGTCGGGTGCTTAGTTGTCCTGAGCTAGTGTTGGGTGTTCATCTCTGCTATCTCTCCCTTCATAGTTACATCGTCCGGTCCTATGTACTGGGTGTGAGATGGAGAGTCCTCCGTGTTTGACAAGATGTGGTTCAATTCAGGCTCATCACGATAGGCTCAAAGGGAGCCTGTCCCTCAGGAGTGCCATGCTGGGGGAGGGCATGACTTCAGGGGTTTATCCAAATCATACCAGAAAGCATTTATATTTGCCAAGTATTTTTGTGGCAATATGAGTAGGCACACACTATTTGTCTTTTTCTCCCCATTGTTGAGAGTTTCACACGTGTTAGTTCTGTACCTTTTCATTTCTGCAGTGATATCCACCCCAGCACTAATACTCACATTTCTGGACTCCACATCTCACCCATTTTTCTTGTGCTTTCATCTGCAGTTGTCTCTGATATTGGTGTATTGATTACGTATTAGGAAGTGTATGCCCATGGTTAAACCATCTATGACCACCCCCTGCTGTGTTGTACTCATGTTTTCTTGGTCTTCACATGTTTCTATATATATATAGATGTATATATATGTGTGTATGTGTATATATATGTGTGTGTGTGTGTGTGTATGTATATTTTTGAGGAGAGTTTTGCTCTTGTTGCCCAAGCTGGAGTGCAATGGTATGATCTCGGCTCAGTGTAACCTCTGCCTCCTGGGTTCAAGCGATTCTCCTGCCTCAGCCTCCCAAGTAGCTGGGATTACAGGCACATGCCACCATGCCTGACTGACTTTTTGTATTTTTAGTAGATACAGGGTTTCACTATATTAGCCAGGCTGGTCTCGAACTCCTGACGTCAGGTGATCTGCCCGCCTCGGCCTTGCAAAGTGCTGGGATTACAGGAGTGAGCCACCGTGCCCAGCCCATATTCTTCTATATAGCACTCACATGTCATCAGGAGATAAGATCCTGTACACAACTTGATTGTAGAGGAAGGAGCTGTAGACCCTGCCTCTACTCCCTGTGTTGCATACATGCTTGTGCTCTTTACATCATGAAGCCTCCTGGATTCTGTGACCTTTATAGCCCAGGAATTCTAAGAAGCCCCATCTTTTTTTTGTGATTGAGTCTCACTCTGTTGTCCAGGCTGGGGTGCAGTGGCGTAATCACTGCTCACTACAAACCTACGCCTTCTGGGTTCAAATGATTCTCCTGCTTTAGCCTCCCGAGTAGCTGGGATTACAGGTGTCCCCAACCACACCCAGCTAATTTTTGTATTTTCAGTAGAGATGGGGTTTCACCATGTTGGTCACGCTGGTCTTGAACTTCTGACCTCAGGTGATCCACCCGCCTCAGCCTCCCAAAGTGCTGGGATTACAGGTGTGAGCCACTGCGCCCAGCCAGCAGCCCCATCTTTAACTTGAAGCCAACATTGTGTTCCTGCAAATATTTCTATAGATTAATTCCTCAATTTGTGAGACGTACTTGTGGGTGGGCTGTGCCTTCCCGTCAGAGGTACTTTGCACTTGACCAGCATTTTCTTGCTCTCAGGTTGTTGGTGTGGATCAAAAGATGAGGAGGCACCTTGTAAGCAGAGCATTTCTGTACAAAGAGAGTCTCAGAGCAGGACTCCTAGGGCAGGTGTTTCTCCTAAGAAGGCTCACCCCTGTGAAATGTGTGGCCTCATCTTGGAGGATGTTTTTCACTTTGCTGACCACCAGGAAACTCATCACAAGCAGAAGCTGAACAGGAGTGGAGCATGTGGAAAAAACTTGGATGACACTGCAAACCTTCATCAGCACCAGAAGCAGCATATTGGAGAGAAATTCTACAGAAAGAGTGTCAGAGAAGCATCGTTTGTAAAGAAACGTAAGCTCAGGGTGTCACAGGAGCCATTTGTCTTCCGCGAGTTTGGGAAGGACGTTCTGCCCAGTTCAGGATTGTGCCAAGAAGAAGCTGCTTACCCCGTAGAGAAGAAAGACAGTGAAACTACGCATGGCCCACCCTTTCAGGAGGGAAAAACTAATTACAGGTGTGGAAAACGCACAAAAGCCTTCAGCACCAAACACTCAGTTATTCCACACCAGAAACTTTTCACTAGAGATGGATGTTATGTGTGCAGTGATTGTGGAAAATCCTTTAGCAGATATGTCAGCTTCAGTAATCATCAGCGAGATCACACTGGAAAAGGACCTTATGATTGTGGAGAGTGTGGGAAATCTTATAGTCGAAAGAGCAGCCTTATTCAACATCAGCGAGTCCACACTGGAAAGACAGCTTATCCCTGTGAGGAGTGTGGGAAATCTTTTAGTCAGAAGGGCAGCCTTATTAGCCATCAGCGTGTTCACACTGGAGAAGGGCCTTATGAGTGTGGAGAATGTGGGAAATCTTTTGATCAAAAGGGTAACCTCATTCAACATCAGCGAGGTCACACTGGAGAGAGAGCTTATCCCTGTGGGGAGTGTGGGAAATCTTTTAGTCAGAAGGGCAGCCTTATTAGCCATCAGCGTGTTCACACTGGAGAAGGGCCTTATGAGTGTAGAGAATATGGGAAATCTTTTGGTCAAAAGGGTAACCTCATTCAACATCAGCGAGGTCACACTGGAGAGAGAGCTTATCACTGTGGGGAATGTGGGAAATCTTTTCGTCAGAAGTTCTGCTTTATTAACCATCAGCGTGTTCACACTGGAGAAAGGCCTTACAAGTGTGGAGAATGTGGGAAATCTTTTGGTCAAAAGGGCAACCTCGTTCAACATCAGCGAGGTCACACTGGAGAAAGGCCCTATGAGTGCAGGGAATGTGGGAAATCATTTAGGTACAGATCCCACCTCACTGAACACCAGAGACTTCACACTGGGGAAAGACCTTACAATTGTAGGGAATGTGGGAAATTATTTAACAGGAAGTATCATCTTCTCGTTCATGAGAGAGTTCACACTGGAGAAAGGCCATATGCGTGTGAGGTATGTGGGAAATTATTTGGTAATAAGAACTGCGTGACTATACATCAGAGGATTCACACTGGAGAAAGGCCGTATGAATGCAGTGAATGTGGTAAATCATTTCTTTCCAGCTCTGCGCTTCATGTTCATAAAAGAGTTCATTCTGGACAAAAGCCTTACAAGTGCAGTGAATGTGGAAAATCCTTTGCTGAATGTTCCAGTCTCATTAAACACAGGAGAATTCATACTGGAGAAAGGCCTTATGAATGCACCAAATGTGGAAAAACATTTCAGCGAAGCTCTACCCTCCTTCATCATCAGAGTTCCCACAGGAGAAAGGCCTTATGAGTACAGTGAATACGGGAAATCCTTTGCTGAAGCATCCCATCTCGTTAAACACAGGAGAGTTCATACTGGAGAAAGGCCTTATGAGTGCTGTCAATGTGGGAAACATCAGAATGTCTGCTCTCCTTGGTCTTAAGAGACTTCGCGTTGGAACGGAGTCTCATTCTGTCACCCAGGCTGGAGTGCAGTGGTGCAATCTTGGCTCACTGCAACTTGGGCCTCCCAGGTTCAAGTGATTCTCCTACCTCAGCCTCCTGAGTAGCTGGGATTATGAATACACACCACCACGCCCAGCTAATTTTTGTGTTTTTAGTGGAGATGGGGTTTTACCATGTTGGCCAGGCTGGTCTCAAACTCCTGACCTCAAGTGATCCACCCACCTTGACTCCCAAAGTGCTGAAATTACAGGCATGAGCCTCTGCACCTGGCCTTCATTCTTTTCGTATTGCTTAGAATATGACATGCTGAACCAGGCATGGTGGCTCATGCTTGTAAACCTGATGCTTTGGGAGGACAAGGTGGTTCATTGGAGGCCAGGAGTTAGAGATCAGCCTGGGCAACATAGCCAGACCTCCTCTCTACAAAAAGAAAAAAGAATGACATGCTTCTTGTTTTTGTCTGTTATAAATGAAACTGCTATATTTGAATGCAGTTGTTCATGTAGGTATGTTTCACTATGGTCATATGGTGGTGTGCAGTGCCTGGGTCACGTGATAGATTAAAGTACAACTCTTTTTTGAGACAGAGTCTCACTCTGTCACCCAGGCTGGAGTTAGGTGGCATGATTTCGGCTCACTGCAACCTCTGCCTCCCAAGTTCAACTGATTCTCCTGCCTCAGCCTCCCGAGTAGCAGGGATTACCGGTGTGCACCACCATGCCTGGATAATTTTTTTTTTATTTTTATTAGCAATGGGGTTTCACCATGCTGGCCAGGCTTGTTATGAACTGACCTCAAGTGATCTGCCCGCCTCAGCTTCTCAGGTGTGACCTACTGTGCTTGGCCTAATGTACAACTTTTTAAGCAATGCCAAACTATGACTTAAGAATGAAATTATTGCTCGTTTGTATATCTATCTACCATCAGTGTCCAAGGATTTCTGTTCTGTCTTACCAAGAGGGAGTATGGTTACTATTTGAAATTGTTTATTATTTTAATAAGTGGTTATAACTTTTTGAGTCAGTGGTTTATGTTTTGCATTTTTTTTTGTTTTGAGACAAAGTCTCGCTCTGTCTCCCAGGCTAGAGTACCGTGGCACAATCTCAGCTCATTGCAACCTCTGCTTCCTGGGCTCAAGCACTCTGCCCACCTCAGCCTCCAGAGTAGCTGGAAATACAGGTATGCACCACCACAACTGGATAACTGTTGTATTTTCTGTAGAGAGGGTTTTACCTTTTTGCCCAGTCTGATCGCGAACTCCTGGGCTCAGGCGATCCACTTGCCTAGGCCTCCAAAAGTGCTTGGTCTACAGGGGTGAGGCACCCTGCCTGGCCTCACCTGTAGGCTTGTTTTTTAAAATGAATTTTATCTATTTCCCATTTCATTAAGATATTTAAAAATAATGAAATAACAAAGACGTATGTTGGACTTCATTCATTCCTCAGTGATGTCACTTTGCTGCAAGGAATATTTGGTTTTCTTTTCTTTTTTTTTTTTCAGATGGAGTCTAGCTCTGTCTCCTAAGCTACAGTGAAGTGGCATGATCTCGGCCCACTGCAACCTCCACCTCCTGTGTTCAAGCGATTGTGCCTCAGCCTCCTGAGTCGCTGGGACTACAGGCATGTGCCATTATACCTGGCTAATTTTATTTATTTATTTTAGTAGAGATGGGGTTTCACCATGTTACCCAGGCTGCTCTCTACCTTCTGAGCTCAAGTGATCCACCTGCCTCGGCCTCCCAAAGTGCTGGGATTACAGGTGTCAGCCACTGTACCTGGCTGAATACTTGGTTTTCAGTACCACAAGAACTATGAGCTGGTTATCCACTTCATGTGGAATCATAAGTGTCCCCAAGTGACAATACGTATAGATTGCTGGGCAGTGAAACAGTTAAGATGTCACCGTAGCTTGCTTTCTATTCAACATCTTTCTAAGATTACCTTACTATTTCTTTTGTTCCAAGTTTGTATTTCCTCAGAGTTCTCACATATGGAAAGGATACACACTTTGTAGAAACAAGAACTTTATGTTATCCAAGTTCTAGGATAGCCATGAGCTCCAGTTACCTCAGAGCTCCGAGTCCTCTACTCAGTACCCGTTGAGATTTATGTGTTCTGAGGCTTTTGTCTTCTAGCTACTTACTTCATTCTCCATGGGTAACGTCATTCATCCACATTAACTAATTTCCTCACTCCAAGCTCTTTTCTAGAGATAATCTCCAGTCCCTGTGCAGACACTGTCATTGCACTTTCTGCTGAAACGGTAGTTTCTTCTCAGCAAGGTGAGATTATGGAATCCAGAATCTTTTTTCAGGGGCCACATGCCCATTTCCCCACTTGCATGAATGTCGACACTACAGCCACAGTTTTGGCCGTAAATGTGAATTTGGCAAGTAACCACTGTTCCCAAATTGGGAAATGTCCCAATCAGAAGAAGATTATCTGGGACACCGATACTGACAGGGAGATGGGACATTCTGAGGGACCCGGAGGCAGGGTGCCACCTCCTCAGCTTCCCTGAGGGCTGCCTAGAATCTCTCGTTTCCTCTCACTCTGAATTATTCTTCTTCTTATGGCTGACCAAACACATGGAACCTCACAAAGTCCACTGTAACAGCTTTATATTTGTGAAGTGAAGAACATGAAGACAGTTTCAATCAAAGTTATTGAGTGGACACTCTGTGTTTTTTTTTGAGAAGTCTCACTCTTTCACCCAGGCTGGAGTGCAGTGGCATGATCTCGGCTCACTGCAACTCCACCTCCCGGGTTCACGCCATTCTCTTGCCTCAGCCTCCTGAGTAGCTGGGACCACAAGCGCCCACCACGTCAGCTTAATTTTTTTGTTTTGTTTCTTGAGACAGAGTCTTGCTCTGTTGCCCAGGTTGGAGTGCCGTGTCGCAATCTCGGCTCACTGCATACTTCTACCTCCTGGATTCCAGCAATTCTCCTTGCCTCAGCCACCTCATTAGCTGGGATTACAGGTGCGTGCCACCATACCCAGCTAATTTTTGTATTTGAGCCAATTTTTGTATTTTTAGCAGAGACCAGGTTTCACCATGTTGGTCAGGCTGGTCTCAAACTCCTGACCTCGTAATCCACCCACCTCAGCCTCCCAAAGTGCTGGAATTACAGGCGTGAGCCACTGCACCTGGCCTGTATTTTTTTCTTTAGTAGAGACGGGGTTTTACTGTATGGTCTCGATCTCCAGACCTCGTGATCCGCCCGCCTTAGCCTCCCAAAGTGCTGGGATTATAGGCGTGAGCCAACACGCCCTGGCCACTTGGTGTCTTTGCAACATTTTTTAGCTATGTATTTGTGTTTTTTGGGGAGCTTAATTTGCTAATGGAATCTCTGTTATTTTCCTAACATGCTTGGTGGATACAAGAGTTAAGACTTCCTGTCCCGTTTAGTGTAACAAAAGAAAGTTAAGAAATGTGGATAAAAGATTGTAAGTTAGAAATGGCAAGATAATCAGCTATATGAAGAATCTTGGCCAGGTGTGGTGGCTGAGGCCTGTAATCCCACCACTTTGGGAGGCTGAGGTGGGTGGATCACAAGGTCAGGAGTTCAAGACCACCCTGGCCAATATTGTGAATTCCTGTCTCTACTAAAAATACAAAAATTAGTCGGGCATGGTGGCGGGTGCCTGTAGTCCCAGCTACTCGGGAGGCTGAGGCCGGAAAATCGGTTGAACCTGGGAGGTGGAAGGTGCACTGAGCCAATATCACACCAGTGCACTCCAACCTGGTGACAGAGAGACACATCATCTCAAAAAAAAAAAAAATCTCAATCCATAAACGTTATACTTTATAACTTTATAACAGCATGTTATATGGGCTTAGATATTATCCCTAAAAAAATTTTTTTTTTTTTTTTGAGACAGAGTCTCACTCTGTCACCCAGGCTGAAGTGCAATGGCATGGTCTCGGCTCACTGCAACCTCCGCCTCCCAGGTTCAAGTGATTCTCTTGCCTCAGCCTCCCGAGTAGCTGGGCCTATAGGTTCCCTCCACCACGCCCAGCTAATTTTTGTATTTTTAGTAGAGATGGGCTTTCACTACGTTAGCCAGGCTGGTCTCAAACTCCTGACCTCATGATCCACCCCCCTCGGCCTCCTAAAGTGCTGGGATTACAGGCATCTGCCACCGCACTTGGCTTATCCCTAGAAATCCTATGATAGCATGATGTATAGGCACCTAAAGGCATGGCACTTGAGAAATGTGAATAAAAGATTGTAAATTACAAATAGCAAGGTACAGTCAGATGTTAACAGTCTCAACCCCTAAATGTCACCTTGTATTACAGCATGTTATATAAGTACATGCAGGCACATACATGAAATAGTGATACTTCATTCTCAGTAATATTTTTCATCCTTCTCACTAGAAAGATCTTTGATGATTTTTAATCAACATAGGAGTTTCAATGATATCTAGAAGTTTAAAAGGGCTCGTGCAAACAAATTATGACCACACACACTGAAGAGTATGTTTGCCTCTTGTGGTGTAAATTTTTTTTTATTACACCAAATTATGTTCACACAAAACCTTTGTAATCAGGAGGAATTAAAGAGCCTTCCTGGAAAATGGAGGTTGCAATCAGCCGAGATGGTGCCATCGCACTCTAGCCTGGGGAATAGAGTGAGACCCTGCCTCAAAAAAAACAAAAAATTTCTTTATTTTCTCCATAAACTACAGTTTATATAAGCAAAACTTTCAGTACTAAGCAATTTTAGTCTCTGCAGTCTCTTGTCTTGAATTAATACAACTTTACAACTTTTGTTAATTCTCTTATGAAGTTAATCTTCCTGCTTGTATGTGAATTAAATATGTCAAACTTTTTTTGTACAAAAGATTCATACCTCTTTCCTGTTTGAAATTATTTTACTGTGTTTCATCAATCTAATGTTTATTTTTATTACACCAGTAATTTCCTCATTGTGTTGAATCTTACAGTGGCTTATAAATCGACATGTACCTAGAAATGTTTAGCCAGTCCATGTATATTTGATGTGGCACATTTTTTCCTTTGAATCACATACTCTAAGAGAAGTAACTTCCTCTTGCTAACCTCTACTTTCCCTAAGTGTTGAATTAATCCTCTTTAGATGACTATAATTCTCTTTTCAACACATAGCTAGAAAGAATCTATAAAGAAGAACTTTCCTGGCTGGGTGTGGTGGCTCATGCCTGTAATCCCAGCACTTCAGGAGGCCGAGGTGGGTGGATCACGAGGTCAGGAGTTCCAGACCAGCCTGACCAACATGGTTAAACCATGTCTTTACTAAAAATGCAAAAATTAGCTGGGTGTGGTGGTGCGCACCTGTAATCCCAGCTACTCAGGAGGCTGAGGCATAGAATTGCTTGAACCTGGCAGGCGGAGGTTGCAGTGAGTTAAGATCATGGCACTGCACTACAGCATGGGCAACAGAGCAAGACTCTGTCTCAAAAAAAAAAAAAAAAAGAAAAAGAAATCACAGTCCATGTCTGAGGGGTGTACGTTGCTTATCAATTTGCAGAGAAAATAATAGATAATGTAATACAATGTTAAAATAGATTAAAAATTGAGATAGAAAAACTGCTCAATTTATGCTTCACATAAAATTGAAAATTAAATCAAGCCTAAAAATAAAGGCATTATATATATATATACATATATGTGTGTGTGTATATGTACACATCTATGTGTGTGTACATACACACACACACACACACACACACATACTTTTTATGTTATTTTTGGAGAGAATCTTGCTCTGCTGCCCAGGCTGGAATGCAGTAGCATGATCATGGTTCACTGCAGCCTTGACCACCCCCAGGGTTCAAGTGATCCTGCCACCTCAGCCTGCTGGGTAGCTGGGACTACAGACAGGCACCCTGCCTGGCTAATTTTTGCATTTTTTGTGGACACAGGGTTTTGCCATGTTGCCCAGGCTGGTCTCAATCTCCTCGGCCTGCCTCTGCCTCCCAATGTGTTGGGATTACAGGAATAAACTACTATGCCCAACTCAAGATTATTTTTTAAATGGTTTATTTTCTTAGTAAATTGGGGTGCACAAGTCATTAAAAGCAAGGATTAAGTCATTAAAAGCAAGGATTAAATTTAAAGGGAAAAATTTGTTTTACTTTTCTACAGAAAATTAAAACCAAAGCACATTAAAAGTGACAACACGGCCGGGCACAGTGACTCACACCTGTAATCCCAGCACTTTGGGTGGATGATGTGGGCAGATCACAAGGTCAGGAGATCGAGACCATCCTGGCTAACACAGTGAAACCCCATCTCTACTAAAAATACAGAAAGTTAGCCAGGTGTGGTGGCACGCGCCTGTCGTCCCAGCTACTCAGGAGGCTGAGGCAGGAGAATGGCATGAACCCAGGAGGCGGAGTTTGCAGTGAGCCAAGATCATGCCACTGCACTCCAGCCTGGGCGACAGAGTGACTCTGTCTCAAAAAACAAAAAAGCAACAACCCAAGATGGAAATGACAAAAGTTACTTAAAATGTGCAACATAAAAGGTAGTAATTTAGGCTGGGTGCAGTGGTTCATGCCTGTAATCCCACTTTGGGAGGCCAAGACAGGTGGGTCACTTGAGGACAGGAGTTCGAGACCAGTCAGGCCAATACCGTGAAACACTGTCTCTACTAAAAATCCAAAAATTAGCCGGATGTGGTATCATGTACCTGTAATCCCAGCTGTTCGGGAGGCTGAGGCACGAGAATCACTTGAATGCAGGAGCAGAGGTTGCAGTAAGCTGGGATCATGCCATTGCCCTCCAGCCTAGGCAACAGAGCTAGACCCTTGTCTTAAAAAAAAAAAAAAAAAGGAAAGGAGTCATCTATAATTTTACTACTTATACAGATTACATTGAGATAAATCACAAAATATTAGGCAAAGCTTTAAAACAATTTTTAACTATCCAGTATATCAAAGAGAGATGCCACACATTGTATTTGTTTGCAAGAATGTCATTGTGATTACAAAACTGACCACTAACCATTCAGTTGAAGTTGATTGAGAACTTAAAACTATTTCCGTCTATGGCCATACCACTCTGAACGCGCCCGATCTCGTCTGATCTCGGAAGCTAAGCAGGGTCGGGCCTGGTTACTACTTGGATGGGAGAACTTAAAACTATTTCTTTTTTTTTTTTTTGAGATGGAGCCTCACTTTGTCGCCCAGGCTGGAGTGCAGTGGCGTGATCTCGGCTCACTGCAACCTCCATCTCCTGGGTTCAAGTGATTCTCTTGCCTCAGCCCCCCAAGTAGCTGGGATTACAGGTGTGTGCCACTAAGCCCAGCTCATTTTTGTATTTTTAGTAGAGACGGGGTTTCACCATGTTGGCCAGAGCCACCGCATTATTTTTCAGCCAGGTGCGGTGGCTCACACCTGTAACCCCACACTTTGGGAGGCCAAGGTGGGTGGATCACCTGAAGTTGGGAGTTCGAGACCAGCCTGATCAACTTTGAAGAAACCCTGTCTCTACTAAAAATACAAAAACCTAGCCGGGCGTGGTGGCACGTGCCTGTAATCCCAGCTACTCGGGAGGCTGAGGCAAGAGGATGGCTTGAACCCGGGAGGCAGAGGTTGTGGTGAGCCGAGATCACAGCACTGCACTCCAGCCTGGGTGACAAGAGCAAGACTCCGTCTCAAAATAAATAAATAAAAATAAAAAATAAACATGATGATCACAGATGCACTCACGTTTTCTGAGTTCTTGTCTCTCTGCCAGTGCCACCCAGATAGCCTCACAAAACTTTGACCCAGCCACTGTTAGTGTCGCCACCACCCATAAAGGAGCTGAGCCCAGCAGGGGCACTGCCTGGGGCCCTGTAGGCAAAAGGCTACAGCAGGAGCTGATGACCCTCATGATGCCTGGTGACAAAAGAATTTCTGCCTGCCCTGAAAGCCTTATCAAATGGACACCATCCATGAAGCAGCTGGCACAGTGTATGAAGATCTGAGGTATAAGCTCTTGCTGGAGTTCCTCAATGACTACCTACCTTTACGATGCACCCACAGTGAAGTTCCTCACACCCTGCTACCACCCTAACGTGGACACCCAGGGTAACATATGCCTGGACATCCTGAAGGAGAAGTGGTCTGCCCCGTATGATATCAGGACCATCCTGCTCTCTATCCAGTGCCTGCTAGGACAACTCAACATTGATAGCCCTTTGAACACACATGCTACCAAGCTCTGGGAAAACCCCATAGCTTTAAGAAGTACCTGCAAGGGCCAGGCGCAGTGGCTCACACCTGTAATCCCAGCATTTTGGGAGGCCGAGGTGGGTGGATCACCTGACGTAGAGAGTCCAAGGCCTGACAAACATGGAGAAACGTCATCCCTATTTAAGAAAATAAAAAAATAAAAAAATTAGCCAAGTGTGGTGTCACACGCCTGTAATCCCAGCTACTCGGGAGGCTGAGGCAGGAGAATCACTTGAACCTGGGAGGTGGAGGTTGCAGTGAGCCGAGATCTCGCTGTTGCACTCCAGCCTGGGCAACAAGAGTGAAACTCTGCCTCAAAAAAAATAAAATAAAATAAAAATAAAAATAAGGAAGTACCTGCAAGAAAGCTACTCAAAGTAGGTCACCAGCCAGGAGCTCTGACCCAGGCTGCCCAGCCTATCCTTGTGTTGTCTTTTTAATTTTCCCTTAGATGGTCTGCCCTTTCCGTGATTTCTGTGTAGAACTCTGTATCTTGAGCTGTGGTACTATTTTTCTTTTGTCTTTTAATTTAAGCCTTGGTGGAGCCCTTGTGATGAATATTAAATAGATACATTTTGGGCTGGGTGTGGTGCCTCTAGCCTGTAATCCCAGCACTTTGGGAGGCTGAGGCAGGCGAATCGTGAGGTCAGGAGATCGAGACCATCCTGCCTAACACGGTGAAACCTCGTCTCTACTAAAAATACAAAAAAATTAGCCGGGCGTGGTGGCAGGTGCCTATAGTCCCAGCTGCTCAGGAGGCTGAGGCAGGAGAATGGCATGAACCCGGGAGGTGGAGCTTGCAGTGAGCTGAGATTGCACCACTGCACTCCAGGCTGGGCACAGAGCAAGACTCCATCTCAAAAAAAAAAAAAAAAAAAAAGACAAAACATTTTGGTCATTAAAAAACAAAAAAAATGATACGAGAGAGCACCCAGGGATTATAAGAGGAAACATTTTATTACATCACTCATCTAACATTCCAGAAAATGGAAAGTACTCTACTGTACAGCAAAGTAAATCATTGGTTGTCTGGAGAACAGAAAGAAAGCCTTTATAAAAAGGTTCCAGGTAAATATAAAGGTGTTAAGTTCATTATTGTGACTATGTTAATGGTTTCATGGGATTATATGAAACTCAAGATTTATCACATACTACAGCTTAAATATGCATAGCTTACTGAATGTCATTTATAACTCATCACAGCTTTAAAATATACTTCAGACTGGCAGCAGTGGCTCACACCTGTATTCCCACCACTCTGGGAGGCTGAGGCAGGCATATCACCTGAGGTCAGGAGTCCAAGATCAGCCTGGCCAACATGGCAAAACTCCGTCTCTACTAAAAATACAAAACTTGGCTGGGCATGGTGGCACATGCTTCCAGTCCCACCTACATGGGAGGCCAGGAGAATTGCTTGAACCTAGGAGGTAGAGGTTGCAATGAGCTAAGGTCATGCCACTGCACTCCAGCCTGGGTGACAGTGAGACTCTGTCTCAAAAAAAAAAAAAAGGTTGGGCACAGTGGCTCATGCCTGTAATCCCAGCACTTTGGGAGGCCAAGGCAGGCGGATCACGAGGTCAGGAGATCGAGACCATCCTAGTTAACATGGTGAAACCCCGTCTCTAGTAAAGATACAAAAAATTAGTTGGGCATGGTGGCGGGCACCTGTAGTCCCAGCTACTCGGGAGGCTGAGGCAGAAGAATGGTGTGAACCAAGGAGGCGGAGCTTGCAGTGAGCCGAGATCGTGCCACTGCACTCCATCCAGCCTGGGCAACTCCGTCTCAAAATAAATAATAATAATAATTTTAAAAATGCAGTTCAAAAGAAAAATATAGATTTACCATTATTTTTGGAAAACAGGTTTGGCAACTCTATACTGACTACACCAATTCTTCTCATGCCCTAAGTGGGAAAACTAGCCTCCACGGTAGCAAATATTGATGTGGCACTAAGGCCATTTCCACCTGATTAACTGGCTGGCTGGTCACAAAGGCCACATCACTGAACTGAGATCTCCCTTCTCCCTATCAATCATCTTCCTCCTGCTAATGCAGGAATGACCTTGAGGAGAACAGCCCAGAATGAGTACAGGAATTCACAAAACCTTTAGATTATTTCCTCTGACAATGGCCTCAACAATACAACATTCATCATTATGGAAGTCCTGATAATTCCTGTATCTGCATATTCATCATATACGTAGTGACTGGATCACTGTGGATGCCCTTTTTAAAGACATGCATTACGCTGCACGTGGTGGCTCACACCTATAATCCCAGGACTTTGGGAGGCTGAGGCCAGCAGATCACAAGGTCAGGAGTTCGAGACCAGCCTGGCCAACATGGTGAAACCCCATCTCTACTAAAAATACACAAATTAGCTGGGTGTGGTGGCATGTGCCTGTAGTCCCAGCTACTCAGGAGGCTGAGGCAGGAGAATCGTTTGAACCTGGGAGGCAGAGGTTGCCATGAGCCAAGATTATGCCACTGCACTCCAGCCTGGGCAACAGGGTGAGGCTCTGCCTCAAAAAAAAGAAAAAAAAAAGACATGAGTTGCAGTTACATTATTCTGTCTCCTCCACTGCCTATAAATAAAGTAATTCTATAAAATTATAATTTCACCTGATAGCATTACAATCTGTGATGTTATCCTACAGAATTCTGGATATCAGGGCATGTGTCTGCATTGCAAGAGCTGGGCAACAGACTTCCCTCAGCCGTACCAAGTACAATGCAATATACCTCGTAAAAGAATTTTGTCTTGTTCAAAAAATGCCAGAAATTGTCACAAAAAATGCCCTGTATCCAGCTGACCTATGAACCCACAAATTTTAGTATCCGTGCTACAGATAAAGACCACAAAGCCCTGAAGGTCTTCTCTGGAGGCCTCTGGCAGCTATGCAAAGCAGTCCACAAGTGGAGAAAGCTACATTCTACATTCATACTGTTCCATGAGCCACAAAGTTTAGCTATGCCAACAAAAGCTGTGACCCCCTTCATAGCAACAGGACCTACTTGTTTCTGAACCACCCATACAGTGACAACAACCCTCAAGATTGAAGAAGGCTGAAACAATAAGGCCTTCATAATAGCACAAACCGGAGAAATGGGAGGCAAGCTGTTCTTAGGATCATAACTTGGAGGGTAGAAAATTTGTCAAGACTGATGTGATACCCACAAGATCTCTGAAAGACATAGTCCGTCTTTTCAAGTCAACGTAAGAGGCCTCTGGGATAAAAATGGGTAACGTCCATGGCATGACTTATCAGACAGAAAAAAATGACAAAGGAAGAAGTGCTAAAGCTACTCAACAAATCCTGTGACTCGATCAGAAATTAAAAGTTAAAAAAAAAAAAAAAAAAGGCCAGGCACAGTAACTCACACCTGTAATCCCAGCATGTTTGGAGGCCAAGGTGGAAGGATCGCTTGAGCCAGGAGTTTAAGACCAGCCTGGGCAACATGGTGAGACCCTGTCTCTCCAAAACTTAAAAAAATTAGTGGAGCATGGTAGTGCATGCCTGTGGTTTCAGCTACTCAGGAGGCCGAGGCAACAGAATCACTTAAGCCCAGATCAAGGGTGCAGTGAAATGTGAACACACCACTGCACACCATCCTGAGCGACACAGTGACAACCTGTCTCAAAAAAAATCTAGCAAGGTACCTGGGTATAGTGAAAAATGCACTGTAGCTACCGGACGCTTGGAACTTTTGCAGATGCTCAATAAATGACATTCAATCTAGGTAGGTGGCACTCTCAAAGGGTTACATTGAAAAAGAAATAACATTCCATATACATCTATGGCGTTTTTCTCATGTCAATGTTTGAGGCTCCAATAAAAAGCCTGAAGGCTTTCTTGCATTCATTACATTCAAAAGGCATTTCTGCAGTGGGAAGTCTCCTGTGTGTTATGAAGCTAGATTTCTACATAAATATCTCACATGTCACACTGGTAAGGCCCTGATCCAGTGTTAACTGATCTTGAAGGAGCAAAGAGGTGTGGCTACAAAACTGCCCAAATGTATTTTATTTGTCTAGTGTGAACTCTCTGATATTCAAGGAGAAAAGACCTTCAGGTAACTTTTTTTCCATATTTGCTGCAATCACAAGACCTTACTCCAGTGTGAACTCTCCTGTGTTTAATGAGACTGAAAGTTTCAGCAAAGGATTTCCCACATTCACTGCACTCATAAGGTGGTGTGACCAGTGTCAACTCTCTTATGAACACGGAATGTACAGCTGTGGGTAGATGACTTCCCACAATCGCTGCATTCATATGGCCTTTCTCCAGTGTGAACTCTCTGGTGTGCAATGAGGTGGTCCTTCTTGCTAAAAACTTTCTGACAATCCTCACACTCATATGGCTTTTCTCCAGTGTGAACTCTGGTGTACAAGGAGGTGAGACTTCTTGTTAAATAATTTCCCACATTTCTCACATTTATAAGGCTTTTCTCCAGTGTGAACTCTCTTGTGTTTAGTGAGACTGGAGCTTTCAGCAAAAGATTTTCCACATTCACTGCACTCATAAGGCTTTTCTCCAGTGTGAACTCTTTTGTGTTTTGTGAAACTGGAGCTTTCAGCAAAAGATTTTCCACATTCACTGCACTCATAAGGCTTTTCTCCAGTGTGAATTCGCTTATGAACACAGAATGTAGAGCTGTGGGTAAACGATTTTCCACAATCATTGCATTCATAAGGCCTTTCTCCAGTGTGAACTCTCTGATGTGCAGTGAGTTGGTACTTGTTTCTAAAAAATTTCTGACAAGCTTCACAAGCATATGGCTTTTCTCCATTGTGAATTCTCTGGTGTACAAGGAGGTGAGACTTCTTCTTAAATAATTTTCCACATTCCCTACATACATAAGGTCTTTCTCCAGTATGGCCATGCTGGTGTAGAATGAGGTTACCCTTGTGACTAAAACATTTCCCACATTCCCCACACTTAAAAGGTCTTTCTGTAGTGTGAACTCGCTGATGATTCCTAAGGTGTCCTTTTTCATTAAAAGATTTCCCACAGTCTCCACACTTGTAAGGTCTTTCTCCAGTGTGCATGCGCTGATGGTGAACAAGGCTGCGCTTATGACTAAAAGATTTCCCACATTCTCCACACTCATAAGGCCTCTCTCCAGTATGAACGCGCTGATGGCTCCTAAGGTGCCCGATTGAACTAAAAGATTTCCCACATTCTCCACACCCATAAGATCTTTCTCTAGGGTGAACTCGCTGATGTAGAATGAGGGTGCCTTTATGACTAAAAGATTTCCCACACTCTCCACACTCATAAAGTCTGTCCCCAGTGTGAATCTGCTGATGGTTCCTAAGATGTCCTTTTGAACTAAATGATTTCCCACATTCTCCACACTCATAAGGTCTTGCTCCAGTGTGAACTCGCTGGTGTAGAACGAGGTTGCCCTTTTGACTGAAAGATTTCCCACATTCTCCACACTGATAAGGTCTTTCTCCACTGTGAACTCGCTGATGGTGAACAAGGCTGCGCTTATGACTGAAAGATTTCACACATTCTCCACACTTGAAAGGTCTTTCTCCGGCGTGAACTCGTTGATGGCTCCTAAGATGTCCTTCTGAACTAAAAGATTTCCCACATTCTTCACACCCATAAGGTTTTTCTCCAGTGTGAAATCGCTGATGTTGAATGAGGCTGCTCTTTTGACTAAAGGATTTCCCACATTCTCCACATTCATAATGTTTTTTGTCAGTGTGAACTCTCTGATGATTACTGAAGCTAGCATATTTGCTAAACGATTTCCCACATTCTCCACATTCATAAGGTCTTTTCCCAGTGTGAACTCTCTGATGATTACTGAAGCTAACATATTTGCTAAAGGATTTCCCACATTCTCCACATTCATAATGTTTTTTTTCAGTGTGAACTCTCTGATGATTACTGAAGCTAACATATTTGCTAAAGGATTTCCCACATTCTCCACATTCATGTTTTTTTTCAGTGTGAACTCTCTGATGATTACTGAAGCTAGCATATTTGCTAAAGGATTTCCCACATTCACAGCACACATAACATTCTTCTCGAGGGAGAAGTCTCTGGTGCTGACTGAGTATATGTTTGGTGCTAAAATGTTTCATGGATTCTCCACAGCTATAGTAAGCTCCCCCACACTGAATGGGAGACACACACTCAGTTTTGCTGTTTGACTTCTCCCCAGTGTGACTGGCCTCCTGCTGGAGTAATCCTGACCTGGGCAAAAAGTCCTTCCCACTCTCACTGAAGACGGATGACTCCCCTGACACATGCAACTTACACCTCTTCACAAACAACGCCTCCTCAACACTCCCCCTGTAGGATTTCTCTCCAATGTGCTCATGCTGGTGCTGATGAAAGTTTCCACTGTCATACAATTTATTCCCCCAGGCCTCACACCTGTGCAGTTTCTGCTTGTGATGTGTTCCCTGATGATCTGCCACATGCAAAATGTCTCCCAAGATCGGGCCACACATCTCACAGGGGTGGGCCTTCTTGGGAGACACACCTGTCATAGAAGTCCTGACCTGAGTCTCTCTTTGTATATAAATACTCTGCTTAGAAGGTGCCGCCTCATCTTCCACTCCACACCAACAACCTGAAAGCAAGAAAATGCTGGTGAAGTGCATGTTAACTCTGGTGGGAAGGCACAGACCACCCACAAGTGTATCTGACAAACTGAGGAATTACTCCAAGGAACTACTTGGAGGAACAGGATGTTGGCTTCAGGTGGAAGATGGTGCTATGTATTATTACTGGACTATAACGGTCACAGAATGTAGGAGGCCTCATAAGTTAAAGGACACAACCATGTATGTAACACAGGGAGTATAGGCAGGGTCTACAATCCCTGCATCTGCAAACCACTCATCTGCAGAATTTATGTCCTCATGACATGTGAGTGCTGTAGAGAGGGATTTGTCCAGGCCAAGGAAAACACAAGCACAACACAGCAGCTACTTGAGGAGAGTTTAACAAAGTATATATGTTCGCTAACACAAATCTCTATGCCAACACTGGAGAGAACACTGTAGATGGTGACGTATGTAAATGGATGAGATTTGGGGTCCAGAGATATGAAGATTAGATAGGAGAATGGATATTAGGGTACAAGTTCATGTACAAGTAGGTCAAAAGTTAAAAAAGAAAGAGTAGAAGCGATAAGGTAGACAAGTGTGATGCTCTCAAGAATGAGGAAGAAAAGACAAATTATGTGTGCCTACTTGCCTTGCCACAAAACTACTACTAAAATAGAACAGGTTGTTGGTATGGTTTCAATAAAGCCCTGACTCCATGACTTCCTCCAGGGTGCCACTTTTTTTTTTTTTTTTTTTTTTTTTTTTGAGATGGAGTCTCGCTCTGTCACCCAGGCTGGAGTGCAGTGGTGCAATCTGGGCTCACCGCAACCTCCCCTCCTGGGTTCAAGCAATTCTCTGCCTCAGCCTCCCGAGTCACTGGGATTACAGGCATGTACCACCAGGCCTGACTACTTTTTGTATTTTAGTAGAGACAGGGTTTCACCATCTTGGCCAGGCTGGTCTTGAACTCCTGACCTCATGATCCACCTGCCAGGGCCTCCCAAAGTGCTGGGATTACAAGAGTGAGCCACCATCCCCAGCCCAGGGTGCCACTCTTTAGGGACTCACTCCTTCTGAGTCTATTATGCTGAGGCTGAATTCATTTGCATCTTCTGGATCAAATGGAGGACTGTGCCTCCCACCACAATGATGACCAAATACATGGGACATGAATGATGCACACACTAAGGGAAAGACAGAACAAGGGAACAGCCAACATTGTCTCAGAACAACTCAGCCCATGAAAGCCCATGAGAGAAAAAAACTGAGTATTTCAAGGAGAATTTCTAAAGAAGGTCTTGCAAGAACAGCCTCTGGTCTATATAGGCAGTGATGTAGTCTGTGAAGGCAATTCCTGCCACAGGAAGGCATAAGAAAATAGCAGCTAGAGAAAGGAAGTAGACTGTGGGTACACAGGAACCTGAAATCTGGACAAGGACACCCAAACATCCACAGGACTAACAAGGTGGGCTTCTGACTGGGAATCCCTCCCTGGGAGCCTGCAGTAAAGCAGGTGCTGGGGCTGCTCCAAGAAAGGAGTAGGGCAGTATGTACACCTCAGACCTACCAACCAAGAACCTACCCACAGAACTGAAGCAGGAAGCTGTGTCCATGCTCCTGACATGAGAAAGTCTTACCAATGGGGAAAGACAGGGGAAAACAGAGACTAGCTCAGGTCACAGGGTGAGTGTGAGCAACTTACCCAGGGAGGATATAAGTGCCAGGTTCTCCAGCGTCACATCACGGTACAGGCATCTCTGAGCCTCACTAAGGAGATTCCATTCCTCCCAGGTAAAGTTCACAGCCACGTCTTCAAAAGTCACTGTGCCCTGTTATGATGTTGACAGATGAAACTACAAACTGCCCCTATGCTGAGGTATCACAATCCATCTCTCCCACACATCTACTCTCGCACATCCCCCTCTCAAGGTCCTCAAACATAGGAGAAACTAGGCCCACTGGTCATGGGGTACAGCCACCAACAATAGTTAGTTGAACAAATAGGTATCTGTGTGGTGGTTGTGACGTAAGAGTCCACCCCCTCCTGACAGGCACTTTCCCTAGTATGGCTGAGGTCATGGAAAGCCCAATGTGGCACCTTCAGCACAGCAGAGATACCCTCTCTGAACGCACCTCATTCTTTAGACTTCCAGGTACATTCCATGTCCATCCCCAGGTGACTGCCACACACCACTGGCCTCTCTCTGGCCTTTAAACAACTTAAAGTATATTTTTTTTGTTTGTTTGTTTGTTTGAGACAGAGTCTCACTCTGTCACCAGGCTGAAGTGTAGTGGCATGATCTCGGCTCACTGCAACCTCCACCTACTGGGTTCAAGCAATTATCCTGCCTCAGCCTCCCGAGCAGCTGGGATTACAGGCATGTACTACCACACCTGGCTAATTTTTGTATTTTTAGTAGTGATAGGATTTCACCATGTTGGCCAAGCTGGTCTCGAACTCCTGACCTTGTAATCCTCCCACCTCGGCCTCCCAAAGTGCTAAAACTACAGGCATGAGGCACTGCGCCCAGCCAGCTTAAAGTATCTTAATTCCCTCCTTTTTCTTCAACTAGTGTGGGTTGAAATCTACCCCTAGGGTTATAATGTTGGTAAAACAAATTACATCTGATATTTTACACATGTCATCAAGAGCAATCTACAAATCAATTGTATTGAGCCAGGCGCGGTGGCTCACATTTGTAATTCCAGTGCTTTCAGAGGCTGAGCCAGGTGGATTGCCTGAGGTCCGGAGTTTGAGACCAGCCTGGTTAACAATGTGAAACCTCGGCTCTACTAAAAATACAAAAAATTAGCTGAGCGTGGTGTCGGGCACCTGTGATCCCAGCTACTTGGGAGGCTGAGGCAGGAGAATCGCTTGAACCCAGGAGGCAGAAGTTGCAGTGAGCCGAGATTGCGCCGTTGCACTCTAGCCTGGGCAACAAGAGCAAAACTCTGTCTCAAAAAAAAAAAAAATCAAATATATTAACAGCCTGATAAGAGGGACACCACTCACCACAGAGAGCCACATGGGGGTTGCATTGTGGATAAGAGAGAGCAACCATGGCCATGGCATGCAAGCTTTGTAAGATGAAGAGAGTGTAATGGCCTGATTCCCTCAGGAGGATGCCATTGACTTATTCGAATAACTCTGGACATAAAAATGGAATTGAAACTCACTACAAACTATAACAGGAACTCTGTCTGGTCCCATTGATCGAAAGGCTTAAGAGGCTAGGATACATTACCTTTTTTTTTTTTTTTTTTTGTGACGGAGTCTCACTCTGTCACCAGGCTCGAGTGGGGTGGTGCAATCTCGGCTCACTGCAACCTCCGCCTCCTGGGTTCAAGCAATTCTCCTGCCTCAGCTCCTCAGTAGCTGGGATTACAGGCATGTACCACCATGCCCAGCTAATTTCTATATTTTTAATAGAGATGGCGTTTCACCATATTGGGCAGGCTGCTTTCAAACCCCTGATGTCAAATGATCCACCCGCCTCAGCCTACTAAAGTGCTGGGATTACAGGCGTGAGCCGCTGCACCTGTACAGATATTATTACTTAAGAGTGTGAAGTGGCCAGTCATGGTGTCTCACACCTGTAATCCCAGCACTCTGGGAGGCCAAAGTGTAAGGACTACTTGATTCCAGGAGTTCAAGAGCAGCCTGGACAACACAGCAAGGTCTTTTTCTACATACATGCACACACACACACGCACACATACACATGCACACAAGGGAAAAAAATTTAAAATATATAAAAAGAGAGTTAAATGGGAAAGAAACTTGCACTCAGGCCATTTGTGGTTATACCAATATCACCAGGCATCCAGGTGGCAAATCACACTGGGCCTTCATTTTTGGCCTTACACTACATCGTAGCTGACACCATCCAGAGTGTATGGCCCATTCAAACCGATCCAATATTACCACAGAATTGCAATTCTATTGGATCCTAAAAGGAGTGGTGGTCTCAAGTAATTCTGTGAGGACCTCCTTGCATGGCTCCATAGAAACACAGAACCATGTGTGGCTTCAGCTATCCATGACCCTATTCCACTTCTGTGCTACACTTGCCAGCCCCTCAGCAATGATGACCTTTCCCTCAATTACTTCTGTACTTCTGCCTGCATCTCATCTCTATTATCTCCATGGAAGTCTGCCCCACGACAAGCTATGCCCTCTGATACACCCTACATTCATTGTCACTTACCTCCCTCTCCTGTGTGAATGCATAACACAGGTTATGAATGCCAATAATGTCCGCCAGGGACCCAGGCAAAACATCTAGTCCTCAGCCTCCAACCAGTCCTTTCTGGTTCCCTAAAAGATTTACTACCTTATTATGAAGTGTGCCCTCCAAAATGGGACCCATGGCTAACGCACCTTAGTCCACACATTAGCTATCATATACTGGATGTCTCCAATATCAATTCCTTCCCAGATATCCCAACCTATGTGGACAAGCATCTCAGGGTCTGAGCACGGTGAAAACAACCCTCCTTATATTCCCAGTGACTATATTATGCCTACTCCCAACTTGCTCATCTCAGCTGATACAGCTTCTATCACTGCTGCTGCTAAGGCCAAAAACCTTAGGGTTGCCAGGCACGGTGGCTCAAGTCTGTAATCCCAGCACTTTGGAAGCCTGAGGTGGGTGGATCACCTGAGGTCAGGAGTTCAAGACCAGCCTGACCAATACGGTGAAAAACTCTGTCTCTACTAAAATTACAAAAATTAGCCGGGCGTGATGCCGTGTGCCTCCTGTAGTCCCAGCTACTCAGGAGGCTGAGGCAGGAGAATTGCTTGAACCTGGGAGGCAGAGGTTGCAGTGAGCAGAGATCATGCTACTGCACTCCAGCCTGGTGACAGAACAAGACTCCACCTAAAAAAAAAAAAAAGCAAAAACAAAAAAACCCCAGCGTCATACCTGAAACCCTCTTGCATGTCCTTACCGACCGCATTAGAAAATCTAGCTGCTCCTTTACCAAATGTAAATCACGATTCTAGCGACATCTCCTTGGCCAACAATCATCCATTAAACCTCACCTGGATGACAGAATGAGCCTCAACACTGTCTTCCTTCCTCCTCCCTTAACCCCATGTTCCTTTCTCCAATGTGGAGCCAGGCAGAGAAGTCACATCACCTCCCCACTCTGATCAGTTTTATCTCTGAGCATTTCACATACTGCTACCAAATCCAAGGCTGACCTTCTAAGTGTTTACACAGTTTCACTGAAATGGGAATACCTCCATACAACCTGCGTTATGGACTTAGGGCCTAGGGTTTAGGGTTTCTCTAGTGTTTCCGGTTGAAAGGACTGAGTTCGAGAGGTGCAACAGAGCAGGATGGCAGAATAGAAAGCTGCACCCATCATACCCTTAACAGAACACCTTTTATTTTTTTCTTTTTTTTTTTTAAGATAGAGTCTCGCTCTGTCACCAGGGCTGGAGTCCAGTAGTGCTACCTTGGCTCACTGCAACCTCTGCCTCCGGGGTTCAAGCAATTCTCCCTAATTCTCCCTGCCTCAGCCTCCCAAGTAGCTGGGATTACAGGCACCTGCCACCACACCTGACTAATTTTTGTATTTTTAGTAGAGACATGGTTTTGCCATGTTGGCCAGGCTGGTCTCAAATTCCTGACTTCAGTTGATCCGCCTGCCTCAGCCTCCCAAAGTGCTGGGATTACAGGCGTGAGCCACCACACCCGGCCCAGAACACCAAATTTAAACACTATCAACACAGAAAAAAATCACCTTTGTAAGAACCAAAAATCAAATGAGCACTCACAGTACCTGGATTTAATTTTGTATTACTGGAAATGGCACTAAAAGGGGCTGTAGAGTCTTGAGTTGCCAATGCCACCCCTCCCCATCCCCTAGCAGTGCCTGCCTGTTGTGGAGAATCTGTGCTCCTGGGAAGGGAAAGCGCAGTGACTGTCAGACGTTGCACAGAACTCAGTGCTTCCCTGTCATAGCAGAAAGCAAAACTGGGCCGAACTCAACGGACGCCTACCCAGGGAGTAAGCATAACGACCAGCCCAGCCAGAGGGGAATCGCCCACCCCAATGGTCAGGACTTGAGATCTGGCAAGCCTTGCCACTGTGGGCTGGAGGGCTCTGAAGTCCTAAATAAACTTGAAAGGCGGTCGAGGCCACAAGGACTGCAACCCCTAGGCATGTCCTGTGCTGAGCTGGGCTCCGAGCCAGGGGACCTGGTTGGGTTGGGGGAGCACAACCTACTGAGACACCAGTTGAGGTAGCTAAGGGTGTGCTTGTGCCACCCCTCATGCAACCCCAGGCTACGTGGCTCCTTCCTTCCACTCGAGGAGAGGAGAGGGAACAGCAAAAAGAACTTTGTCTTGCATTTTGGATGTCACCTCAGCCACAGGATAGGGCACTGGGCAGGGTTGTGAGGCCCCATTCCAGGCCCACCCAGATAATATTTCTAGACACACTCTGGACCAAAACAGAACCTGCTGCCTTGAAGGGAAGAATTCAGTCATGGGAGGACCCATCACCTTCTGACTAAACAACCCTTGGACCCTGAATAACTAGCAGCAGTACCCAGGTAGTATGCGATGGCACTGGGTGAGACTCTGAGACACGCCAGCTTCAGATGTAACACAGCACACTGCTAGCTGTGGTGGTTACGGTCAGAGACCCCACCTGCTTGAGAATAACAGAGGAAAAAGTAAAGGGGACCTTGTCTTGCACCTCAGCTGCCAGCTCAACCACAGAGGGACAGAGCACCAAGAAGCCTCTTGGGGTCCCTGATTCCAGGCCTTGGCTCGTGGATGACATTGCTGGACCTGCCCTGGGTGAGTCTTGAAGAGTCAGCCTCAGACCAGGCAACATTCACCACAAGCTGACTGAAGAGCTCTTAGCCCTTAATGGAACCTCAGTGGTAGTCTGACAGCACTCCCTGTGGGCCCGTGCTGGTGGTGGCCACAGAGTGAGGCTGCTCTGCCTGTGGAAAGGGGATGGAAGAGTGGGAAGGGCTGTAGCTTGCAGTTTGAGTGCCAGCTCAGCTGCAGTGCAAAGGAACACCAGGTAGATTTCTAAGGATTTTTACTCCAATCCCTGGCTCATGGATGGCATCTGTATACCAACCTGAGGCCTGGGGAACTCACCGCCCTAAGGAGAAGGACATAAGCCTGTCTGGCTTTGCCACCTGCTGACTGTACAGGGCTAGGGCCTTGAGGGAACACAGGCGATAGCCACGTAGTGGTCACAGGAGCCTTGGGTGAAACCCAGTGCTGTGCTGGCTTCAGCTCTCACCCAGCACAGTCCCAGTGGTGGTAGCTAAAGGGGTGCTTCTGTCCCAACTCCCAGTTTCAGGCACTTCAGCACTGACAGAGACATGCTGGGACAAAGTGAGGGAAGACCCAACAAGAGTCTCTACCTGTTAATCAAGGGAAATCTTTCAGATCTTATTCAAGACCACAAAGCTGGTATAGCTCTCTGAGTCTGCAAGAGTCACAGCATTACTGAGTGTGGGGTTCCCGCTAAAGTAGATTCAGCTTAGATCACAACACCCGGGTCCTTTCAAATACCTGGAAACTCTTCCTAAGAAGGACAGGTACAAATGAGCCCAGACTGTGAAGACCACAATAAACACCTAACTGTTTAATGCCCAGACACTGATGAACATCTACAAGCATCAACACCATCCAGGAAAAGGTGACCTCACCAAACAAACTAAATAAAGCACCAAAGACGAATCCTGGAGAAACAGAGACACGTGACCTTTCAGACAGATAATTCAAGATAGCTATTGTGAGGAATTTCTCAAGACAAACACAGAGAAAGAATTCAGAATTCTATCAGATAAATTTGGCAAAGAAATTAAAATAATTAAACAGAACTGGCCGGGTGTGGTGGCTCACACCTGTAATCCCAGCACTTTGGGAGGCCGAGGCGGGCGGATCACAATGTCAGGAGATCGAGATCATCCTGGCTAATGGGGTGAAACCCCATCTGTACTAAAAATACAAAAAATTAGCCAGGTGAGGTGGCGGGCACCTGTAGTCCCAGCTACACGGGAGGCTGAGGCAGGAGAATGGCATGAACCCCGGGGGGCAGAGCCTACAGTGAGCTGAGATCACGCCACTGCACTCTAGCCTGGGCGACAGCGAGACTCCATCTCAAAAAAAAAAAAAAAAAAAAAAATAGAACTGGCCAGGCATGATGGCTCATGCCTGTAATCCCAGCACTTTGGGAGGCCAAGGCGGGTGGATCATGAGGTCAAGAGATCGAGACTATTCTGGCCAATATAGTGGAACCCCGTTTCTACTAAAAATACAAAAATTAGCCAGATGTGGTAGTGCACACCTGTAGTCCCACCTACTCGGGAGGCTGAGGCAGGAGAATCGCTTGAACCTGGGAGGCGGAGGCTGCATTGAGCTGAGATCGCAGCACTGCACTGCAGCCTGGGTGACAGAGAGAGACCCTGTCTCAAAAAAAAAAAAAATCAAAATGGATTAAAAAAGACTTAAATCTAAAACCTAAAACTATGAAACTACTACCAAAAAAGACTGAAGTGGGCAAAGATTTCTTTATTTTTTTTTTTGAGATGAAGTCTCACTCTGTTGCCCAGGCTGGAGTGCAATGGCACAATCTCGGCTCACTGCAACCTCCACCTCCCAGGTTCAAGTGATTTTCCTGCCTCAGCTTCCAAGTAGCTGTGATTACAGGCATGTACCACCACACCCAGCTAATTTTTGTATTTTTAGTAGAGATGGGGTTTCCCCATGTTGCCCAGGCTGGTCTCAAACTCCTGACCTCAGGTGACCTGCCCACCTTGGCCTCCCAAAGTGCTGGGATTACAGGCCTGAGTCACCGAGCCTGGCCGACAAAGACTTCTTGAGTAATACCTTTCAAGCACAGGCAACCAAAGCAAAATTGGACTAATGGCATCAGATCAAGTTAAAAAGCTTCTGTACAGCAAAGAAAACAATCAACAAAGTGAAGAGATAACCCACAGAATGGGAGAATATATCTGCAAACTACCCATCTGCAAAGGGATTAATTACCAGAATATATAGAGTTCAAACAACTCTATAGGAAAAACCCTTAATAATCCCATTTAAAAATCTCAATAGACATTTCTCAAAAGAAGACATACAGTCAGGAGCAGTGCCTCCCAGCTATAATCATAGCAGTTTGGGAGACTGAGGCAGAAAGACCACTTGAGCCTAGGAGTTTATAACCACCCTGTTTAACCAGTGAGACCCCCATCTCTACAAAAAAGTTTAAAAGCTAGCCAAGGCAAGGTGGCACATGCCTGTGGTCCCTGCCACTTGGGAGGCTGAGGTAGCAGGATAGCCTGAGCCCAGGTGGTCGAAGCTGCAGTGAGCCATCATCACACTACAGCATTCCAGCCTGGGTGACAGAGCAAGATCCTGTCTCAAAAATACAAACAAAAGACAATGACATACAAATGGCAAACAGGTATAGGAAAAGGTGCTCAACATCACTGGTCATAAGAGAATGCACATCATCTCACCCCATTAAAATGGCTTATTTATATCCAAAAGACAGGCAATAACAAATGCTGGTGAGGATGTGAAGAAAAAGGACCTCTCGTACATTGTTGGTGGGAATGGAAATTAGTACAACCACTATGTAGAACAGTTTGGGGGTTCCTTAAAAAACTAAACATTAAGCTAGCATATAATCCAGCAATCCCACTGCTGGGTATAAACCAAAAGGAATCCAGTATATCACAGAGATATCTGCACTCCCATGTTTGCTGCAGCACTGTTCACAGCAGCTAAGACTTGGAAGTGACCTAAGTGGTCATCAACAGATGAATGGATAAAGAAAATGTAGGCCGGACACAGTGGCTCACACCTGTAATCCCAGCACTTTGGGAGGACGAGGCCGGTGGATCAGGAGGTCAGGAGATGGAGACCGTCCTGGCTAACACAGTGAAATCCCAATATCTACTAAAAATACAAAAAATTACCCAGGTGTGGTGGCACACGTGTTTAGTCTCAGCTACTTGGGAGGCTGAGACATGAGAATCGCTTGAACCCAGGAGGCGGAGGTTGCAGTGAGCCATGATCACACCACTGCACTCCAGCCTGGGCAACAGAGAGGGACTCCATCTCAAAAAAAAAAAGAAAAGAAAATGTGAGGGCGCGGTGGTGGCTCACACCTGTAATCTCAGCACTTCGGGAGGCTGAGGTGGGTGGATCATGAGGTCAGGCGTTCAAAACCAGCCTGGCCAAGATGGTGAAACCCCATCTCTACTATAAACTACAAAAATTAGCCAGCCGCAATGGCAGGCGCCTGTAATCCCAGCTACTCCAGAGGCTGAGGCAGGAGAATCGCTTGAATCTGGGCAGCAGAGGTTGCAGTGAGCCGAGATTGCGCCACTGCACTACAGCCTGGACGACAGAGTAAGACTGTGTCTCAAAAAAAAAAAAAAAAAACAAAGAATAAGATCTAGAAAAAGAGAATAAGATCTGGAAAAAGAGAATAAGACCTAGAAAAAGAGAATAAGGTCTAGTATTTAGTAGCACAACAGGGTGACTACAGTAAAAACAACCTAATTGTACATTTTTAAATAACAAAAAGAGTATAATTGGATTGTTTGAAACACAAAGGATAATACTTGAGGTGACGAATACATTAACCCTAGTATGATTATTACCCACTGCTTGCCTGTATCAAAATATCTCCTGTAGGCGGAGGTTGTGGTGAGCCGTGATCACGCCACTGCACTCCAGTCTGGGTGACAGAGTGAGACTCCTTCTCAAAAAAAAAAAAAAAAAAAAAAACTCCTATAATTCATAAAGACATACACCTACTATATACCCACAAAAATTTAAAATTTAAAAAAGAAAATATTTTAAAAAATAAAAAATAAAGAGTCCCACAACACCACAAGCTAGAGAACATATGGGTCGGGGTCAGTACCAGTGAGGGAATGGAACACTCTCCATTTCCTTATCTGAGTTCCTAAAATGCTTCTAAGTGCTTGGAGGAGAGGCAGACATTACAGGAATGTGTCCCTGATAGGATGTGATAAGCTCAGACCTCCAGGTACCCCTCCTTGGCCCTGCAGTCAGGTGACCTCAGACTGCTTGTCTGACCTGCGTGCCTCAATGTAAAATGTAATCTCTGCCACCTATGTGATCTACAACAAAGATTCAACCTCCCAGGGCCCCACGGTGCTCATCACTTCTCTCCACTCTGTTCTTCCTTTGATTGGCCTTCGGAAAACCTTTAAAATCCGGATTTTGATCCTGTCCTTTGTATAGAGCACACTTGACATAACTAACTCCATCTTAGAAAAAGACAATTTGTATTTCACAGGGCACTCTGCCATCAAGGGTAAGATGCTTTGTTTAATAAACAAAAAAATAAAGACGGCCAGGCACGGTGGTTCACGCCTATAATCCCAGCACTTTCGGAGGCCGAGGCGAGCGGATTGCCTGAGCTTGGGAGTTCAAAAGCAGCCTACGCAACATGGCGAAACCCCATCTCTACTAAAAATACAAAAAATTAGCCAGGTGTGGTGGCGGGTGCCTGTAATCCCAGCTACTCGGGAGGTTGAAACAAGAGAATCTCTTGAACCCGGGAGGCGGAGGTTGCAGTGAGCCGAGATCACACCACTGCACTCCAGGCTGGGTGACAGACTGAGACGCTGTCTCAAAAAGTAAAATAAATAAATAAATAAAATAGGCTGAGTGCGGTGGCTTATGCCTGTAATCCTAGCAAGCTGGGAGGCTGAGGCGGGCGGATCAGTTGAAGTCGGGAGTTTGAGACCAGCCTGACCAACATGGAGACACCCCGTCTCTACTAAACATACAAAAAATTAGCCGGGTGTGGTGGCGCATGCCTGTAATCCCAGCTACTGGGAGGCTGAGGCAGGAGAATCGCTTGAACCCGGGAGGCGGAGATTGCAGTGAGCCGAGATCACACCATTGCACTCCTGCCTGGGCAACAAGAGCGAAACTCCGTCTCAAGAAAATAAAACAAAATAAAAAATAAAGACTACATCTAACCAGGTAAGGTCACAAACAAGCAAACTCTTCCACCAGAGGATGGTGTAACTGTAAAAGATTAGGCCTTCAGCAGCTCAAAACTCAGCATCTGCTGCCTAAGGCTCTGCCACCTCAAAGACTCTTCCTTGTAAGACTGCAGGCCAATTGCCCACCAACTGGCCCAGACCAAGATGCCTTTTGTCTTCTTTGCTCCCTCTAAACTGGTTCCATAACGTTTGCTCCTATATCTTTTTCCTCTTGATGCTAAGCATTATTTTGTTCCTTGTGTTGTAATGCCCAACCTTGTTTTCACTGATCCTGTTTTTAGACTCTCCCTTTTGCTCTCTTAATCACCTAGCCTCGTTTCCACATGAATAGACTCTCCCTTAGCTGAGAAAGCCAGACGAGCTCCACCTGGCCCCCTTGATTTACAAGACATTAAGGACTCCTTACCCATCCCCCTTTCCTCAAGGAGTTAACTTGTGTAAGCAGATTCTCAACATATCAAAGGAGTCCAATTAACTGATAAGGGACTGGGAACAAACCCTGTATGAAGTTCCCAGGATTTTGCTCAAAAGATAACACCATAAAGCCTTGAGTTTGTGTCTGGCGTAGTGCCCATATCTAACTCTTATGAAGGATTTAGAGCGCCACACCTGGTACCTTGCCTTTTTGTAACCATTTGTCTTTTAAATTGTTTGTTTCTCTGTAACCATTTATCCTTTTAATTTTTTGCATGTTTTTACTTCTGAAGAGTTGTTGCATTTAAGCTCCCCTCCCCTTCCTAAACCAAAGTATAAAAGTTAATCAAGCCCCTTCCTCGGGGCCGAGAGAATTTTGAGCGTTAGCCGTCTCTTTGGCCGCCAGCTGAATAAAGGACTCTTAATTCGTCTCAAAGTGTGGCGTTTTTCTAACTCGCCCGGGGACAACAGTGTTATGTTTAACCTATAACACTTACATGTTAAGTATACTATTGTGTATTGTTTGCTATATTGACTGACTTGTGGAGTGTCTTCAGCCTCTGTGCCCATGGCCGACTACCAAGTGAACTGGAATCACAAGAGAATTGCCTCCTCCGAACTCCATTTAGCTCATGGCTTTTGTGGACTCAAATATCACCTGACACTGTGGAAAGTGTGGAAAGACAGAAACATGCATGGACCTGATTATCTCTACCCTTACAATGCTCATGACATCCCTCCTTTCTTCGAAAATCTCCGCGCCTTCTAGCGTCCTCACGTGAGTTCACAGCCCCGAGCCTGCTTGCTCTTCCAGGAGGAGCTGCGCCTCATAATTTGCTCCCAACAGGCACCTGTGGACCCCAGATTCCATCCTTCTGGCTCAGTTCACTTCCAGGCCTTTGCCCGCGCCAGTCCCTGTACCTGCCGGTCTCCCCACCGCATCCCACGGGTGTCAGAAATGGGGCCCCTCCCGCAAGCGCCTCAGTGTCCCAACGCCGGCGTCCGGGCTGCAGAGCCGTGAACAGGCGCTGCTACCTCGCTGCTTTTGGGTGACGATGAGGTGACCTGAGGACACAGAAGGCCCCACAATTACCTGAGCGGAGAGCCTCAGCGTGGCCGCGGCAGCCATCGAACCACGTGGTTTTAAGCAGGGTCGGGAGGAGAGGGCGACCAGCCAGGAGATATGGGCATGACGGTCCGTATCCTGGCCCAGGAGTGGGTCACGCTGAGCGCCGCCACAGAGCTCCAGAGTCGCCTCTGTGCAGCAGAGGGCAACTGCACCCCGACTTCTGGGTTCAGTCACCACAGTGCGGACCTAGCGCTCAGCAGCCTCTCCGACAAATAAACCCAACACCAATCAAAATGGCCGCCACCAGAGGGCGCCGGAAGTCCGGACCCATTGTCACGTGCACACAGGAAACGCCTTTATTCTGAGCCCTCAGGGGTCTTCTACGCTATCATTCGAGGCTGAGTTTTCTGGGTAATGTAGTTCCCTAGGCAACAAGGAGGGTAAAGGGCGCAATTCCCAGAGGCGCTTCTGCAGGAAAAGCCCAGCTCCACCTCAGGAGTATACTTAAGATGTGCGTCCTGACTGGTATGGTGGTTCCCGCCTGTAATTCCACCAGTTTGGGAGGCCAAGTCACAAGGATCATTTGAGGTCAGGAGTTAGAAATTAGCCTGAGCAACAAAGCAAAATCCTGTCTCTACAAAAATGAAAAAATATTAGCGGAGTGTGGTCGGGCGGGCCTGTGGTCCCAGCTGCCCTAAGGTTGGGGTTAGGGTTAGGGAGCCTGAGAAGGGAGAATCGCTTGAGCTCAGGAGTTCGAAGCTGCTGTAAGCCGAGATCGTGCCACTGCATTCCAGCCTGGGCAACAGAACAAGACCTCTTATCTAAAAAATAAAAATAAGGGCCAGGTGTGGGCGGCTCACGCCTGTAATCCCAGCACTTTGGGAGGCCGAGGCAGGTGGATCACCTGAGGTCAGGAGTTCAAGACCGGCCTGGCCAACATGGTGAAACCCCGCCTCTACTAAAAATACAAAAATTAACCCGCATGGTGACATGCGCCTGTAATCCCAGCTACTCGGGAGGCCGAGGCAGGAGAATCTCTTGAACATGGGAGTCAGAGGTTGCGGTGAGCGAGATCCTGCCACTGCACTCCAGCCTGGGCGACACAGCAAGACTCCATGTTGGAAAAAATAAAAATAATAAAAATAAATAAATAAATAAAAGATTGCAGATCTTTCTACTAGGCAGAGGATCATCCTGCCTCTCCTTAGAACTCACATTGAGATTTCTTGGGATTATTGGCTGTAAATGATTACCCTAGTGTATGGAAAAATATTATTTCAGAGTTAGTGTAGATGTTCCCAAAGGCTACAGATCCAAATTCACCTATCATTTCAGATGGTCCTTCAGATGCAAAATTCTTCCACTGGAAGCAAAGATTAATGCAAAGATTAATAACCATTATTGTATTGTTAAAATGAATGTGTAAACACCCAGAGGGTTCATTTTTCCCACTGCCCAGATAAAGCCAATTTATCAGGACAGGGGAATTGCAAAAGAAAAAGAGTTTTATTCACACAGAGTTGGATGAACAGCATACTGGAGTCTTACTAGTATTACTCAAATCAGTCTCCCTGAAAATTGCGAGACTGGGGTTTTTTGTTATTGTTGTTGTTTATTTGTTTGTTTGTTTGTTTTTTGAGACGGAATTTTGCTCCTGTTGCCCAGGCTGAAGTGCAATGTCACGATCTCAGCTCACTGCAACCTCCGCCTCCTGAGACTGGGGTTTTCTAAGGATAATTTGGTAGATAGGGGGCCATGAATTGGGGAATGCTGATAGGTTGGGTTGGAGATGAAATCATAGGGAGTCAAAGTTGTTCTCTTGTGCTGAGTGGGTTCTGGGGGAGAGGGAGGCACAAGACCAGATAAGCCAGTTTATCCATCTGAGTGGTGCCATCAGATCCATCAAGTTCAGGGTCTGAAAAATATCTCCAGCACCAATCTTAGCTTTTGCAATAGTGATACCATCCCTAGGAACAACTGGGGATGTTTACAGTCTTGTGGCCCCTGGCTGCATGACTCCTAAATGATAATTTCTAATCTATGGGGCCCTAATAAATCAGTAAGTTAACAGGAATTGGGAAGGAGCCAAGCTGGCAGAACAAGAACCTAACCCCATCTGCAACCTCTTTGTGGGAAGAAACCACAGCTGTCAGAAGTGTTTAACAGAGCAACTCCGTCTTGAATAGGGGTTGGATAAAATGAGGCTGAGCTGCATTCCCAGACAGTGAAGGCATTCTAAGTCACAGGATGAGATAGGAGGTCAGCACAAGATACAGGCCATAAAGGCGTTGCTGATAAAACAGTTTGCAGTAAAGAAGCCGGCTAAAACCCACCAAAACCAAGATGGCCATGAGAGTGACCTCTGGTCGTCCTCACTGCAACACTCCCATCAGTGCCATGACAGTTTACAAATGCCATGGCAACATCAGGAAGTTATCCTATATGGTCTAAAAAAAGGAGGCATGAATAATCCACCCTTTGTTTAGTATATAATCAAGAAATAGGGGCCGGGCGCGGTGGCTCACGCCTGTAATCCCAAGGCCGAGGTGGGTGGATCACAAGGTCAGGAGATCGAGACCATCCAGGGTAACACGGTGAAATCCTGTCTCTACTAAAAATCCAAAAAATTAGCTGGGCGTGGTGGCGGGTGCCTGTAGTCCCAGCTACTTGGGAGGCTGAGGCAGGGGAATGGCGTGAACCCGGGAGGTGGAGCTTGCAGTGAGCCGAGATTGCACCACTGCACTCCAGCCTGGGTGACAGAGTGAGACTCCGCCTCAAAAAAAAAAAAAAAAATCAAGAAATAACCATAAAAATGGGCAGCCATGCCAGGCGTGGTGGCTCACCCCTGTAATCCCAGCACTTTGGGAGGCCAAGGTGGGAGGATCATGAGATCAGGAGATGGAGACCATCCTGGCTAACAGGGTGAAACCCAATCTCTACTAAAAATACGAAAAAATTAGCCGGGCGGCTCTGTCTATGGAGTACCCACTCTTTTATTCCTTTACTTTCTTTTCTGTTTTTTGAGCAGGAGTTTTGCTCTGTCACCCAGGCTGGAGTGCAGTGGCATGATCTCGGCTCACTGCAACCTCCACCTCCTGGGTTCGAGCAATTCTTCTGCCTCAGCATCCTGAGTACCTGGGACTACAGGTGCGCACCACTATGCCCGGCTAACTTTTGTATTTTTAGTATAAACGCGGTTTCACTATGTTGGCCAGGCTGGTTTCAAGCTCCCAACCTTGTGATCTGCCCACCTCAGCCTCCCAAAGTGTTGGGTTTACAGGCGTGAGCCACTGCACCCGGCCCAGACCAATGTATTTCTTTAATGTATTTGATTGATGTCTCTTGCCTCCTTAAAATGTATAAAACCAAGCTGCGCCCTGACCACCTTGGGTACATGTTCTCAGGACCTCTTGAGGGCTGTGTCACAGGCCATGGTCACTCATATTTGGCTCAGAATAAATCTCTTCACATAGTCTACAGAGTTTGACTCTTTTCATTGACACTGAAGAAACCCCCAACCCAGAGGAAAATCATCTGTGTGCACCACTTGGCTCACTTTGAGTGAGTGGGGTGCATATACCCAGATAAAGAATGAGATTGGTTTACAGGCCCAACTTAGTGGAGTTAGAGTCTCTCCTGGTTAAAGGCTCCTCTCAATAAAAGGCAAGGACACTTGACCAAAGTTTGGTTCAATGCCCAAATTAGGAAGATTAGATTACTTCCTAAGAGTTAGGGGGTTAGAGGCCCCTCTCAGTAAAGTCCCTCTTGGCTAGGAATGGGTTTGGCACAATGGGCTGTTAACTGCTGTTCTCTTTGGAATAATCTGCCTTGCTGATGGCTATGGGTGACAGGACTAGGAATGTACAGGATCATGGGACATGGGGAGCTTTTTCCTCCCCAAAAGGGAAAACTTGCAAGTTGATGGGACTGCTGGAAAAGATCCCCTTGCTACTGACAAGCAGCCACCTGAACTTTTCAGTGTCACTGCAATGGTGGGGGGGCTTCTCTGGCCTCTCTAAGCTCCTGGCCTTCCCCACCCTGCCACAGGCAATGTTTTTCTCTGTCTCCTTTCCCTTTCTTATCTTTTCTGTTATTCAGGGTGACCATCTTGCCCAGAGACCAAGTTGAAACTCATGGTCGGAGGTTGGATTAAAGATGATGGGGCCCAACCAGGGCAAGTTTAAGCCTTGCCTGTTAGATATTCCAGGCGGAGCCGAGTGGCTAATGTGTATGTTTTGTCACACGTATTTTGCTCTGGCCAGAATGGAAAAAGATAATTTAGCTTTGTATTGCAGATTGGCCCCCAGGGCTGTGGTGCAGCCAGCTGGATCACTAGAGGCTCTCAGGGAAAGGCAAACCAGAAGCCTGGAATGCTGGAATGCCAGCAAAAGGGTAAGAATTTCTTTTTTGTTATTGATTTTTTTTTTTTTTTTTTGAGACGGAGTCTCGCACTGTTGCCCAGGCTGGAGTGCAGTGGTGTGATTTCGGCTCACTGCAACCTCCGCCTCCCGGGTTCAAACGATTCTCTTGCCTCAGCCTCCTGAGTAGGTGGGATTACAGGCACGCACCACCATGCCTAGTTAATTTTTGTATTTTTAGTACAGACGAGGTTTCACCATGTTGGCCAGGCTGGTCTCCAACTCTTGACTTCAGGTGATCTGCCCGCCTGGGCCCCCCAAAGTGCTGGAATTACAGGCGTGAGCCACTGCACCCAGCAAGAATTTCTTACCAGTCAGTTGGCTGGGTGTGGTGGCTCACACCTGTAATCCCAGCACTTGGGGAGGCAGAGGCAGGTGGATCACCTGAGGTCAGGAGTTCGACAACAGCCTGGCCAACATGGTGAAACAACATCTCTACTAAAAATACAAAAAATTAGTCATGGCCGGGTGCGGGGGCTCATGCCTGTAATCCCAGCTCTTTGGGAGGCCGAGGTGGGCAGATCACTTGAGGCCAGGAGTTCGAGACCAGCCTGGCCAACATGGTAAAACCCCGTCTCTACTAAAAATTGAAAAAATAAGCCGGGTGTGGTGGTGCATGCATGTAATCCCAGCTACTTGGGAGGCTGAGGCAGGAGAATCACTTAAACCTGGGAGGTGGAGATTGTAGTGAGCTGAGATCGCACCATTGCACTCCAGTGTGGGTGGCAGAGAGAGACTCCATCTCAAAAAAAAAAAAAAAATTAGTCGTGCATGTTGGTGTGCACCTGTAATCCCAGCTTCTCGGGAGGCTGAGGCAGGAAATCACTTGAACCCAGGAGGTGGAGGTTACAGTGAGCTGAGATGGTGCCACTGCACTCCAGCCTGGGTGACAGAGTGAGACTCTGTCTCGAAAAAAAAAAAAGTCCAGGTGCAGTGGCTCATGCCTGTAACCCCAGCACTTTGGGCTGAAGTGAGGGGATCACGAGGTTAAGAGCTCAAGACTATCCTGGCCAGCATGGTGAAACCCCGTCTCTACTAAAAATACAAAAATTAGCTGGACATGGTGGCTGTAGTCCCAGCTGCTCAGGAGGCTGAGGCTGGAGAATTGCTTGAACCCAGGAGATGGGGGTTGCAGGGAGCTGAGATCATGCCACTGCACTCCAGCCTGGCAACAGAGTGAGACTCCATCTCAAAAAAAAAAAAAAAAAAAAAAAAAAAAAAGAAGCCAATTTGCCCAAATCAAAGAAAGAAAAGAAGTGGGTTTTCTTATTTTGTTTCATTTTGTTTTTAGTCTGTAAATGAAACAAAACAGCAAGGAGAAAAGTCCCCTGATTTGTATCCTAGTGCTTCTTGATCACACCTAGTTGGCATAGCTGCAAAAAGCATAGCCGGCTGGGTGCAGTGGCTCACGCCTGTAATCCCAGTACTTTGGGAGGCTGAGACGGGCAGATCACGAGGTCAGGAGATCCAGACCATCCTGGCTAACACGGTGAAACCCCGTCTCTACTAAAAATACAAAAAAAAAAAATTAGCCAGACATGGTGGCGGGTGCCTGTAGTCCCAGCTACTTGGGAGGCTGAGGCAGGAGAATGGCATGAACCTGGGAGGCGGAGCTTGCAGTGAGCCGAGATTGCACCACTGCACTCCAGCCTGGGCAACAGAGCGAGACTCCGTCTCAGGAAAAAAAAAAAAAAATCATAGCCACATCTATCTAATCTTATTGCTCATAGCTGTTAAATACCAAACCTGAATACGCAATTTTAGAAACGGAGCCTTCAATGCTTTTTGTTCCCAATGTTTCACAAGCAAATGGATGGAAATCAGAAGGCACACAGGGGAAGAGTATAATAAAAGCCCTAAGACAAGTTAAATGAAGTCCCCTGAAAATGACAGTGAAGCAGAGCAACCAAGAGATTGATTCATACAGCAAAGAGGACAAGACAGATTAATGCAAAGTTAACATCCTGTGGTGCCAAACCAGTTCTTAGCCAAGAGGGACTTTACTGAGAGGGGCCTCTAACTCTTAGGAAGGACTACATCTTAGGAAGGACTCTAACCTTCCTAAATTGGGCCTCAAACCCAGGGTCAGTCAAGCCTCCTTGCCTTTTCTTTTCTTTTCTTTTTTTTTTTGAGATGAAGTCTCACTCTGTTGCCCAGGCTGGAGTGCAGTGGTGCGATCTTGGCTCACTGCAACCTCTGCCTCCTGGGTTGAAGCAATTCTCTTGCCTCAGCCTCCCTAGTAGCTGGGATTACAGGTGTGTGCCACCACACCTGGCTGATTTGTGTATTTTTAGTAGAGATGGGGTTTCACCATGTTGGCCAGGCTGGTCTCGAACTCCTGGTCTCAGGCAATCCGCCCGCCTCGGCCTCCCAAAGTGCTGGAATTACAGGTGTGAGTCACCGCACCTGGCCACGTCCTTGCCTTTTATTGAGAGGAAACTTTAACCCTCTCTGTCTTAGGAGAGACTAACTCCCTAAGCTGGGCCTCTAACCCAATCTCATCCTTTACCCAGGTGCTCCACCACTTACCCAAAGTCGGCCAATTAGTGCTGCAGCCTATTTCCTCTGGGCCGGTGGGTTTCTTCAGTATCATCCCTTCAAGGTTCACCAGAAAGATGTTACCAGAAAGGGCGTCCCAATTCAGACCCCAAGAGAGGGTTCTTTGGATCTCACACAAGAAAGAATTCAGGGTGAGTCCACAGTGCAAAGAAAAGTAAATTTGTTAAGAGAGTAAAGTGATGACAGAATAGCCACTCCATAGACAGAGGAGGCTCTTCCCGAAAGTCAGAGGAGGAATGCGTCCACCCTAGGTACTTGTTTATACATAGTGTCAGGAATAACGCTCAAAATTTTAAGGAAATTGAACACTCGAACAAAGGATTTTTAGCAAAGAAATTTTACTTTTGCACAGAGGGGTGCCTCTTTGGCCAGTCGCCATGAGAGCGCACCTGAAACAAGGGGCACGAGAGCCTTTGAGCGAGCCACTTTTGTGAGCGAGACTCCATCTCAAAAAAAAAAAAAAAAAGAAAAGGAATTGGCAGAGATTTTAAAAAGGCTTATAAAGAAGGAGCCAAAATTCCAGTTTCTGATTGGTTGGTGTGGGCATTGATAAAGGCTGCTCTTGAGCCATTTCAAACAGATCACGAGACAGATTCAGATGAGGAAGACAAGTGTGTAAAAAACTAACTTCAGATTCTGAATGCGAGGAGCAAAAACCAGAGGAAATTAAGAAAGGGAAACTGAAAAGGGTATGTTTTACTAGCCCGTCAGCTCCACCTGCTGAATTAAGTGAATGGCCACCTCCTTTCCCTCCCCATAATGGGCGAGAAAATGAATTAGCTGTAAAATTTACTGCTCCTGTAGTTGCAACATTAAAGTCTGGAGCAATTGGTGGTGCTATACAAAATTCTATTCAAAAGGCTAGAGCTGAGGGAGACCTTGAAGCATGGCAATTTCCTGTTACTATCACCCAGCAAGGAGGGAAAAATATAGCTAGTTGGGCCACATTTTCTTTTAAGCTATTAATGGAATTTAAGCAAGCCATTAGTCAATATGGGCCAAATTCTCCTTTTGTACAAACTGTACTAAAAAATGTGGCTCTTGATAATAGATTGATAAAATATGACTGGGATACTTTAACAAAATCTGTTCTCACTCTATCTCAGTACTTACAGTTTAAAACCTGGTGGGCTGATGAAGCTCAAACTCAGGCAAGGGAAAAAACACAAGCACAGCCATCTGTGCCTGTTTCCTTTCAACAGTTAAAGGGAGTCAGTCCTAATTGGGGTCAATTAGAAAATCAAGCAGTAATGGAGAATGTTGCCATTGTTCAGTTATGCACTGTGTGCTTACGGGCATGTGACAGAATAAATGTTACAGGAGAAAAATATCCTTTTTTCAGTTCTGTCTGACAAGGACCTAAAGAACCATATACTGATTTTATTGCTCAGCTCCAGGAGGCTGTGAATAAGGCCATAACTGACAAAACAGCTCAAGATGTTGTAATACAGCTTCTTGCATATGAAAATGCTAATACAGAGTGTCAAAATGCTATTAGACCTATGAGAGGGAAGGCTCATTTGGCTGAATATATTAAGGCTTGTGATGGCATTGGGGGTAACTTACACAAGGCTACTCTTTTAGCTCAAGCTATGGCTGGATTAAAGGTGGAAAAAAATACGTCCCATTTTTCAGGCTCTTGCTTTAATTGTGGGCAATTTGGACACACAAAAAAGAATGTAGAAAAGGAAATCAAAAGGCAAAACTATTACCATCAATCAACAGAAAAGTCCCGATGTATACCCCCGGTATAAGAAAGGCAATCACTGGACAAAACAGTGTCATTCTAAATTTAGTAAAGATGGACAACCTCTTTTGGGAAAAGGGAAGAGGGGCACACCTCAGGCCCCTCAACAAACCAAGGCATATCCGCACAGTCAGTGCCCTTACAAACGTACAACAATTGTCCCCCACCACAGCAGGCAGTGCTGCCATATATCTCTGCAGCACAATTCCCATCTCCCTACTTCCTGGGGAGCCACCAAAGAAGGTCCCCATGGGTGTTAGGGGCCCTTTACCCTCAGAAAAAGTTGGTCTATTGCTTGGAAGGTCCAGCTTAAATTTAAAAGGTGTCACTGTACATAGAGGAATAATTGATTCTGATTATGCCAGAGAGATTCAACTAGTTGGTAGTTCCTCAACTCTGTGGTCTGTTTCCCCAGGAAAAAGAATTGCTCAGTTGTTGCTGTTACCTTATACAAAACTGGGAAACAGCACTGTAAAAAGAACAGGAGGCTTTGGTAGTACTAACTCAGCAGGAAAAGCTGTATATTTGGTTAATTGAATGTCTGATAAGAGACCTATTTGTACAGTAACCATCCAAGGAAAGGACTTTGAAGGGTTAGTAGATACTGGAGCTGATGTTTCTATTATTGCTTTAAATCAATGGCCCTGACACTGGCCCAAACAAAAGGCATCCATTGGTATTGTTGGAGTAGGAGCTGCTTCAGAAGTTTTTCAAAGTTCCTTAATTTTGCCATGTCTAGGGCTGGATGGCCAAGAAGGGACAATTCAACCTATTATTATAGCTATTCCTGTCAATTTATGGGGAAGGGGCATATTGCAACAATGGGGTGCTGAAATATCTATTCCTATGGATCAGTATAGTAATAACAGTAAACAAATGATGAGAAAAGTGGGATATCTCCCAGGAAAAGGATTAGGAAAGAATGAAAGTGACCAACCAGAACCTTTAGAACTAAAAGGGCGAACAGATCGAACCGCATTAGGGTATCATTTTTAGGAGCGGCTATTGCTGAGCCTCCAGCTCCCATTCCTCTTGTTTGGTTAACTGCCAAACCAGTTTGGGTGGAGCAATGGCCGCTGAAACAGGAAAAAACTGGAGGCTTTAAAAGAATTAGTACAGGAACAATTGCAAAAGGGACACATAGAGCCTACTTTCTCTCCTTGGAATTCTCCTGTTTGTTATTAAGAAAAAAATCAGACGGACGCGGTGGCTCATGCCTGTAATCCCAGCACTTGGGAGGCCGAGGCGGGTGGATGGCAAGGTCAAGAGATTGAGACTATCCTGGCTAACACAGTGAAACCCTGTCTCTACTAAAAATACAAACATTAGCCGGGTGTGGCGGCATGTGCCTGTAGTCCCAGCTGCTGGGGAGGCTGAGGCAGGAGAATGGCTGAACCAGGGAGGCGGAGCTTACAGTGAGCTGAGATCGTGCCACTGCACTCCAGCCTGGGTGACAGGGCCAGACTCTGTCTCAAAAAAAAAAAAAAAGAAAAAGAAAAAGAAAAAATCAGGTAACTGGAGAATGTTAACAGATTTAAGGGCTGTTAATGCTGTAATTCAACCCATGCGCTCACTGCAACCAGGGCTGCCCTCTCCAACAATGATTCCAAAATACTGGCCTCTAATATTGCTTATTTACCATTCCTTTAGCTACCCAAGATTATGAAAAATTTGCTTTTACTGTTCCCGCTATAAATAACAAAGAATCAGCGGATACCACTGGAAAGTACTCCCACAAGGCATGTTAAGTAGTCCAACTATTTGTCAAACTTATGTTGGAAAAGCTATTAAGCCAGTTAGAGAACAATTTTAAAAATGTTATATTATCAATTACATGGATGATATTTTATGTGCAGCTGACACTAGGGAGGAATTAACACTATGCTACAAACAGAAAAGTCTATAACTGCTGCAGGATTAATCATAGCCCCCCATAAAATCCAAACTTCTATTCCCTTTCAATATTTAGGAATGAAGGTAGAACAAAGTGCTACTAAGTCTCAAAAGGTTCAAATTCAAAGAGATAATTTAAAAACTTTAAATGACTTTCAAAAATTATTAGGAGACGTTAATTGGATTTGTCCAACTTTAGGCATTCCTACCTATGCTATGTCTCACCTTTTTTCTGCCTTACAAGGTGATTCTAACTTAAACAGTAAATGCTCCCTGTCCAAAGAGGCATTAGGGGAACTTCAATTACTTGAAGAAAAAATTCAACAAGCACAAGTGAAACGAATTAACCCTATGCAGCCATTACAGTTTTTAGTTTTTCCTACTAAACATTCACCTACAGGAGTTATTGTTCAACAGAATGATCTGGTTGAGTGGCTTTTTCTACCTCACAATACAACCAAAACGCTTACTCTGTATTCAGATCAAATTGCTGTACTAATAGGACAAGCAAGGCTGCACACAACAAAGTTAATGGGATATGATCCAAATCAAATTACAGTTCCAGTAAACAAACAACAAATTCAGCAAACTTACATTAATTCCCAGGAATGGCACGTTAATTTGGCAGGTTTTGTTGGCATTCTTGATAATCATTATCCTAAATCTAAGATATTTCCATTTCTAAAATTAACATCCTGGATATTGCCTTCTATTACTCAAAAAGCCCCTAATGAAGGGGCCATTACTGTTTTTACTGATGGGTCTAGTAATAGAAAAGCCTCATTTGTGGGACCGCAACAAGTTTTTCAAACTGACTTTGCTTCTGCTCAAAGGGCTGAACTTATTGCTGTAATTACAGTACTGAAAACTTTAAAAAAGCCAGTTAATATTGTTTCTGATTCAGCTTATGTGGTGCAAACCACACAAAATATTGATGAACAACTTAATCTTTTATTTCATTCTTTACAACAAGCAGTACAACAAAGACATTCCCCTTTCTATATTACTCATATGAGAGCACACACCAACCTCCCTGATCCTTTTAACTTAATCAAAGGGCGGATGCACTGGTTTCTGCAGCTTTTGCCGATGCACAAACGTTCCATTCCTTAACCCATCTTAATGCTGCAGGCCTCAGAAAAAGATACGGCTTATCCTGGAAGCAGGTTAAGGAGATTGTAAAACACTTTTCTGCCGGTGAAGTCCTGCATCTGCCACATCAGGGAGCAGGAGTTAACCCTAGAGGTCTATCTCCAAATTCCGTCTGTCAGATGGACATAACACACATTCCCACTTTTGGAAAATTGTCCTTTGTTCATGTTTCAGTAGATATTTATTCACATTTTATCTGGGCCACATATCAAACAGGGGAAGCTACAGCTCATGTTAAAAAACCTTTTTTTTGCTTTGCAGTTATGGGAATCCCAGAAAAAACCAAAACCGATAATGGCCCAGAGTATTGCAGCAAAGCCATGGCTGCATTTTTTTTTTTTTTTTTTTTTTTTTTTTTTTTGAGACGGAGTCTTGCTCTGTCGCCCAGGCTGGAGTGCAGTGGCCAATCTCGGTTCACTGCAAGCTCCGCCTCCCGGGTTCACGCCATTCTCCTGCCTCAGCCTCCTGAGTAGCTGGGACTACAGGCACCCGCCGCTGCGCCCGGCTAATTTTTTTTGTATTTTTAGTAGAGACGGGGTTTCACCGTGGTCTTGATCTCCTGACCTCGTGATCCGCCCGCCTTGGCCTCCCAAAGTGCTGGGATTACAGGTGTGAGCCACCGCGCCCAGCAGCCATGGCTGCATTTTAACAGCAGTGAAATATTACTCATACTACAAGTATTCCATATAACTCACAGGGACAAGAGATAGTTGAAAGAGCTCGTTGTTAACTTAAAAACTCAGTTACAAAAACAGAAAGAGGGAGACCAGGTATATAAAACCCTACATATACAATTACACCTCGCTTTATTAACATTAAATTTTTTAAATTTACAAAAGGATCAGCCCATGACAGCAGCTGAACAACACTTAACAGGACAAAAGGAAAATAAAAATGCCAGACAAGATATACAGTGGAGGGATGCACATACAAAGAGTTGGGGAAAAGGAAAAATAATTACATGGGGAAGAGGATTTGCTTCTGTCTCTCCAAGTGACAATCAGGTGCCTCTGTGGGTGCCCACCAAACATCTGAAGGTCTATCATGAGCCACACCAGGAAGAGAGGACTCTGGGAAGAGCCAGAACTCCCTATACGAGTGATGGCATGAATGAACATCTCAGAGACAAAGGAAAAGACCAAGAATACTCGCCAGGCAGACCCTCCAACATGGGGACAAATCAAGAAACTGGCACAGATGGCAGATGACAATCTGAGAGCACAGAACAAATCAAAAACAACTAGTAACCTAATGGTGGCTATGATGGTGGTACTTACTGTGGCGGTAAGCCTCCCTACTGTAAAAGCAACTCAAAATTTTACTTATTGGACTTATGTCCCATTTCCTCCTTTAATTAGGTCTGTGAGTTGGATGGACCCTATTATTGAGGTGTACAACAATGACAGAACCTCGATGCCTGAGCCCATAGATAACAGAGTGCCGATGCATCCTAATGAGGAAGGGATGAAAATGAATATATCAATAGGATATAAATATCCTCCAATATGCCTAGGACCTGCTGCTGGATGCTTACGAATTGGCACACAAGTATGGTTGGCAGTAATCCCTGGAAAAAATAAATCACAGGCTACTTTATATATGATTTCAGGGCAAAGTTTAAAATATAACCATTCCAGCCCTGAAACTCAGCAGTTCTGACCAGACAAACTCGAATGTAAACAAAATAGAGTTTGGTTTGAAGGTGTGGGTGCTTGGCATTGGGGAAATTGTGTAGCAAGTAAGGCTGGGGTGCTACAAAATAATTCCTATGGAATCGTCATTGATTGGTCCCCTAAGGGGATTTTTAAGAAAAATTGCACTGAAGGGCCTTCTTATAAAATAAGCTGATGGACTCATTGGAAAGAGAACCATACACAGTACATTCAGACGGAAGCTGATGTCCCTATTATATGGAGCCCTGGTGGCATTGTCACCCCTATTCCAAAAATGATATCTCCTGCCATAGGACAGGAACATTCAGGATTATGGAAATTAGCTATGGCTCAAAGTTCAATCAAAATTTGGGAGGGTAAATATAATAAGTATAAAGGGGAGGGAGGTAAATATAAATATGTTCTCTCTCTTCTTTCTAACAGGACCTTTTGGAATCAAAATTGTGTCCGACCACCTTTTATGTTAGCAGTAGGAAATATTACTCTTTTTTTTTTTTTTTTTTTGAGACGGAGTCTCGCTCTGTCCCCCAGGCTGGAGTGCAGTGGTGTGATCTAGGCCCACTGCACGCTCCGCCTCCCTGGTTCATGCCTTTCTCCTGCCTCAGCCTCCCGAGTAGCTGGGACTACAGGCGCCCACCACCATGCCCGGCTAATTTTTTGTGGCTTTTTATTTATTTATTTTTTTTAGTAGAGACGGAGTTTCACCGTGTTAGCCAGGATGGTCTTGATCTTCTGGCCTCGTGATCCGCCCGCCGCAGCCTCCCAAAGTGCTGGGATTACAGGTGTGAGCCACCCCGCCAGGCCGGAAATATTACTGTTGACATAAATACCCGTTTTATCACCTGCCAGGAATGTCACTTGTTTACTTGCATTAACGACATCTTGATAAAAATCAAACTATCTTGTTAATTAGAGCCAGAGAAGGAGTTTGGATCCCTGTGTCTCCAAATAGACCATGGGAGGCATCACCATCCATTCACATTATAACTGAGATCCTTACAAAACTCTTATCCCGTTCAAAAAGATTTATAGTTGCTCTTATATTTGCTATAATTGGCCTCATTGCAGTTACCACCACTGCTGCAGTAGCTAGTGTGGCTTTACACTCATCTGTGCAAACTGTCGAATTTGTTGATAAATGGAAAAAGAATTCTATGAAATTATGGAGCTCTCAGGCCCAAACAGATCAAAATATAGTTAGTCAAATTAATGATGTCCCTCAGACAGTAACTTGGATGGGGGATTGCATCATAAGTTTAGAAACTAGAATTCAAATGCAATGTGACTGGAATACATCCGATTTTTGCGTTACTCCTCATAGTTAGAATGAAACAGAACACCAATGGGAAATTAAATGCCATCTAGTGGGCAGAGAGGAAAATCTCACCCTTGATATTGTAAAAGTAAAAGAGCAGGTTTTTGAAGCCTCTCAGGCTCACTTAGCCCTGCTCCCTGGAACTGATATTTTCAGCGAGGCAGCCAATGGGTTGTCTGCAATCAATTCTCTTAAATGGATTAAGACCACTGGAAACTCTACACTTGTAGATTTTGTTCTAATAATTATGTGCTTGTGCTGTCTCCTTTTAATCTACAGATGCGGAAGCCGCTTCTGGAGAGAAAGCCGCTGCCAAGAACAAGCAATGATAGCTGTGGCGGTTTTGCAGGACAAAAAAGGGAAACATGTTGGCAGAAGAGCTGAGGCAGGGCTCGTTTTTCTGACATAATGTAAAAGAGTCTTGGAACATGTCCTGGGTCCAGGGTCTAAAACCCCTCATGACCTTTGGAACACCAAACTCTGTGCCAAAGGGTGGAAGGCTGCCCTGCCGCACTACAGTCTAAACCCAGGGTATAAAACCCCTTGTGGCTCGGAGAGAACCCAGGGCTCAGGGCATAAAACCCCCTGTAGCCTTTGGAGTGTGTCCAGACTCACTGGCCCCTTGCACTTTGTTCTCCCAAGATCATAAATTGATTGTATCTTGAATTAGAAGAACCTATTCTCCCTTATCTCAAGTAGCAGAGCATATGCTAAGCCATCACAGCTACACTTGATGCACCGCTTTCTACCCCCACGTCCGCACGTCCTCTCCACCTGCTTCTTTGTTTGATTACCAATAAATAGTGTGGGCTCCTAGAGCTCAGGGCCTTTGCAGCCTCCATACTGGCGTTGGCCCCTGAGACCCACCCTATGTACTCTTGTCTTGTCTCATTCCTTTGACTCTGCCAGACTTCATAGCCCCAGTGACCAGGTGTTGAGTCTGATCACCCCAACACTTTGCCTCCACCGGTCCCATGCCACCCTCGCTTTAAGCCCCTGCCTTTGAAAGCAGGTCATGTTCACTGAGATGCTGGACACTGCAGGTATCTGTCCCTGGGACAGCAGGGACCTCTGAAGCTTCTTTGTGGCCTGGTTTATACTTTTTTCCATCTTGTGGTTTTTCTAATGGACTTTCACGGATTTTGTAATCTCGTAACTTTCCAAGCTCCATCACTTCCTAAATCTTAAGAACTGTAATTGACAGTTTAAATTGAAGGTGCTGTTTGTAGACTTAATACCCAATGAAAGCCCAGGCATCGCCGGGAGTGGTGGCCCACGCCTGGAATCCCAGCACTTTGGGAGGCCAAGGCGGGCGGATCACCTGAGGTCGAGCGTTCCTGACTAGCTTGATCAACATGGAGAAACCTCGTCTCTACTAAAAATACAAAATTAGCCGGCTGTGATTGTGCATGCCTATAATCCTAGCTACTCGGGAAGCTGAGGCAGAACTGCTTGAACTCAGGGGGCAGAAGTTGTGGTGAGCCAAGAGTGTGCCATTGCACTCCAGCCTGGGCAACAAGAGTGAAACTCCGTCTCAAAAAAAAAAAAAAAAAAGCCCAGCCATCATGAAGAATCCTCGAATGTTCTCTGAAGAAAATGATGCTGGGGGCTGGGTGCAGTGGCTCATGCCTATAATCCCAGCACTTTGGGAGGTCAAGGCATGTGGATCACCTGAGGTCAGGAGTTCAAGTCCAGCCTGACCAACAGGGTGAAACCCTGTCACTACTAAAAATATAAAAAAGTAGCCAGGTGTGGTGGCGGGTGCCTGTAATCCCAGCTACTCTGGAGGTTGAGGCAGGAGAATCATTGGAACCTGGGAGGCGGAGGTTGCGGTAAGCCGAGATTTCACCATTGCACTCCAGCCTGGGCAATAAGAGTGAAACTGCGTCTCACACTTGATCTTAGCCAAAAGGCTGAGAAGCATTGAACCAAAGCCACCGCGCCCGGCTGGGAAAGTTCTTCTTTACAGATTTATAGTTCTTCTTTATAGATTCTTTCTTGCTAAGTGTTGAAAAGATAACTATAATCATCTAAAGAGGATTAATTCATCACTTAGGCAAAGTAGAGGTTAGCAAGAGGAAGTTACTTCTCTTAGAGTATGTGATTCAAAGGAAAAAATTGCTACATCAAATACACACCGACTGGCTAAACATTTCTAGGTATGTATCAATTTCTATGCCACTTTCAGATTCAACACAATGAGGAAATTACTGGTGTAATAAAAATAACAAACATTAGATTGATGAAGCACAGTAAAATAATTTCAAACAGGAAAGATGTATGAATCTTTTGTACAAAAAAATTTCAACATATAAGTTCCATACAAGCAGGAAGATTTAACTTCGTAAGAAAATTAACAAAAATTGTTTTAATTCAAGACAAGAGCCTGCAGAGACTAAAATTGCTTAGTACTGAAAGTTTTGCCTATATAAACTGTAGTTTATGAAGAAAAAAGTTTTGTTTTTTTTGAGGCAGGGCCTTGCTCTTTTGCCCAGGCTAGAGTGCAGTGGTACCATCTCAGCTGATTGCAACCTCCATTTCCGAGGAAGGCTCCTTAATTTCCCAATTATAAAGGTTTTGTGGGAACATAATTGGATGTAATAAAATAAAAATTTACACCACAAGAGACAGACACATACTCTTCAGGGTGTATGGTCATAATTTGTTTGAACGAGCCCTTTTAAACTTCTAGATATCATTGAAACTCCTATGTTGATTAAAAATCATCAAAGATCTTTCTAGTGAGAAGGATGAAAAATATTACTGAGAATGAAGTATCACTATTTCATGTATGTGCCTGTATGTACTTATATAACATGCTGTAATACAAGGTGACATTTAGAGGTTGAGACTGTTAACATCTGACTGTACCTTGCTATTTGTAATTTACAATCTTTTATTCACATTTCTCAAGTGCCATGCCTTTAGGTGCCTATACATCATGCTATCATAGGATTTCTAGGGATAAGCCAAGTGCGGTGGCAGATGCCTGTAATCCCAGCACTTTAGGAGGCCGAGGGGGGTGGATCATGAGGTCAGGAGTTTGAGACCAGCCTGGCTAACGTAGTGAAAGCCCATCTCTACTAAAAATACAAAAATTAGCTGGGCGTGGTGGAGGGAACCTATAGGCCCAGCTACTCGGGAGGCTGAGGCAAGAGAATCACTTGAACCTGGGAGGCGGAGGTTGCAGTGAGCCGAGACCATGCCATTGCACTTCAGTCTGGGTGACAGAGTGAGACTCTGTCTCAAAAAAAAAAAAAAAAAAAAAAAAAAAAAAAATTTAGGGATAATATCTAAGCCCATATAACCTGCTGTTATAAAAGGTAACATTTAGGGATTGAGATTTTTTTTTTTTTTTTTTTGAGACGGAGTCTCGCTCTGTCACCAGGCTGGAGTGCAGTGGTGCAATCTCGGCTCACTGCAACCTATGCCTCCCAGGTTTAACGAATTCTCCTGCCTCAGCCTCCTAAGCAGCTGGGACTACAGGCACCCACCACTATGCTTGGGTAATTTTTGTATTTTTAGTAGAGACAGGGTTTCACCATATTGTCCAGGGTGGTCTTGAACTCCTGACCTTGTAAGCCGCCCACCTCAGCCTCCCAAAGTGCTGGGATTACAGGCCTGAGCCAAAACACCCAGCTGAGATTCTTCATATAGCTGATTATCTTGCCATTTCTAACTTACAAGCTTTATCCACATTTCTTAACCTTTTGTTTCACTAAATGGGACAGGAAGTTTTAACTCTTGTATCCATGAAGCATCTTAGTAAAATAACAGATATTCCATTTGCAAATTATGCTCCCCCCAAAACACAAACACATATGTAAAAAATGTTATAAAGACATTAAGTGTCCACTCAATAACTTTGATTCAAACTGTCTTCATGTTCTTCACTTCACAAGATAAAGCTCTTAAAACGGACTTTGTGAGGTTCCATGTGTTTGGTCAGTCATGAGAGGAAGAATAATTCAGAGTGAGAGGAAACAGAGATTCTAGGCAGCCCTCAGGGAAGCTGAGGAGGTGGCACCCTGCCTCCGAGTCCCTCAGAATGTCCCATCTCCCTGTCAGTATCAGTGTCCCAGATAATCTTCTTCTGATTGGGACATTTCCCAATTTGGGAACAGTGGTTACTTGCCAAATTCACATTTACGGCCAAAACTGTGGCTGCAGTGTCGACATTCATGCAAGTGGGGAAATGGGCATGTGGCCCCTGAAAAAAGATTCTGGATTCCATAATCTCACCTTGCTGGCAAGAAACTACCGTTTCAGCAGAAAGTGCAATGACAGTGTCTGCACAGGGACTGGAGATTATCTCTAGAAAAGAGCTTGGAGTGAGGAAATTAGTTAATGTGGATGGATGACGTTACCCATGGAGAATGAAGTAAGTAGCTAGAAGACAAAAGCCTCAGAACACATAAATCTCAACGGGTACTGAGTAGAGGACTCGGAGCTCTGAGGTAACTGGAGCTCATGGCTATCCTGGAACTTGGATAACATAAAGTTCTTGTTTCTACAAAGTGTGTATCCTTTCCATATGTGAGAACTCTGAGGAAATACAAACTTGGAACAAAAGAAATAGTAAGGTAATCTTAGAAAGATGTTGAATAGAAAGCAAGCTACGGTGACATCTTAACTGTTTCACTGCCCAGCAATCTATACCTATTGTCACTTGGGGACACTTATGATTCCACATGAAGTGGATAACCAGCTCATAGTTCTTGTGGTACCGAAAACCAAGTATTTGGCCGGGCATGGTGTGGTGTACTCGTAATCTCAGCTCCTTGGGAGGCTGAGGTAGGAGAATCACTTGAACCTGGGAGGCCCAAGTTGCAGTGAGCCAAGACTGCACCACTGCACTCCAGCCTGGGTGACAGAATGAGACTCCGTTCCAACGCGAAGTCTCTTAAGACCAAGGAGAGCAGACATTCTGATGTTTCCCACATTGACAGCACTCATAAGGCCTTTCTCCAGTATGAACTCTCCTGTGTTTAACGAGACGGGATGCTTCAGCAAAGGATTTCCCGTATTCACTGTACTCATAAGGCCTTTCTCCTGTGGGAACTCTGATGATGAAGGAGGGTAGAGCTTCGCTGAAATGTTTTTCCACATTTGGTGCATTCATAAGGCCTTTCTCCAGTATGAATTCTCCTGTGTTTAATGAGACTGGAACATTCAGAAAAGGATTTTCCACATTCACTGCACTTGTAAGGCTTTTGTCCAGAATGAACTCTTTTATGAACATGAAGCGCAGAGCTGGAAAGAAATGATTTACCACATTCACTGCATTCATACGGCCTTTCTCCAGTGTGAATCCTCTGATGTATAGTCACGCAGTTCTTATTACCAAATAATTTCCCACATACCTCACACGCATATGGCCTTTCTCCAGTGTGAACTCTCTCATGAACGAGAAGATGATACTTCCTGTTAAATAATTTCCCACATTCCCTACAATTGTAAGGTCTTTCCCCAGTGTGAAGTCTCTGGTGTTCAGTGAGGTGGGATCTGTACCTAAATGATTTCCCACATTCCCTGCACTCATAGGGCCTTTCTCCAGTGTGACCTCGCTGATGTTGAACGAGGTTGCCCTTTTGACCAAAAGATTTCCCACATTCTCCACACTTGTAAGGCCTTTCTCCAGTGTGAACACGCTGATGGTTAATAAAGCAGAACTTCTGACGAAAAGATTTCCCACATTCCCCACAGTGATAAGCTCTCTCTCCAGTGTGACCTCGCTGATGTTGAATGAGGTTACCCTTTTGACCAAAAGATTTCCCATATTCTCTACACTCATAAGGCCCTTCTCCAGTGTGAACACGCTGATGGCTAATAAGGCTGCCCTTCTGACTAAAAGATTTCCCACACTCCCCACAGGGATAAGCTCTCTCTCCAGTGTGACCTCGCTGATGTTGAATGAGGTTACCCTTTTGATCAAAAGATTTCCCACATTCTCCACACTCATAAGGCCCTTCTCCAGTGTGAACACGCTGATGGCTAATAAGGCTGCCCTTCTGACTAAAAGATTTCCCGCACTCCTCACAGGGATAAGCTGTCTTTCCAGTGTGGACTCGCTGATGTTGAATAAGGCTGCTCTTTCGACTATAAGATTTCCCACACTCTCCACAATCATAAGGTCCTTTTCCAGTGTGATCTCGCTGATGATTACTGAAGCTGACATATCTGCTAAAGGATTTTCCACAATCACTGCACACATAACATCCATCTCTAGTGAAAAGTTTCTGGTGTGGAATAACTGAGTGTTTGGTGCTGAAGGCTTTTGTGCGTTTTCCACACCTGTAATTAGTTTTTCCCTCCTGAAAGGGTGGGCCATGCGTAGTTTCACTGTCTTTCTTCTCTACGGGGTAAGCGGCTTCTTCTTGGCACAATCCTGAACTGGGCAGAACGTCCTTCCCAAACTCGCGGAAGACAAATGGCTCCTGTGACACCCTGAGCTTACGTTTCTTTACAAACGATGCTTCTCTGACACTCTTTCTGTAGAATTTCTCTCCAATATGCTGCTTCTGGTGCTGATGAAGGTTTGCAGTGTCATCCAAGTTTTTTCCACATGCTCCACTCCTGTTCAGCTTCTGCTTGTGATGAGTTTCCTGGTGGTCAGCAAAGTGAAAAACATCCTCCAAGATGAGGCCACACATTTCACAGGGGTGAGCCTTCTTAGGAGAAACACCTGCCCTAGGAGTCCTGCTCTGAGACTCTCTTTGTACAGAAATTCTCTGCTTACAAGGTGCCTCCTCATCTTTTGATCCACACCAACAACCTGAGAGCAAGAAAATGCTGGTCAAGTGCAAAGTACCTCCGACGGGAAGGCACAGCCCACCCACAAGTACGTCTCACAAATTGAGGAATTAATCTATAGAAATATTTGCAGGAACACAATGTTGGCTTCAAGTTGAAGATGGGGCTGCTGGCCGGGCGCAGTGGCTCACGCCTGTAATCCCAGCACTTTGGGAGGCTGAGGCGGGTGGATCACCTGAGGTCAGAAGTTCAAGACCAGCGTGACCAACATGGTGAAACCCCATCTCTACTGAAAATACAAAAATTAGCTGGATGTGGTGGTGGGCGCCTGTAATCCCAGCCACTCGGGAGGCTGAGGCAGGAGAATCATTTGAACCCGGGAGGTGGAGGTTTGCATTGAGCCATGATCGCACCACTGCACTGCAGCCTGGATAACAGAGCGAGACTCCATCTCAAAACAATAATAATAATAATAATAATAATAATAATAATAAGAAGAAGAAGAAGAAGAAGAAGAAGAAGAAGAAGAAGAAGAAGAAGAATGAGCTGCCTAGCATTACTGGGCTATAAAGGTCACAGAATCCAGGAGGCCTCATGATGTAAAGAGCACAAGCATACAGGCAACACAGGAAGTAGAGGCAGGGTCCACAGCTCCTTCCTCTAAACACAAGTTGTGTACGGGACCTTATCTCCTAATGACATGTGAGTGCTATGTAGAAGCATATGGACTGGGCGCGGTGGCTCACGCCTGTAATCCCAGCACTTTGCAAGGCTGAGGCAAGTGGATAACCTGAGTTCAGTAGTTGGAGACGAGCCTGGCTAACACGGTGAAACCCTGTGTCTACTAAAAAAAGAAAAAATTAGCTAGGTGTGGTGGCGCAGGCCTGTAATCCCAGCTACTTGGGCGGCTGAGGCAGGAAAATCACTTCAACCTGGGAAGCAGAGGTTGCAATGAGCCAAGATTGTGCCATTGCACCCCAGCTTGGGCAACAAGAGCAAAACTCCATCTCAAAAAATATAAATATAGAAGCATATGTCAAGACCAAGAAAACATGAGTACAACACAGCAGAGGGTGGTCATGGATGGTTTAACCATGGGCATACACTTCCTAATACGTAATCGATACACCAATATCAGAGACAACTGCAGATGAAAGCACAAGAAAAATGGGTGAGATGTGAGTATTAGTGCTGGGGTGGATATCACAGTAGAAGTGAAAAGGTACAGAACTAACACATGTGAAACTCTCAACAATGGGGAGAAAAAGACAAATAGTGTGTGCCTACTCATATTGCCACAAAAATACTTGGCAAATATAAATGCTTTCTGGTATGATTTGGATAAACCCCTGAAGTCATGCCCTCCCCCAGCATGGCACTCCTGAGGGACAGGCTCCCTTTGAGCCTATCGTGATGAGCCTGAATTGAACCACATCTTGTCAAACACGGAGGACTCTCCATCTCACACCCAGTACATAGGACTGGATGATATAAGTATGAAGGGAGAGAGAGCAGAGATGAACACCCAACACTAGCTCAGGACAACTAAGCACCTGACAGCCCACAGGAGAGTAAGGTAAGTATTACAAAAGAATTCCTAAGCAGGGTCTTGCAAGAAGAGTCTATGGTCTATGTAGGTAGTGACAATGTCAATGAAGGCAATTCTTGGCACAGGGAGGCACAAAGCATTGTCAGATAGAGGAAGGAAGTGTTAATAGAACCTGGGCACACAAGAGCTACCGATTTGGACAGTCACCTGACAGCCAGAGAGCAGGCAAAGTGGATACACTTAGGTGCCTATTAGACTCCTGACTCTGACTCCTTCCCTGGGAGCCTGGAGCAAAGCAGGTGTTGGAGGTGCTTAAGGAGAGGAAAAGGCAATACACACACCTTACTTCTACCAACCACACAACTTACATAGAGAAGTGTAGAAGGAACCTGTGTCCAGGCTCCTTAAGTGAGAAAGACAGTCCTGTCAATGAAAAACAGGGGAACAGTAACACTAGCTCAGGTCACAAAGGTGAGCGTGAGCAACTTACCCAGCGAGGATATGAGAGCCAGGTTCTCTAGCATCACATCACGGTACAAGCACCTCTGAGCCTCACTAAGAAGACACCACTCCTCCTGGGAAAAGTTCACAGCCACATCTTCAAAGGTCACAGTGCCCTGCTATGATAGTGACAGATGAAACCACAAGCAGCCCCTCTGCTGAGGTACCACAACCCACCTCTCCCACACGCCCACCCTTGCCCATCCTCCTCCCAAGGTCCCCAACATAGTGTTGAAACTATGTCCACTAGTGCCTTTGTCTCTTCATGGGCCCACTGGTCAATTGCCATCAGCAATAAGCAGTAAGTGGACAAATAGGTATCCATGCTGAGGTCTTGACATAAAAAGGTCCATCCCCTTCTGAATAGCGATATCCAAGCTCATGTAAAGCCCAGGGCAGCTGCCTGAGCCCACTGGACAAACTCCCTCTCTAAATATACATCATTCTTTATACTGCAAAGACACATCCCCATGGCCACCCCTACCTGAGTTTTCCCTACCATCAGCCTCTCTCTGGCATCCCCACAAATAGAACTTTGTTTTTTGGGGGTTTTTTTGAGACATAGTCTAGCTCTGTCACCCAGGCTGGAGTGCAGTGGCATGATCTTGGCTCTTTGTAGCCTCCGCCTCCTGGGTTCAAGTGATTCTCGTGCCCCAGCCTCCCAGGTAGCCGGGATTACAGCCACGCACCACTATACCCGGCTAATTTTTGTATTTTTTTTTTGGTAGAGAGGGGGTTTCACCACGTTGGCCAGGCTGGTCTTGAACTCCTGGTCTCAAGTGATCCACCCGCCTTGGCCTCCAAAAGTGAGATTACAGGGGTGGGTCACTGCACCCAGCCCCCACAAATAAAACTATTTCACAAGATGAAGAGGGTATAACGGCCCATGATTCCCTTGGGAATATGCAATGGTTTGTTTCCATAACTCTGCTGGTAGGGATGGAATTGAAACCCACCACAAAATATAACAACCTGGAACCCTGCCTTATCACCTTGATAAAACGGGCTGTTAGGCTAGGATACATTATTCAAGAGAGCAGAGTGGGAATGAGATTTGTACTCACACCTTTTAAGGTTGTCCCACTTTCACAAGATGTCAAAGTGACACATCATATTGGGCCTTCAATTCTGGCCTTATACCAAAATGTGGGTAAGCATCCAGACTATGCTTGACAAATACAAATAGGATCCAATATTAACACAGAATTTCCATGGTTTACAATAGCAGTGGTAATCCCAAATCATCCTGTGAACGTCTCCCGGAATGACTCCATAGCCACACAGAACCACATATGGCTTCAGATATCCATGGACCTATTTCACTTTTGTGCTGCACCAGCTGAGACCTCAGCTGTAGCAACCCTCCTCTGTCCATCTAATGCTGTTTAAAGCCCAGCCCCTGGATTTGTGAACCAAACCACATCTACTATCACAGATGAGCATATTTTTCACTGCCCATATGCACCAGGCTGAATGAAACTCCCCAGGCACTCCCAAAGTCATCTCAAAACGTTTATGAGTCCAGACAGTGATAAATAGTTACAACTTGGCACCAACTCAGGCATAAGTGTCATCTTCCTTACTCCTATGCTTCTGCATGCATCTATCTCGTCTATTCTCTCCTCGGATGTCTATGTCCCCTTCCAAACTCTACTGTCTGATACATCCTGCCATGATGGTCACTCACACCCTGTCAGGTGTTTAAGAAGCCCAATAACATCACTCAGGGACGTAAGTAAGAGATCCACTCCTCAGCCTGTAGTCACACCTTCCTGGCCCCTGAAAAGATTTACCACCAAAATCTGAAGCATGTCCTCCTAAATGGACCCATAACTAACGTACTGAAGTTCACCCATTAGCTTTCATATATTGGATGTCTCCAGTATCAACACCCTCCCAGATACCCCATCCTGTATGTCTAGTTATCCATTTGATGCCACCATTTATTGGTCACTGACTCTTCATATGGCCAAATCAACACTCTTGATATCCACAGTCAATATTATGTCAATACCAACTTCATGTCAGCTGATGCAGCGTCCATGGTTACAGCTGCTAAGATCAAAAACCTTGGGCTCATGCCTGATTCCTCTTTCATGCCCTTACCATCCACATTAGAAAACCTAGCTGTCTGTCAGGCATGATGGCTCATGTCTGTAATCCCAGCATTTTGGGAGGCTGAGGCAGGCGAATCACCTGAGGTCATGAGTTCGAGACCAGTCTGGCCAGTATGATGAAACCCCGTTTCTACTAAAAATACAAAAATTAGCTGGGCGTGGTGGCAAGCACCTGTAATCCCAGCTACCTTGGAGGCTGAGGCAGGAGAATCGCTTGAACCCGGGAGGCAGAGGTTCCAGTGAGCCAAGATTGCACCATTGCACTCCAGCCTGGGCAACAAGACCGAAACTCCACAAAAAAAAAAAAAAAAAAAAAAAAAAGACAGACAGAAAGAAAACCTAGCTGTCTCTTTACAAAAAGTGAATCCTGTATCCAGACTCATGTGATTTGCCACGTATCTGATCCACTAACCCTCACCTGGATTATGGCAGGAGCCTTATCTCTGACATTTCTTCCTCTTCCCTCAACCCATAGTGTGTGCACCAAGGTCCAACCAGATGAAGCCGGTAGCCAGTAGAACTGTGGTAATATCACCTTCTGACTTTGATCCTTTTTATCTCTAAGCATTTCACAACCTGGTAGCAAATCCTGGGTTAATCTTACAAGAGTGTTTACACTGGCTGACAGAAATGGGCATACTTGCATATAACCTGCCATGGCCTCAGTATCCTGGCTTTAGAGATTCTCCAGGGTCCTCGGATCAAAGGACTGAAAAAATGGCACTTAAGAGTCCCAGCACACCACAAGCTAGAGAACCTGTGGATGGGGTCAGGACCAATGAGGGGATTGAACACCCTCCACTTCCCTGTGTGGGTTCCCTAAGTGCTTCTGCAGCCAGGAGTGCCTGAGGGGAGAGGCAGACATTACAAATATGTCACGGGATTTGATAAGCTCAGGACTCCCTGAACCCTTTCTTGTCCCTGGAGCCAGGTGGCACTCAGGCTGGTTGTCTGACCTGCTTGTCTCAGTGCAAAATGTCATCTCTACCACCTATGTGAGCTACAAAAAGGATTCAACCTCCCAAGACCCCAAAGTCTTCATCCTCTCTGCGATATTCTTCCTTTGAATGTCCTGTGGGAAACCTTAAAAGCCTGGATTTGGATCATGTCCGTCCTTTATTCAAAACTCTCCATGGCTTCTAGCGTCCTCACCTTGAATGCACAGCCCTTGGCCTGCTTACTCTTCCAGGGAGAGCTCCACCTCACACTTTGTTCCAGACAGGTTCCATCCTCACGGCTCCGTCCATCTCCAGGCCATTGCCTGCGCCCCTCCCTGTGCTTGTTGCTCTCCCCACCGCATCCCACGGGTGTCAGAAACAGGTGAAACCGGCTTTGCAAAATTATAACTGAGGAAATTATGACAGTGAAAGAAATCAGACCTAACCGACTCCATCTTGCTTTTAACCTTTAAGCTGTCCTTGTTCATTCCTGGGCACAGGCTGAATTAACTTAGGGAAGGAATTCAGTTCATGGTTTCACTCTGAAACAAAATTGATAATAGCCCTTTCCTGAAAAGACCCCCTTCTTGCCTGGAGAACAGCCTGCCTTTGTAGGACTAACGAATTAGCTACAACGTTAGAAATTACCGTTTAGGGGTCATGCCGCTTCTGACTCCAAGAGTCTGAACCTCCCCAAGTTGCTCCTGAAGATAAATCACTATTGTAAAACCTAAGATCAGTGCTTGAGGTATTTTGCAGATCCTGCACTAGATGGATCAGCTGACAACACACAGACCGGTAATCTGGGTCAATCAGTTCTGCCATCCCACCCACAACAGAAAACAGCATGAAAAACTCACTTCAACCCTCTATAAATCCATCTCCAACCTGACCGTTCAGCACTCCCCACTTCCCAAGCCCCTACCCGCCAAATTAATTTTGAAAACTCTGATCCCGGAATGCTAATAGAGACTGATTTGAGTAATAATAAAACTCCTGTCTCCAGAACAGCCTGACGGCTCTGCGTCAATTACTATTTCTCCACTGCAATTCCCCAGTCTTCATAAATCGGCTCTGTCTAGGCAGCTGGCAAGGTGAACCCACTGGACAGTTACACAGGGACCCCTCCTGCGAGCGCCTCAGTGTCCCTACGCCGGGTACCGGCTACAGACCCGTGAGCAGGAGCCGCTCCCTCGCTGGTTTAGGACCTGGGTGACGATGGGGTGACCTGAGGGCACAGAAGGCGCCACAATTACCTGAGTCGGGCGCCTCGGCGCAGCCGCTGCCATCGGACTACTTGGGGAAGCACGGCCCGGGAGCAGTGGTCGCCGTCACGGGGCTGCAGAGCCGCCTCTGGGCACCGAGGACGATTCCTCTCCACCTTCTAGGTTCAGTCACCGCGGTCCCACCCAGCACTCAGGGGCCACAAACTGGGGAAACACCCGCGTCACCGATACACAGCCGCTACTAGAGACCCCGGAAGTCTTGGCCTTACGTTACGTGCACACGTGGAAATGCCTTCTTTCCGAGTGCTCATTGGCTCTGACCGGCTGTCGTTTAACGCAGAGCTTTCTGGGTAATGTAGTTCCCCACTTTCCATGGCGCTAAAGAGGGCGATACCCAGAGTCCGTCTGCAGGAAAAGCCCGCCATCAGGTCAGGGGTTCTCCTTAAAAAGCGCACCCTTCTGGCCGGGCGCAGTGGCTCAAGCCTGTAATCTCAGCACTTTGGGAGGCGGAGGTGGGCGGATCACGAAGTCAGGAGATGGAGACCATCCTGGCTAACACGGTGAAACCCCGTGTCTACTAAAAATTCAAAAAAAAAAAAAAAGTTAGCTGGGCGTGGTGGCGGGCGCCTATAGTCACAGCTACTCTGGAGGCTGAGGCTGGAGGAGAATGGCGTGAACCTGGGAGGCGGAGCTTGCAGTGAGCTGGGATCGCGCCACTGCACTCCAGCCTGCGCGACAGAGCAAGACTCTGTCTCAAAAAAAAAAAAAAAAAAAAAAAAACGGCGCCTTTCTAGGGCAGAGGAGGGGTCTCACCTAGCCTTAGAAGCCATATTGAGATTCCTGGAGACTAGTGTCTGTAACTAATCACTCAAGAATCTGGAAAAATACTGTTTCAGATTTCGGGGAGCTCAAGGTAAATAATAGGGAGCTCAAGCTGAAACTATTATTTAGGATTCTCCCAAAGGCTAAAAATCCAAATTACCACACTGTTTGAAACAGTCGTTCAGTCGCAAAATACCTGCACTGGAAGCAGAGGCTGATAAGCGTTGTTGTGTTATAATGTGTCTGAAGGCCCTCAGAAGCCTTAGAGTGCCTAAGGCAAATGAAGGAAGTTAGGGATGTGCTCCCCTACAGCAGGAGTGCAAAGCTGAATCTCTGTGATTCCTACAGAAAACAACTCTCCTGCTGATAGAATCTGTGAAAGGAAAATCTTGTGGCCTCAAAATTACTTAGCTAAAGGGAAAAGTCAATCTGGGAACTGCTCAGGGCAAACTTGCCTCCCATTCTATTCAAAGTCTTCCCTCTCCTCACTGAGATAGATGCCTATTCTGATTGCCTCCTTTGGAAGGACTTATCAGAAATTAAAAAGAATCCAACTATTTGTCTCTCTACCTGTCTACCTGTGACCTGGAAGTCCCCTCCCTGCTTCGAGTTGTTCCCGCCTTTCTGGTCGGAACCAATGTACTTCTTACTTATATTCACTGATGTCTCATGTCCCCCTAAAATGTATAAAACCAACCTGTACCCCAACCACCATGGGCCCATGTCATCAGGACTTCCTAAGGCTGTGTCATGGGCATGTGTCCTCAACCTTGGCAAAATAAATTTTTGTTTTATGAGACGGAGTCTCGCCCTTTGGTCAGGCTCCAGTGCAGTGGCGCGATCTCGGCTCACTGCAACCTCTGCCTCTCAGGTTCAAGTGATTCTCCTGCCTCAGCCTCCCGAGTAGCTGGGAGTACAGGCACGTGGCATCACGCCAATTTTTGTAGTTTCAGTACAGACGGGGGTTTCACCTTGTTTAGGATGGTCTCGATCTCCCTCGTGATCCGCCTGCCTCACCCTCCAATGTGTTGGGGTTACAGGCATGAGTCACCACGCCTGGCCAGCAAAATAAACTTTTTAAATTAACTGAGACCTGTCTCAAATTTGGGGGGTTCACAAATCATTATAGCATTCAATTAATTGAACAACACTTTTTCCCACTTAGTATCCTTTACTTGATATTCTAACTTACATTCAACTCCTTTTAGTAATTTGACATCAGTCTTATAAAGAACAATAAGGCTGGGCACGGTGGCTCACGTCTGTAATCCTCGCACTTTGGGAGGCCGAGGCAGGCGGATCACCAGTTCAGGAGATCGAGACCATCCTGGCTAACATGGTGAAACCCCGTCTCTACTAAAAATACAAAAAAAAATTAGCCGGGTGTGGTGGCACACGCCTGTAGTCCCAGCTACTCGGGAGGCTAAGGCAGGAGAATCGCTTGAACCCGGGAGGCAGAGGTTGCTGTGAGCTGAGATCCCACCATTGCACTGCAGCCTGGCGACAGAGCGAGACTCTCTCAAACAAAGAAACAAAAAACAATAAAATAAATGGTATCTTGGTAGTAGTGATGGCTACAGTCTGTAAAAAGTAAAGTACAGGTTCCTCTTCAAAGACTTTCCTCCCATCTAATTAGGAATAAATAGTAACTTCTCTTAGAAGCAAAATTTATTCAAAGACCTGTGCTAACATTCTTAAATATCTTCTAGCCGTAATAAAAAAAATCCATGTACTTTATGTTCTTAGCTCCCACAATTTAGCCTAAATATTTGCCCTGGCATGTTTACACTGGTCCAAGCAAGCATTGTCATAGCCTGTTCCTCTTATTTGAAGGTGTTTTTGCCTTTCTTAGCATTCCACAATTCCTCCTTCGTTTTCCTCTTGCCTTTGCCTCTTTTAAAAATGTTCTAAGTTGCTAGTCAATCAGGACAAATACAGAATGTGAATTTGTATTTAGCCAGTGGAAACCGGACACAGCAGTAAGGTGGATGCGTCAGGCAGGTTATAAATGACCCTGTCTCCTTTGTTCAGTGTAATCTCACAGCAAAACTGCTGGCGAGTATACCGTTTCTGCAGAAAGTAAAAATGGCCTTGCTGAGGAAATTAAATTTATGTTCAAGTGCTATTTCTTTCTTTTTTTTTTTTTTTTTTGAGACGGAGTTTCGCTCTTGTTGCCCAGGCTGGAGAGCAATGGCGCGATCTTGGCTCACCACAACCTCCATCTCCCAGGTTCAAGTGATTCTCCTGCCTCAGTCTCCTGAGTAGCTAGGATTACAGGCATGCGCCACCATGCCCAGCTAATTTTGTATTTTTAGTAGAGATGGGGTCTCTCCATGTTGGTCAGGCTGGTCTTGAACTCCTGACCTCAGGTGATCCTCCCACCTCGGCCTCCCAAAGTGCTGGGATTATAGGCATGAGCCACCGCGCCCGGCCAAGTCAAGTGCTATTTCTTTACGGCACTAAAGAACAAGCATTTCAAACAGTAAAGTTGGTGCTCTCCATCTGTTCATACTGGGCATTTGTAAAAGCCATGAGTTCATGTCATTGATGGGAAGTGATTATCATTGATTTGAGAGGAGGGAGTGTTCTGCATGAAAAATTAATATTACATAAGAGAAACAGTTGTAAATTGCAAGATACAAAAGCCTATTAATACTGACTAGGTAGGCTGGGCGTGGTGGCTCACGCCTGTAATCCCAGCACTTTGGGAGGCCGAGGTGGGCAGATCACAAGGTCAGGAGATCGAGACCATCCTGGCTAAGACGGTGAAACCCCGTCTCTACTAAAAATACAAATAATTAGCCAGGCCTGGTGGCGGGTGCCTGTAGTCCCAGCTACAGGGGAGGCTGAGGCAGGAGAAATGCGTGAATCCAGGAGACGGAGCTTGGAGTGAGCGGAGATCACGCCACTGCACTCCAGCCTAGGCATCTCAAAAAAAAAAAATTAGCCAGGCGTGGTAGCAAGTGCCTGTAGTCCCAGCTACTTGGGAGGCTGAGACAGAAGAACTGCTTGAACCTGGGAGGCAGAGGTTGTAGTGAGCCTAGATCGTGCAATTGCACTACAGCCTGGGCGACAGAGCGAGACTCCGTCTCCCTCCCGCTCCCCCAAAAATATAAAAAGCAAAAAACAAGAAAACATTGACTAGGTAATTATTAAACAGTTTTGACAGAAGTGGGTCTATGGAAACATCAGTAGATGGTGAAAAAGCTTAGGATCTAAGAGAAATGTTAGCACCAATGTCCAAGAGATTAAATTATGCTCAGCACATAATTGGAATGGTCAGTCTGATGGTTTTGGCTTTAAAATGAGATTCTTCTTCTTCTTCTTTTTTTTTTTTTTGAGACAGAGTCTCACTCTGTCACCCAGGCTGGAGTGCAGTGGTGCGATCTCAGCTCACTGCAACCTCCGCCTCCTGGGTTCAAGCGATTCGCCTACCGGATGTGGTGGCTCATGCCTGTAATTCTAGCCCTTTGGGGGGCTGAGGCGGGTGGCTCGCCTGAGGTCAGGAGTTCAAGACCAGCCTGGCCAACATGGTGAAACCCTGTCTCTACTAAAAATACAAAAATTAGCTGGGTATGGTTATGGTGGCGCACGCCTGTAATCCCAGCTACCTGGGAGGTTGAGGCAAGAGAATCACTTGAACCCAGGAGTCAGAGGTTGCAGTGAGCAGAGGTTGCACCACTGCACTCCAGCCTGGGTGACAGAGTGAGACTATGTCTCAAAAAAATAAATAAATACATAAAAAGATGCCTCAGCCTCCAGAGTAGATGGGATTACAGACATCCACCACCACGCCCAGCAAATTTTTGGATTTTTAGAAGAGACGAGGTTTCACCATGTTGGCAAGGCTGGTATCGAACTCCTGACCTCAGGCGATCCACCTGCCTTGGCCTACCAAATGCTGGGATTACAGGCGTTAGCCACCATGCCTGGTCAATCCCCTTTGAATTAAGTTGGTTCATACAAACCTCCATCCAACCTCATGGCATGATAGGTAATTTTCTCACAACGGAATACTTGTTTTCTGAAAGGAGTTGTTTATAGGTTAAGCAAAACCAATTTAAGAGCTTTCAGCAAAGTAATATGAAAAGCTTCTGTTAATTTCGCCAGGTGAGAGACAGGGTCTTACTCTGCTGTCTAGGATAGAGTGCAATGGGGCAATCATGGCCCACTGTAACCTCAAATCCCTGGGCTCAAATGATCCTCCCACCTCAGTCTCCCACACAGCTAGGACTATAGGCATTTGCCACCATGCCCAGCTGTTTTGGTAGAGACAGGGTTGTGCTGTGTTGCCCAGCTGGTCTCTATCATGCTTGATCCCTACCCTGTTGACTTCAACAAGGATGGCACCATGTCCAAGAACTGAATGAGAGCCAGAGCTAGAAAATGAGACATAGAGCTAGGCGTGTGGCTCACGCCTGTAATCCCAGCACTTTGGGAGGCCAAGGCAGGCGGATCACCTGAGGTTGGGAGTTCGAGACCACCGTGATCAAAACGCAGAAACCCCGTCTCTACTAAAAATACAAAATTAGCCAGGTGTAGTGGCACATGCCTGTAATCCCTGCTACTTGGGAGGCTGAGGCAGGAGAATCGCTTGAACCGGGAGGTGGAGGTTGCAGTGAGCCGAGATCACGCCACTGCACTCCAGCCTGGGCAACAGGAGCGAAACTCCATCTCAAAAAAGAAAGAAAGAAAGAAAATGAGACATAGGGTTTATTGAGGACTTAGATACAGGGCAGTCCAGGAGCGGCAGGCTGGACAAGAAAACCACTATCATTTGAAAGAAGCATGCAGTTTATATAGTATTTTCACTTATCACCCTCCGCCTAGCTCAAAACAAAGGGCGTCATTCCAAGGAACAGGCCAGGGGTTCAGAAACCTCCAGGTTGGCCACTCCTGGATTTCTTCGTTTGGAACGCTGAACCAACACTCTTCTTAGACCACAGGGTCATTCTTAGGGTGTGCTTGAGTTACTGCTATCAGATATATCTGTTATACAGTGTCGAACTCCTGGCCTCAAGGATGTTCTTGCCTTAGTCTCCCAAAACACTGGAATTAAAGGCATGAGTCCCTGTACATGACGAGATGGGCTTTTATTAACCTCTTTGTTAGTTTCATCAATCCAGAAGAGAGGGGAGGGTATGCAAAATAAAAATGTTAGAAAATGGGCCACACTTTACAAATTGAGATTATGTCTCCAGTTAAATGAGTTCCCCTATTGCTGTGTAATTCACAAGAAATTCTCCAAGAGGGAGTTACCAATTCAACACATATTTACCCATGACTTCCACGGTGGCTCTTCTGTAAGGAAATGCTTGAACCCAAAGAGAGAACATGCAGATCATAATCAGTTCATATTTATAACCTTGGGCTGGAGGCAAATGCATACAGTTTACCAAATATGAAAAGGTGAGGTGGGCAAAGGGAAATGCCCTTGAGATCCCTGAAAAGAAAGAAAATTCAGTTATACATTTGATACTTAAATATATGGGACACCACTTTGTTAAATTTCAAGAAAAAAACCAAAAGCATGCCAGGCACAGTGGCTCATCCTGTAATCTTAGCATTTTGAGAGGCCAAGGTGGGAAGATCCCTTGAGCTCAGGAGTTTTGAGAGCAGCCTGGGCAACATAGTGAGACCTAATCTCTACAGAAAAATTTTAAAAATTAGCTGTGCGTGGTGGCACATGCCTGTCCTAGCAACTTGGGAGGCTGAGGTGGGAGGATGACTTGAGTCCAGCAGGTCAAGGCTGCAGTGAATTGTGATTGTGTCACTGTACTCCAGCCTGGGCAACAGAGTGACACTGTCTCGAAAAAAAAAAAAAAAAGGGCCAGGCACTATGGCTCATGCCTGAAATCCCAGCACTTTGGGAGGCCGAGGCGGGCGGATCATCACAAGGTCAGGACTTCAAGACCAGCTTGAACAACATGGTAAAACCCCATCTCCACTAAAAATACAAAAATTAACCAGGCATGGTGGTGCATGCCTGTAATCCCAGCTACCCGGGAGGCTGAGGCAGGAGAATCGCTTGAACCCTGGAGGTGGAGGCTGCAGTGAGCTGAGATCGTGCCACTCCAGCCTGGGCAGACAGACGGACACTCTGTCTCAAAAACAAAAAAAATAAAGAAAGAATCAAAAGCAACTTTCTAATTCATTGCAGACGGGAGTATTTTTCTATTTAGTGACACACTTACCTAACCCATTTATGCCAAGGGATGCAAAAAATATATATATATACACACACACATACATATATATACACATACATATATATTTTTTGAGACCGAGTCTTGCTCTGTCACCCAGGCTGGAGTACAGTGGTGCGATCTTGGCTCACGGCAAGCTCCACCTCCCGGGTTCACTCCATTCTCCTGCCTCAGCCTCCCGAGTAGCTGGGACGACAGGCGCCTGCCACCACGCCCAGCTAATTTTTTGTATTTTTTTAGTAGAGATGGGGTTTCACCATGTTAGCCAGGATGGTCTCGATCTCCTGACCTCGTGATCCGCCTGCCTCAGCCTCCCAAAGTGCTGGGATTACAGGCGTGAGCCACCGTGCCCGGCCACTTTCATGGGTTTCTATGAAAGTCTAAACTTACCACATGGTACAGTTTAAATATGTATAGTTTACAGAATGTCATTTATTCCTTATTATGGCTTTAAAGAATTGGTTCAAAAGAAAAATGTGGGCTGGACATGATGGCTGAGGCCTGTAATCCCAGCACTTTGGGAGGCTGAGGGAAAAGGATTGCTTGAGGAGTTCGAGGCTGCAGTGAACTATGATCTCGCCACTGTACTCCAGCCTGGGTCACAGAGCAACACCTTGTCTTAGAAAAAAAAAAAGAAAAGAAAAACATGGATTTTCTATTATTTTTGACAAAAATGCTTGACAACTATACAAAATCTCCTCATGTCCTAAGTGCAGCAATGAGTCTCTCCGGCAGCAAATACTGATAAGCCAGGAAGGCCATTTTCACCTGATTAAATTGGAACACTGGTTGGTCACAAAGACCACATCACTGGACTAAGAGATCTCCCTACTCCCTATCCTCTTCCTCCTGCCAATGCAGGAATTTCCTTGAGGTGAACAGCCGAGAAAGGGTACAGGAATACACGAATCCTTTATATTATTTCCTTTGACAATGGCCTCAGCTACACAAGATTCATAATTATGGAGGTTCTGAGAATTTCTGTACCTGACAGTCCACCACATACATAGTAACTGAATCAATGTGGATGACGTGCATTCCAACTCTGTTCTTGCAGTGTCCTCCACTGCCTATAAATGCAGAAATTCTATAAATTATGACTTCCTGTTATAATCTCATAACCTGGGACACCACACTACGAAACTCTGGATATCAGGGCACATGGCTGCATTCCAGGACCTAGGGAACAGATTTCCCGCAGCAGTACTGAGCAGAATGCAATATCCCTTGTAAAAGAGAGGAAATTTTCGTGTCGATCTCAGAAGCATCAGAGGATGTCACAAACACTGTTCCCTTCTCAGGTTGATCTATAAACCCAGAAATTATTGGAGTATCTAGTCAACAAATAAGGACCACAAAGTTCTGGAGTCTTTGGGGGCCTTGGGCAGCCATGAAAACTATGCCACAAGTGAAGAGACAGTATATTCTGTCATCATACTGTCCCCTCTGAGGCACACAAAGTCTAGTGATCCCAACAAAAGCTGTCTGCCCCTTTATGACACCAGAACCCAGTTGTTTCCAAACCACCCGAAAGAGTAAATACAACTCTCAAGACTGAAGGAAGCTTAAACAATAAGGCCTTATTCATTGCGCAAATCAGAGCAATGGGAAGCAGAATGTTCTTTGGTTGGAACTTAAGAGCCTAAAGAATCACATGAGACCCGCTGGGTGCGGTGGCTCACGCCTGTAATCCCAGCACTTTGGGAGGCCAAGGAGGGCAGATCACGAGGTCAGGAGATCGAGACCATCCTGGCTAACACGGAGAAACCCCATTTCTACTAAAAATACAAAAAAATTAGCTGGGCATGGTGGTGGGCACCTGTAGTCCCAGCTACTCGGGAGGCTGAGGCAGGAGAATGGCGTGAACCCGGGAGGCGGAGCTTGCAGTGAGCTGAGATCACGCCACTGTACTCCAGCCTGGGCGACAGAGCGAGACTCCGTCTCAAAAAAAAAAAAAAATATCACATGAGACCCATAAGGTCCCTGAAAAAGGTAGTCCATCTTTTCAAGCTGACAGAAGACCCCTCTGGACCAGTACTGAGAGAGATCCATGGTCTTGCTCATCCGAAAGAAATGAGAAAGGAATGACAGCTGAGACTACTCACCAATTCCTCTGGCCAACGAAAGACAACCAAGGTTTACTTCCAGAACATCATGGGGTGAATGAATGATGCACAGTGAACACCTGCCTCGTGGCTGACATAAAATGGCTTTTGCCAGATAACCGACAGTCATGTCTGGCAAGGGAACCCGGCAGGGTGAAAAATGCCACACAGCTCCAACATAATTGAGTTTATGCAGATGCTGAAGGTATGTCAATTTAGGCAGATGGCTCCGTCATAAGAAATCTCCTCCAGTGTTATGTTTTACAAGAAATAATATTTCATGTATGTGTACAGTGTTTTCCTTATGAGAACAATGTTACCCAATGACAGAAGGCAGAAGGCTTTCTCACATTCATCGCACTCAAGAGGCCCTTCTGCAGTGGGAGCTCTTCTGTATGTAATAAAACAAGACTTCTGCATAAAGAATATCCCACGTTTGTCACACTCATAAGGTCCTGAGCCAGTAAGAACCCTCTGATCAAGAAGATGCACAGAGGTTTAGCTAAAGAATTTCCCAAATTTCTTTTCACTTGTAAGGACTTCTTTCTGTGTGAACTCTCTGATGTCGAAGGAGAGAAGAGCTTCGATGAAATGATTTTCCACATTCACTGCACTCATAAGGCCTTTCTCCAGTGTGAACTCTCCTGTGTTCAGTAAGACTGAAGGTTTCAGCAAAGGATTTCCCACATTCGCTGCACTCGTAAGGCTTTCCTCGAGTATGAAGTCTCTGATGTTTAAAATGCGCAGACCTTCGAGTAAATGTTTTTCCACATTCCCTGCATTCATAAGGCCTTTCTCCAGTGTGAACTCTCCTGTGTTCAAGGAGACTGGAGAAGAATTTCCCACATTCTCTGCACTCATAAGGTCTTTCTGCAGTGTGAGTTTTCTGATGTCGAAGGAGGGAAGAGCTCTGATGAAATGACTTTCCACATTCTCCACATTCATAAGGCCTTTCTCCAGTATGAACTCTCCGATGTCGAAGGAGGGAACAGCTTTGAGGAAATGACTTCCCACATTCACTGCACTCAAACGGTTTTTCTCCAGTGTGAACTCTCTGATGAACACGAAACCCAGAGCTGTCTTGAAATGATTTCCCACATTTATTACATTCATATGGCCTTTCTCCAGTGTGAACTCTCTGGTGTTCAATGAGGTGGGACTTGCCCCTAAATAATTTCCTACACTCCCTACACTCATAAGGCCTTTCTCCAGTGTGGCTTCGCTGATGCTGAATGAGGTTGCCCTTTCGACTAAAAGATTTCCCACATTCTCCACACTCGTAAGGTCTTTCTCCAGTGTGACCTCGCTGATGGTTCCTAAGGTGTCCCTTTCGACTAAAAGATTTCCCACATTCTCCACACTCATAAGGTCTTTCTCTAGTGTGAACTCGATGATGTTCAGTGAGGGTGCCCTTTTGACTAAAACATTTTCCACATTCTTCACACTCATAAGGTCTTTCACTAGTGTGACCTCGTTGATGTTGAATGAGATTGCCCTTCTGAGTAAAACATTTCCCACATTCTTCACACTCATAAGGTCTTTCTCCAGTGTGAACTCGTTGATGTTTAATGAGAGTACCATTTTGACTAAAAGATTTCCCACATTCTCCACACTCATAAGGTCTTTCTCCAGTATGAACTCGCTGATGCTGAACAAGGCTGCCCTTATGACTAAAAGATTTCCCACATTCTCCACATTCATAAGGTCTTTTCCCAGTGTGAACTCTCTGATGATTACTGACACTATCATATTTGCTAAAGAATTTCCCACATTCCCAGCAATAACATTCCTCTCTAGAGGGAAGTCTCTGCTGTTGAACAAATACGTGTTTGGTGCTAGAATGTTTCATGCATTCTCCACAGCTGTAATGAGTATCTCCCCGCTGAAAGGGAGACTCACACTCAGGTTTGCTGTTTGACTTCTCCCCAGTGTGAGTGACCTCCTGCAGCAGTAATCCTGAGCTGGGCAAAAAGTCCTTTCCACTCTGAATGAAGATAGATGACTCCTCTGACACATGGAACTTACACCTCTTCACAAACAATGCTTCCTCAACACTGCTTCTATAGGGTTTCTCTCCAAGGTACTGATTCTGGTGCGGACGGTTTGAACTATCATACAATTTATTCCCCCATGCCTCACACCTGTGCAGTTTCTGCTTGTGATGTGTCCCCGGATGATCTGCCAAGTGCAAAATGTCTCCCAAGATTGCGCCACACATTTCACAAGAGTGGGCCTTCTTGGGAGACACACCTGCCCCAGGAGTGCTGACCTGAGACACTCTTTGTATAGAAATGCTCTTCTTAGAAGGTGCCTCCTCATCTTCTGATCCACACCAACAACCTGAAAGCAAGAAAATGCTGATGAATTCAAGTTAACTCTGGTGGGAAGGCACAGCCCACCCACAAGCGTGTCTGACAAACCAAGGAATTACTCCATGGAAATATTTGCAGGAACAGAACGTTGGCTTCACGTGGAAGATGAGGCTATCATTACTGGGCTATAAAGGTCACAGAATCTCGGCCTCATGATATGAAGGGCATTAGCATACATGCAACACAGAGAATTGAGCCAGGGTCTACAATTTTTTTTTTCTTCTTGAGAGACAGGATCTCACTCTGTCATCCAGCACAGAGTGCAGTGGCATAATCTCTGTCTCCTGGGCTCAGGTGATCCTCCCACCTCAGCCTCCACAGTAGCTGGGACCACAGGCACAGGCCAATATGCCCAGCTACTTTTTGTAGAGGTGGGGTTTTGCCTTGTTGCCCAGGCTGGTCTCAAACTCCCAGGTTCAAGAAATCCACCCACATCAGCCTCCCAAAGTGCTGGGATTACAGGTGTAAGCCAATGCACCTGCTGTATAACTTTCCTTTGCAAACCACTTGTCTGCAGGAAATTATCTGATGACATGTTAATGCTATATAGAAGGCTATGTCCAGGCCTAAGAAAATGATTTACAAGACAACAGCTCTTGGTCAGAACAGTTTAACAATTTGCACACACTTGGCCAGGTGCGGTGGCTCACGCCTGTAATCCCAGCACTTTGGGAGGCCAAGGTGGGTGGATCACGAGGTCAGGAGATCAAGACCATCCTAGCTAACACAGTGAAACCCCGTCCTACTAAAAATACAAAAAAATTAGCCGGGCGTGGTGGTGGGCGCCTGTAGTCTCAGCTACTCGGGAGGCTGAGGCAGGAGAATGGAGTGAACCCAGGAGGTGGAGCTTGCAGTGAGCTGAGATCACGCCACTGTACTCCAGCCTGGGCGACAAAGAGAGACTCCATCTCAAAAACAAAAACAAAAACAAAACACAATTTGTACACACTTGCTAATACACAATGTGTATGCCAGTATCGGACAGCACTCTAGAAGTAAACATGAGAAAATAAATGGGTGAAATGTGGAGTCCAGAGACTGGAAGATTCGTTGGGGAATGGACATCAGAGTACAAGTGACAAGGTGTACAACTGACAAATCTGATGCTCTCAAGAATGGAAAGGAAAAGACAGAAACAGTGCCTACTGGCCACAAAAATTCTAGTCAAATAGAATAGGTTTCTGATACGATTTGAAGAAAATCTCGAACTCATGCCCTCCCACCAGGTGCCACTCCTCAGTGACAGGCTCCCTCTGAGCACATCATGCTGAGCCTGGATTCAACTGCCTCTTCTGCAGCACTGAGGACTCTCCATCCCACCATTACAATGATGAAGTACATGGAACCTGGATGACGTAAGTACTAAGGCAAAGATAGGGCAGAACTGGGGCAACTAGCCTCTGTGGCAGCAAACAGTGATAAGCCAGGAAGGCCATTTCCACCTGATTAAATTGAAATGCTGGCTGGTCACAAAGGCCACATCACTGGACTCCCTATCCTCTTCCTCCTGCCAATATGTGCTGGGTAGTTTTCAGCAACAGTGGTTCAAAACATGACAACACACAGGAAAGGAAACTAATTACTAAAAACAGAATTTCTTTTTTTTTTTTTGAGACGGAGTCTTGCTCTGTTGCTCAGGCTGGAGTGCAGTGGTGCGATCTCAGCTCACTGCAAGCTCCGCCTCCCAGGTTCACACCATTCTCCTGCCTCAGCCTCCCTAGTAGCTGGGACTACAGGCGCCCGCCACCACGCCCAGCTAATTTTTTTGTATTTTTTAGTGGAGACAGGGTTTCACCTTGTTAGCCAGGATGGTCTCCATCTCCTGACCTCGTGATCCACCCACCTCGGCCTCCCAAAGTGCTGGGATTACAGGCGTGAGCCACCGCACCCGGCCTAAAAACAGAATTTCTAAGGAGGGTCTTGCCTTTGGTCTATGTAGGCAGTGACAACGGGAGTGATGGCAATTCCTGCCACAGGCAGGCATCAAGTAATGTCAGCTAAAGGAAGGAAGTAGAACCTGGACACACAGGAGTCTCAGATCTGGACAAAGTCAAACAGCAACACAGGGACATGCAAGGTGAAATGCATTAGATTGACTACGAGACACCTGACTCTGACTCCTTCCCTGAGAGTCTGCAGCAAAGCACGTATTGGGACTGCTCAAGGAGAAAAGGCAGTACACAAACCTCAGACCTACCAACCACAAAACCTACCCAGAGAAGTGGAGAAGAAAGCTGTGCCCATGGTCCTGACATGATAAAAGACAGTCTTGCCAATGGGAAAAAAGGGGAAGGGCAGAGATCTATTCAGGAAATAGGATAGGGTGTGAGGAACTTACCCAGGGAGGATATAAGTACCCAGTTCTCCAGCATCACGTCATGGTAAAGGCATCTCTGAACCTCACTAAGGAGACTCCATTCCTCCTGGGAAAAGTTCACAGCCACATCTTCAAATGCCACAGTGCCCTGCTATGATGGTGACAGATGAAACCACAAACAGCTCCTATGCTGAGGTACCACAATCCACCTCTCCCACACCCCCACCCCCTTGCCCATCCTCCTCCCAACATCCTCAGCACAGAGGAGAAACTAGTCCACTGGTGCCTTTGTCTCTTCGTGGGCCCACTGGTCACTCAGTATAGCCATCAGCAATTAAGAAGTAGGGGAAAAATAGGGATCTATGCTGTGCTTGTTTTTTGTTTTTGTTTTTTTTTTTGAGACAGAGTCTCGCTCTGTCACCCAGGCTGGAGTGCAGCGGCATGACCTCAGCTCACTGCAACCTCTGCCTCCCGGGTTCAAGCAATTCTCTGCCTCAGCCGCCCGAGTAGCTGGGATTACAGGCACCCACCAGCACTTCTGGCTCATTTTGGTATTTTTAGTAGAGACAGGGTTTCACCATCTTGGCCAGGCTGGTCTTGAACTCCTGACCTCGTGATCCACCCGCCTCAGCCTCCCAAAGTGTTGGGATTATAGGCGTGAGCCACCGTGCCCGGCTATGCTGTGCTCTTAACATAAAAGGGTCCACCCCCTCCTGACAGCTAATGCCTGTGGTATATCCGAGCTCACATAAAGCCCAGTGCAGTTGCCTGGGTCCATTAGACATACTCCCTCTCTAAATACACATCCTTCTTTTTTTTCTGAGATGGAGTTTCGCTCTTGTTGCCCAGACAAGAGTGCGGTGGCGGGATCTCAGCTCAATGCAACCTCCACCTCCCAGGTTCAAGCAATTTTCCTGCCTCAGCCTCCCAAGTAACTGGGATTACAGGCACCCACCACCACACCTGGCTAATTTTTGTATTTTTAGTAGAAATGGGGTTTCACCATGTTGGCTAGGCTGGTCTCAAACTCCTGATCTCAGGTGATCCACCCACCTTGGCCTCCCATAGTGCTGGGATTATAGGCATAAGCCACCACGCCTGGCCTTACACATCATTCTTTAGATAGCACAGGCACATGTCATGGCCAGCCCAACATGACATCCCCCAACCATCAGCTTCTTTTGAGCCTTAACACAAATTACAGTTTTGGTTTCTTTTAGTCAGGTTCTCCTTTGGTCGCCTAAGCTGGAGGGGAGTAGTGTGATCATGGCTCATGGAAAGTTCAAACCCCTTAGCCCCAGGCCTCAGCCTTCTGTGGAGATGGGATCTTACGTATGTGCAACATCAACCACTTTCTTTTAAGAGATGGGGTGTTGCTAAGTTGCCCAGGCTGATCTCAAACTCCTGGCCTCAAGCAATCCTCCCACCTCAGCCTCCCAAAGTGCTGGGATTACAGCATGAGCCTTCAAGCCTGGCCAACAAAGTATTTTAATCCCCTTCTTTTCCTTCTACTGCTCTGAGTGGGATTCTCCCCTTAGGGTTATAGTGTTGGGGAAACCATTGACACCTGAGACTGTACAGATGCCATCCACAGCAATTTCAAAATCAAATAACTCACAGCCTGGCAGAGAGGGCCACATGGGGGTTGCACTGTGGACAACAAATGGAAACCAGGGACAGTGTTATGCACACTTTGTAGGATGAAGAGGGTGTGATAGCCCCTGATTTCTCAGGAGGGTGCCACTGACTTGCTTAAATAATTCTGAGTAGAAATGGAATTGAAACCCAGTACAAAGTATAATAACCAGAAGCTGTGCCTGATCCCTTAATGAAAAGGGTTGTTAGGCCAGGATACATTATCCAATAGAACAGAGTGGGAAGGGGATTTCTGCTCAGGCCATTTGAGGTCATACAGTATCACCACACCCCAAGGTTGCACATCACATTGGGCTTTCATTTTCGGCCTTATGCCACAATGTGGCTGACAGAATTCAGAGTATGCTTGGCAAATTCAAACAGGATCCAATATTACCACAGAATTCTCATGGCTCCCAATAGCAATGCAGTCCCAAGTCATTCTATGAAGGCCTTCTTGCATGGCTCCACATCCCCACAGAGCCAGGTGGGGCTTTAGATATCCATGGCCCTATTCCACTTCTGTGTTGCACTTGGTGACCCCTCTATAATGACGACTTTCCTCTGTCCACCTAGAGTCATTTAAATCCCACTCCCTTGTTATGGAGAATGGTCTAAGAAAAGTGGAAAACAAAAGAAAAAAATAAATAAAATCCCAGCCCATCAGCTGTCCACCCCAGGCCCAATGTCTGTCACAGATAACCAAATTTACCCTGAGCATGTATCCACCAGGCCGAATGAAAACCCCCAAGCACCAACAAAGTTTTCTCAAAATCTTGGTGAGTCCACAGAGTGGTGAATAAGTACCAGCCTTGGCCCAAGTGTCATCTTCCTTCAATTATTTCTATGCTTCTGCTTACATCTCTTATCTATTCTACCCTTGGAAGCCTATGCCCCCTGACAAACCATGTTGTCTGACATACCCTATCTTCATGAGCCCTTGCCTCCTTCTCCTGTGGCAATGTCAGCCAGGGACCCAAGCAAGAAATTCAGCCCTCAGCCTGCAACCACCCCTTCCTGGCCCCCACAAAAGATTTACCATGAAAATTTGAAGTGTGTCAATGTCATAATGGAGGCTAAACTATCTCAGACTCTTAACATGGTCAAAACAACATTCTTCACATCCCCAATGAATATTATACCTACTATGTGCTCATCTCAGTTGATGCAGCTTCCATCACTGCAGATGCTAAGACCAAAAACCTGGTGGTCATACCTGATTCCCCTTTCATGCCCTCACAGTCCATTAGAAAATCTAGTTACCGGCCGGGCTTGGTGGCTCACGCCTGTAATCCCAGCACTTTGGGAGGCCGAGACGGGTAGATCACGAGGTCAGGAGATCGAGACCATCTGGCTAACACGGTGAAACCCCATCTCTACTAAAAATATTAAAAATTAGCCGGGCATGGCCGGGCTTGGTGGCTCATGCCTGTAATCCCAGTACTTTGGGAGGCCGAGGCCGGTGGATCACGAGGTCAGGAGATTGAGACTATCCTGGCTAACACAGTGAAACCGTCTCTACTGAAAAATCCAAAAAATTAGCTGAGCATGGTGGCGGGCGCCTGTAGTCCCAGCTACTCAGGAGGTTGAGGCAGGAGAATGGCGTGAACCCGGGAGGCGGAGCTTGCAATGAGCCAAGATCGTGCCACTGCACTCCAGCCTGGGCGATAGAGCGAGACTCCCGCTCAAAAAAAAAAAGGAAAATCTAGTTGCCATTTTACAAACTGTGAATCTTGAATCCAGCCACAGCTCCTTACTCATTAATATGGTCTAGTAACCCTCACCTGCATTATGGCAGGAGTTTAAACTCTGATCCTCCTTCCTCCTCCCTCAAACACAGTGTGTTCTTTTCTTTGCAGCCAGATGATGCCTGCAGACAAATGGGACTGTGGTAACATCACCTCCTCGCCGCCCTCTTGCCTCCCCACCGAATTTTTACCTCTAAGCATTTCATGACCTGGTACCAACTCTGTAGTTAACCTTCAAAGTATGTTTACATGGGTTGACAGAAATGGGAATACCTCCATACATCCTGTGTCATGGACTTAGGATTCTGGGTTTAGGGTTTCTCCAGTGTTCTCAGATCAAAGGACTGAAAAAATGGCAAGTAAGAGTCCCAGGACATCACAAGCTAGAGAACATGTGAATGGGGAATAAGGCCAGTGAGGGAATGGAACACCCTCTAATTCCCTCTGTGGGTTCCTTTTTTTTTTTTTTTTTTTTTTGAGCCAGAGTTTCGCTCTTGTTGCCCAGGCTGGAGTGCAATGGCTCACCGCAACCTCTGCCTCCCGAGTTCAAGCAATTCTCCTGCCTTAGCCTCTGAGTAGCTGGGATTACAGTCATGCGGCGCCACCACGCCTGGCTAATTTTGTATTTTTGTTAGAGACGGGGTTTTTCCATGTTGCTCAGGCTGGTCTCGAACTCCCGACCTCAGGTGATCCGCCCGCCTCGGCCTCCCAAAGTGCTGGGATTACAGGTGGGAGCCACCTTGCCCGGCTCCCTCAGTGGGTTCTTTACGTGCTTTTGTAGCCAGGAGTGTCTGAGGGGAAAGCAGACGTTACAAAGGGGATCTGATAAGCTCAGGTCTCCTTGAACCTTTTCTTATCGCTGGAGCCAGGTGACCTCAGACTGGTTGTCTGACCTGCGTGTCTCAGTGCAAAATGTCATCTCTACCACCTATGTGATCTATCAACAAAGGAGTCAACCTCCCAGAACCCCAAGGTCCTCATCTCCTCTACTATGTTCTTCCTTTGGCCTTTGGGAAACCTTAAAAGCCTGGACTTGGATCGCATCCCTCCTTTCTTCGAAACTCTCCATGGCTTCTAGCGTCTTCACAGCGAATACACAGCCCCCAGCCTGCTCTTCCAGGAGAAGCTTCGCCTCACACGTTGTTCCCTACAGGCGCCTGTGGACCCCAGGTTCCATCCTCCCGGGTCTGTCCTTCTCCAGGCCATAGCCCGCGCCGGTCCCTGTGCCTGTCGCTCTCCCCACCGCATCCCACAGGTGTCAGAAACAAGGACCTCTCCCGCGAACGCCTCAGTGTCCCGACGCCGGGTCCGGGCTGCAGACCTGTGAACAGTCGCCGCTCTCTCGCTGCTTCAGGACTCGGGTTAGGATGAGGTGACCTGAGGGCAGGGAAGGCACAATTACCTGAGCCGGGAGCCTCAGCGCGGCCGGCGCCATCCGAGTACGCGGGGAAAGCACTGCCGGGAGCGGCGGGCGCCGTTACGGGGCCTAAGATCTGCCTCTGTGCAGCAAGAAGGACTCTTCACCTTCTGGGTTCAGACACCGCGGTTCGGACCCATAGCTCCAGCGCCTCTCACCTCACAAACCGCAGAAACACACCCAACATTAACCAAAATGGTCGCTACCAGAGAACGCTGAGAATCCCGCCACTACGTTACGTGCGCACACAGAAACGCCTTTATTCTGAGCCCTTACTGGTTCTGTTGCGCTGTCATTCAATGTAGAGCTTTCTGGGTAATGTAGTTCCCCAGGTTCCAAGGTAGTAAAGCTGCCGCTTCCCAAAGGCGCTTCTGCAGGGAAGTCCCAGCTCTACCTCAGGGGGTTCATTAAAGCGCGTACCCTTTTAGGGCAGAGGATGGTCTCGCCCCTCCTTAGAGGCCATACTGAGATTCCTGGGGAATCCCTGTTTGTAACTGACCACCCAAGTGTTTGCAAAAATATTAATTCACATTTCTGTAAATTCGAGCTCCCAGGCGCTAAAAATATTGTGAAGGCCCCCAAAGGCTACAAATCCAAATTCGTGTATCACTTTATACAATCGTTTAGACACAAAATGCCTGCACTGGAAGCAGAGGCTGATAAACATTACTCTGTTATAATTCACATGAATGCACTCTTGTTACCGGATAGAATGTCTTGACTGTGAGTTGTCCAGTTGTTGGCGCATTGAACAAAGAAGTGAACAAAACACACAAAAAAAGCAACGAAAGAACGGACCAATGAAAGCGCAGATTTATTGAGGGGAAAGTACACTCCACAGAAGTGGAATGTAGGTGTGGGAGCAGGCGACCAAGCGGCTCAAGAACCCCGATTACAATGTTTTTTAGGGTTTTATTAGGTTGGTGCAAAAGTAATTGCGGTTTTTGCCATGAATAAGCTAGAATTTTATAATACCCCAAGAGTTCTTTAAAGGCCTCCAATCCTATGAAGGACTGGTGCACAACCAATCAGAGGCTGAAGTGGAGACTTCTGTCTTGTTACCACAGGAGTGAGGACGTGGCCTGTGTGCTGCCTCATCTTGCCTAGAACTAGCTGCACCTGCTGTTCTTTTGCTTATGCCTTCATTCTTGGTTACCCTAATTCCCTATTCTCCTGCCTCACTCTGAGGCATTAGAGTTGGTTTTTCAGTCTGCCAGGGACAAAAGAGAACTAATCCAGATAGGACCATGCCAAGGAAGATAGAGGAGAGGCTAAAGAAAGAGTACAAAGGTCAATCAGTCGTTCCCACGGAAAAACAACTCTCCTGCTTATATAGTCAATTATTGTGTCCAATTCATTGAGCAAAACATTTATTCATGTAATATCCCTTACTTGGTATTCTAACTTATATTTTCAACTCATTTTAGGAACTTGAAGTCAGTCTCAGGTAAAGAACAATGAGAAATCTCAGCTTGGTATTGGTAATGGTGGTGATAATCTCCACCTGGAGACACTAGGCGTATGTTAAATTATCGAGCTTGTTATCTTTCCTGGGAAGTGATTATCATTTGTTTCTCTTGTGACAGCGGGGAGTGTTCTGCATGAGGAACTAATATGATACCAGAAAAACAGGTGAAATGCCAGTTACAGAAACTTATTACCAACGACTATCTAATAAATGCGATGACAGAAATAGGTCAATTGAAACATGAGTGGATGGTGAAAAAAATTTACACTTCACAGAAGTTTTTCTTTCTTTTTTTTTTTTTTTTTTTTGAGACAAAGTCTCGTTCTGTCCCAGACTGGAGTGCAGTGGCGCCATCTTGGCTCACTGCAACCTCCACCTCCCAGGTTCAAGCGATTCTCCTGCCTCAGTCTCCCAAGTAGCTGGGATAACAGATGCCTGCCACCACGCCCAGCTAATTTTTGTATTTTTAGTAGAGACAAGGTTTCACCATGTTGGCCAGACTGGTCTCAAACTCTTGACCTCTGACCTGCCTGCCTCCTTCTCCCACAATGCTGACATTACAGGCATAAGTCACTGCTCCCAGCTGACTTTACAGGTGTTTGTTTGTTTGTTTGTTTGTTTGTTTGTTTTGAGAAGGAGTTTCACTCTTGTTGTCCAGGCTGGAGTACAATGGCGCAGTTTCAGCTCACTGCAACCTCCTCCTCCTGGGTCAAGCAATTCATTCTCCTGCCTCAGCCTCCCAAGTAGCTGGGATTACAGGTGCCTGCCACCACACTCAGCTAATTTTTGTATTTTTAGTAGACACAAGGTTTCACCATTTTGGCCAGGCTGGCCGCAAACTCCTCACCTCAGGTGATCCACCCGAGGTGGCCTCCCAAAGTGCTGGGACTACAGGTGTGAGCCACCTCGCCTGGCCCAGAAGTTTTAACAGTGATGTCTAAGAAGAGATGGAATTAAGGTCAGCATGTGATTAAAAATGGCCCCCTTGTTGGTTTTGTCATTAAAATGAGATTTTTTTTTCTTTATTAAAAACATTGAACAATACCAAGGTGGAGAAAAATTGTGCCTGTTCACCTACCTACTTGGGAGGCTTAGAGGGAGGATCACTTCAGCAAAGGAGTTTGAGGCCAGCCTGGGCAGCAGAGCAAGACTCTGTCTCCAAATAAATAATTTAATGAATAAGTAAAAACAGAAGGTGAAATTTGCAGTATAGTATTATCCTCATAGAACTGTGTCTCCCTTTGTTCATTATTCTGTGTGTCAATTATGTTACAAGTTTTTCATCTTATAGGAAAAAAGTCATAGCTTCTATACACATCTGTACTTTTTCTCACTTAGCAATATGGTTTGAACAATGAAAAGCTTCTTTTTCACTTCACATTTGAAATCTGCTTATCTCCACATTCTATTTTTTTCTCCCCTTTTTGAGACAGCGTCTCACTCTGTTGCCAAGGCTGAAGCACAGTGGCATGATCAAGGCTCAACTGCAGTCTCAACCTCTCAGGCTCAAGTGATCCTCCCATCTCAGCATTCAGGAGTAATTGGGACTATAGGCGTGCACCACCACAACCAGCTAATTTTTGTAGAGATGTGGTTTTGCCATGTTGCCCAGGCTGGTATCAAACTCCTGAGTTCAAGCAATCCTCCCGCCTCGGCCTCCCTAAGTACTGGCATTATAGGATTCGGCCACTACACCTGGCCTATTCATCTTTTTCTGATGTAGAACCCACTCAGTGACAGTGTAATCAAGAATCAAGAAAGAGGCCAGATGCAGTGGCCATGCCTGCAATCCCAGCACTTTGGGAGCCTAAGGTGGGCAGATCACTTGAGGTCAGGAGTTTGAGACCAGCCTAGCCAACATGGCAAAAACCCGTCTCTACTAAAAATACAAAAATTAGGTGGGTGTGGTGGCGCACATCTGTAATCCCAGCTACTCGGGAGGCTGAGGCAGGAGAATTGCTTGAACCCGGGAGGCAGAGGTTGCAGTGAGCTGAAATCGTGCCACTGCACTCCAGCGTGGACAACAGAGCAACTCCGTCTCAAAAAAAAATAAAGCCAGAATACAATACACAAGCAACTGAAGTATTTCAACAGCAAACAAACCCTCAAACAATCCAATTTAAAAATGTCAAACGACCTGAATAGGCATTTTTCAAAAGACAACATACAAACGGTCAAAAAATATATTAAAACACACTCATCACTATCTGGGAAATGCAAATCAAAACCGCAATGAGGTATCACTCTCCCCGTTTAGGATAATTATTATCAAAAAGACAAAAACAGATGCTGGCAAGGATGCAGAGAAAAGGGAACTCATGGCCAGGTGCGGTGGCTCACACCTGTAATCCCAGCACTTTGGGAGGCCGAGCTGGGTGGATCACGAGGTCAGGAGTTCGAGACTGCCTGACCAACGTGGTGAAACCCTGTCTCTACTAAAAATGCAAAAATTAGCCAGGCGTGGTGGTGCGTGCCTATAATCCCAGCTACTCAGGAGACTGAGGCAGGAGAATAGCTTGAACCCGGGAGACGGAGGTTGCAGTGAGCCAAGATCATGCCACTGCACTCCAGCCTGGGCGACAGAGAAAGACTCCATCTCAAAAAAAAAAAAAAAAACCCAACAAAATACAAGAAAAGGGAACTCATGCACTGGTAGTGCAAATGCAAACCAGTACAGCCATTATGGATAACAGTATTGAGGTCCCTCTAAAAACTACAAATATGCCAGGCGCGATGGCTCACGCCTGTAATCCCAGCACTTTGGGAGGCTGAGGCAGGCAGATCACGAGGTCAGGAGTTCGAGAACACCCTAACCAACATGGTGAAACCCCGTCTCTTCTAAAAATACAAAAATTAGCAGGGGTGGTGGCACGAACCTGTAATCCCAGCTACTCAGGAGGCTGAGGCAGGAGAATTGCTTGAACCTGGGAGGCGGAGGTTGCAGTGAGCCGAGATCACACCACTGCACTCCAGCCTGGATAACAGAGTGAGACTCTGTCTCAAAAAACAAAACAAAACAAAACAAAAAACTACAAACACAACTACCATATCATCCAGCAATCCCCCTACTGGGAATTTATCCAAAGGAAAGAAAATCATCACATTGGAGACACATCTACACCCCGTTTACTGCAGCACTATTCACAATAGCCAAAATATGGAATCAACCTAGATGTCCAACAACAGATAAATGGATAAAGAAAATGTGGTTTATACACACAAAGGAATACTATTCAAAGAACAGAATGAAATCCTATCACCTGAGGCAACATGGATGGAAATGGAGGACATTATTTAAGTGAAATAAGCCAGGAACATAAACATGCACATTCCCACTCATATGTGGAAGCTTTAAAAAAAAAAAAAAAAAAAGCTGGGTGCGGTGGCCCACGCCTGTAATCCTAGCACTTTGGGAGGCTGAGGCGGGTGGATCACCTGAGGTCGGGAGTTCAAGACTAGCCTGACCAACATGGAGAAACCCTGTCTCTACTAAAAATACAAAATTAGCCGGGGTGGTGGTGCATGCCTGTAATCCCAGCTACTCAGGAGGCTGAGGCAGGAGAATCGCTTGAACCCAGGAGGCAGAGGCTGCGGTGAGCCAAGATCATGCCACTGCACTCCAGCCTGGGCAAAAAGAGTGAAACTCCATCTCAAAAAAAAAAAAAAAAAAAAAAAGCCTGGGAGACAAAGCAAGACTGTCCCCCACCCCTACAAAAAAAAAGTTGATCTCTTAGAAGTAAAAAGTAGAACAGAGGATACTAGAGGCTGGGAAGGGTAGTGGGTAGGCAGGAATAGACAAAGATTGGTTACAAGCTACAAAATTACAACTAGACAGGAGGAATAAGTTCTAGTGTTCTATACCACTACAGGAGAACTAAAGTTAATAATATATAATTTCAAGTTGTTAGGAGAAGAATGGCAATTGAGACTGACTGTTCCCAATATAAAGGAATGACGAATGTTTGAGGTGATGGATACGCTAATTACTCTGATCACTCTAAGTTATAGGTATCAAAACATCACTATGTACTCCAGGAACATGTACAATTATAATTTGTCCATTTAAACACAAAGAATTTTTTAAAAAAAGAAACCATTTGGTTTTCTGTGTGGATATGAGAGACAAAGTAGTATGTACACATATAAACTTATTTGTATAAAACAAAATTCAGAGAACATATACTAAATATAAAGCATGGTTATTGAAAATACGTATTTATTTATTTATGTCTGTGAATTTTGCAGGGACACTTCTCAGTCCGTAACAGCCCTATGTGTGTTACCTAACCTTTATCCCTTGTGAACGTTCTGATGTTTTAGGAGGTTGGAGTTGAAGGTAAAAAATTTTCCACAGTCACTACACTCATAAGGCCTTTCCCCACTGTGAATTCGCTGGTGATTAGTGAGGTTAGAGCTCTGGCTAAAGGATTTTCCACATTCACTGCATTCATAAGGCCTTTCTCCGGTATGAACTCTTCGGTGTTTAACGAGGCTAGAGTGGTTACTAAAGGATTTCCAACACTCACTGCACTCATAAGGCCTTTCTCCGGTGTGACTTCTCCTATGTCTAATGAGGCTGGAGCTCTGGCTAAAAAACTTCCCACATTCATTGCACTCATAAGGCCTTTCTCCAGTGTGAACTCTCTGGTGTTGAAGGAGTGTAGAGCTATGAGTAAATGATTTCCCACATTCCCCACATTCATAAGGCCTTGCTCCAGTATGAACTTTCCAGTGTGAGATGAGGTAGGATTTACAGGTAAAGGATTTTCCACATTCACTGCACTCATATGGCCTTTCTCCTGTGTGAACTCTCTCATGTACGATGAGGTCAAATTTCCTGCTAAATAATTTTCCACATTCATGACATTCATGAGATCTTACTCCAGTATGAACTCTCTGGTGTTGGAAGAAACGAGATCTATAAGTAAACAATTTCCCACATTCACTACACTCATAAGGCCCTTCTCCAATGTGAAGTCTCCGGTGTTTAATGAGGTGACAGCTCTGGCTAAAGGATTTCCCACATTCACTGCACATATAAGGCCTTGTACCAGTGTGAACTCTCTGGTGTGTAATAAGGCTAGAACTATGGATAAAAGATTTCCCACATTCACTGCACTCATAAGGCCTCATTCCAGTATGAATTCTCTGGTGTGTAATGAGGCTAGAGCTATGGCTAAAGGATTTCCCACATTCACTGCACTTGTAAGGCCTTTCTCCAGTATGAACTCTCTGATGTATAAGAAGGTCATACTTCCTGTTAAATAATTTTCCACATTCATCACATTGATGAGGTCTTACTCCAGTGTGAATTCTTCGGTGCGTAATAAGGCTAGAGCTTTGCCTGTAGGATTTCCCACATTCCCCACATGTATAAGGCTTTTCTGAAGTGTGAACTCGCAAATGATCACTGAGGCTACAGCTTGTGCTAAAAGATTTCCCACATTCACTGCACACGTAAGATCTTTCCCTAATGAGGTCTCCCTGGTGCTGAACATGTACATGTTTGTAGCTGAAAGCTTTCACGCATTCTCCCCAGTTGTAATGATTTTTTACACTGTGAAAGGCCACTGCACTCTTGGTTCTGTTTGACTTCTTTCTGGTGTGAGCAGCCTGTTGCTGAAGAAATCTTGATCTCACCAGGAAATCCTTCCCAACCTCCTTGCAAGTGAAGGGCTTCCCAGATACTTCAAATGTGCAGCTGCTCAAAAACATGTCTCTGCCCCCATTGCTTCTGAAGTGTTTCTGTCCAACATGCTGCTTCTGGTGCTGATGAAGGTATGCAGTAAATTGTAATTGTTTCCTACATGCCCCGTCTGTATACAGTTTCTGACCATGGTGTGTTCCCTGGTGTTCAACCAAGTGCAAAATCTCTCTCAAGACTGGGCCACATATCTCACAGGGGTTGGTCTTCTGGGGAGAAGGAAGGGCCTTAGGAATCCTAACCTGTGACACCCGCTGTGGAGAAGTGCTCTGCTCATAAGGTGCCTCCTCATCCCCTGCTCCAGAACCACCTGAAAGAAAGAAAATGCTGGTGAAGAGCATGCTGACTTTAGTGGAGTGGAGGTAGCCCAAAGACAAATGTGCATCCAACAAACCCAGGAACTGAGTCCACGGGGTTGTTTTCAGGACCAAGGTGTTCGGTTCAAGTTGAAGATAGGGCTGCCTAGCAGAACTGGGCCTCTAAAGATCACAGAACTGGGAAGGGCTCATGAGTTAAAAAACACAGCCATGGGATGAGAAACATGGAGTAGAGGCAGGATATACAACTCATTCCTCTAGAACAATTTTCAGTGAGATCTGCTGTACTGCTAACACATGCATTGTGTACAGGTATGTGTCCAGGCCCAAGAAAATGTGACAACAAAATAGCGGCTGACATATGTGGACACCTCATAACATATTATGTAGAGGCCAACACTGGAGAGCACTGCAGATAAGGCAGTGAGAAAAATGGGTGAAACATGGAGTCCAGAGATGTGGGGATTAACCCCAGGCTGGAAGTAAGAGACATAGTAACCAGGTGGACAGCTGACAAGCAAGCTAAGTATCAAGAATGGGAAAGAAAAGGCAGTAATGAGGTTTGGCCCCAAATGTCATTAGCACCAAAATATTAGTCAAACAGGATATGTTTCTGGTATGATGTGAACATAACCCTGATAGAATGTCCTCCTTTAGGTGTTAGTCCCCAGGGCCAGGCTCCCTCTGAGTCCGTCTTGCTGTGGGGAATCACAGCCATCCTCAGAACCACAGGGCCTGTCCATCTGACCCCTACAATCAAGAACACGGAACTTGGAATATGCAAGCACCCAAGACCAGCCCAGAATGACTCTGCACATGATAGCCTACAGGAAAAAAAATAATAATACAAGGAGAAATTCAGAGGAGGATTTTGCAAGAGCCACTCGTAGTCCACATAAGTGGTGACAATGTCAGTGATGATAATTGCTGGCAGAGGCAGGCATGAGGAAGTGTCCCCTAGGGGAAGGAAGTAGAACCTGGGCCTTGAGGAGCCTCGAATCTGGACAATGTCACCTTGCCAGGAGAGGCAAACAAGGTGAGATCCATGAGGCCAACTATAAGAAGCCTGACTCTGAATCTTTCCACATGAAAGGGAAGCAGGTGTTGCTTGCTCAAGGAGAAAAGCAGGCAACATACAACCTTAGCCCTACCAACCACAGCACCTGCCCAGGAACAGGAAGCTGTGTCAATAGTCCTCTTGTGAAGACACATCTGACTCTGGGGAAAGGGTAAGAGCAAAGGCTTGCTCGGGGCATAGAGGTGGGTGTGAGGACCTTACCCAGGGAGGTTGTAAGTGTCAAGTTCTCCAGCATCACATCGTGGTACAGGCATTTCTGAGCCTCATCAAGAAGACCCCATTCCTTCCAGGAGAAGTAAACAGCCACGTCCTCAAAGGTCACAATGCCCTGCCAGGATGGGGACACATGAAACCACAAACGGTTCCTCCTCTCAGGATCCATAATCCTTCCCCTCACACATTTACCCCATGCTCATCCTCTTTCCAAGCTCCCCAGCTCAGAGGAGAAAGCAGTCAGCTGGTGCTGTTGTCTCCTAATGGGGCTCTTGGTCACTGGTTGCAGCCATCAGTAACAAGAGGCAGGTGAACAAATACATGTATCTAAGCTGTGGGCGTGGCATAAGGGCAACCACTCCTTCCTGACAAGCATTCCTCTCATATGACCAAGGTCATTAAGTCTCAATCAGGACACTGGGGCCATCAGGCACACTCCCTCTCCAAGTGCATATCATTCATTACACTGCACATACCTCAGGTCTCCAGATCCCACTGCCACATGACCATGACCACCACTACGTCCTATACCACAGGCAAATCCTGGCCTCCCCACATGCTACCTGCGTGAAAGAGTGGATAACCTGGGCCGGGTGCAGTGGCTCATGCCTGTAATCCCAGCACTTTGGGAGGCCGAGGTGGGCGGATCACGAGGTCAGGAGATCGAGACCATCCTGGCTAACAGGGTGAAACCCCATCTCTACTAAAAATACAAAAGATCAGCCAGGCGTGGTGGCACACGGCTGTAGTACCAGCTACTCAGGAGGCTGAGGCAGGAGAATCACTAGAACCCAGGAGGTGGAGAGGTGGAGGTTGCAATGAGCCGAGATCATGCCACTGCACTCCAGCGTGGGTGACACAGCGAGACTGCGTCTCAAAGAACAACAACAACAAAAAAAATAGAGTGGATAACCAACAGCCAAATATAAGACACGTGACATTGGACAAATGAGATCAACAGTTTATTAATTTTTTTTTTTTGAGACGAAATCTTGCTCTGTCGCCCAGGCTGGAGTGCAGTGGGGCAAGCTCCACTTCCTGGGTTCACGCCATTCTCCTACCTCAGCCTCCCAAGTAGCTGGGACTACAGGCACCCACCATCACGCCTGGCTAATTTTTTATATTTTTAGTAGAGAAGGGGTTTCACCGTGTTAGCCAGGATGGTCTTGATCTCCTGACCTTGTGAGCTGCCCGCCTCGGCCTCCCAAAGTGCTGGGATTACAGGCGTGAGCCACCACGCCTGGCTGAACAGCTTATTAATTAAAGACAAATACTCATAGCCTGTGAAAGAATACCACACTCCACACAGGGCCATACGGAGGTAGTACTCCAGAAAAGGGTAACAACCAGGTGCTGTAGAATGTAAGTTTTGTAGCATCAAGATGGAGAAGCTCCACTGGTCCCCAGAGGAGGGGACTGGCTTGTTTGAATAACTCAAAAAATTGATAGGGAACTGAAACCCACTACAAAGTAATAAGCAGGAACTGTTCTGGTTCCCTGGAAAAGAATGGATAAGAAGGGTTCATTTGGCTAAGAGAGCTTATTCATGGGAGCAAAGTGGGAAGGGGAATTTGTTCTCAGGCCATCTAAGGCTGTATCGTTTTCATCAGATGTCAAGGCGACATATCATACTGGGCCTTAATTTCCGGCCTTATACCGCAACTTGGCAGGCAGCATCCAGAGTGTGGATATGAACAGGATCCAAAATCCCAGACTTCCCACGGCTTACACTAGTGGAAGCAGCCTCAAAAACTTCTTTGAAGGCCTCCCTGCCAGGCTGTATTCCTTGCCTCAGACACAGCCACACAGAACCACAGGTGAATCACAGATAACCATGGCCCTATTCCACTTCTGTGCTGCACTTACCATCCCCTTGAGAGTCATATATCCACCTAAAGCTCATTTAAATCCCAGCCTCACTGGTCGTTCATCTCACACACAATGACTCTCACAAATGACCACATGACACTAACTTAATCTTCCAGCCTTTATGAAACACCCAGGCCCCATCAAGTTATCACAAAATCCTGGATACCCATAAAGTGGTGAATAAGCACGAGTTTTGGCCTGAGTGTCCTATGCGTTTGCATCCATCTCATGTCCATTCTTCTCTTGGGAGCCGTGGCCACTGCCAAACTACACTGTCTTTTACATACCTTGCCTTCATGACCACTCCCAGTCTTGGCCCACTAACAGCTTTACAACCAAAACCTGGAGCTTGCCCCGCCTAACTGTGACCCACAGCTCACTCACCTTGGTGCGCACAACAGCCACATCTTGAATATCTGCACCCTGAACCACTCCCTAGATTTCAAGACCGGCACGTTCATCTGCCCACTTAACGCCTCCATTTAGTAGGCTCTGAAAGATCTGACTCTTAGCATGGCATAAACAAACCTGATATCCCTAGTGAATATTACTCCTATTGCCAATTTGTTCATCTTAGTTGATGAAACTTCTTTCCCTACAGCTGCTAATACCAAAAACCCTGGGGTCTTCTCTGAACCCTCTGTTTCACTCCCTCACCACCTACATTATGTAATTTAGTTGTCCCTTTTGAAACCACACATCCGGAATCTAACCACATCTCCTAAATCACGATCCTGGGCCAGTAACCCTCACTTGGACTAGTCTACCCTGATTTTCCTTCCTCCTCCCTCAACCCCCCAGTTTGTGTCCCACTGTGCACACAGATGAAACCTGTGAAGACCTTGGTAAATTACCTCTGTTTTCTGATTCAAACTTGCTATTACCTCCTGAAAACACACTCAACTTCTCAGGCAGCCACTGCAGTCCTGACGCCTATCCTCCTGTTCTTTGCTTCCCACCAGAAAGCAAGGAGACTTGTGGCTTCATAAATGCACCCAGCTCCGTACTGCACCTAAGCATTTGCACATCTTGTACCTTTCTGGAAAAACTTTCCACACCCGTTCACATGGCTGCCAGAAATTGGAACAACTCTATATACCGGCTAACATGGACATAGGACCCTGGGCTTGGGGTTCACCCAAGGTCTTCAGAACTAAGGGCTGGGGGAATGGCACTCCACAACCCAGAGAACCTGTGGGTGGGAGTTAGGGCTAGTGAGAGACTGGGAAACCCTCCCCTTCCTGGCGTAGATTTCATAACCCTTTACAGCCAAGGGAAACGTGGAAAGAGCCAGGCCTCAGAGAAGGGCATCTATGGCGGTATTAGATGGGCTCAAGCCACCCTGTAGCCCCATGCCTGGCCTTGGAGCCGGGTGCCCTCGCACTGGCTGTGTCACCTCTGTGCCCCAGGGCTCAGTGGCGCCTCTCATCAGGGGCTCCTTGCCAGTCGCGCCCTCCCTTCCCTAGCACACCAGGTGTTGGAAACGGGAGCCCCTCCGGCGAGCCCCCATGTCCTGTCCTGGGCAGCAGGGCCGCGAGCAGGCGCCCTCGGGGGTGCTAGGACTAGCGTGGGGAGGGCGGGGAAGGCCCAGAGGACGCGGCACATACCTGGGCCGGGGCCGTCAGCTCGGCCGCCGCCATCTGACTCTGTGAGCGGAGCGGGGCCAGAGAGGATGTCCTTATTCCGGGCCGGGCCTGGGTACTCTGGGCGCCGCCGAGCCTCAGCCACGCCTCTGTGCAGCGGGGAAGACTCCTCTCGCGCCTTCTCAGTCAGTCACGGATGATGCTGACCCAGCGCTCCGGGGCTTTCTACCAAGTAATCAGTCCAGACAAATGCCAAAACGACCGCCACAAGGAGGACAACGGAAGTCCCGCCGCGACCGCGCGTGCGCTTACGGAAACACCACCTTTCGGAGGCCTCATTGGCTGAAGGTCGCCGTCGCCCAACGCAGGCCATTCTGGGTAATGTTCCCACAGGCGCACGGCGGGAGAGTGAGGGTCGCCTCCACCTCCTTCCGGGAGTAAAGGCCAAACCCCTGTAGGGGGCGCTGGGAAATGGACACTCCAGGTTGGGGCGGAGGCGAGGCTTCGTTCTTTCTTAAAGGAGACGTACCCAGGTTTCTACCGATTGCTGTCTGCCAGTGTTTGTTTGGAGACGTGTCATTTCATGTGTTCCCACAGGCACATATCCAGATGCACATATTATTACATACAGTCAGTCACAAAATATATCCACTGGTTGAGAAAGCAAATAAAAATGACTATGTTGCGGCCGGGCGCGGTGGCTCACGCCTGTAATTCCAGCACTTTGGGAGGTCGAGGCGGGCGGATCACGAGGTCAGGAGATCGAGACCATCCTGGCTAACTCAGCGAAACCCCGTCTCTAAAATACAAAAAATACCAAAAAAAAAAAAAAAAAGAAAGAAAAAATTAGCTGGGTGTGGTGGCGGGCGCCTGTAGTCCCCAGCTACTCCGGAGGCTGAGGCAGGAAAATAGCTTGAACCCGGGAGGCAGAGCTTGCAGTGAGCCGAGATCGCGCCACTGCACTCCAGCCTGGGGGAAAGAGCGAGCCACTGTCTCAAAAAAAAAAAAAAAAAAAAAAAAAAAAAGACTATGTTGCAATTCAAACGCATGCACTCAAGCACTGGAGTCAGTTTTCTCAGTCTCTGTATGTTTGATTAGGGACAGGAAAAAAAACACTCCACACAGGTTCATGACAAAGAGGATGAAGGTGGGATGCGGAGGCACCCTGCAGCAGCAGGACATAAGTAGATCCCTGTCTCTGGGTCCCTCTCGTGCCTGTATAGTCAAACATTGTGTCCAATTCACTAAGCAACACTTGCATGCATCTAATCTCACTTTCTCCATGCCTTTATATTCACTTCCTTTTAATAATTTGACATCAAGCTCAGAAAGAGAACAACAAAAGGAATGGTATTTTGAAAAGGCACGATGGCTAGCTAGAGCATTAACAGGTGGAACAAAGGGTGCTCTGAATCCCAAATGTAGGGAGTATCTTAAATTCAAGATCTCTTCTCAACGCTGAAATGATTATCTTTGCCCCCATTAGTTACGCTCTTGTTGCCCAGGCTGGAGTGCAATGGTGTGATCTCGGCTCACCACAACCTCTGTCTCCCGGGTTCAAGCGATTCTCCTGCCTCAGCTTCCCAAGTAGCTGGAATTACAGGCGCCCGCCACCGTACCCGGCTAATCTTTTTTTTTTTGTATTTGTATTTTTAGTACAGACGGAGTTTCGCCATATTGGCCAGGCTGGTCTCGAACTCCTGACCTCAGGTGATCCACCCACCTCGGCCTCCCAAAGTGCTGGGATTACAGGCGTGAGCCACTGTGCCCGGCCCTTTGCCCCCATTATTATAGGGCTGTTCTGCATAAAAAATTGATACGATATCAGAAAAAGAATTGTAAAATACAAATTACAGAAAGCTACTAATAATGGGTGTCGCTTCGCCAGCCAGAAACCTCTGTGGTCGCGCCTCTGCTTGAGTTTTGCTCACACCCGCTGGGCTTGTTCCACCCACTCGGCCCAGCAGGCTGCACCTGGATCCCACACCTACCAAGGGCGAGCCAGGCGCGGAGCCGCAAGGGGTGTGTGAGTGAGCAAGTGAAGGGTCCGGCCAGTGCACACAGCCAGGCACGCTGGCTGCTGCGGCGGGGCGGGCAGCTCCAGGCGCTGGCACAGGCGCCGGCTCCTTGCAAGGCTGCGACTGCACCAGACATACTGCAGGCGGCTTCTGTTGCAGGCACCAGCATCTAGACGAGGGAAAAATGGTGGCGCCGGAAAGCTCGGAGACACCAAGAACAGCAGAACCCCAAAGAGGGTGTTGCAGCGTGTCACAGCCCTGGCTCCGGAGTCTCGAGGTCTGGGCTCCCGGAAGAGCCACAGCTCTTCTCTCCTTCCCGTTGCTTGCAGCCTGGCAAGCGGGGAGGTGTGTTTTGGGTGGGGTGTGTTTTCAGCTTGTTTGTGATATAGCTCTTTCAGTCCCGCTGCTCTGCTCTGGCTCGCTGCTGCTTCCCATCGTGGGGGGCGGCCACCCAGTGCTGGCTGAGGGCAGGAGGGCTATAGTGTTACAGCTCTGGCTCGGGGAATCCCAAAGTCTGGGCCTCCAGAAGAGTCGCCATTTTTCACTCATGCAGCCCAGGAGCATGGCTACTCAGCCAGGAATGTGTTACAGCCCCTTTCTCCCCTGCTGTTCGTTAGGTCCCAAGTTCTTGTCCCCCAAGTTCTTATCCCACGTCCAGGAAGAATGAGGTTATGCAGACAACTGGAGGGTGAGCAAGGCAGAGAAGGGTTTTATTGGACAACCCAACAGCCCTCAGGAAACCTGAAAGGAGTAGCTCACACCTGCATACAGATAGTCTCCAATGTCTGAGTCTGGCTGAGTCTACAGGTTTTTTATGGGCTCAGAATGGAGAAAGTGTGTGCTCATTGGTCCATGGGTGGGAGGAAGTGCATGCTGATTGGCCCATGGGCAGTCATGGGCGGGCCTGGGAAAAACACCATACCATTGGCCGAAAGGCATCAAGGAATTTCTCTCTCTGGGTCACAGACTCCACCTGGAACTGGCAGCGTGGCTTCCAGGCTTCAGGCCATCCGTGGCTTGAAGGTGGGGTTTCACAGAAAACCCACCCCTTCCCACGTAGGAACCTGTCTGCCTTTCATGGCCATCAACATGCTGTCCATGACGCCCAGGCTGTCCATGCTGAAGGTTGCCCGCAGGCCTGCCCCGAGCCACCCTCAGCCGCCCCCCTCCCCCCACCCGGCCTCCTTCCCATGCTTCTTGGTGCCCAAAGTTTCAGCCTCAAAAGCAGTTTCTGGAGGAGATCGAGATGGTGGGGGGCTGGCATGTCGTCACTGCCCCGAGGGCACACACATTTGGCTGGGTTGTGATAGCGCCCAGGTTTGGCTATCTTGACATGTCCACAACTTTGCTCTGCCGTGGAGCAGGTGCTGAGAGTGGGGAGAGGCCAGGGAGTGGGAGCAGGCACTTCTGGGCCTGTGGGAAAAGGGTGCTTCCCAGGTCCCCAAGAGTGCAGGGATGCCCTGTCTGGAGCCACGACTAGGTGGCTGCAGCTGCGCCTGGGAGCACAGGGCTCCCGTCCTGACAACTCGGTATGGCTCGAGGCTCCCACTGGGATCACCTGTTCCCAGTCCCCGTGGGCTCCACGGAGCATGCAGCCCTGGCCGTGCCTCCCCATTTGCAGCCGGCATCATCACAGCGGCCCCTCCAGATCAGCCACTGCTGCCATTATAATGACTATGTAGTCATTCAAAAATGGTGGCAGAATCGTGTTTGGGAAATATCGGATGGTGAAAAAAGTAAAGGTCTCACAGAACTCTTTTGTTTTGGTTTTTGTTTGTTTTTTGAGACGGAGTTTCGCTCAAAACGGAGTTTTTGAGTCCAAGGATGTGAACTTGGACTGGGAGGTGTGCAGGAGGGGTGCTGAGTACTAGGTCTGCGTGTCTTGTTCTGGTGGCTCTCTCAAGCCATGGTCCACCTGGAGTGTGGGCTAGCTGCATCTCAGTAATGGCCTGGTGGTTGACTAACTGCCTTGAAGTGATCTCTGGAATTTTGCAGATAGGTCCCTATGCCTACCAAGTCTGTCTCAAGATTATCCCCAGGAACTTCTAAGTAAGCACATAATTAGATACTAGCATACAATTAGACAAATGTGCATGGTCTAAGGGAGTGTATGGTGAGAAGCGGTGGACATGGTGTTTCAAAGAAAGTACATTTCAAGGCTGTATTTTAAGACTAATGAGAAGAAAAGATTCTGCAGTAAGGTTCAAGGTTATATCACAAGACTAGGGAAAAATGAGAAAAAGGAAAAAAACTTTTTCAGGCCAGGCTGTTCAGTTACAAAACTAGTTTTAGAGTTGCAGTGTGTCCTGTCAGCAGCCATTAAATAAAACTTGTTTCAAGTTACAGCAGGGAGTTTCAGCAGCCAGGCTTCTGGAGAATTACATTTTTGGATCAGTGTTATATGCCCTGAGTGCTTTTTTTCCCACAGCTCTTTCAACTCTGTTTTAGGTGGGTATGACAAGAATGACCCAATTCATATGATCAACTTTCACACAATTAATAGGGATCCCTTCTAAATTTGCTAAATCTGCAGGATTTTTGAGTTTCGACTGGGGGAAAAACCCACCAAATCTCAAATCAATACATGTTTATTTTCCTAATACAAAACAAAATGTTGTTTTCTATTATTTATGTACTATCATAAAGTAGGATGTGAAAAATCTTTGTCAGAGACATGGAGGAAATTTCAATGTGTATTAATAAGCAAAGAAGCCATTCTGAAAAGGCTACATAGTGTGATTCCAGCTCTATGACTTTCTTTTCATTCATTTTTTTTTTTTTTTTTTTTGAGACAGGGTCTCACTCTGTCACCCAGGCTGGAGTGCAGTGGTGCAGTCAAAGCTCAGTACAACCTCAACCACCTGACCTCAAGCGATCCTTCCATCTCAGCCTCCAGAGTAGCTGGGACTACAGGTGCACACTATGCCTGGCTAAGTTTTGTATTTTTTTTGTAGAGATGGGGGTCTATGTTGCCCAGGCTGGTCTCAAACTCCTGAGTTCAAGTGATCTGCCCACCTCAGCCTCCCAAAGTGCTGGGATTACAGGTGTGAGCCACTGTGCCTGACCAAGCAGGTGTATTAGTTTTCTACTCTTGTGTAATAAGTTACCGCAAAGCTATTGGTTTAAAACAATACCCACTTATTATCTCACAATTGCCTAAAGATAGCTTAGCCGAGTCTCTTGGTCTTCTGAGAGCCTGACTCTCACAAGGCTATAATCAAGGTGTTGACCAAGCCTGCAATTTCTTCCAAGGCTCGGAGCCTTCTTTCAAACTCACATAGTTGTTGGCAAAATTCAGTGTCTTGTTACAAGAATAAGGTTCCCGCTTTTTTTTTTTTTTTTTTTTTTTTTTTTTTAGATGGAGTTTTGCTCTTGTTGCCCAGGCTGGAGTGCAATGGGGCGATCTCGGCTCACCGCAACCTCCGCCTCCTGGGTTCAAGACATTCTCCTGCCTCAGCCTCCTGAGTAGCTGGGATTACAGGCATGCACCACCAAGCCTGGCTAATTTTTGTGTTTTTAATAGAGATGGGGTTCCTCAGTGTTGGTCAGGCTGGTCTCAAACTCCTGACCTCGTGATCCGCCCGCCTCGGCCTTCCAAAGTGCTGGGATCATAGGCGTGAGCCACTGTGCCCGGCCGTCTTGTTTTATTTTAATGGCTGATCTATGTAATCATGGAGGCCAGTATGTACAGACAAAAAAGGGGGAGCTTTTATTGCTTCTCTCTTCCTCCTTGGACAAAGTCTTGATATCACCTCCTTCTTGGCCTGGGTGCGCTCTTCAGCCACTTGTGTGCTTGCTTGTTCTCAGACCTGTGGGCCTCAGCCTGGGCAGCCAGGAGCTTCTTTTGGGCCTTTTCTGCCTTCAGCTCATGGATGTGCTCCATGAGGATGTGCTCCATGAGAATCTGCTTGTTTTGAACACATTTCCTTTCACCTTCAGGTACAAGCTGGGATACATTTTGTGGTCAATCTTCTTAACTTCATGGGATCTTCTGAGCAGCCCGTGCAGAATCCTCATTCTCCTCATCCAAGTTACCTTCTCTGGCATTCAGGCATTGGCCATACCCTTTAGCTTACCTGTGTCCATGTACTCACCCTTCCAGCAGGCCAAGGCGTTTTTCCAGCATCGAGCCCGGAAATGGACAGTCACAGGCTTGTGGATGTTCAGCCTATCTTTGATCAGCTTCTGGATCTGCTGATGGGAGGTGGCATTGGTGATTTCACTGGTCTCCCTGGAGTGCAATTAGACCTTCTCCTTGCCACAGCAAAGGACATGAGAGGTGAGCCTCTTCTGAAGCCTGCGCATACTCATGGCTTCGGCCGCAGCAGCAGCTAAAGGAAAGAGCTCTGAGGTTCCCAGTTTCTTGTCGGCTGTTGCTGGGGGCCATCTCAACTGCTAGGGGCCCGTGGCGTGGCCCTCTCACAGCAGGAGGATCTCGCTCCTGTGTGCTGAGGCAGTCTTACAGAACAGTGAAGGGGGGGAGTATCTTATTGCCTTGGCCTAATCACAAGAGTGACGTCTGTCAGATTCACAGCCCCCACTCAATGGGAGGAAATTAGGCAACTGAGTGCACTGAGGGGTGAGAATCTTGGGGCCATCTTATAATTCTGCCTCCCATCGCAGTTTTTGCTAATACACATCTGCCCACGAAGATCCATGTTCTTCCCTTCCTTGTTCACTTGATATTTGCTACAAAGCAGCCCAGTCTGTCCACGCTGGAGGCTAGGTATGGCATGGCATGTTCCCAGCAGAACTAGAACTGGAGCATGAACCATGCTGGCTACCACTGCCTGGAGGACCACGCACAGTCGATAGTCCCTGGTGGATTCCAGAGCCACCAAGGCATGCAGGAGGCTCCTCCCTGTCTTCCCTCTCTCTGGGCTGCTCATCTGGAACTCCTGAGCTCAGGTGATCCGCCCATCTCTGCCTCCCAAAGTGCTGGGATTACAGGCATGAGCCACCATGCCCAGCCTGGGCACCTCATCTGATTTAAGACCCTGGAATAGAATTGCTCTGAGAATTATCAATGAAGGAATAGATTTTACCCCTGCATCTGCTGGTTCCATTGCCCCTCATCCGGCTCCCAGGAAAGCTTTGAATTGTGGGCAAAACCAGGTGGCACTGGCAGAGATATTCTTGGGGTTGGTGTCTCCCCTAAAACACACTGTGCCTTCTAGAGAGGTTCCCTAGAAGTCGCGATCTTTGCTGAGAAATATCCACACATGCTTTGCCACATTGTCGATCATAGGAACATGCTGCCCAACAAATATCTGTGGCATAGTAAAATGTTTTTAAAAGCAGTTGCTATGGATTGAATGTATCCCCCCAACTCCTCGCCATCAATTCACGTGTCCTGATGTGATGATATTTAGAAACAGGCCTTCTGGAGGTGATTAGGTCATGAGGATAGAGCCCTCATGCATGGGATTAGTGCCCTTACAAGACGAGACAGAAAAGAGCTTCCTCTCTCTCTCAGGAATAATGGTGCTCAGGAGAACCCAGCCATACTGGCACCCTGATCCTAGACTTACAACTTCCAGAACTGTCGGAAATACATGTTTGTTGTTTAGGCCACACAATCTGTGGCAGACAAGCTAACTAAAACTGCAGTCTTGCAGGCTAGTGTCTCCCTAGTTAGGATTTGATCTCAGAGCCTCAAGGGCTGGGCATGGCTCTTGCCTCAAAGATTGAAGTTGCAGGGAGGGACATGGAGGCCTGTCCAGGACCTGGGAGTTGTGCCTTGCTACAGTGCCCTGGCCGCTCTGTCCTGTGCCCCCGGGGATGCCCATCCCATGTGTGATTCCTCCTGGCTGCACTGTGCAGGCAGGACCAAGCTGTCGGCTTGAGAAATGCTTTGCACTGTCCCAATTTCTAATATACACACTGACTTTTCCCTTCTCACATTGTCTGTTCTAATTTTTAAAATTTAATTTAGGAAAGATGGAAACTGAAAGGAAGGGTTAGAAGACCTGAGTCTGAGTTCAGTTCATCCTCAAGATAGACTAATTTTTTTGTGGTTTTTTTTTTTTTTTTTTTTTTTTTTTTTTTTTTTTTTTTTGAGACGGAGTCTCACTCTGTCACCAGGCTGGAGTGCAGTGGCTCGATCTCGGCTCACTGTAATCTCTGCCTCCCGGGTTCAAGCGATTCTCCTGCCTCAGCCTCCTGAGTATCTGGGACTACAGGTGCCCACCACCACGCCCAGCTAATTTTTTGTATTTTTAGTAGCGACAGGGTTTCACCATGTTGGCCAGGATGGTCTTGATTTCCTGACCTCGTGATCCACCCTCCTCAGCCTCCCAAAGTGCTGGGATTACAAGCGTGAGTTACCATGCCCGGCCCAGACTAATGTTTTTTTTTAACAGCTTGACTGAGATTTATTTCATTTAGTGCAAAGTTCACTCTTTTAAAGTATGCAGTTCAGGCCAGGAGTGGTGGCTCACATCTGTAATCCCAGCACTTTGAGAGGCTGAGGTGGGCAGATCACTTGAGGTCAGGAGTTCAAGACCAGACTGGCCAATGTGGTGAAACCCTGTCTCCACTAAAAATATAAAAATTAGCTGGGCGTGGTGGTGGATGCCTGTAATCCCAGCTACTTGGGAGGCTGAGGCAGGAGAATTGCTTGAACCTGGAAGGCAGAGGGCCAGGCATGGTGGCTCACGCCTGTAATCCCAGCACTTTGGGAGGCTGAGGTGGGAGGATCATGAGGTCAGGAGATCGAGACCATCCTGGCGAACACGATGAAACCCCATCTCTACTAAAAATACAAAAGAATTAGCCAGGCATGGTGGCAGGCGCCAGTAGTCCCAGCTACTCGGGAGGCTGAGGCAGGAGAATGGTGTGAACCCGGGAGGCAGAGCTTGCAGTGAGCTGAGATCGCGCCACTGCACTCCAGCCTGGGCAACAGAGCGAGACTCCATCTCAAAAAAACCCCAAAAAAACAGAACCTGGAAGGCAGAGGTTGCAGTGAGTCGAGATCGTGCCACTGCACTCCAGCCTGGGTGACAGAGTGAGGGAGACTCTGTCTCAAAAAAATAATAAAAAATAATAAAATATGCAATTTAGTGCTTTTTGTATATTCACAAAGTTTACAACCATCAGCACTATCAAATTTTCTAACATTTTCTTTTTTCTTTTCTTCTTTTTTTTTTTTTTTTAAGACCGAGTCTGGCTCTGTTGCCCAGGCTGGAGGGCAGTGGCACAATCTTGGCTCACTGCAACCTCCACCTCCTGGGCTCAAGTCATCCTCTCTCACCTCAGCCTCCCAAGTAGCTGAGACTACAGGCTCATGCCACTATGCCCCACTAATTTTTGTACTTTTTGTGAGACGGGGTTTTTCCATGTTGCCCAGGCTGTTCTCAAACTCCTGAGCTCAAGTGATTCACCTGCCTCAGCCTCCTAAAGTGCTGGGATTACAGGCATGAGCCACTGTGCCCAGCCTCTAACATTTTCATTCCCCATAAAGAAACCTTGTACCCACAAGCAGTCTTCCCCCTCCTGCTGCCCCAGCTCCTGGAACCACCAATCTACTTTCTGCATCTATACAGTTTCCTATTCTGGCCATTTTTTAAGAACAGAATCACACAATATGTGTCTGGCTTCTTGGTCTTAGCATAATGTTTTTCAGTTTGTTTATATTGTAGTGTACATAAGAACTTCACTCTTTTTTCTTTTTCTTTTCTTTTTCTTTCTTTTTTTCTTTTTTTTTTTTTTTATTTTTGAGACAGGATCTTGCTCTGTCAACCAGGCTGGAGTGCAGTGGCGCGATCTCGACTCACTGCAAACTCCGCCTCCCGGGTTCACGCCATTCTCCTGCCTCAGTCTCATGAGTAGCTGGGATCACAGGCATCTGCCACCACACCCAGATAAATTTTTGTATTTTTAGTAGAGACGGGGTTTCACCATGTTGGCCAGGATGGCCTCGATCCCTTGACCTCATGATCTGCCCCCTTGGCCTCCCAGAGTGACTTCATTCTTTTTTGTTGTTGAAAAATATTTAATTGTACAGATAGACCACATTTTGTTTATCCATTTATTGGTTAATGGACATTTGGGTTGTTTCCACCTTCTGGCTCTTATGAATGGTGCTGCTAAGAACATTAGTGTGCAGGTTTTTGTGTGTACATGTGTTTTCAGTTCTCTTGCATGTATACCTAGGAGTGGACTTGCTGGGTCATACAGTAACTCTATGTTTAACTTTCTGAGGAACCGTCAGATTGTTTTCCAAAACAGCTGCACCATTTCACTCACTCTTGCCTCTTTGCATTCCCACAGCCCTTGGTGTCCACTTGCTACCTCTGGCCATGTTTCTTAGCTCCTTGCCTGTGGGCCTGTTTCCCTCAAGAGAGCTGGAACCTGACGGCGATGAGTGTGTATTTCTTTTTTGTGTGGAGACGGGGTCTCACTATGTTGTCCAGGCTGCTCTTGAACTCCTGGACTCAAGCAATCTGCCTGCCTCATGCTCCCAAAGTGTTGGAATTACAGGCATGAGCCATCATGACTGGCCTGGATGAGTGTGTTTTACTTATTTATTTTAATTATTTTATTTAATTAATTTATTTTTGAGACAGGATCTTGCTCTGTCAACCAGGCTGGAGTGCAGTGGCGCGATCTCGGCTCACTGCAAACTCCGCCTCCCGGATTCAAGCGATTCTCCTGCCTCAGCCTCCTGAGTAGCTGGGATTACAGGCACATGCCACCATGCCTGACTAATGATGAGTGTGTTTTAATCCAGGGTCATATTTATTTTAACCTCCTCAGTTTCCTCATGTGTACAAAGCAAACAAGGTATGGAGCCGACAGGTAATCTCACCAGGAAAGTTTTGCTTCATGAAAGCTATTCCCTGGCTAGTCTGGGAGATGGCCCCCCAAAACTACTTGTGCAGTATTTCTGGTCAGGAGCAAGAGAAGAAAATCCTGACAAGTTCTCTTAACCCTTAACAAAGTCGGATTCTTTTCTATTTTCCAATTAAGTTATAATTATTCATGAACTATGAGAGCCAATAAGCAAGAGTTGCTATATCATGTGGCTTTATTTTCTGGGATACAGGTCTGGCATTTCTTTCTTTGATGTCCTCTTCCATAAGGTTCTCTGGGAGCAAGCCACGCCCACAGGCTCAGTCTCCCATCACCCCCATAGTTTCTCCTCTGCCTCAGCTGGCACCTCTGTCATCTGCGTTCACAAGTCTTCCATTTTTCCATTATGTGACGCATTCTTTGTTTTGTTTTCTGTTACTGAGTTTTGCTCTTCCCTCAGTTTCTTCTTAATATTTTTGCTTCTTTTTGATATAATAACTAAAATGTAGAAATGATGTTATTGAGATAGTAATAAGTGAGGAATAAAAATGGAGACAAAAGGGGTGAGGGAAAAAGCCTGGAAAAATAGAGGTACCAACAGTGGAATTTTCAGAGGATTCATAATGAATGTAATTTGTCTGACAAGGATGGTGAAAATTAAATTTTAAAATTATTTTCCCATATTTTGTATTCAAGTTGTATAAATGCCCAGTAAAAGAAGAAGAAGAATGTAGAAAATTTATAATCCAATGTGGTAAAGAGACATTGGGAAAATGTTTTCTACAGGTTATGACAAAGTCCTCTGCCCCAGTGAGCATCAGTGATCTCTCCTGCTGTGGCTGCTCTGCCTCTTTCTGGCTATGTCTGGAGTTTTTAGAGAGTGAGTCCATGTGAGGATGGTTAGTATGTCTGAATCACACACTACACTCTCTATAGTTTTCTCTCTAGAATTTTTTAAACAGGTACCCACGAATCTCAGAACTTCTAGGCTGGGCTCAGTGGCTCACACCTATAATCCCAGCACTTTGGGAGGCCAAGACGGGAAGATCTCTTAAGCCCAGGAGTTTGTGACCAACCTGGGCAACATGGTGAAAACTGTCTCTACTAAAAATACAAAAACTAGCCCGGCGCAGTGGCTCATGCCTGTAATCCCAGGACTTTGGGATGCTGAACAGGGCGGATCACTTGAAGTCAAGAGTTCGAGACCAGCCTGGCCAACATGGTGAGACCCCCCATCTCTACTAAAAATACAAAAATGAGCCAGGCGTGGTGGCGTGTGCCTGTAATCCCAGCTACTCGGGAGGCTGAAGCATGAGAATCACTTGAACACAGGAGGCGGAGGTTGCAGTGAACCAAGATCACACCACTGCACTCCAGCTTGGGCAACAGAGCGAGACTCCATCTCAAAAAGAAACCACAAATAAAAATGAGCCCAGCATAGTGACATGCACCTGTAGTCCCAGCAACTCAGGAGGCTGAGGTGGGAGGATTAACTGAGCCCAGGAGGTTGAGGCTTCAGTGAGCTGATATTGCACCACTGCACTCCAGCCGGGGTGACATAGTGAAACTCTGTCTCAAAAAAAAAAAAAGAAAAAAGAAAAAAAAAGGCCAGGAGCGGTGGCTCACACCTGTACTCCTAGCACTTTGGGAGGCCGAGGCGGGTGGATCACTTGAGATCAGGAGTTCGAGACCAGCCTGGCTAACTGGTGAAACTCTGTCTCTACTAAAAATACAAAAATTAGCCAGGGGTCATGGTGCACGCCTGTAATCCCAGCTACTCGGGAGGCTGAGGCAGGAGAATTGCTTGAACCCAGGAGGCAAAGGTTGCAGTGAGCCAAGATTTCGCCACTGCACTGCAGCCTGGGTGACATAGGGAGACTCTGTCTCAAAAAAAAAGATAAATAAATAAAATACATTCTACAGGCAGGGTGCATTGGCTCATGCCTGTAATCCCAGCACTTTGGGAGGCTGAGGTGGGTGGATTACAAGGTCAGGAGATCGAGACCATCCTGGCTAACACGGTGAAACCCCGTCTCTACTAAAAATACAAAAAGTTAGCTGGGCGTGGTGGCGGGTGCCTATAGTCCCAGCTACTCGGGAGGCTGAGGCAGGAGAATGGCGTGAACCTGGGAGGCAGAGCTTGCAGTGAGCGGAGATCGTGCCACTGCACTCCAGCCTGGGTGACAGAGCAAGACTCCGCCTCAAAAAAAAAAAAAAAAAAAGAACTTCTACAAAATCAGTTTTAAATAATCAATTTCACCCTCTTCTCACAAGGACAGCAGAACATGTCTGTGGTGGGCATGGCATGCTGGGAAATTTTACCCTGGGGTAGTGACCTCTATTTTGTGGGTCTGGATCCCATTTTCACGTCAGATGGAGACAGATGGTGCAGGTGAAACATCTGCGTGTCTGTGTTCTGAATGCAGGATAACATCACGGTAATGAGTATGTTTAACGGAAACATGTTTTGTGCTGGGAAAAGTTTGTTTCCTGAACTCTGTTAGATCCGTGGAATTGCCCTGCAAAAGGAACTTAGCAACCCCACAGCTGTTCACCCCTCTGTAAGATTTGATGAGAAAGGTTCATTTCCGTAAGTGTGGCTGTGAATATTTGTCTCTCTTACTTCAAACTCCCTTAACTCCCACTTATCTTTGCCTTTGAAAACCAAGCCACAGGCCAGGCACGGTGGCTCACGCCTGTAATCCCAGCACTTTGGGAGGCCGAGGCGGGCGGATCACGAGGTCAGGAGATCGAGACCATCCTGGCACCCGAGCGTTGGTGGTATAGTGGTGAGCATAGCTCCCTTCCGAGACCATCCTGGCTAACATGGTGAAACCCTGTCTCTACTAAAAATACAAAAAATTAGCCGGGCATGGTGGCGGGCGCCTGTACTCCCAGCTACTCGGGAGGCTGAGGCAGGAGAATGGCGTGAGTCTGGGAGGCGGAGCTTGCAGTAAGCAGAGATCGCGCCACTGCACTCCAGCCTGGGCTACAGAGTAAGAGTCCGTCTTAAAAAAAAAATGAAAGAAAGGAAGGAAGGAAGGAAGGAAAGAAAGAAAAGAAATGCAAGCCACCGCTGAGAAAGAAAGAAAAGAAACGCAAGCTGCCGCTGCCAGCTTGGCTTTCCTGCGAATAGCTCTGACAGGTCACACTACCTGAGTGGATGAACTTTTCCAGCTCCTTTTCGTTCTCTGGAAGTAGGTGCGTGGACTCACCCTCGTCCTCTGAGCCCTCTTCTTCATCTCCTAATAACGGTATCCTGAGGTTCTTATAAAGTGACTCGAGCTGTTGTCTTTCCTCAGCCTGTGCCAGTCGACTGGAGAATGATATAAATGAATTTAGAAGCACAGTTTTCATGATGAATAATTCATTTCTCAACCATGCCACTTTTTGACGGGAAAGGAGTCGCTTGTGGAGTGGGTGCAGACATAAGACTTTGAAACCAGACTAATCATGGTCAGCTCTCAACTGTCTACATGGTCAGGCCATTTCCTGGAGTAAGGAGTAACTCCGATCATCCCAAAGCATGGATCAAAGCCAGGACTAGACACGAACAAGGCACTCACATTGGGTTCCAAACTTAAGGTGTTGACAAAAAATCCATAATCAAACAAATCATCTTTCTTTCCATTCCTTTCTCTTCTTTTTCTTTTTCTCTTTTTCTTTTTTCTTTTTCTTTCTTCTTTCCTCTTTCCTTCCTCCCTCCCTTCCTTTTCTTTCCTTTTTCTTTCCCTTTCTCTCTCTCTCTCTCCCTTTCTCTCTCTGTCTCTCTCCCTTTCTCTTTCTCTCTCCCTTTCTCTCTTTCTTTCTTTGGAACAGGGTCTCATTCTGTCACCCAGGCTAGAAGTGAACTGATACAATCATGGTTCACTGCAGCCACAAACTCCTGGGTTCAAACAGTCTTCCCTGCTCAGCCTCCTAAGTAGCTGGGACCACAGGCTCGTGGCACCATGCCCGGCTAATTATTTTTGTATTTTTTTTTTTAGAAATTGCGTCTTGCTATGTTGCCCAGGATGGTCTCAAACTCCTAGGCTCAAGCTGTCTTTCCTCCTTGGCCTCCCAAAACACTGGAATTACAGGTGTGAGCCACTGTGCCCGGCCATAATCATGTTTCAGTGTAATATTTTACAAAATAAAAATTAATGCCAAGAAATCCGTGATGAACAAAATAGGACAGAATGGGTGTTACTGATTTTTCTACCTCACTGTAGGTCCAATCCTGGAAGTGGATCACTGAACAGCTATTTCTGTTTGGTGTGGAAATGGATGACAGTGTTTTCCTAACATACTTACCTTCCCAGTACTGTGTGAATTATGTATTAAAAAAATACTTTTAGGGGCCAGGCGCGGTGGCTCACGCCAGTAATCCCAGCACTTTGGTAGGCCGAGGCGGGCAGATTACCTGAGGTCAGGAGTTGGAGGCCAGCCTGACCAACATGGAGAAACCCCGTCTGTACTAAAAAAATACAAAATTAGCAGGGCGTGGTGGCACATGCTTGTAATCCCAGCTACTTGGGAGGCTGAGGCAGGAGAATCACTTGAACCTGGGAGGCGGAGGTTGCAATAAGCTGAGATGGTGCCATTGCACTCCAGCCTGGCCAACAAGAGTGAAACTCCATCTCAAAAAAAAAAAAAAAAAAACTTTTAGGGTTAGCTTATTTTTTGTTTTTCTTGCTCAAAAGGCTGGGACAGGAGCAAGATTTGAGTGACAAAAGAGAGGTGCTCGCCTCAGTGCGAAATGTAAGGAGGTACCCCAAACACTGAAAAATGAAGATGAGTATTTTAACTCAATTTTTTTTTTTTTTTTGCAGATGGAGTTTCGCTCTTTTTGCCCAGGCTGGAGTGCAATGGCGCGAGCTTGGCTCACCACAACCTCCGCCTCCCAGGTTCAAGTGATTCTCCTGCCTCAGCCTCCCGAGTAGCTGGGATTACAGGCATGTGCCACCATGCCTTGCTAATTTTTTTGTATTTTTAGTACAGATGGGGTTTCTCCATGTTGGTCAGGCTGGTCTCGAACTCCCAACCTCAGGTGACCCGCCCACCTTGGCCTCCCAAAGTGCTGGGATTACAGGCGTGAGCCACAGCGCCCGGCCCTTAACTCAATATTTTTAAAAATTGAAATGAAGCAAAAAAAAAAAAAAAAAAATCCAGGATATACCAAATATCAAGATTGTAAACAGAGATAGGATCCAACAGTGCTGTGCTAAACCACAGGGGAGCTTGAGTCAAAAGGAAAGGTGTGAGTCCCTATACACGTTTTAATGTATTTTTAAATGCTTATTCTTTTCCAAAACACTTAAGAAGTTCAGAATATATTTAATAATTGAAAACTGGTGTATGAAAAGTCACAACATTAAGTTTAAATATTTTATCTAGGCCAAGCACAGTGGCTAATCCCAGCACTTTGGGAGTCTGAGGCGGGCGGATCACGAGGTCAGGAGATCGAGACCATCCTGGGTAACATGGTGAAACCCCGTCTCTACTAAAAATACAAAAAAAAATTAGCCGGGCGTGGTGGCGGGTGCCTGTAGTCCCAGCTACTTGGGAGGCTGAGGCAGGAGAATGGCGTGAACCTGGGAGGTGGGGCTTGCAGTGAGCTGAGATGACGCCACTGCACTCCAGCCTGGGCAACAGAGCAAGACTCCGTCTCTAAAAAAAAAAAATAAAAATAAATATTTTATCTCTACCCTAAACAAAATTAATTGTAATTTTACTTTCCTGGTTTAAATAAAAGCAAACTTACCAATAGTATTTTCAAAATCTACTTCTGGAAAAAATGAACCACTAAAAATTACATAAAACTTGTACTTTTGAACAGGTGGTTTTGTTTTTTTTGTTTGTTTGTTTTCATTTTGGTTTTGGTTTTGGCCCCAGGCTCCACTATAGCTTAGTGCTAATACAAATGTGAAAACAATAAGAATTGACTAGCTCAGCAACTCAATTCAACACTGAGTGTCCAGGAGATATGTTTTACTGAGTTGCATTACAAAACTTTATATTTATTAATAGTTTTGTTATAATAATGAAATATACAGAAGCTACAGTTACATAATTTTTGTTTTTGAGACATGGTCTCACTCTGTTGCCCAGGAGGAAGTGCAGTGGTGCGATCTCAGCTCACTACAACTTCCACCTCCAGGGCTCAAGCCATCCTCCCACCTCAGCCTCTCGAGTAGCTGGGACTACAGGTGCGTGCTACCACACCTGGCTAATTTTTGTATTTTTTGTATAAACGCGGTTTCACCATGTTGCCCAGGCTGGTCTCAAACACCTGAGCTTAAGGGATCCACCCGCCTCGGCCTCCCAAAGTGTTGGGATCACAAGTGTGAGCCAATGCCCCCGGCCTATACATTTACATAAATTAAGCGGATGTAGTGGAGATAACCCACAACCAAGCACGCAGGTTACGCTCTCATTAGCAAAATTTTTCCCCTTTTACCTTTAATGTCACTTTGCCTTCATGTGACCTACTCCAAGGTGGTCTTAACATAGCTTCCTCAAAAAATATCTCACACATGGCAACATATCTTGTTTTCATACTTAATTCAACGAAGCAAGTAATTTTGTACTTCTCAAGCTGTTTCTGGTGGGATACAATGGAATCCTAGCACGGAATCATACAGTAGGAGTCAGAATCTGTTGGTTTGGTCAGAACCGCATGAGATCACAGTGTGTCTCACCTTTTTCTACCGTGAATTTCAAAATGATTACATCACTCAAAACAGCTTGACCCCAAGCTTTATTTGCGAAGACGGTGACGTATCTTCCCCCAAAGCTGCTATCACCCCAGACTGCACTGACACATTTCTAGTGAAAGGGAGAGTGGTCGCTCTTTCCTGGTGTGCACTATTGAGATTCCTTCCAGAGTAGCAAGTTCTTTTTATTTTTATTTATTTATTTATTTATTTATTTATTTATTTATTATTTGAGACAGAGTTTTGCTCTTGTCGCCCAGGCTGGATTGCAATGGCGTGATCTCTGCCCACTGCAACCTCTGCCTCCCAGGTTCAAGCAACTTTCCTGCCCCAGCCTCCCAAGTAGCTGGGATTACAGGTGCCCACCACTACGCCCAGCTAATTTTTGTATTTTTAGTAGAGACGGGGTTTCACTATATTGGCCAGGCTAGTCTTGAACTCCTGACCTCAGGTGATGTACCCGCCTCAGCCTCCCAGAGTGCTGGGATTACAGGCATGAGCCACCACACCCGGCCTCAAGTTTATTTTAAAATACCAAATTCTGGGGTCTGGGAATGGTGGCTCACACCTTTAATCCCAGCGCTGGGAGGCCAAGGCGGGCGGATCAACTGAGGTCTGGAGTTTGAGACCAGCCTGACCAACATGGAGAAACCCCATCTCTACTAAAAATACAAAATTAGCCTGGCATGGTGGCATATGCCTGCAGTAATCCCAGCTAGTTTGGAGGCTGAGGCAGGAGAATTGCTTGAACCCAGGAGGCAGAGGTTGCAGTGAACCAAGATCCGTACCATTACACTCTAGCCTGGGCAACAAGAGTGAAACTCCGTCCCCTCCCCTCCAAAAAAAGTAGAAAAAATAAAATAAAATAAAATACTGAATTTTGGGAGGATGCTAGCATCTCAAACTGTGTCTTTCAAGCATTTTTGATCATGACTCCCAGTAAGAAATATATTTTATTTCACAACCGTGTGTCTCTGTGTGTGTGCATGTCTCACATGTATCTGAAAAGTTTAAAAATCAGCCTTTTACATTAATACTTTAAGTAATATTTTCTTTTTTCTTTTTTTTTTTTTTTTTTGAGACGGAGTCTCACTCTGTCACTCAGGCTGGAGTGCAGTGGCGCGATCTCGGCTCACTGCAAGCTCCGCCTCCTGGGTTCACACCATCCTCCTGCCTCAGCCTCCCGAGGAGCCGGGACTACAGGCACCCGCCACCATGCCCGGCTAATTTTTTGTATTTTTAGTAGATACGGGGTTTCACCGTGTTAGCCAGGATGGTCTCGATCTGCTGACCTCGTGATCCACCCGCCTCGGCCTTCCAAAGTGCTGGGATTACAAGCGTGAGCCACCGCGCCCGGCGTAATATTTTCTAATATTTTCTATTCTGCTGAATTGTATTCTGTCCTGTGTCTTTCTTTCTTTTTTTTTCATGTGTATCATGCCTCAACATGAGTACAATCCACATGTTGAAAAACACTAATCTGGAAATTTATAATGACCAATACTTTAGCAATTATAAGATGTATCATCATCATCCTTTGACATTAAATAATAATCAGTTGACTTGTTAAGTCTCATTTAAGGACAGCAGATATTACTTAGCAGATACTTACTATATCATATAGGAGATTGCCATCCCACATATCAGGGCAATGCTGAAGGCTACGCTCGAAATTAAAATTACTTTAACAAGAGCAGGTCTATGCCGAATTATTACTAAAAAGAAAGAAAAGAAAAGAAGTGCTCAAAAATGTTCATTTTAGCTATGTCTTTCAGTTAATATATTTGTCCTTACAGAGGGGAATGGAAGTCAAAACCAGAAACACTTTAAAAAATAGCTTTTTTGTTTTTTTTGTTTTGTTTTGTTTTGTTTTTTGACACTGAGTCTCGCTCTATCACCCAGGCTGGAGTGCAGTGCATGATCACAGCTCACTGCAACTTCCGCCTCCCGGGTCCGAGCAATTCTCCTGCCTCAGCCTCCCAAGTAGCTGGCACCACAGGCATGCGCCACCACACCTGCCTAATTTTTTTGTGTTTTTGTAGAGATGGGATTTTGCCACGTTGCTCAGGCTAGGATTCTTAATTTTAGAAAATACTGAAGTTAGATTTTCAGTGAGCCGAGATCATGCCACTGCACTCCAGCCTGGGCAACAGTGTGAAACTCTGTCTCAAAAAAAAAAAAAAAGAAAGAAAACTGAAAACAGACCATTGGATCGGGCATCCAAGAGGTCACTAGAGACCTGGGCAGAGGCCATATTAGCTGTGTGGTGGGGACACAACTGAAGCAGTTTCAGGAGGGAGTGAGAAGAAAGTAACTGTAGACCATGAATTTTGAAAATTATTTTGGGGAACTTTGTATAAAAGAAAGAAGAGAAATGGGCACAGCTCCTGGAGGAGTCTAAGGGATCGAGAGATGGATTTTGTTTTTTAAGATGTGAACACTGGCAGCAGGTTCATGAATGGGAATGAAAGAGTGAATCGTGATACTACGGTGCCAGTTCATTCTGGCTGCTGTAACAAAACACCACAGGTTTGGTGGCTTAGAAACAACAGACACAGCCAGGTGTGGTGGCCCACTCTTGTAATCCCAGCACTTTGGGAGGCCGAGGTGGGCAGATCACGTGAGCTCAGGAGTTCAAGACCAGCCTGGGCAACATGGTGAAACCCCAACTCTACAAAAATACAAAAATTCATCGGGTGCGGTGGCAGGTGCCTGTAATCCCAGCTACTCAGGAGGCTGAGGCAGGAGAATTGCTTGAGCCAGGGAGTGGGAGGTTGTAGGGAGGTGAGATTGCGCCATTACACTCCAGCCTGGGTGACGGGAATGAAACCCTGTCTTAAAAAAAAAAAAACTTTGGGAGGCAAGGCAGGTGGATCAGGATGTCAGGAGTTCGAGACCAGCCTGACCAACACGGCGAAACCCCATCTCTAATAAAAATACAAAATAAAATTAGCTGGGCATGGTGGCACACGCCTGTAATCCCAGCTACTCAGGAGGCTGAGGCAGGAGAATCACTTGAACCCAGGAGGTGGAGGTTGCAGTGAGCCGAGATCGTGCCACTGCACTCCAGCCTGGGCAACAGAGCGAGACTCTGTCTCAAAAAAAGAAAAAGAAACAAAGAAACAACAGACATTGGTTTCTCACAATTCTGGAGGCTGGGAAGTCCCAGATCAAGGCATCAGCAGCTTTGGTGGCTGGCGAGGGTTCACTTTCTGGTTCAACAGAGAGTGCCTTCTTTGTTGTGTCCTCACAGGGTGGAAGGAGTGAGATAGCTCTCTGTGACTTCTACTGTAAGGGTGCTATTCCCAATCGTGGGGGTTCCACCCTCAAGACCGCATCACCTCCTAAAGGCCCCAACTCCTAATATCCTCACCTTTGGGGTTAGGATTTCAATACATGAATATGGGGTTGGGGGACACCAGCATTCAGACCAGAGCATGCAGGAAAGGGAGAGGGAATTGTCAGGAAAGTCCTTGAGTTGGCCTAAGAGGATGGAAGCTGGGACACAGGCCAGCCTTGGCATGGACGGTTCAATTTCCACCAAGAGACAGAGAAAGGAGGTGTGATTGCTGGTAGACAGGAGGGTGTGGATACTGTCTTTTAACTGCTTGTATTCTGTTTGTGAAGGAGGCAAACAAGGTCATTCTGGGAGAGCAAGGCTGGGGTAGAATACATTGAGATATTTACAGAGCTAGAGAAATACATGAGAAAGTCACCAAGCAGGATGGGAGAAATAGACTAGGAAAATGAATAGCATATTTTTAATAAAATTTACTAGAAATGGAATTGCTGGGTGTATTTATTATATTTTCTTATTTTCTGTATTCCTGATGCTCTGGCATTTGGGGCCTTAATGCTGGAGACCTCCCTTCCCAGGGCTAGCTATTTCCTAGAGACAGCGGATGACTCCCCTACAAGCACACCTTTGAAATACAAACCAACCAATCCACAGCCCACACCCCAACCATCTCCTTTTCAAACTCACACAATAAGCCAATCTCTCCCTGCCTGCCCTAAATCACCCCAGGGCCAAATACTGGACAACTAGAAACCATCCCTATGATTTACCAAAACTATTCAAATCTATATTTGCTCAGAGTACCTCCCATGCCTCACCCATTCCTTCCCTCAGAAACCCCAGTAGAGGCGGGGGCCTCGCTCACCCTCACTCCCTGTGCTTCCTGAGGTTACCGGTGTACCCCTGTGTGGTGGGCCATGTCTCCTGTTTCCAGGAATCTATAAGTATAAACTTTTTCCTTCATGAAGATCATTTGCATGTCTGGGAGTCTTGCCATAACTGATTAAAATAAATCCCCCAGGTATATTTCAACACTCTAGGTTAAAAAGTAATTGCCAGCCGGGTGCGGTGGCTCATGCCTGTAGTCCCAGCACTTTGGGAGGCCGAGGTGCGTGGATCACAAGGTCAGGAGTTCAAGACCAGCCTGGCCAACATGGTGAAACCCCATCTCCACTAAAAATGCAAAAATTAGCCGGGTGTGGTGGTGCACACCTGTAATCCCAGCTGCTTGGGAGGCTGAGGCAGGAGAATCACTTGAGCCCAGGAGGTGGAGGTTGCAGTGAGCCGCGATGGCGCCATTGCACTCCAGCCTGGGTGACAGAGTGAGACTCTGTCTTAAAAAAAAACAGAAAAAAAAAAAAACAAGAAAAAAAACAAAGTAAGCACCTTGGCCAGGCATGGTGGCTCATGTCTGTAATCCCAGCACTTTGGGAGGCCGAGCCGGGTGGATCACCTGAGGTCAGGAGTTTGACACCAGCCTGACCAACATGGTGAAACCCCATCTCTGCTAAAAACACAAAATTAGCGGGGCATGGTAATGGGTGCCTGTAATCCCAGCTACTCAGGAGGCTGAGGCAGGAGAGCTGAGATCGCATCATTACACTCCAGGCTGGGCGACAAGATACAAGATTGAAACTCCATCTCAAAAAAAAAAAAAAAGTAATAGCATTGTTTTTATGAGAACTGTCAATTGCCCTCTCTAGAAGTTGTGCTCACTGCTAGCCTACAAACAAGACATGAGATTATGTTTCCCAGCTCCTTTGCCAATACAGTTATGAGACATTTTGCCCACTTTCAACAGGATAGCTGAAAACTGGAATTACAGTGTAGTTTTATGAAATTAAATTATTCAAACTTAAACTAATTTAAACTTAAAGCTGTTGGAACTTTGAACTACTCTGAACTTGAGAGCAATGTGGCTATGCAGCCTGAATCACAAGGATGCAGTGGCAACTTCTGCCTTTTTTCCTGTAAATAAGAAGATCAAGAGGTGCCAGCTGTGAGAGCCCCCTCAGATGGCTGCCCCTCCTCACAGAGCAATAATCTTCCTTGGAACGTTGCCGTCTATAACCAATCAAATAGCTGTAACTTATGCACTCGTCTCATATGGAAAATGTTACAATCCTGCTACAATGTCAGTCTCTGCACATATAAGTGAAACCGTAACTTCTCCTCTTTGGAAATGCTGTCCCCATTAGTTTGGAGTCAGTGTCTCGTGGGTGGACATCCTCAAGCTTTGTGCTCAAATAAACTCTGTACTTAATCATATTTGTCGAACTTCATTATTTAAGCTTGGCAGTTTCAATGCACAATTCTTACTATGAGTAAGGTAGACATCTTTCCATATAATTTTTTTTTTTTTTTGATATAGAGTCTCGCTCTGTTGCCAGGCTGGAGTGCAGTGGCGCGATCTCTGCTCGCTTCAACCTCAGCCTCCCGGGTTCTCCTACCTCAGCCTCCCGAGTAGCTGGGATTACAGGTGCCCTCCACCATGCCCAGCTAATTTTTGTATTTTTAGTAGAGACGGGGTTTCACCATGTTGTCCAGGCTGGTCTCAAACTCCTGACCTCAGGTGATCTACCCACCTCAGCCCCCCAAAGTGTTGGGATTACAGGCATGAGCCTGTACCGCACCCGGACCATCAACTTTATTAGATAAACAATTTTGTCCCGTCTCTATCCTACCTACAACTGGGACCTGAAGCTCAGGGGTGGCAGAGGTCTCAGTGACCTTCTAGCACCAGCACACAAAACGAGCTAGTGTCAAAAGAAGGACCAGTGTGCAGGCCTTTGATACCCCAGCCAGGACTCAAGCTCTGTGCTTTGGTGATGGTGGTGTCAATGGGCAGGTGAAACAGTCATAGCTGAGCTTTAGGAAGATTGATAATGTGTTTGGCGTGGATGGATGTATTCATCACGTTTTTTATTTTCTGTATTTCCTGATACTTTGACATCTTGGGGCCTTAACTGACCCTTGAAGAGACTGCCCTCCCAGGTCCAGCCAATTCCTGAAGATAGTAAACCCTGGCCTGCAAGTGCACCTTTCATGTGCAAGCCGACACACCCAAAGCCTACACCCCAACAATCTCTATGGAGCCCTCATGCTCCAGGCCACCATCCCCTGCCCCCAACCACCCCAGGGCCAGGTCCCAGACAACCAGGGACATACCCCATGCCCCACAGCCACCAAATCACTGAAGCTGATCCCAAGCCCGCCTTCCCTACCTGCCTTCCTGTAAAAACCAGAATAAAGTTTTTTTTGTTTTTGTTTTTGTTTTTAAAGACAGCCTCGCTCTGTTGCCCAGGCTAGAGTGCAGTGACCCAATCTCAGCTCACTGCAACCTCCACCTCCCAGGTTCATGCAATTCTCCCGCCTCAGCCTCCCGAATAGCTGGGATTACAGGTGCCCACCACCACTCCTGGCTAATTTTTGTATTTTCAGTAGAGATGGGGTTTCACCATGTTAGCCAAGCTGGTCTCGAACTCGTGACCTCAAGTGATTCATCCACCTCGGCCTTCCTAAGTGCTGGGATTACAGGGATGAGCCACCGCGCCCGGCCCAGAATAAAGGCTTTTGCTCACACTTTCCTGGCTCCCTTTGCCTTCTGACCGACCCTGGTGCTTCCTTGTGTGGCCTCCTGCTTCTAGGGACCCGTGAGTATCAGGCTTCTTCCTTCATGACAGTCATTTCTGTGTCTGCATGTCTCACTCAGCATATGTGATTAAAACAAATGCTGGCTACATGTGAAAGCAGTGGAGATGGGTAGGTGGTGGGGGAGCTGACTCAGTAGCCGCCCTGTTGCAGGCACTTAGCAAATGTGCAGAGGAGAAGGAAGGATGCTCTGGGGCGGGAGCAGCAGCAGGACACAAGGTGCCTTCTGCTTTGGAGGACTCTGAAGCGAGAGGTGTTGAGGAGGTTCCAGGACAAGCCACAGTGGGGAGAGTTGCTAGAAAGGCTGCTGACCGGGCCGCTGTGTGTGCCCATGCATTTTGTGTGTTCCACAAAGAGATCTCAGACACAGCCTGTGCTCTACTCACTACAACATCAGCCCGTGGAGTTGAGCCACCTTCTCACCTGCCCCAAGCGGTGTCACTGCGCATCCCCCTCCAGAGGGGGCACCTTGTCTAACGCACATGAAGGCACCACGTGTGCAGGCTCCTTGGTGACCAGCCGGCACCCTCTGGAGCCACACATCACGACAGCTTCAGGAATGTTGCGGGTCCACCTGCCCTCCCAGATCCCTTGACTTACCTTTATTCCTCAGGAATTTCATGGGGTTCGTAGGGGATGCAGCTAAAAGGCCATCAAAGGGGATCAAAAAGAAGAGACTTTAAGATGGTTTAAGATGAACTTGGGAAAACAAGGAAATAACTTGGCATTAGAGAAGGACGCCGAACACACAGCTTCCAAATATCTAAGATGGGATGTGTTAATACATTCCTCCCAATGCCTGGCAGCAATGTGTGGGTTAATTTGCAGAAGCCTGGTGAGCCTGCTGTTCTTTTTGCACCTGGTGCTTCCTGTCATGAAGAATGACCTTTAGGAACAGGATACTTTTGGTTTCTGGTCTCCTTTTGCAGTCATACAAGTTGGGAAATCTCTGCCCAAATTAAGGACCTGGAGAGACTCTGAGTTGAAGGGGCTACGACCTCATTAGAAGGTCAGCAAGGGTTGGGCACAGTGGCTCATGCCTGTAATCCCAGCGAGGAAGGCAGATCACGAGGTCAGGAGTTCGAGACCAGCCTGACCAACATGGTGAAACCCCGTCTCTACTGAAAATACAAAAATTAGCTGGGCATAGTGGCACGCGCCTGTAGTCCCAGCTACTCAGGAGGCTGAGGCAGGAGAATTGCTTGAACCCGGCGGTGGAGGTTGTGGTGAGCCCAGATTGCGCCACTGCACTCCAGCTGGGTGACAGAGCGAGACTCCGTCTCAAAAAAAAAAAAAAAAAAAAAGGATCAGAGAGCCAGGCAGAGAGGCCAGGGAACCAACAGTAGTGTCCTTTCCTCGGACACAAATTACATGCAAATGTATCACACAGACAGCATTTCCCTTGCATGGAATGGAGATTATTTACAAGCATCATATATCTCCACAAAGGGTTGCTGAGCTTCAAAGATTGTCGGGGTTGGTTTTGCTGTTATAAGATAAACAAACATCCTCTAGCACTCAAATTAGAAGGGAACCATAGAAAATGCTTATAACGAATTCTCGGCTGGGCATGGTGGCTCATGCCTGTAATCCCAGCACTTTGAGAGGCCGAGGCGGGCGGATCACGAGGTCAGGAGATCAAGACCATCCTGGCTAACACAGTGAAACCCTGTCTCTACTAAAAATACAAAAAATTAGCTGGGCATGGTGGCGGGTGCCTGTAGTCCCAGCTACTTGGGAGGCTGAGGCAGGAGAATGGTGTGAACCCAGGAGGTGGAGCTTGCAGTGAGCAGAGATCGCGCCACTGCACTCCAGCCTGGCCGACAGAGCAAGACTCTGTCTCAAAAAAAAAAAAAAAAAAAAAAAAAAAAAAGAATTCTGTACACTCACAAACCTTGTGTGTCTAGACTTGCATGCTCTACTGCCAAATGTGCACCAAATTCAAGTCAGACAGGCACACCTGTGTAATCTGGATGGGATCAAGGTTTTTGTGTGCGCTTATTAAAGTGAAATGAAAAAGAAAGAGAAGAAAGTGGCAATCCCTAAAGAGAAAGCAGTTAACAGAGAGTGAAGAGCATAAGATCTAATTTCCAAGCAAATGTTTATCTAATTATACTCTATTTTATGGACCTTTCTACCAGCAAGCACACAGTACACATTCACATGGCAGATAAGAGGACTCCAGGCTATGATTCTCACTTCACTGAATGAGGAATTCAATGACTCACCCGTGGATCTCGAGGCAGCCCCTTGAATCCCAGGCAACTGGGTTTTATGAAAGAACACTTTGGGCTCTTTGGTGATGTTTCTGGGTGGTTGTGACCGCTTACTGCCTTGAAAAGAAAACTTTTTGTGGTGAAATGTAATTACTTTCTTTTTATCTCCCCTGAAACAGCTTTTCAATTCTCCCTGAGTCACATAAAACCAGTGGTTGAAGCTACCTGGTAAGCCTGTTATGTTTCCAGTGGGATGGAGTCCATCTGCATACGGCAAGCATAAATGAAGTTGGCATTCCATTAAAAACAAAAACAAAATGAGGAAACCACTCTGAACCTTGTCCATCACTCTCAAATTATCAGTATTTTATCCCGTAGATGAAAGGAAATACTTAGCTACAGTCCAGCATCTGTCCTCTATTTATCTGAGGAATCAAGACGTTCTACTCCCTTCAGAATGTTTGGGCAGTGACTTGGAGCCACCAGTGTGAGGTCAGTCCTTGCTGTGATAATGGAGTTCCTTCATGGAACCACGCTGACCAATGGGGAGACTACAGTGTAAGAGGGCAGTGCTTGGAGGTGCAGGCATGATGAGACCAGGTCCCTGCCTGCAGTGTGCAGATTAGTGAGGAGGCAGAAAGAAATCAATTACAGTCAGCCCTCCGCATGCATAGTTCCCCATCCGTGATTTCCAACAACCTCACTTGGAAAATGTTCAGGAAAAAAGGAATGGGCACGGTGGCTCACGCCTATGATCCCAACACTTTAGGAGGTCAAGGTGGGCAGATCGCTTGAGGCCAGGAGTTCAAGACCAGCCTGGCCAACACAGTGAAAGCCCATCTCTACTAAAAATACAAAAATTTGCTGGGCGTGGTGGTGCACACCTGTAGTTCCAGCTACTTGGGAGGCTGAGGCATGAGAATCACCTGAACCCAGGAGGTGGAGGTTGCAGTGAGCTGAGATCATGCCACTGCACTCCAGCCTGGGCGACAGAGCAAGACTCTGTCTCAAAAAAAATAAAACAACAAACACAAAAACAAAAACTAGCCAGGCATGGTGGCGTGTAGCTGTAGTCCCAGATACTCGGGAGGCTGAGGCAGGAAGATCACTTGAGCCCAGAAGGCAGAGGTAGCAGTGAGCCAAAATCGTACCACTGCACAAAGAAAGAAAGAAAAGAAAGTGGAAGGAAAGCAGTCACCCTTAGAAGGGAGGCAATGTGCACGGGGGAGACCCACAGCAGGAAGGTAAAGGGGGACTCCTGATGACTGAAAGTGGGCCCTAGGCTTCAGAGATGGGAGGAATAGAAGATGGGCTCAAAAAAGGCAATGAACTATGTCATGTATGAGGGAGACAGAGGGGACCTGGGAGTGCTGGATGTTAGGGACCACTGAAATCAATAGTGTCCAGGCTGTGCATGATAGGTGAGAGGAAGGGAATACTTCCAGGAAGAAGCAGAAGTCTGGGACTTTCTTTTGACTCGTGATGTGACCTGACCCACAGGAGGCCCTTTTTTTTTTTTTTTTTTTTTTGAGATGGAGTCTTGCCCTGTCACCCACACTGGAGTGCAGTGGCACAATCTTGGCTCACTGCAACCTCCATCTCCTGGGTTCAAACGATTCTCCTGCCTCAGCCTCTGGAACCGCTGGGATTACAGGCATCTGCCACCACACCCAGCTAATTTTTGTATTTTTAGTAGAGACGGGGTTTCACCATGTTGGCCAGGCCAGTCTCGAACTCCTGATCTCATGATTCACCCACCTTGGCCTCCCAAAGTGCTGGGGTGACAGGAGTGAGCCACTGTGCCCTGCCAGGAGGCCCTTTAAGACATTAAAAAAACTCTATCTGTTTAAACAGAGATGGGATCTTGCTACGTTGCAAGGCTGGCCTTGAACTCCTCAGCTCAAGCAATCCTCCTGTCCCTCCCAAAATGCTGGCATGAGCCTCGGTGCCCGGCCTAGAAATTTTTTCAAGATAATAATCTTAGTAATAAGGTTATAAGTTACCAGGATGCTTGTGGTATATTGCATTATGACTTATGAAATCCTTTGGAATCTCTAAATCAGATAATTTGGATTCACTCTGGCTATTAGAATACAATATCCACATCCTACTGGTAGTATGATTCTGGATACATTATGCTGCTTTCTCCAAGCTGAGATAATACTGCTAACTTCATTCTCTCCAAGGGCCTTTGCACAAATCATGTAAAAAAAAAAATCCATCAATAACTAACTTGCCCCTGCCACATTTATCAGGTGACCACTAATGTGTCAGGCCTTGAAAGGACTACAATCAAATGTTACACACCTAAGTGAGCCCAAGCTAGAAGAGTCAGAAGGTGAAAATAGCAGCCTCCCAATGACATCACTAGGCCATCATTTCTCAACCACTGGGAAGCCATGGGCCCTTTAAAAATTAGATGAGCTTTATGAGCCCAAGTTCCACTCAGTACCCTTGAAGCCTATCCAGGAAGGATCCTTGGCCCCCAGTTTTAGAAATACTTATGAACTGGAGAGAAGCCACCCAAGTCTTCTGATCCATCTTTCCCCTTTTCCCCTGTGAACACTGAGACTTCATTACTCTAGGTGGACTGGCTAGCTCTCTTCCCTTCTGAATCCTGCTCCTTCAAGTAAGCCTTTCATCTGCAGAAGATTTCAAAAAAATAAAAGACCGAATTCAAGGTAAACCTTGGGTAATGGTGCTCTGAAGTGCAGTGGTGTCTAGTTATGGAAAGGAACAAACACCCCTGCCCTCTGCTCTGTAAGTGGCATTCTAAACCCACCAAGGGACTTGCCCAGTCCTCCAGCAAGTCCTCCAGGCCCTGCTGCCCTGTTATCCTTGGGGTTGCAGGCAGCAAAGTTCTAGGGAACTCAGGTCCCAGAAAATGCAGTGATTCTGAATGTCCAACACAGACTTCATATTCCAAAGGGATACTAGTTCTCATGTTACTATAAATCCTTCGAGACAGAGAAACCAGGTAACTTTATTTCTCATTGTTTAGGATTTTCTTTTTATTATCAAATCTCTGCTATAGAAACACTGAAGAAAATGGGAAAAAAATCACTGGAGAGGCAGCATAAAATGGTGGCTGAAAACAAGAACTCTGGAGCCAATCTCAGCTCTACTCCCTTACTAGCTGTGCCCCTTAGGTAGGATCCTTCAACATCTCTGCTTCAGCTTAGCCATTTGTAAAACTGGGGTAACAGTACCTATCTCAGAGTAAAGGGGACTAAACAAGTTAACGCTTGGAAAGCATTTAAAAGGAAGCCCAGCACATAAGCGTTATATGTATTTGTAAAACTTTTTAAAAATCTCAAATTAACTGGGTTAACTTTTCCATGGATCTTTCAGGTCCTTACCCATATACATTTTTTTAGATGTGTTACAGTAAGTATGTATATACAATTCTGTATCCTTTTTATTCCTTCATGTTATGTATACTGATGCAGTGTCCATAATTATAATTTATAGTGATTGCCTAAAACAAATTACAAACTAATTGCCCAACAATGCAGTGATGAGTAACAATGGACGCTGACACACTGGGCTAAGGATCACTTTGTGTCCAGCAACATCAGTCTCACACTCCTAGGCAATAACTTTTCTACCATTAGTCATCTCATTCATTAATTTTCTCTAAGGAGGTTAATCAACAGTAAATACCCCATTCAATACTATTATTTTTCTTACATTCAGATTTAGCACTTCATATTCTACTCCTGGGCACCCAGACCCTCCCCTTATAACAACAAAATCTGTATTTCTACAATTATGCACAAAATGTTATTGTAGAGTTTTCCATCCAGTACTCCAGCTTGATGCAAAACAGTGTATTTCCAGTCAAAAACTTTTCTCTGCATAAGGTTTTTCCCTTAGCAATTCACACCAATCTACAATTGGTGAGAGCTCTTGCTAAAAGATGCCTCATTCCCCACAGTCATGGTCCTCAAGTATGAATTACTGGTAGACCATAAGGGGAGTTTAGAGTTTCCTTCATTGTTAATTATCTGATTTTGAGTAAGGGCTAAATAACTGCTGAAAGCTTTTCCCTATTCTTTTCCTTCATGGGGTTTCTTCTAAGATGATATTTTCTAGTAAATAATGTGGGAGAAGTCTTACTGAACTCTTAATGAAAAATGTCCCCTCTTGATTATGTTTATAGGGTTTTCCTCAATGTGTTGTCAAATGTACAAGAAACGAAAAACTCGCATAAATTCAATTCAGTTTCTCTTCACTGTGATTTCTCTGGTGTTGAAGTAGGGCTGAGTGACCACTAAAGGCTTTTCCACATTCACTGCATATAAAGCGTTTCTCTCCACTATGCATTCTCTGATGAATAATAAGGGAAGAATTCTTACAAAATGCTTTTTCACAATGATTACATTTGTAGGGCTTTTCTCCAGTATGGTTTCTTAGGTGTACAATAAGGGATGAACTCTCATTAAATGCTTTCCCACATTCATTACACCTGTATGGTTTCTCTCCAGTATGAGTTCTCCGGTGTGCAATGAGGTGAGAACTACAGTTAAAGGATCTTTCACACTGATTACATTTATAGGGTTTCTCACCAGTGTGAATTCTCCGATGAGCAACAAGGTGACAGCTCTGACTGAAGGATTTTCCACATTTATTGCATTCATAGGGTTTTTCTCCAGTATGAGTCCTTTGATGTCTAACAAGGTGAGCCATCTGGCTACAGGATTTTCCACATTTATTACATTCATAGGGCTTAATTCCAGAATGAATTATCTCATGTTTAGTGAGGGCTGAGCGTTCTCTGAATGCTTTGCCACATTCCTGACAGTTATACGGTTTCTCTCCCGTGTGAGTTCTCTGATGGGCAATAAGATGGGAGCTCCAGCTGAAGGATTTTCCACATTCAGTACATTTATATGGTTTTGCTCCAGAATGAGTTCTTTCATGTTTACTAAGGGCTGAGTAGTCCCTAAAAGCTTTTTCACATTCATCACATTTAAAGGGTTTCTCTCCAGTATGCATTCTCATATGGGCAATAAGATGGGAGCTCCAGCTGAATGATTTCCCACATTCAGTACATTCAAAAGGTTTCTCTCCTGTATGAGTCCTCTGATGTCCAATAAGATGAGAGTTCCAGTTGAAAGATTTCCCACACTCATTACAAACATAAGGTTTTTCTCCTGTATGAATTCTCTTATGTACAATAAGATGAGAATTCCAGCTGAAGGCTTTTCCACATTTATTACATTCATAGGGTTTTATTCCAGTGTGAGTCCGTTCATGTTTCGTAAGGGCTGAGCGATTCCTAAAAACTTTTCCACATTTATCACATTCATAGGGTTTTTCTCCAGTATGAGTTTTCTTATGTTGAATAAGGTAAGAGCTCCAGATGAAAGACGTCCCACATTCATTGTAGTCATAGGGTTTCTCTGCAGTGTAAGTGCTTGTATGTTGAGTAAGGAAAGAGTCATACCCAAAGACTTTCTCCCATTCATTGTATTTATACGCTTTCTCTACAGTACCAATTTTTTGATGTTCCATAAAGGATGAGAAATAAAAGATATTCTCATATTCTTTGTAATTATACTGGTTTTCTCCAACATGAAGCCTTGGGTGTTCATTAAATGATGGGCTCTGGTTAAAGATTTGATGGCATTCCTTATATTCATAGAGTTTTTCTCCTGTGTGAATTCCTTTATGATCACCAAAATGTATTATATGATTGAAAGATTTAACAGCATCAGTACATTTGAAAAGATTATCTCCAGTTTGTATTCTTGCAGGGTAAATAGGTTGAATGGACTGATAAACAGTTTTGTCATAATCATTAGTTTCACAGGTAACCTTATCTGCATACATTATGGCTGAGTCACATCTCCAACTTTGAGCATGTGTATCAGGCTTACAGAAATGTTCTATCTGAGAAACTCTCTGAGATGGAACAAAGTTTAAGTTCTGGCTAAACTCTGCCCCAAGTCCACAGAATTCAGAGCTTCTCTGGGATAGTACTTGCTTTTGCATGAAGACCATCTGCCTCATAGCTGTACTCTGGTTCATGTGGTACATTTCTAATTGGTCTTTACATCCCAAAACTTCTAACCTGGAGAACCAAGGATCATCCCATATATATCTTTCCAACTTCATGCCATGGGATTGTTCTTCCTCAAAAATGCTCTGTGCTGGGATCAATGCTTTGCTTTCAAGATTTCTCACCCATTCTGAAACAGACAGAAAAAAAGCTATGAGAGCATAGAGAAAGACATTAGAATAAAGTGGGAATGGTGAGATTTACTGTCCATATTATCAAAAACACTAGTATAAATTTGTTTTCAAGTCCAGGCTTAGAACTCAGAGAAAGATCATAATAGGGAAAAGAATAGTGAAAAGTAAACAACAGTTAACCAGAATACAAAGTGTGTACTGAAAACTAATGAAACCATTTAAAAGTACTTTCCATGAAAAGGAAGACCAGGATAAGAATGTGCAAGAAAGAGGCCGGACGAGGTGGCTCACGCCTGTAATCCCAGCACTTTGGGAGGCCGAGGCGGGCGGATCATGAGGTCAGGAGATCAAGACCATCCTGGCTAACACAGTGAAACCCTGTCTCTACTAAAAATACAAAAAATTAGCCAGGTGTGGTGGCGGGTGCCTGTAGTTCCAGCTGTTCAGGAGGCTGAGGCAGGAGAATGGCATGAACCCAGGAGGCAGAGCTTGCAGTGAGCCAAGATCGCGCCACTGCACTTCAGCCTGAGCGACAGAGCGATACTCCGTCTCAAAAAAAAAAAAAAAAAAGAATGTGCAAGAAAGAGTTAACTCTGCAGGCCTGACGTGCTCAAACCTTGCAAAGGTAGCCTGTTTCCTAACTGGCCCTTAGCCAACTCCTAGGAATTAAGATCTTGGAATGTTCTAACTAGTAAGAGTGTTTTGCATGCTCAAGGTATTGAAGCACATTTACCAACTTATTTAGATATGTGTGCAAACAATGTCATTCATAGTGATCACCTGCTTTCCCTCAGGGTGGTCTGGAGTTTCAGCGATGGCAGTGAGTCACGCAGGCACTGTGTGCCTGGATGAGCAACCTCTCAATAAACACACTGGACTCCTAGACTCAGGCAAGTTTCCTAGTAGAAATTTCGCACGTGTTGTCACAACTCCTTGCTTGAGGAATTAAGTGTGCCCCATGTACGCTACTGGAAGCTTGCACCTGGTCTAACCTCATGCACCTTTTTCCTTTGCTGATGTTGCTTTGTATCCTTTCACTGTAATACACCATAATCCTGAGTATAATGACTTTTGAGTCCTATAAGTCCTCATAGTGAATCAGTGAACCTGGAGGTGGTCTTGAAGACCCCTGACAAAAGGACCCAGTGAATGTTATTAAGGTTAAAAAAGAAAAAAAAAGAATAAAGCCTTTCATCTTAACAAAAGTTAGGTAGATGAGCACACAAGGCCTTTAGCAAGTAATGTTTACATCATGAGTGCTCTCACTTCTGTGTTATAATGTCCTTCTACTCCCATATCTTGACAAATGCAGAAAAAAGGAGGAGAGGGGTGTTTAGAGAGTATCACCAAGCGAGGCTTCAAGCCAGGATGTTATCTATGACAAAATGCTTTGTTTCCTATGTCATAGAATCCAGTCAATCACACAAGATCCACCAACCCAAAGGGCAAACATCACCAGAGTTTATGGATACCCCTAAAGTTACACTTCTATCCACCACAGAATATTTTTAGAGCAATGATAGATGGACTAGGAAGACAGCATAGTGTGAAAAAACAGACACAGGAGTTACAGTCTGCTAATCTGTATGTGAACAATGGCCCTGCTGCTATCCTTAGAGAGCTTTTCTGATGACTAATGAGACTCAGAATCCAGCCAAACTCCTGGCAAGTTTAATACACAGGAACTGCCTATTATCACTGCTTAAGTATCAATCCTCTAACAACCAAAGGAGGCTATATTAGTTTCTTTCTGCTATTGTAACAAATTACCACACATTTAGTGACTTAAGGTAATACAAATTTATGATCTTACCGTTCTGGAAGTCAGAAGTCCAAAACGGCTTTCACTGGGCTAAAATGGAGTTATTGGCCGGGTTGTGCTCCCTCCAGAAGCTCTAAGGAATCCACCATATCCTTGCCCTTTCCATCTTCTAGAAGCTGCCCCAATTCCTTGGCTCGCAGCTCCTTCCTCCATCTGCAAAGCTCATCACTCCAACCTCTGCTTCTGTCATCATATCCTCTCCCGTGTCTCTGACCCTCCCACCACAATCTTATAAAAGGACCCTTGTGAGTACATTTAGAATCCACTCAGACAATCCAGGATAACCTCCCCACAGCAAGATCCTTAATTTACTCTCATCTGAAGGTCCCTTTTGCCATACAAGGTGCCCCATTCACAAATTCTGGAGATTAGGATGCAGATATCTTTGTGGGGGAAGTCATTATCCAGATTGCTACAGGGTCTAAAGCCCCAGGCAGGTCCCAACAAGAACTAGACCCTGCCCTCTCTCTCTGCTTCTTTTTTTCTCTTTACTGTATGTAATTTCCCCCCTTTTACCACCCAAGTCCATTATTTTTTGTTTAATTTTTTTGAGACAGGGTCTCACTCAGGCAGGAGTGCAGTGGTACCGTCATAGCTCACTGTAATCTCAAATTACTGGGCTCAGGCAATCCTCCCACCTCAGCCTTCCGAGTAACAGGACTACAGGCATGAATCCTGTATACACAACCATGCCTGGCTAAATGTTTTTAAATTTTTTATAGTGACAGGGTCCCGCCATGTTGCCCAGGATGGTCTCAAATTCCTGGGCTCAAATAATCCTCCCACCTTGGCGTCCCAAAGCACTGGGATTACAAATGTGAACCCCCATCCCTGGCCCCCACGACCATTATAACAGAGGTTCTACTCTGCACAACAACTGGCATTTATTATCAATTTCAAGCTCAGCTCTTAAAAGTTACTGAATTATCTTCATATAGATTTTTAAATCCTTCCAGTAAAAGCTTTTTACAAATGGAAGCTGACCAATTCCCTGACCAAATGAAAGACCAACTGAAAGACCAAATGAACAGTTCTTGTCCAACTTTATACTCACTCAGTACTTGTAGTCTACTGAGTTTCCAGCACCAGAGACAAGGCAAGAAAGTACGGTACTCCCTGGAAGTCAGAATCTATGTGAAGAGAGATCCTACCAAACAGTGATGAATATACATGAAATATCACTCTGAGGTCGGGCACGGTAGCTCACGCCTGTAATCCCAGCACTTTGGGAAGCTGAGGCGGGTGGATTACCTGAGGTCAGGAGTTCAGGACCAGCCTGGCCAGCATGGTGAAACCCCGTCTCTACTAAAAAAATACAAAAAATTAGCCGGGCATAGTGGCAGGCGCTTGTAATCCCAGCTACTCGGGAGGCTGAGACAGGAGAATTGCTTGAACCCGGGAGGTGGAGGTTGCAGTGAGCCAAGACCACACCATTGCACTCCAGCCTGGGCAACAAGGGCGAAACTCCGTCTCAAAAAAAAAAAAAAAGAAGAGAAAAAGAAATATCACTCTGAGATGGTGGGGTTATAGAACACATGCTAAGTGGGTGGGAGATCAAAAAAGGACATCAGCACTAACTGAAGTGATCGAGGATGGTTCACACAAGAGAAACAACATGAGCTCAGCCTTGAAGCACGACCTGGGTACAGACTGACTAGTCACTCAGCATGAGCAGCGGCATGCATGGCGTGACCAGTGTGTGAGGAGGAAGATAAGGATACCTGCTGAATAAACTCCAGGAGCTACTCAGGAAATGAGAGAAACAATAGAAAAAATAGAAGGTTTTGAAATCCAGTTGTTTTGTTACAAGGCAATTAGAATCACTGTAGGTTTACTGACAGGGATCTCATAATCAAAGATTTCAGGGATATAAATCTAGAAATAGTACCTGAGGTGGCTAATAACAAGTGAGAATTTCCTCATCAACTTGGGCTGGAATTTTACGAGAAAGGGGCCGGACTGTGAGAGTGATGATGGAAGCTGAATGACATAACTAACATTTCAGAGGAAGAAAATCTTGGGAGTTAGAAGAGAGATGACTTCTTGGAGAGGAAAGAGCTCGAAGTCAAGATGACTTCTCAATCTCCAGCTTAGGGGACATGCAGAAATGCACCTCAGGAAGATGGGAGAACATCTAGAAAGTAGAGACAAGATTACTGGTTCTATCGGCTGTGATCAAGGAGACAGCTGAGATGCTTTGTAAAACGGGAGAAGTGTAAGGACAGAGGTGCTGGAATTGCAGGGCTCTGGATGGTAACTAAGAATGGGCAGCACTGAAGGTAGAAGAATTAAAGCTCCTGGAATTCATGAGCTCTTAGGGGAAAGTTTCCAATCTGAATAGAAAACAACTGGCGAGATTCTCCACAAAAGTCCCCTCCATTAGAGTGGGTGGAAGATAATCCAACTTCAGGACTCAAGAAGAGGCTGTGGCACATTGCCAAAAATAATAAGATAAAGACAATGTGTATAATCTCCTATTGTTGAAAACATGAAAAATAACCACAAATTCCTCCATGCTTGTAGCTGCATAAAGAAACTCTGTTATGCATGTAACAGAAATTACTAAAAGTGATTACCTGAGGCAGAATGTCAGTGAAAATGGCCAAGTAAAGACATGTAAAATTTCACCACTCTGTAAAACCAACTAAAAAACTGGCAAAACTGTCAGAAGGCAATTTTTCAAAATTCTGTAAATTAACCAAAGCCTAGGCCAGGCACAGTGGCTCATGCCTGTAATCCCAGCACTTTGGGAGGCTGAGGCGGGCGGATCACGAGGTCAGGAGATCGAGACCATCCTGGCTAACATGGTGAAACCCCAACTCTACTAAAAATACATAAAAATTAGCCAGGCGTGGTGTCGGGCGCCTGTAGTCCCACCTACTAGGGGGGCTGAGGCAGCAGAATGGCGTGACCCTGGGAGGCGGAGCTTGCAGTGAGCTGAGATCACGCCACTGCACTTGAGCCTGGGTGACAGAGCGAGACTCCATCTCAAAACAAAAACAAAAACAACAACAACAACAAAAACACACAAAAAACAAAATTAACCAAAGCCTTGCAGCAACCAGGAAAACATGTATTCTAGAAAAGTAAATTTTAATAAGAACAGTAAGCTATATGGTGTTCTAACTTACCCCGGTCCCATCTCTGGCTCAGTAACAGCCTTGGAAAAATGACAGCCCCCACTTCTGGTACTTCAGTGAGCAGAACAAAGCTGGAGCGTTTTCAAAGCCTCATTCGCAAAGAACACTCATTACTAGACCTGCCTAGTGGCTCCCTGGAAGACTCCACTGGAAAAGCTGGTCTTTATTTTGCCTGACAGAGAATTCTCACAGTGTTACAAAGCCTCTAGGGAGGAGGTACTTTTCTAGCATTTACAGGCAACGTTTCAAAGTCACCATTGCCTGAGGTGATGGCAAACAGGTGGGGCCCAAAACACACCAGTCAAAAAGATAGAATGAAAGAGCTGAGGAATGAGATGTCTATAGGGACTCTGAGAAGCTCCAACCTAGAAGGCTACATGCATACCCATAATAATTAAACTAGGGCCAGGGGTGGTGGCTCACACCTGTAATCCCAGCACTTTGGGAGGGCGAGGTGGGTGGATCACGAGGTCAAGAGATTGAGACCATCCTGGCTAACATGGTGAAACCTGCCTCTACTAAAAATACAAAAAAAAAAAAAAATTAGCTGGGCGTGGTGGCGGGCCCCTGTAATCCTAGCTACACAGGAGGCTGAGACAGGAGAATCGCTTGAACCCAGGAGGCAGAGGCTGCAGTGAGCCAAGATCGCGCCACTGCACTCCAGCCTGGGCGACAGAGCAAGACTCTGTCTCAATAAATAAATAAATAAAATAAAATAAAAGCCGAAGAGAGAATCCTGAAAGCAGAGAGAAGAAACTCATCACGTACAAGGGATCTTCAATAAGATTAACAGCTCGTTTCTCAGAAACGACTCAGGCCAGAAAGAAAGACAAAAAAACATGACAATCAAGAATTCTATACCCAGTAAAATTATCCTTCAAAAATGAAGGAGAAATCAAGAGATTTCCAGATAAACGAGACGCCACAGTTAGCTGTTAGCAAACCTGTCCGACAGGAAATGCTGGCTGGGGATAGTGACTCACGCCTGTAATCCCAGCACTTCGAGAGGCTGAGGCAGGGGCATCACTTGAGCTCAGGAGTTCAAGACCAGCCTAGGCAACATAGTGAGGCGTGGTTGTGTGCACCTATAGTCCCAGCTACTCAGGAGGCTGAGATGGGAGGATCACTTGAGCCTAGAAGGTTGAGACTACAGTGAGCCAAGATCATGCCACTGCACTCCAGCCTGGGCAACAGAGTGTCTTTTCTATCTCAAAAAACAAAATGGAAATGCTAAAATGAGTTCCTCAGGCTGAAATGAAAGAACATTCAACAGTAACTCAAAATAAAAAACAGCAATAAAGATAGCTACATAAGTATAAAAAGACAATATAAGTAAAATTCTTGTTTCTAGCTCCTTTTTTTCAGTCTGTTAAAAGACAACTGCATAAAGCAATAATTATAAATCCATATTCATGAACACACAATGTATAAAGATGTAATTTGTGACAAAACAGCATAAAAGGAGGAGGGCAGAGCTATACACAAAGTTTTGGTATACTATTAATATTACACTAGTATTAATCCAAACTACATCGTCATAAATTAAGATGTTAATTGTAGGGCCAGGCGTGGTGGCTCACACCTATAATCTCAGCACTTTGGGAGGCCAACGCAGGAGGATTGCTTGTGCACAGGAGTTCAAGACTAGCCTGGGCAATATAGTGAGACCTTGTCTCTACAAAAAAAAATTTTTTTTTAATTAACTGAGCATGACGGTGCATGGCTGTAGTCCCAGCTACCGAGGAGGCTGAGGTGGGAGGACTGCCTAAGCTTGCAATGCAGAGGCTGCAGTAAGTCAAGATTGTGCTGCTGCACTCCAGCCTGGGCAGAAGAGCAAGACCTTATCTCAAAAGATGTTAACTGTAATCCCCAGGGCAACTACCAAGAAAATAACTCAAGATTTTATAGTAAAAGAAAAGTAGTTACCTGTGTGTATGCCTCTGTGTATCTGTGTTTTGGGGGAATAACAGTAATGTGAGTAAGAGCAGGGAGTATAAATGAGTTATTTTTGGTGGTGTTTTTCAGACAGGGTCTTGCTCTGTCACTCGGGCTGGAGTGCAGTGGTGAAATCACAGCTCACTACAGCCTCAACAACCCAGGCTCAAGCAATCCTCACCTCAGCCCCCTGAGTAGCTAGGACCACAGACATGCACCATAAAGCCCAGCTAATTTTTTTAATAAAGGAGATTTTTTTTTTTTAGCTTATACATTTTAAGTAGCTTTCAGATATTTGTACATTACCTATATTTTAAAAATCTATTTTGTTTGGTATCCAAGAAGATCTAAGTAAGAAAGAACAAAAGCCCAAGCCAGGAACGGTGGCTCATGCCTGTAATCCCAGCACTTTGGGAGCGCGAGGTGGGCGGATCACTTGAGGTCAGGAGTTCGAGACCAGCCCAGCCAACATGGTGAAACCCCGTCTCTACTAAAAATACAAAAACTAGCCAGGCTTGGTGGCGGGTGCCTGTAATCCCAGCTACTCAGGAGGCTGAGGTGGGAGAATCGCTTGAACCCGGGAGGCAGAGGTTGCAGTGAGCTGAGATCGCACCACTGCACTCCAGCCTGGGCGACAGAGCAAGACTCTATCTCAAAACAAACAAACTAAAAAGCCCAAAAAACCTATTTTTTTGAAATAAGCATCTATAGCTATAGGTTACAAGTTTGGCAATACAGGAAATAAGGAAAATATTTGAAGTAGCTACATGGATAAGAGGTAACCTTAGAGGAAGGGACCGCAGAAAACAGGAGCCATCAAGAGCCGACAGCGAGGGAAAATGGCTACCTTATTAGGATGGTGATGCTTCTTTGCTCTAAATCAAAAGCAGCAAGAGAAGAAAGCTCCTTAGAGGGAATTCTAAATGTATCTGAGGAAGGTAACTCTTCATGGCCTTATCCCATTTCTCAACAAAGAGGGCTTGGGGGGAAGTTCCTTGTTCAGCCTGGGGTCTGCCCTCACCTGGACAAGTGTGTTGAGGACATGCCTGCTCCACCGACCATGGCTCTTCTCCTTGCTCCAACAGGGAGATGACCTCAGGCTTGGCAATCTGATTTCCTATGCATGGAGGAAAAGCATGGAAATCATGTCATGAGGCTTCAGGACAGCCAAAGAAAGCTTCTCTTGCCTATTCCTCCCTGTGACTTCTCAACCTGGGCAGAATACGCAAGGTCCTTCCCACTCCATGCTCTTTAAGCATTAGGAGTTTCATCCCTGAACCTCAGGGCCCAAGATCATCTCAGCTCTTCTGAGACACCACCCTCGCCCCTGCAATGAGCTTCTAAACATGGAGCGGCTGAAGGCATTACCATGGGAACAGCTTCGTTTACTTGGGCAGCACCTGCCTTACCCACAGAGAGCAGGTGACCATAGGTCTCCAGCATCACATCACGGTACAGGGTCCTCTGAACAAGGTCCAGCTGCCCCCACTCTTCTTGGGTGAAGTCCACGGCCACGTCCTTGAAGGTCACTGGCTCCTAAAAGAACACAAATGTTCCTTCTCAGCCTGTGACCACCCCCTCCAATATTTCCAGGGATGGAGTGAGGCTGACAGCCCTGGGGAGAGAAGACAGGATGTAGAGAAACTCTCCTGGTTATTCAAGAGTCTGACTAATGTGAGTCAGGTCTCATTGAGAACCACCCAAGACCCCATATTTGGTACATACTCTTAGGGAATTAGATACCTGGGCCCACAATAACCACAGCAAAGCTGAGCAGGTCTCTTCGAAGACTCTTGCCAAATTCCAGCACACTGGCTATGTCCCCCACCTTGGCAACACCCCTCTTCTGGAAAGGCAGTCAAGTAAAAAGGCCTGGACCAGTGCAGCAACAGGATATGAGCACTGGCTACAAGCGAGACCTTGAGGATGGAGTCTTTGCTCCAACACCCAGATAAAGGACCTGAAAGGGTGATCTGTACATTCACAAGTTGTATTTCCAGCCATGGTGGGGAGGTTTCCATTCTCAGTTCATCTCTGTCCCAAGGACTGAAGCTAAGGGTGAGCAGGATGCCCCAGAGCAGCCCAGGCCAAGGAGAATCAGTTACAGCTGCCATTAAAAGCACTTTAGTTACAAGCAATCTAAACTGATTTTTTTTTTTTAATGAAAGCAAGAAAACTAACTGGAAAACGAGAAGGAAAAAGGAAAGGTAATCTAAGTCTGATTTTTCCAATGAATACATCCCTCAAGTCCTTTTATTATTATTTTTTAATTATTTTATCGAGACAGAGTCTCGCTCTGTCGCCCAGGCTGGAATGCCATGGTGTGATCTCAGCTCACTACAACCTCTGCCTCCCAGGTTCAAGTGATCCTCCTGCCTCAGCCTCCTGAGTAGCTGGGACAATAGGCGTGCACCACCACGCCTGGCTAATTTTTGTATTTTTAGTAGAGACAGGGTTTTGCCATGTTGGCCAGGCTGGTCTCGAACTCCTGATCTCAAGTGATCCGCCCACCTTGGCCTCCCAAAATGCTGGGATTACAGGCATGAGCCACTGCACCCAGCTTCGAGTCCTTTTAAGAAATCAACTTGCCAGGCACAGTGACTCACACCTGTAATCCCAGCACTTTGAGAGTCCTAGGCGGGCGGATCACGAGCTCAGGAGATGAGACCATCCTGGCCAACATGGTGAAACCCCGTCTCTACTAAAAATACAAAAATTAGCTCAGCGCGGTGGCACACGCCTGTAATCCCAGCTACTTGGGAGGCTGAGGCAGGAGAATCGCTTGAACCAGGGAGGCGGAACTTGCAGTGAGCCGAGATCGTGCCACTGCACTCCAGCCTGGACGACAGAGCGAGACTCCATCTCAAAAAAAAAAAAAAAAAAAGAGCCGGGCGCAGTGGCTCACGCCGGTAATCCCAGCACTTTGGGAGGCCAAGGCAGGTGGATCACAAGGTCAGGAGATCGAGACCATCCTGGCTAACACACGGTGAAACCTCATCTCTACTAAAAATACAAAAAAATTAGCCAGGCGTGGTAGCAGGCACCTGTTGTCCCAGCTACTCGGGAGGCTGAGGCAGAAGAATGGCGTAAACCCAGGAGGCGGAGCCGGCAGTGAGCTGAGATCACACCACTGCAATCCAGCCTGGGCGACAAAGCGAGACTCCGTCTCAAAAAAAAAAAAAAGAAATCAACTCAGGCCAAGTGTGGTGGTGCACACCTGTAGTCCCAGCTACTTGGAAAGCTGAAGAAGTGGGAGGATAGCTTGGGCCCAGGAGGTGGAGGCTGCAGGGAGCTGAGATTGTAGTACTGCACTCCAACCTGGGCAGTAGAGCAAAACCCAGTCTCAAAAAAAAAAAAATCAACCGCAAGACACCCGCTGAACAGACACGTGTGCAGTATACCGCTCCCACTCCAAGGGTCCTCTGGACCTGTGCCCCTCCTCTTCACAGCTACATCATATCACTTCTACCCAAATACAGCGTTTCCTGTGGCCCTCTTAGTCACAGCTTATGAACTGAGTTTGCTGTCTCTGATCTGGGCCAGCCCTCCCTGCTGAATTTTCAGTGTATCCATTTTTACTCTGTCTCAATTGCTTCCCCTCTACCTTCACATAATGGGCTTAAAACAAAGAACTGCTTCTGCTCCAATAAATACCATACCCTGAAAAGTCAACTCCTGTTCAAGACCCCCCAGGCTCAGCCTTACTGTGCCCCATGACAAGGACTGTCCATCCTCTTTTCCAAGGCTGAACCTCATCTCTGTGTCTCACAACCTCGAAGACACAGAATCATCCCTCCTGCAGCCTCACACCCCATGTAGAGACGCCTCCTGCACCCTTGTCCCACTTCTGTCTCATGTCCTCAGAGGCACAGAATCATCCCTCCTGCAGCCTCACCCCCCCCTGGAGAGACGTCTCCTGCACCCTCGTCCCACTGCTTCTGACAGTCAATCTCCTCCTGCAAGGTACAGTGCACCCTCGCCTTCTCTCCTTCCTTGTCTTCCAGCCTTACCCCAGTGCAGTTCCTCCTCTGCCTTTATTATCCGTTTTCCTGTTCCTTGGTATTGGAAATTTTTTCTTTATATTTATCATTTTTGCTGATATATATTGAAGGATTTTGGAGCAACAATTATATGATTCTTATTTTTACCAAGCTCTCACCAAGATCTCCCCAATGTCTTGTGATTGCCAAGTCCAAAGTTTGATTTCTGCCTTTACCTTCTTGGCCTATGCAGCATTTGGAAGTGCTGGCCACAACCTCCCTCTATGAAACACTCCCCAACCCCCATGGTCAATGACAACTTCTTGGTTTTCCTCTTACAGACTGCCCAGACCTCAGTATGCTTGATGACTACTGTTTCTACATTTTATGGTAATGTAAGGTTTTTTTATTTAAATGTAACATGGAGTTGGGAGTGGTGGCTCATGCCTGTAATCCCAACACTTTGGGAGGTCAGGAGTTCGATACCAGCCTGGCCAAGATGATGAAAACCCGTCTCTACTAGAAGTACAAAAACTAGCTGGGCATGGTGGTGCATGCCTATAATCCCAGCTACTCGGGAGGCTGAGGAATGAGAATCTCTTGAACCCGGGAGGCAAACGTTGTAGTGAGCCAAGATCGCACTACTGCACTCCAGCCTGGGCGACAGAGTGAAACTCTGTCTCAAAATAAATAAATAAATAAATAAATAAATAAATAAATAAATGTAATATGGCCACAGAAGTGCACAAAACCTATGCTTGATGCACTTTCACAGAGCAATGGCACCTGGGGAACCAGCTAGGCAGCTGTGCTGATGGCCCAGGGTGCCTCTGACCCTGTGCTTGTCTTACACATCATAACCTCCCTGGGGTGGCACCTTCTTAGATGGCTTCAATGTTCACCTACACTTAACAAGGTGCAAACCCACATCCTAATGGCTGACCAGCTGGTAGACTAAGCCACAAATTCACTTCCCACCCCTCCCAAGACCCCAATGGAATCATTATATGTTCAAAAATAGAGGAATTACATCTAATAAACACAAGAGGAATGAAATCATTGGAGCAGTTCTGCAGTCCCTAATAAAACAGTGGACAGTGGCAATGACCATCAATGACTGCTCAGCTGCAGGTAAAAGGTAGACAGGGAGCTTTACAATGGAGGGGTCAGTCTGACAATACCTGCACCCACTAACCCATCATACCTGAAGATGGGACAACCAGACACCATGTGCCCACTGATGCAATGCAGTATGAAGAACCCAGCACAACCTATGAAGTATTCTTATCAAAAATACCAAATGAATCTACACAGGCCTCTAGTCCAAATACTAGCTAACAGGAGACGAGGGGATGGAGGAACTTATTCAATGACATCATGAAGGCAAAAATCAGGCAAACCAACAAGACCAGTGACCTAGTTTCTTCAGCATATGAAGTATGTGCAGTGTGTGGGCCTTGTTTGGATCCTGATTTGAACAAACCAACAACTGTAAAAACATATTTTAGAGACACATAGAGAAAACAATATGAACTGGATATCAGGTGACATTGAGGAATTATTGGTAATTTGCTGAGTATGATAAAGGTATTGTGGTTTCTTCCTTAAGGGTACATATCTCTTAGATACACAGAAACACTCACAGGTGAAATGATACAATTCTGAGATTTGCTTTCAAATCCTCCAGTTTAAAAAAGGTTGTGTTGGAATAGATGAAAAGAAATGCAGAAAGTGGAAAGCTGACAGCTGCTGAAGCTGGTCAACATGGGTGCTTGCAGCAGGCTGAATAACACCCCCCAAAAGATGCCCATGTCCTAATCCTAGAACCTGTGACTGTTATCTTAATGATAAAAGGAACTTTACAGATATAATTAAGAATCTTTAGAGGGATTACCCTGGATTATCCAGGTGGCCCAGTGTAATCACCAAAGTCCTTATCAGTGAGAGAGGGAGGCAGGAGTCAGAGTCACAGGAGATATGACGCAAGCAGGGGTCAGAGTGATGTACTTTGCAGATGGAGGACAGGGCATGAGTCAGGAAGCAGTCTCCCCTTGAGCCTCCAGAAGAAACACAGCCCTGCAGATCCATTTTAGACTTCTGAGCTGCAGAACAGTAGAATAAATTCATGTTGTTCTAAGCCATAAAGTCTGTGGTAGTCTATTACAATAGCAACATAAAACTAAGACATAAAACTAAACTAATACAGGGTTCATCTTCTACTTTGGGGTTCAAAAATCTCCTAAATAAACAGTTGGTTTTTTTTTTTTTAAAGAAAGTTAAAGAAATAACCCAGCCAGTGAAAAAAAATGGGGGCGTCAGCACCTTGAATTCCACTCATTCCTCCAAGAGGCAGAACAGATAGATGAAGGTAAGGCTGACCAACTAGACTAGAGGCGATTCCAGCCCCACACTAGGAGGCACCACGGTGAAGCAGGTGCTTCCTGCAAGAGGACTCTAGGAGAGGCAGAAGTGAGTCAGGCTGAAAACAGAGCAGGTGAAAGTCTGCACTCGCATAGCTTTGCAAGTGCCTGTGGGTAGTACTGCCAGCAGCCATGTACTTATACACGGGCAAAAGTCCCAGGAGCCTCCTCAGACTTGAGACTGCGGCTAGGTTCTCAGGCTGCCCAGGTGAGTGGAGACCTCTTCAGTCCCACCAGGTGGGGAAGAGAAGGGAGTCTGTGGCCTCACAGCTCTATATCTATGAAACCGGAAGCAGAACTGACCAGCTGACCGTGGCCCATGCAGGCCCACGAAACCCAGGGCATGCCTCACCAGGAGCACAGAGCGGAGTGGAAGGCACCAATCAGGAATCAGATCTACGCAGCTACAGTAGAACAGGACTTCCAGCCTCACAGCCCTGCCCTGAGAAACACACACAGACCAGACGTCTCCTGGACATGAGAAACACCTGATGCACAGATAAAGCGACTTGAACTAAGTAGCCACAAGGCCAGAGAATCCAGACAACAGCCACATTCAACTTTCAAAGACCTGTTAATTCCTGTTTTCAGATTCTCAGACCAGAGTGATTTCAGTATAAAGTGGGACAGGATGCTACGAGAGAGGCTGAGAGAATAGGAAAGCCTTCACAGACTCAGAACAGAACAGAAGACACAGCAACTAGTTCAGGACCCTGGAGAGTTCTGCTGTGGTGAAAACATGATCATCAGGCCCCCAACCCCCACCAAGAAAAGGACATGGAATATAAAGAGATCAGAGACACGCGGCAATTTGTTCAGGAAGTCCAGCACCTAACAGAAGAGCCCAGAAAGAGAACATGAAGGAAAAGGACAAGAGGGAATTATTACTTTTTAAATAACACAAGACTTCTTAAAATAAGACACACAGAAACACTAGCCATAAACAAAGATAGACACATTTGACAAAAACATACCAACATTCAAATATCTGACTGATAAGACACCACCAGTTAAGACAAGCTACAGACTGGGAGGAGTTAGTTGATATGTGATAAAGAATTAGGATTCAGAATGCGTGTGAAATACCTATATTAAAGTCAGTCCCTAGAAATCTAGGGATGGGGGAAGAGAAACAAAGAGAGAAGGAAATACAGATGGCCAATAAAGACATCAAAAGGTACTTAAGCTCACTAGCAATCAAGAAGATGCACATTAAAGGAATGCAATATACCTTTCTGGTCCTGAGGTAAGCAGATATTTAAAAGACCTGATAATGTCAAGTGTCAACAAACATGCAGGAAAATGGGTATTTTCTCCCAGAGTGGGGAGACTGACAAGTAGCTTCGCCCCCTTGTAGAGACATGTGGCAGCACTAGTAACATTGAAAGTATATACCTAGCCGGGCATGGTGGCTCATGCCTGTAATCTCAGCACTTTGGGAGGCCGAGGCAGGTGAATCACGAGGTCAAGAGATGGAGACCATCGAGACCATCCTGGCCAACATGGTGAAACCCCGCCTCTACTAAAAATAAAAAAATTAGCTGGGCATGGTGGCAAGCACCTGTACTCCCAGCTACTTGGGAGGCTGAGGCTGGAGAATCACTTGAACCCACGAGGCAAGGTTGCAGTGAGCTGAGATCGCACCACTGCACTGCAGCCTGGGCAACAGAGTGAGACTCTGACTCAAAAAAAAAAAAAAAAAAAAGTACATACCTAAAACCAGGTACAATTCTGCTTCTAGGGGTATGCCTAGATATAAACTACATAAACACGTGCACAAAGTGAAGTTACAGGAATGTTCACACAGCTTTCACTGGAGCAGCAAAAACAATGGGGGAAAGAGGAACTTATACACCTGTCCATAAAAGAAACTATGAACACAGAGGTGCACTTCTCTAATGGATACACTTGGCAGCGCAAAAGGAACAAGCCTGACTTCTCTGTATCTATCAACATGGATGGACCTCAAAGTTGAAAAAAGAAAACTATAGGAAAACTACATATAGAAAAAAATCATTGGGAAAAAAAATAGATTGTTGGGCCGGGCGCAGTGGCTCACACCCATAATCCCAGCACTTTGAGGCAGGCAGATCACTGAGGACAGGAGTTTGAGACTAGCCTGCCCAATATGACAAAACCCCACCTCCACTAAAAATACAAAAATTAGCCAGATTTGGCGGCACATGCCTGCAATCCTAGCTACTTGGGAGGCTGAAGCACAAGAATCCTTTGAACCCGGGAGGCGGAGACTGCAGTGAGCTGAGATCATGCCACTGCACTCCAGTATGGGCAATGCAGTGTGACTGTCTCAAAAAAAAGAAAAAGACTGTCTATGTCTATATAGTTTATCATCTATGTATGCATATGAAAATGAATTAGCTGTGTACAAACTGAATCCATGAGCGGTTGCCTGAGAAATGGTGGAAAGACAAAGAGTACTATGTAAAAGAAGAAAAACAACAAATACAACAAAACAGTAATATTGTTCACTGATGGTGATGCCATTTGCTTCCTTTTTATACTTCTCTGTAATTATGAAATGTGTCAAAATTAAAACTAAAATAAATTTTAAAAAATTTAGAAATGAAAAAGGGGACATTTTCAAACTGTAAGCCCCATGGGCTAAAAAACAGGAAGAAAAAAAGAGCTGCCCCCAGCTGAATATGTAACCATGTCTGGGCCCACAAATCATGGAGGCCTCACCTCAAGGATGGTAAGGGGACTGGGCACAATGGCTCACGCCTGTAATCCCAGCATTTTGAGAGGGCAAGGCAGGCAAATCACCTGAGGTCAGAAGTTTGAGGCCAGTCTGACCAACACGGTGAAACCCTGGCTCGATTAAAAATACAAAAATTAGCCAGTGTGGTGGCGCATACCTGTAATCTCAGCTACTCGGGAGGTTGAGGCCTGAGAATCCCTTGAACCTGGGAGGGGAGGCTGCATCAAGCCAAGATCGTCCCACTGCACTCCAGTATGGACAACGCAATGAGACTCTGCCTCAAAAATAAAAATAAATAAATGACTGGTAAGGGGACACAGTGAACACCTTCAGCCTAGAATTGCAAAGGAAAATGCAAAACCAAAAGGCCAGAAGGAAGAGATGGTGGAAGACAGGAACCTAGTCTCACAGGCTGTGGAGATGAGAGGGACCCTTCAAGGGTAGGAGAGGAAATGCAGGTTTCACTGTTGCCTGATGCTGAGGGGAAAGGGTGCTAAAGACAGAAGAGTACTGCTACAGGGAGGAGCAAACCCTTCTGGTCCACAGGTCACCCTCATGAGCTGCATTTGTATTTTCCAATCACATCCTAGGATGACTTGCAAAAGTGTTTCACCCAAATTCTCATAAACATTCTTGCACACATCACTTTGTACACACATATAAGCATTTATCTAGGCATTCTCAGCACTTTATGGAATCTGCTAACAAACCAGCCACACATTTAAAGCCTTTGAGAGTCTGAAGGAGAGACCAAAGGTGCTGAGCTGGGTCTCAGATGTTTGCTGACAGATCTTGCCCAACTGCTCCCCCTTCAAGGAACCTGGGGCAATTCAGATGGCTTCTGTGGTAGATTTCATTGCAGAGAAGGAAAACATAAATAGATTGTGCACATCCTCAAGTCTGACCAAGCATGGGTGCAGACTATTATTGGTGTTTTATGTACATAATGTTTGTTATGCAGATATCCTAGGTGGACTGTTAACAGAGGGGTTTGAATGCTTCCATATTTGGACAGGCTGGTTGGGGTTTTTTAGATGAAATGAGATATTATCATTACAATTATTATTTTCCCCTATTCCTAGAAATAACGGGATCTGGGCTTCTGTAGTTAAAACCTCACTATTCAACATACTTCCATGAATGGACTATTCAGATAATGAGGGATGACAGCATTTGATGTTTTCACCAGATAAATGCTTTATTTCAATAAATACTTAACTTGGAGGGAACAATAAAGGGACACAGGGTTCTTTTGCATTCCTGAAGATCTCACTTAGTTAAAAACACACAGCAGTCAAATCCGAGTTTCCCACAGGAAAAAATCCAGAGTGTGGGGAGGGGGGCCAGCCAGGAGCACGTTATCAGAAATCACAACTCTTCAGACATTGGAGGGTGTTGTTATTTTTAATTCTGTTTTATTTTCTCAGCATTAACTTAGATAATTCTCAGAAAGCCTAGCATAAATTAACAGCAGAGTGTAGCATGGTGGTTAACAGGGCTTCTTCGCAGTGTTTTATTACAGCTAACTTCTACTCCTCAGAGTCTGATTCAGGGGCCATCTTTCAGGCTAGTCTAGCTTCACTACTGATTATTCTGTCTTAGGATTTAATAATGGCTGTACATTGTAAGAGTAGCAAACCTCATAGTTGCCCAAGTTCTGATGCCAGGCAACAATCACCTTGCATCATATGGTTCAGGCCCTTCTGCTTCCCATCTCACCTGGACCAGGGATAGCAACACTGCCAAGTGGGAACAGCATACTTATGATGCACTTCACCCACCAGATTTGAAACTGTGGGCGGTTTCAATAATATTTTTTAATTTGAGGGGGAGGCACAAAGTAGAGACATCATTTTTAAATCTTCTTTTATATCCAAGTATCTCACATCTGCTTGATTCATTATCTCAACTTAAAAATAAAAGACCTAAAAATAAGTAATGAAACTCTTTTTCTTCATCTTTCATAGCAGGGAGTTAACAGAGTAAATATAACTTTAATGAATTAGGAAAAAACCAATTTAAAAAATCTCCCATTTAGAAATACAGAGACAACTCTAAAAAACTGAAAACAGGAAGTTAAAAATGGCTGCCTCAGTCATTTTTACAATGTAATTACATTGTAATTACACTTATTACATTTACATTGTAATTACATTACATTAAAAGAAATATTGACACAATGCTACAATATGGGTAACTCTTGAGAAGGCAAACATTATGCTAAGTGAAAAAAGCCAGACAAAAAAGGCTGTGCCATATTATGATTCCATTATTATGAAATGTCCAGACTAGGCAAATTCATAGAGACAGAAAGTACACTAGTGGTTGGGAGGGAGTAGGGGAAACAGGGAGTGACTACTAATGGGTACAGGATTTCTTTTTAGGGTGATGAAAATGTTCTAGAATTAGATACTGGTGATTGTTGCACAATTCTGTGACTATACGAGAAACCACTGAATTACACACTTTAAAAGGATAAACTTTATAATATGTCAGTACCATCTCAATAAAGCTATTATAAAAATTTTTTTAAGTGGCTGCATCTGGTGAGGAGGCTGGGCAGGAGGATGGCAGAGAGATGACACCTTTCCTAAGTAACTCCATTGTCCTATTTCTCTCAGGAGCCACCCTGTCCCCATAATCACAAAGGCCCCTGCTTTGATTTCCTTATACCTCTCCTCCATAGCTCCAAGGCCCTGGTCAGACTGAAGCCTGAAACACCAGCCTGCTTCCCACAGCCCTCTTCTTTCCACACCCATCACCACATTTTGGACCCTGGTGCCGCCTGATCCCAAGACTTCTGAGGTTCTGCAGCAAGCATTCAGGGCCTGGCCTCTCCAGCCTAAAATCTAACTGGAGTCAGTCTCACTCAAACACTGGTCACACAGTGTGCTGCCTGCCACCCCTGACCCCTGCAGTGCTGCAGGAGGCCAGACCCCCACTTACCAGGCTGTGCTCAACTGGCTGATGCATTCTTTTCACCTCTTGGCCCAGGTCTACCAAGCAGCCTTCCCCTCCACAGTAAAAGCTGAGCTCCACACAGACTCTGTCCCATCTCCCGACTCATCAGGTGACTGTGCTCCTGCAGGCCTACCCTACCCGTCTCAGGTTTCTCCTGTCCCACACTGCACGTGTGGCTCCAGGTAGGCCGTGAGATGTCCTTAGCTGAGTGAATAACCCTGGAAAAGGGTCTGGGAGCTCCTCAGGGTGAAGGCTCACACCTGTCCTTGTTCCCTTCACAGCAGGCACAGCAGGCACTGCACAGCATCAGCCTAAATCGGGTGCTAAAGACATGAGTGAAGGTGGCAATAGAGAAGTGGGGCTGCCAGCCAAAAGGGCTGCCCCTCATGCCCCACAACAAGCCAGGGAGAGTTGGAGCTCAGTACTGTGGACAGACTGGTTGACACTAAGGCTCCGAGTCACTAAAAACGGCCTAATTCTCCCTACCTGCTCTCAGGAAGGATTAACTTCCAGTTGCTTCCTTCCCTACCCAAACTCCAACTGTTGTAAACTGGAGAGCCGCATCAACTGGGATGACCAGGGATAACCTGGACATCATCCTTTGGGAACAGGACAGCCCCATCTCACCTGAACCTGGGCTGCTGGGAGCCCAGTGGCCCTCCTCCCCTCCTCCAGGCTTCCCTCCACGTGCCAGGCAGGATCCTGAGGACACAGAGCTAGGAAACGAGAAAAAAGTCATGGAGGCAGCTCTCGCTGCCAGGAGCTCACCTTTTCTTCTGGGGGGCTGAGAACCAGCCCCTGCCCCTCCCCCTTGAATGAGGGAAGAGACCCACTTCCTCATTCTATAGATGAAGAAATTAGGGCTCAGAGAAGGTTAGGAAAGTACCTAAACACATGAATCTCTCATTGGCCCCCCTGTGCTATTGGGTACCATCTCTGAGAAGCAGTGTCTGGTCACAACCTTCCTGGGCCTGAACCCTAAATGGCCACACACGAATTCTCATGCATCTTGAGATGTCACCATCACCTTACTGCTCACTGGTTTTCTTTTTTTTTTTTGAGACGGAGTCTCGCTCTGTTGCCCAGGCTGGAGTGCAGTGGCACGATCTTGGCTCACTGCACGCTCCGCCTCCCGGCTTCACGCCATTCTCCTGCCTCAGCCTCCTGAGCAGCTGGGACTACAGGCGCCCACCACCACGCCCAGCTAATTTTTTGTATTTTGTTTTAGTAGAGACGGGGTTTCACCGTGTTAGCCAGGATGGTCTCGATCTCCTGACCTCGTGATCCACTCGCCTCGGCCTCCCAAAGTGCTGGGATTACAGGCGTGAGTCACCACGCCTGGCCACTAGTTTTCTGATTCCTCCTTGTTCCAGCTCTGCACAGAGACAGATCTGGACCACCTACCCTAAAGCCCCACCTGGTCCCCATTCTAATCCCCAGCTGTGGCAGAGCACTACAGCCAGAGGCCACAATATGGCAGCCCACAGCTGACCAGGCTCTTGACTCACCCCAGGAGGCCCATGGGTCAACAGCTGTCATCCCCCAAGATTGGTCCGTAAGGGCACCTGCACAGAAGGATCAGGTTAGGACTGTGACACCAAACCTAGTGATTCAAGGCGACAAAATACAAGAGGAGACTGACTCGCTAATGGGCACTACAAAATTCCATAAACAGAGCCCAAGGGCGTGTAAAAAAAATGCAACATAAGCTTGATTCACACAGGCAATGCACAGGTGAGTCACTATTAACACTGTTTTAAAATTACCAACCAATGCTATATAAGTAAAAACAATAAAGGTAAAAATATATATGAGAGCAGTAGAGACAATATTTTATTATATGTATCACTGTTGTTTAGGAAACCCCACAAACCACCAGAAAAATCTCTTAAAACTAATGACACCTCTCAGGAGATGACTATAAAACATAAAAGTTAGTGTCTTTTATGCCAACAATTTTCCTCCTTTACCACCAATCAGTTCTAATTTTGTACCAAGATAGACAGACCCCCTTCCATCCTCAAAAGTCCTCAGCCCATCACCAGCTCTGACCCATGACTGCAGCAGCTAATGATAGGGGAGGCCCAGGAGAAACACAACTTGGACTCACCCCAGGAGGCCCACGGGTTGATGGCTGCCATCCCGAGGACTGATTGACCAGGCACCTGCCCAGGAACACAGCAAATCCCAACCTAGTGACAAAAGTGAAAAAAGACAAAACTAGTCCTTTCTCACAGAAGACCAAGTGGGAACAAAGAAGGGAATCCATCCACCGAAGCAACAAAAAAACTTGTAAGGAGCATCGTAAGAAAAGAGAATTTACATGTCAAAAAAGTAACACAATTCCTGGAGAGAAATGAAGGGTAATTTGCATAAGCTGGAAAAAAGAGCATGAACCTGAATGAGAGGGTATAAATTTGTCAGCTATTCCCAAGAGACAGCCAGTCACAACACAGATGGAACTTTTGGATTAATCTGACAATTATTGTAAAATCAACTTGCAATCCTCATATATTAGTGGTTGCCTAGAGCTGGGGGAAAAATGAAATGGGGAGTGACTGCTTAAGGGGAACAAGGGTTTCTTTGTGGGGTGATGAAATGTTCTAAAATTAGATAATGGGGATGGTTGCACAACTTTATTAATATACAATAAAACCGGTGAATTGCACACTTTTAAGTGCTTAAAGTGAACATTATGTTATGCAAATTTAATCCCACCTCCAAAAAAAATTCACCTCCAAGATTTACTAAGCCTAAGCTTGTGTGTGTGTGGAGGACTTAGAGATGGGCCTGGCGCCCAGACCCCTAACTCCTCAGGTTCCAGATCTTTGTCCAAGTCAGCAACCTCTCGAATGGATTCCTGGGTATGTGTATAAAGCACTAGAACACACAGTGGGCCTCAGGAGCACCGGAATCAGCGCGAAAACGCAGAATGCAAACCGTATTTTGCACCATTATTTGCAACTTGACAGCGACCGCCGCCGTCACTGCATGTTTAAGGGAACCCGGAGCTGTTTCCAACCCAGGTCTGACGTCCTTCACAGTGCTTTGTGTGAACTGGCAGGGGGAGAAACGACGGCTGGGGAACGAACGGGGTTATTCGTCCCATCAATGGCCTCAGAAGCATCCTTATCACCTGCTTCCAGAGCTCCCGACCCAAATTTCCTCCGCAAGACCGACGCGGCCGCGACGCTGCAGAAGCTCGTCCCGGCCTCACCTGGCTCGCGGCCGGCGGTCCCCCTTGAAGGCGGCGCAGCAGGCTCGGGGTCTGCCCGCCTGGGGCGTTTGGCTTTTGTCCCGCGCCGAGGTCCGGCCCAGGAGTGCGCTTGGGAGCTCCAGGCGCGGCCTCGGGGACAAAGGCCCGCGGAGCCGACGTGCAGCAGAGTTCACCCAGGCCCGTCCGACCAGAAAACGAAGAACGCCCGGAGGCAGAAGGCCGCAGGCAGGCTGCTGGCTGGAGAACCGACGGCAACGACGGCGCAAAGCCGGCGCGGAAAGGGCAGGCGCAGGACCCACCCTGACGCCGCCTCTCCCAGCCGGCTCTCCTGACCCCCAAGCCCCGCAGCTACGGCGGCCCCACAGCCGGAGCAAAGGCCTCACCTCAGCCGCGGACAATGGCGGCTGCTTCCCCGGCGTCGACCGGAGCGCGCCGCGGGGTCTGCTGGGAGCTGTAGTTCCAGGCGGGCACTTCCGGCGCCGGGCAGCGGCGCCACCATGACAGGTGCCTGGGCCGCGCCGCCTCGCCCTGCCTGGGCGGGGTTGGGACCTTTCTGGCACCTGCGTCGAAGCCGGCGGCAGGATGGACTTTGTTGTCCCGGTCCCAGACCAGCCTCCTCCACCGTCGCCTCCCACTGCAAAAAGGCCTGGGTAAGTCGCGGCCCCGCGGGCCTCAGTTTGCCCATCCGCAAAATGGCGCCTCGTGGTACCGGGTTTCCCGGGAGGAGCTCGGCGAGTTCTCAGCGCTCTCGAGGGATCCTTCCATTTGGCGTTCGCAAGATTGTGAGAAAGTGACTGCTGTTATTCTCTTGAAGATAAGGAACCTAATTCGAGCTACCCTTCTCTGTGAAGCTCGACGGCTGAGAACGTCAGGGCTCGTTCCCAAGTCTCTTTCCAGAGGCCAGGCTTTATGGGAGCATGGGTTACCAGCGACGCACCCTGTGAGTTTTCCTCTGTCGATATGCATGGAGCGGTTCGGGAGCGGTGGCTCATTCCTGTAGTCCCAGCACTTTGGGAAGCTGTGGCGGGAGGATCAGTTGAGTTCAGGAGTTCGACACCACCCTGGGCAACATAGCGAGACCACATCTCTACAAAAAAAAAATACAAAAATTAGCCCGGTGTGATGGCGCGCGCCTGTAGTCCCCGCTACTTAGGAGGTTGCGGTGGAAGGATTGCTTGAGCCTGGGAGGTCAAGGTTGCAGTGAGCTATGATCGCACCACTGCACTTCAGCCTGGGCAACAGAGCAAGACCCGGCATTAAAACAAACAAAAACGGGCCGGGCGCGGTGGCTCACAGCTGTAATCCCAGCATTTTGGGAGGCCAAGGCAGGTGGATCGCCTGAGGTCAGGAGTTCCGAGACCAGTCTGGGCAACATGATAAAACCTCGTCTCTACTAAAAATACCAAAAATTAGCCGGGCGTGGTGGCGGGCACCTGTACCCAGCTACTTGGGAGGCTGAGGCAGGAGAATCGCTTGAACCCGGGAAGCGGAGGCTACAGTAAGCCGAGATCAAGCCATTGCACTCCAGCACTCCAGCCTGGGCAGCAGAGCAAGACTCTGTCTCAAAAAAAGAAAAAAAGAAAAAAAAAAGGGGACTGAGGGACTGTAGGTGGTGATGCCAAAGAAAGCATGGCCATTTAGGAAGCTAGACTTGAGTGAGCAGTGGGCAAGAGAGATTTTGAAGATATTTCCACTAGTAATGGAGGATCATTTTAAAAAGCTGGCCTGTGGGTTGGGCTTTTGTTGTTGGGTGGTGTTGGCACTCACTGTGGGTGGGCAAAGGGGAGTAGCCCTGTCAGAGGGAGAGGAAAAGTTCAAGTAGGACAGCCTGAATTCAAGGGAGAGGAAAATTTCAAGTAGGACAGGCTGAATTCAAGGGAGAGGACCATGAGAGAGGCAAGGTGGAAGGGGCAAGGTGTTGGGACAGGCCCCAGCTGGCAGGAAGGTGAACCCAGTCAGAGTGGGCACTGAGAGGAAAGCAATCTATGGATGGTACAGCCACAATTTCCATCTCAGGATCAAGCAGAGAAAGAGAGGCTGGAGAAGGAAGAGTGACAGAAGTAAGAAGAGAGTGTCTCTCCACTTCCACTCCAGCCCCCTACAGCTCATCCTCCAGCAGGCAGCCAAGGGCACTTTTAGGATCTCACATCAGGTCCTTGCCTCACATTCTGCACTGGCTTCCCAAGTAATTAAAGTAAAATCCAAATTCCAGCTCATAGCTTAGAAAACTCAGCAGGACTGGCCTCTGTCCTATCCCACACCCCACCTCAGTCCCTCAAGCTCATCTCCTGTCATTCCTGCCCATTTCTGGACCCCAGCCATTCCTCAAACAGGGTAAGCCCATTCCTGCTTCAGGGCCTTTGTACGTATTGTTTCCTCTTCCTGGAATCTTCTTCCTTGTACAGCCCCAGGGTTTTCTTTTTTTCATCCAGATCACAGCACAGATGTCACATCCTGATAACAGCCAGCTGTGACTCATCTCCCTAATTCTCAATCGTATTACTCTCTTTTTATTTGCTTCGTATTATAACTGATAGTCTCATACAGTACAGAAGCCAAGTTTTAAGATATGCAATCACCAAATACCTGCTACACAAACCTCAATGTTCACATAAAATAAGACTAGAATTCATATTCTAAAGAGAGATGAGGTAGCTCTGTTCACTTTTGAGAGGGAACTCAAATGAGAGAGATACCTTTGACCTAAAGGTGTCAGGAAACCAGATGAAGAAAAACACCTCTGCTATGATTTGAACGTTTTTATCCTCTCCAAAATTCATGTTGAAACTTACTCCCCAGTGCAGTAGTGTTGGGAGGCAGGGTCTAATGGGATTTATGGAGGTCACAAGGCTCTGCTGTCATGAATGGATTAATGTTGTAAACCAAAAAATAAAATTCTCAGCCCCCCCGCTCCCAACCATATGAATAGACCCCTCCTCTCAGCCAAGGGCATTCCAAAGTTAATTTGAAAAATGAGTTCGGGCCATGATGGGAAGCAGAAGCTGGACTTGCCTCATTATACCCTCCTCCCTTCTAGAATTAGTGATAGAACAGACTCTTTAAGTCTGATAAGAAACATTTACAGTCTGTTATCTCTGGAGGTTTCATCTGCTTGGTAAAACCTTGAGTTCCACAACCCCAGACATTCCTTTCTATTGACAATAACTCTTTAAATCAATTGGCAATCAGAAATCTTTAAATCTGCCTATAACCTGGAAACTTTCTGTACCAGTGTACATCTTATATGTATTGATTGATGTCTCATGTTTCCCTAAGATGTATAAAAGCAAGCTGAACCCTAACCACCCTGGGCATGTCCTCAGGATCTCCTGAGAGCTATGTCAGGGGCCACTGGTCACCATATTTGGCTCAGAGTAAATCTCTTCAAATATTTTACAGAGTTTGACTCTTTGTCAACAGTGCCATTGTAAAAGGTTCATGGAGAGATTCTGCATGTGCTTGCATTCTCTTTCTCTCTCTCTCTTTCTTTCTCTCCCCCCACCCCCACCCTGCACCACCCTGCCCTTTACCTTCTGTCAGGTGAGGATGCAGTGTCCAAGGCACCATCTTGAACTCATCATCGCCAAATATGTGAGCACCTTGATGTTGGACTTCCCAACCTCCAGACCGTAAGGCAGTACATTTCTTTGTAAATTACACAGTCTCAGCTATTCTGTTACAGCAGCACAAATGGACTAAGACAACCCCTGAGATAGGAAGGGGTAAGGTAAATGCAATGAGAGTTGGGGTTTTCGATCTTAGTCCAGTAAAGGAGCTGGAACTGTTCTGTATAAACAAAGGGCAAGGTAATTGCTACATAGATTCTTTTCTTATTATTGCTGATTCTTATCCTAAAATAAAGGACATTGCCACTATACATCCTCTAGAATGACCAAAAATAAAAATACTGACAGCATCAAATGGGACGACATGGTGCCAACTGGAATTCTCATACCCTGCTGATGGGAGTATAATGTGGTACAGTCACTTTGGAAAAAAGTTTGACAATTTCTTATAAAATTATACATAAACCTGTACTATGACCTAGAGATTCTACTCCTGTTTGTTCAAAAGAAAGGCAAACATCTGTCCACTAAAAGATATGTACAAGAATGCTCACAGTGGCATTATTTATGACGGTCCAAACCAGGAGATAATCCAAATGTCTGTAACCAAGAGAATGGATAAAGAAATTTTGATACGTCAATTTAATGGATTACTACTTAGCAATAAAAATAATTAGCCACGCTGGGCGCGGTGGCTTATGCCTGTAATCCCAGCACTTTGGGAGGCTGAGGCAGGTGGATCACCTGAGGTTGGGAGTTCAAGACCAGCCTGACCAACATGGAGAAACCCCGTCTCTACTAAAATACAAAATTAGCCAGGGTGGTGGCGCATGCCTGTAATCCCAGCTACTCGGGAGGCTGAGGCAGGAGAATCGCTTGAACCCGGGAGGTGGAGGTTGCATTGAGCCGAGATTGCGCCATTGCACTCCAGCCTGGGCAAAAAGAGCAAAACTCCGTCTCAAAAAAATAAATAAATAATAATTAGCCACATATCCACACAACAATATTGCATTATCACAGGTATAGTGATAAATACTGTATGATTCCATTTATATGAAGTTCAAGAACAGGCAAGTAATCCATGATGAAGGAAGTACTTACCTCTGGGGGTGGCAGCATTGACTAAAGAGGTACAAGGGAGTCTTCTGGGGCCTGGAAATGTTCTATATCTTGATCTGGGTGGTGGTTACACAGGTATACGCGTGTTAAGAAATCATCAAGCTGTATACTTAGTGTACTGTAATGGCATTACACTGTCTTTCAATTAAAATGTGAAAGAAAAAACGGGGGTGTCTTTTGCTTCCACATTTGTAGCCCCAGCTTCTGTATCTCCTGCATGATAATGGTTGGATGAATTAAAAGGTAGGAGGAATAGAAGAGGAGAAAAGGAAGAGGAAGGCTGAAAGAAAAGCCCAGCTCCACTGTCTCACTTGGGTGTCACTGGGTACTGGGGAATTTGGAAGCACTAGGGAACAGAGAGGAAGGTGCTCCCTTAGGCTTCCACTTCTCAGCCCAGTAGTGAGAGACTATGAAGCTGTTGCCCCCTGGTGGGGGACAAGTGAGACCAGTGAGAGAGGGTTTTTGCCTTAGAATTGCCCCTTCCCTGGAGACAGCAGCAAGATGAAGGCCTCTCAAGAAGTGCTTCATCCTCTGGAAACCAGCGGAGGAAATGACTTTCCCAAGAGAAGGATCATACATCACTCAATCATCAGCAAACATTTATGAAGCACCTGCTCTGTGCCAGACCCTAAAGTGAAAAAAAACAAACACTGCACTTACGGAAGCACGAGATAAACAATAAACATAAGTAAATTAAAGAGTAGTTAGAAGGCAACAACTTTGGAAGAAAGAAAAAAGAGTAGGTGATGTAGTGCCCAGATGGGAAGGGCAAGTTGCCGTATAAAATTGGGTGCTAAGAGTGAGTCAGAGTCACCTCATTGAGGTGACATCTGAACAAGGACTGGAAAGAAGGGATGCAGATGGCTGGGCGCGGTGGCTCACGCCTGTAATCCCAGCACTTTGGGAGGCCAAGGCGGGCGGATCACAAGGTCAGGAGATCAAGACCATCTTGGCTAACATGGTGAAACCCCATCTCTACTAAAAATCCAAAAAATTAGCCAGGCGTGGTGACGGGCTCCTGTAGTCCCAGCTACTTGGGAGGCTGAGGCAGGAGAATGGCGTGAACCTGGGAGACGGAGCTTGCAGTGAGCCGAGATCGCGCCACTGCACTCCAACCTAGGCAACAGAGCAAGACTCCGACTAAATAAATAAATAAATAAAAATAAGAGATGCAGACATCGGAGGGAAGACCTAGAACAAAAGCCCTGGTGTGAGGGCCTGCCTAGTCAGCTGCGGGAACAACAGTGGTCATAGAGGCAATAAGGGGGCCAGATGGTAGAGAAAGTTGAAGGCATCATGAGGGCTCTGGCAGGGTTCTGAGTAGAGCATTGATGAGCTCTAGCCTCTGTATGGAGAGTAACCAAGGAAAGCAGTGGAGTCATGTGTGAAACCAATGTAGTAATTAGGTGGAAGATGATAGCCACTCGGATCAGATTGGTGATCAGTGGCTGGATTGCGGACATGCTGATACTTTAAAGGTAGAGCCAACAGACCGTAGGTTCAAGGTTTTGCATCATAAGGGGCAATATAGCCTGTAATGTTCAGAAGGAGTCAGGAAATAAAGGAGGCCTCTCAATACAGAGCTATTCACCAAGGGCCTAGATGGGGAGGAAGTAAGTTGCAAGTGTGTGGAGATACTGCTCCCCTCTGGCCCAAGCTCCCTCCCACTCCAGTTACCCAGTGTTGCGGGCAGCACCCTATTCTCTTCTGGGAGGTAGCAGAGGCAGAGCCACACCATCATTTTGGATGCACCTATTATGGGAGGCTGGAGTGCAATGGTGCCATCTTGGCTCACTACAACCTCCGCCTCCCAGGTTCAAGGGATTCTGCCTCAGCCTCCTGAGTAACTGGGATTATAGGCGCGCGATACCACGCCTGGCTAATTTTTCTATTTTTAGTAGAGATGGGGTTTCGCCATGTTGGCCACGCTGGTCTTAAACTCCTGACCTCAAGTGATCCGCCCGCCTTGGTCTTCCAAAGTGCTGGGATTACAGGTGTGAGTCATCGTGCCCAGCCTGGACTTGCCTTTTACCTCATCCGTGGTGTCTTTTGAAGAAAAAGATTCTTTAGAAATGTTTTTTCTTTCATAGCTTGTGTTTTATGTATTACTTTCAAGATCCCAACTAGATCTAGGTCCTAAAAATAGTATCCTACCTATTGTTTTTTAAATCAACTTAATTGTGGTATAATTGCACACTGCAGATAAACTGCACGTGTTTGAAGTGAGTAATGTAAGTTTTTTTGTCTTGGAGCCCCGAGGTAAACTTTTATTTCTTAGCTGACAGGACTTCCACACCCATGCTCCTCTCGGCACCTTTCACCCAGCCCAAGCAGCGGCGGCCCAGTGGTGGAAAAGGTGCCACGGCCAAACGGATTGGAGACTCACCCCGCATTCTAGGCCGGAGAAGCGGGCGGGCTTGGGATGCCGGCAGGAGGCAATGACTCTCCCCAGGCGCTGCATCCTGGCTCCGGGGCACAAGCGCCTCTCCGCCCTGACGCTGATGCTCGTCTGGCTGCCCGTTCTTTGGCATCAAAATACCAGACGATGGTGGCGCACCCTGTGGCCTGGGCTGCCTCACCTCATTCGGTCCCGCCTAGAAAGACCAGAGGACCAGAAAACCAGAAGCCTGTCAGAGCGACTAGAGGCTGGCTCCAGCCAACAGCCGCGCGCCTCAGCGTCCACGAGGGTTACCTGGGTAACGCGCCGCTTGGGCTCGGCGCCCAGCCGATGACGTAACCCGCGCTTGCGTAGTGGCGCCGCCCTGATGTGTAGTCTCCAGGCCGCCACCCCGGAACACCAGCCCAGCGGGTCTTGGACCCCTAGGCCATGTGGCTACAGTGGAATCCAGGCTTGGCCGAACCCAGGACGACCAGGCCAGACCCACCGGCAGTACCTTGCCCGCCCGCTTTAGTCACTTGCTCTAGGTGGATCTAAACCTCTAGGCCTGGGCGCGGTGGCTCACGCTTGTAATCCCGGCACTTTAGGAGGGCAAGGCGGCAGAATCGCTTGAGCCCCCGGCAGCATGGAGAGGTGGCAGAGGCAGGGCCATACCATCATCTTGGGTGCACCTATTATGGGAGGCTGGAGTGCAATGGTGCCATCTTGGCTCACTGCAACCTCCGCCTCCCAGGTTCAAGCGATTCTGCCTCAGCCTCCTGAGTAACTGGGATTATAGGCGCGCGCTACCACGCCCGGCTAATTTTTCTATTTTTAGTAGACATGGGGTTTCGCCACCCCCGGCAGCATGGGCAGACATGGCCCTCCCGCCTGATCTCTTAAAAAAACTTTAAATAATTCGTCGGGCGTGTTAGCGCCCACCTGTTTTCCCAGCTACTCCGGAGGCTGCGGTGGAAGGATCACCTGAGCCCAGGAGGTCAAGACTGCAGTGAGCTATGATCCTGCCACTGCACTCCAGCCTGGGCGACAGCGTGAGATCCTGTCTCCAAAATAAATAAAATTATGTACATATGTATGTATATTTAATTACATATATTTTGTATAATTTGTATATAGTTTATAATATATACATGTATGTGTACACATACATAAATATATGCGTAAATATATATATGCATATATATATGTAATAAAATATTAAGAACCCGCCCAGCCGAAGCCACGGGCGCTTTGGGCCCTCGGTTGGCCTCAGCCACTTCAGTCGCGGCCCCGGGGATGTTGGAGGAACCCTGTCAGGCAGCAAGCGCCTCCTCCAGCCCCGGGGGGCCTGCGGCTGTGCACCCACCCTCCGTCCCTCCCTCCCACGGCGCTCGCCTGCATGCGTTTTGGCAAATATCTAAACCCGCAAAACCATCACTAGCTCTGGTTTCCCAAGATCCTTGAAGCCCCTCCGTTCAGCATTCCACGCCCCTCTCTGCCCTTTCAAACCACCGCCAATCTGCTTTCTGTTATATATAGATTAGTTTGGATTTTCTAACAGTTGTATATAAATGCAGTGACACATTTGAGTGTACTCTTTTGTGATCTGGTTTATTTTACTCAGCATAATTATTTTGAGATTATCCATTTTGTTGCATATGTAAGTAGCTCATTCTTTCTATTGCTGAGTGGTGTTCCATCTCATGGATGCACCACCATTGTTTATCACGCATCTGTCCATGGACATGTAAACTGTTTCTATTTGGGGCTGTTAAAAATAAACTTCTGTGAACATTCGTGTACAAGTCTTCCTAAGGACACGCATTTCCTTTCCTGTTGGATAAATGCCTAGGCGTAGAATGGCTGGATCATATAGGAAATGAAAATTCAATTTTTTTTTTTGAGATGGAGTCTCACTCTGTCGCCTGGACTGGAGTGGAGTGGCGCGATCTCGGCTCACTGCAAACTCCGCCTCCGCGGTTCACACCATTCTCCTGCCTCGGCCTCCTGAGTAGCTGGGACTACAGGCGCCCGCCACCACACCAAGCTAATTTTTTCATTTTAGTAGAGACGGGGTTTCACCGTGTTAGCCAGGATGGTCTCTATCTCCTGACCTCGTGATCCACCCGCCTCAGCCTTCCGAAGTGCTGGATTACAGGCGTGAGCCACCATGCCCCGCGAAAGTTCAACATTTTAAGAAACTGTCCATTTGTTTTCCAAAGTGTTTGTACCGTTTCACATTCCCACCAGCAATACACAGATGCTCCTGAACTACGATAGGGTTAGGTCCAAATAAGCCCATGGTAAACTGAAAATACCATGAATCAAATGATTTACATACCCAAATAAATCCGTCAAGTTGAGGAGAGTACTGAATTTGTATAGCTTGTATACCATCATAATTCTGAAAAATCGTAAGTTGAATCATGGACAAGGACTGTATAAGAGTTGTAATTCCTCCATATCCTTGGCAACATGATATGGTTTATTTTTTGCAATTCTAATAGGCATGTATTGGTATTGCACTGTAGTTTTGATTTCCCTAATTACTAACGTTAAACATCTTTTCATATACTTCCTTTCCATTTGCATATTTTGTGGTGAACTGTGTTCAAATGCTTTGCTTGGCTTTAAAAAAAAAGTGGTTGAAATTGCTTGTTTTCTTATTGTTGAATTTTATCTTTTATTCTATTTTTTTTTTTTTTTTTTTGAGATGGAATCTTGCTCTGTCACCCAGGCTGGAGTGCAAATAGCATGATCTTGGCTCACTGCAACCTCTGCCACCCAGGTTCAAGTGATTCTCCTGCCTCAGCCTCCCAAGTAGCTGGGATTATAGGTGCACACCACGACACCTGGTTAATTTTTGTATTTTGAGTAGAGACAGGGTTTCACCATGTTGGCCAGGCTGGTCTTGAACTCCTGACCTCAAGTGATCTGCCCATCTCAGCCTCCCAAAGTGGTAGGATTACAGGCGTGAGCCACCATGCCCATCCTTTAACTCTCTTTTAATCCACACAGAAGCCCAGAGCTCAAATCAGGGGCCCTGATATCTTCAACAAGGCCTGGCTCGTGGGTTTATGGCGCAGGTTGAGGAGCTCCTGGCTCCATGTTTCCCACCGATCCCAGTGTCCTCACCTCACCCAGTCTGGGGCATTCCGCTCGGGCTTTTAGCAGGATGATGTAACATTTGGGGCAAAGATGCCACCCAGCAGCCCTGCCATGGAAGCCAGGATGGAAAAGATCTCCACGGCCACAGTGGACTTGCCCTGTGCGCTGTGGTACAGGGGCAGGAAGGTTGTCCAGAAGCTGCAGAACAGCAGCATGCTGAAGGTGAGGAACTTGGACTTGTTGAAGGCGTCTGGCAGACCCCTGGCCAGGAAGGCTACAAAGAAGGTGCCCCCAGCCAGGAGGCCCAGGTAGCCCAGCACACAGGAGAAAGCGACAGCAGAGCCCTCTCAGCACTGGATGACAATGTGGCTGGGCTCTGAGGCCATGTCCCCATCTGGGAATGGTGGGGAAGTGCCCAGCCAGATGCCACAGAGAACAACCTGCACCAAGGAAGCAGCAAGGACCACCGAGGTGGAAGCGCCAGGTCCCAGGCACACCCAGACCCTGTCACCTGGTGACCCTGAAGGCCAGGACGGAAGAGACAGCCATGGTGAACACAACAGCAACTGTGGTCTGGTAGAGGAGGCAGGTGGCAGCTGTGGGACAACCAAGGAAAGGCAAGGGACAGAGGGTCAGGGAGGTGAGCAGCGTGCAGCTGAGAGCTCTGTTGTTGGCCCTGACCACAGGTGTGTCTCGGTGCTTCAGAACAGTCTGAGGACCAGCACTGCCAGGCTGGCCAGCATGAGCGCCACCAAGGCGAGCGTGAGTCCCAGCGGGTCGTCAAAGGCCAGGAAGGTCTCTGTCCTGGGCAGGCAGCCATCTCTGGTGCGGCTTGAGTACTGCTCCTCTGGGCACAGAAGACATCTCTTTGTACCTGTGGGAGACACACATCCCTGAGTCTGCCACAGGATCGTAACGACACCAGCCATGTGAAGGAAGGCTCCCTATGCACTAAACCAGCCTTACCAGCGTTTCACACCTATTCATTACTGATTGAAGGGGGCCTGCCCCTCCACACCTGTAGGTATTTCTCGCAAGGTGGAGACAAGAGACTGAGAAAAGAAATAAGACACAGAGACGAAGTGTAGAGAAAGAAAAGTGGGCCCAGGGGACGGCACTCAGCATACAGGGGACCCACACCAGCACCAGTCTGAGTTCCCTCAGTATTTATTGATCACTCTCTCTACCATTTTGGCAAGGGGGATGTGGCAGGACTACACGGTAATGGTGGGGAGAGGGTCAGCAGGAAAACATGTGAGCAAAGGACTCTGTGTCATAAATAAATTTAAGGAAAGGTGCGGTGCCTGTGATGTAACCAAGCAAGTTATAGAGAAACGCCACACTTTGAGACTAATTCAGGAGTCCTTTATCAGCCGGTGACCGAGAGATGGCTAGTGCTCAAAATTCTCTCAGCCCCGAAGAAGGGGCTAGATTTTCTTTTATACTTTGGTTTAGAGGAGGGGGAACCTAGCTGTAGCAATCTTACAGAAGTAAAGCAGGCAAAAAAAAAGTTGAAAAGACAAATGGTTACAGGAAAACAAACAGTTCCAGGTACAGAGGCTTTAAATCCATCACAAGGTGATAGGTGCGGGGGCTCTGGGTGCTATCTGCCGGACACAAACGCGGGGGCTTTAGGGTACTATTACCCCAGCGAATTCCTGGCAACTGCAGACATAGCCTGCCACAGTACCTTATCAGTTAATTGCACTCTTTGATATGCTGAGAGTCAGCTTGCCCAAGTTAAGTCCTTGAGGAAGGGAGTGGGTAAGGAGCCCTTGAGGTCTTGCAAATGAAGGAGCCAAATGGAGTCCATCCAGCTTTCTCAGCTTAGAGAGAGTATTCATATTAAAACAAGGTACGGTATTCACACCTGGATGTGCACGTAGGCCAGATTTATGTTTGACTTTACCCAAACACCTCAGTGCAGTAAAGAGCAGTACTGCCGCCAGCATGTCTCACCTCCAGCCATAAGACAGTTTTCTCCTATCCCAGTAAATGGAATATACGATCAGGTTTTCTACCGAGACATTCCATTCCCAGGGATGAGGAGCAAGAGACAGAGGCTTTCCTCTTATCTCAAGTGCAAAGAGGCCTTCCTCTTTCACTAATCCTCCTCAGCACAGACCCTTTACAGGTGTCGGGCTGGGGGACGGTAAGGTCTTTCCCTTCCCACGAGGCCACATCTCAGGCTGTCTCAGGGGGGCAAACCTTGGACAATACCCAGGCTTTCTCAGGCAGAGGTCCCTGTGGCCTTCCGCAGTGCATTGTGTCCCTGGGTACTCGAGACTGGAGAATGGCGATGACTTTTACCAAGCATACTGCCTGCAAACACATGTTTACCAAGGCACATCCTGCACAGCCCTAACTCCACTAAACCTTGAGTCAATACAGCACGTTTCTGTGAGCACAGGGTTGGGGCTAGGGTTACAGATTAACAGCATCTCAAGGCAGAAAAATTTTTCTTAGTACAGATCAAAATGGAGTTTCTTATGTCTTCCTTTTTCTACATAGACACAGTAACAGTCTGATCTCTTTCTTTCCCCCACAGATTTATAATTTTGAGATACCAGTGATGGGATGGGCCACATTAGATCCTGAGGCACAAGGAAAAATACACGCCCCGTATACATGTTTGCATGTTTTTTTAAAATGGTTAATTTTTTCCAAGTAGTAACAACAACTGCTCTTTTTGTTTTGTTGTTTGAGACAGGGTCTCACTCTTGACACCCAGGCTGGAAAGCAGTGGCTCGATCACAGCTCACTGCAACCTCCGCCTCCCAGGTAAAGCCATCTTCCCCCTCAGCCTCCCAAGTAGCTGGAACTACAGGCATGCACCACCACACCCAGCTGTTTTTTTTATTATTGTTTTTGTAAAGACAGGGGCCTCACCCTGTTGCCCAGGCTGGTCTTGAACTCCTGGACTCACGCAATCCTTCCACCTTGGCCTCTCAAAGTGCTGGGATTACGGGTCTGAGCCACCACACTTGGCTGCACTCGGACTTTTGAACCATAAAAACTGTGAGATAAGAAATGTGCTTTGTTTCATACGCTTGTGGTAATTTGTTAACAGCAGCTATAGAAACTAATGCAGGGAGCAACTGGGCATTGCCTACACTCACAGTGGGAGTGTGAACTGGAAGCACCACCAGTGTCTGTTAAAGCCACAGGTATGGCCTGGCATGGTGCCTCATGCCTATAATCCCTGCACTTTGGGAAGCTGAGGCAGGAGGATTGCTTGAGCTCAGGAGTTCAAGAACAGCCTGGGAAACATAATGAGTCCCTGTCTCTATAAAAATAATTTTTTAAAAAATTAGCCAAGCATGGTGGGGTGGCATGTACGTGTAGTCCCAGCTACTCGGGAGGCTGAGGTAGGAGGATCTCTTGAGCCCAGATCAAGGCTGCAGTGAACCACGTTCACACCACTGCACTCCAGCCTGGGCAACAGAGTGAGACCTCTTCTCAAAAGAAAAAAAAAAAAGCTGCAGGTATGTCTACCTGTGGCCCAGCAATGCCACACCCAACAGAAATTCACCTGTATGTCCCCAAAAGACACAACAATGAGACACGGCTCATTGCAGCCGCTAATCAGCAGGCTTCTCAAATCCCCCATCCCTGTTGGAGTGGATGAAGCAGCCGTGGTGCGTCCACACAATGGGATCTCACCAGTCATTAGAACAAGAGAGCCACAACCACACATAACCACCACTAGGATGAATCTCACAAACAACTGGGAGGAAAAAGCAAGACACAAAAGAACACTCACTGTGTGATTCCACTTATAGGACGTTTAAAAATCAAGCAAAACCCACTGACACCAATAGAAGTCAGGGCAGTGGATGGGTTGCAGGGAGAAGACAATGGCTGGGAGGGGTATGAAAGCTTCTGGGAGGGCCAGGTTGTGCTCTGTTTCTTGATGAGAGGACCAGGGACACGGAATGTTTGCCAGGTGAGAATTCATTGGGCTGCACGCTTACGATCTATGCATTTGTCTATATATTTCAATAAAACACTTACCTAATAATAATGACCTTTATTCATTCTCTTTGAGCCGCTGTTAATAATAAGTGCCTAGACCAGCTCAGTCGGGGAGACCCTAACCTAGCGGTGCTAGAGGAATTAAAGACACACACACAGAAATACAGGGGTGTGGAGTGGGAAATCAGGGATCTCACAGCCTTCAGAGCTGAGAGCCTCCAACAGAGATTTACCCACATATTTATTGACAGCAAGCCAGTGATAAGCATTGTTTCTACAGATTATAGATTAACTATGTGTTTGGCAAAGTGTATTCACTGGGCAGATCCTGGAATACTGACACACTGAAAAATACTACAGAAAAAACTCCTGATGGAGACTCTGATTCAGCTTGTGTGACTCTTAATATTTTCATTTTGGGTGGTGAGTAAATGTCTTTCCTCACTCAGAGAAGGGCTCAGTATCCCTAAACAGCATAGCTGAGTTATGACTGGCCTAATTTAGAGCTGCACCAACTTCATGTACCAAATAGGGACACCGCTGGCCTCTGTGCTTCCCTCTGACTCGAATACACCAGAACTGGGATCATTTCTGCACCCTGGAAACTGACCTAGAGGTCCTCCTTCGTCACATGCAGTCATTCTGTCTCCCAGAGGGGCTCACGGGTTGACTATGCCTATGTGGACAAAGTGGAATCAGCCCTCAGTGGTCTTCTGTCCATGGACAACATCAAATTCTGTAATTAAATCTCCGTTGGCATCAAACATGATCTCTGTCCCATCAGGGGTCTTGAAACGCACGTTCTTGAGAGGACGAAGCAGCTGGGGAAGGATGGATGACACTGTAGATGGGCAGGGCCAGTCCCAGGGGCTGTGCAAAATGCATCAGGCCCTCAGCCACCGTGGTGAGCAGGGGCTGCCTCAGGCAGGGCCAACGTATCCATGAGGCACGAGAGACCCAGGGCTGTGATATTTGCAGGGTCCCATGAACATGTTCTAATGTTAACTGCTTGTAAAAACAAAGAAAAAAATTAAAAAGTAATTAATGGGCCATGCACAGTGGCTCAAGCCTGTGGTCCTAGCACTTTGGGAGGCCGAGGCAGGCGGATCACGAGGTCAGGTGCTCGAGACCAGCCTGACCAATATGGTGAAACGTCGTCCCTACCAAAAATACAAAAATTAGCCAGGCGTGGTGGTGGTTCACGCCTGTAATCCCAGCCACTCAGGAAGCTGAGGCAGAAGAGTCACTTGAACCCGGGAGACGGAGGTTGCAGTCAGCCAAGATCATGCCACTACACTCCAGCCTGGGCGACAGAGCAAGACTCTGTCTCAAAAAAAAGTAATAATGAACATATAATAATGAGTCCAACCCAGGATATATTCATCTTTAGACCAAGGCAATGGTAAAATTGAATTAAGAATTTTTTTTCCATGGAGGAAGGAACGCACAAAAGCCACAGTGTGGCCCTTGCTCCAGGGATTCCGTCTGAGCAAACACTTCCTCCTTGGCCTTCCCATCACACTCCAAGTGGAGTAAAATCCTGGCGGGACCTACACAGGTCGGTCCCTGAACACCTAGACATCCTGATCCCTCAGTCACAAAGCTAGCATGGACTTAAGACCCCTCATCCTGGCCAGGCATGGTAGCTCATGCCTGTGATCCCAACACTTACCCCAAAGTGGGCAGATCGCTTGAGCCCAGAAGTTTGAGACCAGCCTGGGCATCATGGTGAAAATACAAAAATTAGCTGGGCATGGTGGTGCATGCTTGTAGTCCCAGCTACTCGGGAGGCTGAAGGATCACTTGAGCCCAGGAGGTTGAGACTGCAGTGAGCTGTGAATGCATCACTGTATTCCAGCTTGAACAACAAAGCAAGGCACTGTCTTAACACAAAACAAAACAAAAAATTCCTCAGCCCGGCACGGTGGCTCATGCCTGTAATCCTAGCACTTTGGGAGGCCAAGGTGGGCAAATCATCTGAGGTCAGGAATTCAAAACCAGCCTGACCAACATGGTGAAACCCCATCTCTACTAAAAATACAAAATTAGCCAGGCGTGATGGCACATGCCTATAATCCCAGCTACTCAGAAGGCTGAGGCAGAAGAATTGCTTGAACCCAGGAGGCGGAGGTTGCAGTTAGCTGAGATCACACCATTGCACTCCAGTCTGGACACAGCGAAACTCCGTCTCAAAAAAAAAAAAATCTTCGTCCAGTGCTCCTGCTAAGATGTGGCTTAGGGCTGTGAATACAAGATATCCTCACTGAGGAGCACTGCCCCTGTCCTCCCCCCCAGCAGACCAAGTGAGTTTCCTGCTGTCTCCCCTTCCCTGAATCATCTACTCCACACTTTGTTTTTGAGACAAGGTCTTACTCTGTTGCCCAGGCTGGAGTGCAGTGGCACCATCATGGCTTGCTGTAGCCTCAACCTCCCGGGCTCAAGCGATCCTCACACCTGAGCCTTCCAAGTAGTTGTGACTACAGGCGTGCATCATCACGACTTTTTTTTTTTTTTTAAAGATAGTCTCGCTCTGTCACCCAGGCTCGAGTGCAGTGGTGTAATCTCGGCTCACTGCAAGCTCTGCCCTCCCAGGTTGAAGGAATTCTCCTACCTCAGCCTCCTGAGTAGCTGGGACTACAGGCGCCCACCATCACGCCTGGCTAATTTTTTGTATTTTTAGCAGAGATGGGGTTTCACTGTGTTAGCCAGGATGGTCTCGAGATCTCCTGACCTCGTAATCCACCTGCCTCTGCCTCCCAAAATGTGGGGGTTACAGGCGTGAGCCACCGTGTTCAGCCCGTGCTTGGCTGATTTAAAAATTTTTTTGTAGATTCAGTGTCTTACTGTGTTTCCCTGGCTGATCTTGAACTCCTGGGCTCGAATGATCCTCCCACATTGGTCTCCCAAAGTACTGGGACTACAGGCATGAGCCACCATGCTCAGCCCCACTCCACACGTTCGCCTCTCACCAGCCAGGGCTGGAAGTCCCAGGCATCGGCACACCCCTGGTCCCCATGCTTGCAGCCTGCCAGGGCCTGCAGGGCCTGGGCGATGGCCTAGACCACTGTGTAGGCGATGTGTACTTTGCTTTCCTTCTGGAAAGGGTAGTGCTCAACCCTCAGACTCTCATTTCCTGAGCAGAACTGGACTCCCGCAGCCGCTGTGCTTTCCCTGCTGCCCCCCGCCGCTCCTATGGGGCTATGTGCACTTGAGGGTGACCTCCCAGAATCTCCATATGAACATGTCTTCTGGGGTCCTGGCGGGGTGCAGGGAAGTCGGTGGGGGGCTGGCTGTTGCAAAGCAGGAGGCTGAATGAGCCCTGCAGAACCCAGAATGTACTGGCACAGTCAGGGCCAGCGCCATGTGCAGAGTGTCCCAGCTGACACAGACCTGGCCCAGGATGCCTCGGCCTGCCAGGCACTGCAGGATGAGTCGGAAGTGCTAGCTGTTAAGGAAGACCAGGATGATGGTGGCCGTACAGCTCTCCATCAGCCGGATGACGTTTTTCATTTTCGGGGACTCCCGAGTGGGGATGTGGAGTTGGAACTCAATGCAGACCCCAGCCTGGCCCAGCTCCTGGACGAGCAGAGACCTGCCCTGCAGCTCAAAGTCGTCCCCCTGTGCCAGGACGCTCACCCAAGACCATCGGAAGTGAAGCATCAGCTGCACCACTGCATGGGTGGTCATGAGGTGACTGAGCAGAGTCTGAAAAAGGATGGGAACTGGGTCTTGTCGCTGAGGCTGGCCAGTGTAAAGGAGGGGCTGACCTGTGCAGGAAGAGGCCAGGGCAATGGGGAGGGGTGAGGAGCAGCTCAGGCACCTGCTGACCACCAGGTTCAAAGAAAGCCGGGTTGACCCACACGTCCCTGGTGGCCCTGGGTGTGTCTCCCAATTTTGTCACTGAAAGCTCACACCTATAATCACAGCACTGAGAGGCCAAGGCAGGCAGATCACTTGAGGTCAGGAGTTCAAGACCAGCCTGGCCAACAACATAGTGAAACCCCATCTCTACTAAAAATACAAAAATTAGCCAGGCATGATGGTGGGTGCCTGTAATCCCAGCTACTTGGTAGGCTGAGGCAGGAGAATCACTTGAACTCTGGAGGCCGAGGTTGCAGTGAGCCGAAATCGCACCACTGCACCCTAGCCTGGGTGACAGAATGAGACTCCGTCTCAAAACAAAACAAAACAAAAAAATTCCCACATAAGGCTGGGCATGGTGGCTCACGTATATCCCAGGGCTTTGGGAGGCCAAGGTGGGAGGACTGCTAGAGCCCAGGAGGTCGAGACTAGCTTGGGCAACACAGTATGACCCCTGCTCTAAAAAGACACAGAGAGAGAGAGAGACACACACACAGAGAAAGAAACACAGAGAGAGAGAGAGAGAGAGAGAGACAGAGACACAGAGACACAGAGACACAGAGAGACACAGACAGACACAGACACACAGACAGAGACAGAGTCAGACAGAGAGACAGAAAGGAGGGAAGGCAGGCAGGAAGGGAAGAAGGGAGGGAGGGAGGGAGGGAGAGGAGGGAGGGAGGGAGGGATGGAGGAGGGAAGGAGGGGAGAGAGAGCGAGCCAAGCAGGCACAGAAAGAAAAAAAAAAGGAGAAAAAGAAAGGAAGAAAGAAAAAGGCCAAATGTGGTGGCTCACACCTGTAATCCCAGCACCTTGGGAGGCAGAAGTGGGCAGATCACTTGAGGCCAGGCTGGTCTCAAACTCCTGACCTCAGGTGATCGGCCTGCCTCAGCCTCCCAGAGTGCTGGGATTACAGTTGTAAGCCGCAGCACCCAGCCCCAAGGAATAATTGAACTTAATGTTCATTCCTCTCGTTTTGCCCACTTCAAACTTACGTTTCTGCTCCTTTGCCAAGCTGGGTTTTTGTTGTTTTTTTTTGAGACAGGGTTTCACTGTCACCCAGGCTAGAGTGCAGTGGCAGGAACACAGCTCACTACATCCTCCACCTACTGGGCTCAAGAGATCTTCCTGCCTCAGGGGACTACAGATGTGCACCACCCACCACCCCCAGTTAAAAAAATTATTTTGTAGAGATGGGGTCTATGTTTCCCAGCCTGGTCTTAAAATTCCTGGGCTCAAGTGATCCTCCTGCCTCAGCAGACCTGGGGATCCGATTCTAGTTCCGGTTTGCACAGCGCCGACAACTCTGGGGCTACAGGCTGGAGCCACCGTGCGGGGCCTGGGATTCGGACTCTAGTTCCGGTTTCCACAGCGTGGACAACTCTGGGGTTACAGGCTGGAGCCACCATGCCGGGCCTGGGGTTCGGATTCTAGTTCCGGTTCGCACAGCGCGGACGGACAATTCTTCACTGGCAGTGGCAATGACTCGGAACCTACTTGTGTTGTTTGGTCACGCTGTGATCTTCGTCAGTTTTTGCCTGCTTGTCGATTTGCCAATGAAGAGACCACTCTTCGTGCCCCGGAAGATAAAGTTCTATGAAATCAGGGTCAACGGGGTTGTGTGTCTGTGTTTGCTTCTGACCTGTGGCTGAGGCACAGGATGAAACTGCTCGGTCTCTGGGGTCTGTTGGATCAGAGACTTTAACACGCTCCTCGTGTGGGTGCAAAACATTCTCCTACCGCCAGAGGGTAGTAAGGAAATAGGCTATGCAAACGTTATGGGGTCTGAACGGAACGGTGCTCTGGTCTGATTGGTTTACACAGACCCATAAAGCTGACGCAACAGGTAGAGCTGCCAGATTTGAAAATAAAAAAACAGGATACCCAATTAAGTTTAAATTTCAGATAAATTCATCTAATATTTTAGCATAAGTATGTCTTGTATGTCCCGTGCAATATTTGGGACCAAATTCTACTAAAAAGGACTATTCATTGTTTATCTGAAAACCAAATTTCACTGGGGGTACTGTTTTATCTGGCAACCCTACAGATACAGGAAAACAGCTTCTTGAGCTGCAGTCAAGAAATGCAGTTGCAGCTGCACGCAGTGGCTCATGCCTGTAAACCCAACACTGGGAAGCTGAGGTGGATCACAAGCCCAGGAGTTGCAGGCCAGCCTGGGCAACACAGGGAGAGTTTTGTTTTTTTTTAAAAAAAAAAAAAAAAAAAAAAAAAGGCCAGGCGCCGTGTCTCACGCCTGTAATTCCAGCACTTTGGGAGGCTGAGGCGGGTGGATCACCTGAGGTCAGGAGTTTGAGACCAGACTGGGCAATATAGTGAAACCCCATCTCTACTAAAAATACAAAAATTAGCCGGTCATGGCGGCGGGCACCTGTGGTCCCAGCTACTTGGGAGGCTGAGACAGGAGAATCGCTTGAACCCAGGGGGCAGAGGTTGCAGTGAGCCGAGATCGCACCACCGCACTCCAGCCTGGGCGACAAGAGTCAGACTTCGTCTCAAAAAAATTCAAAAAGGAAAAAAAAAATTGAGTCTCTAATCCTTTAAATGTGCTTGAATTAAAAGGAAAGAAAAGAAAGTCTACATATAGAAACTTCTAGTTCAGAAGCATTTTATGTAAGAATCCAAGTGGGAAGTAATCAAGGTGAATTCTTGGAAAAAAATCAGCCTGGCTTGATACTTTGGGGTTAAAAGCACCTAGAATAGCTATGTGGTTATTTGCAGAGGTTCTATAGAAATCAACTCTCCTTTTTATCAGGATAGGACTGGACTAAATTGATTGTACGATCAAGCCCATACCTGAAGTGTCACACCTCAGAATAAACTCCCCAATACATGACAACCCACCCTGAAGGAGTAAGGGGTGAAGGGGTGAGCTTTCTTTGTGGCCCCAACATTCACACCGCCCCAGGAAAACCCTTCCAACCTGTTCTGTGATTTACAGGGCCCCCTGCTTCACAGGTAGGAAGGCAGGCCTCTCCCCCAGCAGGCCAGCAAACTTTGCAAATTTAAGGCGTTCAAGGGCAGAGGAATCCTGTAAACCCAAATTTACAGGTTTCTCAGTCGAACATGAATCTATTAAATTGGACTCGTCATACAATGCTGGTGGGAATGTAAAATGGTGCGCTGCTTTGGAAAACACTCCAGCAGCTCCTCAGATAGTTAATCATAGCATGAACCTTTGGCCCAGAAATTCTACCCATACAACCAAGGGAATTGAAAACATACTGAACATACACACAAAAACGGATACATAAATGTTCATAGCAGCCCTATTCACAGTAGGCCCAAAATGGAAACAGTTCAAATATCCATCAACTGATAAATGGATACACACGACATGCTCTATTCATACAACGGATTTTTTTTTAAGACAGGGTCTTGCACTGCTGCCCAAGCTGGATTATAGTGGTACGATTATAGCTCACTGCACCCTTGACCACCCCCCCCCCCCCCGCCCCCGCCCCCCGACTCAAGTGATTCTCCTGCCTCAGCCTTCTGAGTACCCAGGACTACAGCTGCATGCCACTACACCTATTTTTTTTTTTTTTTTCCTGTAGAAATGGAGTCTCCCTATGTTGCCCAGGCTGGTCTTGAGCTCCTGACATCAAGCAATCCTCCCACCTTGGCCTCCCACAGGGCCACTATACCCAGCCTATGATGGAAAATTAATCAATAGAAGGGAACGACGCTCTGACACAGGCTGCAACGTGGATGAACCTTGAAAATATATTTAGTGAGAAAAGCCAGTCACAAAGGACCACACAGCGTATGATTCCGTTTATAGGAAGTATCCAGAAAAAGCAAATCTGTACAGACAGAACATACATTAGTGGTTGCCGGCAGGTGGAGCTGATGGAAACTGCTGGCTAAAGGGGTTGGGGTTTCCTTGCGGGGTGATGAAAATGTTCTCAAATTGACTGTGGGGATGGCTACACAACTCGAACATACCAAAAGCCATGAGTGAGTTACGCGGTATGTGGATTATATCTCAGGCTGGAGGACTGCTTGAGCCTAGGAAATCGAGGCTGCAGTGAGCCGTGATCATGCCACTGCACTCCAGCCTGAGCGACAGAGACCCCATCACTAAAAAAATTAAAATGCCCCGGCACAGTGGCTCACACCTGTGATCCCAGCACTTTGTGGTGCCGAGGTGGGCAGATCACCTAAGGACAGAAGTTCCAGACCAGCCTGGCCAACGTGGTGAAACACCGTCTCTACTAAAAATACAAAAATTAGCCGAGAGGTGGTAGGGGGCGCCTGTAAACCCAGCTACTCGGGAGGCTGAGGCAGGAGAATCGCTTGAACCCGGGAGGCGGAGGTTGCAGTGAGCTGAGATCGTGCCACTGCACTCCAGCCTGGGAAACAGCAAGACTCCATCTCAATACACCCACATACATACAGAAAAAAAAAGTTGCCTCTAGACATAGCTACTATTACGGGAATGACACCCGAGGGCCTGAGAGTCAGGAGGCCCCAGTGGGGCGGGGCCGTGTGGAGGCTGGCGGCACAAGCCCTATGGCCTGGACTCAAAACCCAGCTCCAGCTGCCCCAGTGCTGGGTGAGCTGCAACGTGTCATTGCTAGTTCCCTCAATCTCAGTGTCCTGGTGAATGCAGCAGCGATCACCATTCTCTTACAGGGAGGTCATGGTGAGGGGGAGGATGGCGTCAGGCTGTAGAGCATTGGCGGGGAGCCAGGACCCTCCGCGGTAGGGCCTCAGCGTCACCCCCATTGTGGCCAATACCACAGCAAATATTAGGGGAGGGTACGGCTCTGAGTACTTACCTGGAGAAACCTGTAGAGTCCCAGGAGCCTGGCCATTGGCATAGACAACGCCAAGCATGTTTCTCTAAAGCAGCTCCAGGAGCGCTGGGCCCGCACGTGTAGCTGGGGATGGGCTCCTCCTGCCCGGTGAGAAAGCTCATGGTCTCATGGAGCACTGCGTGCACGAAGTCCCCCTGTGTCCAGAATTGGTTCCTTCCAGTGGGTTCTTGGTGTAGCTGACTCAACAATGAAGCTGCGGACCCTCACGGCGAGTGTTACTACAGTTCTTATCTGGAGTTGTTCATTCCTCCCGTTGGATTCGTGGTCTTGCTGGCTTCAGAAGTGAAGCCACAGACCTTTGCAGTTAGTATTACAGTTCATAAAGGTAGTATAGATCCACAGCATGATCATCAGCAGGATTTATTGCAAACAGCGAAACAACAAACTTCCACAGACTGGAAGGAAAGCCCAACAGACCGCCACTGCCGGCTCGGGTGGCCTGCTTTTATTCCCTTATCTGGCCCCACCCACATCCTGCTGATTGGTCCATTTTACAGAGCACTGATTGGTCCGTTTTACAGAGAGCTGATTGGTCCGTTTTGACTGAGTGCTGATTGGTGCGTTTACAAACCTTTAGCTAGACACAGAGTGCTGATTGGTGCACTTACCATCCTTTAGCTAGACAGAAAAGTTCTCCAAGTCACCACCCTACCTGGAAGCCCAACCGGTTTCACCTCTCACCCAGAGTTCCAGATGGAGAAGCCCAGCCTGAGGCTGGGGAGCAGGTGGGTGTCCCTGTTGATCTCCTCCATGGCAAATGTGAATCCTTGGGCTGCCCAGTAGCCCCAGGTGGAAACGCTGAGGGAAGGAGAAGCTCAGGCTTACCGCATGCTGTAGCTGCAGAGGCTATGGCTTATGCAGGGTTATGCACACTCAAAGTGGATGAGGCCACAAGTCTCCACAAGCGCTTGTGCACGATGTAGCCTATACATCAGACTTGACATAACTACATCTTAGCAAAAGACTCCATTTTATATTTCATAGGACACTCTGCCATCAAGGATAGGATGTTCTGTTTATTAAACAACAACAAAAAAAGACTGCACCTAACCAGGTAAGGACACAAGCACACTCTTCCACTACCAGTTCTCACCAGGGGACTACTAGGTGACTATAAAAGATTAGGCCTTCTCGGGCGCGGTGGCTCATGCCTGTAATCCCAGCACTTTGGGAGGTCAAGGCAGGAGGATCACTTGAGGTCAGGAGTTCAAAATCAGCCTGGCCAATGTAGTGAAACCCCATCTCTAATAAAAATACAAAAAAATTAGCCGGGCATGGTGGTGTGCACCTGTAATCCCAGCTACTCGGGAGGCTGAGGCAGGAGAATCACAAGAACCCGGGAGGCAGAGGTTGCAGTGAGCCGAGATCGTGCCATTGCACACCAGCCCGGGTGACAGAGCAAAACTCTTGTCTTAAAAAATAATAATAAAAGAAAAAGAAAATTAGGCCTTCAGGAGCTCAAAATGGCTGTTTTAACTGACGCTGTTTTGCAGTCACTCATGATAACTCAGCCTCTGTGGCCAAAGGCTCTGCCACCTCAAAGACTTCCTTGCAGGATGGCAGACCACCGACCTCACCGACCACCCACCCACCGCCTGGCCCAGACCAGGATGCCTTTTGTCTTCTTCGCTGCCTCTGAACTGGTTCCTTAACTCTTTCTCCTATCTCTTTTTTCTCTTGATGTTAAATGTCACTTTGTTGGTTGTGGAATGTTTAACCTATAACATTTCTATATTAAGTATACTATTATGTATGGTTTGCAATATTAACTGACTTGTGGAGTGGCTTGAGCCTCCGTGCCTGTGGCTCTGACTACCAAGTGAATGAGAAGCACAAGGGATAATTGGCTCCTTGGGAACTCCATGTAGCTCATGGCTTTTGTGATTGAAATAACATCAGTAGGCCGGGTGCGGTGGCTCACGCCTGTAATCCCAGCACTTTAGGAGGCCAAGACGGGCGGATCACCTGAGGTCAGGAGTTCGAGACAAGCCTGGCCAACATGGTGAAACCCCGTCTCTACTAAAAATTCAAAAATTAGCTGAGCATGGTGGAGGGCACCTGTAATCCCAGCTACTCAGAAGGCTGAGGCAAGAGAATCGCTTGAACCTGGGAGGTGGAGGTTGCAGTGAGCAAAGATCGCGCCATTGCACTCCAGCCTGGGGGCAAGAGCGAGACTTTGTCTCAAAAAAAGGAAAAGAAAAGAAAAGAAATAACATCAGTAAACACTTGACATTGCGGAAAGACACGAACGTGTGGACCTGGTTATCTCTGACCTTGCACTGATCATGACATGTGCATAGCAAAATGGGCAGAACAGCCAAAAAGGGGTGAGGGGTGGGGGGTAGGACATGTTGGTCAAAGGGCTCCAAGTTTCAGTTAGACAAGGAGGCATAGGTTTCCAGATCTATTGCACAGCATGGAGACTGTAGTTATCAATAATTAATGTATATTTCAAAACTGCAAAAAGATCATATCTTAAATGTTCACATTGCAAAAAATGATAAGGATGTGAGGATATGGATATGTTGATTAGCCCGATTTAATCATTCCATAATGTATACATATATTAAGACATCATATTGTACCCCATAAATATATACAATTATTATTCATTGATTAGAAAAAATAACCTGGCAACATCAAGTGATGGCAAGTGGAGTGATTGGAAGTCTTGTGCATGTCTGGTGAGAATGCAGAATGAAATGGTTGCTTTGGAAAACATTGTGGCAATGTTTAAATGAAGGTAAACAGGCCAGCCATGGTGGCTGTAGCCTGTAGTCCCAGCACTTTGGGAGGCTGAGGCGGGAGGATTGTTTGAACCCAGGAGTTAGAAACCAGCCTAGGTCACAACGTGAGACTCTGTCTCTATAGAAAATGAAAAGTAAATAAAAAATTAAAAAATTAGCCGAGTCTGGTCTCATGCATCTGTGGTGCCAGCTACTCAGAAGCTGAGGTGGGAGGATCACTTGAGCTGGGAGGTCAAGGCTGTAGTGAGCTATGATCGAGCCACTGCACTCCAGCCTGGGCAGCAGAGCCAGACCCTGTCTCCAAAAATAAAATAAAGTAAAATGGTAAACATATTCATTTTTTAAAAAAGAAAAAAATCACCAGAGGGACTATGTGAAGAACTGTCTGCAGAGACAGTTTGGGAACCTGGGACAGAAATGGGTGATGGCACACACAGGTAAAGAGAAATTCCCTGGGCTGATCAACTCATGAAGAGATTTGTTCATTCCACAAACACTTGTTCATTCAACAAACACACTTACCTGTGCCTGGCGCTGCTCTAAGCGCCAAGGGTTGGCGGTGGACAAGAGAGGGGAGAATCTCTGCCTCACCTGTGCAGTCGCTGCAGCACAATGAGGAGACAAGCAACCCATGCTTCAGACACAGACAGAAAGCAAGAAGGAAAAACGGACTGAGGTGCTAAGGCAGGGCCGGTGAGACGGGCTGACCAGGATCCAGACAGACAGGATGAGTCCCGGCCATCCAGGAGGGATTCTGAGAATCAGCTGCTGCCTGAGGCTTTAGAAGGACACTCCTGAAGGTGCCCAGCCTTCAGGGGCTCTCCACCAAACACCCTGGTAGCTGCTTACCTTGAAGACTCCAAGCCAGCTGATGGAGCAGTGAAATCAAACAGGGTGATGTTGTACAGGTGGAAGATGGAGAAGCTGGCCCTGACCACCACATCCCCTGGACAGTCAAAGCGGGGGCTCTTCCCTGGCAACCGCCAGCCTATTGGGCCAGAAACAGCAGCCCCAGAGAGAGATCCCACAAGGGCGGGAAGCAGAGAGCACAGCAACATGTCTGTGGTGTGCTGACAGCCAGCAACGGCAGCCCCCGTGTGGGCTGCTTCCAACAGTGATGGGGGGCTTTCATCTGGGAGCTCACCCCTCAATCCAGGACCTGGGGGCTGGGGACACAGATGGAGCTCCAGGCATCCAGGCCCTGGGAGAACAGTGGCCACTCAGTCCCAGGGCCATTAAAACTTGTACTTCCTCCTCCTGTGGTTTCTTTGCCTCTGCCCAGGCCAGGGGTAACAGCCCCCAGGCCTCATCTGCAGACTTCAGAGAGGGAGGTTGATGAGTCCTGACTGTGTCCTCAGGGACTCTGCAAACCCAGGAGCAGCTGCACTTAGGGTCCCCAGGTCACTGGTTTTGGAGAGGCCCCAGGAGGGTACAAGAGGCGAAGACTCTCCTGAGCCCTCCTGCCTCAGTTGGCAGTGTTTGGAGATAGGGACATCCCCAGAGCTTCAGTGGCCCTGGGTTAACACCTCCTGCCTGGGGGCTCCCAGAGGGTCCCAGGCAAGGGTAAAGCATGTTCAGCCCCCAGAGGGCTGGCCCAGGCTAAGCTGGTGCGTTTCTGTGGTCAGGAAGTCCAGTTCCAGGCGGAGGGTGGAGGGTAGGCTGCAAAGTGACTCCCTAACATAGTGCTTACAACCCCAGGAGATGCGGCTGTGAGGCAGGAAAATAGAGGGAATTGGAGGTTAAATAAAGGGCAAACTGAGTAAAAGCAGAAGGAAGGTGAAGGGACAGGTAAGCAAAAAGCAAAATATGGGCAGGTGCAGTGGCTCATGCCATAATCCCAGCATATTGGGAGGCGGGGGCAGGCAGATCACCCGAGGTCAGGAGTTCAAGACCAGCCTGGCCAACATGGTGAAACCTCATCTCTACTAAAAATACAAAAATTAGCCAGGCATAGTAGCACACGCCTGTAGTCCCAGCTACTCAGGAGGCTGAGGCAGGAAAATGACTTGAAGCTGGGAGGTGGAGGTTGCTGTGAGCCGAGATCACGCCACTGCACTCTAGCCTGGGCAACACAGCGAGACTCCATCTCAAAAAAAAAAAAAAATTTCCAGACCTTATCACTTTGGAGAAAATACCACACTAAAAAGTGAACTGAGGAGGCTGGGCGTGGTGGCTAACGCCTGTAATCCCAGCGCTCTGAGAGGCCGAGGCGGGCGGATCACGAGGTCAAGAGATCGAGACCATCCTGGCCAACATGGTGAAATCCCATCTCTACTAAAAATACAAAAATTAGCTGGGCGTGGTGGCACATGCCTGTAGTCCCAGCTACTTGGGAGGTTGAGGCAGGAGAATTGCTTGAACCTGGGAGGCAGAGGTTGCAGTGAGCCAAGGTCGTGCCACTGTACTCTAGCCTGGGTGACAGAGCAAGACTTAGTCTCCAAAACAAACAAACAAACAAACAAAACAACAACAACAAAAAAAAACCTCACCACGTTCTTGATTTGTGTGTCCCTGATCACTAGTCAGATGGGACTTTTCTTCACATTGGTTAGCCCCATGTATGTAAGAGGGTAGTATCTTTCTAAGCTTGGGGTAGGCTTGGTGAGCTTTTTTTTTCGTTTTTTTTCTTTTTTCTTTTCAGAGATGAGGTCTCACTCTGTCGCCCAGGCTGGCAAACTCCTGGGCTCAAGCAATCCTCCCACCTCAGCCTCCCAAGTAGCTGGGACTACAGGCATGTGCCACCATGCCAGGCTAATGTTTAAATTTTTTGTAGAGATGGGGCCCAGTTCCATCTGGAGTTGATTTTTGAGTGTAAGGGGGTGACATTCGGTCTTCCTTAGAAAGGTTCAAAGAGGGGTCCTTCAAACTGGGATTCTAGGTCTTCTCCCACAGCTTCAACTCAAACAGTTCTGCATTTTTTTTTAGACATGAGGTCTCACTCTGTCACCCAGGCTGGAGTGCAGTGGCAATGCATCATAGCTCACTGCAGCCTTGAACTCCTGGGCTCAAGTCATCCTCCTGACTCAGCCTCCCGAGGAGCTGAGACTACAGAAATAGCCACCATGCCTGGCTGATTTTTCTATTTTTTTGTAGAGACGGGGTTTCGCCATGTTGCCCAGGCTGGTCTCAAACTCCCGGGCTTAAGGGATCCTCCCACCTTGGCCCCACAAAGTGCTGGGATTACAGGTGTGAGCCATTGCACCTGGCCAAAATAACATTTTTATTGAGATATAATTCACACAGCATAAAATTCACCCTTCTTTTTTTTTTTGAAATGGAGTCTCACTCTGTCGCCCAGTCTGGAGTGCAATGGCACAATCTCCACTCACTGCAACCTCTGCCTCCCAGGTTCAAGCAATTTGCTTGCCTCAGCCTCCAGAGTAGCTGGGATTACAGGTACCCACCACCATACTCAGCTAATTTTTTAAATTTTTTAGTAAAGACGGGGTTTCACCATGTTGGCCAGGCTGGTCTTGAACTCCTGACCTCAAGTGATCTGCCCACCTCAGCCTCCCAAAGTGCTTGGATTACAGACGTGAGTGACTGTACCCAGCCGAACCTTTTACAGTTCAGTAGTTTTTGGTACATTCTCCGGATTGTGCGATCATCACTGGAATCTAATTCCAGCATCTTTTCATCACCCCCAAAAGAATTCCCCTTGCCCCTTCTTCTAGCCCCTGGCACCCATAACAGTTCTGCTTTCAGCTGACTTTTAATTGGGATTTCGAGTAAGATTTAATTTGGGACAAAGATTTCTACTGCTTAAAAAAAATTTGGTCCGGGTATGGTGGCTCATGCCTGTAATCCCAGCACTTTAGGAGGCCGAGGCAGGTGGATCACCTGAGGTCAGGAGTTCGAGACCAGCCTGGCCAACATGGTAAAACCCCGTCTCTACTAAAAATACAAAAAAATTAGCTGAATGTGGTGGTGGGCACCTGTAATCCCAGCTACTCTGGAGGCTTACGCAGGAGAATCACTTGAACCCGAGAGGCGGAGGTTGCAGTGAGCCAAGATCACGCCTTTGCACTCCAGCCTGGGCAACAACAGTAAGACTCTTTTTCAAAAAAAAAAAAAAACCTGAAACCTCTGCTAGACACCAGGCTGCCTCCCAATGGATCTAGAGTTACCAGGTGGCCTATGATGGTGTCTAGATCCAGACTCTAGAGACAGACTAAGTCAGTGTTCTCTCAAGGGAGATTTCCCAAATGGGTGGCAGTTATAAATGCACACATGAGCCTTCACTGCCCCAAAGGGCCACGCCAATTTCAGCTACCAAGAAAATGAACCATGTCATTACAGGTGCCTAATTTTCAAGAAGGAGAATAATAAGCCCTTAGCACCCTAATTTGGTTTTCCCATAGTGGTTTCTGCACAAAGTGGCATTCACACACAACATTCCAGGGACCAGCCGCCAGCAGCAAAGATGCGGAGGCACGGCTCTGATTATCCATCTGAGGCAGCCTCTCCCCTCCCTGCCACTCCTGGGACTCTTAATCTCCAGGCCTCGTTTTATTTTATTCTAGGTATTTATATTTCCATGAAGCATCTGCTTTGTTTACTGGTGTTTGCCCCATTAACATGGGCTTCCAAGGGACTAAAGCCCTATCAGTCCCTCTCACTGATGTGCTCCCACCCCAGTGTCCAGAACAGTGCCTGGTACACATAGGCCCTCAATAAACAGCTGTCCAGCAGATGCTGGACCCCCTGGAGGTGGGTCCTCCTCTCTTTCCTTAGCTCACACTCTCCTGCTTCTTCTTCAGCAATGAGCAGCTTCAGCTATCCTGAGCTCAGTCCCAGAGCTGAGGACCCTCCTTGCATCATGATCTCACCCCCACCTGATTTCAGATACGAAACGAGTATCTGTGGAACCCTACTATTCTGGCACATGGTTACATTGTAGACATTAATATTAAAACTTATTTATATGAAATGTTCTTATGTAAGGTTTCGTTAAAGTATATGAAATATAGGACACATTGATACTAATTCCTTGTTTTTCTTTTTCTTTCTTTCTTTTTTTTTTTTTTTTTTTTTTGAGACAGAGTCTCACTCTGTTGCCCAGGCAAGGCTGGAGTGCGTTGGCAGATCTCGGCTCACTGCAACCTCAGCTTCCCCGGTTCAAGCGATTCTCCTACCTCAGCCTCCCGAGTAGCTGGGATTACAGGCACGCACCACCATGCCTGGCTAATTTTTGTATTTTTAGTAGAGACGGGGTTTCACCATGTTGGCCAGGCTGGTCTGAAACACCCGACCTCAGGTGATCCGCCTGCCTCGGCCTCCCAAGTTCTGGGATTACAGGCGTGAGCCACCGCGCCCGGCCTCCTTGTTTTTCTTGAGTTTACATATAACTGAGCTTTCTTTTTTCTTTCTTTTTTTTGGGGGTGGGGGGACGGAGTCTCGCTGTGTCACCCACGCTGGAAAACTGGAGTGCAATGGAGCAATCTCGGCTCACTGCAACCTCCGCCTCCCCAGTTCCAGTGATTCTCCTGCCTCAGCCTCCTGAGAAGCTGGGATTACAGGCATGCGCCACCACGCCCAAGTAATTTTTGTATTTTTAGTAGAGACGGGGGTTTCGCCATATTGGTCAGGCTGGTCTCGAACTCATGACCTCGTGATCCGCCTGCCTCGGCCTCCCAAAGTGCTGGGATTACAGGCGTGTCACCGCGCCCGGCCGACGTCCTGTATTTTTATTTGCTAAGTGTGGCGATCCTAGTCTGGGACATACTTGTACTAAACATATTTATATTAAAAACAATGTTTTAACATACTACTCTTGGACACTGTATAAAACGGTTGCGTGTCTGGAACGCCGTCGTTTTGCCCCGCGGCCGCATCGTACATGCGCATCCCCGCAGCCGCCACCTTCTCCACTTTCCGCAGCAGCGTCCCTGACGCTGCGCGACCCGTTGCCAAGGCGACTGGAACCGCGGCCCGAGGTTACTGGAGGGCACGGCGGGGGCGGGGCGCTCATCCCAGGCGGCTTCTGATTGGCCTCGGCCGCCTCGTGCGTCACAGCCCCGCCCCTGCCCGGGAGTCCCGCAGCGGTGACTTGTCACCGACGCCCGGCGTGATCCAGCGGACCAATGGCGGCCGCCCGCGGCGCGCAGGGTGCCGGGATGGGGTCCGCCCGCGGCGTTGGGCGCGCTCGCCAGCCCAGGGGTCGCCATGACCGAGCGGCCCAGGCCCGAGCGAAGCCCGCGCGCGGTGAGTCCGCCGCGGCCCATCCGTCCCTCCGCCCGCCAGAGCGTCCATCGGGACGCCCACCCGGGAGGGTCTCGGCGCCGCGTCCGCGGGAGCTGGCCCGGGATCGCGGTCCAGGGGCGCGCGTCGGGGGAGGCGGGCCCGGGCCCGGGAGGGGGCGGGCCGGGCCGGGGTTCCAGAGCCCATCGGGAGTCCTGAGGTCGCCGTGGGGGAGGGAAGGGGAAGGCTAGAGGCCACGCGGCGCGGGGACTGGGGCCGCCCCTTCCGCAGGGACCCCGACCCCTGTTGGCATCCGCCTGTCCGTTTGAGGCCGAAGCCCCTCTACGTACCCCCATTGCCCGCCCAAACACCGCTCGGCCGCGTCCAAGTTCTCCCTTCCACACCTGATCAGCATCCCGGGACCTATCTCCCTCCTGAACAGCCGCCCCCGGACCCATCTCCCTCCCTACCCGGCCCCTTGGGCCCATCCCCCACTGGAACAGCAGCCCCCGACCCGTCTCCCTCCCTACAAGCTCCCCCTCCCCGCCCCAGGCCCATCTCCCTCCTGAACAGCCGCCCCCGACCCATCCCCCACCCAATCACCCCACCATCCTCCCCCCAACCAGCCGTCCACAGCCGTCGTCGCTGCCCCTCCCCTGTATTCCCAGTGCACTGCCCTTGCACACTTCCCCAGCTCGTTTATTATGGAGCTCCTCCGTGTGGCATCCTAAGCTCCCAACGCCCTCCCCACTGTAAGCCCCCTTCTCAAAGCCAGAACCATTCACTGACTGGCGCAGTGAACACGTCTTCTATGTCACTAAGCATCCGGCATCAGCGGCAAAGCCCTTCTGCCCATCCCCACAATAGAATTTGGGGCTCGGGCTGCAGATCTCAGTGCCCATGCCAGGTGAACCTGGCCCTTCCACAGGCACTGAGCCCTCCAAGTGACACTCTCTCACACACACACATCCCCAACATTAATCCGAGACCCCCACCAAAGTAGACTTCTAGGACCCCAGGGCCACCACAGCATTGCCCATGGGGGGGCCCAGATCCTCCTCACCAGCCATGTAGACCTCAGTCCCCTTCACATCATCCCAGGCCCTCTTCATCTTCCAGAAACAGCCCCCCCATCAGTCCAGGACTCTCATCAGCTCAGGTACCCCCACATTGGCCTAGGTGTTCCACATCAGCCCCCATATAGACCCCAGACACACCCATGGACCTCTGGTGCCTTCTGCTAAGACCTCCTCTTTACCCTCATCCCTGATAAACTTAGCATCTCCTCCCACAGACCTCAGCCCAGGACTCTGGAGGATGCTGAGGGGCTACAGCCCCCCTCCCTAGAGTCTCCAGGGTGAGCTGCCATGAGCACCTGAGAGAGTATAAGGTCTGAGGCCCCAGGGCAAAGGGATTTTTTGAACCTGTGGAGCTTCAAAATGGGCCCTTTTTTCTTATTCAAAACTACATATATAAAAGTGTGAATACAACATAAGAGAGCATTTTTGCCTGTGGCCTTGGCAGGGAAGACCAAGCTGGTAGTTTCCCAATCAGGGTGCAGGTGGCCAGGTACCCTGACTCGAAGATGGCTGGCTGGGCACAGTCCCCGTGAGTTGCCTTTCTGCCACCCTGCACCTCTCCTTTCTCCTGGATTGTAAAACCAGATGCACGAGAACTGCAGAGTGTATGAAAAATGCAGCAGAGGATGAAAAGGGAAAAATCCCATGGAATCCCTCCTTTTCACTTGTCATAAGCATTTCCCATATGGTTAAAAATCCTTCCTAAAGATGTCTTGTTTTGTTTTGTTTTTCCATGTTGATGAAGGTCACATGGGAGCCCGACACCATTTGGAGGAGATTCAGAGAAGTATGAACAGCACAAAGCACTTGGCCGCCCCTCAAGGGCGTCTTCCCAGGACTCCCTTTCTATGACGCTCACGCATCATCCTGCATCCCACGTTCCCTGTGCCTCATGTCATCTGTACATCATGTGTCTACTCCCCGTGGTCATGTCATAGTGTTGTGTACTGGGCACGGTTGAATACTCCCATCACATGATCGGGGAGGTAGTTGATCCCACCACGTTCAACTGTTGGGCACTTTTGTAGTGAATCTTGGTGCCTGAATCTCGCATCTTGCACGCAGTCTACCAAGTGTTCTTGATATATAAATGGCCACAGTGCTTTCCAGAAAGGTCGTGCCAATTTATATTCTCACCAGCGGATCAGTCCAGAGTACAATTGTTAAAGACAAACAACCGAAACCTCCCTGCTTATTTTTATTTTTACAACTTTTAATGTTTTCTTCAGTTATATGTTCACCATAGTCGGCTTGGAAAATGTACAAAAGGTAACTTCTTTTTTTTCTTTTCTTTTTTTTTTTTTTTTTTGAGACAGAGTCTTACTCTGTCGCTCAGGCTGGAGTGCAGTGGCACAGTCTCAGCTCACTGCAATCTCCGCCTCCTGGGTTCAAGCATTTCTCCTGTCTCAGCCTCCCGAGTAGCTGGGATTACAGGTGCGCGCCACCACGCCCAACTCATTTTTGGTTATTTATTTTTTTTGAGATGGAATCTCACGCTGTCACTCAGGCTGGAGTACAGTGGTGCGATCTTGGCTTACTGCAACCTCTGTTTCCTGGGTTGGAGCAATTCTCCTGCCTCAGCCTCCCAGGTAGCTGGGATTAGAGGTGTGCACCACCACGCCGGCTAATTTTTGTATTTTTAGTAGACGGGGTTTCGCCATGTCGGTCAGGCTGGTCTTGAACTGCTGACTTCAGGTGATCCACCCACCCGGGCCTCCCAAAGTGCTGGGATTACAGGTGTGAGCCACGGCACCCGGCCACAAAAGGTTATTTTTAAATTACTCTTCCCACTTTCCCTCTCTTTTCAGTCTCCAGTCTCCCTTGCCCTCTTCCTGGCCTCCACCCCCAGCTTGGACTTGGTAGGAAAGTCAGGAAGACAGCAAAGATAACACCATGGGTAGACCTGCTGCTGGTGGTGGTGTCATCCATTATTATGTAGCCCACCTGGCTGCTTCCATTTAAATGGAATTTAAATTTAAAATTCAGTTCCTATTTCAGGTGCTCCTAGCCACATGTAGGTGGTTGCATGGGTAGAGAATCTTTACATCCCTGTAGGAACTTCATTGGGCAGTGCTGGCCACACCACGGGGCAGGCATTCTTGTTCCCGCAGCTCGTCAGTCAATGTGTGTTGAATGACTAAATGAGAGGGAGATAGACACTAAGAAAGGGGAAAAGTTGTGTTCAGAAAGTCATGGAGGTTATGAAGACAGCGCCATAAGGATGATGGCCAGGACATCTGCGAGGGGAGGAGCTGGGGTGGGAAGGGGAGGAGCTGGGGTGGGAAGGGGAGGGGCTGGGGTGGGATGGCAGGTGCAAAGGTCCTGGGGCAGCCAGTGGCTTGAACTCAGTGCAAAGTAGCCTGTGAGAGGCATGTGGAAGATTAGGTCAGAAGGTGGGAAGAGGTCAGGTTGGTTCCTTGGGGTGCTGGAGGTCAGAACAAGGAAGTAAGGAGCCGAGGGGCATCCTGAGTACAGAGGGCCACCATCTGATGTGGCCCCTCTGTCCCTGCCCCTCTCTGCAGGCCCCTGATTGCTGATTCTGCCCGCCTGCCACACCGGCTCTGTCCGGAGCCACTGGGACTCGGGATCCAGTCCACACACACCCCTCAGAGGGGCCCTGTGGCCAGAGAAATGCTTCCACGGCCCAAAGCCCCTGCCTCCCCCAGACGCCCCCAGACCCCAACCCCGAGTGAGCAGGACGCAGACCCTGGGCCAGCAAGCCCCAGGGACACCGAAGCCCAGCGTCTGCGCTTCCGGCAGTTCCAGTACCACGTGGCGAGCGGGCCGCACCTCGCGCTGGGCCAGCTCTGGACGCTGTGCCGCCAGTGGCTGAGGCCCGAGGCGCGCTCCAAGGAGCAGATGCTGGAGCTGCTGGTGCTGGAGCAGTTCCTGGGCGCGCTGCCCAGCAAGATGCGGACCTGGGTGCAGTCACAGGGCCCCCGAAGCTGCAGGGAGGCCGCAAGCCTGGTGGAGGACCTCACACAGATGTGCCAGCAGGAAGGTGAGAGGCGCAGGCTTCGTGCCCTGGGCCGGGCCAGGGGGCCTGACGTCTCCGAGGACCGAACTGCCCTCCTTCCCGCCCACATCGCTCCCACCCCTGCCCGGCCCCTCCCGACCAGCAAACCTCTCCTGCCCCGCGGCTGTGTTTTTAATTATTTTTACATATAAATGTGCTGCACGCCTCATCTGCCTCGAATTTCTCACTCAGTCGGTGATTAAAGATCCCTCCATTTCCCATGCGTCCATCTGTCCTGTGGCTTTGTGTCTGCTGCTCCTCACGGCTGCTCTCTGGGAAGGACGCTGCCTCGCCACTTCCTCCCAGCCACCTGCAGCGCCTCCTGCAACACTCAGGAATCCTAGAGATCCTTAAGCCTTCACAGGGCGCAGGCCCCATCGCTGGCTGATGGTGGGGAGAGACGCTTAGGTCTGCATCCCGACTCTGGGAGCTGGGAAATTTGGGGTTGAAACTGGGCTCCCTCCCTGTCTCCTCTCTCAGCTCCCCTCTCCCCTGAGAGGGCTTTGTCCTCCTGCATCTTTGCCCCTGTGACCCCACGTCGAGATTCCATCCACCCAGGGCCCAGTCCCATGAGTGGGGCTCTTTCTTTCCTAGTGACAAAAGTGCTAGGACACTGGGAGTGATTGGACACTGGGAGGCCAAAAGAGGCAGCCACGGATGGTGAGAGCAGTCGTGGCACTGTGGCCTCGGGAGGGCTTCCCCAGCAGGGCCCCAGCAAGGAGGGTGCCAGGCAGCCACGCTGCAGGAGCAAAGGCTGGGAGTGAGAAGGGTTGCATCAGAGCTCACAGAAAAGAGGGGTGGAGCAAGGGAGAGGAACAGGCCCTCCCTTTGCACCCTCCCACTACAGCATTTCCGTAGGCCAACAGTGATAAGCAGTTTGCAGAACACAGGGTCCAGGGTCCCCTTACTGCCCCAGGGCAGCCGGTGCCACACTTAGGAAAGCTGTGACAGCTGAGCTTTCCAGAGGCTCAAGGGTAGCCCTGTAAGCTGCAAGGCAGAAGCCAGATGAATTGGCCCTTTGAACTCTCTGATCCTGGGGTAGAGGGTCCAAGAGCACTGGCTTCTGGCGCTCTGTGGACCTCACAGCCATCCCAGCCCAGAGCCACCCTTGCTAGTTTTAATGTTCCATGGTCACTCTCAAAATTCAACGTTTTTGAGCAAAGGGCTCTCTATCTGTCTTCCATAGCGGTGGTCTGCTTTCTACATTCCATATTTTGAGCCTATGAAACAGTAGAGCAAGTATAATGAACAGCCCTGCACCGGCCACCCACCCTTATCAAAGCCCAACCTAGGAAATGCTTTGTAATCTCCGCACTTTGGGAGGCCAAGGCAGGCGGATCACAAGGCAGGAGTTCGAGACTAGCCTGGCCGACATGGTGAAACTCCGTCTCTACTAAAAATACAAAAATTAGCCGGGCGTGGTGGTGCATGCCTATATTATATCCCAGCTACTCAGGAAGCTGAGGCAGGAGAATCACTTGAACCCAGGAGGCGGAGCTTGCAGTGAGCCAAGATCACGCCACTGCACTGCAGCCTGGGCGACAGAGCGAGACTCCGTCTCAAAAAAAAAAAAAAGGAATAACCAGTGGAATCAGCTGAACCCCCGTGCATGTCTCCTAGTCCTGTTGTCCCCCGCTCTGCCTGACACCCCAGAGGTGGCCGTGATCTTGAATTTTTCTTTTTTTAATTAAAAAATAAATAGAGGGGGGGTCTTGCTGTGTTGCCCAGGCTGCTCTCAAACTCTTGGGCTCAAGCAGTCCTCCTGCCTCAGCCTCCCAAAGTGCTGGGATTACTGGTGTGAGCCACCACGCCTGGCCTGGTTCCCACGTCTTGACCCTTCTGTCAATGGTGTCCTAAACCCTGCTTCAGCAGTCATCCTCTGTGCACTCTGTGCACACAGCCCCGGGGGGCTTGGGGAGCAGAGGGCTCACAGTGTTCGGGCCTCCCTAGTTAGTCAGTGCTGCAGTGTGTGTCCTTGTGGGCTTCTGGAGGCGCACAGGGGTGTGGAGTATGAGTGAAGAGGGTACTTGTCCTCAGCGGCCCTCGGTGTCACCACAGGTTCCTGCCCAGCAGCCACGTGGAGGGACAGAATGACAGCCCTGCAGCCACTCTTGCCTGCGCCTCAGGGGTGCTGCAGGGATGTTCGGGGAAAGTCTGCCCTCCCCAGAAGGCCTGGAGAATTGGGGGCTCTGGGAAGAACAGGCCCCTCTCACGATCCCTTTCTCCCGCACAGTTCTGGTATCTCTGGACTCGGTCGAACACCAGGACTGGAGTTTCGGTGAGGAGGAAGATGGGAAGAGTCCAAGGTCCCAGAGAGAACCATCGCAGGTGAGCCCGGGGCCCCCAGCTCCGTGCTCCTGCACCCCAGGGCATGCGTGCCGCTTCTGGGACGGCCTCAAGGATGCCCCATCCAAGGACTGTGTGAGGTTGTCCGCAGCGCTCCCAGGAAGCCCGGCCTCCAAACTCCCCGCCTGCCCCACAGATTCCCCAAGCTTCCTGGGGCTCAGTGCTGGGCGAGGGCAGTCAGTGCAGCTGTGTGTTTGCCGTGTGCCTCTGGGCCTCACCCCAGCCCCTCCTGTCCTTTCCCAGCCTCGCAGTTAAGACCCATCCTCCTGTGTCACCCGCATCAGATGCTGCGTGTGTTGAGAAAGTCCTGCTGCCCCGATCATCTTCCCTCAGTGAACCCAGGATTCTGGGCGGGCCCAGAAGGAAATGCTGAGGGCTCCCCTGCAGCTAGACCTGCTGTTGCGCAGGCCTCAAGGCGACGGGAGGGGCCCGGCTCGGTTGGGAGCCAAGCGGATCTCTGTGTGGCTGGAGAGATTAAAATCAGGGGTGGGGACACGCAGACACTTGAGAGAAATCCAGGGGTAATGGGTAAATCACAAAAGAACAAAAGTAAGAACTGCTAAGTGAGTAGCATGTGTTCGTATGATCAGGGCTACTGAGTCTGACCACTTTCTGCCTCTGGATCTTGGTATTGGAGCCGCCAAGGGAAACACAGCACGGTCGAACAATGAATGGAGCAAGGTTTTGCTCACAGACCAGAGACCGGGCCAGAGCACCATCTGCCCATGTGGCTGTCAGGCCGGGGCCAGCAGGTCCCTCCTAGAGGGGGCCTGACCTAACAGTAGGGCTGTCTAGGTGCCACGTGAAGCACACGCCTGAGCAGAACAAAGGGGCACACATTGGGAAACAGAGACCTCCACATGGGGCACTGCGCCCAGCACAAACTGGGGGGACCCCTTATCTCTTGGTAAGGAGATGTTCTAGGCCCAGGGCCCACTCTCAGGCAGCCAAGTAACAGGCTGAAAGACTGCACATGTGTGTCTCCCACTGGCTTAGTCCGTTCTGGGTGCTGTAACAAAATACGGCTGGGTGTGGTGGCTCATCCCAGCACTTTGAGTGAGGCCTCACGGGAGGCTGAGGTGGGAGGACCACTTGGTCCCAGGAGTTCAAGAGCAGCCTGGGCAACATGGCAAGACCCCATGTCTTAAAAAAAAAATGAGCCAGGTGTAGGGGTGTGCACCTGTAGTCTTAGCAACTCTGGAGGCTGAGGTAGGAGGATCACTTGAGCCCAGGAGTTCAAGGCTGTAGTAAGCTATGATCATGTCTCTACACTCCAGCCTGGATGACAGAGTGAGACCCTAACTCAAAAAACATCAACAGCCGGGCACAGTGGCTCACGCATGTAATCCCAGCACTTTGGGAGGCTGAGGCAGGCGGATCACAAGTTCAGGAGTTCAAGGAAGAAGGAAGTAACTTGTGGAATGCTGAGAAAGGTAAAAACACCTTCAAATAAGGAAGATGAACAGGCTATGACCTAATGCTTGCTTGGACCAGTATAGGCACACCAGGGCAAATATTTAGGCTAAATTGTGGGAGCTAAGAACATAAAGTACATTGATTTTTTTTATTATGGCTAGCAGATATATAAGAATGTTAGCACAGGTCTTTGAATAAATTTTGCTTCTAAGAGAAGTTACTATTTATTCCTAATTAGATGGGGAGGAAAGTCTTTGAAGAGGAACGTCTACTTTACTTTTTTTTTTTTTTTATGGAGTCTTGCTCTGTAGCCCAGGCTGGAGTGCAGTGGCGCGATCTCGGCTCACTGCAAGCTCTGCCTCCCGGGTTCACGCCATTCTCCTGCCTCAGCCTCCCGAGTAGCTGGGACTACAGGCGCCCGCCACCCCCCCGGCTAATTTTTTTTTTTGTATTTTTAGTAGAGACGGGGTTTCACCGTGTTCACCAGGATGGTCTCGATCTCCTGACCTCGTGATCCACCCGCCTCGGCCTCCTAAAGTGCGTGAGCCATCGCGCCCGGCCCTAAAATAGATTTAAAGATCATCATGAGAGCCCCTCTCCTGCACCAAAACAAAGTTTCGTGGGCTGTGGTTTCTGTTTCTGCATCTAACGGAGGCATCTAACCTGGGTAGACCACAGTTGTTAGCCACGGGCTTCCTCAGCCGCTGCCGGCAGATATGCTTATCTGACTCCCTCTCCCATCCCAGACGCCACGTGGAAACCACAGCCGCGCTCACAGGCCATCCCCTGACCACACGGCAACTCCAAGGACTCTCTTTTTGCGGGGGTCGTAGGTGGGGAAGGCTGCTGAGGTCCTCCCACCCCTCTCCCACCAGGGCCGCTGTGGCTGAGAGGATCCTCGTTGGCGCTGGTTTTGGCTGTGGGGCTCAGCCACAGCAGGGTGCCCCAACGTCCCTGAGCGAGCTGCACTTGTGGAGGGAGAGGCCTTAGGCCCGAGGCCTGGCGCCCGCGTGGAGAGACGGCAGCTCCGGGATCGGGGCGCTGGTGAGCGCGGGCCCAGGCATTGCCGCTGCCAGGGTGCTAACACTGCCTGAGGCACCTCTGCTTTTGAAGTCGCCGGGGATTCGCGGGAGCATAGGTGAGGGACAGGTGGAGCTGCTCTGCGCGGGGCAGCCCGGCTCGCCAGGAGGCGCTGTGGAGTGGGCACGACTGGCGATCGCTGAGCGCATACAACCGCCTACCATCGGAAGCCTTTTGAGAAATGCTTCCTTAGACGGTTTCGTCACCGTGCATACATCGCAGAGGGCACTCACACACCTACACGCACGGCCCATGGCTCCCAGGCTACAGACCTGCACAGCACGGGGCTGCACTGAATACTGTGGGCAACGGTAACACAATGTTGTTTGTGGATTTAAACATAGAAAAGGTACAGTAAAAATACAAAATAGAAGATAAAAAACAGTACACTTGTATAAAGCACTTGCCAGGAAGGGAGCTTGTGAGACTGGAAGTTGCTCTGGGTGAGTCTGAGTGGTGAGTGAATGTGAAGGCCTGGGAGGTTATTGTGCTGTGGACTTCATAAACATGGTGCACTTAGGCTACTAAATTGGCAAATATATTTCCTTCTTCAATATAATTTATCTTACTGTAAGTTTTTGCTTTACATTTTTTTTTCTTTCTTAGACAGACTCTCACTCTGTCACCCAGGCTGGAGTGCAGTGGCACGATCATGGCTCACCGCAACCTCAACCTTCTGGGTTCATGCGATCTTCCTACCTGAGTCTTCTGAGTAGCTGGGAACACAGGCACACATTACCGCACCGGCTAATTTTTATATGTTTTAAATTTTTTTTAGTTTTTGTGTAGATGGGGTTTCACTATGTTGCCCAGGCTGGTCTCAAACTCCTGGGTTCAAGCGATCCTCCCTCCTCAGCCACCCAAAGTGCTGGAATTACAGGCGTGAGCCACTGTGCCTGGCGTAAAAAACTTTCTGACTCTTGGGGCCGGGCGCGGTGGCTCACGCCTGTAATCCCAGCACTTTGGGAGGCCGCGGCGGGCGGATCACTAGAGGTCAGGCCTTCGAGACCAGCGTGGCCAACATGGTGGAACCTCGTCTCTACTAAAAATACAAATAGCTGGGCGCGGTGGTCTGCACCTGTAAGTCCAGCTACTCCGGAAGCTGAGGCAGGAGAATCGCTTGGATCCAGGAGGCGGAGGCTGCAGTGAGCCGAGATCACGCCATTGCACTCCAGCCTGAGCAACAGGAGCGAAACTCCGTCTCAAAACAAAACAAAACAAAAAACAACCTGTGTCATTTTAAAATAAATAAGCAAATGATACATCATTATCCCACAGAAAGGTTATGCTCTGGGGGCAGCAGAAACAAAAGCTTTGTTTGAAAGAAGCGGAAGAAGGATTAAACCTTTTTAAAAACCAAAAACATCGAAGCTGGGCGCCTCCTGTCCGAGGCCAACCGCTGCCGTCAACCGTCCGCGCGGACCGCGCCTGAGGAGCCACCGAGACGGCGGCGAAGAGCCGCGGCCGCCGCGGAGAAGGAGGAGGAGCCAGCGCAGGAGGCCGGAGCGGCCGCCACGCCCGGACACATGGCGTCCATCTTACCGAGGAGCTGCCGCGGCCGGGCGCCCGCCAGCCCCCCGCCAGCCCCCCGCCGCCGCCTCGGGTCACCGCCCCGCGGGGTAGTCCGGGGGATCCTGCTCATCTCAGCTTGCCAGCACCCTGGGGTTGAGGAGCTGCCCGAAAGTTTCATTTGGCTGCTGCACTCCCACCCACCCTGCCTACCCGTGCTTCAGAGGCGATCGCCTCAGCTGTTGGACTCTGAGGCCCGAGTGCCTTCGCACCGTGTCGAGAGCGCCATGGACCTCCACCTCTGTGGGTTTTGTGGTCCTGGGGCCTCGGTGCCTTCCTGCCCGCGGCTGGCACTCTTCGCGCCCTGTTGGTGATGACTCGGTAGTAGAGAAGTCTCTCAAGTCCTTGAAGGACAAGAACAAGAAGCTGGTGGAAGGCGGCCCTGTGTACAGCGCCCCCGCAGAGATGGTGGTGAAGTCCCGGGGGCAGAGAGGGTGCTGGGCGAGCTGAGGCACTACTACCATGGCTTCCGCCTGCTACGGATCCGCACCAAGATCGCAGCACGCATGCTCTGGCGCATCCTCAACTGCCACACCCTGACCCGCCAGGCGCGCAGGCAGTTCCTCCGGATCTGTGCCGACCTCTTCCGCCTGGTGCCGTTCCTCCTGTTCGTGGTGGTGCCGTTCGTGGAGTTTCTGCTGCCTGTTGCTGTGAAACTCTTCCCCAACATATTGCCATCCACATCCGAGACTCAGTCCATCAAGGAGAAGAGGCTGAAGGAGCTTCGGGTCAAGCTGGAGCTAGCCAAGTTCCTCCAGGACACCATCCAGGAGATGGCCTTGAAGAACGAGGCAGCCAAGGGCAGTGCCACCAAAGACTTCTCTGTGTTTTTCCAGAAGATCCGGGAGACGGGGGAGAGGCCCAGCAATGAGGAAATCATGGGTTTTTCCAAATTATTTGAGGATGAGCTGACCCTGGACAACCTGACACGGCAGCAGCTGGTGGCCCTGTGCAAGCTGCTGGAGCTACAGCTTCCTGTGCTTCCAGCTCACGATGCGGCTGCGCTCCATAAAGGCAGAGGACAAGCTGTTTGCTGAGGAAGGGGTGGACAGCCTGAACGTCAAGGAGCTGCAGGCGGCATGTCGGGCACGAGGCATGCGGGCCCTGGGCGTCAGGGAAAACCACCTGAGGGGCCAGCTGAAGCAGTGGCTGGACCTGCACCTGCATCAGGAGATCCCCACATCGCTGCTCATCCTGTCCAGGACCATGTAGCTCCCGGACACCCTCTTGCCAGCCGACCAGCTCAAGTCCACACTGCAGACTCTCCCAGAGATTGTGGCAAAGGAAGCACAGGTGAAAGTGGCCGAGGTGGAGGGCAAGCAGGTGGACAAGGCCAAGCTAGAGGCCACACTGCAGGAGAAGGCGACCATGCAGCAGGAGCACCGCGAGAAGGAGCTGCAGAAGCATTCGGAGGTGGCGAAGGATGTTGAACCCGAATGTGTGGAAGGCGCTCCCCAAAGGCCAGGGGCCCAGCCCCAGCCAGAAGTGCCTGACACTGTCCTGCAGTCAGAGACCGTGAAGGACACTGCCCCCGTGCTAGAGGGCTTGAAGGAGGAAGAGATCACTAAGGAGGAGATCAGCATCCTCAGCGATGCCTGCTCTAAGCTGCAGGAACAGAAGAAGTCACTCACCAGGAAGAAGGAGGAGCTGGAGCTGCTGAAGGAGGACATGCAGGACTACAGCGAGGACTTGCAGGAGCTCAAGAAGGAACTTTCAAAGACTGGTGAAGAAAAATACGTGGAAGGATCTAAAGCCAGCAAGAGATTGACAAAAAGGGTGCAGCAGATACTCGGGCAGATCGACGGCTTGATCTCGCAGCTGGAGATGGACCAGTGGGCCAGCAAGCTGGCCCCGGCCAAGGGTGTGCCCATGGGGGAGAACGTCATCAGTGCTGCCGAGCTCATCAACGCCATGAAGCAAGTCAAGCACATTCCCAAAAGCAAGCTCACCGGCCTGGCCACAGCACTGAATGAAAATAAGGATGGCAAGGTCAACGTCGACCACCTCATCAAGGTGATTGAGCTGGTGGACAAAGATGTTCACGTCTCCACCAGTCAGGTGGCCGAGATTGTAGCAACACTGGAAAAAGAGGAGAAAGGGTGGAGAAGGAGAAGGTGGAGAAGGAGGTTGCAGAGGTGAAGAGCTAGAGCCACTGGCGTGGGCACCTGTCCTCCTGCTGCGCTGCCACCCTGGTGAGGGCTGTGAGAGCGATTTGTGGTGATTCTTAGTGGCTCATCTAATACTTTGGCTGGAATAAATCAGAGACTTCCATAATCAAGTAAACTGTAATTTTCATCATTCCACGGAGCTTCAATCTGTCTGGAGTCCCAGAATCCCTCCACAGAATCCTGTCTGGATCCACACTGTGGTGTGGCTGCCACGGCCTCCTGGCTCCAGAGGCAGCCGGGCCAAGGCAGGAAGGTGCCCCCCTGCGTGTGGCCTCACGTCTCAGTGTCTGACTGTGCTGCCCTGTGCCCAGGGAGGAGAATGAGGACCACATGGACTCTGCCCACACGGAGCTGGCTGCTGCGCCCACCCTCAGAGGCGTCAGGAGACACAGCCTGGCCCCCTCAGGGCTGAAGATGCCTCCATTCACATGTGGACCTTGCTTTCTAGATTTCAGCATCAATAGACCTGTCTTCCTGCACGCTTTTAGTTGGATCTGGGTCACTGTGGAGACAGAGGTATCTGCCATCTCTGTGGCCTCTGGAGAGTGACGTCTCCCTGCTGGCAGGGCCGGTTCTCACCTGCAGTTTTCCTTGTGTATCGGAGCTCTTTCTTAACTTTCTATTTTCCCCCAATTCTTTAAGCAGTCGATTGGCACAGAGTTTTCCCACGCTGGTCGGCCTGCCCCAAGAGCCATCTCTGACCCAAGCCACGCAACTCTGACGTAGCCCTGGCCATAGGACTCCCTTGGGTGGTGCTTGGGCTGCACGCCACGCGGGCTGCAGTGGATTTACTGTGTCAGGGATGAGCCTGGCTCGGGTTGGTGGGGCTCTGAAGCACATTTGGGGTTCTTTGTAGCTTCTAATGTGAGGTTTGAGTCCAGTGCGCCCACAGCAGCATACCCTTCTCACCCCTTGTGGTGTTGCAGGCTCAGGCCCCTGGGGTCCTTTAACAAGCAGGCTGGTCACCGAGGCACGAAGACGAGGCACAGGGCATCCCCTGGGGCTTCAAGAGCAACACCCACAGTGCTTAGGGTTTACCCTGTGCCCTCTGGGTGGGGTGGCCTCCCTGCACTCGGCAGCATGGTCGGGCTGGCGAGGGCGTGGGCAGGCAGTGTCCTGTGGCCACCTCCACCCTCCTGCCCAGCCGGCTGTGTCACACTCATATTTTTAAGGTCGGGTTGGTTCCTGGCAAAAATGTCCCTCCGGGGGCCTCCAAGCATAGGATTTGGAAGACATAGGAATGGCACAGGCAGCCAGGAAAGCAGCTGCGCTCAGACGATGCCTTCTCCATTACTTGAAGCTTCTTTTTGTTCAGCCATTAAAGAAACTTGACAAAATAGGAACAGGAGATATTTCTCAATTGTAAACCTTTGTGCAGGGACAGTTGGCTTCCAAAGCCTTTCAGATTTCAATTATTTGAGAAAGAAGTTTGTTTTAGATCCTTAATATTTATGAATTCTCAAAAAAAATCAATGTATAGACATTTTATAGCTTTAACCCTGCAAGTGTTTCAAGCTGTGTTTCTTAATTAGTATACTAACTGCCCTGGGGCATGTAGGTAAGTGTAAATGATGTGGTTTGAGCCGAGTTTTCATCTGTAATCCCAGTGCTTGAGGTGGCCAAGGCCGGAGGATAAGCCAAGCCCAGGAGTTGGAGACCAGGCTGGACGATGGAGCGAGACCATGTTACTTTCTTTCTTTTTCTTTTTTCTGAGATGGAGTCTTGCAACAGATGCCCAGGCTGGAGTGCAGTGGCATGATCTCGGCTCACTGCAACCTCCACCTCCTGGGTTCAAATGATTCTCCTGCCCCACAGACAAATGCCACTACGCCTGGCTAATTTTTGTACTTTTAGTAGAGATGGGGTTTCACTATGTTGGCCAGGCTGGTCTCGAATTCCTGACCTCAAGTGATCCACCTGCCTTGGCCTCCCAAAGTGCCAGGATTATGGCGTGAGCCACCGAGGCCGGCCCTTTTTACCTTTTTTTGAGACGGGGTCTGACTCTGTCACCCAGACTGGAGTGCAGTAGCGCAGTTATAGCTCACTGCAGCCTTGACCACCGAGGCTCAAGTGATCCTCCCATCTCAGCTAGAATTACAGGCTTGAGCCACAGTGCCTGGCAATTTTCTAATTTTGTAGAGTTGGGACTTAGCTATGTTGCCTACACTGGTCTTGAACTCCTGTTCTCAAGCAATTCTCCAGCCTCAGCCTTAGCCTCCCAAAGTGGTGGGATTCTAGGTGTGCGCCACTGTGCCTGGCCTTTAAAATTTTCAATCTCCCCAAAGCCTCCAAAATATTCTTTAGTTAGTTCTTCAGAAGTAGCTGGGCTCAATCCACCCACGAAAACCTTTCGGGGGGTTCTTTCCCTTTTGAAGCTTTGGCTCTTTGCAGCAGGGGTGGGGGGTGATCCTATCAATTTGCCATCCAGCTCCTGTTCTTTCCGTTCCAAGGCCTTAAGAGCACTAGCAGCGTTTTCCAAAAGCACAGATACAAATCCCCTTGATCTTCCAGTAACTGTTTTAACTGTGCAATCTGCAACTTCCCTAAGTCAAGACACATCGTCAGATCTTTTTGCTTGTAACACTGTACCATCATCCGGCAGATCTTGGATCCCTCTGCGATTTCCTCTGTATTGGTTGTGGTACTCATTCAGGTCTTTGCTGGTGGAGAAGTTGTAGGCGGGGGGTGCTGGTGCACATTCAGGGTCAGGCAGCAGCTTATGCTACGGAGTTGGATTTCAAATGGTGGTGGAAGAGAGTCATTATAATTTTACGAGATCACTGTGGTGTGTGTGGTCCATTGTTGACTGAAACACCATTACCCCATGGGGAGGGGCTGCCTGAAGCCTGTAAGGGTAGCTGCCCGAAGCCCTTTGAGGGTAGCACTCTAAGGTCCCTGAGATCCCATGGGCGTATCTCCCTGAGGCCCTGGCGGGAATGACTGTTGGAACCTCAGTGGTAAGTGATGCCAGTGTCCTCTGTGGAACACATTGCTGGGGTCCCTGGTGGTTCCCACCGCGTAGCTGATACTCGTGGCCCCTGCTTTTCTTCTTTGTGCATAGCGATCTCCTGGCATCTCAGGTATGCATTATCTCACCGGTGAGCTTTTTCTTGTGGGCATTCTCGGGTTTTTTCGCTTTACTCCACTGTGTTGCTGCAGATCTTCAATGGGTCCTTGAGCGTTCTGGGCTATTCTGGCTTGTGAATATCTGTCTGTAGTTGATTTGTGTGTGGGTAGTAGGAGGGGGAAATGAAGGTTGGTATCTCCTACTCCACCATCTTGGTGATGTCGCTCCACTCTTTCCTTTTTTTTTTTTCCAAAATAACCCAGCACCATTGCCCTAACTAAAACCATTAAGATAATTCCTGGCCGGACACGGTGGTTCATGCCTGTAATCCCAGCACTTTGGGAGGCCGAGGTGGGTGGATCACTAGAGGTCAGGAGTTCAGCACCAGGCTGGCCAGCATGGTGAAGCCTCGTCTCTACCAAAAAATACAAAAATTAGCTGGGTGTGGTGGCACGTGCCTATAGTCCCAGCTACTCGGGAGGCTGAGGCATAAGAATCGCTTGAACCCAGGGGGTGGAGGTTGCAGTAAGCCGAGATTGCGCCACTGCACTCCAGCCTGGGCGAAAGAGCGAGACCCTGTCTCTAAATAAATAAATAAAATAGAGCTACTAAGATAATTCCTCAACAACAGTAAGTTGCCAGGCATTCATATTTTCTCCTTTATTCTTGTTTCATTTTGTTTTGTTTGAGACGGCGTCTCGCTCTGTCGCCAGGCTGCAGTGCAGTGGTGCAATCTCAGCTCACTGCAACCTCCGCCTCCTGGGTTCAAACGATTCTCCTGCCTCAGCCTCCCGAGTAGCTGGGACTACAGGTGCACGCCACCACACTCAGCTAATTTTTGTATTTTTAGTAGAGATGGGGTTTCACCATGTTGGCCTAGATGGTCTCGATATCCTGACCTCTTCATCCGCCCACTTCTGCCTCCCAAAGTGCTGGGATTACAGGCATGAGCCACCACGCCTGGCCCCTTATTCTTGTTTTCTTTTTCTTGGTTGCTTGGTTTGCATCAGGACTCTCCCAGGGTGTGACATGCCTCTCCCTCCCCCCTCCAATCTCCCCACCTGTCATCCCTGAAACAATAAACCTGGGTCCACCTCTGGAAGGATAAGAACCCAGATCTGTGGCCAGTGGCTCACCGGGGCTATGGGGATGTGTTTGCATTAGAAGGTACAGATAGGGCCCCGGGAATGTCTTGGTTTCTGTGCCTGACCCAAGTGTGTCGATAGCTCCTCTGATGCCCCCTGAGAGTCAGGGGAACTAAGCATGCCCCTCTCTCCACACATACATGCCACCCACTCTTCTCTCCATGCAGCCCCTCTGCTGCCCTTGATTAGTCACAGACGCCAAGGTGGGTGAAGTAGGGAAGAGCCTGACTGTCCACAATGGCCCCCAGTAGCCAGGTACCAGGAAGAGGCGTAAAAGGGAGTCCCGCCTTTACTCCTATAGATGGTGGCTCCTCTGGTTACGATTTCAGAATTCAACATGTTTTACAATCAAAACTAGCATTTGATAAGAAATAAAAATCAATAACCCAGCCAAACACACCATCCACATACTCCCAACGTGAGAGCAGGAAGAATCTTGTGCCTTAACTCCCTTCCTGCCATCAGCTCCCTCCCTCCCTCCCTCCCTCCTCCGTCTCTAGCCCAGCAATCCCTCTACTCCAGTTTTGCCCAGCTATTGGGAATCTTGGACAGCTTCCTTAGGCCCCTGTGCATCCAGGTAGGGTTGGGGCAGCAGAAAGCGAAGACCCACTCAAGACAGACCTTGTCAGTGCATGCTTGACTCCTGGTCTTTTCTGATGCTTTGTTTGACTCAACATACCTCCTCCAACAACCTGATTTGCATTGATAAGTGTCACTGTGTTTTCCTTTGACACGACCCCGTTGCACTTTGCCGAGCCCTTGATGGTACCAGGCTCTGGGCACGTAGCGCCCACATCCTCACTGGAAACCCAGAGAGCTAAAGCTCCTCATCCAGGGCCACACAACAAGCAGGGCTGGAGCCTGGACACCAAGCCAAGCCCCTCTGTTTCGAATTCTTGCTCTTCAACCACAGCTCAGTCTCCTCCCAGGAAGTGGTGATCCCCGCTTTGGGCAGGACAGGGTTAGGTGCATCAGAGGTCATAGGTCGCAGGTGGGATGTGAAGTCTGTGAAGTCGCCCACTTCCTCTGGGCTTGTGGGCAAGGACAGTGCAGCCTTGGGGGACGGAAGTTAGGAGCCCCAGCGGGTAACAGTGACCCAAGCTGTGGCACAGGTCCCCTGGCTCCATCTAATGCTCTGTTGTCACTGTCCTGAAATGATCAACAATCTTTGAACAAGGGGATTTGCATTTCCATTTTGTACAGGGGCCCCTCGAATTCTGTCTCAGGTCCTGGTAAGAGCTCTTTAGGAGTGGTTATTTATTTTTTGTATAAGCAGAGTCTTGCTGTGTTGCCCAGGCTGGTCCCAAACTCCTGGCCTCAAGCAATCCTCCAGCATCAGCATCCCAAAGCACGGGAACAACAGGCGCGACACCGCGCGCTGCCCTGGGACAGAGCCTTTGGGGATGACGCCCGTTCCTTGGTTGTTCGGTGGTGGTGGGGACGGCTCCTGAGGGGCAGCTGCCGAACAGTCCTGTGCTTGCCATTCTAGGCGTCTGAGCTGATTCTGGATGCAGCGGCAGCAGCCCCAGCACTCCCCGAGGAAAGTGAGTGGCTGGAGACTACCCAGCTCCCGCAGAGTCTGCACACCAGGGCGGAGGCCGAGGCGCCCCGCGCCCCTGGCTTGCTGGGTGAGTCTGGCTCCTGTGTGGATTAAGGGTTGGAAATGGAGTTTGGGACCTCAACCCAAAGCCACAGACTTTGTTAATGGGTTGAGTTGGGTGCTTCAGTGGTGAACTCCACACTTCCCCCAGAAACCATGCACACCTCCTGTGAGGACTGAGATCTGGGGCCCCTAGAACCACCATGTACATCGTTCACCCTACGAGAAGGGCCTCAGCCTCCGCACCTGAACGGCAGCCAAGGCAGACAGTCTGAGAGTGTTGGAGCACGGGGTTACCCAGAGGGCCAGCTAGGTAGAAACAAGGGCCAGTGCTGTGGGATCTGCTCCCAAAACATGTGCCTTTTTTTTTTTTTTCGAGACAGAGTCTTGCTCTGTTGCCCAGGCTGGAGTGCAGTGGCATGATCTTGGCTCATTGCAACCTCTGCCTCCTGGGTTCAAGCGATTCTCCTGCCTCAGCCTCCTGAGTAGCTGGGATTACAGGCGCACACCACCACGCCCAGCTAATTTTTGTATTTTAGTGGAGACGGGGTTTCACCATGTTGGTCAGCCTGGTCTCGAACTCCTCACCTCATGATCCACCCTCCTCGGCCTCCCAAAGTGCTGGGATTACAGGCATGAGCCACTGCGCCAGCCACATGTGCCCTTGTATCTTAAAGGACAGAACGGAGGACACAGGGGCCGTATTGAGCAGAGGAAGGGCCTGGACTTGGCTCAGTCACTGGGGTCCTCCGTGCCCCTGGGGGGCACAGGGAGATGCCAAGGCCATCCACTCACTACAGGTGACCCATCTCCCTCGCCCTCCACAGGGTCCCGGGCCCGCCTGCCTCTGAAGCCGAGTATCTGGGACGAGCCTGAGGACCTTCTCGCAGGGCCCTCCTCAGACCTGCGGGCAGAAGGGACTGTGATCTCGGGCCCCAAGGGTCCAAGTGCTCAGAGAATCAGTCCCCGAAGGAGAAACAGGAACACTGACCAGAGCGGCCGCCACCAGCCATCCCTCAAGCACACCAAAGGTGGTACCCAAGAGGCTGTTGCAGGCATCTCGGTAGTGCCGCGTGGGCCCCGAGGTGGGCGGCCCTTCCAGTGTGCCGACTGTGGGATGGTCTTCACCTGGGTCACCCACTTCATCGAGCACCAGAAGACCCATCGCGAGGAAGGGCCCTTTCCGTGCCCCGAGTGTGGCAAGGTCTTCCTGCACAGCTCCGTCCTCACTGAGCATGGCAAGATCCACCTGCTGGAGCCACCGAGGAAGAAAGCCCCCCGGAGCAAGGGCCCCCGGGAGTCCGTCCCACCCAGGGATGGAGCCCAGGGCCCAGTGGCCCCTCGCAGCCCCAAAAGACCCTTCCAGTGTAGCGTCTGCGGGAAGGCCTTCCCCTGGATGGTCCACCTCATTGACCACCAGAAGCTCCACACGGCCCACGGCCACATGTGAATGGCCAGCCTTGGGCCTCGGCCACCCGGCCCTGAGTCCCTGGGGGGAGCTGATGGGCCCCAGAAGATGGGGGACATCCCCCAGCCCCACCAACCCCTGGCCACCTTGGGACTCCTCTTGAAGGACACAAGCTGTTTTTCGGAAGACCCTGGACACCTGCTCCGAAGCCAAGCACAGGATGGGGCTTCCCAGGGTCTCAGCTGAGAAGCAGCAGTTCCACAGCACAGCCTGGTCAGTCCTGCGCACTATTGTTTTGCAAGTGGCTTGAAGAGGAGTTTCATTCGCGTCTCATCTTTCAGAAGCCTTGTCCAGGTCTCCCTGTGAGCACCTGACTCAGCGGCAGCTTCTGCCGCTGGGTTTTCATTTCACTGTGGATATCCCTGAGGCCATGAGGGTGGGAGCCGGCCTGGGCAGCTCCAACTCCAGAGAAGGGTACAGCTGACCCCGGCTGCCCTCCTGCCAGCTTAGCCCCCTTGGAACCTAACAGATAAACAGGGTTTTGTTTTTTTCCTTTTTTGGGTAAAGTACATGCAACATAAAATTTACCATTTCAGTCATTAAAAATGAACAGTTCAGTGGCATTAAGCACATTCACAACACTGTGCAACTACCAGCACTCTCTAGCTCCAAAGACGTTTTCGTCTTGCCCAGAAAGAGAGCCCACAGTCCTCAGCATGCCTTCGCCGTTCCTGCCCGCCCTGACAACCAGAATCTGCTTCCTGTCTCTGAGGATTTCAGGCGCAGTCTTTAGGCCTGACCAAAACTGACCTGCCTATATTTTGTTTGACTTACAGAAGGATTTTTTTTTAGATAGATGCCAACATTTGTTTAAACCATAAAAATCTGGCTTTCTGGTCTGCCAGGAAGAACCAGATGGTCTCCAAAGAGTGGGCCCGCCTCTCCTGCTAGGCTGGAGCAGAATGTGGGCAGGCGGTGACGTCACAGCGGGGAGCCAGCCTCGGACTCGGCTTCTCACCCGTCCCCAACTCCTTGTTGTCGGACACTCGTCCCCTTTCAAGCAAAAGCCTTACAAGTTTTTGCCTTTTTCTTTTTCTCCTCCCAACTTCACTTGGAAACACAGTGTTGGGCTGACTGTGAATCCGCACAGGCTGAGACATTTTTCCAAGTCGCCTTCTAAATCAAAAGCCTTTGGACTTACCCACGTCACATCCGCCTGCTGCTGCTTCTCAACCAAGCTGCCCCCACTCTCGGCCTCTGTCCCCGATGGCCCTCTCGGGCTGTGCAGGTCCCACGGACCCACCGCTGCCTTCACTTCATCCTCGCTGCCGCGCTTGCCTTCTCACGCTTGCCTTCTCGGAGCGCCCCCTAACCGGGCCTCCGGACCTTGCTTCCCGGCTCCCTCAGGCATCCCCAGCTTTTCCCTGCAGTCCCCACTGGGGGCTCCTGGCTCTATCCTATGCCTTAATTGCTGGTGGGCTCCAGCTCCCCTCCTGGCACCTTCTCTCTCATCCTGCAAAGGAGGAGCTTCTTCTACAGAGCTCAGGATGGAGGGTGGGGTCTCGGCCCCGCAGTCAGCCCATTACTCTCGGAAGCCCCCCTGAGCCTTCTCTCAGGCGCAGATTGATCGTCTCGGACAACGGGATGTGTAGAGATAGCTCTCCCGAGTGCCCCCACTTGTTGGGAGCCAGGGGCTCATTCCATGCTGTTTCCATCTCGGTCTCCACCTGCTGGAGGCACAATCACAGCTCAGTTTGTTGGTGCCAGAGTTGCACAAGAAAGTGGGTGCCATTGAACACGAGGCATCAGTCAGGCTCCAGCCTACCTGGGCTGGCCCCAGAGACATCCATCTGGTGTCCCTCAGTTCTCCAATTGAGTTTGTCCAAATAACTCATCTTCCCTTGTGCAAAAACAAAAAACAACAACAAAGAAAACAACGCAAACTGCCTCCCCTCTGGGGTTCCCACTCCCCTCAGAGGGACCACCCCCATCCAAGGCCCCACAAGGATTTTTGATTGCCCTGGGAACCCAGCTCCCAACCCCTCTCAGTTCTCTTTTCTCCTCTGCACCATCAGCCCCAGGCTCTCTCCCCATTTCTTGAATGCCTGCAGCTGCCTCTAAGCAAACTCTGCCTCCAGCCCGTTCCCTCTGCCCCATCCCCATCCTGCAGCCAACAGGGTCCCTCTAAAATGCAGACACTGAAAAGACAAAGCCCAGCAGGGCAGCTCTATCGTGTCCTTTGTGGCCCTGCTGCCTCCACAGCCCCCAGCACTGGGATGGTGGAGGCTGGTGTCCTTAACTCACTGTGTCTCCACCTAACTCCACACTGCCTCTCACCCTGGCCTCCTCCTGAGCCTAGAACAGTCTCCACTGCCATACTTGACCACACCCAGCATACAACAGGTCCTACAGAGTGAAGGGATGAGTGACTCAATGAGTGAGGGGAAGTCCCTGTGGAGACACCGAGACACCATTGTGGGCTGCAGTTTCCAGCCGGGGAAGCCTCCCTCGACCTCTGAGGGGAGGTGGGCCACCCCTTGAGGGCCACTCTCAATGCGCTCCACCTTGGCTGACGGAAGCAAGGACGTGGCCCAGGATCCTGGAGGGCCACTCTTGTGTGCTCCACCTTGGCTGACAGAAGCAAGGACGTGGCCCAGCGTCCTGGAGGGCCACTCTCACGTGCTCCACCTTGGCTGACAGAAGCAAGGACTTGGCCCAGGGTGCTGGACCAGTTGTGGCAGCTGCCGCAACTCACGAAAGCCACCACGTGGTGTTCTTCACCTAACTTGCCCAGTCCCAAGCCCCTGCCCGAGCTGCAGTGAGACAGAGCACTAGCCCCTCTCTTCTCTTTAGGTTCACCCCAGCTGTGGAAGCCCCAGCACCTCAGCACGCCTCCCTTGCCCTGTGCCTTCCTCTGCCAGCAACCCCCAAAGACTCCAACACCCCCATCACGATGTGCCCCAGTCTCCTGTCCTCCAGCCCTTGTCACAGGAGCTGTGAGCCCAGCCCTGGGCACTTCATGCTCTGGAAGACCGGAGTCTCACACGCCACCTTTCTCCCTGGCAGCCAGGGTCTCTTGGGTCAGAGGAGGGCTGGACACTGCCAGGTTTTGAAGCTGTCAAAAAGATTTTTTTTTTTTAAAGGGAGAAATATGTCCAGGGAGCTGTAACTGTTACAGTATATTTTAAATGTATGTGTTGAACAGATTAACTTTTTAAACATTAACATACAGCATGACACAGTTCTGCTATCCATGCTGTGATTGCAGGATTGCTTGGAAGCTGCACTGATGTGCAGCCCACCTGCTCATGGTGGGGGGTCCTGTTCCAGGCCACAGAGAGGCAACAAGCAATGCTCTGCTTGGAGATTCATACAGGAAGCCAAGAAGGAGCTGAGAGGGGCCCAGCCAGTGGTTACAAGAGACAGCAGGAGGTTCAGACCACAGCAAGGGTGGCACCGGAGTAGCCTCCAACTCATCTTATTTGACTGGTAGAGTGTTATTAAAGCCTTTGAAATCCCTACCAGCTTTTAAAAATCAAGAGATTTCACATAGAAATCCTGATCTCTGGGTTCTTTAGAGAAATCCAGACCTGGGACGCTGGGCTTACCAGTCCGCACGACCCCACTTGGCTGGAGCCAAGCAGCACCTGCCCCTATGGAAAGAGCCCGCCCCTGCAAAAGCATGTACGGTTTAGAAACCTGGCTGAGAAAAACAGAGGATCAGAAGGTCTGAGGGAGGAAACAGAGGGGCAAGTTTGAGGGAGCTGGGCAGGGCCGCCTGGCCACCATCAGGGCTGAGCAGGCTCAGTGTGGCACCACTGACAGCTTCTCACCAGGACTATCAGACCGCTTGGGAAAAAGACTTCACCATGAGTTGTGTGTTCATACCTTTTGATCCAGTAAAAGGAAACGGTTGGGGGGGGGAGGGGCAAGAGTATACATTTTGTGAAAGAAAAAATACACAAAAAGATGTTTTGTGGCATTTGGGTTTGTGAGTTCGAGAACTGAAAAATGGCATTTTATGTATAATGGAAAGCCTCTTTACTGCTGTAGAGTGAAAAGCAGGCTGGCTTTCAGTGCGACGGTCGCAAATGTGGGGCTTTACAGTACTTGGAATGTACAGGACACCCTTAAAAGCCAAGAAGCTTGCCTTTGCTTTGTTTACATCAGTGCATTATGATTTTGAGCCATTATATCTCTTCATAATTGCCACTGTTTTAGGGCTTATGAAATTTAAAGTCTTAACTTATGTGTTAACCAGCCAAATCTTTTCAAGTGTCTGTGTGTGGTATGAGAATTCGTATTGTGTTCTCTGCTGTTTTCAGAGTTGTTTCAGTCAAAGAAAAAAAAATGCCCGTCTTAAAACTTTTCCTCTGCTTCAAATACAGCTCCCAAGCCCAGGCTGATTGGAATTAATCTGTCCTCCCTTAAAAGGGCAAAAGCACAAGGCTCAGCCCTGGCTTTCCCAGCTCCTCTGGTCTCGCTGCTCCACGGACGTGTGACGTACGCTGGTGAAACGAAGCCCGCTTGAATGGGGGCTTCACTATTGTGTGCTGCTGAACCTAGGCCTAGCGCCTGGCAGGCTTTGGTGAATGTTCAGAAAATGACAGTTCATTTCGTGTCAGCGAGGGCACACCAGCTTTGAATATTTTGCTGCTGTTCAAATGCACAATTTTGACAATTACCTAGCAATGTCCAAAGTCGTCATAATTGTTAGTGTCTTGCACGTGATGTTCCTTATAACCATGTAATAAATACAGTGTGAAGTCTCCATGGCTGCCTCAGTGTGGAAAATGCAAAGACTCCCGTGTGTGCGATCTTGGTGAATGTTTTGGTTGAAAGTATGTGTTTTGAAAAAATCATTGCTTTGTTTGCAGCAGTAAAACTGACGGCAGAGTTTCCAACACGAAAGCCCGTGTGGTCGCGCCGGGAGCTCACGGCGTTCCAAGCGGCCCTTATCCCGCGTTGATGCCCAGGCACCCCGCGCGCCCTGTTTCACCAGGCCCAGTCACTCCAGCTCCAGCAGCACTGAGAGCCCACGAACGCCAAGGGCGAGAGCGAGGTGGGGGAGGGCGGCCGGAAATGCGCGCGCGGCTCTCTGGGAAATGGAGTTAGGCGCGCGCCGGCGCAGTGTCGGCTGCCGGTGCCGCGGCCTTTGTCTCGCAGTCAGGAGGGTGAGCTAGGCCGGCGAGGAGGGGGAGGGGAGGCCAGGCCGGGCCGGGCCGGGCCGGGTGCGGGGGGTCCGGGGGTCTTCCTGAGGCCCTGGCGGGGCGAGTTTCCAGCAGCGCGCGTCTGTGTGGAGTCCGTTTTGCTGCCCGGGGCCTGGGGAAGGCCGTTTCGGGGCTGGCGGGGGCAGGCTTTGCGGGGCATCCCTAGTCTGAGAGGAGGGCGGGGCCCAACGCCCAGCTGGACAGGAGCTGCTCCGACGGCCCCTGTGGGAACGCGCGCCCCGCCCCTGGCCCCACCTCTGCCCCACACCGGGCACTGGGCCGCCACCTTTGTTGATGGAAGAGAGAAACTGAGGCATAGTGCCCAGGGCCAGGGGACCGCAACCACCCGGCCCTTGTCACTGTAGTGCTAAGGCCCAGAGTCTGCGCAGCAGATATGTGTCCGCACCCGCCAGGCCTTCAGCTTCCCTCAGACAGGCGGGAAAACCCTAGGCTGCCCTTCCCCGAGCGGAGGGCCGCCCCTCACACAGCAGGCGCTTAAACGGGTACGCGGGGCCCTGGACGGCTCTCCGCGGAGCTCCCCAGGCTCTGGCGCCGTTCCCCGGCTTGGGGACCTGAGCACCGCCTCTGCCTGCCCAGCTGCTCACCTCCCCTTTCCCACAGAGCAGGGCCAGCCGTTCCTGCCAGAAGCCAGGGCATGACCCCTGGGGTGCGCGTCTCCACAGACCCGGTGAGAATCTCGGCCTCCTTGCGCGTGTCCTCCACCTCGTGCCCGGCCTCCTCGCGCGCGGCCTTCTCACGCCCGGCCTCCTCTTTGCACCCCGTCCCTACTCGCGCGCAGCCTCCTCCTTGTGCCCGGCCCCAACTTGCGTGCCCGGCCTCTACTCGTGCCCGGCCTCTACTCGCGCACCTGGCCTCTACTGGTGCGCGGCCTCTACTCGTGCCCGGCCTCTATTTGCACACCTAGCCTCTACTCGTGTCCGGCCTCTACCTGCACACCCGGCCTCCTGAAGTCCGCGCCAAGCTCCCCAACCACAGCCTGCCTCTGAAAGGACCGCCCACGCCGCGCTGGAGGTCAGCGGGCACGGGTCCCTGTCTGAGTGGGCTTTGTGTTTGTGCGGCCGTCATCGCATACCTGAGGCTGGGTGATGTCAGACAATTGTAGGTGCCCCGGCTCTGCAGTCTGAAGTTGAAGGCCTTAGCATGCTCTGCGCTCCAAGATGGCGCATCGAGTGCCGCTTCCTCAGACGTCATGGAGGCCAAGGGGGCGGAACTCGCCTTTTTATGATGACATTAACCCCACCCATAAGCCACCAGAAGAAACCAGCCTCCTGTAGGAATGTCAGAAAACCCGTACAAGGGGACTGGTGCGATAGCTTGTAGCTGTAATCCCAGCTATGGGGGAGGATTGCTTGAGCCCAGGAGTTGGAGGCTGCAGTGAGCCATGATGTGCCACTGCACTCCAGCCTGAATGACAGTGGAACCCTGTCTCTAAAAAATTAAAAAACAAACCCAGATTTGGCCGGGCGCGGTGGCTCGCACCTGTAATCCCAGCACTTTGGGAGGCCGAGGTGGGCGGATCACGAGGTCAGGAGATCGAGACCATCCTGGCGAACACGGTGAAACCCCGTCTCTACTAAAAATACAAAAAAAAATTAGCCGGGGGGGTGGCGGGCGCCTGTAGTCCCAGCTACTCGAGAGGCTGAGGCAGGAGAATGGCGTGAACCCAGGAGGCGGAGCTTGCAGTGAGCCAAGATCATGCCACTGCACTCTAGCCTGGGCGACAGAGCGAGACTCCGTCTCGGGGAAAAAAAAACCACCCAGATTCAGTCTTTAGGCTTCTGCTACTAGCTTTATAACTTTGTTTATCCCCTAGGCTGAAGTGCAGTGATGCAATCATGGCTCACTGTGCTTCAAACTTACGTGCTCAAGTGATCCTCCCACCTCAGCCTGTTGAGCAGCTGGGACCACGGGCATGCGACACCATGCTGGGCTGGTCCACTCCTTTATTGCTGGCGCCCTCCATTTCTTATTTCAAGAGACAAATTATTGGAAACGGGCATGATGCCTTAGATTCTAAGATCCTCCACCTCATCAGCAGGGCACCCATCCAGGCCCCACAGAAAAACCTGACCCAAAACCCCAGACCAAAGGGAACTCCATCCGACCCAGCCTGGCTGGCATTTACCAGCTACCCCACCAGCAGCCAGTGCCAGGGTTGGCTTGGCTGAGGACACTCGTGTGATGTTTCAGGAGCAAGTGACGTTTGAGGACGTGGTAGTGGACTTCAGCCAGGAGGAGTGGGGGCAGCTGAAGCCTGCCCAGAGGACCCTGTACCGTGATGTAATGCTGGACACCTTCAGGCTTCTGGTCTCTGTGGGTAAGGCCACACCCATGTCCTATCTGTTGATCTGTCCCTGACACGGATTCTGATTCTACCAGGTTAAATATTTATAGGACTGAGCTTTAAAAGCAAATGCCTGGGGCTGTATGTCTTGGGCTTTAAGAACCTGACTGTTTTAATGTAGGAAATATCAATTAAGACCAATATTAGCAAGTCTCAGACTGAACCTGAAATCAACAGAAGCAGAGAAACATGAGGTGAGGGAAACATACTGGGTCTGAAGACTACAGAATCCCAGGGTAGACCAGGGTGTTCTGTAGAGCTGTCAGGAGCCCCTCCTTCTTCAACACCTCCCTCTGCACTTCTGTCTTAGTCTGTTAGGGCTGCTAAAATACCTTAGACTGGGTAATTTTAAACAATAGATATTTGTTGCTCACGGTTCTGGAGGCTGGGAAGCCTAAGATCAAGGTGTCAGCAAATTCAGTGTTTGGTGAGGGCTTGCTCCTCACTGATGGCACTTTCTTCCTGTGTCCTGACATGCCATAAGGGGCAAGGGAGTTCTCTCAAGCTTCTTTTATAAGGGCACTGATCCCATTCATGAGTGGAGCCCTCATGAATTAATCACTTCCCCAAGGCCCCACCTCAACACTATCAGATTAGGTATTACGTTCTAACATTTGAATCTTATTTATTTATTTATTTATTTGTTTTTAAATTTTTTATTTTTGAGACAGAGTCTCGCTGTGTCACCTGGGCTGGAGTGCAGTGGTGCGATCTCGGCTCACTGCAAGCTCTGCCTCCCGGGTTCACACCATTCTCCTGCCTCATCCTCCTGAGTAGCTGGGACTACAGGTGCCCACCACCACGCCTGGCTAATTTTTTTTTTTTTTTGTATATTTAGTAGAGACGGGGTTTCACCGTGTTAGCCAGGATGGTCTCGATCTCCTGACCTCGTGATCCACCCACCTCAGCCTCCCAAAGTGCTGGGATTACAGGCGTGAGCCACTGCGTCCGGCCTGAACCTTTTTTATTTTTAAGAAACAGGCTCTTGTTCTCTTGCCCAGGGTGGAGTGCTGTGGCACAGTCATACTTACTGCACACTTAACCTCCTGGCTCAAGTAAACCTTCCATTTCAGTCTTCCAAGTAGCTGGGACTACAGGTGCATACCACCACACCTAGCTAATTTTTAAAATTTTTGTAGAGACGGGGCCTTGCTGTGTTGCCCAGGCTGCCCTCAAGCTTCTAGGCTAAAGTGATCCTCCCACCTCAGCCTCCCAAAGTGCTGGAATTACAGGCATAAGCCACTATGCATAGCCTGAATTTTAGGGGGACACCAACATTCAGACCATAGCAATCTCTTTCTGGCTTCATTTCCAGAGAGGCTCCTCTGGAGGTGACAAGACAACTGCCTGGGGTGCCTTTCCTGCAACCAAGACCAGCAGAAAAGACAGGATCTGTGTCCCAGGGTTGTCCTGGTTTGGCTGCCAGGTCTTCTTCACAGTGATCATTGATGCCAGTGGGCAGGGGAGGAACCAGAGTTCTGATTGTCCAGGCTTGGGTCACATGTCCACCCCAGAACCAGTGGTAGGGTCAGGGACTGAGAGTAGGGGAATGAGTCCCTGAGGAACATCCAGGGCTGTGGGTATGACAGCTGAAGTCACTCAGGGGTCCCCAGCCATCTGGGACCTGGAAGACCAAAGGTGGAATGGGCTGAGGCTCAGGAAGGGTCCTGGGATACAAATGCTCACTCTATGGGTCTCTCCCTGAGCAGGACATTGGTTACCGAAGCCGAATGTCATCTCCCTGCTGGAGCAAGAGGCAGAGCTGTGGGCGGTGGACTCTGGACTTCCCCAAGGCGTGTACCCAGGTGAGATGGGAGCCCTTCGGGGCAGAGAGAAGCCTGTCCATGCTTGCTTCCTGGTTCCTCCCTCTGCATCTGCTCTCTAATTCTTCACAGCAAATTTACTACTCAGTCTTAGTGAAGATTTACCAAGCACCCATTTTGCTGTGAGTGACGACACCAAGTCCTCATCTCCACTGAATTTATATTCTTGGTGAGGGAGTGGGGGAAACAAACAATAAATCGGTAAAATAATAATAATAAAACAAGTTGGATGATTACAGATTGTGATGAATGCCAAGAAAATGAAAATGAGCAATGAGGTAGACTAGGAGGGGGATGAGGAGACTTTAGCATAGAGATGAGGGATAGCCTCTCCAAGGAGGTGACATGTGACTTGAAGCCTGAGCCATGAGGCAGTCTGAGTGAACAGTAGTATTTCAGGCAGAGGAAACAGCAGGTGCAAAGGCCTGAAGTCATGCATCAGTCAGCTTTTGCGTAGGAAAACACTCTGACCTCAGTGGCTTAAACCAAATAATTGTTTATAATTCATGTGTCTGTGGGTCAGTGGATCCAGGCTGGGCCCTGCCATGTGCCTGTAGGGTGATTGGTAGGTAGCAGAGGTATCCCAGCCCACTGACAGGCAATTTCCCATTGGCATCAGGTGGGAAGAGTGGCCTGTCACCAGAGTCCAGGAGGGATGGCCAGTGTGGGAAAGGGTCACAGTAGGGTCCCTCCACATCAATAACAGCCCTTACCCAATATATTAGCTTCCTATTGCTCCTCCTGCAACAAGTTACAATTGACCCGTGAATAACATGGGTTTGAACTGTGTGGGTCCATTTATACATGGATTTTCTTCTGTCTGAGCCACCCCTGAGACAGCAAGACCAACCCCTCCTCCTACTCCTCAGCCTACTCACTGTGAAGACAATGAGGATGAAGATCTTTATGGTGGTCCACTTCCATTTAATGCATAGTAAATATATTTTCTCTTCCTTATGATTTTTTTAAATAGCATTTTCTTTAGCTTACTTTAAGAACACATTATATAATACATATACAAAATATGTGTTAATTAAGGGCTGGGAGCAGTGGCTCACACCTATAATCCCAGCACTTTGAGAGGCTATGGCAGGTGGTATTTGAGGTCAGGAGTTCAAGACCAGCCTGGCCAACATGGTGAAACCTCGTCTCTACAAAAAAAAAAATACAAAAAAAAAAAAATTAGCTGGCCATGGTGGCACGCTCCTGTAGTCCCAGCTACTCAGGAGGCTGAGGCAGGAGAACTGCTTGAACTAGGAGGCGGAGGTTGTGATGAGCCAAGATCACGCCACTGTGCTCCAGCCTGGGTGACAGAGCAAGACCATGTTTCAAAAAAAAACAGTGTTAACTATTTATTTTATCAGTATGGTCAACAATAAGCTATTAATAGTTAAGTTTTTGGGGAGTCAAAGGCTATACACAGATTTTCGATTGTACTGGGGTCAGTGCCCCTAGCCCCCTCATTGTTCAAGCGTCAACAATACTACACTTCGTAGCATAAAGCAAAGCAAATTATCTTAAAGTTCGGGAGATCAGAAATCCACAATGGGTCTAGCTGGGATATAATAAAGATGTCAGCAGGGCATCATTCCTTCTGGAGGCTCTAGAGAAGGGAAGAATCTATTTCTTTCTCTCCTTTTTGTTTTTTTAAGAGATGGGGTCTTGCTATCTTGCCTAGGATGGAGTCCAGTGGTATGATCATGGCTCACAGCAACCTTGACCTTCTGGGCTCAGGTGATCCTCCTGCCTCAGCCTCCTGAGTAGCTGAGACTACAGGTGTGTGTCACCATGCCCAGCTAATTTTTTTTTATTTTTTGTAGAAACAAGGTCTCATCATTTTGCCCAGGCATGTCTTGAACTCTTACGCTCAAGGAGTCCTCCCGCCTCAGCTGCCCAAAGTGTTGAGATTACAGGCATGAGGCCCTGTGCCTGGCTAAGAATCCGTTTCTTTGCATTTTTCAGCTTCTAGAGGCACCCACATTCCTTGGCTATGGCCTTGTCCATCTTCACAGTCAGCAAGGCCTGGTCAAGTCACATCATATTCACTCTGACTCTGACCCTTCTGCCTTTTTTCCCCATTTAAGGACCCTCGTGATTACACAGGTCCACCCAGATAATCCAGTGTAATTTCTCTATCTTAATGTTAGCTGATTAGCAACCTTAATTCCTCCCTCCCATGTAATTGGAAACATACAGGTTATAGGGTTAGGATGTGGGCATCTTGGGAAGCCACTATTCTGCCATTCACTCTGGCTTAACTTTTTTTTTTTTTAATTGAACTTTTCACTGAAACAACAATATGGGGAAGGTGCCCACATCACACCTCTAGGCCACTGTGGGGTCAGGGTAGGGGCAGCACGCACCCAGGTCATGGCTGTGCAGGGAGGGCTGGGTACCAGGGCAAAAAGAGAGTCCTGCCATGAAGGAGGAGGAGGGAATGCATTTGTTCATTCATTAAGCATGTATATTGAGCTCTTGCTGTGGGCTATAGATACAGTGGTAAGCAAGGTGGACAGAAACCCCTACCCTCAAGGGGTTCCCAGTTAGTGAAATGGACAAAATAAGGCAGACCAAAGCACTCTAATATGCCACGGGTCATTTTTCTTCCTCTTAGTGATGTACATTGCAGCTATTCCTGTTTGTGGGGAGCAGTTAGGTTCCTTTACATCTAGAGTGAGGTGGCACAACAGCATATGCTGTCGGGAAGAAGCTGGGTATCAGCCAACTTTCCCCATGCAGCACGTTTTTCTCTGTTGCCACCTGGCATTGTGGAGGCCACTGTAGCTGGGGCCTGGGTGCCACACTGCTCCTTCCAAGTCCAGTGCCTCTGTGCGTCTGAGTGCTCTCTCCTGGGCATCCGCTCTGCATCCTCCTCTGTGCTCCCCTCACAGACTCCATTCATACTCCTTGTGCCAACTGTTTTTTCCTCCCTCTCCTCTTCCTTTCCTTATTCTGTTCTTTCCTCTTCCTTTCCTTATTCCTTATTTTCCTCTTCCTTATTCTGTGTTTCCCTCTCTTCCTTTCCTGGTTTGCAAAACTATATTTTTAAATGGTGAAAGCCACTTGAACCTTGAACGTTTCAAAATCATTAGTTTTATCCTTCCTCTTCCCATCTCACCACAAACTCTTTTGCCGTGGAACAGAGATTAAGGGACATTTCCAGTTTTTGCTTCTTTCAGACTTGGAAACTAGACCCAAAGTCAAACTGTCAGTTCTAAAGCAAGGCATCTCTGAAGAAATATCCAACAATGTCATCTTGGTAGAAAGATTCCTGTGGGATGGTCTGTGGTACTGCAGGGGTGAGGACACTGAGGGCCACTGGGAATGGAGTTGTGAGAGTCTAGAGAGCCTGGCAGTGCCGGTGGCCTTCACGCCTGTGAAGACGCGTGTTCGGGAGCAGTGGCAGAGGAATGGGTTTGGGGAAAACATAAGTCTGAACCCTGATCTCCCACATCAACCAATGACTCCTGAAAGACAAGGCCCCCACACATGGGGAACACGTGGAAAAAGGGAGAAGCCAGACCTAAATGTTTTACAGAAAACCTGTGTAAAAGAGAAACCCTACAAATGTCAGGAATGCGGAAAGGCCTTTAGTCACAGCTCAGCACTTATCGAACACCACCGGACGCACACAGGAGAGAGACCTTACGAATGTCACGAATGCTTAAAAGGCTTCCGGAACAGCTCGGCACTTACCAAACACCAGAGAATCCATACTGGGGAGAAACCCTATAAATGCACTCAGTGTGGGAGGACCTTCAACCAAATTGCCCCACTGATCCAGCACCAGAGAACTCACACAGGCGAGAAGCCCTATGAATGCAGCGAATGTGGGAAATCCTTCAGTTTTAGGTCCTCCTTCAGCCAGCACGAGCGAACTCACACAGGCGAGAAGCCCTACGAGTGCAGTGAGTGCGGGAAAGCCTTCCGGCAAAGCATCCACCTCACCCAGCATCTGCGAATCCACACTGGGGAGAAACCCTATCAGTGTGGTGAGTGTGGCAAGGCCTTCAGCCACAGCTCATCCTTGACCAAACACCAGCGAATCCACACAGGGGAGAAGCCCTACGAGTGCCATGAGTGTGGAAAAGCCTTCACCCAGATCACACCACTGATTCAGCACCAGAGGACCCACACAGGAGAAAAGCCCTATGAGTGCAGTGAGTGTGGGAAAGCCTTCAGTCAGAGCACACTCCTGACCGAGCATCGGAGGATTCACACAGGAGAGAAGCCCTATGGATGCAATGAGTGTGGGAAAACCTTCAGCCACAGCTCCTCACTCAGCCAGCATGAGCGGACACACACAGGAGAGAAGCCCTATGAGTGCAGTCAGTGTGGGAAGGCCTTCCGGCAGAGCACACACCTCACCCAACACCAGCGAATCCACACAGGGGAGAAGCCCTATGAATGCAATGACTGCGGCAAGGCATTCAGTCACAGCTCGTCCCTCACCAAACATCAGCGAATCCACACTGGGGAGAAGCCCTACGAATGCAACCAGTGTGGCAGAGCCTTCAGCCAGCTTGCTCCCCTCATTCAGCATCAGAGGATCCACACAGGAGAGAAACCCTATGAATGTAACCAGTGTGGCAGAGCCTTCAGCCAGAGCTCCCTTCTCATCGAACACCAGAGGATTCACACCAAGGAAAAGCCGTATGGGTGCAATGAGTGTGGGAAATCCTTCAGCCACAGCTCCTCGCTCAGCCAGCACGAAAGGACGCACACTGGGGAAAAGCCCTATGAGTGTCACGATTGCGGAAAGTCCTTTAGGCAGAGCACCCACCTCACTCAGCACCAGAGGATCCACACAGGAGAGAAGCCATATGCATGCAGGGACTGTGGAAAGGCCTTTACCCACAGCTCCTCCCTTACCAAGCACCAGAGAACTCACACTGGATAAACCCACTCCACATGTGCTGGGGACATAGGAAGACCTTAAGCCATAGCTCATCCCTTTCTAGATTTGACCCAATCATACACATGAGAAACGTACATTCATACACAAGCCTTTTCACACAGCACTCCCCTCAGACACCCTCAGAGAGTTCACACTGATGGGAAATGACCATGGGACCACCAAGCTCTAGGTCATCCATCCCTGCATTCAAATAGTAGGGAAACGTGGAGATAATCAACACTCAGGACCTTCAGCCTCGAACGCCCATTAGTGCTATGTTATAGAACCTACAAAAAAGAAATGGAACAAATGTAGTGGATCCAGGGAACGCTTTTGTCCAAGGATTCACCGTATTCCAAACCAGAGATGTTCAAATTGGTGAGAAACCCAACAAATGCCTTTCATATATACGAGAACCAAATGAAGTCAGAATTTGCCATTATTGCACATTACATTTTTGGGGGGGGAAGTGCTTATGAATGGTGCAGGTTGACTCTGATATTCATTCCCAAATGACAATATGGCAGAGTGTTCCAGAAATGAGAGTGGCATCTTTATGGAATCACTATGGATATTGACTGTCTCAGTAAACAGCTGTCTTGTCTGTGTGTATATTGTTTGATCAGGGTACATGGCAGCCAGTCACAGATTGGAATTACATATGACAAAGTATCAGTGTACTATAAACAGGTTTTTAGTTATCCCTGCATTATTTTTGCAATTAATCTTTATATGCAATGAGATTGAAAAGCTTTGTATGGGAAGACTCAAAATGTAAAGCTGCTTCCGTAGAGTCTCACTGATTCTGAGATGGCTTTTGCTGCTCTGTTCTCCCTCTACATTTCTCTGCAGAACTCGCGTTAGAAACACAGATATTTGTTTTACAAAAAGGGAGATGCTTCCTTTGTTAAACCATCGTCTTATAAGCAATAGCAAATTCATGTTAGAAACTTCTGTTTTGCAAGATTCATCTTTTTTGGGAAATGTTCAAGTTAATCCTCTCAAACTGCTTTTTCATTGTTTTCATACAATTTAACATTTTGTTAAACCGTAAGTCCACAAATAGCAGTCTTTCTGACAACTATAATCTTTAAATGGTGACTTACTGCCCTCATTAGAAATTGCATTGGCTGGCCAGGCGTGGTGACTTATGCCTGTAATCCCAGCACTTTGGGAGGCCAAGGTGGGAGGATCACCTGAGGTCGGGAGATGGAGGTTGCAGTGAGCTGAGATCGTACCATTGCACTCCAGCCTGGGCAACAAGAGTGAAACTCTGTCTCAGAAAAAAAAAAAAAATTGCATTGGCTGTTTTTGGTTATTAGCTGTTAGTTGTGGTTACATCCATCAATTTGATTTTTGTAATCCCAATGCTGGGATATAAATTTCCAGTTACTTGAAATTTCTCTCTTGGGGAGACCATGTTGCAGATAGTCTTCCAATATTGCTTCTCAGTATGATTGTGGAGTGCCTCTTGGGATAAATGCCTTTGTCATTTACAAGCCACCGGAGAGCCAGGCATGGCTGCACCTGCCTCTAGTCCCAGCTGCTTGGGAGGTTGAGGCAGAAGGATCACTTGAACCCAGGAGTTCTGGGCTGTAGTGTGCTCTACTGATTGGGTGTCCACACTAAGTTCAGCATCAATATGATGACCTCCTGGGAGCAGATGACCACCAGCTTGCCTATGTAGGGGTGAACCAGAGCAGGTCAAAACTCCCATGCTGGTAGGGCTCACATCTGTAATCCCAGCACTTTGGGAGGCCAAGGTGGGCAGATCATCTGAGGTCAGGAGTTCAGGACCAGCCTGGCCAACATGGTGACACCCCGTCTCTACTGAAATTACAAAATTAGCTGGGCATGGTGGTGCGTGCTTGTAATCTCAGCAATTTTGGAGGCTGAGGCAGGAGAATCACTTGAGGCTGGGAGGCGGAGGTTACAGTGAGCCTAGATTGTGCCAATGTACTCCAGCCTATGTGACAAGAGTAAAACTCAACCTCAAAAAAAAAAAAACTCCCATGCTGATCATTAGTGGGATCGTGCCTATGAATAGCCACTGTGCTCCAGCCTGGGCAACACGGCGAGACACCATCTCTAAAAAATAAAAGCCACTGGAGAAAGCCAGGGTACACAGTGCATAGCAGCACTGTCTCATTGAAACAATGCAAGTCATATAAATAACTTTAAATATTCTGGTAGCCCCATTTAAAAAACAAGAAGAGGCCCAGGCACAGTGGCTCATGCCTGTAATCCCAGCACTTTGGGAGGCTGAGGTGGGCAGATCAGTTGAGGCCAGCCTGCCCAACATGGCGAAACCATGTCTCTGCTAAAAATACAAAAATTAGCTGGGTGCAGTGGCATGCACCTGTAATCCCAGCTACTCGGGAGGCTGAGGCACGAGAATTGCTTGAGCCTGGGAGGCGTCAGTGAGCCAAGATTGCACCACTGCACTCTAGCCTGGGTGACAGAGCAAGACTGTCTCAAAAAGAAAGAAAACGCAAGAAGAAACAGGTGAAACTAAAATTTACCCCTATATATCTCAAATGTTAGCAGTTTAACATATCAATATGAAAAATTATTGAGATATTTGCATTCTTTCTGTTACGTGACATCTTCAGAATCTAGTGTGCGTCTTTTTTTTTTTTTTTTTTTTTGAGACGGAGCCTCCCTCTGTCACCCAGGCTGGAGTGCAATGGCACAATCTTGGCTCACTGCAACCTCCGCCTCCCGGGTTCAAGTGATTCTCCTACCTCAGCCTCCCGAGTACCTGGGACTACAGGCATGTGCCACCACACCTGGCTAATTTTGTAGTTTTAGTAGAGATAGGGTTTCTCCATGTTGGTCAGGCTGGTCTGGAACTCCTGACCTCATGTGATCCGCCCGCCTCGGCCTCCCAGAGTGCTGGGATTACAGGCGTGAGCCACCACTCCCAGCCTAGTGTGCATCTTATACTTGCATCACATCTCAGAGTTCACCATAGCGACATTTCAAGTGCCCATTTGACACGTGTAGCCAGCTGGTGTCTGTACTGGTGCAGCTCAACAGCTTGGTCTTTGGTCAGCTGTTTTGTCCTCCTTCTCTTTACTACCGGTGTCCTCCTGCCTTTCCCTGTGTTCCTATCCTTGTGTAGCATCTTGTGCTCAAGGAAACCAAATGTGCTAGGAAGATCAGCTGCTTTAGGTAATTGGAATGACAGGTGCCTACTCATTTCAGGCTCCCTAGGATATTATTCTTATCACAGAACATTACATTCAGGAAAGAGATTATGGCCAGTCTATTCCAGTTTAGTTCAGTAAAAATGGAATCTGGCACATGCACTTTTGCAGTCCTTTGAAAGTGCTAGATTGGCGTAATCACCAAGAAACGGTAATGTGAGTTCTTTCCTCTCCACTCAGCCCCTCTTCATCAGACCTCCTTCAGCGACACGGGAAATACAGCAAGGATTGGGTACTACAGAGAGGTGCCCACAGTATCACTTCTCTCCTAAGCCAGGGAAAGAGATGAGATTCCTCTCCCTGATGGTGCCAAGCCAGTGGAAGGGCACTGTGGGGGTTACACCCTCCTGAGTCTAGAGGACCTTGCTTACTACGCCTCAGTTATTGGCACACAAGTAGATCAAGTGGGAAAACAGGTGAATGCAGGTGAAATAAGAATGAGGGAGAGTTCTGAGGCTAGTTCAGAAAAGGCCATACAGCGTCTGTCTTTTTTTGCTGGAACACTTGTGCTTGGAGCCCTGAGACACCACTTGAGAAACCCACTGGCCCAAGGCCACCATGCTGTGGGGATGAAGCCACACAGGCTCTGCTCAGGGTGTCAGTTCACTCCTAGTCTGAATCTCCCCAGCCTCATCAGGCCTGTGACAGAACAGTCTTCAGATGATTCCAGCCTCCCAGCTTTCAAGGTACCTCAGCCTTCAAGTTCCCAGCTGAGGCCCCAAACATGGTGGAGCCGACCAAAGTCATAAAGTCATCCCTGAATGTGCCCTTTTTTTTTTTTTTTTGAGACAGAGTCTAGCTCTGTTGCCCAGGCTGGAGTGCAATGGCATGATCAAGGCTCACTGCAGCCTCCACCTCCTGGGCTCAAGTAATTCTCCTGCCTCAGCCTCCCAAGTAGCTGTGATTACAGGTGTGTGCCACCATGCCTGGCTAATTTTTGTATTTTTAGTAGAGACAAGGTTTCACCATGTTGGCCAGGCTGGTCTCAAACTCCTGACCTCAGGTGATCCACCCGCCTCGGTCTCCCAAAGTGCTGGGATTACAGGAGCAAGTCACTGCACCCAGCCTGAGGTCTGTTTTTTTAACTGTGCAGGCAGCCGCTCCACTCCACACTGCCTCTTGCTCCTCCTCTGGCCATGTGATATGTCTGCTCCTACTTCCCCTTCCACCATGAGTAAAAGCTTCCTGAGGCCTCCCCAGAAGCTGAGCAGATGCCAGTGCCCTGCTTCCTGTACAGCCTGCAGAACTATGAGCCTGTTAAACCTCTCTTTTTTATAAGTTACTCAATCTCAGGCGTTTCTTGATAGCAACACAAGAACGGCCTAACACAGCACAGTTTCTGGGTGTGCAGCCATGAGACTGAGAGGAAGGTCTGGTTCTTTGGCAAGGAAAGGTTCTGTCTCTTTCTGGATGTAAAGGGAGGAGTATGCTGCCTACCACCTGCAAGCACAGAGAGGACCATCCTGTACAGAGTCAACTCAGAGAAGACAGCAAAGCCACAGCTCATCTACAATTCAAGCAGGGGCCCCACCCTGGACCTTGCATCCTGGTCTTTCACAGCAAATAAATAATAACCTCAGCTGGGCGTGGTGGCTCATGCCTGTAATCCCAGCACTTTGGGAGGCTTGCTCGAACCCAGGAGTTCAAGACCAGCCTGGGCAACATAGTGAGACCCCATCTATACAACAGATAAAAAATTAGCCAGGCATGGTAGCGTGTGCCTGTACTCCCAGCTACGCAGTAGGCTAAGGCAGGACTATCACTTGAACCCAGGTATTTGAGGCTGCAGTGAGGTATGGTTTCACCACTGCACTCCAGACCATGTTTCTAAAAAAAAAAAAGTAAATAATATCCTAAAGTGTATACAATTTTGAGTTGGATTTCTGGTGACTGGCAGCCAAAAATGCATCTTGAGTGGAAGAATCGTAGAAAGTAGAGAATTAAGTATCCTTTGGCTTCCCATTGTGTTTCTGAAAAAAAGTCAGGAAAGCTGGTGCGATGATTTGAATATTTGTCCCCTCCAAATCTCATGTTGAAATGTGATCCCCAGTGTTGGAGGTGGGGCCTAGTGTGAGGTATGTGGGCTATGGGGTGGATCCCACATGAATGGCTTGGTGCTGTCCTCATGGTAATGAGTGAGTTCTCCCTTTATGAGTTCACCCAAGAGATGGTTATTTAAAGGAGCCTGGCACTTCCTCCCCTCTCTCTTGTTTTCTCTCTCACTATGTGATGCGCCAGCTCCCCTTTGCCTTCTGCCATGATTGGAAGCTTCCTAAGGCCTCCCCATAGTGCAGATGCCAGCACTATGCTTCCTGTACAGCCTGCAGAACCGTGAGCCAAATAAACCTCTTTTCTTTGTAAATTACACATCCTCAGGTATTCCTTTATAGCCGTGTAAACAGACTAACACAGCCAGGGCCCTTGGAAGTTTTGTGGAAGCACTGGGTAGGACTGACGTGTGGTAGTCACTGTCCCTCCTGAGCCTCCTCTTATACTGTATGTGAGAGGGAGATTCTTTCAGGCAGCAAGTATTTTCCAAGCACCAGCTATAGCTCAGGCACAATTCCAGACTCTGGCAACCAAACTGATGAAACTCGTGGTCTCAGGAGCTTATATTTTGGTGGGGAAATGGAAAATAGAGAAATTAGGATGTTATGGGCACATTACACAGTAAGTGTTATGTAGAAACAAAATGGTCCAAGAAGGGAAACCCCAGGCTGGGCGCAGTGGCTCAAGCCTGTAATCCCAGCACTTTGTGAGGCCAAGGCAGGCAGATCGCCTGAGGTCGGGAGTTCAAGACCAGCCTGGCCAACATGGAGAAACCCCGTCTCTACTAGAAACACAAAATTAGCCGGGCGTGGTGGCACGTGCCTGTACTCCCAGCTACTAGGGAGGCTGAGGCAGGAGAATCTCTTGAACCCGGAAGGCAGAGGTTGCAGTGAGCCGAGTTCGCACAATTGCACTCCAGCCTGGGCAACAAGAGCGAAACTCCGCCTCAAAAAAAAAAAAAAAAAAAGAAGAAGGGAAACCCCAAGTCCTCTGGACTTTTTTTTTTGTTTTTTTTTTTTTTTGAGGTAGGGTTTTGCTTTGTCACGAAGGCTGTAGCTTCAACCTCCTGGGCTCAAATGATCTATCTGTCCCACCTCAGCCTCCTGAGTAGGTGGGACTACAGGCATGTGCCACCATGCCTGGTTAACTTTTAAATTTTTTTAGAGATGCGGTCTTGCTATGTTGCCCAGGCTGGTCTCAAACTCCTGGGCCCAAGCGATCCTCTTGTCTCAGCCTCCCAAATGCTGGGATTACAGGCATGAGCCACTGTGCACAGCCTCTCTGGACTTCTCAGTTACCTGAGCCAATTCATTCCTTTTTGGTTTAGCCCCATGGCAGGTAACACAAATTCAATCCAATTAAAGAAACACAACTAGTAAGCTGGGTGTGGTGGCTCATGCCTGTAATCCCAGCACTTTGGGAAGCCAAGATGGATGGATCATTTGAGGTCAGCAGTTTGAGACCAGCCTGGTCAACATGGTGAAATCCTGTCTCTACTAAAAATACAAAAAAAAAATATATATATATATTAGCCGTGCGTGGTGGTGCGTGCCTTTACTGCCAGCTACTTGGGAGGCTGAGGCAGGAGAGTTGCTTGAACCCGGGAGGCAGAGGTTGCACTAAACCAGGATTGCACCACTACACTGTAGCCTGGGCAACAGAGAAAGGCTCTGTCTCAAAAAAAAAAAAAAAAAAAAAAAGAGAAAACACACACACACACTACTGGTAAATTACCTGCCCCTCAAAGTGCAGTGATGATTAAATGAGCTCCTGGAATCCCAAAGCGTGTGGCAAAGTATAAAGTGAATGTAAAACATCCGTTCATTTGCGTTACTTGTAAAACTGTCATGCTCCTAAGCTTTAGCTGTCCTTAGGAGAAGCCAAGAGTGACACCATGAAACCACACGTCGCTGGCTCACATCTGAACTCAGTGATTTAGATTTCTGCTGGGAGGCTTTTCTGCCTTCAAAGGCCGCTCCATGCCATTTCTTTTTCTTTCTTTCTTTCTTTTTTTTTTTTAAATCCTTAGGGTCTTACTCTGTCACCCAGGCTGGAGGGCAGTGGTGTGATCATAGTTCTCTGTAGCCTGGAACTCCTGGGCTTAAACAATCCTGCCTTAGCCTCCTTAGTAGCTGAGACTACAGGCTTGCACCACCATGCCCAGCTAATTTTTTATTTTTTATTAAGACAGGGGCCCACTATGTTGTCCAGGCTGGTCTCGAACTCCCAGACTCAAGCAATCCTCCCACCTTGGCCTCCCAAAGCACTTGGATTATAGTCATGAACCACCACTCCACCATGGTCCACGCATTTCTGTCACACACTCACCCCCAAGTTCTGTTTATTTTAGGAGAGTGAGGGCTTTAAAGGAAGGTCTCAGGGTTTACTGTCAAAGGAATTGATTCGTTTATTCTTCTCTTTGAGCCCAGAGTAAACAAGTATAAACCACACAGAAAATGCCCCTGGCCCTATGTGGGTTGCAAGTTAGTGGGCAAGATAGGCAAAGCCAGTCATCAGAAGAAAAGCAAGGTGAGTCATAGCGGAGAAAACACAGTAAGACGGGCCAGATGCAGTGGTTCACACCTGTAATTTCAACACTTTGTGAGGCTGAGGCGGGTGGATCACCTGAGGTCAGGAGTTCGAGACCAGCCTGGAGAACATGGTGAAACCCCGTCTTTACTAAAAAATACAAAAATTACCCAGGCATGGTGGCAGAAGCCTGTAATCCCAGCTACTCGGGAGGCTGAGGCAGAAGAATTGCTTGCAGTGAGCCGAGATTGTGCCACTGCACTCCAGCCTGGGCGACAAGAGCAAGACTTTGTCTCAAAAAAAAAAAAAAAAAAAAAAAAGTGATAAGATGAATACCAGCCCAGAGATGATAACAACTTGGGGATTATTGTGTTTGGTGAATGGGGTGAGGGACGTCACATTAAAACCATGGCATCAGGGCAAACCTCTGTGAAAAGACAGGCAGAGCCACAGCTGGAGAGACCTCCCCAGTACTGGGGCCTTGGTGAGGAGCTGGGGAGCTTAGATTTACCATGTCCCAGAAGCCACCCTCTCACTGAGCAGATTTCCCTGGCAGTTGCCCCCATCACATGTGGCTGGTCCCTCAGGAGCCTGTGTCTCAAGAGCTACCTGGTCAGCCAGAGGCTGGACTTTGGAAAGCTGTTCATTTCATTGAGACATCTGGGAACCTTTCTACAAATTCAGGTTCTCTCGGGTTGAGGGAAGGCTGGGCTGCACTATGTTTTGAGGCTCTGGCTTTGTGGATTTGCCATGAAAGTAAGCTGAAACTCTAGGTCCCTCACTTTCAGGGATCCCTTCAAGACCAAGCGCCTAATTTTATCTTTGTAATTTTGAATTATTCTTCTGAAGAGGGACCCCTCAGTTGTGTGAGCCTTAGGCCCAACAAATCTGGATCGACCCCTGGTTCCAGCAACCCTCGTCTTAGAGACTTCTGCATGGACACTGGGAAGACAGAACCCAGCACTGCCAAGGGTAATGGATCTCCCATTTTGATGTGAGTGAAAACCACCTGAAGGTGGAGGGTGTTAAACCTGGGACCTTGCTTTGGTTGGTCCGAGGGGGTTTGGTAATCTGCACACCAAGGCACTGGGTGATTCTGAAACAGACCTGGAAGCCTCAAGTGAGAACTGTGCCCAAACTTCCTGAAGCAGTTTGTCTGCGAAGCCCATAGTTCCCAAGTGTGGCCCCATCCCAGGAGCCTCTCAGGTTGAAGGAACAGGTACTAATAAATCACTGACTTCACTGGACTCAGGGTAGGCAGAATGGAGTATCTGCCTTTCTTTGCATCAAAAGCACATCAGCCTATCCTGTTCTGTATCTGCCTGAAGGAAGTCCACAGGGCATTCCTGAGACCCATCAGACACCTCACTCATTTTTTCATGATACCCAAGAGACACACTTAGAATGTACGCAGACTACACATATACCAAACACATTATACTCACATCTCATACCCTGAAAAATGACTGGGAGACATAAATACACTGAGATGTCAAAAGGAGTAGTCTGTTGCCCAGGCTGGAGTGCAGTGGCACGATCTCGGCTCACTGCAACCTCTGCCTCTGGGTTCAAGTGATTCTCGTGCCTCAGCCTCTTGAAGTAGCTGGGACTACAGGCACGCACCACCATGCCCAGGTAATTTTTTTGTATTTGTACTAGAGTCAAGGTTTCACCATGTTGGCCAAGCTGGTCTTGAACTCCTGACTTCAGGTGATCCTCCCACCTGGGCCTGTCAAAGTGCTGGGATTACAGGCATGAGCCACAGTGCCCGGCCGAATCTGTGTGTTTTTAACTTTTACATAATTGGGAGAATTCTTTTTAAAATGGTGAAAAATGAACTTTATTATAAAAGCCCATGGCCGGGCGCGGTGGCTTACACCTAGCACTTTGGGAGGTTGAGGTGGGCAGATCACTTGAGGCCAGGGGTTCGAGACCAGTCTGGCCAACATGGTGAAACCCCATCTCTACTAAAAATACAAAAGTTAGCCGGGCATGGTGGCAGGGGCCTGTAATCCCAGCTATTCAGTACACCACGGCGAGAGAATCGCTTGAACCTGGGAGGCAGAGGTTCCAGTGAGCTGAAATTGTGCCACTGCACTCCAGCCTGGGTGACAGAACGAGGCTCTGTCTCAAAAAAAAACAAACAAAAAAAACTTTCAAAGGAATTTAAAAAACTGAAATAAATGTCCTCATAATTTCATGACCCTAACACAACTACTCTTTGCATTTCTATACTTTGTCTGCTAGGATTTGACAACTAATGCCCACTGTTTACACAATTGCAACAGAATCAACAGTTACATTCTACTTCTTGAACTACACTTACAAATTATTCTTCCAGCGCCGGGCGCGGTGGCTAACGCTTGTAATCCCCAGCACTTTGGGAGGCTGAGGCGGGTGGATCATGAGGACATGAGTTTGAGACCAGCCTGACCAATATGATGAAACCCCGTCTCTACTAAAAATACAAAAATTAGCCAGGTGTGGTGGTGCGCACCTGTAATCCAGCTACTCAGGAGGCTGAGGCAGGAGAATTGCTTGGAGCTGGGAGACGGAGGTTGCAGTGAGCTGAGATTACGCCATTGCACTCCAGCCTGGGCAACAGAGTGAGAGCGAGACTCCGTCTAAAAAAAAAAATTCTTCGATTTTGCTAATCATTTATGCCTTTTTACTATTGCTTTGAATGGCTCTACCATTCATATTTAAGTCATAGTATTTAACTTCATGCAAACCAGCATCCTTGTGTATATATATTTTTTTGGTCCTTTTTTTTCCTTTTTGTGGAGAATGGGGTCTCACTGTGTTGCCCAGGGAGATCCTGAACTCCTGGGCTCAAGGGATGCTCCCACCTTGGCCTCCCAAAGTGTTGGGATTATAGGTGTGAACCACTGTGCCTGGCCCCGTATTGTTACTGAATCAGTTGGACTGTTAGCTTTCCAAAATGATTGCACTAGTTGACACTGATTCATAAAACTCTCCTCAACTCAAATAGTGATGGCAGACATGTATTTGTCTGCTTGGGTTGTGATCACAAAATACCACAGGCTGGGAAGCTGAATCAACAGGAATTTATTAATATTTTCTCCCTGTTCTGGAGGCTGGAAGTCAGAGTGGGTTCCACGTGAAGCCTCTCTTCCAAGCTTGTAGATGGTTGCCATCCTGCTGTGTCTGCACCTGCCTATGGCCTTTCCTCTGTGTGTGCACGGAGAGGGAGCAATCTCTGGCGTCTCTTGCTATCGCTTTTTTTTTTTTTTTTTTTTGAGATGGAGTCTCGCTCTGTCGCCCAGGCTGGAGTGCGGTGGTGTGATCTCAGTTCACCGCAACCTTCACCTCCCAGGTTCAAGTTATTCTCTTGCCTCAGCCTCCCAAGGAGCTGGGATTACAGATGCCTGCCACCACACCTGGCTAATTTTTCGTAGAGATAGGGTTTTACTATATTGGCCAGACTGGTCTCGAACTCCTGACCTCAGGTAATCCACCTGCCTCGGCCTCCCGAAGTGCTGGTACAGGCGTGAGCCACTGTGCGTGGTCCTCCCTCTCTTTTTTTGAGACAGCGTCTTGCTCTGTCACCCAGGTTGGAGTGCATGGTGTATCACAGCTCACTGCAGCTTTGACCTCCAGGGCTCATGTCATCCTCCCACCTCGGCCCCCCACGCAGCTGGGACTACAGGCACATGCCACCACACCCAGCTAATTTTTAAGTGTTTTGTAGAGACGAGGTCTAGCTGTGTTGCCCAGGCTGGCTCCTGGGCTCAAAGGATCTGCCTCAGCCTCCTAAAGTGCTGGGGTTACAAGTGTGAGTCACCTCGCCCAGCCTCTTGCGTTTCTTATAAGGACACTAGTCCTATTGGATGCAGGCGCCACTCCAACGACCTCATTTAGCCTATTTACCTCCCTAAAGGCCTTGTCTCCACATATCATCAGATTGTGGGTTAAGCCTTCAACATATGACATTTAATTCAGCTCGTACCAGAGGGTGTTTAAGCATTTTCCCATTGAAATGTATTCCCATCTTTCCAGGTGTCCATCTCTCATTTGCTTTTCCTACTTACTTAGAACACAGCTACCTTCCGACACCCTGTATAAACCCACCCTGAACTCTACCCCTCTTCACTGACAACCTGCCTGGGGTTTTCCCTTGCCCCCTAGAGAGCTCTGTGTCCTTTTGCACACATCCCATCCCTGCCAACTCCACTGGACAGACCTGAGCCACCCTCTCCTGCCTCACCCCACCCATCTTTCTTGCTGGTCCACGTTGCCGCACTGTTGTATGGGAGCTGAGACCCACTGCCTCAAATGCCTGAACCAGCCCAGCTGCCCCTGAGGTTAACAAGTGGGAATATCTAGCTTAATAAAACATCCATTTGTGCTCCTTACATCCTGGGCAGGGTGGTAGTGGTAGGAGAACAGCAAACAAATCCTGAAATCTCAATCAGTTCACTTTTGGTAGTGGTTTGGGAAAGGAAATTCTGAAACTATATTAGAGTTATTTTAAGATTCATCAAATTAGTAAAATGCTGAATTTTGGGGTGTCAGGGTTCTCAGTGTTAAAGAAGACACATAAAAATATGGGCTGGAGGAAGTCATGAATTGAGTTGGAGGTCTTACTGGCTATGTACGTGTATGTGCACAGACACACCTTTGTGTGTGACCTGTGTGCAATCATATGCACACATATTTCATAGCTCAGCAGAAGACACCTCAACTGGCACCCTATCTTGGTCTCTAATGCCATTACCCACTAAAAGGAACCAGTTCTTCAGACATGGCCAATTTCAGGGCTGAGGAAGGGTAGAAAGGAGATGGGCTTGGAACATCCTACTACACCAAAAAGCAAATAAGTGGTAAAAAAAAAAATGGAGGCATGTCACAAGGACGCAGGCGTCAACTGAAGGGAGTCTCACTGGCCTCATCTAGGACAACCTGAGCACCAAAATAAGATCAGCAGCTAGTTATAAACCACTGAATAAACAGAAATCCTGAGTCCATTCCAACAATAAAGACAAATTCTTGGGGAGAAGGAAGAGTGCTGGCTGGCAGTAGGATGCTGAGGGCCTGCTGGTCAGCATGGAGGGAGGGCTGCTGTTGGAAAATCACCACCCTGGTAATGATGGATTCAGGCAAGAATCATAAATGAAAGCCAAATTTAGGGGGAAGTTTTGATGAGGAGCAGGATATTTGCATTATCTTTAATCTTTTTGTGACAACTGAAGATCACTGATACTTGCATGATCTTAAAGTATCTTCCCACCGAGTCTTATTCATTAAAAGGAGAAAAAGTTAACTATATTCTTTTTTTGAGACAGGGTCTTGCTCTGTCACCCAGGCTGGAGTGCAGTGGCTCAATCTCGGCTCACTGCAACCTTGACCTCCCAGTTTCAAGCCATCCTCCCACCTCAGCCTCACAAGTAGCTGGGACTGCGGGTGTGCACCACCGCGCCCAGCTTCAGCCTCACAAGTGCTGAGATTACAGGTGTAAGCCTCTGCATCTGGCCCAGTTAGCCATACAGTGGAAAAACTGCACTCTAACCAGGTGAGCAAAGAGAACATCACTGACAGGAGGAATGTGGACACCGTGCACCCTGGATGGGATGGGGGAAGGCGCACACATGCAGGCCACAGGTAAGCAGGGTTGAATGTTAATAGGTGGGTCTGGATGAGGGTTTGTGGATGATCTGTGCACTATTGTATTTTATTTATTGATTTTTTTTTGACACAGAGTCTCGCTCTGTCACCCAGGCTGGAGTGCAGTGGCGCGATCTCAGCTCACTGCAAGCTCCGCCTCCCAGGTTCACGCCATTCTCCTGCCTCAGCCTCCCGAGTACCTGGGACTATAGGTGCCCGCCACCACGCCCAGCTAGTTTTTTTTGTATTTTTTTAGTAGGGACGGGGTTTCACCATGTTAGCCAGGATGGTCTCAAACTCCATGATCTGCCTGCCTCAGCCTCACAAAGTGTTGGGATTACAGGTGTGAGCCACCATGCCCGGCCCATGAATAAGTACTTATTAAGTCTCTGTGATTTGGGGGTCATTACAACAGACTGCCTGCTCAAACACAGTGACCGAAAAAGAGGCACCAGTTTCTGTATCTACAGGGAGCAGTTAAGTTTATGCGCAGGCAATGGGAATGATACTGTAATCTTGAGAATAAATGTAATCAATGAAAAGATCACCTTATGTAGCCCAAGGAGTTTAGTCTCCTTTGCTCAGACAGACAGATCTTTATTAGTGTTTTCAACTTATTTTGATCACAACTTCCCAGCAAGAAATGTCTTACATTGCAACCAGTTCTCACATTTAGATGTATGGGTGAAAAGTTTCACAAAACAGTATTTGCCTTTACTACATGATGCATTCTGGCCTACTTTATTCTGCTTCATTGCTGTGTAATGCTGGTGGCCACTTGCTAATTGATTTCCCATTTTACTAATGGGCTGGGACCCACGGTCTGAAAACCCTGCCTTAGGCTGCAAGCATTTCTGTGATCTCTGCGAGCTACTCCATATAGGTAAACACACGTGAGGTAAACTAGGAAACAGCTTCTGCTTTTGCAGATTAGAAGTGAAGTTGACATCACGCCAAGTACGAAAAGGCTAAACAGCTGACAAAATTTCCACTTGAGCAACCCTGGGGAGCGCAAACAGGAGGAATCGGGGCAAGGGTGACTTGAAGAAAGCACTGGCAGATCACGCACTTTAAGGCAACTCTACACTGCACTATGTCAAATAACCTAGCATGGGGCGGCACTAAATGGCTGCAGGAAAGCAGAGTCTTCTTCCACATCCGGCGGCTCCCCTCGGATGCGAGCGCTGGCCCAGGGTGTGTTTACAGAGGTGGGGGCTTCCCGTGGACCCTTCTCGTTGGGAGCGCTTAGCCTCAGGAGCGGATTCAGGGCACAGGCAGAGGACGTCCACAAACACCACAGGAAGCCGCCACCCAGGGGCGTGGAAAGGCCCAATGCCTCGTCTGGGATTCATGGCCGGCAAAGCGGCCCCTCCGGAACGGGACAGCACAGCAGCTCACCTCTGCGCCTCTGGGGGCGCGGGGGGAGCCTCGCCCTCCACGCTCTCTGGGGGACCGCCCGCCCTAGCCCCCGCCTGGGCTTCGCGGGTGGACGGTTGGGGGCCCCGGGCGCCCCCCAGCGCGTAGCTTCTCTCCTTCTCGTGGGTCTTCTGGTGCTCGGCTAGGGCCAGGCTGAAGTGGAAGGTCTTCCAGCAGCCCTGACAGGCGTAGCGCTTCCGGCCGCCATGGCTGCTGTGGTGCTCCATCAGGTGCGAGAGCCACGCGAAAGCCTCCCCGCACTCGCCGCAGGCATAGGGCTTCCCGCGGGACAAGCCCGGCTCGTCAGCCCCAGGGCCCTGCCCGGCCTCGAGCCCTGCGCTGTCGCCGGAGCTAGAGACGCCCTCGAGGCTCTGCCCGTCCCCATCCTCGGGGTGCGGCCTCTTGGTTCCCAGTTTCGCCGGGCCCCTGTCCGGGGCAGGCTGCTGGATGACGGACTGCCTCTGCGATCCGGTGGCAGAGTCGGACTCCGCGTCTTGGGGGTCCTGCGGGTCCGGGGCCTTCCCAGGCTGCTCTTCCTCCTCCTCAGTGGTGCCCGACGGGGGATCGGCAAGGGCGTCCCCAGGGGGCGCCTCCGTAGGCAGCTCAGGCAGCACCCCCGCGGGGGCGGCCTCCTCGCAGGCGCACCCAGCGCTCTCCTGCCGCCTCCCGCCTTCTGGAACAAGGTCAGAGCCCTAGCATGAGCGCCCCGCCCAGGGCCAGGGAGAGGAGGACCCAGCCGAGCCTCAGCTGCCGGAACAGCGCACAGGGCTCCGGGCTCTGGATCCCCGCGGGGCTCACGGCTGTTTGGAAGCAGCGCCGTCCCTCCCAGGCAGCCCTGCAGCGCATGCCCCACGCCTGCTGCTGCAGATGTGGGACCTGGAGGCCTCCAACAACGGAGGCCACCGACAGGACAGGAAGGACAGCCCCACTGAGCCCGGGTTCTGGAAACCGCGCCTTTGGAGGTCTCCACCCGGCCACTAGCTTGGCCACGAGATGCACGATGCAAGGAGAGCCTGCTCAGAGCGCACCCTCCTGGAGGGAGGGGCCCGGCTGCCAGCGAAGAGAGTGGGGTCAATAGCTAAGGCCAAACCCCCCAGCGACAAGCCCCCTGGCGACAGGCACCCGGGGCCCTCCAGCCCAAGTCCGCCTCTAGGTGTTCTTGTTGGTGTGCTGGCACAGAGCCTCCGATGGGGCAGAACGGCCACCCCCGGGACCAGTCATACACAGATCCTGGCAACTAACACCACTGCCGTTTCCACCGACCAAGTCTTGGGGTGGTCTGTCATGCAGCAAGAGACCATGGACGTAACTGGATTCCTGCCTCACTCAGACACGGTGGTGGGAGAATGGTGAAGCAGTCAATGCTGAGGTCTTTGCTGGGGCTGATGGCGCTGGGAGGGGCCCCCTCAGCCTCTGAAGAAAAAGCAAACCCCACCCGGCCCTAACACCAATTCAACCCAACCTCACCTGGGAGGCTGCTTCCTTGTGGATCTCTTTCCACCAACCGGAGTTCCTCAGTGTCCAGCCTGGAGGCAGCGTCAGGCTGGGAAAGCTGATACCCTGAGTGGGGTTAAAAACCAAAGAAATAAAAGGCATCAACACAGAGTGGCTGATGGGTGTTGTGTGTCGTGGGCCAGCCAGGGCAGGCTGCAGCCCACCTCCTCTTCTCTGTACTGGGACCCCCACCAAGGCCACCTCCCTGTTAGGCCCCTGGACAGTGGAGCAAAGAAGAAGGCGAGGCTGGAAGGGCAACGGGGCAGGCGGAGGCAGGACTCAGAGAAAGCAGAGCTAAAGAAAGACATTGACAAAAATTGCTCAGGAATCTGAGTGGGGGGGCCTCCCTAAAAGGAGGGTTTCTGGGGCAAGAACGTCTACAAAAGAGGAGACCCTTGATCAGGCCATGCAGGTGAGGCCCTGTCTCTGGCAAGGAGGGTGGCAATGTGGGTGCCTTGGGGCCAGGAGGCCTTTCCAAATTCCGAGGCTTCAGTCCTACAGGCAGGGCCTGGGCAGAACTCAGATGTTTAGATCAGAAAGGGTGGGGGCTTCAGCGAACAAATTCAAGCTCCAACACGTGCAAGTTCAAACCCTGTAAGACATCACAGTGTCCCAGCCAAAGTCCCTGGGGTCACAGTCTCCTGCACCAACCCCTGCGGAAGGGGATGGGGAGTGGGGCGTGACCCCGAGGCAGGCGACTCTCACCCCACAGGAGCAGCTTCCGGTAGCTCTTCAGGTTCTCCTCGGCAGGGTCCAGGTGGCCCCACTCCCCCAGGTGCTGAGGGTCCTCTGGAAAGGACTTCAGCTTCTGAAATATTACAGTCGTGGCTGAGACCTCCCACCTGCCCTAGAGAAGGGAGGACCCGCCACAGCCCCACAGCCACAGGAGCAGGCTAGGAGCCAGCCCTGGCCAGGGACTCTAACCCAGGTGCACTGCAGGAGGCAGCCCCCTTCACACCAGAAAGATTCCGCCCTCACGCTCCCACCAGGGTGGGTTGTGGGCCTCAGCGCTGTGGACGTTTGGGGCCACAGCCCTCTGCTGAGCACTGGTGATGGGGAGGGGGATGCCTCTAAGCTGAGGCCAAGGACCCTCACCCTGGGACTCGTGCCCACCCACCTGCTCGGTGTTGGCAGGGCCGTCCTCTTCGGTCTTTGCTTCTCTGACCCTCCTCTGTTCCAGAAACAGGGGGTCCGGAGAAAGCCAGGCTGGGGAGAAGGGGAGGCAGAGCTGAGGCAATGAGCTCCCTGTGGCCAGGTGCCCTCAAGGGTCAAGGAGCCCCCACTGCCTCCCACACAGGCCCCAGTGTGCTTCTGTGACAGCAGCACCCAAGGCTCAATGGACACTACACCTTTCCCTGATTTACAAAGCAGCGCGGTGGGCACAGGGCTTGGGTGGCCCCAGAGATGCCCATTCAAGTCCACTGGATTCATGGAAATCTTTTTTTTTTTTTGGTTTGTTTGTTTTTTAAAGACAGGGTCTTGCTCTGTCACCCAGGCTGGAGTGCAGTGGCATGATCTTGGCTCACTGCAACCTCCACCTCCTGGACTCAAGCAATCCTCCCACCTCAGCCTCCCAAGTAGCTGGGACTAAAAGTGCGCACCCAGCTAATTTTTGTATTTTTTGTAGAGATGGGGTCTCCCTATGTTGCCCAGGCTGGTCTCGAATGCCCGGGCTCAAGTGATCTGCCCGCCTTGGCTTCCCAAAGTGCTGCGATTACAGGCATGAGGCACTGTGTCTGGCCTTCGTGGAAATCCTAAAAAGCAACACCACATAGTGCTGGGCTGTATCCAGGCCAGTGGGCACCTTCCGTGCTGGTAATGAACAGCCACAAAACTTCTGGAAAACCACATGGAAGTTTCTATTTTATGTGAAATGTCGAACTCACACACCACTTGCCCAGTGGTCCTGAGGAGTTCACCCACAGTGCCCAGAGCCTCACATATGGGCACACAAGTCAGGAGGTGTCACGGCAGCTTCACTCCAAGGGGTAGAGAGCCCACCTCTAGGATGGGGATGGGCTGAGCACGCGATGCTGGGCAACTAAAGAACCAGACCCAACCACAGCCTGGGGGACCCACCCCTCGAACAGCAAGCGCTCAGACACAGCACACCACACACACAGAGCCCGACCCCAGCCCCTGATTATGCATGTGTGATGTGCAGGGAGACATGAGGGGACGTGCATCAGGACACTCGAGACCCTTTATTTTCAGAGGGTTCATGGTGGGGGGTTGGGAGATTCTTTTCTTTATGTATTGATGTTTCTTCACTATTTGTGGTAAGTATGGATGATCTGCATAATCTCTGAAGACTAATTTAATAAACAATGTCTAACATTCAGAGGAACTACAGGAGGAAGTCCCAATGATAGCATGGACCATGGAGCCCCTGACTCCCTGGCTGCCCTTCTGCCCTCTCCCAACCACAGGCCTCTGCCCACCACCCCACCTAAGGCCCAGCAGAGGCTGCCAGGCTAGCTGGGCACTCACGTGTCTCAGAAGGTGCCGGGATCTCCCCAGCTCCAGGGGCCTGGCTGGGGCTCGCGAGCTCGCCTGGTAGCAGCAGAGGGTCCATGTGCCTCTCGTACACTCCATCACTAAGAATTGAGGATGAGCCCGCAGGGGAGCCCAGCAGCATCCCTGTCAACAGTGGAGGGACCTGTGACCCCAAGAGGTCAGGACACGTGCCAACAACAATCACACAGTTAAACCACAGGGACCTGCAGGCTCCAGGGCCACATCACTACCCATCCTGCACCTCATCTTGGACCAGGAGACCTCCAGCCTGCAAAGTACCCAGAATATTTACTGTTAAGAGGCTGGGCTGGGTGTGGTGGCTCACAACTGTAATCCCAGCACTTTGGGAGGCCAAGGCTGGCAGATCACGAGGTCAGGAGATTGATACCATCCTGGCCAACATGGTGAAACCCTGTCTTTACTAAAAATACAAACATTAGCTGGGCATCGTGGCAGGTGCCTGTAATCTCAGCTACTTGGGAGGCTGAGGCAGAAGAATTGCTTGAACCCAGGAGGTGGAGGTTGCAGTGAGCTGAGATTGCGCCACTGCGCTCCAGCCTGGTGACAGAGTGAGACTCCGTCTCAAAAATAAATAAATAAATAAATAAATAAATAAATAAATAAATAAATAAATAAAAGAGGCTGGTCCCTTTCCCTCATTCTTCTGGCTTCCTTACATCTAGAAGGCAGGAGCCCAAGCATCTGTCCTGGCCCAAGGACCAAGGAGCTGCCTCAGCAGTGTGAGGAACTTAACTATCTCAGGCAAGCCATGGCTGGCACTGGGGCCTTCCAGGATCCCCTCCCCATCTCCTCTGAGCCATGCTTCTCCTCTGCGACAGCCCACCTGGCTCTTCCAAGACATCAGCGAGGCCCTCCACCAGGGAGGCTGCCTTCTTGCAGCTCTCAGGGTACTGTGCCACCACCCAGGGCCGGACCTTATCAGGCAGGATGCCCAGGAACTGCTCCAGCACCAGCAGCTCCAGCATCTGCTCCTTGGAGCGCGCCTCAGGCATCAGCCACTGGCGGCACAGCTCATGCAGCCGGGCCAGGGTCTGGTGGGGCCCGGCAGCCTCCTGGTAGACAAATTCCCGGAAACGCAGGCGGGAGAACTCCAGGTCAGCAGGGGTCCTCTCAGGGATGGTCTCGGGTTCTTCCTGCTGGACTCCGGCTGCTGACCCCGGCGTGGGCAGATCCGGCGGGGCTGGGGAGCTCCTGGGGGAGGCAAACGCCTTCTCCAAAGGCAGCATCTTTCCAGAACGGCACTGGAAAATGTGACTGTCTAGCCAGGGACAAGGTGGCTCCAAAGGAGAGGTGCCAGGGATGACCAGATGCCCAGTGGGCTCAGGTGGTGCCAGAACCCACAGACCTGCAGAGGACACGGACAAGGCAATGGCCTTGCATAAGGCCAGGGCGCAGCCACCCCAGCTGCCAGAGAACAAAGACACCATACCCAGAGTTCACACAGATTTCCAAGAAACCCGCTTGTTAGGCATCAGTAGAACCTCAGTGTTGTACTCATGTAGATTAAAAGTAGCATCTAAATGGAGGGTAACTCATTCTGTGCATTACCAGAATTTTTTTTTTCTTTGAGACCGAGTCACCCTCTGTCACCCAAGCTGGAGTGCAGTGGCGCAATCTCGGCTCAATGCAACCTCTACCTCCCGGGTTCAAGCGAGTCTCCTGCCTCAGTCTCTCCAGTAGCTGGAATTACAAGCATGCACCACCACACCCAGCTACTTTTTGTATTTTTAGTAGAGATGGGGTTTCACCATGTTGGCCAGGCTGGTCTCAAACTCCTGACCTCAAATGGTCCACCCGCCTCAGCCTCCCAAAGTGCTGGGATTACAGGTGTGAGCCACTGCGCCCAGCATCATTACCAGAATTTTAAAAAATCAGTCATGAATAGGATGAAAATGAAAAATTACTTGACAATCTCTATGTAAACCTGGATGTAAAAACCTGGAAATAGGCCAGGCGCGGTGGCTCACGCCCATAATACCAGCACTTTGGAAGGCTGAGACGGGTGGATAACCTGAGGTCAGGAGTTTGAGACCAGCCTGACCAACCTGGTGAAACCCCGTCTCTACTAAAAATACAAAACTAGCTGGGTGTGGTGGTGGGTGCCTGTATTCCCAGCTACTTGGGAGGCTGAGACAGGAGGACTGCTTGAACCCTGAGGCAGAGGTTGCAGTGAGCCGAGACTGCGTCACTGCACTCCAGCCTGGGCAACGGTGAGACTCTGTCTCAAAAAAAAAAAAAAAAAGATAGATTATAGGGATGTCAATTTCTAATAACATGAAGGAGCTAGGTGTCAAGACTGTTCCTCCAGTTAAAACCACCACAAATCTGAAATAAAATTATTTAGAAAAAAGCGTAGGGAGTGGGGGGCTCCATCTGGAGGCCACTGAACAACCACCCACCTCCCCGTTTCTGGAAATGGTGCAGGATGTAGGCTTCGACCAAAGCATCCACAGAACCAGGCGGGAGGGGCAGGAAGTACCCAGGAGCAAGGACAATGGGGGGTGGGGGGTGGGGGAGACCACAATGACTGAGAGAGTTCAGGTCCTGCCAACCTGTGCCCCACCCTCAGCTGAATCCCCACATACAGGGCAGCCCTGTCATTAAGTGAAGCCAGTATTCAGGATGAACTCTCTTGATTGTAACTCTGCACCAACAATGAGCTCACTAAACAGAACCCAGCGGGTCACAGCTGTCCAGGCCTCCGGTCAGCCTCGGGCTCTCATGTCACTGGCTATGGACACACAAGGGTGTGAACTGCAGCTGTCCACCTTCTCCCAGGAACCGCCTGGGTCTGAAGGTCCACAGAGACAGCTGGAAGGGGATTTCCCACAGCTGCAGCAAGCCCAGTTTTATAGGGAAAACCATAGAGTAAACCACACCAGGCCAGGTGCTGTGAGCCCTTCTCAGGTCGTCAGGTTCTGCTCTGACAGTGCTCCGCCAGAATATGGGGCGCAAAGACCTCACCGCTGTGGGGTGGGGTGTGGTGTGTGATTCCACAGAAATGAAACATCTAGAACAGGCAAATCTATGGAGACAAAATGTAGATCAGCTGTTGCCAGGGGCTGGCGTTTGGGGGAATGAGGAGGGACTGCTAATGGGTACAGGATTTCTTCTTTGGGTGGTGAAAATGCTCAACGGTGAGTACTGCATATTAAAAACCAATGAACTGTCCACTTTAAATAGGTAAACCTCATAGTATGTAAATTACACTCAATAAGCTGTTTAAAAAACAAAACAAAACAAAAAACAGGGCTGGGCACAGTGGCTGACGCCTGTAATCCCGGCACTTTGGGAGGCTGAGGCAGGCAGATCACCTGAGGTCAGCCTGGTCAACATGGTGAAACTCCCTCTCTACTAAAAATACAAAAATTAGCTGGGTGTGGTGGTGGGTACCTGTAATTCCAGCTACTCAGGAGGCCTGAGGCAGGAGGATCGCTTGAACCTGGGAGGTGGAGGCTGTAGTGAGCTGAGATCATGCCACTGCACTCCAGCCTGGGTGACAGAGCGAGACTCTGTCTCAAAAAAAAAAAAAAAAAAAAAAGAACCAGAAGTTTGCAGAGAATCAACTATCAACCTCTCTCTCTGTGGCTACCAGAGTTTAAAGGGAACTGCGGAACTCTTAAGTGCTGTTGGAAGACGTTCTACACAAGCTTCCACTTACCTCAAGCAAAACAGACCCACGCTGTGCCATCATCACCCCCACCACGATACCTCTACTTTTTTTTTTTTTTTTTTTAAACACAGGGTCTTACTCTGTCACCCAGGCTGGAGTGCAGTAGCATGATCATAGCTTACTGCAGCCTCAACCTCCTGAGCTCAAGTGATCCTCCCACCCCAACCTCCTGAGTAGCTAGGAGCTTACTGCAGCCTCAACCTCCTGAGCTCAAGTGATCCTCCCACCCCAACCTCCTGAGTAGCTAGGACTAAAGGTGCACATCACCCACACCTGGCTAATTTTTAATTTTTTTTGTAGAGACAGGGATCTCACTATGTTGCCCAGGCTGGTCTGTAACTTCTGGACTCAAGGGATACGCCTGCCTGGGCCTCCCAAAGTGCTGGGATTACAGGCGTGAGCCACTGCACCCACCCCCACCCTTTTGTTACCTCATAGGCCTGAGCTCTCAACTGGCCCCTCCGGGAGACCTTTCCTCTGCACTCCTTGCACGCACCCACCTGACACCCGCTCACTGCCCCTGCCTTTTACCTCCCTCCTGACCGCCTCCCCCACTGGAATGCATACCCAGTAGAGTAAGGGTTCTTCACAGGCAGGTCCCTTGGCCTGGGCAGAGCTGGCTCAGTGTGTGTGGACTGCACAAACAGTGCAGTTCTGCTGAGGGGTATGCTGGCTGTGCCTCATTTGTTTTTGGCAGTTGTGGACCCTCATGTCCATCTCTGTGGGGTCCTTTCTGATCTATTTAAAGGACATATGGAGAAGCAGGATAGCTAGGGCACAGGGGACAACCTCACGACCGTCACCTACTTATGGCAGCCCCCACCGGGGTGCCCTCTCTCCTCACACACTCCACCTGCTGCCAGAGGACCCTCAGACCCAAGCATCTGCCTGCTCTGCGACTGAGCGCTTTCTCATGATTTAATCTCTGAGGGCGGGTAAACTGCCCACTTTCCCGTGACTTTTTCTTTACAGCTCTTTCTGTCAACCAGTTAACGAGTTCCCTGTCTGGCTCTATCTTGCTACTGTCCCCATCTGTGGCTTGTGTTTTCACTCCACGCTGTCTTTTGGTCACAGGTAATGTTCTAATGTTTCTTACTATCTAATGCAATCACTTTTTTTTTTTTGGAGACAGAGTCTCGCCCTGTCACCCACGCTGGAGTGCTGTGGCACAATGTCAGCTCACCACAACCTCCACCTCCTGGGTTCAAGCAGTTCTCCTCCCTCAGCCTCCCGAGTCACTGGGGTTAGAGGCACTTGCCCCACGCCTAGCTAATTTTTGTATTTTTAGTACAGATGGGGTTTCACCATGTTGGCCAGGCTGGTCTCGAACTGCTGACCTCAAGTGATCCACCCACCTCGGCCTCCCAAAGTGCCAGGATTACAAGAGTGAGCCACTGCAGCCAGCCTTCAACCATTTTTTAAATTGGACTTCGGAGTTCAGAAACCCACTTAAAAAGGGTTTCTTTCCCTTGGGATTGGAAATACATCCTCTCCTTTGGGAGGCCAAGGCAGGCAGATCACGAGGTCAGGAGATCGAGACCATCCTGGCTAACACCGTGAAACCCCATCTCTACTAAAAATACAAAAAAAAAAAAAAAAAAAAAATTAGCCGGGCGTGGTGGCAGGCGCCCGTAGTCCCAGCTACTCAGGAGGCCGAGGCAGGAGAATGGTGTGAACCCGGCAGGCGGAGCTTGCAGTGAGCCGAGATCGCGCCACTGCACTCCAGCCTGAGCGACAGAGCGAGACTCTGTCTCAAAAAAAAAAAAAAGAAAAGAAATACATCCTCTTATTCATCCTCCAGGAACAGAGAATAGCAGATATAAAGGGCCAGACAGTCTCAGTTTCAACTACTCAACTCTGCCTCGTGGCAAGTAAGCAACCAGAGCTCTGTGCGTACCCACAGGTTTGGCATGTTCTTACGCATCTTCATTTACAAAAACAGGTGGCCAGGTGTGGTGGCTCACACCTGTAATCCCAGCACTTTGGGAGGCCACAGTAGGTGGACAGCTTGAGCCCAGGAGCTCAAGAACAGCCTGGGCAACATGCCAAAACTTCGTCTCTACAAAAAATAGAAAAATTAGCTAGGCACAGTGGTGCATGCCTGTGGTCCCAGCTACTCTGGAGACTGAGGTTGGAGGATCACCTGAACCCAGGAGGTCAAGGCTGCAGTGAGCTGTGATCACAACACGACATTGCAGCCTGGGTAACAGAGTGAGACCCTGTCGCAAAAAAAAAAAAAAAATTAGCCAGGCGTGGTGGCACACACCTGTGGTCCCAGCTACATGGGAGGCTAATGTGGGAGGACCCCTTAATCCCAGGAGTTGGAGGCTGCAGTGAGCCATGTTTGTGCCACTGTACTCCAGCATAAGCGACACAGCAAGACCATGTCTCTAATGAATACAAACAAAACAGGTCACTGCTGGCCTGCAGGTGGGTATGCTAACCCCTGTTCTGGAGCCTCTCCTGATGGGAGGCGTGACGCCAGCTCTACCCCCCTAGCAATGGAGGCACAGAGCTCTACTTGGTGCATGGACAGAGGTGTGGTCCTGCAGGCATGTAATTTTGGCTTTCTTAGGACGCCAGAGGCTTGTTCACCTTGCAGAGAACCTGTCTCCACAAAACAAACTGTGAGCTCCATAATGTGTGTGCACAGAACCTTCCCTCATCAGAACCTCACAATCCCAGAGGGGTAGGAACCAGATGCAGCCCCAAGGTGCAAGTGGGAAATAGAGGCACGAGGCAGGCAAGCACTAAGGCTGGGACCCCACCTGCAAAGTGACGCTGCCACTCATCCTTCCCCGTCCAGGCCCATAAGCCTGCCCTTTAAGAGGCCTCCTGCCGGCCCTCCCCTCTAGCCCTCATGGCCTCCACAGTGGGCAGATCCCAGCGAGCTCCCCCAGCCCCTCTCCTCCTGCTCCAACTTCCCAGCTCTGAGCATGGTGGAGGCATCGGGGTCTAGGTAGAATGAGCAAGGGTCCTCGGCCATTGGCAGGGGTGGGATGACGTGGGGAGGACAGGACACCCTCCAGCTGGGTCACTGGCCAAGACAGTGGGGGACACATGTCAGCCCCTGGGGACAGGAACGGGAGCTCCTCGCCTCTGTGCCCTTCCCCCTCAGCATTACAAGTTGTGAGCCTCTCTGGGAAGCCACCTCTGCCTCCACTTCCTCCATTCACCTGCAAAGCAGAAGCTTCCATGGAACCAGGGGTCTCCTAAAATGCCCAACTCCAAGGAAGCTGCTGCATCCTGTGAAAACAGCCTCTCCCTGTTCATCTCCCTTCCTACTGGGACCCTGATGCTCACAGCCAGGAGGATGAGGCCATCTCAAGAGCCTCTAGAAATCTCTGGCCCTGTGTCTTCTTGCCTCCTTCAGCCCCATTCCTGGCCACACTGTCAAGAGGACTCTCAGAGATCTCACCGGGGCAGGTGCGGCAGCATACATCTATAATCTCAGAGCCTGGGGAGTCTTAAGCAGGAGGACTGCTTGAGCCCAGGAGTTGGAGGCTGTGATTGGCCACTGCACTCCAGCCTGGGCGACAGAATGAGCCCGTGTCTCACAAACAAACAAAATAGAGATACCACTGGGACCCTTTCCTGCCACAGCCTGCTTGAATGAGGCCACACCTCGTTGGAGTCTGGCTCGGTCACTGGGCAAACGTCCCTCCCCTAATCTTGGGACTGTCCAGGATTTGCCTCAGATGGGATTTTCCTGGAGCCCAGCCCCCCAGCCTCAGCAAATGAAGCAATCTGCACAAGTCTTGAGCCAGTCCTGTAGGCTTTGCTGCACCCAGAGGCCTGGAATACAGAAGCTGAGGCAGAGAGCTCCACGGTGGGTGAGGGGTGGCTGAGCTGAGGGGTCCCAAGCCTGGTGGGTCTCCAGAGTCCTGCAGCAAATCCCCTTCATCCTGGGCTGAGCAGAGCTCAAGCCTGGTTTGGCCCTCCGTGGGCCCAGCCCTGGCCACCTGAGGAATATTCATCGCAGCTCTCCATCCCACCACACTCATCGGCAGGGTCTAGCAAACCACCCCACAGCCACAGGCCTGAGGATCAGCCAGGGAAGCTCAATGCATGGGATATGGTTGTTGATGGGTCGCCGGATATTCCCAGGGTCTGCCCTGGCTTCATCCACAGATCACTTACTCATTATAAAAAGGGGTAAAAGTGCTTTTAAAAGAATGAAAAAACATGGAGTAAGGGTCGTCGTTCACATCTCAGCTGCCTTTTGTGGTCCCTGATCCACTCGCCAGGACAGACAGAACCAGAGAGATGTCCTGCGCAACTGGCCTAGGCTCCCCGAAAACCCGAGGCCAGAAATACCCAGGAAGTCACAGATTCAAGCATCATGCACAGAAAACAGCAACTCGATGCGACACGTGGTCCCGCTCTGACTCCAGGGCAGGAAACCATCTGCAGGACATGATGGGATGGGGGAAGTGAAATGGAACCGAGGAGGTGACATGGAACCAAGTGACTGTGCCACTCAGCCTCGCCCAGGAGTCAGCAAGGACAGAGGCGAATATATGGGAAAGTGGAAGGAGGGCAGACAGAAATGGGGGAAGCGGGGAGGGAAGGAAGCAGGGAGAGAGAAGACAGGAGAGGAAGGAGCAAGAGCAGGGAAAGCCAGATAGTCTGGACGGGGGTAGAGGGGGATTGGGAAAAGGAAGGAGCCCAGGAGGGTGAGAGAAAGGAAATGGGGAAGGAGTGATGGGAGGGTGAGTCAGGCCCCCACCCCAACCCCCTGGGTCAGGACCGAAGCCAGTACACCCACTCTTGCCTCTTCCACGAGAGAGGTCTCCGGGGTGGGCGCAGACACCTAACTCAAACAGAACCCACCCCCAGGTGACTGGGGAGAGGCGAGATATTCCAAGGGTGGGGGCAGCAGAGACAATGCCCATTCTAGGCACCCCTTTGGTCCCCGCACCCTCCATCCCTTCCCTGCTCCAGCCCCTGGGGCCACAGCCTGCCCAGCTTCCCCCCACCACGGACACCCTCACATCCTCACACCCTCAAGCCCCCACTTCCTCCCCTCCTCTTCCCTTCAGGAGCCTCCCCCTCCCTTCTCTTCCCCACTCAGGAGCCCCCCCCTCCCCCTTTTCGCCCCCCTCAGGAGCCTTCCCCTCCCCCCTTTCTCCCCCATCAGGAGCCTCCCCCTCCCTCATCTCTCCCCCATCAGGAGCCGCCCCTTCCTGGTCTCCCACCCACAGGGTGCCCTAAGCGCCTCCCCTCCACGAGCCTACACGGGGTGGGGGTTGCACTAGTTCCCTACCTGCCTGCAGGGCCCCTCACCGATCTGGATCTCAGCCACCTCCGGGGGGACCCGGCCCCTGCCCCGCACTCCACGCGAAGGGATGCCAGACCCTCGGCCTCCTGGACGCACAGCGGGGGCTCGCACCCCAACCCCGGGAACACCCTGGCCCCTTTCCCTAACGCTGCCCACTGAGGCGTCCTCACCGTCTACCCTGTTGGGGTCGCTCTCTGACCCCCGCGCTGCATCCCCGGGACCTACCCACCTGCTGCGCAGCTACCCCAGGCCGGTCCCAGCCGCCCGGAGCCCCAGTGCGCGATGGCGGCCGGCAAACTGCGCCTGCGCACTGGGCCTCACCGCGGACTACGACTCCCACAATGCCGCGAGGCTGTGCCGCGCACGGGGGCGAGCAAGGGAGCCGTGACAGGTGACAGTGCGCATGGCCAATCAGACGCGAGTGTGGCCTCCCGGCGTCCCGCCCACTCCGGCGCCTGCGTCATTTTGGGCACCATGGCAACGAAGTAAACAAGCGGGTAAATAATAGACCCCTGACAGCCAGAGACCCGGAGAAACAAAGACGGTGAGAAACGGAGAAACAAAGACAAAAAGACGCGCAGACCGGGAGGGAGAGAAGCATGAAGGCCCACAGACGCTCGGGGGCAGACCAAGACGCCCTGGGGTCCCCGAAACAGAGATGTACAGAGTCGGACACGGAAAGGGAGAGACCAGCTCACGCTTAAGAAAGGAGGGAGACCAGCCCAGGATCAAGAAAGGGAAAGACCAGCATGGGCTCAAGAAAAGAAAGAGACCAGCTCAGGCTCAGGAAAAGAGAGAGACCCAGAGAAAAGGAGCACTCGAGGCTGAGACAGATCTGGACAGAGATACAGAGACAGGGACCAGCAGACCCAGAACTGGGGAGACAAGAGGTGGAGACCCAGAGACACTGATGCGCTAAAATGGGTTCTACAGTTTCAAGGAGTGGATAGAACTCAAAGATTACCCACCCCAGGGATTCAGGAGCTGCTGAAATGAGGGAAATGTGAGTGGCAGCTGGGGTGAGGGCTTTGGCAAAGCCCCATATAAATGTAGCCCCCCTGGAAGGCAGGATAGGGCCAGGAGCTGCTTCCCATTTCAGTTTTCCAGATAGAGGCGCTTATGAGGATGCCATTTTGGTCGTTTTTGTGTGAACTGATTTTTAAAATGTATATCTGAACAGTTTATATATTTTAAATTTACATACACCACACATTTTGGTATTCAGTTTTATGAATTTTAACTCATATCCACCAACAAACTCGGGACAAAGAATAGCTCCACTGCCAAAAAATCCTCCTGCTGCCTCTTGGTAGTCACTCCCTCCCCACCCATAACCCCAGGAACAGCTAATCTAAATAGTCCACTGCTACAATTTTGCCTTCACAGTGTCATATAAGTGGGATCATACAGTATGTGGCCTCTTCAGATTGGCTTTTTCACTGAACATAATTCCTTTGAGAGGCATTGAAGTAGTATGTATCAACAGTTCATTCCATTTTATTGAGAAGTAGTATTCTATGGTATATAGCAGTTTAAACCTTCTCCCACTGAGAGATATTAGGATCATTTTAAGTATTTTGCTATTAAAAATAAAGCTGCTATGAACATTCGTGTACAGATTTTTCTGTGAACGTAAGTTTCCACTTTTCTGGGATGAAAGCCCAAGAGTGCAGTTTCTAGGTCACACAATGAACACGTGCTTATTAGTGTTGTAAGAAGCTGCCACACTCTCATGCAGAGTAGCTGGACCATTTTACCCTCCCACCACCAATGAATGTGTGAATCCACTTCACATTTTTATCAGCATTTGTGTTTTGCTATTTTTTATTTTGGCCATTCTGATAGGTATGTACTGATGTATCATTGTGGTTTGAATTTGCATTTCCCTTAATTGCTAACAAGTTTGAGCACACTTTAATGATTTTTTTGGCATTTGTATACCCTCTTCATTAAAGTATCTGTTCGTATCTTTTGCCCATTTTCTAATTTTTAAAAAAATTGCTCAGTTTTGAAAGCTATGTTGTTTTTTTTTTTTTGAGACAAGGTCTCACTCTGTCACTGAGGCTAGAGTGCAGTGGTGCCATCATGAATCACTGCAGCCTTGACCTTCCAGGCTCAAGTGATCCTCACCTCAGCCTCCCGAGTAGCTGGAACTACAGGTGTGCGCTACCATACCCAGCTAATTTTTTTTTTAAGAGATGGGGTCTCACTATAATGCTAAGGCTGGTCTCAGACCCCCGGGCTCAAGCAATCCTCCCACCATGGCCTCCCAAAGTGCTGGGATTACAGGCATGAGCCACCATGCCCAGTCTTACCAGTTTATTTTAATGGATATAACTCAGGAACTGCCAAATGGAAGAGATGCACAGCTAAGGTCTGGTCAGGGGCACTGAAGGTGCAGTGCATCCATGTGCCGTCTGGGTGAGCCATCCTCCCAGCACTCAGATGTGTTCACCAACCCAGCTCTCTCAATCGTGGGGCAGAGAGAGGGTCCATACCTTCTTTAAGGTGACTATCCCCATCCTGAAGATATCTATGGGTCCCACTGGAGTCACCTCATTAGCATAAACTCAGGTGTGGTCGAAACGGGCTCCTTATGAATTGCAAACCCTATTCCTATTATTCACAAAATTCCAAGGCTTTTAGCTCTGTGCCAGGAACCAGGGATAAAGATCAAATGTAAGGGCCAGGCGCGGTGGCTCATGCCTGTAATCCCAGCACTCTAGGAGGCCAGCGGGCGGATCACGAGGTCAGGAGTTCAAGACCAGCCTGGCCAACATGGTGAAACCCTGTCTCTACTAAAAATACAAAAATTAGCCAGGCATGGTGGCAGGCGCCTGTAATTGCAGCTGCTCGAGAGGCTGAGGCAGCTTGAAACTGGAAGGCGGGGGTTGCAGTGAGTTGAGATTGCACCACTGCACTCCAGCCTGGGCAAAAGAGCAAAACTCCATCTAAAAAAAAAAAAGAAAAAAGATGAAATGTAGGTTTTATTACACCACAGATGGCCAATTGTTCTTGCACCATCTGGAAAAGGCTATCTTTCCTGCATTGAATAGCTTTTGCTCCTTAAAAAATCAGTCAGGAATATCTTTGCAGGTCTATTTCTGGGTTCTCGATTCCGTTCCACTGATCTATGTGTCTGCCAATACCACGGCTACAGAGTAACAACATCAGGTGCAGTTATTCCTCCCACTTTTTTTTTTTTTCTTTTTTTTTTTGAGACAGAGTCTTGCTCAGTTGCCCAGGCTGGAGCGCAGTGGTGCGATCTCGGCTCACCGCAAGCTCCACCTCCGGGGTTCACACCATTCTCCTGCCTCAGCCTCCCAAATAGCTGGGACTACAGGCGCCCGCCACCATGCCCAGCTAATTTTTTTTTTTTTTTTTTGTATTTTTAGTAGAGACAGGGTTTCACCATGTTAGCCAGGATGGTCTCGATCTCCTGACCTCATGATCCACCCGCCTTGGCCTCCCAAAGTGCTGGGATTACAGGCATGAGCCACTGCGCCCGGCCACTTTTTTTCTTTTTCAAAGTTATTTTAACTATTCCAAGTCTTGTGCTTTCCCATATACTTTATCTTCTTTTTTTTTTTTTTTTGAGACAGAGTCTTGCTCTGTCACCCAGGTTGGAGTGCAGTGATGCAATTTCAGCTCACTGTAAACTCTGCCTCCTGGGTTCAAGTGGTTCTGCCTCAGCCTCCTGAGTAGCTGGGATTACAGGCATGTGCTGCCACGCCTGGCTGATTTTTGTATTTTTAGTAGAGACGGGGTTTCACCATGTTGACCAGGCTGGTCTCAAACTCCTGACCTCAGGTGATTCGCCCATCTTGGCCTCCCAAAGTGCTAGGATTACAGGTGTGAGCCACCGCACCCAGCCTTTTCTTTTCTTTGTTTTTTGAGACAGAATTTCACTCCTAACCATGCTGCTAATATTTACATGGTCCTGCACCAGTGTGTTCATGTAATTTCACATACCTTTTTTCTTTAATTAGGGTTGAGTTTCCTATATAGGCCTTCTAAGCAGCCAGAGATCACACACTTAAATGAGCACCTATTAGCTTCCAGGCATATTATGTTTTCTTTTATAAATAAAAGCCTCAAAATGCACACATGCATACACACACACACGATTACTGACCAAAAGGTATTTCAGTATAAAAGCTAGAGTAGAAGCTCCATAAGGACGGTGACTTTTCCCTGTTTAGGCAGCTTACTAAAAAACCCCATATACTCAGCCGGGCGCAGTGGTTCACGCCTGTAATCCCAGCAGTTTTGGAGGCCGAGGTGGGCTGCTCACGAGGTCAGGAGATTGAGAACATCCTGGCTAACACGGTGAAACCCTGTCTCTACCAAGAAAATACAAAAAAATTAGCCGGGCATGGTGGCGGGCGCCTGTAGTCCCAGCTACTAGGGAGGCTGAGGCAGGAGAATGGTGTGAACCCGGGAGGCAGAGCTTGCAGAGAGCCAAGATCATGCAACTGCACTCCAGCCTGGGCGACAGAGCAAGACTCCATCTGAAAACAAACAAACCAACCAACCAACCATATACTCTTCTGTGCTGTTTGGCTTCCCCCCACATTATGAACTTTAAAAATCTTGCAATAAAATAACAATTATGGCTGACAAAGGCTGTAAGAAAGAAGGCAGGTAACAATGATTATTCAGCAAGGTAGGAAGGACTACAATGGCACACAGACTTGCCATTTTGTACTGCGTCGGATATGTCAATGTTAATTGTCATCTCAGCAACAGATTTTTTCCTTGAGAGTTGTATTTCTCCTCAAATGGACTCTCACTAGTCATTCAATTCCTCCTTCTGATATTACTCTTATTTCATTGATTCCAAGATAACAGATGGTAACATGTACATTTTATGTGCTAATAAAAGGCTGCCTGAGGCCTAGCACAGTGCCTCACACCTGTAATCTCAGCACTTTGGGAGGCCGAGGTGGGTGGACCACCTGAGGTCAGGAGTTCAAGACCAGCCTGGCAAAACCTCGTCTCTACTACAATACAAAAATTAGCTGGGTGTGGTTGCGTGCACCTCTAATCTCAGCTACTTGGGAGGCTGAGGCAGCAGAATCGCTTGAACCTGGCAGGCGGAGGCTACAGTGAGCCAAGATAGCACCACTGTACTCCAGCCTGGATGACACAGCGAGACTCTCTCTAAAAAAAAAATAAAAAAAGGCTGCCAATTAAACCATATCACTGATTAACCTGATTTGTTTTCAGATGTTAAAATATGGCAAGATATGTATCACAGAATAAAGGAAATACAGTAAGTCTTTAGGTTCTGTGTCACGACTAACTTCCAGATATAGGCATTACCTTTTTTTCTTGCACTTTGCTTAATTATCCTATGCAGATATTGCATTTTTTACAAGTTGAAGGTTTGTGGCAACCTGTGTCATTTAAGTCTACTGTCACCATTTATCAAACAGCATATGCTCTCTGTGTCACATTCTGGTAATTCTCACAATACTTCAAACTATTGCATTATTATTATCTGTTATGGTGATCTGTGATCAGTAATTTTTGTTGTAACTATTGTAATTGTTCTGGAGTGAAAGGAACCACGCCTATATAAGACAATGAACTCAGCAGATAAATGTTGTGTGTCCTGATTCCTCCACCAACCTGCCATTGCTCGCTGGTACGCACTCTCTCTCAATCTCTTTCCTCAGGCCTCCCTATTCCCTGAGACAAAACAATATTGAAATTAGGTCAGTTAATAACCCTACAATGGCCACTAAGTGTTCAAGTGAAAGGAAGAGCCAGACCTCTAACTTCAAATCAAAAGCTAGAAATGATTAAGCTTAGTAAGGAAGGCGTGTCAAATCAAAGACAGGCCAAAACTTAGCCCTCGTGTGCCAAACAGCCAAATTGTGATGGCCAAGAGAAAAACTTTAGGGAAATGAAAAGTGTGACTCCAGTGAATATATGAATGACAAGAAACTGAAACAGCCTTGTCGCCAATAGGGAGAAAGCTTTAATGGTCTGGATAGGAGATCAAACTACCCAAAGAGAACTAACATTCTCTTAAGCCAAAGCCTAATCCAGAGCAAGGTCCTGACTCTCTTCATTTCTATGAAGGCTGAGAGAGGCGAGGAAGATGCAGAAGAAAATTCTGAGCCGGCCAGGCACAGTGGCTCATGCCTGTAATCCCAACACTTTGGGAGGCCAAGCGGGATGGATCACCTGAGGTCAGCAGTTCAAGACCAGCCTAGCCAACATGGTGAAACCCCACCTCTACTAAAAATACAAAAATTAGCTGGGCATGGTGGCGTGCGCCTGTAGTCCCAGCTACTCAGGAGTCTGAGGCAGGAGAATTGCTTGAACCTGGGAGGCGAAGGTTGCAGTGAGCTGAGATCGTGCCACTGCACTCCAGCCTGGGCAACAGAGTGAGGCTGTCTCAAAAAAAAAAAAAAGTCTGGGCCGGGTGTGGTGGCTCATGCCTGTAATACCAGCACTTTGGGAGGCAGAGATGTGCAGATCACCTGAGGTCAGGAGTTTGAGAACAGCTTGGTCAACGTGGCGAAACCCCATCTCTACTAAAAATACAAAAAAAATTAGCCAGGCATGGTGGCAAGTGCCTGTAATCCCTGCTACTCAAGAGGCTGAGGCATGAGAATTGCTTGAACCCAGGTGGCAGAGGTTGGCAGTGAGCCGAGATCATGCCACTGCACACTAGCCTAGGCAAAAGAGTGAGACTCCATCTCAATATAATAAAATAAAATAAAATAAAAAAGTCTGAAGCTAGCAGAGGTTGGTTCATGAAGTTTAAGTCATCTCCGTAACATAAAAGTGCAAGGTGAAGCAGCAAGTGCTAATGCAGAAGCTGCAGCAAGTTCTCCAGATTTAGCTAAGATCACTGATGAAGGTGGCTACAGTAGACAACAGTTTAAATGTAAAGAAAACAGCCTTCTGTTGGAAGAAATGCCAGGTAGTGTTTTCACAGCTAGAAAGAAGTCAGTGCCTAGCTTCAAAGCTTTAAAGAACAGGCCGACTCTTGTTAAGGGCTAATGCAACTGGTGACTTTAAGTTGAAACCAAAGCTCATTTACCATTCTGAAAACCCTAGGGCCTTAAGATTTAAGTTAAATCTACTCTGAGTGCTGTCTATAAATGTAAACAAAGCCTGGATGACAGTACGTGTTGACACTATGGTGTACTGAATATTTTAAACCCACTGTTGAGAGACTTCCTCCTGAGAAAAAAAGATTCAAATTATGGCTGCTCACTGACAACAGCTCTGATGAAGACATAGAAGGAAATTAATGTTGTTCTCGCAACTGCCAACACAACATGTATTCTGCAGCCCATGGACCAAGGAGTAATAATTTTGCCTTTCCAGTCTTCTTATTTAAGAATGCAGTTTAGCTGGCCCAGGCGCAGTGGCCTGTAATCCCAGCACTTTGAGAGGCTGAGACAGGTGGATCACGAGGTCAGGAGATCGAGACCATCCTGGCTAACACATTGAAACCCAGCCTCTACTAAAAATACAAAAAATTAGCCGGGCGTGGTGGCGGGTGCCTGTAGTCCCAGCTACTCGGGAGGCTGAGGCAGGAGAATGGCATGAACCCGGAAGGCAGAGCTTGCAGTGAGCAGAGATCGCACCACTGCACTCCAGCCTGGGCAACAGAGTGAGACTCCGTCTCAAAAAAATAAAAAAGAAAAAAGAAGAATGCAGTTTGCAGCTATGCGTGGTGGCTCATGCCTGTATTCCCAGCACTTTGGGAGGTTGAAGCAGGTGGATTACTTGAGCTTAGGAGTTTAAGACTAGCCTGGCCAACATGGTGAAACCCTATCTCTACTAAAAATAAAAAATTAGCCGGCCATAGTGGTACATGCCTGTAGTCCCAGCTACTCAAGAGGCTGAGGCATTAGGACCGCCTGAACCCAGATGGCAGAGGCTGCAGTGAGCTGAGATCGCGCCACTGCACTCTAGCTGAGGCAGCAGAGTGAGAATCCTTATCAAAAAAGAAAAAAAAAGGTATGTATTTTGTAAGGCTATAGCTGCCATAGATAGTAATGATTCCTTGGATGGATCCAGGGAAAGTAAATTAAAAACCTTCTGGAAATGATTCACTATGCTAGATGCCATTAAGAACATTCTAGGCCAGGCACAATGGCTCACACCTGTAATACTAGCAGTTTGTCAGGATGAGGCAAGAGGATCACTTCGGCATAGGAGTTCAAGACCAGCTTGAGCAATATGGTGAGATGCCGTCTCTACAAAACATAAAAAAAATTAGCCAGGCGTGGTGGTGCATGCTGGTAGTTCCAGCTATGTAGGAGGCTAAGGTGAGAGGACAACTTGAGCCTAGAGGTCGAGGCTGCAGCGAGCCATGGTTGCAGCACTGCACTCCAACCTGGGCAACAGAATGAGACCATGTCTCAAAAGAAAAAAAAAAAAAAGACATCTGTTTTTTTTGTTTTTTTTTGAAATGGAGCCTCCTTCTGTTTCCCAGGCTGCAGTGCAGTGGCTCGATCTCTGCTCACTGCAACCTCTGCCTCCCAGGTTCAGGCAATTCTCCTGCCTCAGTCTCCTGAGTAGCTGGGATTACAGGTGTGCACCATCACGCCTGGCTATTTTTTTTTTTTTGTATTTTTAGTAGAGATGAGGTTTCAGCATGTTGGTCAGGCTTGTCTCGAAATCCTGACCTCGTGATCTGCCCACCTTGGCCTCCCAAAGTGCTGGGATTACAGGCGTGAGCCACCGTGCCTGGCCAAGACATCTGTTCTTGAATAATGAGACTGGAAAGTCAAAATTACTCCTGATCTATGATGGGCTGCAGAATACATGTTGTGTTAGCAGGTGTGAGAACAACATTCATCTCCCTGTACGTCTTCATCACAGCTCTTGTCAACAAGCAGTCATATTTTGAAAGGAATCTTTATTCTGAGGAAGTCTCAACAGTGGGTTTAAAATATTCAGCACAGGCTGGGCATGGTGGCTCATGCCTGTAATCCCATCACTTTTGGAAGGCCAAGGTGGGCAGATCACTTCAGGTCAGGAGTTCAAGACCAGCCTGACCAACATGGTGAAACCCCATCTCTACTAAAAAAAATACAAAAAAATTAGTGTGATGGTGGGTACCTGTAATCCCAGCTACTTGCTCAGGAGTTTGAGGCAGGAGAATCGCTTGAACCCAAGAGGCAGAGGCTGCAGGGAGCTGAGATCACACTACTGCACCGCAGCCTGGGTGACAAGAGTGAAACTCCGTCTCAAAAATAAAATAAAATATTGAGTGCACCATGCGGTAAACACATGTGCTGTCATCCAGGATTTTTTCTTCCATTTATAGATGGAAAAACATATTTGTTACTTTCAAACAACATAAACTCTTCAACATGAAGTCTCTGACAATGCGTAAGCAAAGAGAATCAGATCAGTCACTGCCACAGATGCTCACTGAATCCCCATAGGTCTCAGTCCAATGTGTCAACTCTGGTGTCTAGCGAGAGCACAGATACTTGGGAAAACTTTCCCACACTAGACACACTGGCACAAGGTCGCCTGAGCATGTACCTTCTTGTGCTTGGTCAGACAGGAGCTGTCCCTGAAGGCTTTGCCACACCGATTACACTCGTAGGGCTTCTCACCAGTATGAGTCCTCTGGTGCCAGATGAGGCCCGCGATGTTCCTGAAAAGTTTGACACTGGTTACAGCCACAGACCTTCTCACCAGTATGAATCCTCTTGTGCCTGATGAGGTACATAATCTCAGTGAAAGATTTTTTCACATTGTTTAACTCATGAGATTTCTTTCCAGAATGATTTTTTTGATGCAAAAGAGCTGACTGTTGTGGTTGGAGAATTTTTCACACTCCATACACATATAGGGTCTCTTTCCAATGTGAATTCTCCCATGTTTAATAAGTTATGTGTGATCAATGAAGGCCTTTCTACACCCAGTACATACATAGGGCTCCCCTCACATGTGAATTCTCAGATGGACAATAAGGTGGGAGACATCAGAAAAGGATTTTTCACATTCATTACATTCGAATAGTTTTTCCACAGTATGACTTCTGAAATGCAAAACAAGGGGAGAGTGGCAGCTGAAGGCCTTCCCATACCAATTCCTTTCACAGGGCTTCTTTCCTGTGTGGGTCTTCTCATGCTTGGTAAAGGTGGAGCCAGCATTGAAGGCTTTCCCACTTCTTGCATTTATAGGATTTCTCTCCTGTGTGGATTTTTTGATGTACAATCAGGTTGTAATTCTTAGAGAGGGATTTTCCACAGTCATTACAGGTATAAGGGCTCTCTCCAGTATGAGTCCTCTGGTGACTGATGAAATGAGATTTCGGTCTAACGGACAGTCCACATTCACTGTCATTGTATTCATTTCCAGAGATACTTCCATTGTGTTCATAAGGACATGTGTCCCTATCAAACACCACCTCATGTCCTTCTCCTTTGTGTCGTTCCTTTCTCTGGCAATTACATGTTGTTCACTAAGGTGTGTAGAAAGGCTGAAGGAGTTACCACCTTCGTTACATTTTGAAGGCTCATCTCCTTGTTAGATCTTCATCAAGGTGGCTAGGTTGTCCACCCTGGCTGATGGCTGCTCTACAGTCATCATTTTCCTCAAGAATTTGACCGTTAGAGCCTTTCTGACAATTATGTATGTAACTAAAATGTTTAACCTTTTGAGTCATGTTCACAGAAACCTGTTGTTTGAGGACCTCTTTGACATGAAGCTAGGACTGAGCAGATGACCACAATGGTCATGGTGACCACAGCCCCTCATAGATGCTCTGGGTCCTTGTGTGTGGATGCTGTTTGCCTCAAATGCACCTCTGGATTTCTATGGAGCATTTCTACCTGGTCCTCACATTCCCAGACCTCTCCTAATGCAGATAAACAGGAATCATCCCTGATGAACCTTTTTATTTTCACCAAATTGGATAGTTCCTTCCCAACACCATCCCAAGTTGATGCTTCCATTTGACTTTTGTTTCCCAGGCTGGAAAGGAAAAGGGGAAAATTTTTGAATCCTTAGAGAAAAAATTGCTAGAGTTAGAATGGTAATGTGTAAATATTAAAATCAGCCAGGCCAGTATCTATTATATCTGATGCTGTGCCCATTCTGTGACACAGCAATTCCACTTGCAAGGGTACAATCAAAAGAAATGTGTATGTATGTTCATAGAAACACTCTTTCTAACAGCCCGAGACTAGACACTATCCAAATGTCACCAACTGGGAAATGGAAAACTTGTGGTTTACTTACAGGATGAAATACCACACATTAACAAAAGTGAACAAACTAAGAGTACACAAAAATATGGGTACATTTCTCAGGCATATTATTTGAAAGAGGAAGTATATATACTGAAAGTGCACAGTATATTTACTTTGTGAAAACTTCTAGTTTTACATTTATGTATTTTTTAGCATGTATACTTCCAGGAAAAGCTTTTACAAAATCATATGTGCACACACACACACATCCTACCAAAATAAATTAGCCAGATTTTTAAAAAATTAACATAGATTTTTTTTCAGTTATACACCTGCATGGTAGGAAGAGAATATAAAGATGGATGAAGGATAGTGAATAAATATCACTTTAGATATTATGATTATTGAAAAGGGACAGGGTCTGGTTGTGTTGCCCAGACTGAACTCAATCTCCTAGGCTCCTCCCACCTTAGCTTCCTGAGTAGCTGAGACCACAGGTGCATGTTACCACTCACAGAAAATTTTTTAAAAATTATTTTTTGTAGAGACAGGTCTCACTATGTTGCCCAGGCTGGTCTCAAACTCCTTGCCTCAAGTGATCCTCTGGCTTCAGCCTTCCAAAGTTCTGCAATTACAGGCGTGAGCCACCATGCCCATCCTCTAGCTGTATTTCTGAAGTCCCTTCACTGAGAAGAACTTGATCTCCAACTGTCCCCAAGATGCTTCTTCAGTGTCTCCTGATGCTTTGCTTTTCTGTCTATCCAAACAGAAATCATCTTCCACTCTCCTCTCCACTCCCATTACCATTCTTCCTTCACCTGTCCCACCCACTCGGCCCCTCTGAATCCAGACATGCATACTGGACTGTCTAGGCCACCCAACCCTTAGAGATCTGCCCATCGTTACACCCTGAAGAGACCAAAAGCTGTGGCATGGCCCATGCTGCTTCTCCCTGAGTCTTCCCAATCCCAGTAAACAGCCATCCCATTTTCTCAGTGGAAGAGGCCAGAAACCTGCTCCACTGGGATGGAACATACTCCATTCTCCACTCTCCCTTTTCTCAAAAGTCACACCTAAGCTATCAGCTTTGACTTTCAAATACAGACAGTATCCTACCAATTTACACTTCCTCCACCACTGTGGTCCAAGTTATAATCACCCTTTTATTATAAACTGAAGCATAATTTAAACAGAATAAATTCAAAGTGGATGACTCACCGAGTCTTTAGATGTATTTTCATGAGTGTTCATATGTGTATGCACACTCCATGTGTGTATGACAATCCATGATATAAAACATACCCATTTTTAGGCCAGGCGCGGTGGCTCACACCTGTAATCCCAGCACTTTGGGAGGCCGAGGCAGGTGGATCACGAGGTCAGGAGATGGAGACCATCCTGGCTAACACGGTGAAACCCCATCTCTACTAAAAATACAAAATATGAGCCGGGCGTGGTGGGGGGCGCCTGTAGTCCCAGCTACTCGGGAGGCTGAGGCAGGAGAATGGCGTGAACCCGGGAGGCGGAGCTTGCAGTGAGCTGAGATCGCGCCACTGCACTCCAGCCTGGGCGACAGAGCAAGACTCCGTCTCAAAAAAAAAAAAAATTCCCATTTTCTGGAGGTAATCGCTGCTCTGACCTCCATTACTACAGACTGCTTTGATTGGCCCTGAACTCCATGTGAGCAGGATTGCACCATCCACATGCTCTTGTCTTGGACTTGTCATTCAACAGTAGCTCTCACGGTTGTTTGCATGGTGAAAACTGAACCCCCCGAAAAAAAAATTTTTTTAAGACAGGGTCTCATTCTGCTACCCTGGCAGGAATGCGGTGGTGTGATCACAGCTCACAGTGGCCTCCAACTCCTGGGCTCAATTAATCCTCTGCCTCAGTCTCCAAAGTAGCTAGGACTACAGGTATGCACCACCATGTGCAGCTACTTATAAAGTTGTTTTTTTGTTTTTTTGTTTTTTTAATAGAGACATAGTCTCACTATGTTGTCCAGGCTGGTCCTCAACCCCTGGCCTTAAGCAATCCTCCCACCTTGGCCTCCCAAAGTCCTGGGATTACTGGCATGAGCCACTATGCCCAGCATGTACCAAACAATTAAAGAAGAATTAATACCAATTCCTCTCAGACTCTTCCAAAACAGGAGGGAACACTTCCTAACTCATCCTATGAGGCTAGCATTACCTTGATACCAAAGCCAGGCAAGCACACTACAAGAAACCTAGAAACCATATCCCTTAAATGTTGAATTCATCAGTGTATTACAAGGATTACACACCACGAGCAAGTAGGACTGTTCATGGAATGCAAGGATATTTCAACATGCGAAAATTAGTTAATGCAACACATCACAATAACAGGATAAAGAAAAAAACACGACCATCTCAAATGATGCATTAAAAGCATTGGACAAAATTCCAAACCCGACCCCTGCCTTTCTTTACTTTTTATTTTATTTTACTTTTTTGTTTTTGAGACCAGGTCTTACTCTGTGACCCAGGCTGGAGTGCAGTGGTGCAATCATGGCTCCCTGAAGCCTCGACTGCCCTGGGGTAAGGTGATCCTCCCACCTCAGTCTCCCCATAGCTGGGACTACATGCACAAGGCAAGATTCCCAGTAATTTTTGTATTTCTTGCAGAGATGGGGTTTTTGCCACTTTGCCTAGTCTGGTCTCAAATTCCTGTGCTCAAGCGATACGCCCATTTCGGCCTCCCAAAATGTCCCGATTACAGGTGTGAGCCATTGCGTGTAGCCCCAACACCCTGGCATGATTAAAAAACATACTCAAGGCTGGGCGTGGTGGCTCACGCCTGTAATCTCAGCACTTTGGGAGGCCGAGGTGGGCGTATCACGAGGTCAGGAGATCGAGATCATCCTGGCTAACACAGTGAAACCCCGTCTCCACCAAAAATACAAAAAAATTAGCTGGGCGTGCTGGCAGGCACCTGTAGTCCCAGCTACTCGGGAAGCTGAGGCAGGAGAATGGCGTGAACCCGGGAGGCGGAGATTGCAGTGAGCCGAGATCACGCCACTGCACTCCAGCCTGGGCGACAGAGCAAGACTCTGTCTCAAAAAAAAGAAAAAAAGTTTAGGCCAAGCTCAGCTGACGCCTGTAATCCCAGCACTTGAGGAGGCCGAGGGGGGCAGATCACCTGAGGTCTGGAGTTTGAGACCAGCCTGGCCAACATGGTGAAACCCCTTCTCTACTAAAAACACAAAAAATTAGCCAGGCATGGTGGCGGGCAACTGTAATCCCAGCTACTCGGGAGGCTGAAGCAGGGGAATCACTTGAACCTGGGAGGCAGAAGGTGCGGTGAACCAAAATCACACCACTGCACTCTAGCCTGGGCGATAAAGCGAGGCTCCGTTTCAAAAAAAAAAAAAAAGAATTTAAAGGGGACAAGTCAGGATATTGAGAAACACAATTTTCACATAAACAAAAGGGTCAAGGGCCAGGCGCAGTGGCTCACGTCTGTAATCCCAACACTTTGGGAGGCCGAGGCAGGCAGATCACGAGGTCAGGAGATCGAGACCATCCTGGCTAACACGGTGAAACCCCATCTCTACTCAAAATACAAAAAAATTAGCCAGGCGTGGTGGCGGGCAACTGTAGTCCCAGCTACTCGGGAGGCTGAGGCACGAGAATGGCGTGAACCCGGGAGGCAGAGCTTGCAGTGAGCCGAGATCACGCCACTGCACTCCAGCCTGGGTGACAAAGCAAGACTCTGTCTCCAAAAAAAAAAAGGCGGGGCAGAAGAAAAATGTGGGGAATCTGCATTAGGATAACACAGACAAAATGGGGCAGGGGAACAATCGGATACGCATTTGTGTCTGGGATGCCGGGGTGACTGCACTTGTAAAGATAAGCTATCAATTTGCATTGCCATGGTGAAGTTTTAACAACAGCTCAGCAGGAATTTCTTTGTGGGCAAAATATGGGGGAGGCACATAGCATTTCATCTTGTAGCCACCTTATTTAGGAACAGGGGAGGCAGGTTTGCTTGACCCAGTTTCCAGCTTGACTTTTCTCTTTGACTAAATGAGTTTGGAGTCCCAAAATTCAATTTCTTTTCACAACCGTGGTAAGACTTGGCTCAAAAATAATACCATAACGGCTGGATGCAGTGGCTCACAACTATAATCCCAGGACTTTGGAAGGCTGAGGTGGGTGGATCACTTGAGGTCAGGAGTTCGAGACCAGCCTAGGGAACATGGTGAAACCCCATCTCTACTAAAAATACAAAATTAGCCAGGTGTGGTGGCATGCGCCTGAAATCCCAGCTACTCAGGAGGCTGAGACAGGACAATCACTTGAACCCGGGAGGCAGAGGTTGCCATAAGCCAAGATCGTGCCACTGTAGTCCAGCCTGGGCAACAGAGAGACTCCAGCTCAAAAAATAATAAGGCTGGGCGTGGTGGCTCACGCCTGTAATCCCAACACTAAGGGAGGCCAAGGTGGGCAGATCACAAGGTCAGGAGTTCAAGACCAGCCTGGCCAACATAGTGAAACCCCATCTGTATTAAAAATACAAAAATTAGCACGGCATGGTGGCGCGTGCCTATAGTCCCAGCTACTTGGGAGGCTGAGGCAGGAGAATCGCTTGAACCTGGGAGGTAGAGGTTGTGGTGAGCCAAGATCATGCCATTGTACTCCAGCCTGGGCAACAGGCCAAGACTCTGTCTCAAAAAAAAGATGATAATAATAATGTCATAATATAATTAGGAATTGGGAAATTTTGAAAAGGATGGGTTATCACATGATAACAGGAAATTATTGCTCATTTTCTTAGGTGTGATACAGTATTATGGTTATGCAAAAGAATGTCTTTATTCTTAGAATATATGTGCCAACATATTTATGAGTAAAGTGTCATACTTGTAATAAATATATATACATGTAGACATACATATACATAAACACATGCACACATAATACATATATGCACAAATATACAAATGTACATTATATAAATATATACACAATATACACATACATATATACATACAAAAATACATATATACACACATATGCCCCCAAATATATACATAAACAAATATGTATATATACACGTATGCACAAATATACATTAATAAATATATAATTGTGTTATATATTACAGGCACATAAAACAAATATGGCAAAATATTAATTGGTGAATCTCGGAGTGGGTGATGGGCATTCATGATACTCTTTTTTCTCAACTTTTCTGTTAGAGTATTTTAGAAACTTGTCAAAATATAAAGTAGGCAGGGGAAATATAAATGCCTCCTGGAGAGATATTCCAGGATCATCATTCATTAACACCTTGGTGAGGTGAACTTATAACAGGTTTCTCAAAAGGCATTCAAGAGACGGTTGTAAGTGTTCAAGGGGGAAAAATATGATGCTAGCGCTAGAAGCTGTTAAAAAACAACTATGGAGTTACCAACTGGGAAAATGCTAGTTTGTAAGGCCCTTTCCAGGCAATAGGTTTTGTTGCAGGACAGTAAAGGAAGGCCAGAAGTGTCAGCCACTAAGAACTGGAGTCAGGGCAAGGCAGAGCTATCCAAAGCACTCACAGGTTCCTGTGGCAAACCCTGGAATCAACTGGCCCTCTAGCTGCCCCCAGTGGTTGGCAGCTGATCCAAGTTCAATCCTATTTAATCTGTTTGTGAGCTAAATATTGTTTCTGAGAAGACAAGTAAGTGAAAATAGGGCAAATATAATTCTATTCTGGATTCAACAGGGAGCTTACTATTTAAATAAAACTTCAAATTCCATTTAAATATTTTATATTAAAGATATCACTGCAAAATTAATGCATGTTCATTGCAGAAAATCTGGAAAACATAAATAAGTACAAAGACAAAAATAATCTATAATCTCACTGTTGAGCCTTGGGTGCATTTACTTCCTGTTTTCTTCACAGAGAATCATTTTGAAACAGGTGGAGTCAACGTGTATATATAACTTGGGTCCTTTTTTGTTTTTCCTAGTTAACATTATATTACGGGTAGTTCCCACAACATTAACATGTCTTTGTTAGTATAAGAAATGCCACAGCCTCTCTGAAGAACAATTCAGAAGAACTAGGTTGAAATAAAAAATTCTAAATGCCAAGAGATGTGGTGGACCCACACTGGCATCCTTTTTACAATGACAAATTAAAATTCAAAAGTAGTATCAGAGGATCTCACATTTAGTAAGCGTGGTTTCATCAAACTTTTGTTCCAGTTAGATATGCATGCAAGTCATCACGTATATGTTTCTCTCAATGCTTGTGTGAAAATTTTGAAAACCTACAGGCTAGAAAAACCCTTACAAGGATACACATTCAACATGCCTCCCTAAAGCACTGGTGGAAACGCTGAAAACCTGGAAACTTCCAAGATGTTCATCAACAGGAAAGGCAAGACAAAAAAAAACTGTGGCATTTTCACAAGGTAGAATACTATAGAGCAGTGAAGGCCGGTGTGCTGAAAGCTTCACCTAGTACAAGGTTGGGGAGAGAAGAAGGTTGCAAAGTTTCGTAGCACATAAAGCATGCCAATTTCAAACACACGCACGCATGCACACACAAACACCCCATACTCCATATTGCCCGAGGCACTGGATATTACAAAGGAAAAAACTCTAAAAAAACCGGCCTGGGCACACTAGATAAATGTGCAGTGAATTCATCACACACCCCCTCTGTGATCTTAAGTCTGTGGGAAAAGGGGCAGCTTCCTGTGGTCACAGGGATGGCTCTTTTTCTTTCATTCTGCAAACATTTACTGAACACGTACTGTATGCCAGGACCTGTTCTAGGTATCAATAATTCAGCAGTGGATCAGACAGATGAAGACCTCCACCTCACAGAGTAGGCATTCTGGTAGGGGAATAGGCAAAGAACTGCAGAATCTGTCACTATCAAACGCTCTGCAAACTGAGGAAGCACATACCTGCAATCCAGTTTCTGAGTTAGAGCTCCTTTCCCAAACCGTCCCAATCTCTATCCACTGCCCACAACTCAAAAGCCAAGCAACCTCAGAGAATGAACTGCCGAAGGAAGAAGCTAGGGCACGGAATTTCACCTGATGCAAGCTCTATCATCATCACCTGCAACCCAGCAGCAAACAGTCCTTAGCCCAGCAGCCCCAGTCCTAGGGCATGTGAGGATTCTGCCTGTTACTGAGTAAGGAGAGTGTTTAGAGGACAGATGTGACCTGACAGGCTTCCACTGAATCGTGAGGAGGCCAGAGGCACGGGAGCAAGGAGATGCCCGTACCAGAGAGTAGAGGTGTGGTGATGTGGCTAAATTCTGGAAATATCTTTTTTACTTCTATTTTTTTGAGACAGAGTCTCGCTCTGTCAGTGCTGGAGTGCAGTGGCATGATCTTGGCTCACCGCAACTTCCGCCTCCCAGGTTCAAGCGATCCTCCTGCCTCAGCCTCCCGAGCAGCTGGGATTAAAAGCGCGTGCTTTAGGGGACATGTGAGATCCTCTGACACTACTTTTGAATTTTAATTTATGTCATTGTAAAACGCCCAGCTAACTGAATTCTGGAAATATCTTTAAGGTTAAGGCATGGGATTTTGGACACAGACGATGTGGGGATTGGGGAAAAGAGAAATATCCAGGTGGACAAAGAGGATTGTGGGTGGAGGGAGTCACCACTTGGAGAGACTAGAAAGACAGTTTGGGGGAGAGTAGATGCTCAGCTGAGGATCCCAAAGTCTGAGAGGCCTGTCCCTGGGGGTCAGCATTCGGGCATCAGAGGTTTGTGGAGAGGGCAGCCCAGTATACAACCGCAGGGAAGGGAGGAAGGGCAAGTCAGTGGAGTCAGAACCCAGCAGGGATGGGAGGAAGCCTGGCTGGGAATGTTCACAGTGGGTAGGAAGGGGAAGGAACACACAACCCTAAAGGGGCAGAGGAGGAAGCCATCTCTTGGGATAAAGGAGAGGAAGAACAGGGTTGTTAGGAGGAGTAGGATGAAAAGTGGGGAAAGCGTCCTTGGGAGTAAGACACGGGAAGCAGAATAGGTTGTTCAAGCCCAAATCTTGTGAGGAGAGGCAGAAGGGAGGGGCGTCCGCACCTGTGCAGGAAGAGAGGAGGGGTCCATACCCTGGGAAGGTGAGAAAAGGCCATCTGTGCCCGCAGGAAAAAAAAAAAAAAGAATATTGGGGAGGCTGAGGTTAAGGGACGGGCGAAAAAAAAAAGGGATCCGCTCCAGTGGGAGGGTAGAGGAAGAGAAATGAGCCCCCGCCCCAAAGGGGGCCTGCGCCCACTAGGAGAGAGAATTAGAGGGTCCGTGCTCCACAGGGCGACGGGAGAGGAAATTCGGAGTTGGCACCGCCCTGGGGAGAAGGGTATAGGGGGCCCACGCCCAACGAAGAGGAGGGAGTAGGGGTCCGCGCCCCACCACGAAAGGAGAGTAGAGGGCTCGCGCCCTGCGGGGAGAGGCGTTAGGGGGTCCGCGCCCGGCGAGGAGATGCGCCTACCAGCCCCGCACGCCAAGGGGAGAAGACACGCGGGAGGGTCCGCGCCTGGCGGAGAGAGTTCCTCACGCCCGCCCCGCCGGGAACCACAAGCCAGCGCCCCTAACAAGCCCCTGCCCAGAGCAGGGCTGCCGCGTACCCTCACAGACAGAAAGAGCGACCACGCAGCCACCGCCCAGCCCCAGCCGCTCTGGAGTCCTCGACCCCACCCTCACTAGGCCTTGGCTCCGCGACCGGTGGGCGGGAACGGAGGAAACAGACCCGAGAGGCCGCGAGAGGACGGAACTCACCTCCAGCCGCCGTAGCGTCCTCGTCAGCGCGCCCTCGGACTCTCCGCATGGGCGCGCAGAGTTCCCGGATGCGATATTTCCGGTGACACCGGACGCTGGGGGCGGGGCCTAGTGTGTCGAGGGCGGGGCCGGGGCCGGCCCGGGGCGGGGCCGTGGCCGCAGCTGCCTGGCAGCCAGAACCTGGGAGCGCTCGCAGTGCTGCCTTTCGGGGTTCTTTGTCCTTCGCTTCTGCTGGTAGGTGAGGTTTAACAGACGGAAAGACGCCGGGAGCGCACGTGGGCTGCCTTGAGCCGCTGCGGACGAGCACCTTGTCTCTCAGGTTGACCAGCCGTATATCCGCTTGCGAGCCTGTACCACCCTGGGCGCGCGTGGTCTCGGCAGAATCTCGTTCACACGGGTCCCACTCGTAGGCTGCTGTGTCTCCTTCCTCTCACGGCGTCGGGGACTGGGGCCTGGAGTCACTCCTCTACAGGGGTGTGGAACGCGCCAATGGACGCTGACACCTTCATGCGGTCGTTTAACGCTCCATGCACAATAACCATTTTACTCAGTTGTGTGATGCTCCATTGAAAATAACCCATTTACACGGTTGTATAAGACCCCACGACACGATAACCCCTCTACGCAGTTATGTAAGACTCCATGGCACAATAACCCCTTCATGCGGTTGTGTAACTCTCCATGGCACAAAAACCCATTGCCATGCATAAGGTTCCGTGCCAAAATAACCACTTTACGCCATTGCATAACACTCTATGGCACAATAACCACTTTACAAGGCTGTGTAATACTCTACGCCACAATAACCCTTTCATGTGGTTGTGTAATCTTCCATGGTGCAATAACCACTACACTTGGCTGTGTAATCCTCCAGGGCACAATAATCATTTTATGTGATCGTATAAAATGCTCCACTGTGAATACACCATTTGCTCATTTTCCTTCCTGTCAATGGATATTTGGGCTGTTTCCAGTTGGGAGTTACTACAAAGGAACCTGCTGTGAACATTGTGTGTGCATCTTTTGATAAGCAGGTTTGTATTTCTGTTGGGTGAATGCCTAGGACTGCAGCTGTCTCTTCATGGGTGCACCTGTTCAGGTTAGGAGATAACACTAGTTTACAGTGCCCCCTGCAGTGGTGTATAAGATTCCCAGTTGCTCCCCATTCTTGTCAACACTTGGTACTATCTGTTGTTTTCATTTTTGCCATTAGTGTGATGTGAAGTAGCATCTCATTGTGGTTTCTCTGATTAGTAGTAAAGTTGGGCACACTTTCATGCACTTATTGGCCATTTGGACTTTTCCTTGTTTATGAGGGGGCTGGTTCAAGTCATTTGCCAACTTTTCTATTAAGTTGCATTCTTATTGAGATGCTGAGTTCTTTATATATTTGGAGGCCAATCTTTTGTTGGCTCTACGATGGTCTTCTCCCACTCTGTCACTTGCCCTTTCACTTGCATAATATTGCTTTCTGATGAACATAAGTTGGTTTTTTTGTTTTTTTTTTTTTTTTTTGAGATGGAGTCTTGTTCTGTTGCCCAGGCTGGAGTGCAGTGGTACGATCTTGGCTCACTGCAACCTCTGCCTTCCAGGTTCAAGCAATTCTCCTGCCTCAGACCCCCAAGCAATTGGGATTACAGGTGCATGACATCATGCCCGGTTAATTTTTATATTTTTAGTAGAGATGGGTTTTGCCATGTTGGTCAGGCTGGTCTCAAACTCCTGACCTCAAATGATCCATCCACCTCAGCCTCCCAAAGTGCTGGGATTACAGGTGTGAGGCACTGTGCCCAGCCCCTTTCCAGTTTTAAAGCCAGGAACAGGGAGTAGATTCCTCACACTTCAGCTCTCTACTCGCTCCTTCCTCAGCATCTGACTCCAGCCCACAATCTCTGCTTTTAAGGGCATGTGTGCTAGATTGGGCCCATCCAGATAATCCAGGATACCTTCTTCTCTATCTCGTGTCCCACTCATTTCAGCCAAACTTGCAATGGCCCAGGCTACCCCAGAATCCATCTGGAACTCACCTAGTCCACATCTCATATTCTCTTTGGTCAGGAGTTTCTATCCTCTGTGATTGAATTACAGTAGCCTCTCGCGACTGGCAGTTTCACTTCTCCACCTTTGTTACCCGAGGTCAACTGTGGTCTGAAAATATTAAATGGAAAATCCAGAAATAAACAATTCATAAGTTTCACATTGCACACTGCTCTGAGTAGCATGATTAAATCCCATGCTGTACCACACCATCCCATCCAGGATGGGAACCAGGCATTTGTCTAGTGTGTCCACACTGTATACCCCCTATTAGTTACTTTTAGAAGCCACCTTGGTTATTAAATTAACCATCATAGTATCACATTACTTGTGTTCAAGTAACCTTTACTTTAAAAAATATTTTATAAATTAAACCTTATCACAGGTTAAGTATAAGAAAAAACATAGTATACAGTTAGCCCCCCATATGCGTAGGTTCCACATTTGTAGATTCAACCAACTTTGGATTGAAAGTATTTGAAAAAACACTGCATCTGTAGTGAGCGTGTGCAGACTTTTTTCCTCATCATTACCTCCTAAACAATACAGTATAAAAATTACAAAGTATTTACGTTGTATTAGGGAACATAAGTAATCTAAACATTACTATTTTTTTTTTTTTTTTTGAGATGGAGTCTCACTCTGTCTCCCAGGCTGGAGTGCAGTGGCATGATCTTGGCTCACTGCAGACTCCACCTCCCAGGTTCAAGTGATTCTCCTGCCTTAGCCTCTCTAGTAGCTGGGATTACAGGTGCACGCTACCACACCCAGCTAATTTTTGTATTTTTAGTGGAGACGGGGTTTTGCCACGTTGGCCAGGCTGGTCTTGAACTCCTGACCTCAGCTGATCTGCCCGCCTTGGCCTCCCAAAGTGCTGGGACTACAGGCTTGAGCCACTGCGCCCAACCTAGACATTAAAGTACACTGGAAGATGTGTGTAGATTATATGTAAATACACACCATCTTATATGAGGGACTTGAGCATCATCTGATTTGGTGTCTGAGGGCAGTTTTGGAATCAATCTCCCACAGATATAGAGGGACAACTGTATATACGGTTTGGTGTCATAAGAGGTTTTAGGCATCCACCATGGTACTGGAATGTATCCCCCTTGGATTTGGTGGGGAGGACTACTACATGTTCATTACAGCAGTGATTCCTGCTAATTTGAGAAAAGCTTATTTATTATTATTTCATTTCATTTTGTAGAGATAGGGTCTCTGTCTGTTGCCCAGGCTGGTCCCAAATTCCTGGACTCAAGTTATCCTCCCACCTCAGCCTCCCGAAGTCCTGGGATTACAAGTGTGAGCCATAGTGCCCAGCCTAGGAAAATTTTTTCAATAAAGATCAAGAGGAATACAATTCACACAAAACCATGGGGCTCATACCAATATCATAGTTGACACCACTTCTTCAGAATGCTTACTCTCTGGCCACAACTGGTCAGGGGATGAGTCCATCCCAGAATCTGAAAGGTAGAACCAAGAGGTAGAGATGCTGCTGACACTAACTGCAACACCTGCATATTTTACTTGAGAGCTGCAGACACCAAAGTGAAGTGCCCAGCCTGGGCGTTCCTGACAGTCCACTAGGGATTTGTGTCTTATGATACACACGTTTCTACAGAGACATAAATCTGTAACTTATAACTGTACACATCCTGGGAATGTAAGACTTTTCCCCCCCAATAATGGGGTTCATTCTTTTGAAAGTATGAACAAGAAATGTATACACTTAAGCCTTGGCACAGCTCACACCTGGGCTGGATAACTCTGCTGTGGGGGCCATCATGAGCCTTGAAGGATGTTTAGCAGCAGCCCCAGCCTCCACCTGCCAGATGCCACCCTTCATCATGACCACCCAGATGTCTCCATATGTCCCCTGGGGGCAAAATTGCCCCTGGATGAGAACCACTGCTCACAGTGAATAGATCCACATGTTCAAGTGCGCCCACACCATGGAATATTACACAGCACTGAGGAGAAACCACAGCTGCCTGCAGCAACATGGATGAGTCTAACCTACACAATGTTGTGCAACAGGCAGACATCTAATTCCATTCATACAAACACATGGTGAGGCGGGCTTTATTCCAGAAGCTACTACAGAGGGGCTTGGGAGGCCAGACTCAACTCCAGCTTAGACAAGAACAAGTGAGGGCTTAAAGCCGAGAAGCAGCAGGGTGTCTGGAGGATGAAAAATTACTAAGTGCAAACCTCAGGGATAAGGGGTGAATTCTTGCCAGACCAACTCAAGAGAAGTTTTCCTAAAGGCAGGCCAAAAGGGAAGAAGACATTGAAGGTGGGGGACAAGGAATTTGATCAGATATCAAAGTGGAGTGGGGAGTGCTACACACTTTTAAACAACCAGGTCTCATGAAAACTCACTCACTATTATGAAAACAGCAAAAGGGGAAATCCACCCCCATGATACAATCACCTCCCACCAGGTCTGTCCCCCAACACTGGGAATTACAATTTGACATGAGATTTTGGCAGAAACACAGAGCTAACCCATATCATTCTATCCCTGTCCCACCCCTAAATCTCATATTCTTCTCATATTGCAAAATGCAATCATGCCTTCCCAACAGTCCCCCAAAGTCTTAACTCATTCCAGCATTAACTCAAAAGTGCAAGTCCAAAGACTCATCTGAGACAAGGCAAGTCCCTTTCACCTATGAGCCCGTAAAATCAAAAGCAAGTGAGTTACTTCCAAGGTACAATGGAGGGTACAGGCATTGGGTAAATTCCCCTATTCCAAAAGGGAGAACTTGGTCAAAACAAAGGGGCTACAGGTCCCATGCAAGTCTGAATACCAGCAGGGCAGTCATTAAATGTTTAAGCTCCTAAATAATCTTCTTTGACTCCATGTCTCACATCCAGGTCACACTGATGCAAGGGCTGGGCTCCCAAGGCCTTGGGCACTCCACTCCTGTGGCAATGCAGGGTACAGCCCCTGTGGCTGCTTTCACAGGCTGGTATTGAGTGCTTGTGGCTTTTCCAGGCACACAGTGCAAGCTAACGGTGGACCTACCATTCTGGACTCTGGAGGATGATGACCCTCTTCTCACAGCTCCACTAGGCAGTGCCTGAGTGGGGACTCTGTGTGGGGGTTCCAACCCCACATTTCCCCCATCCCCCTGCCTTAGCAGAGGTTCTCCATGAGGGCTCCACCCATGCAGCAGACTTCTGCCTGGACGTCCAGGTGTTCCCATACATCCTCTGAAATCTAGGCAGAGGCTCCCAAACTTCAACTCTCGCCTTCTGTGCACCCACAGGTCCAATAACATGTGTAAGCTGCCAAGGCTTGGGACTTGCACCCTCTGAAGCAATAGACCAAGCTGTACATTGGCCCCCTTTAGCCACAGTTAGAACTGACGCAGCTGGGATGCAGGATGCCAAGTCTTGAGGATGCACAGAGCACTGGGGCCCTGGACCCTGGCCCACAAAACCATTTTTCTCTCCTAGGCCTCCAGGCTTGTGATGGGAGGGGCTGCTGAGAAGGTCTCTGAAATGCCCTGCAGGCATTTTGCTCATTATCTTGGCTATTAACTTTCAGCTCTTCTTTACTTATGTACATTTCTGCAGCCTTCGATTCCTGCCAGAAAATGGGCAGCAAATTTTCAAAACTTTCATGCTTTGCTTCCAGTTTAAATGTAAGTTATAGTTTTAGGTCATTTCTTTGATTATGCAATTGAGTGCAGACTTTAAGAAGCAGCCAGGCGACCTCTCCAACACTGCTGCTTAGAAATTTATTCTGCCAGATACTCTAAATAATCTTTCTCAAGCTCAAGTTGTGTCTGTCACAGATCTCTAGAGCAGGAGCACAATGCTGCCAGTTTTTTTGCTAAAGCACAGCGAGAGTGACCTTTATTCCAGTTACCAGTAAGTTCCTCATCTCCATCTGAGACCACCACAGCCCAGACTTCACTGTCCATATTATTAGCATTTTGGTCACAACCATTTAAGTCTCTAGGAAGTTCCACACTTTCCCTCAACTTCCTGTCTTCTTCGGATCCCTTCAAACTGTTCCAACATCTGCACATTACCCAGTTCCAAAGTAGCTTCAGGAATCTTTATAGCAGTGCCCCACTCCTGTTACCAACTTTCTGTACTAGTCCATTCTCACACTGCTGTGAGGAACTACCTAAGATTCGGTAATTTATGAAGAAAAGAGGTTTAATTGACTTATGATTCCACAGGCTGTACATGAAGCATGGCTGGGAGGCCTCAGGAAACTTACAGTCATGGCAGAAGGTGAAGAAGTAAGCATGTCTTACCATGGCAGAGCAGGAAAGAGGGTGAATGAAGAAGGAAGTGCTACACACTTTTAAACAAGCAGGTCTCATGTGAACTCACTATCATGAGAACAGCAAGGAGGAAATCTGCCCCCATGATCCATTCATCTCCCCCCAGGTCCCTCCCCTAACAGGAGAATTACAATTTGACATGAGACTTGGGTGGGGACACAGAGCCAAACCATATCAGATTCTGTTTTGAGACAGGGTCTTGCCCCATTATCCAGCCCACAGTGCAGTGGTGTGATCACGGCTCACTGTAGCCTCAAACTCCCAGGCTTAAGAGATTCTTCTGCCTTCTTCCTGACTCTCCCTCCTGATAAGCTGGAACTAAAGGCACATGCCATCACACCTGGCTAATTTTTACATTACTATTTGCAGAGATGCGGGTCTTGCTATGTTGCCCAGGCTGGTCTTAAATGCCTAGGCTCAAGCAATCCTCCTGCCTCAGCCTCCTGAAGTGGTGAAATTACAGGTGTGAGCTACTATGCACATCCAAACATCTTGCTCAAACTGGATCCTACAGGGAAAGGGAGAAGCCCAAGGTCAGAGGGCTCAGGGGATCCTGATTTAAGTTGGGTCAAGAGAGTCTGCAGTGCACTTTTCTGTATGTGGGCTATACTCAAACGCAACTCTCTGGAGAAGACAAGTCAGCCTGGTCCCCTTTCATCCATCACCACACCCTGGGACACAGCACCATCCCATCCTGACTCCAGAGGGTTCAACAAGGGTCCCCGCTGGTCCTCCATGCCCCTGCACCTCTCACCATGAGATCATCATATCCGAATGTGTGTGGGGGAGCTTTACTTCTCTAAATGCTCTTTCAGGGCCACTCTTCCCTTCTTCACTCCATGCCTCCATTACCTATCTACTCATTCCTCTCTCAGGACTGGCTGCCCACCCTTCCCATGACACAGCTATCAGAGGCATACCAAGGTTGGCTGCCTCATGGGAGACAGCAAGTGCCATGGAGGCCACAGCTGATGCCAGACAAAAGAGAAGACACACATGGAAGGAGGCATGGCTGCTTGAAGCTCCCCACGAGCTGGCCTGAGGGTCCGGACCTCAGAATACCAGCACCATGGAGACACCAGGTCACACACACATGAACCTTGATCCAGCTAATACAATGGGCCTGGCTGACCCCAGTCCTGGACTGACTCATCACTAATCTTCACTATCGTCACACCTGTCCCTTCTCCCAGGAGAGGAAATTGTCTAGAGGCAAAATCCCAAGGGGATCCACTCATGGGGCTTCAAGGCTGTGTCATCCACCTTGACTGGCTTTCACTCGGCCAGCACTGCACTGCCTCGGAAGGGCCACTCCAAAGTCATCCCAAATTTTCTACAGGCTTCCTGTTCTCCATTCTCTGGGACTCACTCTCTCTTCTGCACTGACAACCCCTTATAACCCAAGTCCCAAAGAAGTAAGTTATTCTCATGCCCTGGGCTTTGGGATGCTGATTCCAGAGACGCTACTGCCCAATGCCCCTCCATCCACACTTACAGCTTCCCTGTTGCCCTGATCCAGTCCCTACTACTAAAGGTCCAAAGAAACCCCAAATTAACCTCCTTTTGGCTTCACTTTTTAATTTATTACCAAATTATTATGCCAACAAGTATCTGTAACAGAGAAAAAAATATGATACAAAATTCCAGTCCCCAAAGAAAACCACATTTTATTTCTCCATCATCCACTTTCAACATACATCCATATGTGCACATATTTTTACATGGCTGGAATAATAGTAAATCTTCTATTTGATGCCCCTTTTTGCCATATTATAAACATTTTCAACATGGCAATAAAACCTTTATAATGGTTCACAGTGGCTGAATTAGAAGCATCCTAAATGAACAACCATGGAGGTAGTGGTGGGGTGATAACATAAACATAACAACTCAGTATTTTTGCTTCAACAACTAAAGCAACAAACCACATCTGTTAGAAGCAGCCCTTTCCATCTTAGCACAAGCTTGTTTCAGTCTTTTTTTTTTTTTTTTTTTTTTTGAGATGGAGTCTCGCTCTGTCACCCAGGCTGGAGTGCAGTGGTGCGATCTTAGCTCACTGCAACCTCCACCTCCCAGGTTCAAGCAATTCTCCTGCCTCAGCTTCCCAAGTAGCTGGGATTACAGGCACACACTACTATGCCCAGATAATTTCCTGTATTTTTGGTAGAGATGGGGTTTCACCATGCTGGCCAGGCTGGTCTTGAACTCCTAACCTTGTGATCTGGCCGCCTCGGCCTCCCAAAGTGCTGGGATTACAGGCGTGAGCCACCACATCTGGCCTGCTTGTTTCAGTCTTAAGAGGAACGACTTCATTGTTCATTCACAGGTAATTTATTCACCTAGTTTGCCCTCCTGCAAAGAGTCCTCCGCATTATTGCAGGAGTATAATGCAGACATACATTCAAACAGGAAAATCTCACACATTCTGTGGTGTGTGCAGTACAGCACTGTGTGGACTCTCTCATTGTACACCTTTGTTGTTACAGAAAACACAGTAAGAGCCCCTGCCAAAGCCTCTCTTTCTGATTACACTTAAAAAGGTTGATTCAGGCCAGGCAGTGTCTCATGCCTGTAATCCCAACACTTTGGGAGGCTGAGGTGGGCGGATCATGAGGTCAGGAGTTCAAGACCAGCCTGGCCAACATAGTGAAACCCTGTCTCTACTAAAAATAGAAAAAATTAGCCAGGCATGGTGGCAGGCACCTGTAATCCTAGCTACTTTGGAGGCTGAGGCAGGAGAACTGCCTGAACCTGGGAGGCAGAGGTTGCTGTGAGTGGAGATCGTGCCACTGCACAGTGAGACTCTGTCTGAAAAAAAAAAAAAAAGTTGATTCAGTGTTTGCTTACGCACAAGGTGGAAACTCCCTACTACAGGGCTCTTCATTCCAATCATGTTCTGAATGCATTCACAGGTTCTCTCTGTGGTGTCACCCCCATGTTTGCACATTTCATTCCATTGTGTGTGTTGTCATGTCTGGTACAGACTGAATCATCCCCAAAGACTTTTCTGCCCTCATCCTAAGTTGTCTCTGGAGTTCCCCAATGAGCAGACTTAACAGTGTGGCTCAGCGATGTCTCACATTCATCAATTCACTGGATAGCTTAAAGGATTCTTTTCTACTGACCAGAGAGGAGTCAGATCTAAGACACGCCTCCTAAACACAGGAGTGAGAGCGAACTGGAAGACTCATGTGGCCCCCAACCATTATGTTTCCATGGGTTGCTCTCCCAGGTGTGCTCTTTGATGTCGAACAAGGGATGAGCTCTTTTGGAACATTTTTCCACACTGAGGACACCGGCTGGGACCCTCCCTGCTATGGAGTCTCTGATGTACTGCCAGGTGAGAGTTCTGCTTGAAGGACTTCCCACATTCTGGACACTGATATGGGGTCTCCTTAGTGTGAATTCTCTGGTGCTTGGTCAGACAGGAGCTGTCCCTGAAGGCTTTGCCACACTGATTACACTCATAGGGCTTCTCACCAGTATGAGTCCTCTGGTGCCTAATGAGGCCAGCGATATTCCTGAAAAGTTTCTGACACTGGTTGCAGCCATAGGGCTTCTCGCCAGTATGAATCCTCTGATGCCTGATGAGGTACGCACTCTCGATGAAAGTCTTGCCACATTCTTTACATTCATAGGGTTTCTCCCCAGAATGGATCTTTTGATGCACAATGAGGTGAGAGTTTCTGTTGAAGGATTTCCCGCACTCTGCACACTCAAAGGGCTTTTCTCCAGTGTGAGTCCTCTCATGCTGGGTGAGGTACGAGCCGTCCCGGAAAGCCTTTCCACATTTGCTACACTCATAGGGCTTCTCACCGGTGTGGATTCTGAGATGCACTGTAAGGTGGGAGATGTCAGTGAAGGGTTTCCCACATTCGTTACATCTATATGGTTTTTCCCCTGTATGAGTTCTTTGGTGCAAAATTAAGGATGAATTTCGGTTGAAGGTTTTTCCACACTCTAGGCATTCATAAGGTTTCTCGCCTGTGTGAATTCTCTGGTGCTGTGTCAGAGCTGAGCCGTCACTGAAAGCTTTCCCACATTTACTGCATTCATAGGGCTTCTCTCCTGTGTGGATTCTTTGATGCACAATCAGGTTGTAGTTCTTGGAGAAGGACTTTCCACACTCATTACAAGTATAAGGCTTCTCTCCGGTGTGAGTTCGGTGATGCAAAACAAGAGAAGAGTTCCGTTTGAAGCATTTGCCACATTCAGTACATCTATATTGTTTCTCTCCAGGGAGATTTCTCTGGTTTTCATTAAGCGATGAGCTCAGAGTAAAGATGTCCTCAAAATTCTTACCTTCATACGATTTCTTGCCTCTTTTCATTATTTTCTGATGACCAAGAGAGGTAAAATGATTAAAAGACTTAACACTTTCAGGGTATTTGTAGGGCTTCTCTCTCACTGGATTTCTTCCATGAATAACTTCCATGGAATGGTTGAAGCCTTTTCCACAGGCATCACTGTCACCAGTTCTCTTATCTGCATAACTTTTAGGATAGCTGGGTAAGGTGGGGTCACAATCCAGACCACTAACATTTGAGTCAGGTGCATGGAAACCATTTGTTGCCAGAACTCTCTGAGACGGTGGAAGGTCTGAGCTTGCAATCAAATGCTCCCCAAAACCAGGATATTCACAAATTGCTTCCTGAGTCCCTGGTTTCTCCAGAGTTAAAGCTGATTGCCTCAAGTGTCCCTCCTGGTTCTCACAGTCCCAACCATCACCTAAACTGGACAAGCAGGGAACTTCCCTTGTGAATCTTTCCACTTCTACATCACAGGGTACTTCTCTCTCAGGAAAATTCCAAGTTGTCATTTTCAATCTCATATCCCAAACTGCAAAAAGAAGAAAAATGCAGACTTAGGTATATGAAGCTTTATCTGTAAGAGAAACAGACAATGATGATGGGCTAGGTGTAAAGATGTGTATTTTTTTACTTGTTTTCTCTTTTAAATTCAAATTTATACAAGGAAGAGGTAAAATCATAGCCAAGGAATGGAACCAAGAACAGATTCAAAAACAGCCATGTAGCATTTTCATCTTCCTAGAGAGCAGGCAGGAGGAATGGACCTCGGGATAAATCATCACCAAAAGGATTAGTTTGAGATGTGAGAGACCAGAGGCCAAGCATCCCTGCTCCCCCTAGAATTCCATCCCAGCCACTGCATTCTTGTCCCTGTCACACACTGCCCATCAGTACACATTTCCAAAGCTCTGACTTCACAATGAGCTTACAACAGCACTGAAGGAGCAGTTCTCACCCCAGCTCTGTTATCAAAGTTCTGCATTCATGGACAGGACAAAGCACAGGCTTGGTGACCTAAAAGTTCTGGGTCTAAGTCTTAGAACTGTCAATGACCTGGCGGGGCACAGTGGTTCACTCCTGTAATCCCAGCACTTTGGGAAGTGGAGGCAGGTGGATCATTTGAAGTCAGGAGTTCAAGACCAGCCTGACCAACATGGTGAAACACCGTCTCTACTAAAAATACAAAAAAAATCAGCCAGGCATGGTGGCACATGCCTGTAGTCCCAGCTACTCTGGAGGCTGAGGCAGGAGAATCACTTCAACCCGGTAGGCAGAGGTTGCAGTGAGCTGAGATAGCACCACTGCACTCCAGCCTACGTGGCAGAGTGAGACTCCATCTCAAAAAACAAAACAAAACAAAAACTGTCAAAGACTGCCCTGCATGGTTGTTATAAAAACTGGATCATGTCGGCCAGGTGCGGTGGTCACGCCTGTAATCCCAGCACTTTGGGAGGCCGAGGTGGGCAGATCACAAGGTCAGGAGATCGAGACCATCCTGGCTAACATGGTGAAACCCCGTCTCTACTAAAAAAATACAAACAATTAGCCAGGCGTGGTGGCGGGCGCCTGTAGTCCCAGCTACTCGGGAGGCTGAGGCAGGAGAATGGCACGAACCCAGGAGGCAGAGCTTGCAGTGAGCCAAGATCGTGCCACTGCACTCCAGCCTGGGCCACAGAGCAAGACTCCGTCTCAAAAAAAAAAAAAAAAAAAAAAAAACTGGATCATGTACAAAGCAGTCTCCAAGGCTAGGGGATGAAGGGCATTCTGTAAATGGTTGCATGTGTCTTCATGCATATCAATCTTCCTGTCACCATCCTTGTCCACTCAGACTTCACAATATTAAGACAACTGGTTGTCCATTCATTCGTTCATTCATTTGGTGGGATCGGGTCTCGCTCTGTCATTCAGGCTGAAGTGCAGTGGTGTGATCTTGGTTCACTGAAGCCTCAATCTCAAAAACTTCAAGCAATTATCCCACCTCAGCCTCCCAAAATGCTGCAAATACAGGGATGAGCCACTGTGCCCAGCCTTCTATTTTTTAAGGTAAAATGAAAATAGACCCTTGCCTCAGAATACATACATACATATATGTCTACATTCTAGACAATTTAAATATATATACATGTATATGTGTATATATGTGTGTGTGTGCGCGTGTATTTAAATTTCAGAAGGATACAGGCTGCAACATAAAGTCAAAGTTTAAATAATGTAGTATGCCTTCATAAGTGTGGCAGACTTTGATCAACAAAACTTAACCAAAAAAACCATATGGCCAAGCATTGGGGGTCATGCCTGTAATCCCAGCACTCTGGGAGGCTGAAGTGGGAGTTATCACTTGAGCCCACACAGAAGGCTGAGGCTGCAGTGAGCTGTAATTGTACCACTGCATTCCAGATTGGGCAAAAGAGACCGTGTCTTAAAAACAAAAAACAAAAACCAAAAAATAAAAAACAGACAAGGATTAAGAAGTCTGATATCAGCATTCAAATTTTCCATCCAATAAAAGACACAATAAGAGACAAAATGCAAGTGGCAGATAGAGAGAAAATAGGACTTAAAAGCACAAAGAATTACTGCCCAAGAGCTATAGAGGATTCTTACAGAGAGAAAATAAGATTTAAAAGCACAAAGAATTACTGCCCAAGAGCTACAGAGGATTCTTACAGAACAGCACATAAAAAGAAAAAAAATGGGCAAAGTAATCAAAGAGCACTTCGTGAAGGGAAAATAGAAATGTCCTGAAAACATTGGCTAGGCGCGGTGGGTCACGCCTGTAATCCCAGCACTTTGGGAGGCTGAGGCAGGTGGACCACAAGGTCAGGAGATCGAGACCATCCTGGCTGACACAGTGAAACCCCGTCTCTATTAAAAATACAAAAAATTAGCCAGGCGTGGTGGCGGGCGCCTGTAGTCCCAGCTACTGGGGAGGCTGAGGCAGGAGAATGGCATGAACCCGGGAGGCAGAGCTTGCAGTGAGCCGCGATAGCGCCAGTGCACTCCAGCATGGGCAACAGGGCGAGACTCTGCCTCAAAAAAAAAAAAAAAAAAGCAAAAAAAGAAATGTCCTGAAAACATCAATATTTATTTTCTCATTCTATCATTCAGGCAATTCCAAACTGCGACTTTAAGAACACAAAATATACACATTTCACGTGAGTAAAAATAAAATGAAGTACGATAATATAAAGCTTTGGTAGGTCACAAGGGAAGAGGGCTTGGAAAGTGGTCAGCGTGCTTGGCAGGGTACCTTAGTGGCAGCTGTGAAAACATAAACTGGGGGCAGGCGCGGTGGCTCACGCCTATAATCCCAGCAGTTTGGGAGGCTGAGGTGGGTGGATCACCTGAGCTCAGGAGTTCGAGACCAGCCTGACTAACATGGTGAAACCCCATCTCCACTAAAAATACAAAAATTAAGCCAGGCACAGTGGCTCACGCCTGTAATCCCAGCACTTTGGGAGGCTGAGGCGGGTGGATCACCTGAGGTCAGGAGTTCAAGACCAGCCTGGGCAACTATGTCTCTACTAAAAATACAAAAATTAGCTGGACGCGGTGGCGCATGCATGTAATCCCAGCTACTCGGGAGGCTGAGGTAGGAGAATCGCTTGAGCCTAGGAGGCGGAGGTTGCAGTGAGACAAGATTATACCATTGCACTCCAGCCTGGGCGACAGAGCGAGACTCCGTCTGAAAAAGAAAAAAAAAAAGAAAACATAAATTAGGTATATTCTACCACCCAGCAGTTCCACTGGTAAGTATCTCAGAGTCACAAAGCTGGATAAACGAACATCAATCCATACCTACGTAGATAGATGGTCTTTTTCTTTTTTCTTTTTTTTTTGAGACAGAGTCTTGCACTGTCACCCAGGCTGGAGTGCAGTGGTGTGATCTCAGCTCACAGCAAGCTCCGCCTCCCGGGTTCACGCCATTCTCCTGCCTCAGCCTCCCCAGTAGCTGGGACTACAGGTGTCTGCCACCACACCCAGCTAATTTTTTGTACTTTTAGTAGAGACAGGGTTTCACTATGTTAGCCAGGATGGTCTCGAGCTCCTGACCTCGTGATCCGCCCGCCTCAGCCTCCCAAAGTGCTGGGATTACAGGCGTGAGCCACCACGCCTGGCCAATAGATGGCCTTAAAGGCCAGCAGAGAGAAGAGAAACCACCAGTGAATGACGAAAATTATTACAATAGATCACTTAATAGAAAAACTGGAAACCCAAAGGTAATGGAAGGCTACTTTCAAAGCACTGAAGGAAAAAATCTATCAGTCACACTATTGTTCAAGAGCAAAGGTGAGATAAGACTGTTTCAGAGGCTGGATGTGGTGGCTCATACCTGTACTCTCAACACTTTGGTAGGCCAAGGTGGATGGGTCACTTGAGCCCAAGAGTCTGAGACCAGCCTGGGCAACATGGTGAAACCCCGTCCCTACAAAAGATACAAAAATTAGCAGGGTGTGGTGGCATGCGCCTGTTAGTCCCAGCTACTTGGGAAGCTGAGGTAGGAGAATTGCTTGAGCTCTAGGGGTTGAGGCTGCGGTGAGCTATGATTCACTCCAGCCTGGACAACAGTGAGACTCTGTCTCAAAAAAAAAAAAAAAAAAATTCAGGAAAGCAAAAGCAGAGTTCATTTCCAAGGATACTAGCCAGAGGAATTAGAAAATGTTGTTCTTCAAAAAAAACCCAAGAACGAAGGAAGGAAAAACAAAGGAATTGATGAATATGATGAATGTGGGCTAGGTGTGGTGACTCACACCTGTAATCCCAGCACTTTGGGAGGTCGAGGTGGGGGAATCACTTGAGCCCAGGCATTTATGACTAGTCTGGGCAACACAGTGAGATGTCATCTCTTAAAAAAAAAAAACTGATGAATGTATATTTAAATCAAATCCAATGCTGACCACATGAAATGCAGAAATCATGACTTGGAATTAATGGGATAGACTAATATACTAGACAACAGTGGCCAGTGGGGCAACAGAATCAAGTGTTCTGAAGTCCTCAAGTTTTTCATGATTCATGTTAGACCTGCTCAAGTCAGAATTAAAAGAATAAATGTAGTATAAAACATGAAAGCCCACAGAGCAGTAGTTTTTAACCAGGGATGTTTCTACTTCCAGAAGATACTTGGCAATATTTGGAGATGATTTTGGTTGTCAGTCTGACTAGGGGGCAGATGTTCCTAGGAGCCAGGGATGCTGCTAAATATCCTATAATGCACACGATGGACTTCCACAACACAAAATGATCCAGCCCCAAATGTCCATAGTACTGAAGTTGAAAAACATTGTAGAGGGAGGTCAGAATTAAAAACAAAAACAAACAAACAAAAAACCCGATCAATCCAGAAAGCTGGTAAGGGGTAAAAAACAGCACAAAAAGGACAGGCTAAATACAAAGTGTAAAGTAAGGTATCAACAATTACAATAAATGTAAATGGCCTTGATGGGTCAGATAAAGACTGCATTAGACTGTATTAAAAAACATGTTTGTAACAGGTATTCCTAAAGCAAAAGGACATAAAAGCCAAAAGTGAAAGGATGGGACAGGTGAATGCCAAACAAAGAAGGGTTTTGTGGCTCTTTATAAACCAAAGAAAAATTTCAAGTGAGGATCACAGGGCAATGTAACAGTAACAACATGCCTCAAAACACAGAGCAGACCGGGTGCGGTGGCTCATGCCTGTAATCCCAGCACTTTGGTAGGCTGAGGCAGGCGGATCACTTGAGGTCAGGAGTTCAAGACCAGCCTGGCCAACATGGTAAAACCATGTCTCTACAAAAACACAAAAATTAGCCAGGCATGGTGGCACATGCCTGTAATCCCAGCTACTCCAGGAGGCTGAAGCAGAAGAATTGCTTGAACCTGGGAGACAGAGGTTGCAGTGAGCCAAGATTGAACCACTGAACTCCAGCCTGGGCAACAGAACAAAACTCCATCTCAAAAAACAAACAAACAAACAATCAACAACAAAAAAACACAGAGCAAAGCCAGCTAGGTTTGTAGGAAGAAAACAGCAAATCTAAGGATAGTGGGAAATTTTATTTATCTGTTTTTTGAGGTTTTTTTCCTGATCAAGTAGCTCAGATTATATTTAAATTTTAAAAAACGTTTTAATGTAATTGTTTAATTTTTATAATGGGGGTCTCAGTATGTTGCCCAGGCTGGCCTCAAAGTCCAGAGCACAAGCGATCCTCCTGCCTCAGCTTCATGAGTAGCTGGGACTATAGGCACATGCCACTGCAACCAGCCATAGTGGGAGGTTTTATTTTATCTATTTAATTTTTTTTTTTTGAGACGGAGTCTCACTGTTGTCGCCAAGGCTAGAGTGCAGTGGCACGATCTTGGCTCATTGCAACCTCTACCTCCCGGGTTCAAGCAGTTCTCCTGCCTCAGCCTCCCGAGATGGGATTACAGGTGCCCACCACTACGCCAGCTAATTTTTGTATTTTTAGTAGAGACAGGTTTCACCATGTTGACCAGGCTGGTCTCGAACTCCTGGCCTCAGGTGATCTGCCTGCTTCGGCCCCCCAAAGTGCTGGGATTATAGGCATGAGCCACTGCACCCGGCAGGTGGGAGGTTTTAATGAACCTCTTTTAGAAATGAAAACGCAGAAGAATGGAAAAGAGTTATGCAGGACAGAATGTAGTTACCCAATCTGATCACACAGCTGGATGAAAATCTACGTACAAATTAGAATAAAATGCTTTCTTTCTAAGCACAAGTGGAATATTTGCTAACACTGACTAGGTCAAAGAAAAAGTTCAACAAAGCCCAGACTACAGCCTCTTGACTTCGAGGCAGCAAGTTAAAAGCCAGTAACAGAAAGAAAACCAAATATAATAAAACAGCGAGTAAAGCAAACTCCTATTTATTTGGAAAAATAAAAACTTGTTTCTCAGTAATTGACAGATCAAAGAGAAAACCTGATAGAAATTACAAAACACCTAGAACAGGCCAGGCACGGTGGCTCATGCCTTGTAATCCCAGCACTTTAGGGGGCAGAGGCAGGTGGATCACGAGGTCAGGAGTTCAAGACCAGCCTGACCAATACAGTGAAACCCCATCTCTACTAAAAATACAAAAATTAGCCAGGCATGGTGGCGTGTGCCTGTACTCCCAGCTACTCGGGAGGCTGAGGCAGGAGAATCGCTTGAACCTGGGAGGCAGAGGTTGCAGTCAGCCGAGATCATGCCACTGACTCCAGTCTGGGTGACAGAGCGAGACTCCATCTCAAAAAAAAAAAAAAAGAAAAGGAAAACACCTGTAACTACACAATGATGAAAACAGCACATCTCAAAACATGTGGCAAATGAGAATGCAGAATGCAGCTAATAGTTCCTAGATTGAAAATGCTGGTCTTTAATGCGTATATTTTAAAAAGAAGGCTAGGTCAGGCATGGTGGCTCACACCTGTAATCCCAGAACTTTTAGAGGCTGAGGCAGGGATATCACTTGAATCCAGGAGTTTGAAACCAGCCTGATTATCATAGTAAGACTGTGTGTCTATGAAAGAAAAAAAAAGTTAGCTGGGTGTGGTGGTGTAATTCGCCTTTAGTCCCAGGTGGTTGGGAAGCTGAGGCAGGAATATCCCTTGAGCCTAGAAGTTCAGGAGTTCAAGGCTGCAGTGAGTCATGATCGCATCACTGCACTCCAGCCTGGGTGACAGAGTAAGACTGCCTCCCAAAAAAAAAAAAAAAAGGGACTAAAGATGAAGTTACTGTGGGTCCTGAAGCTGCAGATGGCAGCAAGTCAACAGCCATGGTGGTCTCCGAGGCTGCCCACAGATTTTCTTTAGGCCATCGCTGATGGGTTCTATGTATCATTGAAATGAATGGCAATAACACATTCTGGGATGTGGGTAACGCATGGTGCCCTCAGAATGGTCTTGTTGGCTTCACTGTATGACTGATGATCCTCCAACAATAAACAACCTACTGCTTGTAAACTCATTGGACAAGCCATAAACTCAAAGTGAAAGACACTCCAGAACAATATGTACCTTATTCCACCACCAGAAAGAAGATTCGGGAGTAAGTCCTACCTTCAACACCTTGTAAGTACAGATGAAAAAAAAAACAGTTTAAACATGTAAAAAATGGGACTTTTTATGTAGCTGTACTTTTAGGGCTCACCATTAACTTGATTATAATTGACTAAAAGAAAAGAAGACCGAAGACTAGTGATCTCACTGTTCAATTTACAACTTATGGGAAAGAACTATGGACTAAACCAATGAGAGGTAGAAGGAAAGTGTTAATAAAAATCACAGCAGAGGCTGGGCGCGGCGGCTCACACCTATAATCCCAGCACTTTGGGAGGCCAAGGCGGGTGGATCACCTGAGGTCAGGCATTCGAGACCAGCCTGATCAACAAGGTGACACCTTGTCTCTACTAAAAGTATAAAAATTAGCCAGGCATGGTGGCAGGTGCCTGTAGTCCTAGCTACTCAGGAGGCTGAGACAGGAGAATCACTTGAACCCAGGAGGCGGAGGTTGCAGTGAGCCGAGATCGTGCCACTGCACTCTAGCCTGGGTGACAGAGCAAGACTGTCTCGGGGGAAAAAAAAAAATCGCAGCAGAAATTATGGAAATTAAAAACAAGAAACCAGTTGAGAAAATGAAGAAAACCAAGTCTGTCATTTGAAAAGACAAATGAAAGAGACCATTAAAAAACAGCAAGAAAAAGGCCAGACATGGTGGCTCATACCTGTAATCCCAACACTTTGGGAGGCTAAGGCAGGTGGACTGCTTGAGGTCAGGAGTTTGAGACCACCCTGGGCAACACAGTGAGACCCCATCTCTACAAAAAATACAAAAAAAAAAAAAAAAAAAAAAGCCAGGCGTACTGGTATGCACCTGTGGTCCCAGCTACTTGGGAAGCTGAGGTGGGACAATCGCTTGAGCCTGGGGGTCAGAGGTTGCAGTGAACGGAGAGAGTGCCACTTCACTCCAGCCTAGCTGACAGAGCAAGACCCTGTCTCAATAAATAAATAAATAAAATTTTTTAAAAAGCAAAAATGAACACGTAAGTGATATTAATTGTCAGACAGGGGTTTAACTAACAGTGTAAGGTTAACAAAATGGCAAAGTTGGATTTATCCTAGGAATGTAAGGACTAGGAAACATTGGAACATCTATTAATACAATTCCCATATTATCAGATTAAAGTAGAAGACAGCGCCCTTACACCTTATCCCAATACATTCAGAAAGTAATATGAAAAAATCTCACCAAGACTCATGATCAAAATACTCTCAGATTCAAGTAATAGATCCTTTATCTCAAAAATTCAAAAAGTACTTTAAGGAAACCTCAGACTCCTATGGAAAATTCTTAATAATTAGGGTCATAGGACATTAATGTGAACATCACACCTTAAACATCAGAAAAAAGGAAACATCAGAATCATTTACTTTCAAGTCCAGGCCAAGGCCTTAGACACTTGCTATGTACACAGCATTCAGCAGTGATGTAAAGGGGCCAGCCAGTCAGGAGGACCATGCTCCCAGCTGTCACCCCTGGATGCTACAAGGACCCCTCCCATGGAAAGGGCTCCTGAAGCTGCCCTGCCGCATGACATGTTTCCTGTTCTGAACCTTCTGGATAGACTGGGGCCTGGCATGGTCTGTGGCCATCCTGTGAAAACAAGGGACTTGAAAGCACCTCCCTGCAGGTTTGTGAAGGGAAGATGCACATGCACAGTTAAAAGAAATAAAATAGGCCGGGTGCGGTGGCTCACACCTGTAATCCCAGCACTTTGGGAGGTTGAGGCAGGCTGATCACATGAGGCCAGGAGTTTGAGAACAGCCTGGCAGACATGGCCAAACCCCATCTCCAGTAAATATACAAAAATTAGCTAGGCATGGTGGTGCACGTCTGTAATCCCAGCTACTCGGGAGGCTGAGGCACAAGAATCGCTTAAACCTAGGAAGCGGAGGAGACAGAGCAAGACTGTCTCAAAATTTAAAAAAAAGAAAATAAAAGATGAGATACATCAGACATATACAGGGTGATATCATTTATGGAATTTTTTCAGACACACAAAATATTCTCTTAGAAATAAAAATATAATGATGTCTTGGCAAGACACCAACCAAGGCTGTGATTACGTCTCTCTTGGGGGTAGGGAGGCTAACTCGCCTTGAGGAACAAAAGGAATGTCCATTTCATCCATAACAGATACTTCCTTTGTTGAAATAAAACTTAAACACCACCAAGAAAGTGAAAACACAACCCACCAAATGGGAGAAAATATTTATATTATGTGTATCTAGAATATAAAAACTCTTACAATTCAATAATAAAAAGACAAAACCCCAATTTTTAGAAATGGGCGAAGGATCTTGTCTTAGTCTGGGCTGCTACAACAAATAGACTGGGTGGCTTAAACAACAGAAATCTATTTCTCACAGTTCTGGAGGCTAGGAAATCCAAAATCAGTGTGTCAGCATGATTGGTTCTGGTGAGGGTCCTCTTCCTGGTTTGCAGATGGCCACCTTCTCAGTGTGCCTTCACAGGGTACAGCAGGAAGCAGGAGCTCCTGAGAGCTCTCCTGTTTCCTCTTATAAGAGCACTGATTTCATTCAAAAAGGTTCTACCCTCATGACCTAATTACCTCTCACAGGCCTCATCTCCAAATACCATCACAGTGGGGATAAGGCATCAACATACGAATTTTGAGGGGACACTACATTCACCCCGTAGGAGTTCTGAATAGATATTTCCCCAAAGAAGTCATACAAATGGCCAATGAGCACATGAAATGATGATCAATATCATTAGGTATTAGGGAAATGCTGATCAAAACCACAGTGAGATACCACTTTACACTCACTAGTATGTTCAATATTTAAAAACAAACAAAAACAATAACAAGTATTGGCAAGGATATGGAAAAACTGGAAACTTTTCACTGCCGGTGCAAATGTAAAACAGTGTAGCTACTTTGGAAACCAGTCTGATGATTCTCAAAAAGGAAAATATGGAGCTGTCATATGATCCAGCTATTCCACTGCTATGGTTTGGATATGGTTTGTCCACACCAAATCTCATGCTGAAATTTAATCCCTACTGTGGTGGTGCTGGGGCATGCAGCCTACCAGGAGGGGTTTGGGTCATGGAGGTGGAACCCGCATGAATGGCTTGGTGCTGTTCTCACAGTAGTGAGTTCTTGCTCTCATGAGACTGGATCGGTTCTGGGGGAAATGAATTAGTGCCCCCAGAATTGTATTGATTCTTTACATAGACTTAGGGCTTTAGAATTTAAAGAATTATATGGATATTTAATATTACCAGTAAATTTAGAGTACACTGCAAAACAGATTATAAACCGTGCACATTACATAAAAATTTACTCAAAATGGATCAGCCTAAACATAAAAGCTACAACTATAAAATTCTGTTTTTTTTTTTTTTTTGAGACAGAGTCTTGCTCTTTTGCTAAGGCTGGTGTGCAGTGGCGTGATCTCGCTTCTCTGCAAGCTCCGCCTCCCGGGTTCACGCCATTCTCCTGCCTCAGCCTCCCGAGTAGCTGGGACTACAGGCGCCCGCCACCACACCCGGCTGATTTTTTGTACATTTTTTAGTAGAGACGGGGTTTCACCATGTTAGCCAGGATGGTCTCGATCTCCTGACCTCGTGATCCGCCCACCCCGGCCTCCCAAAGTGCTGGGATTACAGGCGTGAGCCACCGCGCCCAGCCCTTTTTTTCTTTCTTAAGAGACAGGGTCTCACTCTCTTGTCCAGCCTAGACTGCAAGGTGCAATCAAGGCTCAACACAGCCTCAATCTCCTGGGCTCAAGTGATCCTCCCACCTCAGCTTCCTGAGTAGCTGGGACCACAGTTGCACACCATCACACATAATTTTTTTTTTTTTTTTGAGATAGAATCTCACTCTGTCTCAGGCTGGAGTTCAGTGGCATGATCTCAGCTCACTGCAACCTCCACCTCCTGCGCTCAAGCGATTCTCTTGCCTCGGCCTCCTAAGTGGCACACACCCCCATGCCTGGCTAATTTTTGTATTTTTAGTAGACAGGGTTTCACCATGTTGGCCAGGCTGGTCCTAAACTCCTAACCTCAAGGGATCTGCATGCCTCAGCCTCCCAAAGTGCTGGGATTACAGACGTGAGCCACCACACCCAGCCTAAATTTTTCTTTTTTTTTTTTGGTAGAGATGAAGTCTCACTATATGGGCCAGGCTGGTCTTGAACTCCTGGGCTCAAGCAATCCTCCCACCTCAGCTTTCCAAAGTGCTGGGATTACAGTTGTGAGCCACCACGCCTGGCTTAACACTCTTTTTTTTTTTCTGAGACAGAGTCTCGCTGTGTTGCCCAGACTGAAGTGCAGTGGCGCGATCTCAGCTCACTGCAACCTCCTCCTCCCGGGTTCAAGTGATTCTCCTGACTCAGTCTCCCAAGTACCTAGGATTACAGGCATGTGCCACCATGCCTAATTTTTGTATTTTCAGTAGAGACGGGGTTTCTCCATGTTGGTGAGGCTAGTCTTGAACTCCTGACCTAAGGTGATCAGCCTGCCTTGGCCTCCCAAAGTGCTGCGATTACAGGCATAAGCCACTGTGCCCGGCCTGGCCTAATGCTCTTGGCCAGGTGCAGTGGTTCATGCCTGTAATCCCAGCACTTTGGGTGGCTGAGGCAGGTGGATCATTTGAGCTCAGGAATTCAAGACCAGCCTGGGTAACACGGTGAAACCCCATCTCTACTAAAAATACAAAAAATTAGCCAGGCATGGTGGCATGCACCTGTAGTCCCAGCTACTCGGAAGACTGAGGCAGGAGAATCGCTTGAACCCAAGAGGCGGAGGTTGCAGTGAGCCAAGATCGTGCCATTGCACTCCAGCCTGGGCAACAAGAGCGAACCTCCGTCTCAAAAAAAAAAAAAAAACAAATTAGCCGGGTATGGTGGCCCTCGCCTGTAATCCCAGCTACTGGGGAGGCTGAGGCAGGAGAATTGCTTGAACCTGGGAAGCAGTTTGCAGTGAGCCCCGATCGTGCCACTGTACTCCAGCTTGGGTGACAGAGCAAGACTACATCTCAAAAATAAAATAAAATAAAAAAAGACCCATGCTATAACATGAAACATTTTCCTAAGTCTAACAAGCCACACACAAAAGACCACATATTGCAGGCTATTTATATGAAATGTCCATAACAGGCAAATCTATAAGACAGAAAGTAGATTAGAGATTACCTAGGGCTGGGAAAGATGGGGGAGTGACTGCTAATGGTATGGGTTTTCTTTTTCAGGGGTGATGAAAACATTCGAAGATTGACTGTGGCAATGGATATACAAGCTAGTTAATATAATAAAAAACAATGAATTGTACACTTAAAAGGGTAAATTGTATGCTATGTGAATTATATCTCAATAAAGCTGTTTAAAAGAGTAAGTATGTGTTGAGTCTGTAAGGGTCAGAACCACTAGTCTAGACCCCATCTGCCACATTTCTGGTATTTTAGGACTTTATAAAGGAAATAACAGTCCTTGCAGGGATGTGCTGAGCTCATGTAGACTTCCATTCCCTGGTACTCACCTCTGAAAGGCAGAGGGATCCATTCAGGCCAGGTGTGTGGATACTTGACATCGATGGTTGCTGGACATTAGCCATTTATGCCCATCCACACGGCTCCAGCCATCTCTGTGGGACACCCATAATAATGTTTACTTTACTTGTTCACAACTCATTAACAAAAAGAAATCATTTACCAACTTTAATCCCATCCTGATAACGTCAGCCATGTGATTACAAGTGTGATAAAGAGTCTGACTCCATTTTGGATAGTTACTGACAGCTTTCAAGCCCCCATCCCTTTCTCCTTCTCCCTCTCATCTGGGCAAGCTAACAAGAAAGTCTGGGAGTTTCCTCCTTGGTGCCAGCAGGAAGTTCAAACTATGCAAGCCCCAACCCCAACCCCACTACCTAATCACAATGAAAGCCCAGCCACGGCGGGGTGCACTGGATAACACCTGTAATACCAGCACTTTGGGAGGTCGAGGCAGGAGGATCACTTGAGCCTAGGAGTTCAAGGCCAGCTTGGACAATGTAGTGAAACGCCTTTAGCCAGGCGTGATGGTGCATACCTGAAGCCCCAGCTACTTGGTAGCCCAGGAGCTCAAGGGTGCAGTGAGCTGTGATCGTGCCACTGCACTCCAGCCTGGGTGAGACATCAAGACCCTATCTCAAAAAAAAGAAAACAAAAATTAACAAAAATTATATAGTATCTTTGTGGTGAAAACTTGAAAAAGTTTACTCAAGACCTGAGAGGGCATTAGAGTAAGAGAGGAGCTAGACCAGGTACACAGATGAAAGGGCTGGGTACTGAAACCAGGACAACCCTCACTAGACCTGTAAAAGCAATGCCTTCCAAGCAAATCTCTGGAATAATTTTACTGATGCATGACAAAATTCACATTGAAGAAGACAGCTTCCTGAAATATCCATGACAACTCCTTAAAAAACAAAAAGAAGAGAGGAAAAAGAGCTAGGAGTAGTTGTTTTGCCAAAGTCAAAGCTTCTCCTTAAAGTTCCAGTAAGCAAGCAACCCAGTGAAGGTACAGGAAGGACAGAGCCCCAAACAGACTTGGAGGCATTTAATAATTTAAAAGGTGATAAAGGTGGCCTCACACATTAGCAAGAGTTAAGTATATCTCATGCTGTCTTTTCAGATGGAAAAATAATTACAATTCCAAATTCGCTCATGCTCACACACAGGCTTATAAGACCTAAATAGTATATGAGAAAAATTTTTTTTGAATGATTAGAAATAATAGAACTAGGCTGGGCGCAGTGGCTCACACTTATAATCCCAGGACTTCGGGAGGCCAAGGCAAGTGGATCATCCGAGGTCAGGAGTTCGAGACCAGCCTGGCCAACATAGTGACACCCTGTCTCTACTAAAAATACAAAAATTAGCCAGGCGTGGTGGCAGGCGCCCGTAATCTCAGCTACTTGGGAGGCTGAGGGAGGAGAATTGCTGGAACCCGGGAGGCGGAGGTTGCAGTGAGCCGAGATTGCACCAGTGCACTCCAGCCCGGGCAACAACAGCAAGACTCAGTCTCAAAAAATAAATAAATAAATAAATATAGAACTACAAGAATATCTTTGAGTTATCAGAGTAGAAAAAAGTTGTGGTTTTTTTTGTGTGTTTTTTATTTTTTTATTTTTCAGATGGAGTCTTGCTCTGTCGCCCAGGCTGGAGTGCAGTGGCGTGATCTCGACTCACTGCAACCTCCGCCTCCTGGGTTCAAGCAATTCTCTTGCCTCAGCCTCCTGAGTAGCCAGGACTACAGGTACCTGCCACCACATGCAGCTAATTTTACATCTATATCTATCTATCTATCTATCTATATTTATTATTATTATTATTATTATTATTTTTGAGACGGAGTCTCGCTCTGTAGCTGGGCTGGAGTGCAGTGGCGCGATCTCGGCTCACTGCAACCTCCGCTTCCTGGGTTCAAGTGACTCTCCTGCCTCAGCCTCCCGAGTAGTTGGGATTACAGGCACGCGTCACCACACTCGGCTAATTGTTTATATTTTTAATAGAGATGGGGTTTCACCAAGTCGGCCTCAGGTGATCTGCCTGCCTCGACCTCCCAAAATGCTAGGATTACAGGCATGAGCCATGGCGCCCAGCCAAGAATTTTTTTTTTTTTTTTTTTTTTAAAGAGACAGAGTCTTGCTTTGATGCTCAGGCTTGAATGCAGTAGTATGATCATGGCTCACTGCAATCTTGAATGCCTGGGCTCAGGAGCCGTGACCATAGGAGTATGCCATCACACCTGGCTAATTTTTTTCTTTTTTTTTTTTGATACAGAGTCTTGCTCTGTCACCCAGGCTGGAGTGCAGTGGTGCGATCTCTGCTCACTGCAAGCTCCGACTCCCGGGTTCACGCCATTCTCCTGCCTCAGCCTCCCAAGTAGCTGGGACTTCAGGTGCCTGCCACCATGCCCGGCTAATTTTTTGTATTTTTAGTACAGACGGGGTTTCACCGTGTTAGCCAAGATGGTCTCGATCTCCTGACCTCGTGATCCGCCCGCCTCGGCCTCCCAAAGTGCTGGAATTACAGGCATGAGCCACCACGCCCGGCCATTTTTTTTTTTAATGTTTTGTAGAGATTGGGTCTCACTATGTTGCCCAGGCTGGTTTCAAACTCCTGAGCTCAAGTGATTCTCCAGCCTCAGATTCCCAAAGTGCTGGGATTAAGGCGTGAGTCACCACTGCATCAAGCCAAAAAAAATTTCTTTTTTCTTCCTTTTTTTTTTTGGAGACAGTGCCTCACTCTGTCACCCAGGCTGGAGTGTAGTGGCATGATCTCAGCTCACTGCAACCTCCGCCTCCTGGGTTTAAGTGATTCTCCTGCCTCAGCTGCCCGAGTAGCTTGGATTACATGTGCCCGCCACCATACCCAGCTAATTTTTATATTTTTAGTAGAGACGGGGTTTCACCATGTCAGCCAGGCTGGTGTTGAACTCCTGACCTCAAGTGATCTACCCGCCTCAGCTTCCCAAGGTGCTGGGATTATAGGCGCGAGCCACTGCGCCAAGCCAAAGAATTTCTCAACTCACAAAAGGCACAAAACATAAAGAAAAAGATTTGAAACATCTTACTATATCAAAATGAGTAATACACCATGAACATAAGATTAAAAGAACATTCAAAGTACCATCTCTAGAATGGCTTATCAATTACAGAGGGGAAAAAGTGGAGGATCCTGGCAGAGAGCACTTCAACCACATGACAAAAACCTGATCACCCCCAGCCTCACATGCTTCCTGACACGACACACCAAGAAGAACATGATGTCACTTAGACAATGCCCTGCCAAAGATGAGAGTCTGAATTTAATATTGGGAATGTCAACTGAACATCAAGTGACAATCTACACAACCACCAGCTGGGTCTTTTAAAAGTATATCAATTTCATGAAAAAAAAAAAAAAAAGAAAGGAGAGTGCCATTCAAGGTTGAGGGAGACTAAAATAACATGACAAGTCAATGTAACACAGGATCCTGGATTGGATCCTGGATCAAAACAAATACCCAAAAACCATACAAACTGTATCAGCTGCATACAAACTATATCAGACAGGAATTCTGCATCAATAATAAAGTATCTGGGGCCAGGCGCAGTGGCTCACACCTGTAATCCCAGCACTGTAGGAGGCCAAGGTGGGCAGATCACTTGAGGTCAGGAGTTCAAGACCAGCCTGGCCAACATGGCGGAACCCCGTCTCTACTAAAAATACAAATATTAGCTGTGCATAGTGGCACACGCCTGTAATTCCAGCTACTTGGGAGGCTGAGGCAGGAAAACCACTTGAGCCTGGGAAGTGGAGGTTGCAGTGAGCCGAGATCGCTCCACTGCACTCTACCCTGGTTGACGGAGTAAGACTCCATCTTTAAAAAAAAAAGGTATACTTGGGTGTGATAATAACACTAGTTTTGTTCAAATGTTCAAATGTTCTTTTTGGCTGGGTGTGGTGGCTCACACCTGTAATCCCACCACTTTGGGAGGCCAAGGCAGGAGGACTGCTTAAGACCAGGAGTTCAAGAACAGTCTGGGCAACATAGTGAGAGCTCATCTCTATAAAAAATACAAAATTAAAAAATAAGAACGTTACTTTTCTTATGAGATCCTGGCTGAAGTATTTCAGAGTGAGGTATGATATCTACAACATACTTCCAGTAACTCAGCCAAAAAAACTAAGTGTATGTAAATATATGTCTGTACCCCACCTGCCTCTGCAACACCTGCTGTGTGTACAAGTGTGTGTGTAAAATATAAAAAGAAAACCCTATGTCAGAGGCGTTTGAACCAAAGCAAACCTCCATCTTAAATGGGGACTGGGTAAAATAAGGCTGAAACCTACTGGGCTGCATTTCCAGACAGTTAAGGCATTCTAGGTCATAGGATAAGACAGGAGATTGGCACAAGATACAGGTCATAAAGACCTTGTTGATAAAACAGCTTGCAGTAAAGGTGGCTAAAACCCACCAAAACCAAGATGGCAACGAGAGTGACCTCTGGTCCTGCTCCCACTAGCACCATGACAGTTTACAAATGTCATGGTAACATCAGGAAGTTACCCTATATGGCCTAAAAATGGTAGGCATGAATAATCCACCCCTTGTTTAGCATAGAATCAAGAAATAACCATAAAAATGGGCAACCAGCAGTTCTTGGGGCTGCTCTATCTATGGAGTAGCCATTTTTTAATTCCTTTACTTTCTTAATAAGCTTGCTTTCACTTTACTCTATGGACTCGCCCTGAATTTTCTTTCCCAAGATATAAGAACCCTCTGTTGGGTTATAGCTCGGGACCCCCTTTCTGGTAACACCTATGCATGTGTCTGAGGCAGGGAGAAGAGAAAGATAAAGCTAACGTGGCAAAAAGTGTTAATAATTTTAGAATTTGGATGGTTTTAGAAGTGTTAAACTATTCCTGCAACTTCTATGCAAATGTGGAACTTTTCAAAATGAAAAGTTGGGTGAAGAGAGAGGTAAACAAGCAGTAGAATGGAGGAAAGTCACTTGCTGTGGGAAAAAAGAAAAAACAGACAAAAACTGGGTATTCAAAACGTACTTCAACAAGCCCAAGTTCCTATAGCCAAATTTTTTAACTTGGCAAAAAATAAAGGACCTTTTCAGGCTGATGGTAATTTTAACAAAGGTTTAGGTTGCATTTGTCAAAATTCATCAATGGTACAGGGAATATCTGTGCATTTCACTCAAAGTCAATTTTGGCTCAAAAAATTTAAAAAAGCACTATTGAACTCTAATTCATGGTAAGCATAGTGAGGTGTTTGAGGGAGAAGTGTTGTGATATCTGCAACTTACTTTGAAATGTTTCCAAAAATAGGTGGATTAATAAATGGCTGAAAGGATGGACA